>NC_088833.1:27600043-28875043 GCF_904066995.2 Poecilia reticulata
AATCGACCAATTAAAATGAGCTCCGAGTGGAACAGGAAGAGTGGTCGGATATCCAGCCAGAAGGATGCCACGGATTTTTGAAAGCTAAAAAGAGAGACGGAGAGAAGTGCAGCTGGCTACAGGAGACTCATCCAAATATTAGTGCATGCATACGTTTGTGTGAATTATGGAAAATCTACCCTAAAATTTAAGTGTCAATAAACACAAAATGGTTCTTGTTTTAAAAAAGATTACAATTGAACGTGTTGATTTGATGTTCATTCCACTCGGTGGGGAGAGAACAGTCGAACTGAAATGTACTTGCAGTAGAGATGCACCGATCCGATATTTATATCTGTATCGGTCCCAATATTTTACAGAATTTTATATCAGGTATCTATGACAATGTGTTCGATCCATAAGGGCAGATCTATTCAGTCTAGTTCTACGCTTTATTCTGTTTACCTTACAGCTAGAGTCTCTATTTGCACTTACAGAAAAAATGAAAGGTTTGTCGCAGTTTATTTTCACATCTTACCAAGGTAGTCAGCTATTGTTTTTGATAGTTTCTTTATTATTTATTTCCCATTGGCTGTTCTACTCCTAATGGCACTGACGGAACAAATCAAAGTTGTTTTAACATGTTTGACCAAGCTTGTGAAACTATTGATGTATTTAAGTGCTGTACTGGTATAATTCAGTACATTTATGTCTGTTTAAAAAAAAAAAGAAGAAGAAGAAAGTTTTGAGCCTATTCAGCACTATTTTTCTGTATCGGTTCGTACCGGATGATACTAAACCTGATATCTGTGTCGGTAATTGAAGTGAAAAAAGTGCATCCCCATTTACAGGCACGATCTCGTATAAATATATTTTTCTATGCAGTTGTGATCTGTTGGTGCCAAGTAACCAAGCGAATAAAAGGTCGCCTGCCTAATAAACTTGACTATTCCCCCCCGTTCTTATAATGTGACCGATGTTGGAAAAATAGCTGCTGGTGTAGCTGGGCAGAGACGGGGGGTACTTTAAATGGCGAGGTGCGACGGTGTGGGGCAACCGACAAGTCAAAATTGCTACATATAGTGAAGCCGCAAGCTTTCAGTCACCCGTCTGGCCAAAAGCGCAGCGAGCTCTCCTCTCTTCTCAGAACGGGTCCAACAGGGCAGAGCTGTGTTGTCAGCATGAACCGATCCGCAGGATCTCTCCACTGCACTCAGTGTGTGTACACAAACATGTCAGACGGTGGTCGGCTTTGGGGAAGTTTGCTTTCTAGTCACTGCCGTAACATTCCTCACTCGTGTGCTGTTTGAACTACAGTGAGTTTCTTTGCAGTTGGACGTTGCACTGATTTTTAGATTTAGTTTAGTTTTGTTTTTTCTTGCAGTGTGCGTCTTCTGGGTGTGATTTGTTATGATGGGTGTGTGTGTGTCCAACAGATAGAGCAGTGCTCGAACTTGAAAACGGCTCTCCATCATGGCTGGCAGGAAGCTTGTAAAACTTAGCTGACTTGTGGTGTCATGTTTCTGTTTTTGTGGTCTGCAGCCGTTGCAGTTACATGTACATGGCATGCATCACATACACGTGTGTTTGCTCCATGTGCAGCTATGTTAAAGTCCATGAAGTCGTTATCTCGCAGAGTCGTAGCGCGAGTGCTGACAGAGGTGTGTCAAAGGAGTGTTTTGAATTATTTTTTTTAAGGTTCACACTTCCTCTTTTACTTCCCTGTGTTGAGCTCAGGAATCAGTTTGTGTAAAGCAGCATTTTCTCTTCCTCTGGAATGAATGTACTTCGCATTCAATATGAATGTTTCCTTTCATGCATATTTTTTTACGCACAAGGCTCATCAACCATACCTCAAACGTTTTCATACTGCTTGAACTTTTGTACATTTTGCTCCATTTCAAGCAGGAACTTCAATGTCATTCAAATAGAAGGAATATAACTCCCTTCTATTTGAATTTCCAACCAAAATCTGGTAGTTGTGGTCAGTTTTTGTGTCTAAACCTCTTTACTTTGAGCCTAAAATTGAATCCAGTCCACAGATTTCCTCCAAAAGTCGCCTAAGAGCAACCTGCTACACTGCAAAACACAAAATCAAGTATTTTTGTCTAGTTCCTAGTGCAAATATTTGACTGCACTGAAAATAAGACAAAGTTCACTTACAAATGACTTAATCAAGAAGTATTAGTTTGTTTTAAGTCAATAATTCCTCAATATTCATTAAAATGTTCTAGTTTCACTGATTTTTTTTTTTTTTTTTTACTAGAAAAAGAAAGTTTGTTGGTTGTCAAGAGATGGATCAGACTTCAAAACGATTTTTGTTTTCACTGTAAAGATTTTTTTTCATTTTCTTGAATGAATGTATGTTTTGCAAATATTGTACTTTATATAAAATTCCTGCATTCTTCAAATTACATTGGATTGCATTAATATTTTGGATTTTTTTTAATGATTATAAACAATATTCAAGTATTTGAAAATGATGAAGGGAACAACTTGGTGTCACTGGCTAGTGGATGTAATAAACCTGCAAGAGTTCAAACCTGCTGATGCATATCACTACCGTATTTGCATTAGCAAAAGAATCTTTTCTTTGTGTTTCGGTCACCAAAACTGGCTCCAGTCCAGGGGCCCAAATCCTTGTAAATCCGGCCAGTCTGGTCAGGGCGTATGAATACTTTTGCAAGGCACTGCAGCTCATAGAGGAAGAGCCTCTGCTCTCTCAGCTCTGAAGCACTGAGAAAAATATAGCCACTGCAAGCCATTTTTCTTTTCTTTTTTTTTCTTCTTTACTCCAAAAATCTTGTCAGCAGTTGTTATATTAGCGGCACAAAGCAGGGACAGGCTCTAGGTGACGGTTCATCCCGCAGGAACATTGAATCTTGGCACATTCTGTCTCCCCGGGGATGTAAACCCATCCCGCCTTGGAATATCCCGGCTATTGGAGCGCTGCGCTCCGGCTTTTGTCTGCTCTTGTGAGCAGAGGCTCGGTAGTAAAAGAAGGTGAAACGGATCTCCAGCAAATTGTCCAACTGCAGGGCGGTGTTAGCGCAATTACACGAGTTATATAAACCGAGCGTGTTTCTTTTGTTAGAACAATGTGAGACGGTATAATTAGGGGAGCACAGTTAGATTAAATATTTGCCTCGGATGGGGAATCTTAGTCACAGATGAATTAGTCATATATGTGGCAAGATAAACACGTGATGTTCAGCGCCTGCTAAATGAGCCGACGTTCAGCTGACTGCCACGTCTGCCATCTCTGAACTTCCTTTTGCATGAGATTTACATAAAGGCTCATGTTTCACGTTTCTGTTGTGTACTCCTCCCCTCCCGCGGGGGGAGCCGCCTCTCTGTCTATTGTTTAGATACACCTGTTGCTGGACAAGTTCTGTGAGTTTTACAGCCGCAAAGCAATTCTGTCTAGAGAAGCACCACAACCTGAAAGTGACACTGAAAGCTCCTTCTTTCGTGCCCATCCCGCTTCTTTTCTTCCTTTTCTCTTTTCTTTTTGTCTTTTTCCAAGTTTCCTGAAGACTTTGGACATAGAAATGGCTCGCTGCGGATGGGAAGGGATCCATTATTTTATTTACGTGATAATAAAAGCAAAAACCAGGAGTTTGTTGGTCATCTAGTCTGTCTAACTTTTGAATTGAACCCAAAGCATGGATATTGCTGTTGCTTGCCTGCTCTTGCTGCTGTCACACCTTCCCATCTCTTGCAGCACGTCCCCGCACCGAGGGAACTGCCGACCTATACGATTTGAGCCTCCAATGCTAGACTTTCATGAACAGTGAGTATTTTTTTTTATCTCTCTGAAATATTAAACCTGTTAGTTTAATAGGAAGCAAAACTATGCTTCCTGTTTGTTAGGTTTGTTTTCATTTATGCAGGGTGTCTGTGCGTCCTTTAAATTCATGCATCTAAAATTAAGGTATTAAAATGTCTTTAAATGTATTGAAAAGATTGAAGTTGGCCTTAAATACTTTCGTCAGGTCTTACATTTTACCTGGCAGAAACATTTAATCTCGCATATGTAAGTTTTGTTTCTCTTGGGACTTTTCTGTCTGGCAAAAGTAGCTGCCAATATACCCTTGCTGCTAGCTAGTTAGCTTTTTTTCTTTCTTCCCCTATCATGCATATGTGCAATTTTATCGCCATTTGGCTGGACATTGTTCGTTTTTGCCACTAGCTCACTTTTGTTGATGAACCTTACAAGGCTAGGTGCATTCTGTGCAAAAAACAAAACATTCAAGCCCGGCACTAAGGAGGATAAAGACTTCAGAGAGCCGTAGGCGGTGTGAAGAACAAACTTGCTGCTAACAGCCACAAACAGACCCTAGAAATGTCAGTTTTTGCTATGCTTGGTTACAATACAGCAGCATCTCCCAACCATCCATTTAATATAACCTTGATTTAATTCAAGGTTATATTAAAAACATTTTAAAGGCTTAAATTTAAATCAACCATAGTTCTCTAACATTTTCAGTGAAATCATGTTTGCTTTGCTGTTTAGATGATCTAAACCCTTTTTTCTTGTTGATCTCTGGATGGCCCAGAAGAAAACAATAAGTCAACTCCACAGCCAATGCATAGCTTCAACTACTCACTAGGTCACCTACCTGTCTGATTGTGGAGTCATACTGATGTACACATCAGTGTTTTTTAAAATATTTATTTCATTGTTGAGGATTCAAGGAACTTGTTTGGAAAAGCTCAGGTTTGTTTTCATTCAAACAGTCCATTTATCAGGTCTGAAAGTTTTCATAAAGGCCCAAGAGCGAAGGATGCAAAGATCCTCGACATTTGTCCATTTGACTTCCCATAATGATGTTCTGGGCTTGGTCGGATTTCTGCTGAAGCTGAAAATGTCCTTGTCTGATTTCTGTGGGAGGGAAAGTGATTAAAACACCACAAGAGCTGCACTTGATTTTCATACCATGCCATTTTCATATCAGCCGCTGGCTGCCTGACGGGTTGTAAATCAAAAGAGTCTATGGCGTGCTGTGAACGGTGTTTTAACAATTTGGAGACATTAACTCAGTCGTGTCGAATCCTCTCTCCACAGGACGGTTGTGTCTCTTATTTTACTTTAAGTAGTGAACACAAAAGACCTCTTAAAGTTCAAACATGGGGACACTATTTTAGAGTTTAGTTTTTCAGTTATTCACTTTTTTTTTTTTTGCAAAAGATGCAATGAGGAAAAAAAAACATTAGCACAACTGGGCGACTTTCAGGCTGAACTAAAATTAAAAATTGTAAAAGTAAATAAAATAAAAATCCCAGTTGGAGTACCATGGTAGAGAATTTCCACACCTTGTGGACAGAAATAATCAGAGTTGTAAAAGTTGTGACTGTATATAAAATGACCAAAACTTTTTCTGTTTTCTAACGTTTATTCAGGTGCACTAGTTTCTGAAAGAGGCTAATCATTTTGTCTTTGCATTAACATGTTAGTGAGACCCTAATTTGTTAATAATAATAATTGACTGCTCTTTCTGGGCTGCACAGTGGCGCAGTTGGTAGAGCTGTTGCCTTGCAGCAAGAAGGTTCTGGGTTCGATTCCTGGCCTGGGGTCTTTCTGCATGGAGTTTGCATGTTCTCCCTGTGCATGCGTGGGTTTTCTCCGGGTACTCCGGTTTCCTCCCACAGTCCAAAAACATGACTGTTAGGTTAATTGGTCTCTCCAAATTGCCCCTAGGTGCGAGTGTGTGTGTGCATGGTCGTGTGTCCTGTGTGTCTCTGTGTTGCCCTGCGACAGACTGGCGACCTGTCCAGGGTGTACCCCGCCTCTCGCCCGAAACGTTGGCTGGAGATGGGCACCAGCACCCCTCCCGACCCCACTGAGGGAAAAAGGGTGCAAGAAAATGGATGGATGGATGGACTGCTCTTTCTAACATTCCCAGTTCTTACTTATGTGAAGAGAACTGGTTAAAATCAGCACAGATAGGTTAAAACTTTGTAGAAACCAGGGATGTGAAATCTGCAGTCAGGTTTAAGTTATTTTCCGTCTGAGCTTTGTTTTTCTCCACAGTGGTAATTTTGAAAACCTGCACTTACACAAACCTTCTCGTCTTCCTTCACAGGCCGGTTGGAATGCCAAAAATGGAGAAAGTTTATTTACATAATCCTAGCTCAGAAGAAATTAGTTTGATATCAATATCAGCAACAACAGCACATTTCCATGCCTCCTTTTTTCAGAATAGGGTAAGTAGTCACCACTTTTTTAATCGATTTTTTTTTTTGCTGTTGTGAATCTGATAAATGAAATGAGTTATCTGCTAAGGGAAGGAAAATCATCTGTTCATCTTCTGTCATGTTGTCTGATGATCACACTGTTAATGCCTGCAGTTTAAAAGCTGTGTTGCATCCAACTTGAAGCGTTTAATTTCTGTGAATTGTTTTGTTTTCCCTGCTTTGTTTGCTGTAAACTAGTGAACATAATGTGTGTAGACAGAAAAATGTGAGAAATGCTGATATAGGTCACGTGTGCTCATCTATGGGAATTGTAGTCCTGAAGGGCCATTTGTGGCCCCTGGACTGATTCTGTGCATCTCCGATTCAGAATAATTCAAATTGGCTTTGATGCACCCAGATCTGCTTTTCTACCTGGCTATTTGCTTTTCAACAACAACAAAAAAAAATCATATTTTTATTGCTCAGAATTGACAATAAATGTTTTTTATGGTCAAAATCTTTTAAAAATCCACAAAGTGGACCCTTTTCTTTAATGAGGCAAATCTGCAAAACCGTTTTAACATTTTTTTTTCTCCCCCCAACAAAACAATTTACTGTTTTACTCATTTAGCTAAAGTATTTGAACTTTATTTTGTTGTTTAGTAGATTAAAAAAAGTCTCAGAAGATTAAAGTCAGAAATCTGGGAGAGAAAATCTTTTTTTCTTTCCCAGTATTTTTTGTGTGTGTTTGTTTTACCCTTTATGTAGGTTTTTGGTGAGGCAAAAGCTTGGACACCTCTGTCCTGAGCTTTAAATGAAGGCAGGGTGACGAGCTGTTTAACACACAGAGTGATTGAATAAAGGGAGGAAGAAAAAAGCAGAAGCAAGTGACTCATGATTCAAGCTTTAAAGCTCAGCTCATAGCGATACTCTGTCTGAGTCATTGAAGTTCTAAAGCAATTTGTCCTTTTATTGTGTCACTCTTATGAAACGAGAGGAGACATCTTTTCTCTGGCTTTGTCAACAGATCAGTGCGAATTGGTTCAATAGGAATTAGAAATCCAGAAACATGAAGTCCACACTCCAACAGCAGGTCAATGTTTACAACATTTCCAATCCCCTCACTGTCATCTGCAGGAAAATAATCACAATTCAGATTCCTGGTTGGTAAAATGCTGCGTATCTGCTGCTGCAGTAGCAGAACGATGACTTCACGTCTTATTTTTGTCTTTATTGCTTTGCCTTTTTTTTATTGGCAGCATCAGCAACAACACTCTTTCACACCGAGATATAAAATATACTAAAGTGGCATTTGTGGAAATCTGTAGTAGAAAGGAAAACTTTTACATTTCTGGAAGCTTGTTCTCGATGAAGGGAAACAACTGACTTTTTTGTCTTCACTTTGAGTCTTTGTTTTTTTTTTATCTTTAGTGACTTCTTCCCTGTAATTGTTTTATTTGTTGCAGTTTAGTCGCCAATAAAACTGGAAGACATGTGTGGCTGGAAAGAGATGTTTTTGAGGGTTTCGAGAGAGAGAGAGAGAGAGAGAGAGAGAGAGGGAGAAGCTGGTTCAGTTTTCAGTGGTTTGCTGCTTGCCTCCCATGTAGTTTTTTTCTTAAAATACTGACATACCAAGCAGAGCGTTTCATCTAAAATACTCTTTGGCTCTAGCAGTCTGTGGTGGCTCAGAAACGCTCGCATGCTGGTCGTTTCCTTCCTGCTGCTGGTTTTTTTTTGCTGTTTTTGGGGGGGTTTTTTGGGGGGGGTTGGCAGAAGTTGTTAAGACACAAGTTGATAACGGCACAGATTAGGAGCACATGCGGATTTTTATTGTACGATGATCAAAAACGGTTTATTTCATGGTTTATTTTTTATCCAGATGAGAGCTTGTGACCTCCAATCCAATCAGATTACACACATTACCACATTGTCTAACAGTGGAGAAGTGAGAAAATTCTCATAAATTAAAAGTTTGTCAAAGCAGATACTAAACATCGTACATTATTTACATCATTTCGTCAAACAAAGTGAGTTAAAACAGTTCTTGAATGAAGTATTTTCTTCTTCCTTGGTCACAAAGTAGAGGTTGTGTTAAACAGCACAGTTCAGGTTTTACAGTGCTGACTTAAGCGTTTCAGGTGAAAGTTGTGAATGTCTAGTTGTCCAGATCAGGGCTCCGCAACCTTAACGAGCCAAAGAAACATTTCTGCCCCGAGTCCAGCTGAATAAAACTCGTTTAGAGCCACAAACGTCAAAGGAAGTTTTGAAGAAGAGAACGAGAAAACTTTCGTCTTTGATAAACATTTCCCCCAGGAAACCACATTTTTGTTTCTATTTTTAGACTTTAAAACAAATTCTAACTTGAAAAGCTTTGCAGAAAAGAGAGGGTGGATACATTTTCGTCGAAGTTGTTGATATAACTGTGTTTTTCTATAAAAATTGTTTTAAAAAAAGCTTAGTTTTCAACTGAATGACAGAAATCTAAAGAATATACCTGGGACTTTTAGTTTTGTTCTATTATAGAGGTTCAATGCTATTATTCCATAAAAAAAAAATACTAGAACATGCATCTGTAGAAACATTAGTAGGTTATTTATCATTTTTAGTTAAAAATGCAGACCAGGGGCTTCAGACCTCCTGCTATAAATGTTAGTTTGTGAATCATAGAATTATAATTGCAGCTTTATAATCTTTTACTACAGTGTTTAGTATAACTAATGACCATTAAATAGTTTTTTTAATTATTAAAATAATAGCAGGTATGCTGTCGTCATTGCGCTAGTCTGGTTTTATATTTGCATATCGTCACTCTCACATCTGTGCGGCTTGGATCACATGATCTGGCTGCGTGTGTCGCATCAGACTGCAAATAATCATCTGTGGATCTGATGTGCCCGATTTGCTTATTCTCTAAAACGAACAGAGTTTTAGAGAATAAGCATTTTGTTACCATTCAGCTGCTTTTTTTTGGTAATGTTAGTTACTAGGAGCATTTTTTGTTTTTGAGAAATTCCTACACTTTCAAATAATCTGCACTGTTGATAAAATATACATATTAAATTAGGCTAATTTTGAAAATTTTTTCATGTTTTTTTATTTTTTATATTTGCAAGATGCAAAATTGAGGAAAAAAGGTATCTCTCCCACCCCCCCCCTCCAAAAAAAAAACAAAAACAAAAACAAAAAAGCCACACTGCTGTCTGCACACTCCAGAACCAGAGATGTCTCCTTTAAGATGGATTCGGTGCACCGTATCTTAACATCAAACCTAAGCATGATGTCGTTGTGAGAGCAGACTTTGTAAATGGCTCATTTTACTATAAATGCATCTTTTCTGGGAAATCTGCAACAGAAACCCACAATCACCAGCTGAAACCACGGCCACCACCAGCACGCTAAAGTTAGCATGGAGCTGTAAAGCTTTTACAGCGCCGACCGTTTTCATAGTGAATATTGTGTTTCCTGAGGTTATGATTTTGTGTGTTATTATTTCAACTGATGATGATTTTTTTTCCTGTTTTACGTATATCCTCCCGTTCTTTTTTTCCTGCAGATAATTCCACCAGGAGGGAACACATCTTTTGATGTCGTGTTTCTTGGTCGAGTTGTTGGAAATGTAGAAAACACTTTATTTATTAATACGTCACATCATGGAGTGTTTACATACCAGGTACAAACAGAACAGCCTCTCGCTAAGGTTAGTTTTTACTACGCCACTAATCCTGCCTCTGTCTCCTTCAGGTTTTCGGGGTCGGCGTCCCGAACCCCTACAGGCTGCGGCCCTTCATCGGGGCCCGGGTCCCTGTGAACAGCAGCTTCTCCCCTCTAATAAACATTCACAACCCGTACAGTGAACCGCTGCAGGTAATTTAAAGAGACTCATTCAAACGCTTTGAGCTTTTTCACATTGTGTCACTTTACACCCATAAACCTCAATGTGATCATTTGACCTATAAACCAAAGTTATTTTGATCTCTTACATAAAATAACTCAAGCGATTTAATGTTTAAGTCGTTTTATATTCGTACTCAAATCAATCTAATCATGGACCAAAGGTGCCCAAGTCCAGTCAACCAAATGATTACTCGTTATCAGGCCTCTGCAGAGCTAAAAGTTGCTGAGTCATTTGATTGAGCCGAGTTGGAGAAGGGCGGCACCCAAATGATGGACTGGACTTGGGCAGCCCTGATATAGTGCAGTGGTGCCCAAAGTCGGTCCTCGAGGGCCGGCATCCTGTATGTTTCAGTTCTCTCCCTGGTTTAACCCACCTGGATCAAATGATGGCTCATTAGAGGCCTAAGAAGAACATTGACATTTCGATTGGTCCTTTTAAAATAAAATAAAATAAAAACACAGCTGAATTTCCCTGTTGTGGACTATTAATGCTAGGAGAATTACGGTGCGGCATGTTTTTTTAACGACTTATCACGCGGTCAAACTTATTCAAGTTTCATTTTAATTGCGTTTCTTATTTAATGGAAACACTGAAATGACGAATTTTTATATATATTTTTTTCTACATTAGCGGAATGTCGACAAAGTTTTGCGTACATTTGTAATGGAAACACAGCCATTGCATTTTCATTTGTAAAGAGTAATAAAAATCATCTGCACTTTTTCTCTAACGCCACAAATACACACAATGTGCTTTTCTTTGGGTAAAAATTCCAATAAAATAACTTAAGGTTTTGTGCTTGTGGCGTGACAAAATGTGAAAAGTTTTAAAGGTCCAAATTCTTCCTCACATAGTGAATCTGCACCCACTTTCTGGATCAGTTTGTGACGTTGCTGTGCTTTGTTCAGGTGGTGGAGATGTACTCCAGCGGAGGAGATCTGCATTTAGAGCTTCCCACTGGCCAACAAGGAGGCACCGGAAAGCTTTGGGTGAGTCCCTCTTCTGGATGCAACTTTTAATTTTTTTTATCAACTTTTTATCTCATCGGCGCCAACCTCCTCCGCCTTCCAGGAGATTCCTCCTTTCGAGACGAAGGGGGTGATGAGAGCCAGCTTCTCTTCGAGAGACGCGGACAACCACACGGCTTTTATCAGGATCAAAACCAACGCTCCAAATGAGGACCAGTTCATCATCCTCCCGGTCGAGGTGGAGGTCACGTCAGGTCCGCTTCTAAATCTTTTTAATCCAGAAGTCATTCATCCCCCTCTTGCATCACCGTAACTCTTTCATTTTAATCACTATTCGCAGCTCCTGGTATTTACTCCTCCACAGAAATGCTTGACTTTGGTACGCTTCGATCACAAGGTACGTAGAGTTACAGGAAAACGCTTTTTGCAATTTTCGTAAGGAGGGATGCACCGATCCACATTTTTCACTTCTGATACCGATATCTGAGGTTAACATCGGCCGACAGTGATTCGATACAGAAAAACACCTGAGCTGACTCAAAAGGTTTCATCTTTTTTTAAACCGCAGACATAAATGTAGTAAATTATTCATTTATTTAATAACTGCACCAGTCAGCACATTTAAATACACCAACTGCTTCACAAGCTTGGTCAAACACGTAAAAACAAATTTAATTTGTTCAGTCAGTGCAATTAGGAGTAGAACAGCCAGCGTAACATAAATACCAACATGCAAAAAATAAATGGCAACAAACCTTTCAAATGGTTCTAAATATGATGTAAATTAAATAATAAAGCATGACGTCGCTCAGAGCACAAAGCATTGAATAGATTTGCCCTGATGGATCAGGCACATCGTCACCGATACTCAATCTAGAACTTTTTTCAATATCAGTCCCAATGCCGATATTAATATCAGGATTGGTGCATCTCTAGTTGTAACACAATCCCCATCTGATTGTCTGCTTTCTTTTCCAAACCGTCTCTCGTTTTATAGATCGTCCAAAACTCCTGAACCTCCATCTTTTAAATTCAGGAACAAAAGACGTTCCAATCACAGTGGGTATTCCCGTCGCTCCCATAAAATCCCTCTCCTTGAAGACTTGCAGTAAGTGACAGGTTTTTTGTTGTTGTTTCTTCTCCTCCTCAGAGTGTTCGCACAACACCATCAAACGAAGCCGTCACCGTAGATTTTAAAGCGGTGACGCTCAAAGCCGGAGAGAGCAGATATACTAAAGTTGCAACCATTAGTTTTGATGGTGAGTGGGTGTTTTTGTTTGCTTTCAAAGGCGGAAATGAGCTCGTTTTTGAAAGGCTACTGGGGCGAAGGGAAATGAAATTGCACGCATGACCGATTGTGTGAGGGCTCATGATTTCTCTCATCGTCTGCTTGCACCAGTTTCACTGACCACTTCAGGAAGTAGAGCATGATGTCAGTTTCCTGAAAAGTGATCAAAATGCATCTGGGTGTGGTTCCTTGTGTATAAAATGTTTTTTTTTTCCATATCCACTTCAAAAAATGCAATATTTATGAAGGCACCGTTTTGAAAATGGTATTTTCAGAGAGTTTTTGGTCCTTTTGGACAATTTTATTCAAACTCTGGCTGAGTTAGATTTTTAAAAGAATTTTATTTGCTGTTACACAACTTCCCCTTCTGGGTATCTTCTCACAGCAGGCTTATCCACTCTGTTTATCTTTGTTTTTATTGCAGCCTCAAAAGCAAGAAGACCATATCAGTTTTCTGGTAAAATAACAGTTAAAGCAAAAGAAAAGACTTATTCCAAGCTTGAAATCCCATACCAGGCAGACGTTCTAGAAGGGTGAGTTATTTCTTTAAGAAACATAGTGAACTTTTATTTTTATTTTTTTTAGTAGAGCTTATTTCCCTTTTTTTCCTGTTTGTTTTTCCCATAGCTACCTGGGTTTTGACCACACGGCCACGTTGTTCCACATCAGAGACAGCCCTGTCGAGCCAGTGGACAGAGCTATTTTCCTCACGAACGCCTTCAGCTTCGCGATCCGGATACACAATGTGTCTCTGCCCGACGAGGCCAAAATCATGTTTAAAGTGAGTGCAGGCCGAGCTGCAGTTTGCCGGGAGCCGAGGAACAAACTGTCACAAGTTTCTCTTCTCTGTCGCAGGTGCAGAACTTCAGCACACCCATCCTCATCCCACCCCACGAGTCCCGCTACATCTTCTCCCTGCTGTTCCGGGCAGTCCGACCATCCATTCACATAGACAGCAACATCTTGCTGATCACAAATGCGTCCAAGTTTCACCTGCCTGTCCGGGCTTACACAGGCTTCTTAGAGGTAAGAAGACGATGTAGAAGCAGAAAGTAACAGAGTTTCTACATTTATTAAATGAAGTAACCCAAACCCGGTGCATCTAAGCAGAGTTGAATAAACATTGATGCGTTTGTGGTGAAATCGGAGAAACGCCGAGCCTACATATAGTGCATACAGTATCTTCCTAAAAGTATTCATGTCTCTTAAGCTTTACGTTTTGTCACGTTATAATCAAACACTCTTTTGTTAAGATTTGCGTGACAGACCAGCACATGCTAAGTGTATAAGTGTGAAGTGGAAGGAAAAGTTTACGTTGTTTTTTAAATATTTTACAGCTGGAGTTCAGCTGGTCAGAGTCCATGGGTAGGCGGATATGGGTTTGGGTTTAATCTGGAAGAAAAACATGCTGGAGGCTGCAAAAGAGCCGATACTGGAGATGAAGTCAAGTTTATTTGTGTAGCACATTTCAGCAGCAAGGCAGTTCAACGTGCTTTACACCATAAAAACATCGTATAGCTAATCTAATTGTGACACAACCAAATAAACATTACTTTTTGTCAAATGTCATCATCAAGCAAATACCAGATATATTAATCAATGTTCCAGTTACTACTAATCAAAGGCAATTCTAAACAGACGAGGTTTTTTTTAGGAACTCAGGTTGTTTTACAGGAAGTTTATTCCAGAAACAATGTATGTTAAGCAAGTCTAAAAAAACGAGACCTTGCGGTTCGCTCAAATGATCATCTAAATATGAAAGCAGTAAAATAGTAATTAAAATTTGTTGGGTTTGCTTCTGGTTTGGGCCTTTAAAGTTATAGTTTGGTTGTATCGGATTTGGACGCAATATCTGCATTTCTATTATAAATGTCAGCAAAACTATATTGATATTCTGCTAATGTCAAAAAAGCACAATTTTGCTCTTGCTGTGTTTCTGTTAAATGAGAAATAAAAATGAAATTACAGGTGAGAAAGTTTGTTTGCGTGATGAGTCATTAAAACCTGCTGCACCATCATCATCCTACCACTTCCTGTCGTTTTCATCTTGGTTTGTGTCGGTGTTACTGTCCGGTTCTTGATCATGTGATGCAGAAAAAATGTTTCCATCGCAGTTTTGCAGAATAAAACAAAACTTTTCAGCAAAAGAAAACCCCCCAAAAACTTGAGTTTTTCCAAAATTGCTATGCTTCCATTGGGCAAATTTATTTTTGAAACGTCAAATTGCACAGTTATACACACAATGTATAGACATTGTGTGTCTATACACACAATGTCTATACATAGTGTGTATAGACACACAATGTCTATACACACAATGTATAGACATTGTGTGTATAGATACAATGTCTATACATTGTGTGTATAGACATACACAATTTGACGTTTCAAAAATTATGTTTAGGCCCGCTCTACTGCAAAGCGGTATGAATACTTTTGCAAATCACTGTAATGAAATATAACAAATTGCTAAGACTCGGTCCAAACATTATTGATCCTGTAAATGGGTAATTGGTTATGAGTTTCCCGTGGTTTTGTGTTCTTGTTTCCTCTCTTCCACCATGAGCCACATTCATCCTTTTTAAATAGTAAATTTTTCACAACTAACACTTAAGATTTTACTTCTGTTTATAATTAAAGGCTTAAAAAGTACATATATTTTTATTATATTGTTTTGATCTCCGCTGTTTGTACTACATAAGGATTTTACCAGCGAACATATAATACTCCTCACAGTGTGACACTTTTATACAATATTTTAAACTGTTGTGAAGTAAATGTGAAATTGTGAATTTTAATTTCTTTTTCCTTTTTCTTCAACAGCCCCTCATCCTGCCCCCCAGCATGAAGGAGAACGCCCTGGACTTTGGCGTCCGCAGCGCCACCGACACCAGCAGCATTATATTCGTGGTCGTCAACAGCAACCCCATCGAGGTGAGCAGTCACGTGACCTGCTGACGTAACGATTGCGACATTTTGCAGGTGTTTTTCCAACCAGGTATCCCCCTCCCTCCTTGGGCACGCGCTTTGGTTTTTGTGCTGAAGTTCGCTGTCCAACGTCCTGTTGTGTAAGACGTGTCTACATGAGCCTTTTAGGTATTCCTGCTTGTGCTTTTCTATACTCTGAGCCCAGTGCAGTCCATGTCGCAACACAAGCGTTTGTGCCAACATCCTCACTTCTGCAGTACTCAGTGATAAGTTGCAAAGAACATGGAGTACAGTCACGCATTGTTCTGCGAAACAAATGACTGGGTCCCTCGTCCAAAATCAGACGGTTCTGTGAATTCTTGTTCCGCAGCTGGAGATAAAGTCCTGGCTGGTCACAGGAGACAGCCTCTTCATGGAGCTGCTGAAGACCGAGAAGGGGAACACGACAGCAGCCCTGAGTCGCCTGCAGGAGCTGCAAAACACCTCAGCCTCTCATCACAAAACGGTGAGCTCCCCCACCCACCTCAAAAGTTGCCCCAACGATACATCTATAAGCTTCTGGAAGCTTTTTGTGCCTTCACAGTGTTTTCTTTGGAATCAGTTTGGTTTGACCTCTTCTGTTTGCTTTTTGAGATAAGGCGTTATTGATCCGTCGGAGACTAAAAACAATACAAGCCAATGCAAATTATAGGACCTTGCAACAGCAGTTTGACATTGCGACGCATTGCAACCACAAGTGTGAGTGTGTGATGGAGCAACACTAAGCAGTGCAGGAATTGGGAAGTCGAAGGAGGATGTCACGTGGTTTAGAAATCTGTTTGCAAAAAAAAAAAAAATCTGAAAAGTGTGGTGTGTGCTTGTGTGCTTCAGCAGTAAACAGCAGTGTTTAAGGCTTGTCACATTTTTACAACTGGATTTACGCCTTAATTTTGACTAGGCCATTCTAACACATGGTTATGTTGTGACACAAATCACTCAGTTGTAGCACTGATTGTATGTCAGGGTGTTATATTGGGGCCATTTTAGATGGGGGAAAAAGAAGCAGGTTCCTGTCAAAAAACTTTTTGAGATTAATCTCAGAAATTTTCTAGGAAAAACTCACATTTCCAACCTCCAAAAGTCAAACATATGCAAAAAAAAATTTTTTTTGGGAAAATTTTAGATTAATCTCAGAAATCTTAAACAGAAAACTTAGAAATGTCTGATTTTTGAAAAGTTGAAAATTTGCTAGAAAAAACTCAGAAATGTTGAAATAAATCTCAGACATTTTCTAAAAAAAAACAAAAAAAAAACATTGAAGCTTCAAAAAACATTTTCAAAACAGTTTCAAAAGTCAAACACTTTCCACTTTTGAAACAGAAAATTCCCAATAGTTGAAAGTTTTCCACTTTTGAAAATTTCCAGAATTTTTCTAGAAAATCTTTTAACTATTTGTTGGAAATTTACTCCTTTTTTTTCTAACTCCAATGGCCCTAACACGCTGTTTCAGTCATGTTTGCATTTTATTTTTAACATGTTTGACCTCATGTTTGAAGTTTTAAGTCTATTCAGGATTCAAGATACAATTTCTGTATCAGCCGATATTAAACCTCAGAGATGTGTATTGGTATGGAATGTGAACAAAGTGGATCGGTGCGTCCCCACTCTATGCGCTAACTCCTACCCCCATCCACTCCTTCTGAAGCTCCCCCAAAATTATTTAAAGGATTTTTTCTTTACAATCCTCTCCAGGGCCCTCCAGGTTAATCTTTTCCTGCCATCCTTTTACCTTCCACTCAGCTTTCCAATTTTTGGAACCTTTTCATAATGCTCCAATTTTTGGAGACACAAAATTAAGGGGTTTTTATTATCTGTGAGCCACAATCATCAAATTTACAAGATATGCAGAGGAAAAAATAAACTTGTTCTAATTTTTTGAGTTGTACTTTTCATGATTGCAATGAGAGTATCGCAGAGTATAAAAACGGCATGAAAACAGTGTAAACAAAACAAAACAAGTAAACGAGCTGAAACACACAAATACACATTTGCTGACGTGTTGCAGAGCTGCAGTGGTGAGGCTGTTGTGACTGAGAGACAGCACTTTGTTAGCTGATAGCGGTGTTGGTCTGCTTCCTTTTGAGATGAACAGCGCGTGGCTACAGAAGTTCACTTCCACTGAAACTGCTTACTGTAAGCTCTGCAGTTTCTGTGATGCAAGAATTTGACACAACTCAAAGCGCTGCTTTACTGGAATAGATTTAGTTTTTTTCCTCTTAATGATTTGAATGTAACATTATTTAAGCCGGCGGTTTCTACAGCTCTGTTTACAACAGCAGCTTCTGTTCTTGTATTCAGATGCCAGTGAGGGAGAGGATTGAAAATGAATGTGAAATGAAAAGATGTCAAAATATTTCACCTCTAATGACTCTTGGTAAAAGTCCAGACGTATTTACTACTTTAGTTCCTTTATTTTATTTTATTTTTTGATGCAACAAATTATAAGAAAAGCCTGAAGTTACATTTATTTTTAATCTACTGCATCAGTAAAACTACAGATAAGCTTTTAGCTGAGAAATAGTTTAGCCTTCCCAGTAACTGTGGTGTTACTGGGATGTGGTCCAGTAGGGATTTTTAACCAAAAGGTACAACTTGTTCCTGTGGAAGATGAGAAAATAAATGCTTTCAGACCAATAAATTCAATTAAAAAAACAAAAAAGTAACATGTTTTCTAAAAGTAGCCATGGTTGCATTCTAGCGGAAAACTACTTCTGAGAAATGCTTCAGTGTTATTAGTCTACAGTATTACGATGCACTAATGGAGGGTGCTGATATCTTTTCACTTTACATACACGTTTATGTGTGAACCATGCATCATTTCTGTCCATTTCACAATTTTGCATAACTTTTTTGCTGATTTAGCGCGTCAAATTTCAATAAAATATAATGGAGATTGTGGTTTACGGTGACAAAACGATCAGAGGTGCCAATACTTTTGCAAGGCACTGTTGCTAATCCAATTAAAAACAATGAAAGTTTCTCTGTTGTTGTGACTCGTAAAAAAGGATTAAGATCACCAAACTTTACTGTCTTTACTAGTTGTCAGAACGCTGGTTTGTAATCTATTAATAAAGTTTGACTGACCTATCTACCTACCGACCTGATAATCAGGTCGTCTGCAGGTCATTTAGCACCACAATCTCCTCAATATGCTGTGAGCGAACGGAGAAGGGTGACCATTGTCCGGCCACGCCCCGACCCAGTCGCGGAAGGCGCTCCTCGCTGACCGGAGTCGGACTGTTTTGTTGACATTCTCTATGTCAACAAAGTGGCTTTAGACATTCATCTGGGGTGTTTCGACTGGGGTTACCAAGGGACCAGCCCCTATACATTTAAAGCCGGGGAGGGGTCGGGGGAAGAGAGACAGAGACTGTGGCGGCAGCGTGTCGATTGGTCTGTGTTACCCAGAAAGCAGTTGGGCACAATATCGCTACATTGACTGGGGCAGCCTACTATATAAAGTACTCGGGGACCACTTCTTTATTATTATACATCCACATTTGTAGAGTACGGAACAAATCGCGTCCTGGGACGGGTGGCAACCCAAACTGTAGCGTCTATTCTATGTGCCTTATAATGCGGTGTGCCTTATATATGAAGAAAGTTTTAAAATAGGCCATTCATTGAAGGTGCGCCTTATAATCCGGTGTGGCTTATAGTGCGGAAAATACGATATATATTTTCTTAAATAACAATTTTTGTTTCGTCACAAAAAGGAAACATTACACTGTAAAACGTTATATTCCTACCTCACTTTCCCAGAAAGAAATGGCCATCTCTTCTTGTGTCTTCAGGTGATTCTAGCATCTGGCTATTATGCAGCTTTCAGAGTGACGTTAGTCGCCAAAGCGCTGGAGGGCGTTTACGACGGAGCCATTCACATCACAACAGATTATGAGGTTGGTTTGTGTTTTTTATTTTAGCTTTTTAGCGAGAAAATGGCAGCTCGAGTCATCTCTGATGTTCACTTTCTTCTTCTTTTTTTTATGGTTTCAGATATTGACCATCCCAGTCAAAGCTCTGATTGCAGTGGGGACATTAAACAGCTCACCCAGGCACATCGTGTTGCAACCTTCGTTTCCAGTGAGTAACAGTCAGGATTTCACACAAGTTTGACTCTGGGGACACACAAGACGTGTACGGCTGAAACGATTAGTCGGATTATTCGTGATTAATTGAAATATTGTCAACTAATTTAGTAGCTGATTAATCTGTAATTGGCGTCCAGGCTACAGAAAAAGGCCTTTTGTGATGTGATTTTCAGTCATGTTGTGCTCGAACATATTCACAAAAATTGTGGATTCCTTTTCAAAAAAAATCGAACATCCTGTTTGATTTTAGGAAACGGTCTGCGATGATTAATCGGATGAATTGTGATGAAATTGATTTTGAAATGACCGACAAATCAACAAATGAACTAAAATATTCAAACTCCAAACAAGAGCAACATTCTCGGAGCAGCAAGTAAACTAAAACCGCACAAAAAAAAAATACATGCAATTTGCCATTAAGATTAAAATAAACCCTTCTTTGTCTGTAAATACAATCACGTTTTGCTATGAATTAGTCTAAAAAATAAAATCAGCTCAGTTCTACACTGTATTGATGAGTCGAGGAGAAAGAACTGAGATTTTCACATGTTGTAATTGTTTTTTAGCTGCCGTTTTATCATTTGCTACTACTAATTAAACATTCACTTAAGGAGTACTGTTATCGCATTTTAAGCAATTAAATGTTTTTTCTTTTATAATAAAGGACTGGAGGACTGCATAGTGGCGCAGTTGGTAGAGCTGTTGCCTTGCAGCAAGAAGGTTCTGGGTTTGATTCCCGGCCCGGGTCTTTCTGCATGGAGTTTGCATGCGTGGGTTTTCTCCGGGTACTCTGGTTTCCTCCCACAGTCCAAAAATATGACTGTCAGGTTAATTGGTTTCTCTAAAATTGTCCCTAGGTGTGAGTGCATGGTTGTTTGTACTGTTTGTCTCTGTGTTGCCCTGCGACAGACTGGCGACCTGTCCAGGCTTTGCCCGGAATGTCAACTGGAGATGGGCACCAGCAACCCTCCTGACCCCAGTAGGGACAAGGGTGCAAAGAAAATGAATGGATGGATGAAGAAAGGACTGAATTGTTTACTTGCATATTTTTAATGCACTTCTACTATTGTGTAGAAAACACTTAAATTGTTAAATGAAAAATCTGCAGAATGTGACAATTTTAAATCCGATGTATTAATTGTCAGAAGAATCGATCAAATAATCAATTACTAAAATAATTTTTTCAGCCCTACGGTGGCTTTTGGCTGTGTGATGCGAGTCCCGTATCTCCCGTTGTTTCCTCAGGGAAAAGTCGTTCACCAAAGCTTCAACATTCAGAGCTCCTTCACACAAAAAGTCCGGCTGCAGCAGATCCAGTCGCTGACGGAGGACATCAGGTTCTATTACAAGCGTCTGCGCAACAACAAAGATGAGCTGGAGCCGAGACGAAAATCCAAGGTAGAAAATCCTCCTCGGGGTTTGAAATTGATTATTTTGTTGTTGTTGCTGTTGTGGACGTAAACTTATTTTTATTTATTTATTTATTTTTTCCCCATGTTTTCCAGGTGGCAAATATTTATTTTGACGCCAGCTTGCAGTGTGGTGATCACTGTTATGTGGGCCTGCCATTTGTGCTTAAATGTAAGTTTGGTGTAGATAGATCAGCTTTCTGTGTCCATGGGGAAGCGGGATCATGTTGGCATCACTCATGCTGCGCAGTGATTTCAAAAAGAAAGTGTCACTTTTTATTTTCCTGCTTGTATTAGCTACTGCTGTTAGTGATTTATAGCAAAGCGCCTGCAGATCTGGCTAAAATGCACTTAACCCGATTTAAGATGATATATTGTTGACGACTGAATGTAAATCAGAGCTCCAGTTTATTACGTCTGTCCTCTCAGACCTTTCCTGAACTCTTAATTTATGTTAGGTTTTACACATTCAATATTTATTTTTATTGAGTTTTCTCTTCCTTTTGCAAATGTTAAAAAATTTTCCAAGTGTAACTGTTTCTCTTCTTTTTTCGTTTCTTTTTTTTTCATCTCGCAGCTGAATCCAAGCCTCATGGTCTGGTGTTGCAAGAAGATATCTGGGATGCCGACGTAGACCTTCATCAGAAACTCCTCAAACGATGGAAGGAGATCAAAGAGCGCTCAGGACACAAGTAAGCATCTTTTCAGTCCCTCTGGGATGTTGCAAAGTTTGTCGGTGATTGTTGTGACTTAAAATCGCTGATTTTGCGGCCCTGGTTTTTTTTTTTTTGGGTTGCAATTAAAGTTGCAAGTTTTTTATTAAACTTCATATCTGCCAAAATATTGTTTTTGAAAAAAATAAGTTGAAATTGCTACTCATATCTTTTAACACAAAAGAGGATTTTAGCATGGTTAATATATAAAATGAAAAAATTTTCAAGTCCCTTCTTCAGGGGATCCGCATATCTTATATTCATTTATCTAAAATTAAGGTCTTGAAATCTCTTAAATTCATAAAAAAAAATTTTTTAATCAGCCTTAAATATGTTAATCACAGGTCTTAAATTTTGTCATCACAGGACTATTTACTGTCATTCTAAGTAGGTTTTTCTCTAGCTGGAAGTTTCTGTCATCTAAAGGTTTGAGACATTAACAGACGTCTTTGCCCACTGGTTCTGTGACTCAGGACTGGTCAAGCTACTGGAAACGAGCTGCTAACGCTCACTTCCAGCTAAATTTATTATGGTGACAGGCCTAACTGAAACAACATGTTTGCACTATTCAGCCATCACGAAATGTTAACCAGACATAACTCCATCCTGAAGGTTCGGTTTTCTGAAATGAAACGATGTGGGGTTAAAGAATAGCCCCAGAAAACTGTGAAGCGTTTCCTGTTTGTGAAAAACGCCGTTTACAAAGTTTGAGTCTTACTATTCTTGCTGAAAAACTCTAATGTTCTCCCTTTTCTTTCCCCCTGGAGAATCGAAGCCATCTTCGAAGTCAACACGGACCTCCAGAAGAACATCGAAGCTAAAGTCACGGCCCATTTGACCTGGCCTTCTCTCGTCAACTCCTCACAGAGAATCATGTTCCCCCTGACCAGCACAAACAGCTCCTCAGTGAGTTAAAGCCCTCCGTTTCATGACACACACGCAGGATTATCTCTTAGCGTATTCGAACCGGAGGAAGCTGATGTTTCTGTTACAATGCAGGACGAGGAGGTGATCCTGCAGAACCCTGCAGACGTCCCCGTTTACGTCCAAGTTCTCCCGCTGGCGCTTCTTCCCAACCCCTCTGTGTTTTCTGGAAAGCTGGCCGACAGGTGACGACTCCTTTCAACTCTAGAGGATCTATTCTCTGGTCATTTCTCCAACTCATTGTCTCATTGTGCTCTAAACGTTCAGGTTGCCACTGGGAAATTTGTCCAGCATCAACATTGATACAAGCACATTCGAGTTCCAGGTTCACAGAAACCAAGTGAGTGCTTCATTATTTATTGGCTTCCCTCCTGCTAATTGTAGCGCTGCTGAGGCAGCATGTGAAAGCTGTTAGCAGCTAACAGCCTCTCTTGTTTGTGTGGCAGACGTCCCTAATAAAGAGCAGTTCAGGGTTTGTTGAAGGCTCAACCAGACCCTTTGTCTACAATCTCATGCTGCTGCCCGGGGAAGTGAAGTCATTCAGCGTGAGGTTCACGCCCGTCAGAAACCACAGCGTCTCCTCCCTTCTTATAGTCAGGTAACCATATCTGCTAAAGTCCAGACAGCTGTGGCCTCACTAAATACAGTGGCATGTTTATCCTCTGGGTGTTTTGGGAATGCGTTCAGGAACAACCTGACGGTGATTGACACGATCGTGCTCCACGGACGCGGCACGACGGAAAGCCTGAAGGTGGCGGGGAAGCCTCCGGGGCAGGGCAGCTCGCTGAGGTTCAAGATGACGGAGGCGCTGCTGAAAGACTGCACAGAAAGTACGTCCACATCTCTGGGAGTGGAACTGAGAGAGAGTTACAAGGAATCCGACACTGTGGAACGATCAACCCTTAACCAGATCAGCCATAAACCGTAGAAATGTTTAATCGAGCAGAAAGGGACGAGTTTTTCACGGTAGAATTATTTATTTCCTTTTCGCTGCAAATGCATCATTTGCTTCAAACGATCAATTGTTCTCTAAATTTATTGCATTTTAAGCAATAAAATTCATTAGTATATTTTAATGTATTTCTACAATTGTATGTGAAATGCTTTAGTGATCGTAAAAAAAAATGTTTTTTTTTATCCAATTGACAGAAAGATAGCAAAATCGATTACAAAAATAATGATTAAAGAAAACAAATATTAGGAGTCAGGCTGCAAAAATATCTGTGGAATATTAGTGATTACAGGCAATATGACAAGGACTTATTTTTTCTAATTTCATGAAAAGTACCCAAAGGAAAGTAGCTTTGAACGAAAATGAGCTCATGCTTTTCATGAATGTTTAAACAAGGAGTTTAAAAACAGAACTGCTCAGTTGTACATCCACAGTGACTTGCAAAAGTATTTAAAGCATTCCCACAGCATGATTCTGCCATCACCTTGTTTTTATACAACATTAGAAATACACTAACGACATCCCCCACCCAGCTTCACAGTGGGAGATGCTGCATTCAGGGTGCTTGGTTACTCATGGGTGAAATCTGACAATATGTGGAAAAGTTCAAGCGGTAGTGTGAGTAGTTTTGCAGTAACTCGATATAAATGTTGTCATAGCGAAATGGCAGGTGAAAAGGAGCGTCAGCAGACATGTGTCTCTTTTTCATGCACGTTTGATCAAATACAAAGAATTGAAAGCAGATAACAATGCGCTAAAGACACAATCTAACACTCACAGGTCATTAATGTCTTATCTGTGGTGATAAGGTAGGGCTGTAACTAAACATTGTTTTAGTAATCTACTATTCTGACGGTTAATCAATTAATCAGGTTAAAAACATTTGGCACTTTCTGCTGATTTTTCATTCAGCCTTTCTTATGCAATATTTGAAATACATTGACAGATGCAATTAAACATTTCAATTCCTTCATTACACGAGAAAATAAACTTTATAGCCTAAAATGCAATGTAGTAACATTCTTTTAGTGAACGTTTGATCACTTGTACTGATGCATCTGCAGCTAAAAATACTTCATCCACATGTCAAAAACTTTTCTGCTTGTCTTAACAAAAAAAACATAGGGGTGATTTGTTTTATTTTTAAATAACCAATAAATAATTGGATAGCACAAGGTGATTAATGGGAGATTTTTTTTATTAACAGAATTTAAACCAGGTAAGGCTGAAACTATTCCACTTGAGTTTTGGGGGAAAATAATTTACAGACAAAGAAGATTTTTCATCCTAAATACAAAACTCATATATGCTTTGGTTTACTTACTGCTCTGAGTGTGTTGTTCTTTCAGCAAATAGCCTTTTTTTGGAGTCTGTATACTATACTAAAAATCAATTACTAAATGAGTTGACGATTATTTTAATAATTTATTGCGATTCATCCCGATATTTGTTTTATATTCCCTATTATAAAGTGGGACCAAATTGATCTAAAACCAATTAAGCCCAAAGTCGGAGACTTTTATATCAACTTTAAATATGTGGTTTGAATTTAAAAGGGCAAGAAAGCTGTTAAAAGCTGCAGCTGTACTGCCAGATCTTTGCCTCGGAGATGCATATATAACCAAACACAGTGACCCTTTAGAGCTTGAGGCGCTTTCATCGTTGTCCAGGTTTTTCCTCCCCTCACATAAAGAGCTGTCTCTCCATGAAGACACGGGTCAGTAGTCTCCGCCGTACGGCTAGTTTGGCAGGTTTAAACAAAGGGAAAGCACCTGACTGGGCCTGCCTCGTTTTTAACCAATCAGAGCAAACTGGGTTGGTCGAAAAACAAACACCAACTTTTGAGTCAGAAAGTGAGGAAGGGCAAACATTTGATGGAAAAACACTGTTTCTTTAGCTCTAAAACCATTAGCCATGGCTCTTTACCAAACAAACGGCTTTTTCTTGTTTTGTTTTGTTTTTATTAACCTTCGATCTGTCCCGTGTTCCAGAAATAAAAGTTAAGGAGCCAAACTTTACTCTCAAGAGAACCTTCAGAGTGGAGAACACTGGACTGCTCCCGATCACCATCAAATCAGCAGAAATCAACGGCCAAGCTTGCGAAGGATATGGATTCAAAGTTCTCAACTGCCAGGAGTTTGCACTCAAGCCGAATGCTTCAAAAGATATCGTCATACTGTGAGTGATCACAACTGTTTGTCTTACTCTTTCACTGGCAAAAATGACAAAATAACCTGCTTGTTTTTTAAGTTAGTATTTTACTTTACATGTCACTCAGCCAGCCAGGTTGTGGTCTGTTTCAGATTGTATTATATTGGTGAGGCTTTATTCAGACTAATGAAATGTAATTGTCTCTTTAACAATCATTTTGACCAATATATGTGGGTAAACAGGTGTAATGAATACAATGGGTGTTTTGTTAAAGGCTCTGCTTCTGGCACGTTTATCATGTCCTGCATGCCTCGTTTCCATTAATTAGTTTCCAAATTAAAGGGCCATATGTACTACACACATAATTTAAAAACTGTTATTGCAAGCTTACTGACTTTACCCGTTAGGACACATGTATCAAACGCAAGGTCCAGGGGTCACATCTGGCCCACAGTATCTTTTTTCATGAACCAATCTAAACTCCAGACATCAAATCAATCAGCCCCACCAGTTTGTCATGATTCCACAATTGTGGAAATTCATGGAAAATCAACAATCCCCTGCATTTTTTCACGCTAATATGCAACTCTGACTTTATTGCAAATTTTCTGCAAAAAATGAAAACACCCCATTTAAGTGACCGCTAACTCCCGCCTGTGGTTGGTGGCATTTCTTACTTTTATTTCACTACTTCCTCTGCATTACGTTTGATTCGGCGATTCACAAAGTCTCATTTAAGCCTGTCGCAGTTAATCAATTAATCACATGCTAAGTTAGAATGAGCTCAATAATTTCCACATCTTTAAAGGGCAGTTTTGTTAACGGAGACTTCATAATCCATCTGGTTAATGTTTGTGTGTGGTTTCTGTTTCCATTTTATTTATTGTTTTTGCTTGTTGTGCTTTATTTTGGATATTTAAAATATCTGTGTTCTGTACAAAATTTAAGTTTATTGATCTTTGAGAAGTTGAACGTACATTATCATACCTTTTTATTAAGATATTATCCGAAAATGCTCTCAAAACAACAATGTTATTGTTCATCGCAATAGTTATTTGGAAAATTTATCATACAGCAAAATTGATGGTGACATATCTAGTGAAATTTTACCTCATAAATAAGGGCAAACTGCATATTTCTTTGCAAATATATCTAAATTAGCCTAACAAAATCAGAGATTTTGATTGTGAGGAAATCACAAAAACAATCCTGGAGGGACAATGTGAAATCATTTTCAATATTTGGTTTTAAGAAATGGCTCTCTATTAAAAACTTAACAGCTCTTTAATCGGTTTTATCAATCCATTCTGGCACAACCGGCCCTTTAAGAACATTCATGATCCTGATGAGGCTCAAAATGAAAATGAGTTTTGACAGCCAACCAAAACGGTGCATCTAAGCAGTTGCATTATACCATTTGTTGATGTTGCCATGGCGACTCCATTTCAATCTGAAAGTGAACAAATGTCGATACTTCTGAACAGCCAGGAGTGAGCGACATACGGCTCAGTGAAAGGATGCAAATGGGTGAGTTTTGGTTCCGTTTCTGCTTCAGGTTTACACCCGACTTCACCTCGTCCCGAGTGATCCGGGAACTGAAACTGGTGACGCAGGGCGGCTCGGAGTTTGTGTTTGTCCTGAACGCCTCGCTGCCCTACCACATGCTGGCCGCCTGCGCCGAAACCCTGCCCCGACCCAGCTGGGAGCTCGAGCTCTATATCATAGTGTCCGTCGTCATGAGGTGGGAGCGACTCCGTCAGATGAGCTTTACTTTGGGCCTTCGCAGACGGCTCATGCGTCTCTTTTCTTTGCAGCTCCATGTTTCTGTTGGTGATAGTCACCGCCTACCTGGAGGCGCAGAGCATCTGGGAGCCTTTCAAGAGGCGCGTCTCGGTGGAGTCCAACTCCAGCATGGAGACGGGGCGGCCGTTTAACCTCAGGGAAATTGTCCAAATTCACAGAGATTTAAAGTAAGTGACAGGAGAAGAAAAAAAAAACCCATCTTCGATTCACTATTTTATATTCTATCAATAAATGAAAGAATCTCACAGATCTAAATCGTGCTCTTGCAATAGCCAATCTCAGCTGCAGGATTTCATGCATCCAAGCGAGAGTTGTGCCTTTGAAGAGAATATCTCCAGTCCAGACTGGGTGATTTAGATGCATATTTCTGTGGGTCAGGCGGTGCAGTTTGGCTCCCAAAGAGAAACGGGTGTGTCCCCATGTCTACAAAGAACACTGATTATAGGCTCATTACTGTCCACACCCTCTCAGATGTGGACAATGATGTCCTACAACACTCAGATATCCTGACCTGTTACTGCTACAGGCATTAAATTCACTTCTCTTCACTTTGAGTCCACAAAATGTACAATATGTTAAATGCAGTAAAAAAATTGTACAACGGTGTGTTATGGCCAGTGTAGATAGAGGAGAAAAAAAGGGAGTGAATTTCTGCCAAAAAGCTCAGAAATTTCTTAGAAACAACCAATAAAATTTCTGAGTTTGAAAATCGACAATTTGCTAGAAAAAACTCTGAATTTTGAGATTAGTCTCAGAACGTGTATAGAACGTTTAGGACATTCCTGAGTTTCACAAGTCGAAAATTTTAGATAATTTCTCAAACTTTGTTTTGTCCAGCAAATTTTTGACTTTTGAAACCCAGAAGTTTCATTCTTTATTCTAGAAAATTTCTGAGATCTCAAAATTTCTGTTTTGTGATGGAAATTTGCCATTTCTTTTATTCATCCATTTATTTTTAAAATTTTATATCTACAATGACCTAATATTCTGTCATTTAGACTTTAAACAATGTGATAAGTTCAATCACAGTTTGTGTTTTAAGGCCTCTTGAGCGTAGGGAAAACCTCCTGTGGACTCTGGGTTGTGGTTTAGGTGCCTAACCACTGTGACCATATCTGGTTCTGGTGCCTACCGGCAGCCATTGAGCTGATTTGTATATATTATCACAATGTAAAGCTTTGCTCGGTCAAATTAAGCTTCTTATCTGTATTAATTTGCATTCTGGTCGGTGTGTCATGCAGAAGAAGCTTGTTTCAACTTCGGACCGTTTTCATGTTCAGTTTTTAAAATGTAACCTAATAATTTGGAAGCAATTCTTACTTTAAAACTTTTACATAGCTTTGCAGAAGTATTTGCACCCTTAAAACTAAGGGATGTTATTTTTCAATAACCAATTAATAACTGGACTTTGACAGAATTTGAACCAGGTGAAGCTTAAACTTGTGGACTTTTGGGTAGAACAGATTTACAAACAAAGAAGGAGTTGGAGAAGGAGAATGCTTTGTTTTGACTTGATTACCTCTTTGAGAGTGTTGTTTTAGAGTCTTTACTCCTTTACTAAGTTATTGATGATTACGATTAATCGTGATTAATGGTTTCAGCTCCACAACTAATCTGATTTCTCTGTTCCCGTCTGGTTTAGTGACTACAGCGACTCGTCCCAGAACTCCAGGGGGTTTTACCCATCCAGCAACGGCTCAGCGAGGGTCGGAGGTCGACAGAGCAGCGGCCGGAACTTACTGGACCCCGACAGCCAAGACAAGAGGCCCAGGATGCCCTTCAGCCGCCCGTCTGTGCCAGCGGCTCCATCTCAGCTACCCAAAGCAAGCTCAGCCTCCGGCCAGGACGCCCCGCCGGCCCCCTGCCAGCTGGTCAACCGGAAGGCTCGCAACGTCAAACAGCTGGACCTCCAGGGTCAAAGCTCGCCCGGGGCGTCGTTGCAGGAGGACCCAGAATACTCCAGCCTCTTAGGAGCCATGGACAACGACCTCGATCGCCCAGAGTCGCTGGCCGCCGAGGCCCTACAGGACCAGAGCTCTCGATCCGTTCAAAGCAAAGGTACCGTCTTCTAGATGCGGTTCGATGCCAGCCGGCGCGGCTCCACTGGCATTTAACAAACCGTGGTTGTTTTGTCTCCAGTGTTAGAATCCAAAGGGAAGCAGCGTTCAAAAACAAAAGCGCCGAGAAAGAAGGAAGAAAAGGAGAAAAAGCCCAGATTAAAGACTCAGGGAGACGAGCTGAAAGACAACCTGGCAGACAACGACGACAGCTCCTCCACCACCACAGAGACCTCAAACCCAGACGTGGAGACAAACCTCAAAGAGGTTCGTCGGAAAAACACACTCTTACCAAGGCCTTTTTTTTGTTTTTTTTTGTTTTGTTTCTTCTGTAAATATCTTAGTAGACAGAAAACTTACAGGTAACTTTTCCGCAAGATATATGAGCTTGTTTTAAGTAAATAATCCTTTAATATTGATTTTAAAAAGAACTGGTTTCACTGGCAGATTATTTCAAATATAACAAGACATTTTTGCATGTTTTCCAGTGAAATATGCCAGTGAAATTAGCACTACTTACACTGGAAAAAAGACAAAAATAAAATATTTGAACTAGAAATTAGTGGATAATATTTTGGAGTGCTACAATACAGTATCAATCTCAGTGTGAATATTTTCATAAAGCCACTTAAATGCATAATTTCTGACAGGAACCAGTAAAAAAGAAAGGAAGGACTTCAACTTCTGGGAAGACAAAAGAGGAAACTTCAAATTTCTCAAGCAAACCCAAAGAAAGAAAACAAGAAGCTGCAAAGAAAGAGACCCAAACAGAGAAGTCCAGGTTTGATTTTATTTATTTATTTTTTTTTTACTAAAATGAGTTCGCATTCGTTGGTTTATGTTTGACAAATCTTTATTGCTGCAGTTCTCTGGAGCTGCCATACGTAACGCCGCTGGAAAACAAGCAGCGCAGGAACTTCGCGTCCAAAGCTCTTCACCCCCTCATCTCAAAGACGAGACCGGCGCAGAAACAAAGAAGTGCGTTCCGAGCGTTTGGGTTCTGCTCCCGGTTTCCGTTGGGATTATTTTGGTGACCGGTTTTTGTTTCTTCGACAGTAGACGGGAAACCGGATGACGGGCGGCCCCTGCTTTTAGCCAAGCTGTCGTCGAGCTCCTCCGTCCCGGAGCTGGGCCACAGCAGCAGCTCAGAGGGAGAGAAGGACTACGCTCCTCCAGAGTGGGACATCCCTCTTCCTATCAACAGCATGCGTGAGCGCACACTGGAAACTGTCCTGATTGTTTCTGGTGTCGGTTCAAACTCTAAATCACTCACCACTTTTCTTTTTTCCCCACGTTCAGCAGCAGACAGCCTCCAGCAGATCTCCCTGCAGACATTAAACGCAGATCCTTTCCTGAAGCGGTCGGCCACCGCGGGGACCTGCTCCCCTCCGCCCACCTCGCCCAGCTTACTGTCCCGAGGCACATACAGCAGCGTGCTGAACAGCACCAGGTCCGTGACCGGCTGCGTTTCTACTACCAATAAGTCTTTGTCCATATTCCGCTAATGTGGGGGAAAAAAACACAATTTCGCAATTACGGCGTTTCCAATAAATAAATAAATGCAATTAAAATCACACATGAATACGCTTGTTCACGAGAATTCAAAAGGCACAACTTTTTCTGAGAAAGCTGCACATTACATGAAAAAAAAATCTTCCTCCTCCTCCCTGTTGCCTTGTTTGTCGTTTCTGCCAGTGTTAACATCCAGTTGTAGATCATGTGACTCTTATGTGAAAAAAGGTATTTCCTTTGCAGTTTTGAAAAATGCATATTTTCCACACAAAAAAACATCTTTACGCAGAATGTTAACAAAAAACGTTTTTTTGTTTTTGTTTTTTTGTGCCATGTTTCCATTAGAAATGTTTATTTCCACAATTTCAATTTGCTCAATTTTATGGTTAATGGAAACACAGCTACTAACATTATCTAAACATCACACAGAAACTGCATTTAATCATACTTTTGAATTAGCTAATCATTATTGATGCGTTCATAAAAGAAACATTGGAGAAAATAGCAAAAACTAACATTTCCCACAATATCAAAGGTTTCATTTTTCATTTACCGTCAATAACTGAAACTTATCAAGATTGCAACAAATCAAAAATCTTATTAGAGATTTTACGATAAATGAAAGTTCCTCGAGTGGCCCAGTCAAAGGCCAGACCTAAATCAACAGTCGAGAATCGGTGGCAAGACATAAAACTTTATGTTCAGGGATGTTCTCCATAAAATCTGACTGAGCTTAAACGGTTTTGTAAAGAAGCAAAAAATGTCACTGTAGATGTAAAAATAAAGTTTGTGTCAAAATGTCTCCAGAAAAACTTTTTAAGTGACCCAAACAAACAGAGCTACGCTGAGAAGAGTCAGAAACGAAGCCCAGCTTTACATGGCACACAAAGCAGCGTTCTGCAGAAAGACAATCCCACACCGAAGCCTCTCTAACCACTTCCTGTATTAGCAGACTTGTATTTCTGTGTTGCCACATCCTGATGCTCCTTTTATATCAGTTTAGCTTCTGAAGAAACCATTTCATCCACTCTGTCCTGTGTGGTTTCCAAGCTCATCATCTCCTCCTCTGCTTCAGCCCCTTTTACTTGTTGCTTTCTCTTCAATAACTGGTAGTGAGAGGGAGAGCTGAGCGTATTGACTCGGTTCGCAGACCGCTAACGGTGGCTGATAACTTTGATCGTTTCCCAGAGTTTTCTCTCTGTGCCTGGCTGTTTTTGTGTTTTCCACATACTGCCTTTTTATTCGACGCCATCTGCAAACACGGTGGTTACTTGGAAAACGTTTGATTCGTTCAGACAATCACATTTTCTGCACAATTAAATGTGAATAAAGTGGGATGAAACATGTCGATGTGCATGAACAAATGAACCACTTCAAAACACTTTAATGGGCAGACAGATATTTTTATATTTGGAAATTATTTAATTACCATTTTCTGATGTATCCAGGCATTTGGGGTATAAAAAATTACGCTTTTGCATGTTTGTAATAAATTCTGAAATTTTTTTAAAATATTGTAAGCAATGAATCTACCTTGTTTTTGTATGTTTTGCATTTCAAAATGAAAAACAAATACTACAAATCAGTATCACATCAATTTAGCAGCAATTGACTAACTTGAGACATTTGTTAACAAAAGAAATTCAATTGAACCCTGTCATTGTTAATCGGCATGTATGTAGTGACAATGGATTGGTAAAACTGTCCTTTAACAGGAAGAAACTTCAAGCAGAACCAGAACCTGACTCGGTACAAGGATCAATCTTCCTCTACCCTTAGAAAATCTGCACTGAAATACCCTGAGTTAATAAATAATACACAATAATTTAAAATAATCGACATTTGAGGGTAAAACAAAGCTTAAGCGCTGTTTTAATAGCGATTATCTATAAATTTAATGACTGAAAATAAAAGAAAATTTGAGTGCAACTATTCCTCTTTTGTACCCTAACTGGACAATGTATCCCCCAGGATATGGACATTTCACGTCTTGATATGCAAGCTGTTTAAATGTAATTCATATTTTTTTGAAAACATATATATGAAATCACTCTTGAAGAACATTTTACAAAAGCAAGTCCTCTCACATCAGTATGTATACGAAAAACAACAACCCATACCTCACAATGTATGTCTTTGTCCATGCGGTCCGCCATTTTGAACTTTATATACCTGCGTTAGTTTATTTTTAAACCAGCGATGCGAAGTGCAGGTGGTTGACGGCCCTCTTGTCTACGGCGTGTGAATTTTCTGTATCCCACAGGATGCGAAACCCATTATAGCTAGTTTTCATCAATAATGTAGCTATTAATTGTTTTCCATGAGTCGGGACGATTTCTCCGTAACGTTGTACAAACTGCTTTATGAATAAGCTGGATTAGTTTGAAAATGCTTCTAAAGATTTGCCTTTGTTTTGTTTTCCCAGCGAGCTGAACCAGAAAAAGGCCCCAGGAAATAAGCCGTCTGCAGGCGCGCCACTCCCAGGCAAGAACGGAAACCCCACCTTCGCCGCTGTAGCCGCAGGTTACGACAAAAGCCCAGGTGAGTTTGCAGTGAGCGTGGTACCAACAGCAGCTGCGTTTCCATTACAAACGTGCGCATAACTTTTTCCCTATTCTGCAGATGTTGACGAAAAAAACACAATTTTGCAGTTGCGGTGTTTCCATTAAATAAGAAATTAAATTAAAATCACACATGGATAAGTGTGTTCATGCGGTATTTGGAAGCGGCTATAGATATATGTAGAGTTTTTGGGAAATTACAGTCTGAGTTTGAGTTTTTACAAAAGAGCAACAGATTCAGCCATTTTTGAATGACAAACAACTTTTGATGAATCGTGTGCTGCTGTGATGCCGGTGCTGCTGTATACAAACCAGTGTGATGCTGAAAGTTTTTTTTTGGGGGGGGCAAAAACATTTTTTCTTAATTTGTTTCCATTAAATGAATCTATTTTTGTAATTCCAATTTGCGCAATATAAAGGTCAAAGAAATATAACCATATAATTGTGCAAATTGTAATTCCGAAAATAAATTTACTCCGATTTTGGAAAAACTCACGTTTTTTGATACGTTTTCGCACAAGGATGTCGTGTTCTTTTTCTGGCTGTAACGAAATTTGTGTTTTTGTGGCAAACCACTTGAAACGTCTTTTTCGTCTTCTCTACTCCTTGCAGAAAAGACAATAAAGATGACAGGGAGCTGTCGGACGATGATGCCGTGATTTTTAATGTCAATCTTATTCATGCACAACTTTATTCGCGTTTTTTATGTAATGGAAACATCGCATTTACGAAATCGTGTTGTTTGGTGGAATATCGACAGTTCTGTGCACGTTTGTAACGAAATGCAACCATTAATGGCGTTGCCTCAGCAGTAAGGTTGGATGCTCTCTGCAGGCGGCTCCGGCCCAGGAAAAGGAGACAACCAAGCTAAGACTCTGGCCAACATGATGTCAGTGGAAAGTGACAGCTCAGACAGGTACGGGGGAAAAAAAAAACATGCATTCAGTCTGAAGCATCTACGCACCATTCCTAATTTTCTTCTCTTTTCTTTTTGTTCCCCCTTTCCTCCTGAAGCTCTGGATTATGGAGTCCGATTGACACGGTCGGCAGTCCAAACTATAAATCTGACAACTCTTTCTCTGCTTTTGGACCCAACAGTTCCTTCAACCTGACACAAGGTACGTCACACGCCTGATCCCAACATGTTCGTCTGATCCCAAGCATGTTGCGTAACATGGTTAGACAGCCAAAGTCACGCCGTGCGTTTTCGTGCGTCTGCTTTAGTTTTCAGTGGGATGAATCTCCCAAAGCCTTCGGAGCCTCAGCCGAGCTGGCCCGAGTTCACCCCGGCCATCTGGGACATGCCCAGCAACGACCCCCTGCACTCCTGGCCCAGCAGCTCCGGCTCACCCACCACCCCGACGGCCGTAAGCTCCCGGCCCCACAGCGCGTTCCATCACCTCCGTGCTCGCTCTGTTCAGTAACTCCATTGTTTTTGTTTTTTGTTTTTGCCGCAGTCGTTCCTGGGAAACACTTGCAGCCCATGGTCTGCCACCACGCCCTTCAGCAACTCCATCTGGTCAACGGGCGCAGATTCCACGCTGCACCCATACTCGCCGCCGACCGGTTCAGCCGCTCTGACCACTCTGGTGAGCAGCGCCGCTCCGTCGCAGTCGCCGACGACTCCCTCGGAGATCAGCAGGACCTTCAACCCCTGGAGCGGGTGGCTTCCCACCCTGACCAGGCGCAGCTCCGAGCCCTGGCCCAGCTCCTCTGATACCGGCAACTAAGCAGCACCTGGCGAAAGTTACCTGTACGCTAAACGAGTCTTTTACTATCAGAGAAGCCCCGCCCCCTCCTCCAGACATCAGCGTTACGGGGAGCTATGGATTAGCGCCACGTTTATTTCTCTGCAGCTTTTTTTATTCCTGAGGGCGGTGATGCTAACTTTTTATTTGGGTTTGTTTTAACAGGATACCCCTGAACTAAGCGCACTGTAAAAACACAATGCACCTTTGTTCTGGTTTCTTGTGCAGATATATTAGTATACTTGAAATAATAATTTTAAAAAAACAAAAAACTTATAAGTAATTTTTCAGCTAGATAAAGGAGCTTGTTTTGAGCCAATAATTCCTTAATATTGAAGAAAAAGTACTAGTGCTTTTTCCTTAATCTTGCTGAGAAGTTGCTTGTAAATCTTTTTTTTTTTCTTATTTCACATGTACCGAGATATTTGCACTCAAAACTAGATCAAAATTACTTGGTGGTAATTTGTGTTTTTGCAGTGCGCGGATGGCATAGAAAGGCTATTAATGCTGCATTCCTTCTCAGAAACATGGCAGAGCCGCTAAAAGTTTAGTATTAAATAACTTATTTGAAGCCACATTTCAGCTCAGTTCTTATTGGTTTCTTAATTAAAACATTTTTTTTTTGTTTCAGAGGCCAAAATTTACAGTCATTCACATCGGGATCATTGCACTTTGCTTTTTATTCGGCAGAAGGGATCTTAAAAAAAAAAATCTAAAATTGGATTTGTATTGGTTATTTAGGTTTTTTGTATACCCATCCCATAAAAGTTTTAGGAACATTTATGTTATCCATTTTTAAAGTGGAATTATTTGGTCTAACGATCAAGTAAAACTAAATTCCTCCGTTTGGGGTTTGAACTGTATTCTTGTCGCCTTCGTTTGTCTGCAAATTTAATTAAAGGATTTCAGCAGAAAATCTGGGTTTTCCTCTTGATTTTTTTTTTTTGTAGTGTCTCAAGACATTTGTGGTGAATTGGCACTAAATAAATAAACTAAATTGAATTGTTTGTGCAAGTTCTGACAGAAATATACGTGGTAACGAAGAATTTGTTCATTATGTGATAATCTGCTTCAAGCCTCACAAGTATAGTTTCTGAAACCGTTTTTAAGTGTTTTACAAATTAATAATCTGAAAAATTATCACAAATGATCCCATAACGAATATATTGAATGAATTTTTCAAAAAAAGTTTTTTAAAAGCTAACATTGGACCAAATTTGCTTCACCTCCATCAGAGTTCAGTGATTACAGGAACACAAAGAAAAACCTTTAATAATGTCTGAGAAATTTGACTGCAGAGAAAGTCCAAGCAAGATGGAACCAGAACCTGGTCTTAATAACTTAAGTGAAAGAAAAAGGAATCATGATTTTAAAATATTTTTCATGGAAAAACATTTTTTGTCTGGCATTTTTGCTCTCCAGGAAATGCGTAGAAGAATGCTCAGGTAAGACTTTAATCTTTACTTTTCTTACCTGTCCACTTTTCTTTTTACCCAGTATGAGTAACGCCATTAAGGACAATTCTTTTTGTAAACTGACGTTTTGACAAGTTTCGCTAGAAAATTAATTATTTACTAGCAAAACAAACTATTTTAATGTTTTGAAATAGTTCTGCCTCAAACTGGTTGATCTGGTTAGCGATGTTGGACTGCTGTTTTATTAAAGTTTACATATTTCAGCATGAAGGGAATATGAAACCAAAGTCAAATTCCTTGTTTATGAACAGAAACAAAGGATTTATCCTCTCAAACACGAAGCAAAAGTTGTATTTCATTTTACATCATTAGTTTTATTAGTAAATTATAAAAATTTTATTTCTCAATATGTTTTTGTAGAATAAGGTGGTAAGAAGTGATGTATTGAATTCCTGAAGGCATGTCCCATTTCTCTGAGATATTTTAAGTACTTTAAGCACCCACGAATAAGGGCAGAGTAACCCGTCAGCCTTCCTCTGATTATGAGGAAACATCTAGCTTTTCTTGTCTGGATGATTATTTTTGCTTATGAAATACTGTCTGGAATCTGGACCTGGTGCTGCAAGGGTGCAGCTGTTTGTTCTCTTTAGATCGTGTGCTGTTCCTCTTCCTCAAAAAGATTAAAACATGTCAGCATGATTCAACAATTCATGCTTCAGTTGCACCGCTACCGGGTGTCTGCTGCCCTCTGCTGGACAACTAAGGAAAAACTACACCTCTTGGAATCTCACTTGTTAAATAAGCTGATTAACTTGGGTACATTTTAAAATCTAAAACTTTTTTTTTTTTTTTTTTACATGTTATTTAAATCCCTATGTTATATTTAAAATACAATTTAAAAAAAGTTTGAGTGTTCAGCACCAAAACCTTTAAAATAAAATGGCCTTAACAAGTGATTCCAAGAATAAAACACAGCAGATAAACACCTAAAAAAATCTTTTTTTAAGGTGATATTTGCACTGAAATATCATATCTTGTTTAACTAGAAAGAGGAAATGCAAAGTTTTCTTTCATGAGTCATGACCCATGTTTGTTTAGATTTTCAGTGTATTTTCCTATATGAAATGGTCCATGCAAAATGTCCAGATATTTACAAATCTACAAATATTACAGAAAACTAGCATTCACTGTGGTAATTATTTGGCCTTCATGTGCAGGACTTTGATTGTTGCGTTGATCCGTGAATGTCTCTACCAATCCAAAGTTGAATGTGACGCCATCTGATTAATGATTAAAGTTTGGTCCAAACTCTGACCCAGACAATAATGGTATACAGGGAGGGGGGCGTGAGGGACAAAAAAAACTTTTTTATCCTTGTAAAGTTTGTCCCTCATTTGAAGGCATTGTCAGAAGAAAAATAAACCTCACAGCCAAACGGGTTACTTCCTCCACGGTTGTTTGAGAGACTCCATTAGGAGCCGACCAAACTTCTTCACATCGCATTTAGACATTACCCTCACGGCGTGGCTCTTCTTCAGAGACTTTGTGCGATCCAGCACCAACATGCCGCGGCTCATGGAGCCCTGCAGCTCCACACGCACCGGGCACTCGATGCTCTCCAGCATCGTGCTGCCGTCCACGCAGGCTGCCATCGCGTAGGAGTCATATGAGACGAAGCCAGGCCCGAAGTACACGTCTCTCTTGTTCTTCATGGCTTCTTTGGAGTAGGCCCAACACTTCGATGTCACCGCCTTCATGAAGCAGGCCGCCGGGAAGTCCTGGTTGACCAGCTCTTCAAAGAACTCCTGCGAAACGATGGGATGTGGGATGGGTCATACGACTGCGCTTTAGGGCCATTGTACTGTAGATTGAAAAAAGAGGAGTACATTTCTGCCAGAAAAAACTAAGGAATTTTTAGATTAAAGTCAGAAATGTTCTAGAAAGACGAGGACATTTCTGAATTTCACATGTCGGATATTCGAGAGGAAAACTCCAAATTTTGATATTAATCACAGAAATATTACTCTGTGATTAATTTCAACATTTCTGAGTTTCAAAAGTTTATTTTTTTTCTCTTTTTTTGAGAAGTTTCTAAAGTCAATCGTTTTAGACTTAGACTGTTCTGAGATTAATCTATTAAAAAAAAGGCGTTTCTTGGGTGGTAATGTATTCCTTTTTATATCTACATGCCATAATATGCCATCGTAACATCGTCATCCAGTGTAGTTTTCATTTACGATACCTCGCAAAAGTATTCATGCCCCTTGAACTTTTCTTATTTTTGTCATGGAAATACTTAAATTTGTTTTACAAGGCACTCTTTGATCAACCTACCCAAGTCAGGGCATTTCTGCAGCAGTATTCCCACGTAGCGAGGTAAGTAGGGCAGATGAACTCTTCTAGAACAACGTAAGCCGACTCTGGATCTGTTGCAAAGTTGAACTCTGCACAGACGGTCACGTTCCCCTTTCCTGCAGTAACAGAAACGAGCGTTTTGAGGCCAGTCATCTCACACATGGCAGCATTTGAACTCCTGCTTCCCTACCCTCCATGTTGCCTCCCATGATGAAGAGCTCTCCGAGCTTTTGGGGAAAACGTGGATCCAGTCTGACGGCCAGCGCCAGGTTGGTGAGCGGGCCCAGGGCCACCAAGGAGACCTGTTGGGGTAGGAGGTTTTGGAACGCCAGAGAGTCGCCCACACACACATAAAAATACTGGGACTTCTTACCTGATTCTCATATTTAGATGCCAGTCTAATCATGGCATTGACAGCGTGCTCCTGTTGAATTTTCTCCTTCCACTGAGGATCTTTGTCCTCTAGCACATCCCCAAGTCCATCACCTCCAAAGTGATCACTGAATGGGCTACTGACTCCAACAAGAGGACCAGCACTGCCTTGAAACACTGGAATCTGCAGGAGCGAGGAGAGGAAATGAAAAGCTATGAATAAGGACTGTAAACCTTTATTCTAAAACATTGGAGTGTAATTCTTCTTCAGGTTCTGCTCCAGCAGACGCACCCCCTGGCGCTCGCAGACAGAGAGAACCCGCAAAACGTTCTGACACACGTTCTCCACCGCGGCGTTCCCAAAGACGCAGGTCACGGCCAGGACCTCCAGGTTGGGCGCCGCCAAGGCCATCATTATGGCCTGAGCATCGTCAATGCCGCAGTCTGTGTCGATGATCACCAACTTGTTTGCCATGGTTCGCCTTGTTGTGTTCCTGGACACGCCAAACGTACAAGGAACTAAATCAGTGGGGTTTTTTGGCTCTAGTGGCCTTTATTTAAAAGTAGTTTGACAGGAAAGAGGGTAATGAGAGAAGGGGAAGACATGCAGCAAATGTCACCAGGCCGGGAATCGAACCTGTGATCACCACCACGAGAACTAAGGCCTCCATACGTGGGTCGTGCGCACTCCTGTGTCTCGCTAAAGAAGTTTGGACTCATCAGTTTAAGAGCTTAAAACTTCCCTAGATCTTTGAGGTCTTTGTGGTTCATTCCTTAAAGGTCATTGAAGAGTAACTGTTCTGTTCTCTGGTAAACAATAAACCAAAGTGAAATCCTTTTGGTCACAAAGCTAATGTTTGATCCCATTCTTGCACTTTTTTCCTGCACAGGCTCACTAAGATGTTACACCTACCAATTTACAATTTCCTAATAAAATCCTTTACAGATGAAAAAAACCATGATACACATTGCCGCATATTAGGAATTACGTTTCCTTGCATCTTTCAGTCTCTAGATGTGAACAAGCCGACAGACACACACTTTGGACGCACATTTTTAAGAATTTTGTTCAAAATAAATTGGAATCTATGCATTGTTTTTCCTTTCAATAAATACACATTTCAGTTTATGGTTTGTTAAATTAGAGGAATAAAATGTTAAACTTCTTCGCCTGTTGTTTTTCCTCTAGTGTCCCAGAATTCAGGGTTCCTCATGTACAAAGTGGAAACTATACAGAGAACAACCAGTCGCCATTCAACTTCAGACATATCTAGGGTTTTATTCAGACAATTAAATGCATAGAAAAACAGATCAGCATCACACCCAAACCATCAAGAAATCCAAACCACAAAACAGATATTACCTGAGAAAAGTAGAAGAATGAACAAAAAATGCAAAAATAAGAGAAAAAGCAAAGGCGCCTTTGGGAATTGCTTGTGCGGCTGCAAACAAAGCAAGTCGATTTTCTTCTGTGAAGTGCAGGTTTTTATTAAGAGGTGTAGTCCTAATTTTAATATATGCATTGAAGGTGTGTCCTCTCCTTCTAAACCTCTAAGCAGTTTCAAATGACCTAGATGGGATGGTCTAAATGATTTTGTCACCTTCTTTGAGACCTATTCAAAACCAAAGATGAAGAGAGAGAAAGAGCAAAGGTCCAAAGTCAGTAAAAGTCAGAGAGCAAAGGTCATTCTCAAACAGGATTTTCTCATGTCGGTTACATCTGGTATCTCTCCTGTTCCTCCCTTTCTAAACATTTGAACAAAGACCCTAGTTGTCAGAAAGAGATTTATTTTTCACCTAGACTTTGTTTTGTTTTTCTCCAGGTTTTAAGCGTCTTCCTTACCCCTAGAAAATCCCCAAATAATTTGACTGTGAACAGACAGAACTTGTCTTTTCCATCCTGTTTTTTATCTGGACATCTGTGTCCTTTTCTGAGTGATTCATCAAAAAACATATTCCTGCATTAAACCCAAAGTAACATATAGGTAATTTGGAACCCAATGTTCTTATTTTAAAACGCTGAGGATTTTATATAATATTGTACATATGGTTAAGTTTAAAAACTAGCATATTTTAATTTTATTTTCCTAACAGGTTGTATGTTAACAAAAATGGGTAAGAAGTCAAGCTGTATAATTCTAAACAGAACCCAATCTCTGACAGCTCTCACAAACTATAATTTGCTGTGCCGTAGCTTGAAAATGTTAATAAACTTACCCTTTTGCCAATTTAAAGTTGTATGAGGAAGTATAATATGTTCTACTCTATACTTTTACTGTTTAAAAAGTATTGCCAGTAAACACCTGACTTACTTCAGTGTATGGTTTAAACGCCCACTTGAGTTCTTCTTCTTCTTCTTCTTCTTTTAGGTTTTAACGGCAGCTTGCATCCATTTATGTTGCACTACTGCCCTCTATTGACTCCTACCAACTACCCCTCAAATTCTCTTAAAGATCCCAGAGTTTTTTAAAAAACGAAAAATCTTCTTTTTCCCCTCAATACTATTCAATTTGTCGATCACCTTCTCAAATACCAATTCCCTACTAACACCTAGTTCCGTTTTTAATAATCTTCTTTGGCTTTCATACTTTCTACATTTGATCAAAACATGTTCCACTGATTCTACATCATCACACCATCTACATAAACCAGTAAGGTGTTTCCCCATCTTAAAAAGAGTTCCATTTAGGAAACTATGCCCGGTTCTTATTCTATTTATAATTACCTCCTCCCTCCTGTTTATTCCTCTTATCCTTTCTACATCAATTGTATTTTGTATCCTAAATAAATGTCTACCATTTATTTCATTTACCCACATAGCTTCCCATATCTTTTTGCTTTCTTTCCAAATTATACTTTTACCTTCAGTTTTAGATAACTTTATTTGCATATCAATATCATCTTTTTTAATCGCCTCCTTAGCCAGCCTGTCTGCTCTTTCATTCCCTATAACACCTACATGAGCAGGAGTCCAGAATAATATAACATTTTTATTTTGTTCACATAACCTATGATGAACCGCCATAATCTCATATAGAATATTTTGATGATTTTTTGTACGTCCCTTTCCGATACTCATCAACGCAGATAGAGAATCACTACAAACTATTATTTTATTCCTATTAGTTTCCTCCACCCATTCTAAAGCTACTAAAATAGCACACAATTCCACTGCGAATACACTCAAATAATCAGATGTTCTTTTTGAAATATTAATCTTTAATTCAGGAATCACTATGGCTATACTGGTTGCTTCACTTTTAGGGTCTTTCGACCCATCAGTATATATTTGCAAGTAATCATTATATTTATTCTGCATTTGATTATAAAATTCTTGGCAAATATCTAGTGTATTCCTTTTCTTAATATGTGTTAGTGAACTGTCTACATTGATATATTTCCAAGTCCATGTAGGTCTCACAGGCCATAATACAGTTGGACTAAATTCCTTATAATATACATTACAAATTTTCGCTCTATCATCCCCAACCCACCCAAAGCTATCAATTTGTTTCTTTCCTCTTTCCCAACACTTTTCTAATACTTTCTTAACCGGGTGATCTGCATTATGTCCTTTTAAACTTATCCAATAATTGACCATTAGCTGCTGTCTTCTAATGCATAACGGCATTTCTCCTGACTCTACTTGTAAAGCACATACTGGCGTTGATTTAACTGCCCCTAAACAAATTCTCATTGCTCTGGCTTGAATCACATCTAGCTTTTTTAATCTAGTTTTGGCTGCTGATCCATACACCACACTCCCATAATCTATTCTTGATCTAATTAATGACACATATATACTTTTTAGGGAATCAAAACTTGCACCCCATGTCAATCCTGCTAGACACCTCATAATGTTTAGAACCTTTCTACTTTTCTCCATAATATGTTCTATGTGATTTCCCCAAGTTAGTTTCTTATCAAAAACTACACCCAAAAACCGAAACCAATCAACCCTTTCTAACTCTTTCCCATACAAATACAACTTTTTATCAACCCCTATTTTCTTATTTGTGAAAAACATAACTTTTGTCTTTTCAATTGAAAATTTAAAGCCCCATTTTACCCCCCACTTACCCACTTTATCTATACCCTCCTGAAGTTTTTTAATAATATGTTCCACATTTCTTCCCCTTTTCCATAGTGCCCCATCATCAGCAAAAAGTGACTTACCAAAACTGATAGATAAATCTTTAAAAATGTCATTTATCATAACTGAAAATAATGTTGGACTTACCACACTTCCTTGAGGGGTTCCATTTTCTATTTTATATAATTTGGAAACATGATGTCCTATTTTAACTTGAATATTTCTATCCCGTAAAAAATCCCATATCCAGTTAAACATATTACCTCCTATACCCATCTGATGTAATTTAATCATTAACCCTTCCCTCCATAGCATATCGTATGCTTTTTCCACATCAAAAAACACAGCAACAACAATTTCCTTATTAATTTGAGCTTTTCTAATATCATCCTCTAAACATAAAATAGGATCTATTGTTCCTCTCCCTCTACGAAAGCCACTCTGATGAGGAGCAATTAAATGTTTTGACTCCAAATATTGTGTCAATCTCTCATTCACCATCCTTTCCATCAGTTTACACAAATTAGATGTTAAAGCTATTGGTCTATAATTTCCAGGGTTACTATGATCTTTCCCAGGTTTCTTCAACGGAATAACAATAGCTTCTTTCCACTTACAAGGCAGTCTCCCTTCCTTCCAAATCTTATTGTATAAAATTAGTAATTTATTTAAAACTTCCTCACTTACATGTCTTAACATAATATAACACACTTCATCTTTACCTGGAGCACTATTCCTAGTTCTATCCAAAGCTCTTTTCAGCTCTCCAATAGAGAAAGGATAATTCATCAGATCATTATTACTCTTTCTTCTTAAGATTCCATCATTTTCCTTTCTAGTTCTCTCCCTTCCCTCTATTTCATTAACTGATAAATTTTTCCCACTATGAATCTCTACAAATGCTCTCACTAACATATCAGCCTTTTCCTTGTCAGTTACAGCAACTATATCATTTTTATTTAGTATAGGATAACTCCATTCCCTTCCATCTCCTTCCATTTTTTAATCATCCCCCAAACATTCCCTAGTTTTGTACTACTGCCAATTGTGTCACAGAAACCTCTCCAGAATTCTCTTTTTGTTCTTCTTATTGTTCTCCTGACTTTTGCTTGTGACTTTTTATATTCAATTAAATGTTGAAAATTATGAGACCTTTTAACCAATTTAAATGCTTTATTTCTTTCTCTAACTGCTTTTCTACACTCTTCATTCCACCAAGGAACTAACTTTCTCCTATTTTTCCCTGATGTTTTTGGAATAGACTCCTCAGCAGCAGTTAAAATACTCTGACTAATCTCTTGGTTCATACTTTCAATACTCTGATCATTTTTAATATTTAAAATGTTCCTATCACATAAGTTATAAAATTCCTCCCAATTTGCTTTCTCAAATATCCACTTTCCTCCTATCATTTCAGGTCTATGCACCTGGCCCATCCTTATTTTGCTGATTATAATGTAGTGATCACTACCAAATGTCTTATTTTTAACTTGCCAATCACATAATGGAGCTAAACAGCTAGAAACAAATGTCAAATCTAATACAGATTCCTTACCTGAATTTATATCAATTCTTGTCTTCTTACCATTATTCAAGCAAACCAGATTATTACTATCTAAAAATTCTTCTAAAATGTTCCCATTATAATCTACTTTTCCACTACCCCATAATGAATGATGTGCATTAAAGTCTCCACACCAAATAACATTTCCTTTCATATCAATCTCTTCAAGTTTGCTTAACTCAAGCTTTTTACAAGGATTGTAAAAATTTAAAATCAACATTACCTTCTCTTCCACCCATATTTCAATTGCAACATACTCCAAATCTACTTTCCTTCCAATAATTTTATACGGAATACCTTCCTTAATCAGAGAAAGACATCCTCCCCATTTCCTTCTTCTCTATCATATCTAACTGCAATATATCCATCTATTTTAAAATCCAAACAAGGCCTCAACCAAGTTTCCTGTATACAAATTATATCAGGTTTCTCTTTTAATTCATAAATAAACTGTTTAAAATCTTGCCCATTTGACAAAAGACTCCTCGCATTCCATTGTAATATTGAGACTATGCTTCTTGACTTGCTTGACTACACAGCTCTCCCTTATGTCTTCCCACCGAATATTCTTTAAGTCTAAGCTATGGCATGCTGCCTTCACAATAATCTGAATCCTTTCCGTTTTGATTTCACGTCCGATGTTGCATTTATAACTCCTGCAATAAAAGTCACCATTTTCTTTTTTTCCTCTTCTATTTTCTTTTCAATCATTTCCATAATTTTGAGCTTATTTGCTTCTCACCTGTTAGAGATTTCCCATTTTGTTTCTCTTTCTCAACTACTTTACACGCTTCTGCATATGTTACTTTCTGCGTAACTTTTGTTTTCTGTATAGTTGTTTGTCGTTTCATTACTTCGCATCCCCAAAAAGCAACACTATGCTCTCCTCCACAACTACAGCACTTTGGTTTAACTCCAACTCCACATTTACCATACTCATGGTCTCCAGAACATCGGGCACATCTCCTTTTTCCTTTACACATTTTTGCAACATGGCCAAATTCCTGACAGTTGAAGCACCTCACTGGTTTGGGCACGTATTCTCTGACACTAAATCTTATCAAACCAAAGAAAACCTCCTTTGGCATTTCTTTTGTTTCAAACTCCAACAACACAGTTTCTGTTTCAACCTTCTCTGTACCCTTGTCATTCTCCGTGCTCCCTTTATTTCCTTGTTTCTTTCTTTCAAATTCTCAACTAATTCCTTCATGTTAACACTCAACGGTACTCCTGTGATAATTCCTTTGCTTTCATCATTTCTTTTTTCACCCACTTTAACAACTGCTCTGACTTTAACTTTACACACCCATCCAAGCTTTTTTGCCTTTTCAACTTGCCCTTCCGAATTACATCCAATAAAAAGGTTTCCGTCTCTCAGTATTTTAGCATATTTAATTTCCCCAACATGTGTTTTTAGTGCTTTTGTTAGTTTAATTGGATCCATCTTCTTAACTCCTTCTCCTTCATCAAATCTTATTATAATGTTCAGGTTTTGTCTTTTTGGTGGTTCTTTTCCTTCTTCAATTCCGTCATTATCAGTGTCTTCAGTGCTTTCCTCATTTCCTTTTTTCCTCTTTCTTTCGGCAGCTCGCTGCTTCTTTCCACCCTTTCCCACCAAGTCCCACTCTTTATCTTCATTCTGCCCACTCCTTCCTTCCTCTTCACTACACTCCATACTATTACAGTCACTTCTTTCTATATCCAACGTTGTCATGTCCCAATTTAAATCGTATTTATCACCAGACGACTCTTGTCTCTCCGTCTCTCCCCCACTTGAGTTCTTTCTTGTGATTGGTTTAAAAATGTGGAACCGTTGCAAGACGAACTAACGGCGGGGGATGAGATTCGACGACAGTGCTGTACAAATACTACTTATTTTAAATACAGCGCTATGAAAAATTAATATTTTTCAAAGTAAAATTTCTTGAAATGTTAACTATATGTGCGTGTATTATTTTTATTCCATTTATTATTGTCTTTATTTTGAAATATTTGTTTGGCTCCCCCCAAAATTTTGTGTCCGGGATGGTACAGTCCAGGGAGCCTGCTTGGGAGGAAGATACGGGTCAGCAGGGCGAAGTAACGGGATTTTCAGCGTTAATTGTTTACGGTAGCGGAGTTATTGCTCGATAAATGTCAATGTGAAATGGCGAGCAGTTAGCTGACCTCCGGGGTCCATAGAAACAGCCGAGAAAACAAAAACCCCACCACGCCGACTAGAGGGTATTGTTTATGCCAGCTAACTCCGGAGTCGGAGGGATGTAGCTGCGCTCGTTCAGCTGCGGCTTCACAGGTGACATGATGTTTAGTTAACGTTTAATAGCCGCACAGCTAGCACCAGACGGGCTAGCCGGGCTCTTTCTCTTGTTTCCTAATACGTGACGACTCGTATTGGGTTAAAGGTAATGTATTGTTAAATTATTTTCACTATATTGCTTTGCTGTGCGTTAAACAACCGAGTCGGATCTCTGTTTTCATGTGTTGAAAGTAACCTCCGCGTGAGGAGTCTGTCACGTCACCTCCATCTTTCCTCCAGCTCTGCTCTTCTATCCCCAGAGAAGACGCCCTCATTCTCGGCCTCCTCTGTCCTCCATCATCGCACGCAGCGCCCCGATGCCTAACACATCAGAAGGTCAAGGAGCGAATCTCCCCCGGCCCGCGGAGCAGTCGGGGCTGCAGAGGCCCGCGGATGAAGAGGAGGACCACGGGCTGATCAGCTCTCTCGCCCGGGACGCCGCGAGGCTGAGGCGGGCATCGAGTGCTGAGCTTCATCTGCAGTGGACCTGCCCGGTCACGCACTCCCGGGAAAAGTTCTACACGGTCTGCTCCGACTACGCTTTGCTCAACCAGGCGGCCTCAGTGTACTGCTGTCCGCCGAAGGTGGCCAGGAACAAGCAGGAGGACGGGGCCCCGCTCCTGAAGCCCAAAGCCTCCTTGGACTTCAGCGGCGGTCATACTGGGGGGGGTCCTGTGGGGTCGGACGGGGACTACGCCGTGGATGAGGTGTCCTCCGGCCACGCTAAGCCTCTTCTGGCTTGGGAGATTGACACAGCGGACTTTAATACTGTATTCACTAGGAAAATAAGAACCAGTAAGCTTACCATAATCATCTACTTTAATTGGCTGCATGGTCGTTAACGTAGTTAAACAACTTCCATATCAACTACATACTTATTGGACAGTGTTGATCCAATAATTGTCTGCGCTATTTTTTTCAGGCAATGGGAAGAAATGCAGCTCTAAGAAGATGAGGGCTTCAGACAGACCCAGCAGGAATCTGCAGGATGTCCCTGTTCATGCATCACTGGAGGAGATCAAACAGAGGAAAGTGCTGGACCTCAGAAGATGGTAACATTGAACTCTGTTCCTTTGTCTTCTTAGCAAAAAAACTTGCAGTTCCCTTTACGTTCTTTAAAATGTATCATATTGTGCCAATTTATAGGAGAAATATTATGTAAAATCGACTTTTTTTTTTTGCTCCACATCATTATAATGTTATTCTCTCATCCAAAACATAGCTGTAGTGTTTTCTTAATTCTTTCAAGCATGTGTGAGAAATCCTTTAATTTCCATGACAACATCCAAGCCGTGAAAAACACCTTGGTGGGCCTAGCTCCGCCTTTGAGACACAGCTCCTCCTCCGGGCTGCAGTTTCCTCACTCAGATCCTTCAGACTAGCAGCAGAAACATGTTGTGATGAACTTCATGAAATGGCGGAGTTTCAGAAAGAGCAGGAGTTTTTAAAACGGCAGATTTCAAGGCGTTAACATTTCTTTTAAATCATATTTGATATGTACAGCATTTTATAACAACTGCAGTTAACCCAGTTACTCGATTGTGCTATGAAATGGCACTATGTCCCTGGAAAACACACAAACCTTCCTCTTTAAAGCCTCAAAAAACGTTGTTATATTTTGGTGGAATTTAATGCGACCATCAAAAATTAGTGCATAATTGTGACGAGGAGGAAATCTGATGCATGGTCCTCAAAAATCGTTTGCAAATAAAACATCTGAAAAATATTGTATGTATTCAGCTACTCTGACACATCCCAAGAAAAGTTTTTTTTGGGATGTCTCCATCAGCCTATCAGTAAATCATGACCTGTTTTACTGATCATGATGCTGCCGCCGCCATGTATCACAATGTGATAGTATTTTCTTGGTGACATGCACTGTTGATGGTGTTTTACAAGTTTCAGACATTTATATTTGGCACAAAAAAAGCTGGATTTATAAGTTAAACGATACAAATGTAGACTTGTGTATCAATAAGGTCATTGGATTTTATTTAGAGGTGTCAGATGAAAGAGGTTGAAAATGCGTTCCACTTTATAATTCCATCCACTTTGTAATTGTAGGCTAATATGAGAATAATATTGTGAAATGTGTGCTTGTAATGTGACAAAATGTGGAAAAATGCAAGAAGTCTGAATACTTCTGCTAGACACTGTTAGCAGGCTACATAAGAGACTGGGGTTATTACTTGACAATACTGTAAATGGATCAATTTCAGACAGTCTTTATTTAAAATTTATTTAAAAGTTTATTATAAATTTGAACTTATTTATCAACCAGTGCTGACTGAGGGTTCAGTCGACAGTGAATGCCTTAGAGGTCAATTCCAAACATCGACGTAATGCAGAATGAACTTGGAGTCTCTTCAAGTCCCAACATAGAAGCATATAAAACTATAAAGCAACATTGGTTTTGCAGCTTCTATCCTGCCAACCTTTAATTGTAACGGGTTTGAACAGACGGGAGGCCGATTTCATTTTGCAGGAGACAAAAAAAAGCTTAATTTGCATAATTTCCTAGAAACCTTAAAGCACGTTTACAAGAATTATTAGTGCTGACAGGGGTCAGAGATGTGAGCCACAGGTCAGAATTTGAGCCGTTTCACCTGCTTTGTGTGAGACGACGTTTGTCCGTGACGTTAACCCTTTACATCTCTGTTCCTGCAGGTACTGCATCAGCCGGCCACAGTACAAGACGTCTTGTGGCATCTCCTCTCTGGTGTCCTGTTGGAACTTCCTGTACAGCACTCTGGGTGCAGGAAGGTGAGCGGCTTGAGTCGCTCCGGTCTCATTTAGCGTGAGACTCCTGAACCCCGCCCATACACTCAATATCTAATCCAGTTAGCTTTGCATTAAGAAGACCCAAATTATGTACGTATGCATTTTTAGAACCTGGACTTGCCAATTCCAATTTTTGTTGTAGTGAGTGCGCTAAATTTACCGAAAAAGTCGCTCAGCTGGCAAACAGTGGGGTGACTGCTAACCCAAGACCAAGTCTGTTTGCAGAGACACTGTCACATCTAGACTCAGGAAGCCCTCCTGTTGGCAGTGATGGTTGACTCTAAACAATAAATTATGGGTGCCTTCTTTTTGGGTCATGCAATTTCCGTTGAGTTAACTGTAGAAACTATTCAAGAGTATCAATCAAAACTAAAGTAATTTCCGTTGTATATGAAAAAAAAAAAATCAATAGGGGATTCCATTCAAATAGTCACTTTTTAGGATATTTCACTCATTTTTTGTTGGTCCTGGTCAGTACGTAGATGTTGGGTGAATCCCAAGTTTACTTGATCTTGAGAAAGCTGCCACTCACAAGCTGGCTGATGGTGTAAAGTACATGGAGTTGTACTTGCTGAATATGAAAGTTTCATGTGTGAAAACAGTCTTCTCCGTTTAACTTCATGTCCGTTATTTGCTTGGCTAGCCTTTCACCCATCTCCCAGGAGGAGGCGCTGCACATTCTGGGCTTCCAGCCGCCTTTCGAAGACATCAAGTTTGGTCCCTTCACTGGCAACGCCACGTTGATGCGGTACACAAATGGTTTTCCTCTTAGTTTTTAGCAAAAGAAAAACATTTATTACACCTTCCTAAACGGTCCGGTCCCTTTTTCCCCCAACCCGTCCTTACAGGTGGTTCAGGCAGCTCAACGACAATTTCCGAGTGCGAGGTTGCTCCTACATTTTGTACAAACCTCACGGTAAACACAAGACGGCAGGAGAAACGGGTGAGTCTCCCGTCTGTGGAGGCCTGCTGGAGGAGTGATGTTGGAGGAGTAACGGTTGCTCTCTGCTCTGTAGCTGAAGGCGCGCTGATGAAGTTGACCCAAGGCTTGAAGGATGAGTCCATGGCCTACATTTACCACTGTCAGAACCACTACTTCTGCCCAGTGGGCTTCGAGGCTACGCCACTGAAAGCAGCAAAGGCCTACAGGTTGGTCATGTGACTCTTCATCTCGTAGAAGAATGCCATCACTTACAGCTTCTCTGAGTCCAAGATCCACCCAAAGACCTTCGGTCAACATCGTCATAAGAGACTGACTGCTTGTCTCCTGTGTGAAGGGGTCCTCTACCCACAAATGAAATGGAACACTGGATCTTAATTGGCGAGCCCAGTAGAAAGCATCCAGCCATCCACTGTAAAAAGTAGGTTTCTCTTCAGTTCAGTGGGGAAATGTAATCGTCTCTCCTGCTGAGCTGCTGATCAGGACCTTCTCTGTGCAGATGGATGGACATTGTGACTGACCTCAACACACAGAATCCAGACTACCTGGACATCCGCCACACAGAGAGGGGACTGCAGCGCCGCAAGACCAAAAAGGTTCCTGTTCTAAAGCTTGGTACATTTTATTCATCAGGGTTCCTACAGTGGCTGGACAAGTTGGGATATTACAAATGATCTTAGTAATTATTCATAATATCAGATCTGTATTAGTATTGAAAGCATTTTTCTCTTTCATTCTTCCTTTATGTCTTCTTTCCTGCCTGTTCTACTTCCTTCCTTCATATCCAACTTGCTTTATTCTTCCTTCCTACCTAATTTCCTTCCCCCATTCCTTCGTTACTTCCTTTGTCTCTTTCCCTCCTTCTTTCCCTTTTTCCTTGATTTGCTGCTATGCTTCCTTCCTTCCTTCTTTTCTTTCTTCTATCCTACTTTCCTATCTTGCTTCTTTCCTCATGTCTCGTCTTCCTTACTTCCTTATTTCCTGGTTTACTTTCTTCCTATCCTACTTCCTTCCTTTCTTCTTTTTGACCATTTTTTTCTGTTATCACAGTTTTTTGGGGGGAGGGGGGGTTTGTACTATTTATTTTTGTTGAGCTCCCAGTCTTTGAGCATAGAAGGCCTCCTTTTCAGTCACTATAATCTTTGGTTCTTCCTATACTAAAATTAATTTGCCTATTTTAAATCAAACTTTTAAAATAGCCAATAATTTTAAAAAAGCTACGGTGTAGGAGCCCTGCTGCGTTCCACACTGAAGTGGTGCCTCTCTGAATAACGTGTGTGACAGGTGGGCGGTAACCTGCACTGCATCATGGCCTTCCAGAGGGTGAACTGGCAGAAGCTCGGCCCCTGGGCTCTAAACCTGGAGAATCTGCACCACGACTTCCAGCAGCCGGCCTTGGACCGGGCCAAGGGCAGCGCTGCCGACGACTCGGAGGAGAGGACGCCGTCCAAGCGTCTGGCCCAGCTGGGACGGTCACAGAGCATGGGGAGTCAGAAGGACACCTGCAGCTGGAAACGGCTGTCCAACACCACAGAGTACAGACAGAGGAGCTCCCCCGAGAGCGACCTGGAGGAGGACATCACAGACTGAGACGCTCCCTGTGGACATGCAGGGACGGGACGTCATGACAACTGACGATAAAACACAGAGCAGATGATTCTAAAGGATAGGCCCCCTAAAAAGCCTGGCAAAGTGTTGGTTCAACTCATTGTTTTAACAGTTTTTATTTGTAGTTTTTTAGAAATTATTTAAATAATGTTTAAAGGTCTTGTTGGTGTTGGGCATTCCTTTGACCTCATCACAGCTAGAAACCTTTTTCCTTTTTTGTGTCCCCACAAATGCGAACAATCCCCCTGAACTGTGACTTCATATTTCTCTTTTCAGGAGTGATGCAAATGCTACAGCAGCTTCAAAATATAGGTCTCACTATTTCATCTTAGCACTGCCAAAGATTTCCTTGTTTTCCACAAGAAATCCAGCAAAGAGAAGTGAACCAAGACTTCTTTAGCCACTGGAATCAGATGAATTCCAGTCCGAATAGAAGCCTAACCAGTCGGAAAATCGCATCCAAACTTTATAACTTACACTGACATCAACACTTGTTGGTGTGAAAGTTATCACTGAATGAAGAAGACTCGATCTTAACTGTTTTTAATATTAGTTTCTGGTCTATGGACGGGGAATAGAGATACAAACATGGTCAGCTTTTGCAACAGTCACGAAAAATAATGGCAAATTATGAGGAAGAATTTACTGCAACGGCGTATGAGGGCTGTTGTAGATGGAGAGAGGAAAGAACATTTCTGCCAAAAAACTCAGGAATTTTTAGATTAATGTCAGAAATGTTCTAGAAACTCAAGAAAATTTCTTAATTCCAAATGTTGAAAATTTGAGAGAGAAAACCCCAAATTTTGAGATTAATCTCTGTACATTTATATAAAAAAACAAGGATAATTCTGAGTTTGAAAAGCCCAACATTTTCTCCTTTTTAAAACTCAAAATCTCCCAAGTTTTTTCTAGAAAATTTCAGAGACCTCAAAATTTCAGAATTTTTTCTAGGAAATTTTAAACTTGAATTAAAAAAAAAAAATTACTAATATTTTTTATTTTTTAGAACATTTCTGAGATTAATCTGAAAATGTCTTTGGGTAGATCTTTTCTATTGTTTTCTATCTACAAAGGCCTTAATGTGTTGTACTGATGTGTAGGAAGCACATGTATTTAGATGAATGTTTAGTAAAGTTTCATTAGCAAACACCGAGTTGCATCAACACATTTGAAGGTTTAAAAACTTACTTTAAACATGAAAACTCTAGGTTTTTTTTAGTTCAATCACCCCTGAATGTAGGCAAAATGCCACATATGCTGCTCTTAACCATCATCTCTTTATTGTGGACACATTGGTGCGAACACAGTTCCAGTTCTTGCTCTTCACCTTAATCTGGCCGCAGTGGTTCTGTGGGCTTCATGTCGAGCTAATTTTGCCTAGAAAACGCACAACAGCATTACCCACAATCCAGTTTGGTTCAGAAACCTCCAGGGTTTATTGTACAGGTACAGTCAGTGGAAACGTCTCCCGCCTGGTTCAAAGTGGTTTAGTTCAGTGGAAATGTCAAAGTGTTGTGTAAACGGCCGATGTTCTCCTGTGATTCGTGAAATCCTCAGTAACAGATGTGTGGATCATCATCTTTTTTAAATTATTTTTAAATAATAAAGATGTGTACATACGTATCACATTTCTTTAAAATGTGACCCTCATGTTTTCATTTCTGTGAACATGGTTTGGTTTGCAGCCTTGTGATGCCATCGGTGTTTCAGCTAACACAGATGTGATTAAGCAAGCCTGTTCATGTGGGATACTTGTAGTTATTTATTTTACAATAAAATCTGATTTTGTTTTAAAAATAACACCATGAAGCTGTCTCATTTCTCTCTACAAGCGAATGCCGTGTAAAAGTAACCATACCTTGCTACAACAGCACACCTGTGTGTATTATATTGAGATTTTCTGTTAGGCCAACGCAAAACAGTGCAGACTTGAAAAGTGGAAAGTAAACTGGAAGATGTGCATAAAGAGACTTATACTTTTGTGGAAAACAGGTTCTGCCATCAAAATAAACAAAACACAAGAGCAAGCTTTGACCAAACATACTTCTGAATTATTTATTATCCTGATGGGTTTAAATTTAAATAAAAGGTTTGTTTTACAACATTTTGGTTGTAGTACCGTATTTTCCGCACTATAAGGCGCACCTAAAAACCTTCAATTTCCTCAAAAGCCGACAGTGCGCCTTACAATCCGGTGCGCCTTATATATGGATCAATATTACAACTACAGTAAGCATTTGCCGACTTCATTTTCCCCGTAGAAGAAGAAGCGCGCGGTGCATGCTGGGATAGTTGTCAGAACGCTGGTTTGTTAAAGTTTTATAATACATTTAAAGCACAACACCAACACTGTGAGTGAAACAATGACTGGGGCAGCCTACTATATAAAGTACTCGGGGACCACTTCTTTACAAATGTGAATGTGTAATAATAGAGTACGGAACAAATTGGCAACCCAAACTGAAGCGTATATTCTATGCGCCTTATAATGCGGTACGCCTTATATTTGAAAAAAGCTTTAAAAAATTTCCTTTCATTGAAGGTGCGCCTAATAGTGCGGAAAATATGGTAAGTTGACTGCAAGTGTGCAACATTAAAACTAGCATCTTGTTGGAGACGCAAAACCAATGAAGATCCTCAAGTGTTCATTCATTGGATCCAGAAGGTCGACATGTCGACCCAGTGGCTGAGGTTTGTCTTGTTTTCTTTGCTTATGAACGAGTCAATATGATATCAGATTCCATGTTTGACTCTAGCTGGGCTAATCTGAATCTGACAGGTCAATAATTTTGTCCTAAACTGTACATGAACGCATTTAATCTACAGCCTTCACTGTTTTCTGTCAGCTGACCCCACTGCCTTGCTAAAGTGTACACCTCCCCCGAAAACTTCATTATTCAACCACAAACTTGAATTTATTTTTGTTTTAGGGGGTTTATGTGACAAACCAACACAAAGTGATAGTTCTCCTTAAAACTGTTTTCCACGTAGGGCAGACATATAAAGGTTGGTCCCTCCTCTTCAGAAAACTGTATTTTATTTATCATTTAATTTATTTATTGGTTATTTTATTTTCTAATTAAACTTCAAATATATATTTTTTTTAAATTTAAAATTAATTTAATTTTGTGGTTGTAATGTACAATTATGCCCTGTTTAAATCTTATCCTCGCATGTTGAGATGGATTGGTAATCCGGCTCTGCATGGTGTCAAACTCATGGCCCGGGGTCAAATCCGGCCCTCCATAGCTTTTTATGTGGCCCTCTAGACTCTAAAGGGATGCAGAAATAGAACCGTCAAGATAACAGTGTGCTTAAATATTATTTTATCAATCAAATCACATTGATAAAATAATCAATGTGATTATTTTATTTTGGTTTTTATCTGCCAAAATACATCAATCAGTCCCTTCACTTTTTTGAAAATTATCGTGGAAATTCACATAAAGTCAACAAATCCCTGCATGTTTTTTTTTTTTTGCTCTAATACGTAATTGTGTTTATTGCAGATGTTTCACAAAAATGGATCCAAGGTACTTTTTATTTCCACTTGCAGTCCTATGAGTAACAAGTAATAAAAAGTTGCATTTCCCCATCATACATAAGTGCAAATATTTCTAAAATTAGTACCACAAACACTTTGATTTTTATTGTAAAAACTCCTAAAAACAATCGCAAAATTGTGAATAATATTGAATAAATAATATATTAAATAATATAATTTCATTTTAAGACTTTATATTTAAACAGTTCGTTAACGGGTTCTAGCTATACGTTCTGGCACCACTGGCCCTTTTAAAAACATTCATGATCTTCTTGATTTGGCCCAAAATCAAATTGAGTTTGACATCATTTGCTCTACATCATTTGATAGGATGAAAATACAAATGATAAAATCCAAAACGACCAATCATTTTATTTATGCAGAGACTCTGTCAGACAGTTGTACAAGGTGTGCCATGTAACCAAACGTGAACCACTGTTCCACCAAATATCACTTTATTGAAGTTAATCCGACATGATGAAGGAGAGCTTTACGTTTTTACAGGTTTTGCAGAAGGAGGGGCTTTGACAGGATCATAAATGTTCTTTATGTGTTGCTGTCGGCCGGATCCGATGAAGACGTGCTGCTTCCTTTCAGCTGCTGCCTCAACGCCGCGATGTGAGCCGGACCGATGCGGCAGCAGCCACCTGGAGCGCATAGAGACGGAGCTCAGAGGAGACGCTGTGAAACGGCACGTGGGAAAGCGACGGACCTCACCTAACAGAGCGGCTCCCTGCTTCAGCCAGGCGCCACTCAGCTCAGGCGTCCATCCTGCCGTCCGCTCTGACCTCTGCCATCTTCGTGCGAAAAGGAAACCCAGACGGGTGAGAGCAGAAGCTTCGAGCGACAGAAAAGCAGAACCGCCACCACCAGCAGCAGACTCTCTCACCCCTGCTCGATGTCCCAGTCCTCCCCGCTGTTTGGGTACACCACCCAGCTCACGCCGGGGCCCAGGGCCGCCCTGGCCGAGTCCAGCAGCGGCTCCACCACAGCCGGACGGCAGCAGTTGACTCCCACAGCGAGCAGCTGGGGCGACCTGCAGGCCAGCCGAACGGCGTCCGCGAACGGGCTGCCGTCTGAAATGTGCTTCTCGTCCTGGAGACGTTTTGGTGAGGAAAAGAACCCAAACATGGAGATGTTTTTGGGGGGATTTAAAGTTACATCAAGTCACGTTTATTTGTGTGACACATTTCAGCAGCAAGACAGTTCCAAGTCTTGCTATAAAAATATAATGCAGTAAAACAATTATGAAACAAACAGTGAACATTACATTTTGCCACCATTGCAATGATACAGAAGAGGATTAGGTCAGCTAAAAAAAAAGAAAATCATGACTTTTAGCTCATAATTCTGACTTTATTCTGATGTTTATTTTTCTCAGAATCAGAATTGTTCAAATTGTTTACGTTCCACCAGGAATTCTGACATCAAAGGTTGGTCTGGAAGGTTGATACGACAACAACAGATCTTTAAAGTTCAGTGATTTATAAACTACCAGCAGTATTTTAAAGTCTATTGTCTGAGCTACAAGGAGACAGGGTAAAGACTTTACAACTGGGGTGATGTGTTTTAGCTAACTGGTTTTAGTCAGAACAGCAGCAGCAGCGTTCTGGATCAGCTACGAGTAGATGACATTTTTTTTCTTTTTAGTCAGACCTATGAAGACACTGTAGCAGTAATTTATGCGACTCAAGATAAAAACATGGCTGAGTTTGTCTACATCTTGCCGAGACATTAGTCCTCTAATCCTGGAAATGTTCTCCAGGCCAACTTCGTAACCATCTTTATGCGCCTCTGAAGGTCCAGGTCCGAGTCTTATCACTACACCCAGCAGATTTCGTGCCTGGTCACCGGTTTCTAAGTGTAACACCTGACGCGGTGAAAGTGAACGGACTGCGGTCGCCAGCGGTTACCTTACAGGAGAACGACAGCCAGGCATTGCAGTCCGGGAACTCCCTCAGCAGCTCCACCACGGCCTGGGCCTCTTTGATGCTTGGGATGGTCTCAAAAGCAACGAGGTCGGCCCCCGCTGCTGCCAAGCACTCCACCTGCGCTTTGTGCCACAGTTTGAGCTCCTGAACGGAGAACAGGTTAACTGATGGTACGTAAATATCAGCGTTCAATGAAATGCTGGGTTGACGTTTTGACGTTCTGACAACACAAATACTGCTCTGTAAGAACATTTGAAATGGGATTCCCCAAGAAGCTGGTTAATAAGAGAAGAATGATTTATTTCATTAAGCTGCAGATATTTAATCATATTTTTGAATTTATTTATATTTATTGATTCTTTTATGGAAGAACATTTCTGATAATACTTTTTTGTTAGTTAGTTAAAAAAAAAACACTATTTGGAACTGATGCTGATGATGAATTTAAATTCTTAACTTGTAAAACAAACAAAAAATCACAATTAAAGATAATTTATATGATAAATGCCCACTCTTACAATAGATGGAGCTAAATATAAAAAATAGAATTCAAAAATGCTAAAAACTAAATTTCCTTCCAACAGGAAAAACAACCCAAAACATACAGTCAGAGAAGTTTCATGGAGCATATTAATGGAATAGAGCGGCCCAGTCAAAGTTCAGAACTAAATGTTGATCTGGTTTGTAAGAAATATCAGGTAAAAATCTTTACCTCTAGATGTACAAGCTTAATAGACCCCCCCCACGCCCCCACAAAACAAACAAACAAAACGTGCAGCTGTAATTGAAACGAAAATAGTTTCTACAAACATGTGATTCAAGGGGACAAATACAAAAACATACCACACTTTTCAGATTTTCATTTGTAAAAATGTTTCAAAACGTTCCACTTCATTATTAAGTCGATCACATAAAACATAATTAAGCTTCATAGAGGAAGTAATGCTTAGTAGTATGTTTTTTTTGTTTCTTTTTTTATCTTACGTCTCTTGACATGTACAGGAACTCGGTCGGTATGCGGCCAGGAGCCACTCACTTCTACGCTCATCCTCTGTGCGTACGCCCCGCTGTACTCCGATCCATCGTGGAGGAAGGCTCCGTACGGCCCAACGGAGCCAGCCACCAGCAGGCTTCTGTCCCCTGGCGGAAAATACCGACACAGCGTCAAACTCGGCTCATGTTGAATTTTTTTCCGAACAGGGTGCGATTTGTTACCAGAGGGGAAAGTCTCCACCGCCTCTTTGGCCAGATGAACTCCGGACATCAGCAGCTTTCTGGCCTCATCACAGCTCACGCCCAGGTGGCTGATGAATCCCTGGACGCTCGCCTGGTACGTTGCAGTCGTGATGACGTCAGCGCCGCTGAGGAGAAACCTGTTGCCGTTTGGTAGTTTTCATTAAGAAATGTGACCACTCAGCTGGAGTTTTGAAATTTGTCATTTTGAGATTAAGAAGATGGATTATTTAATCTACTTTAACATATAAAACACTGAAGTGTGTTCTTTAAAGGGGCAGTGTCATGTAAAATTTACCTTTTTGAGGTTTCTATCATGTTATAATGTTATTCCCTCATTGAAGATATACAAGAAGTGTTGCCTTGATTCTTTCATGCATGTTTGAGAAATCCTTCAATCTCCACATCAACCGTTAAGCCATGGAAAAGGCCTGGGAGGACCTAGCCCCACCTTCGAGGACGAAGCTCCTCCTCAGGCAGCTGCAGTTTCCAAGTATCTGCCTCACAGAGCTGCTCTCTGCCCCCAACACCTACACTCTGCTCCTTCAGACTAGCCAGCAGCAATCAGCAAACACCTGGTGGAACTACACATCTGCTAGCATCATTATACAAGCTACTGCTCAGTAAAAACGTTATTAAAGGGCTAACAGAGGAGCCATGTTGTGACGACTTCCTGAGCAACAGGGAACCAATTTAAATGCGTTAAATTACAAAGTAAAATTTCTCTTCAGTCATTTTTGATACATGTAGCATTCTTTTAACAACTGAAGTTAATATAATATATGATTGTACTAAAAAATGGCACTTTGTGCCTGGAAATTGTGTAATACTGCCCCTTTAAATGATTACATTGATTCAGAACTCCTGTATTCTCTAGTGGAGAAGGAAAAGCATCGACATCTAATTTACAATTAGTTAATTAATTTGGCCCGTTAGGCAGTTTTCCAGTTTTCCCTGAACCTACCTGTAATGAGTCTCCTTTATTGCCTGGGGGTTCGTGTGCAAAAGCCTGGCGCTCCATAAAGGATCCCCCTACAGGAAAAAAATAAATAAACAAGTTTCAATTCAGCTTTCAAAAATCCAGCTGTGTTTGGCTGACCTGTTTTCACCTTCATTTACAACATCCAAAGTTCTATCTTATACATTTCAAATATGATTTTAGTGTTAAAACAATGATTGAAAATTGTGGTAAATACTTATCACAGCCCAATTTCAAGTTCGGTTTCTATGACAGCAACTGTTTTTATACAAAAATTAGGCATTATTATATGTGTTGACTGTGATTGAATTTTAAAGGCTATTGTTATCATTGCTTTTCCTGTTGCTGTTGAAGAAAAGCACCCCCACAGTATGATACTGCCTCCACCATGTTTCTTTCTTGGGAGGATCCATAGCTGATATAGTTTTCCATTGTATAACGCTCAGAATTTAGGCCTAAAAGATGACTCTTGTTCAGCTTTTATTAGTAAAAATAATAAAATATGCACAACTTTATTCTTACAAATAAAACATATTAAAGTTTGTTTTTTAAATGGAAAACAGAAAAGTTCAAGAGCTAGAGCAAGGTATTTTACGCACCAGTCGGTAAACAATAATCAATTAGAATATCTTGGGCATAAAAGAAATTGATCAAAATCCAAAATGGCGCCATCTGGTGGATGCAACACGTTAGGGTAATCCTCCAGCAGACGAATGAAGGGCCAAATCATATCCTGATAATACTTACAAATATTAAGATGATTTTAAATAACTATACAAATGACCGTAGATGAATGGAAGAGAGTTGCACAAATCAAACGTTGCAAATGTTTGATAAGCTACAGAAAGATGTCTAAGAAACATAATAAATTAATTAATAAATCTTCAGGTTCACAAATTCATTCATACATTTATGAATTGAAACAACTTAGCTGGTAATATGAACAAGTTCTTGTGAAATCGGTGTCAACACCGTAATGTTTATAACTGCTCACTGGTTGAACTTGGACTCAAGAAAAGCAGGTCTCTATTTATTTTATTTGGTTTCTGGTTCACCTGAAGTTCAGCTCCACGCGCCTCTAGTTCAGTTGCAAGTCCACCATCCAAGATCAAGGGACCATCACTGAGTATCATCCGTTTTATGCACGCAGATGAAGCCATGGTAGACACTATAAGTGCGAGGGAATTGCACAAAACATTTTGTTCAAATAAGTCATTATTCTATAAGAAACATGAGAGTGAAATTAGTGGGAGAAGAGGAGGTTTAAAGTTCTTACTGTGTTGTTTTTCCGGGTAAACGGTCAACTGATGCGTTCATGATAATCGGAATATTTTTTTAAATGACAGGAACCGACCACATTTAAATTCACCACTAGATGGCGGTTGAGACAATAGTTTCAACGATTCAGTCCGAAAAAAAGCGTTGGAAATTTAGTGCACAAATTAAAATGCCTAGAAAAACAGACAAACTGGTTAAGGCTTGGAATATATGATAATAATTAGGGGGTTCTTATTATATCTAAAAGTTTGGGACCACTGAATTGACAAAAAACAAAATAAGTTGGTTTTAAAGAAATGGCATTCGTCAACAATGTACCATGAATGCATCTCGAGTTTGAACTGCAGTTACTATAGCAACGAAGTATAACCTGCGATAGCTAACGTTTGGCAAAACCGACAGTCTGCCGTATCGAGCCATATAAAATAAATTACCGTCTTCAAATGGTGAGTTAACACATTTAACTTTTGAAACACTAACGTTAAAACTCCACGTAACCTGGTGCTTTGCTTAGAACGTGAACGAACTAGATAGTCATTTGTTTGCTAACTTTAGCTTAGCAATATGAGCATAGCAAGGGCTAGCAGACTCCAAATGTGAAGCTAACGTTCAGGATGTGAATTAGCAGTTAAAGCTGCCCAAATAATTAATACCTGTACGTTTCTTTGAAACTAAGTGCTTCTAATATATGAAGATTTCTATTGTATTGACCATTAAATGCTGTAACTGTTAGGTAAAGCTTCGGCTAAACTAGTCTTGATGCTTATAAAATGTTTATTTATAACATCAATGTTGTTACATTGATGTTATATTATAGTTTAGATATTGATGTAAAATCTTCAAAGCACGTCTTGAAATGGTCCATTAATTGTGGATATCTCGAATTTCACTATCAGTGGTAACGCACAACTCTTTTAGGAAACCCCTGCTGACACAGCACTCAATGAGAAAACACAAAAAGTGGTTTTCTCTTCCCTCAGTCAAAATAGATATGGTGAATATGACGTAATTTCCAGTGTAATGATACATGGTGGAAATAGTAAAAAAAAAAGGTTCATGACGAAGTTCAAACTGCTGCTACCTGAGAATGTTGGAACTTTATTATTGAAGAATATTTTTCTTGTCAGGAAAGACAGATAATGCAATTCAATTTGAAAATACTTTATCTATCCAAAAAGGAAACAAAATTCTGTCGTAACTCATCTCATACCTTCAGAGAGTTTCCACTAGCAGTCAGTCTTGCAATGAATGTGAAGAAGCCTCTGACTGAAGACTGTTGCTGTATGACAGTCTCTGCTGACTGTCATGGCATGCTAAGAGCTTTATAATATTTATTATGTAAGCTTTTGCAATGCTAATCAGCTGCTCCCAGTTGTAAAAAATAATAAATTTTTGCCTCTTGTTACATATCATAACATCTCTTCAAAAGTTATTGTTTTAAAAAAAGAGCAAAAAATTCTTCCAACTGCACAGGATTCAAAACCATATGAAATAATTATCCAAACATGCAATGTCTCAGCCAAAGACAACAAACAGAACAAGTCAGAAATAACATAACAGAGCAGCTAAAACATGCTGTATTTGTCAGCGGTGCAATTCAAGAATAATACGACTTGGTGCAAAGTACTACTTTTGCTATTTTTCATAGTTCATAGGGACTATACAATACAGGTCACATATATTTGTGTTAATACCAATTCAATACACTAGTAGCTGGACATTTAACCACTCTTCTCTTTGTTAGCTATTAGCTAGCTAACAAAGCTGACTAATTAATAGCTAGCTTTTTTATTTAGCTTTGTTAACTATTACTTGGCTAACAAAGAGATTGCCAGATGCCAAACAGCTCACACATCTAAGGCAAAAGCCTTAAGTGAGCAGCGCTTACTGCTGAGACAAGGAGGTTCAAGGTCAACTCATTCCAATCACATTAAACAATTCCAGGTTTTGACTCTAATTGTTTACATACAGGAGACAGTCAGAAAACCTCCCCCCCACAGTTTCAAGCAAGCCCAACTTAATTATTATGGGAAATCCACCTCATGTGATCCAATACAAGGATTATCATTCTTGATGCAAGTTGTGACACGAAACGTGGATTTATTGTTTAATCTGCTATAGAAAGTGACTACGGATATTTTTGTCATAATTGAAAAAGCTCAGATTTGTTTCTTTGTCACATCAGTAAGTTTTTACTTGAGGGCAATGCAAACACGTCGTCAGCGCTACCATAATGCGTTGGAGCTAGTTCTGGTCAGGCAAGGCTAATAAAAACCAGGTGTTGACTTTGTTGCGTTACCTAACTCAAATAGGTCTTTCATAATCAAGACACATGCATGAAGTAGAATAAACAATAGTGTATGAAAGTAGATTTTTGTTCACCCCAAGTCCTTGTGTCGTTTTTAACACATATCTAAATTATGTTGACTACTTTTCAGGAGGACCGGTATGCTTTTCTCACAGAGTGGTCCGATCCCACTGCCTCCCTGAAGCGGCGCTTCCAACTGTTCTTCTACCCTAAAGACAACTCTGTAGAAATGGTACCACTTCATGTTCTTTTTAAATTCCCTATGTTTTTTGTAAATGTCTCTAGAAAAAAAAGAAAGAAAAAAAAAACTACTAACATATTTCTTTTTTTTTTTCTTACAGTTTGACCTAAAGTATCAAAGGATGTTTTTGAGAAGGACTAAATATGATGACCTCCATCTGGAGGACCTGTTTTTGGAGAATCGGGTGACCGTGTTCTCACGGCAGCTGAAACTGATAGATTACGGAGATCAGTTCACAGCAAACAAACTCGGCAGCAAAATAGAAAAGTACGCTTGGTTAGGCCATGCAATAAATCTCTCTTATCCGCTTTAGTAACTGTACACACTGTACCGCACAGCAATCAACCCCATTGTATGCAGGGTAATGACCTTACAATAATCCACAACCTGTAATTTGTTAACTAAACAATATATGCATCTCTATATGGAACCCTGCCTTTAGTATCAAAGATTGATGCAAGCGTTTTTTTTAATTAACTTTTATACTTCTGACATGACTTTAAGAGCAAACTTTAATACATTTATCTTTAGCAAAACTTTGTCACCTTATATCCACAAACTGTTGAATAGAATTCTTCTCAACTGGCTTTGGTCACCTAGAAACTGACATTTTTGCACATTTCATTTTCAAAACAAGTTCAGTAGTGTTGCAGTGAATTTTATTTTGTGGAATCAGGGCAAAGGGGTTGATTAAAAAAACTTGCCACACTTTTCATAATTTTATTTATAAACTATGTATCATTTACCTCAGACTTCACATGCACACTGCTTCTCATTCCTGGCTTTAAAGTCAAAGGAATATATTGTGGAACTTAAACCACAAACTATGCTGTATTATGGAAAGTCTTTTAAAAATACAATAAGCCTCAATTATTGTCAAATGGAAATTTTCAACAACCATCCGTTTAAAGTGATGGGGGCTGTCAGAGTTGCTTGTCTCGTCCAATAAAGTAACATTGGCAGAAAGCTCATAAGTTGGGGGAGTCATGCTAAATCCGCTGGATTAATACAGAAGGTTGACTAATTGTAGAAATCATCTGATTTTATACATTTGTTGGCATCTAAGCACTGTAAAACAAAATGGTGTTCTGCTACGTTTTTGGTGTCTGGGTCCATGAGAAAATGGCCCCTAAATAATACAGCTGTTCAGGTTTCTGCATCAAATCAAAAGTTATGAAGACTTTTAGAATGTCATTAGCTAAAAATAAGGGTGATAGCTTCTTGGAGGAATCAGCCAAAAAAATCATGCTGAGACCCGAGATGAACTTCCAGATTAATGTAAGAATAATAAGAACATAGGTGATGGCTGGATGCCTCACAGCTAAGAATTTGAATATATTTCAATCAGTTTAAATCTGTCTGAGTCTGTATATGAATTTGTTTGTGAATGTGTGAAGTGCCATTTCACGACTTGAGCAGAGAATCATTGCTATATAAATAAATTGTACCTAATTATCGCCTGACGCTGAAAAATCTCACATCATATGTTTCTCTTTCTTTGTTCCAGAACTCTTGCTCTGGTGAAGCCAGATGTGCTTAACAAGATAGGCGATATCTTTGAGCTGATTTACTCTGCCAAACTGATTGTGACCAAAGCAAAAATGACCAAGGTTACATGGTAAGGTCACCCTGCCACAGAGTGTTTAATGAGAGTACTGCTACTTCTCTTTGTACTCTTCAAATTTATGACATGGCCTCGTGCAAGAGGGAGACACTGGCTATTTGCTGGCTGTTTTTTCACTTAAAAAGAAGAATGACTTTCTTCAGCGCAGCGGACATATGACATGCCACAGGGCAAAAGAGCTACATCTGTTTATTGGTGGTGTAATCATTACCAAATTAGTTGTAGCCTCAAGGCAATAAGGATAGCCTTTAATGGCTCACTTCTACTTAGAGGACACTGAATGAAACGCCCTTCATGTATCCTTTTACTTTTTAAGATGGTTTTCAAAGTGAAATAGGAATACTATACTCTGCTGTGACCTTTTTGTATTGCTACTTTAAAATTGGAGATAAAAGTGGCAACAAGTATTAAGAGCCACTGAAAGGGATCTATTTTTTACTTTAATTTAAAATGCTATGAGAACTGCATTTGAAATATTTTTGTTAGTCTCGCTGCTACTGGTGGTTATTAATTCTTTATATTAAAATAAATAGTGACATGCCAGCATTTTTGAGCGGTGTGTCATACTAAAAAAGTTGATTTACTAATATTCCAAATATTAGTAAATCTTCTCATTTTAGTGAATAGCGTGGTTAGCACTGTTATAACTATAGCTTGTATTACTGCTATTATTATTATTATTATTATTATTATTATTATTACTCTACAGTGTTGCTGCGTATCTCTCAGAGAATGTAGATCTGTAACTCAGAATTCAAAGTCCTGCCAATCTGCCATGTTCCGTCACAAACAGAGATTGAAGGCTCCAAAGCATCAAACTGAAACTTTGCCTTTTAAACACTTCACTGATGCTCAACTTTGAGTTTTCCTTTCACAGTAAGGACATCTACACCAGTGGGGTTTTTTAGCTGGGGTCCAACCAAAGTTTAGTCCAAAGTTTAACTGCTCATTGGTAATCAATTTGAACAAAACAGTAATAGATTTGAAAAAGATTAACACCAGTCAGCACATGTCCTTAAACTGTAGTTGCTGCTTTCAAACATTTCTATAACTAGATGCAGCTGGTGCTAAACTGCTTCCAGTATGTTCTTCCCCTCTAAGGATCACAGACTGAGCCTGCTGATGTTTAAAACACCTCAAAACGTTCCTGATTGTGGGGATTGATTGTTTTTACTATTTCCTGCATTTTCTCAATAAATACAAAAACACAGTTAACGCGTACAGTGATACAAATCACATTTTTTATGGGACTAGTCCTAAAGGAAATACATTACAGCATACAAATGAATATTCAAGAGCAGTATTTGTTTGTGGGGCCATAATTGCTGTTATCGTTATTATGATGGCATCACAAAAATGTAACTGTCAAGTTTTGGACTTGATATTAGGGAAATCTTTATCCGTTCGCTGATGTCGTTGGACCAGGGAGAGGGGGGTGAAGAAAAGTACCATAAGAGAGGTAAGGGTGGGGGGAGAAAGACTAACAACTTTGATAAGGGGGTGACTACAGCTAAGGGTGGGGGGGTAGGCGAGTTACTCTAATATTTGCGGGAAAATACTACTATGGGAGCACACCGGGACAGAGGGATATAATACAGTAGTTTCCTGTCCAAAACGGGAGTTTTGTTTTTCAACCCAACCCTAATATCTGTTTCTATATAACTTTAGTTTTTCAGTTATTTGGACTTTACCACTGAGAGCATTTGAAAACTGTATTCTAATTGTTTTGGTATACTGGCTTCTTCCTTTCTACGCAGACTTTCAGCCCATGTCGGTACAGGATTCACCTCACTGTGAATAAGGAAAACCTCTTAGCATCTTGTAAGGCCTTTTGCTTTGGTTCTGTGGTTGATCCACACATTAAATTTTTTTTTTTACCAAAACACTTCTTTTATCTCTGGAAATCAAGACCCATATGATTCCTGAACGGTGTGGTTAGTGGATGTTCCTGTGCTGTTTGCTGAAGCACATGTTTGCTTGAACAGATGAGCTTGGCATTTGAACCCAAAGGTTAATCAGACTTGTGGAAATCCACAGTTCTCTTCCTGATACCTTAACTGATTTTTATGGATTTTTCCATACTGCTACAAAAGGGAGCAGGATGTTTGAGGTCTTGATTTAATATCCATCCACAGGTTCTATTTAACTTAAATCCTGTGAATTTTTCAAACACTAAATTGTAGGTTACTCTTTAATTAAAAAAAAAAAAAAAACTAAAGGCGTGTAAGACAATGACCTTCTTAATATAGTCCTGCTTCACTTGCTGTCCAGAAGTATTTCCCAAAAGATAAGAGACTAAAGCCCAGAATTATCACTGACCGCTCTTAATGACTCTAATCTGGTACACTGAGTTCACTTTAAAAGTCCAAGATCACTTGGTCACAGATTAACTTTGGTTTATGGTTTTGTTACATTGCAGGAGCCAAGCGGCAGACTTTTATGTGGAACATCAGTCAAAGCCTTTCTTCAAGTGAGTGCCTATGTAAATGATTTGCAGGCTCTGGGCACAAGACCATTGCCAGAAGTGGCGATAATGATCCAAATGACATTGCGGTGACATTCGAAACACTGCAACGTGTTCCACTTTTCTATTTAAATCATCGGCGCTAAATTCAACGTTGCTCCGTTTTGCAGCAACCTGATCCAGTTTATAACCTCGGGCCCCGTGGTTGCTATGGAGCTGACTGGTGATAAGGCCATGTGCATCTGGAGGACGCTCCTGGGACCAGCGGACTCCGCTGTGGCACGACAGGAAGTGCCGCAGAGCCTCCGCGCCAAGTTCGGTACCGACACCATCCAAAACGTTTGCCACGGCTCTGAGTCACTCGCCGCCGCCGCAAGAGTGAGAAAAGTTTCACCTAAAGTCACCCTTTGCCCGGGCCTTTGTCGCCCGCTATGTCCGTTCCCAGAAATAATGGTGAACCTGCGTTGATGTGTTTGTGTTTTTGTCAGGAGCTCGAATTCTTTTTCCCTTCCACGGTAGGCCACGGTCCTGGCAACACAGCAGTCTGCGAAGACAGCACGTGTTGCATCATCAAGCCTCACGCCATAGCAGAAGGTCAGGTTATCACATATAAAAGCTGTGTTAAAAAAATCCTCGTAAAACTGAAGTACGCCCCTTCTTTTTTACAACTCTTGGAATTTGCTGCATTGCTCGAGGTTGTCGTCCTCTTGGATGACCCAACCTCAGTCAAGCTTCAGCTGTCATTGACATCGACCTTTACACACCTTATTACACTGTAGAGTTCATTAGAGTTCATGTAGGAGTCTTAACTATTTCTCTATCTAATATTACAGACAGTAACATATAACCTGCTAGCTTAGGCTTAGAGAAGTGACTGTTGAGTTTTACTGCTGGCTTCAAATGCACCATTAAACCTACAGCATTCATGCCAACAATAATTGCACGTTTCTTCTGACTGGCACTGTATTTTTTTACCTTGTGTTTTGCGGATATGTAACGCAGCTGTCCTGTATTACATACAACTCCCTGCAGCTATTGCTGTTAAAAGTTTTTGAGCCATGCAAAGACAATACTTGGGTACCAAAAACGACCCAGGATTTATCCTAATCCCAGGCTTGATCCCCCGTTCATGGAGCATGCCACCGGGGCTCTGACCTGTGAAATGGGAAATTCTCCGGACAGAGCCCAAGTAAGCATACAAAAGCTGTTGACCAAGAAAAGACCCTTGGCGTTTTTTTTCTCTCTCCTGCACCCACTATGTTTATTTATTACATAGTTCCATAAAAAAAAATCTTCCTCCTGATGTTTACCTTCAGTGCTTTCTGTTCTTCTCTTTTTTTTTACTCGTATAGAAACTGTTGTTTCAGTCTGACATTATTTAACTGTTTCTTTTTTTTTGTCAGAAGAGCTATATATGCTGCATCTTCAAATAGTTCTGCATGTTATTTATTGAACAGAGACAATAAAAAGACATATACTAGTAGTCTTGATAATCCATTAGAGGTTAAGACCAACACTTCATGACGAAGCTTCAATGTTAGCTGGACTCTAGTCCTCTGCTCTCCAACATGACTTTTGGCCACACCTAGATGGAATAGAGCCACCATTAATGTAACCTGTGCAGACACACATATGCTGGGCCTGCCGGGACATGTTCAAATGTTTGCCGTGAGTGAAGGCGATGAAAGGACATGCATACGCCAGGGCACGCTTTGTTTGCTTGTTTGTGAGACCTCGTTGAGCAAAAGTTAAGCTCACAATAATAAATTATCTCTGTGATTAATGGTGTTAATCCTTCACGGCACTTTTGAAAAGGGTTAATATCCCTTAAACATTTGCCATTCTGTTTCATTGCAACCACTATCAAGATTTTATGTGTTAGACCAACGCAGGTGAAGCAGGGTACTGTTGTGAAGCAGGGTACTGTTGTGAATCGGAGGGAAAATGATGCAAAAACAGAGATGGGTTAAAAAAAAACAACATCCCAAGCTTTGAAAATATAACAGAACTCTGTTCATCGTATGAAAGTGGAAAGTTTACGGCACAACTGTAAACCTGCCCAGACTGGGCAAGGAGAGCATTAATCAAAGAAACCTCCAAGAAGGGTTAGCGTTAGGGTTAGACTTAACCTCAACTCCATGTTAAGTCTGGAGGAGCTGCAGCGATCTGCAGTGATCTTCTGCTCAGAAGGAGAAATCTGCTGACAACAAATTTCTATCAAAATGGACTACAAACATGGCCTTTGTAGAAAAGTTGTAAGAAGAAAGACACTGTTGGGAAAAAACAAAAGGAGCCCCATTTGCAGTTTTTCAGTTTATTGTAATTTTCTAATTATAGCCATATTCCTGTCTGATTTATTGATGTCTGACTTTTATTGTTATATTATTGTTTCTGTTTTGCTGCACTTGTATTTCTAGTTCGGTGACCCTGAGTGACTTGTAAGATTCCTTCAAATATAGCACATTATTTAATACCAAACTCAACACATGTGATGCTAAAGACTTGAGACAGAGCAGTGACTCTCAACAGCTAGATCAAAGCATGTTCACGTGTTAAAATGGCTCAAAGTCCGAGCACGGATCCAAATCTGAATCTAGGGCGAGACTTGAAAGGTGCTATTTTGCACAGATTTTTATTTGTAGAAAATGTTCCACTTGAGAGGTTTGCAATGCTTTGCGATGCTTTATTCCACAAAATCCATCCAAGTTTGTGGATATAATGTAACAAAATATAAACAAATTCAAGGGTTTGAGAATACTTTCCAGCACTTTCTGTACTAATTGTAAGCAGTACAGAATGTACGTATGTATACGATTACTTAAACGTTTGTCAGAAGCTACCCACTTGTGCTTTGCTGCTTTTATGAGCATTTTGTTGGCAGCGGTTCAGTTTTCCAGAGAATATTCATGTTTTGTGTAAAGAATGAAATCTGTTGCAACAAATTTGTCGAGGATATTTTAACTTCTGTCTCTTTATCTTATTCTTTTTTTCCTTTTTTTTTTTAAGACTGAACAACATTTTATTTGGTTGTTTCTAAAGCAGCTTGAGTTTGAAATGTCACAATTTCACCAGGGTGTAACCTTAAACTTTCTCTTCCCTCTCTGTGGTTTGGCAGTGCAGGAGGTGTTTACATGGAAGCAGGTGTGCTCTCTCTGACTTAAAGAACTATTCCATCTGTTAACGACGGCCGCAAAGCAGAGTCCTTCATCTATTTCATTCTTCCAAATGGGAAAATGGCTCGAACTCATTAGCTTAGCTTTCGTCTTTCAGATTTAATTAGCCGTCTCACCTGGGTTTGTGTGTGTTTACAAATAAGAGTTCATTCAAAAGCACTTTTACTGTTTAAAACGGGACTCCAAAGGATTTACTGTCAGAGCTGTGATATATTTGGTCTGAGCTAAGAATAGTAAACCAGGCTGAACAATTTGCTCTGCTGAGAACAAATAGTACCTAAATACTTGCTGTGATTTTTTCCCCCGGGGATCAACTACAAGTTCCTAATTTACGTGGTAGCTACGCCTTCAGAATTGGGCCTATCCCGTTTATCCATGAAGGAAGTTGTGACTGAAAATGCACCCAGACATGACCGGAATAGAGAAGCTTCTGTTGCCAGGCACCCGGAATGGGATCTCCTAGCAACAGCAGCAGCTGCTTCGGGGAGCCGCGCTGATCCTGGGCTGGCTGCTGCCTGGGGAGGGCAAAAAGGACTCTGGGGGGGCGGAGGGCGGTTTATTACCTAACGCACATATCTCGGCTGTGACGGAACCAGACAGAAATTTATCGATGCCTGCTGCAGCACCTCGTCCACAATGAAAGTCACGTCTCCACGCCGCAGCTTTCAGAGTTAATGGGAACTGTCTTGTAGGTTGAGTATGCCGTCTACTTTTTATCAGGATGTCAGACTGAGATTATGAGAGCAGCGCCTTCATTCAAATAAGAGTCCGAGACAGTCTGACCTTCAGTGTTACCGATGTGCCTTCGTCGCCGCAGTGTTTTTACACTAATGTACTGCCATGGTGACTCGATGCACACAGCTCAGAATCTCTGTCGGAGAGGTTGACTGGATAGAAATGATGGTTTGGTCTGTGTGTACAGTGGGAAGCCCTTATCTAAAAGAGAAACTGAGGTCACTGCGTTGCCTGTCAGAGGTTTATGTACACCCATCATCTGATGTTATTGATTTTTATAGTCCACACATGTTTAAAATTTAAATACCCTTCCCACTCATATTTTCGTGTGCAAAACGAACAGCCTGACCATGTTCTGGCTGGATATTTCACCTGCCGTTTCTATTGGTAATAGTAGAGTTAATCAAAATTGGGTGGTTTTATGCAGAGCATATAACTCTTGAGCATACATTTTCAGCAGGTTTGAGGTTGTAGGAAGTCCAGAAGCTTAGCCGGCTTGTTCCATTTCAAAACCGGGTCGATGTGTGTTTGGGATCATTAGAACTAAGCCTGTCACAACAACCGATGAATCAAATCATCACACAATAAATTAAACTGATGATCATTTTCATTTGGATAGCAGTCATTAAAGTGATGGTCTGCTTTAGTATTGTTGAAAAGCCAGGATTTTGAAAAAGTACAAAGTAGTTAGTTTGCACTACCTGCTGCTTTTGCCTTTTTTCCCTGTCTAAATATTATTTTTTCAAATTCAATTTTGATTACCAAGACTTCATAATCCATTTTAATTATTGTGGTTTTGGTTGTTTTGGATTATTTTTGGATTGTTAAATGAGTTCCAGTGCTCTTTAGAAATTTAGAAATGCCATTATTATTATTACTGGATAGAGTACTCAAAAATTGCAACCGAGTTATAGTTGTAAAGCTTCTGGCTTGTTTATCGTTGTCATAGCAACTCCATAGCAACTGTAATGACATTTAGTTTTGGTACCTACCAAGATGGCTGTCAGCTACGAATTTCCTAGAAGGGTGACCTCAGGTGAGAACCGTGCAATAGTTGAAAAACAACTCAAAATGACAATATTATCATTTATCGCAATAATTTCTTAGACAATTTATCGTCCAGCAAAATTGGTTATTGTGACAGGCCTAGTTAAATCTAATATCTGAGTTTCAAGATCAAGATCTTCATTATATTACTTACTTTTGTGCAATGTGTCAGCACCACTGTTAGCTGAACAACTCCTCAGCATGATGCATGCTTGATGCTTGATAGTTGATGCAGTGGTCTTCGATCTGAACGCCTAGACTCCTTCAAACATGCCTCACACCATTGCGGTTGAGTAACTGAATCTTTGTTTTATTCCATTTTAAGTAGCAGCAAATGTTAGTTCTGATCAAATATTTCTAATTTAGCCCTTCAGTAAAGTTGCATATTGTCTTCCCACCCTGGAAAAGAAAAAGTCAAATTAAATAAAGTTCTGATCATTATTAATAGTTCCGGTTTACGAAGTTCTGCCCAGATTTTTCTCCATATTACTTTCTTTTAAGATGTATCATCAGGATACATTTGAACTCAACGAGCATGTATAAATCGGTGTAAGCTTGCTGAATGTCTGTGGTGTGTTCACAGGTCTGGCTGGGAAGATCCTGAACTCCATACGTGAAGCTCGTTTTAAAATCGCCGCTCTTGAATTGGTAACAGTTCAACACACATTGTTCACACCCTCCAATTTAATGTCCTTGGATTTAAAATTGTATTCATTAAACAAAAAAAGTGAGACAAACATTTGTCAAAAGATAGTAAAAATATTGTAAAAAGGAGCATCAATTTTGGTTTGCAAAAAAAAACAAAAGGTATGTGAAGAATTGTTCACATGTTTCTCAATAATCAATAGAAAACTCTTAACTGGTAATACAGCAGTCAAACCGTTCCTATAATTGCTGAGCTTCTTTATGTTTCCCATGATATTTGGACGATTTATCTGTATGAGCTTGTAATGTGAGAAGAAACTTGTTGATAAAATGAAAAAATTAATTTATACTTGCATCTGCCCACAGTGTCAATAATGTTGCACGAAACTGTAAATAAAGGAGGAATCTGGTTGAAATCCTGCTGTAGGCTGCAAAACAACATGAGCAGGAAAACAAACCTAAACGTACACCAGAGCTTATGGACTTTTTTGTTGTATCAAAGCATGTGTATGTCTTGAGAATGGCTCAGTCAAAGTCCAGACCTAATTTCAGACAAAAATTGTGAATAACATCTACCTGTTTTACATCCAAGGTTTTATGCCCTAATATTTGTGATGATATATATATATATATATATATATATATATATATATATATATATATATATATATATATATTTTTTTTTTTTAGCTTGTTTAAAAGTTGCTGAAACCCTTTAGAAGGAAGCTTTTCCATCTGATTAATACACGTTCTTTGTTTTCTTAATTCTGTGTTCTCTTCAGTCTTCATAATCTAGTTGGCATTTTGCCTGTTTTTCTTTTTTTTTTTTTTTGCTTTATTTTTTTAACCTTGTTTTTATATATTTACAGTTTAACATTGACTATGCGAACGCAGAAGAATTCTACGAGATCTACAGAGGCGTCGTCATGGAGTATCCTGTAAGTGTAAACATGACAGTGTTGTGCCATCATGGCTATCATGTGTCGTTGCTACATTTGGTTACACAAAAACAAAGGCTCAGCGTGAGAAGATCTAGGGAATTGATTTAAAAAAAAAAAAGTGTCACAGGAGTTGAGCTGTAGCCATTATCTGTGTGTTTCCTGAGTCTGTTGTTACATTTTTGAATGGATGTTTCAGGGTATGGTGGCCGAGCTGTGCTCCGGACCCTGCATTGTGTTAGAGATCCAAGGCGCAGATATACCAAAGTCTTTCAGAGAATTATGTGGACCTTCCGACCCTGTGAGTACCTCTACTGTTCTTATTGTGTCTTACACCAGCAGCAGCAGCCGACTTAATGTGAAGAACAGCAAGAGGGAGTTTGGAAATGTATTTTTAGATTAATTTTTGAATCACTATGAATTTATCAGCCTCATGTTTGGTGAAGTTTTATACAGTTGTTGTTCAGACATGCAATTCTTACAGGAACCCAAACAGTCTTTTTAATCAAACTTCTATTGTATTTTTCAGCAGTGCACATACGCTGCAGATGTTTGCTCTTTATATGGACTTAAATCTACAGTTAGATGATGTAGCTCTGATCTTTGTCACTTTTTAATTGAAGACCCCAGATATGACGTTCAATTTCAAATCAAAGTGGCTTAGCTTGTTTTGATTTTTTGGCTTTATGCCGTATATACGAAACAGTTTATAGCTCAAGCTAACACACACAGTCCTGAAACCAACGGGCGAAGTGTGTGTGGGCGTGTTTGCCGTCGATTACAGCAAGGACAAAACTTGATGTGAAATCCGATGAAGAGGCTGTGCTTGGTCAGCATGAGTGCTGCACAACATACCTGCAGACTTTCTCCTTCAAATGCAGCTGCAACCGATGAGTCAGCTCTGAATCATGTTAATAATTTCAAAGGGTCAGCTTGTTTTTCTCTCCGACGCAGATATTTTCAGTTTTTTTTTTTCTCCGTTTCATCATCCATCGGTCCTCCCTCGAAACATTCAGAGTTGCTCTTTCCATCAAAGCCACAAAAGAGGAACAAGCTTCTGATAATTAGCTAAAGGAATTTGTCATCACATGTCTATTAGGCTTCTCTTTTTTTTTTTGTTCACTAAGCAACAGTCATATTTTCCTTTAGGAACGTTAAGACAGACACTGCAACATCCCTCTAATGATCTTTTTAATCCCTTGAATATTCAAAAAGCAGCAGCAGTAAAAACCAGTTCCAGTTTAAACCTGGAGAACAAGAGATGTAAGTGAAAGTTTTCCAAGTACCACTGTGCTGTCAAGTCACTTCAAAACCATACGACAGCCAAAGTTTGAAATAAAGTTTCCCCAAGTAAAGGTAGATAAACGATCAGGAAGAGTCCTTGAAGTCACTTTTCTAAGAGGTGTACATTTTTTAAAATTCCTACAAACTCCAACCCAAGAATTCCAACATGGCTGCCATGTGTTTAGTTTGTAGTACCTGTGTTTTCTCAGACGCTCCTACAGTACTGATAAGTTGGGCTTGATCTTATTTCTACAACCAACTTCTAATTCCAGAACAGGGGAGGCCTTAACTTTTATGATGACATTTATAGAATGAATTGTGATGGCAATAAAGTGACGATTAAAAACTATTTTAAAATCGGTCAGCCTTTCTTGTCAGAGCCTCGCAAAAGATAATTCTGCTCTAAAAATAACACCGTTATCATAGAAAGTACCGCAACTGAGCTGCTAAAATGTACAAATATGAACATATTTTAAGCACTTGAAGTCAAAATTATTGTCATTTTGTCAGCTTTAGTTGGGCAATATGGGATTATAATTTTCTCTTGAGATTTATTGCAGTAATGATGCAGCGATAAAGTGAAATAGTATTTCAAACTTAGCCGTAGATCGTATACAATGTTCAGGCAACAACTCAGTGGGCTGCAGAATGCAGCTGGTTTGCTTAATATTTGCTTTGTAAAGAGTTCAAAGAGTTCAGCCCACCTACCATCAGTGCCACTTGCACCAAAGTCAGAAAAAAAACAGTGCAATAAAATAGAACAGGACGAAGGTGATGGTATAGTTTTAGTGACAGGGTTTAATCATTTTGACAGTAATCATGCTAACTGATGACTTTAGAGAAGTCTATGTTTGTTCTTTTTGGTAAATATGAGAGTTTAGCTTCTAAGCAGTCTGAAATCCTAAAAAGATGTCACTGTGAAGGGAACATATGGCATTTGGTGACAACAGCTTTGTTAGTTTCTCTCATCCCGACAGTAAGCTGAAACATGGACTCATCTGATCACACGTTGGTGTCCTGCGTTGTTCTGTCCATCTGTGACACGCTCAAAGAGCTCAGTGGCAAACTCTGTCAACAGCTGATATATTGCTTGATTTTTGTATAACCCAGCATCAGGTTACTGTTCTGGTTGTAGCACTCGACAGTGTTAAGAGGCAGGTACTTCTGGGTCATGTTACAAATGTGCACAAAACCCTGTCGACATTCTGCTGACGGCGAATAAATGTAACTTCACAATTGCTGTGTTTCCATTAAACAAGAAACGCATTTAAAATGTGAATAAGTTTATTTAGTCATTAAAGAAGAATGTCATCCTCCAACTACGTCCTGTCACCTTCCTGTTTTCCGACATTAGTAGATCACGTGACTCGTGTGATGCAAAAAATTATAATTTCCCATTGCAGTTTTGCCAAATAAACCAATTCTGATGCGGCTGAAAAACCATCTCATGCTAGCGCAAAAAAACTTTTACCAAAAATTTTGAGTTTTTTCAAAATTGTCGTGTTTCCATTAAGCACATTTATTTTCGTAATTACAATTTGTGCAATTTTATGGTCAATGGAAACACTTTGTGTTTTCATAATACTTTGCAGTACGACAAAAAGACTAGAATGATGTATAAATCCGTGGCCTTAACCCCCCCAAAAATTCCCATATTTTACTTATTATTAATTTTATCACAATATTTTGTGGTGCTATTGTGATGACGATAAAGATTACAATAAAACTACTTGTTACCTATTTTTTAGGTATCTGTATGGCTGTTACTTCATGGCAACACATTTACAACTCCACAAACACAAATACTGTTCTTGAAAAACTTGACCATTTTAAACGGGCTTCTTTAGGACAACGCTTAACTTAAAAAACGCGATTCGTATCAGTAAACTCCACACAGGAACTGCATGTAATCATTTTGTCAAACAGTGGAGAAAATAGCAAAAATAACTCCAATCATACTGCCAGTTTTGTTTTTTCATTTACCATCGATCAGGGAAATTTGTCATGACAACGATAAATCAAAATTCTTATCAGGACAAGAAATTGTTCATGATAAATAATAAACAATATAATTAAAAACCCACCCATGCAGAATATATACATATTTTTAAATTGTGACGGTGAAGTTGGTGGAATAAAGGTAAAATTGACAATCAAGATTGTTGCACTCCTGTCTCCCTCTGTGAAGTTAACATAAAGCACATCTGAAAACATGCTCTTACTTCTTAAACTATTTCTGTACTTTATTTTTGACACTGCTGAAGAGGTCGCCTCGTTCATCTGCTGCCGTTCCGTTCCGTTCCGCGCCTCTCGCCCCGCTCGGGACTCTTTGACGGTCAGCACTTTGATTGCTTCAGATTTCCCACACCAAGAGGGAGGTCAAACTGTTTCATCACCGTGTGACCTCAGGCTCCCGCAGCAGCATTTCCTCAGCGCTCACCCAAACGTTAGCACTCCCTGTCTTCAGCTGTTTTAGATTGCGCTGCCTCAGTTTGTGGTGTCTGGGTGGCTCCCATAGTACGTGGCTCCTTGTTGACTGGAGCGTAAAGACATTCCAGACGTTATTATGGAATTAAGAGATAAGGCTGAACTTTCTCCGTAACTAACTGTGCGACTGGACTGGAGGAGGTCAAAGCGTCTTTTACCAGTAGGAGGCTTAGGTTATTTGTGCTGAAAATAAGCTATGGATTTGTTCCGGCTGACTAATCTATAAACGGCACAGGTCTGATGGGAATCACCATGACTGTACAGCTGGCTGCTGAGGTCAAATCAATTGACTCTAATGTTTCCTTATTGGAGAGAACGTAAACAATCCCAGTGCAAAAGGAGTTGCACACAGATTCACACCTAAACCTTCCTGCTGCCTTGCTCCGCAGCCGGCCGGTCAGTCACGGGGTCGTGCTCTTGTCTCGTGACGGGGCCCTGATGTGAGAGCGAGGGGACACGGTTCTGCCCTGTTAACCGGTTCTGAAGAGCATTCCGCAGAGATTGATTTTCCTAAAAGTAAATGTTTCCCCTTTAAATCAGTAACTGAGGAAGCCATGTCTGCTGCATGCAACAGTAGGCCGTTGTTACATATATTGTGTTTCATAATGGCAACAAATGAAGGGCGTAAAAGGCTCTCTTTGTGCTGGAGGCTATATTTTTTTTTCTATTGATTTTCTTTCCCATAACAGGTAAAATGACACCAGCTGCTGCCGCTGTGATAAATTTAGAGTTGCTGTTAAATAATAAATACTCTGATACCCCTAAATAAAACTCCATGCTGCAGAGGGAGTCCACCTGTGATGGAGTTTAGATTTCCTAAATGAAAAAGCAGGCCGGACCAGAATTATTTGCTCGATAGTCGCGTCGGGCTCTGCCTTCTGACGTGTTTTTAATAATTCTGAAAAGCATCCAGCACAGAGAAAACCAAACGAGAAAGCACAATATAAAGTTGTGTTAATCTATTTATCATCATCTAAATAGAGGAGTAGGTAGTTTAACCTGTTGAGAAAATAAAGACAGTAAATATGCAGCAGAAGCAATCAGACTGTAACTAGCGCGGCGCAATGCTCGCACACGCAGCAGATTGGTCCCTGTCAGTCGCACATCCCAGGTGATTTACACCTGACTCACCCTGCAGTCACAACAAGCAACAGAATGGAGCTAAGCAAAGGCTAAAAACAGGAGAAGTTACACTGCTGAAAGCAGGAAAGCAGTAAAATGTTGGGTTTACTTTGTACAGCAGAATATTAGGGTGATATTGAGGGGAAAAAAAAATTCATAAAATTATGAGAATAAAGTCATAATACTACTTAATTCTCATAATACAACGTTATTCTGATATTATTTAGATGTTATTCTCGTGATTTATTATTTTTATTTATTTTTAATTTTTCTAGCGCGGTCATAACTTAGGGCTCAGACCTATAAATAAAGGTAATAAGTTGGGTCGGGATCTAAACTCTAAACTCTAACTTAATGTTGTAATAAATGCGTAAATATGGTGATTCAAACCCAGACTTAATTGGCAGATAAAGGCATATTTTTAACACTTACTCGCCATGTGAGTCGCCTGACTGAAATTGATAAGCACTGTGTGTGTGTGTGTGTGTGTGCGTGTGCGTGTGCGTGCGTGCGTACGTATGTGTGAACGCCGTGGACATCCTTTCCCTGACCTCTGCAGGGTGGAAAGGACATCAGACATTTCTGGGCAGTCATGTGACATCTAAGTCCTTACTGTCCACACATGGTAGCAGTTACAGGAACCCCAGTCTGTTATACTGAAGCGTACCTCCTCGCTGGCTAATACGGTTACAGGGAGCGGCGCCTCGTCCTCGTACCGCTAAGCAGATTTGTCCTCCTGTTCCTTTGAAGCGCGGCATGGACAGGTCTGCAGCAGGCAGCTCGTCGCTAATCAATAGAGGTTCAACGGCTGATGTCATTCTTTGTTTTCACCTTACTGCTTATTGAAATATCCTCATCAATACTGACTTTCAGATGAACTATTAACAGCAGAAAAAGATCTTGGAAGACAACAGTTAAGAGTTATTGTTAATTTCTGTTTTTGCTGGTTTTATGAGAACTAGCTGATATTTGGTATGGAAAGTTTAAAACACTGCTCTCCCTGTTGGCAACTGCACACAATGCAAATGTTGGCATTCAAACAGAAAATAATTGCATTTTCTATTAAAGAGGCAGCATGATGTGATTTCCAGGCACATCGTGCCATTTTGTAGCATAATCAAGTAACTTCAGATATTCTAAAAATGTTTTATATATCAAATACGACTTAAAAGAAATTTGACTTTGTAATTTAACGCCTTGAAATTGGGCCTCTTCTCTTTAAAAACTCCTGGTCTTTCTGAAACTCCGCCCTCAGGAAGTCATTACAACATGGCTCCTCTATTATGTCAAGGCAACACTCCAGGTTTATTTTTGATGAGGGAATAAGATTATATCAAAAAAAGTTGATTTTACATAAGACTGCCCCTTCAGCGTGATGAAATGAGATGGACTTGAAGCCCTTCTTAAAGCTGTACGCTCTGTTGTTTAATAGGCTGGGATTTATTTAAGTTGCATGTCAAACTCGAGGCCCAGGGCCAAATTCGGTCTGCCATAACATTTTATGTGGCCCTCAAGACTCTATTGAGCAACAATCTGCAACCACAGGCTTCTTTCTCCTTCTCATTGTATTCAACCATGTGCTGTTTTTTTTTCACATAGTTTTTCCACAAATAGCATCTTTTTACAAACCCCTTGTGTTTCTATAAACGTCTAATTGTCTTAGTGCAGTTTAAAACAGAAATAAAATCATCATTCTTTTGAAATCACTGCAGGTATTCATCAAAAATGAGAAGTTGTCTGTTTTTCAAAAGATAATGCAATATTTGCAGCTCTAAACAAAAAAAGGTACTCATCAAACGCAGAGAAACTACAATTCTTGGGAATGACCGAAAACTGCTAGAGTTGTTGCTAGCAGGGTGGGGATGACCTCAAATGACCTGCTCACAAGAGGAGTAAACCATATTAATACAAATCCATAATCCATATTAATGTCCCTATGAACACAGTGGTAAATTGTTCTAGTTTATTTTAGTTTTTGGTAAAAAAAAAAAAAAAAAAAAGTCTAGATTAGTGTCTTAAAGGAAAAGTAATGTAACCGAGTTAAAATCCATGAAAAGTTGATATCTGGTGTAGTACCGCTTATGGCCTCTTGGAGTTTGGACTAGAGCCTTTTTATCTGAATGTAGTAAGTATTAGACAAATGCTGATCTTTACTAAAATGACACAATACTTCTTTGCCCGTTGTTACACTTTAAAGGCACAAAATGGTGAGAAATACATGCTTGCTAGCTTTTATTGCTAATAGCAGTTAGCCTGTCACAGAGCAGCTAACAGGTTTATAAACCTGAAGGACATGGCAACCTTCTGGTTCACTGGTCCAGTTTGAGCTGGAGGGAGATTGACGCTATGTTAATTCATTAATTCAAGTTGAAAATAAAACTTAGGAACAATGAAGAACAGCAACAAAGCTAAAATAAAACCAGGTGGTCTGTAGTTGAACTGCACCTCCTGAAGTCCTTGAAGCTCCAACCTTATCTTTGTTTTTTCTCCAAGGTTGGATTTCAGAGAATTTTCTTTCCTTGACAGAGTTATGGAGGTTACAGGAAAATGTTTTCTAAGAGTCAGTCCGACCCTTAACATGGAAAATTTCACATCCCCTCAGGCTTCTGGGGCATTTCCAAACCGTCTTACTACTGGTTATCCAAGATTATTGTCAAAGATTATTAACAAAGGTTATTAACAAAGGTTATTAACAAAGGTTATTGTCCAAGATTTCCACGGGCAGGGAGTCAACAGTGTTCTTAGTAAATGAATTATTCACAAGCTGCCCCTCCCTCTTACGGCAGACGCCGTGGGGAGGGTTGCATTTCCTGGAGACGCACACGGCAACGGAGCCCAGCTTTGACCTTGGGAGTGTCTGACGTTGAAAGGAAACAGTCATCTAGACTCAAAAGAAGAAGAAGGGAGAGGAAACGAGCTGTGCAACTGTAGGGCAGATTTGTGATATACTGATATATGGGAAATGCTTTTTAAGGTTACTAAAGAAATAATAGAGTTCAATGGTTTGTAATGCTCCCCTTTCATTCAGCCCAGTGCTGTCGCTCCTTCATGTGAGCTTGACATGAAACTAAAAAGAAAATATCCCTTTTATGTCTCTCTCTCCATGGAGTCCATGAAAGCTTTTCTGCGTGTCAGTGTTTGCTTTTTCTTTTGTTTTTGTTTTTTACTTCTCCTCCAGGATCACATGATCAGCTGCTGAGTAATCACAGTTTTATTAACGCAGCAAGAGGACAGGATGTTCAGTTTCCAACCTCAGCTGTATCATCCACGCAGGAGTTTTGACGCCAGAGCGCGTGTCACCAGCTGCTGCTGCTGCTGCTGAAAGTCTCAGCTGAATGACAATGGGACGGTGTGACCTTGTGTTAATCAGGAAAGATATAACAATCAGGCTGTTTTCATTCAACAGGAAATCGCACGGCTCCTCCGTCCCAACACGCTGCGCGGCCTTTATGGCAAAGACAAAGTGAGGAACGCAGTGCACTGCACAGACCTGCCAGAGGACAGTGTTCTGGAGGTGGGTCTCACACACACGCACACACACACACACATACTGTGACCAAATTATTCATAACCCTTAAGCTTTTTTAGTTTTCCTACATTTTTTCATGTTACAAAAAACAACATAATAGTGAAATAAAAGGGAAAACAATGCATTTTCTGATTTTTTTTTTTTTTTTTTGCACAAATGCAAATCTGCTGTTGTATGATACCCCATAATAAAATCTATCCCAACCACATGCCTTCTAGAAGTCGCCTGATTTACAAGTCATGAATGAAAAGGATGAAAAAAAACTAAAAAGTGTTGCTACCCTAACCACATACCCAGAGGTACACACAGTGTGTTTTAGATTAGAGGTGCCCCAGTTTTCTTAAACTGATCTTATCTCCCTCCACAAAGGTCTGAAAATCATCCACTGTCCTCTTTTGCTCTCCCATGAGAGTCCTGACCACTAATATGACTTACAACAACATTCAGTTTCTGTTTGGGATCAATAAAATATCTTTGAATTGAATTTGAATCTGCACATGCTCTGTTAACAACAGTCACCTGTTGCCAACTTAGCAACTTTGTCTCTATTAGGCCTTCTGCAATAAGCAACAAATCCTTTAACCACATGATAAATTAAAACGAGCTGAATCATTTCCTTTTAGCGTTTTCTTTTCTCCCTTTCTACTAAAAACTGGGTGATAGAAGTCTTCAGTCTGGGACTTGGATCTACATCAACCCTTTTATCGAAGGACGATTCTGTTTACAGGCGCTTCATAATTCATTTATTTTGTTTCTGTTTTGTTTATTTATTTTGGACATTTAAAATGTCTTCCAGTTCTAATGCTGCGTATTCTTCTTTAAAATTTAAACTTTATTGAAGAATGTGTTCTTACATCATGAGGCCATTGCCAGTATTTTACCTGGTCTCAAAATAACATTATCGTTTATCGCAATAACCTTCAGAACATTTTATAATCCAACAAAATTTGTTCTGTTATTGTGGCAGACCTAGCTGCTATATTTAGCTTCTTTTCAGGCAACTAAAAAAAGAATCAGAATCGGTGATCAGCTGGAAAACGGCAGTCAGTGCATCCCTGGTTTACAGCAAAGCATCACGTTTCGTATGAGAGTGTTGATTAATTGTGAAACGCAAAAGCACTCCACACTTTTCAGATTCCATTTTGTAAAAGAAAAGAACGGTATACCTTTTCTTCTTGTTCCCAATTATGAACTACCAATAAAGTACATGGAAGTGTGTGGCCATAGCATGACTAACAGAAGAAAAAGAGGAAACAAATGGAGGAGTGTGTTTGTACTGTTGCTAGACTCCTTACGCCACTCCCACACGTTTCCATCAGCACGACTGTTCTCACCCCACCAATGAGTCTCGTCATTGTCTTACGGTCCCGTGCATAAGCAGCCACCTTGCATTCGTCCGAGAACAAAGCCCCCTCAACTCTGTGAAGCCGCGTCTTTAGACAAGTCCCATGACTCCGCTCTGTGGGCCGGGGCAACCTTAGATCACGCTGGTTTTGAGGAGAACAAGAGTGGCAGAGGAATTTGAAACAAAACCATTGTTTCGCAGGCAGTGGGTCTGACCAATCGGACGTCATTGTTCAGGAGAACTCCTGATCTGTAACCCAGGACAAACGCTTCCTTGTTAAACATTAGCCTGTGGCCAACTGGGCTGCCATTTTCCCAAGACTGAGTGACCAAGAAAGGGCCTGTGCAGAGGAGAGGGCCTGCATGTGATGTCAGACACCTGGGTTCGATCATGAATTAGATGAAGAATGAATTAATTTAGATAACACTGTGATACATTTCCTTTAAAGCTGCACTGCAAAAGCACAAAGTCTTACCAAGTAGCTTTGGTCTAGTTAGTAGCACAAATATCTTGGTATCCTTGGTGGCAGTAAGACAAAAACTAACTTACAAGTACATTTTCAGCAAGATGTTAGAGCTTGTTTTAAGTAAATATTGATTAATATTAACATTGATGGAAAACTCTGTTCTTTTGGCAGATATTTTCACTTATTTATTTCGAACAGACAGAAAAGACAATCAAGAAAAAAGAAAACAAAATAAAATAGAATGAAACAAACTTAAATAAAAACGTAAAACGAATTATTTTGCCCATGTGACATGCAAATGTTATATTTTCTGTTTGAAAACATATATATACATATAACAAGACATTTTTCCCATAAGTGAAATAATCCACCAGTTATTAACTAGAGTTAATAATTCTTAAGTTGTCAGCAAAACCTAAGAATTATTAACTCAAAGCAAGCTCCTATATCTTGGTAAAAAAGTCACTTGTAAGTTGGTTTTGTCTTATTTCAAGTGTACTAAGATGTTTGCACTAGAAACATTTAGCAGTGTGCTAACCGGTATGTCTCATGAAATCAACCAAACTCTATTGGGTTTATTTTGCCACCAATAGAAAGTCTTTTTTTTCTGCCATTTTGGTTTGAAACATTAGGTAATGAGGACAAAATCTAAGAAAAAGCTTTTAAGTGCCTTTAATGACATCACATGAGGCATAAGGAAACTGATCTGAGTGCTTATAAGTTCCTCTATTTATGTTTTTCCTTTTTCCTCTTTTTTCACTTCAATTTTTGATTCTCCAATTCAAAGCTATGCACTTACTTACTAGCTTGTGTGGGAACCCGGCAAGAAAACGTGTAAATAATAAACAAAAACATAGATGCACGCTGCTTCCATGCTTTTTATTATTGATACATTTCTTTGAGCATCAGGGTTGATGGGAATGAAACTAAGAGATTTTCAGAACCTGTGTAGAAATCAGCTAAAAGTCCTTTGTGTCGTAACGCCAGCTGATCAGCTTTGCTTCTTGGGCCTCTCGTGATGTCATCAGTGCAAAGCAGAACAATCTCTTTTCTTCTGTGCTTTTTAAGAACTCTGTTAATTTTTTTTTTACACTTGTTGGTGAAAATAAGAGTAACTTGGCATATCTTCTCCAGGTGCAATATTTCTTCAGGATTTTGGATGGATGAAAGCCGAGAAGGAAACACGCGTCATTCACCAAACACCACAAGGACTTCACTGTTGTCTCAATTTTCCGTTTATTGTTTCAGCCTTATGCAGATTAAATAAAGTGACAAGATCAGACTCCTGACGTGTGTTTTTGATCTCAAACATTGAATTAAGTTTTGTTTTGTTTTTTTCACACCCACTACAACATCTTTATTACACATGATACTGCATTACCTCTGATTTTCTCAAACTTTTTAGACCAGCGACTTTGGTATTGGATTCATAAACATCACACGTTGAAAAAAGGAAAAAGAAAAAAAAAAGGAAAGAAAAAAAATGTACAACTGCATAAATATAAAATTCTTCCATTATGAAAATGGCTAAAAACATTCAATAGTAAGTTACATCACGGAACGTGACGTCTCCAGCAAAGCAGATTTCAAAAGCACTGAGTTGCCACGGTTTCCATGGAGGTGACAGTCTTCTTAGGCTGGACCCACAAAGCTTTTACACTATGAATTAAGAATGAACTGATGTTAAGAGTATCAAACAGAACTGTCGTCTAACAAAACCTAATTGTGAAGCGGAGGAGAAAAATAAAAAAAGGAAAAAAAGTGAGCAAACATATCCTACGGCGAACTTGAATAAGGAAATGCATAAAAACAAAAAAGATGGAGCGCAGTCATCTTTACTCAACACATGGGTCTTAAAGGTTCAGAGTACCATGCTAGTATTTCAGTTAGTCTGAGCACATTGACAAACACTCCACGCACTCACATAAACTAGACGCCTGCACGGACACGAGCAAGCAAGCGAGCGCACACGCACAAGCGCGCGCACACACCTTGGACCACTAAAGCAGACATAAGACAGAGGAGATCACGACGGGGCTAGCCTACAAACTCTGGATACTTCAAAAATATATAGAAACCACGTGAGGATGAAACACCATGGGGGGACAGAGACACAACTCGCTACACATCAGTAGTGAAACTGCAGTTTTACAGTAATCGATGAACATCCCATGGCTCGAGGATTATTTATTTTTCTCTATTTTTCTTTTTGTTTTGTTTTTTTGTTTTTTTTACCCTCCCCCCATTTACAGTAGAATAAATATTTGCTATTGCTACCCTTTTTTTTTTATATATACTTTTTTGCGTATTTTACATTCTAACTCTGGACAGAAAACACGGGAAAAGCTAGTGTAAAGCACACAGATTAAGTGTAGGTCCTGTAAATAATGAATGTTCAAAGACTAGTGGTGGTTGTTTTTTGTTTTTTTAAATCTGAACTCTTGAATATCTTTCTACGTTGTTTTTGTGTGCGCGCTCATCGTGCCTGGGGTCACGACTTCGAGTTCACGGTGAACTTAACGTCAAAGCGTCCCTGATAGCGGTCTTTCTCGTTGTAGTCGATGTTGTCGCCGTAAACTTTGCACTCGATGCGGAGCTCCTGATCGAAGGTGAGGTTGGTGAACTGAATGGCCACCAGAGGCTGCAGGTAATCGGGATGCAGGCGCTTGCCGTAGTAGGGGTAGTACTGGAGGGGGAAACCGGCGAGCCCCTTGAGCCCGAAATAGTTGATCGCTCCGATCTTGTGTTCGTCTTCCTCCCTCTGTGGGCAAGGCGAGAATCACTGAGTTAGTACTAACCAACAAACCAAGGAGGTCCTTGGTTCTGCAAACCAATGGTAATTCTTGAACAGAAGTAATGAAATACACAAACTTACCTTGTTCTTGCAGTGAATGGGGATATAGTTTTCAAAGGTTTTGCCTTTCAGGGCATCTGGAAGGGAGTTGTTGTTGGTAGGAGGCTAAAGACAGAGCAGAATTCCACACTGACGTTTTTTGTCATAAAAGTTACTCTAAAGATTCAGCCTAGGGCTGGACAACATGGCTGCAAAACACATCAGGAACAGAGAAGTATTTTGTATCAGTCAATATCAATAATTGTTGATTAGTGTTTATTTTTAAATATCTGAAATACTCCCAAACTGATGGTGTAACTTTTTCTGTTTTAACTACAGATTTCACTTTTTTAAAGTTTATTTTTTAGGCAGTTATGAGGCACGGTAGCGTACTTTAAACTGCTGCTCAACAGGTTGTTGCTAGGTAACAAGAGAGCGAGTTAGTGCAGCGTTTCCCAACCCTGGTCCTCAAGGCACACTGACCTGCATGTGTAGATGTTGCCCTGCTTCTGCACACATGATTTCAATTGTTGGCTGATTAAAAGGGTTTTGCTGAATTGCAATCGTCTGAATGGGGTTTGTTAGTGGATACCACCAACCTTGCTTAGCTACGAGAGGTTGAACAACTAAAGCCTTTCCTCTGCCTACATCCCCCAGAATGCTGTGTGGTTCTGGCTCGGAGTCCCAGAACCATTCCTGACCATTCTATCAGACTTATTATCTATCGACATTGAGCACGTGTCTATGGTGATAAGTATTGTTATTGGCTTATTTGTTCAGCCTATTAAAAACAATAATTGAACTCATCCTACAGAAGTGTTCAATTCTATCACCAGTCATATGATGCAACATGAAACATGCCAGCTACAGCGCTGATCTGCAGCTTCACTGCACTCATAGGAACATCTGAGATGTAATGTGTGTGTGTGTGTGTGGTGTGTGTGTGTGTGAAACCTGTAACTTTCATGTTTCGTGTTGCTGGGCTTCCCCTTTAGGTGAAGCATGTTTCTGTGAAGCTCCTGAATCAAAATCATAACCGCGCTGCATGGAAAACTCACCAACTTCCCATAGCCGTGTCAAACAATCGCCCAGGTGCTCTGACACTTTATTCAGCTCTTGCTTTCCGTCAGTTTTACATCTAGGTTTTGAAAACTAGAAGCTACACTTATAAACAAATACAAATGAATCATGTGCATGATAATGCTTCAAAATGTTATTTTGAGCAGGTTTACATAAATTTATGCTCAGGAAACACACCTAACAGACTGGACAATGAATCGATAATAATATGCATCGCCACTGACACATGATCAATGCCAATAGGTAAAACATCTGATAGAGTATTAAATTATGTCACTGCAGAGCCGCACAGGATTCTGGGGGATGCAGGCAGAGGAAAGCCACTCAACCTCTCACAACCAGCCAAGGAAGGTTGGTGGCATCGCTCTCTGGTTACCTAGCAACAGCCTGTTAAGAAAGCAGCAGTTGCAGGTTTTGCCACCGTGCCTCAAACTGCATGGAGTGAAAACTGGATAAAACTAGAAAGGTCAAGCCACCGGTTTGTCAGTATTTCAAATATTAAAAACAAAAAACAAATCAACACTTACCAATAACGACTGATATGAAACGCTCACATCATGATACTTTTTTCAGCCGTATCGTCCATTGTCTAGCAGGACACTGTTAGCTAACTAAAAGAATCAAATTAGTGTTCATAATGCCTTATACAGAAGGCACGGATTTCATATCATGACACACCAAACCGCTCCTGTGCTTTACTGGCTAACTGGGATGACAGACAGGGTCAGCTTTTTTTCCCCCCCGACTGTATGGAGACAGGCAAGTTGCTTCTCCCCCGCCTGTTTCTGTGCACTGCTGCCCAGCTGACTGAAAAACCTTCAGTGCCTTCTAAGAAAAACAAATCTTGGTGTTTGGAAATATTTTAGGCTATAAAATCGCTCCTGAAGCAAAGATCAAACTCATCTGCAGATATACAATCAAAGCTAGGAGAAGGGTCTTAGCGCTGTCAAACACCCTTGTGTACACGCTGCTCCTACTCTCCCTTTTCTCCTTTCTCTCTGCTACGCTGCTGCTAGTTCCCCACAATGGAGCCTTTGATGAATGCTAAGGCTAGTCAGCATAGCCACCGATAACTGCAGATAAACGGTTTTGCCTGGAATGGTAAGTTGTTTGTCCACCGCTAGCACATTAAGCAGCAGGTACATGAGGTTGATTAACAGCTCTAAGACCCTCCCCGTTTTGCTAATTGGTTGCTTCTGACCGACAGCGTTTTTGCAAATGGCAATAGTAACACCAGGAGGAGGTGGAGGAGCTTGACTTTTTTTTCACAGACTATCTGTCTCATATGTTCATGACATAGTGACAAGTTAAACTTTTTATATATATATATATAAAAGCTACAAACTTCAGCCTGAAATAAACATTAGAATCAGAAGATGACACCTAATCAATGAATTGGAACTGAAATTCCTGATTGGTTTTTTGTTTGCGATTTTGGAGTAAATACCGTGATAATTCTGAGAATCTAGCATTATTGTAACAGTTTGCTGAGCTGTGCTAAGATGTGGGATCTTTGAGTGGAAAGCTTCTCTTGCATTTTTCAGTTTCATGACAGGAGTCTGTGCTAACTATTGTGGCCCTATCCGCCTCCAATAGAGGCAACCTCCCTCAGCACAAAGCTTGTTTAAGGGGGATACAAACCAGCAACAAATGTCAAAGGACATCTGAAGCTGAGAGGGAAACTCAGAGTTGCTGCGGTTTGGTTTTACTCTTTTAAAGGAAAAACGATTGAACCAGCAGCTCCATGCATGGGACACACACCTTTGGTCTGAAGTTGACGATCCTGTTGAGCTTGACGATCAGGCATGGCATTCCTTTACTGAAGCCAAAATTCTCATCCTTTTCCCCAGAGCAGTTTCCAAGATGGCTTCTTTCGAAACGGCAACTTTTCCTCACTCCATTATCGTCCTCGAGTATTCCACGATCTACGTATTTGCTGGGGATGTCTGCAAATAGTGAATCGAAACACAAACACACACATAAAAAAAACATGTTAAATCCAGAATTCAATGTGTTTGATGTGAGAAAATGACCAAAAATTGAACCAAAACCAAAAACTGCCAAATCTCCATAGCTAATTGTCACACGGCAGCCAGTAATCAAATGTGACGATCCCTTGATACTTGCCACTGCAATCTTCGTATTTACTATTATCCATCTGCTTTTCTTCGCTGTATTTCTCGAGAAACGCCTTCATGCTGGTGATGTACTTCTCGTACGTGGACGGATCGTCCATCTTGAAAGTGATTTCAGATTTGTCGGAGCGTGGCGTGTGTGACAGACCTGAGGAACATCAAAAAGTTTGAGTAAGGAGAAGGAAATCAGTGAAAATTATAACCAATATGTAAAAAAATAAAAAAAATAAAAAATAAACATAACAAAACAAAACAAAACCACTGCAGAATGATTAGTGGAGAAGGAAAACCAAAGCCGTAGCAAGGTTCTGCTCTTTATATTAAGACAATGTAGGGTCTTGGGGATTTTCCTCGGATGGTCTCCGGCAGCTGGTGGGAGTGGTAATTTTCCACAGACCTCGCACACAAAAGCTCCCAAGTGAAGGCGTGGCACCGGGGCAGAGTGAGATGGGCTCAAACGGCAATCAGACATAACTTTCATTAACCTTTCCTCTTTTTTTGTTTTTCTTTTTTTTTTTTAAAACCACTGGATGGATTTATGCATCGTCATATACCTAGGCAAGAGGCCGGGTAAGAGAGAAAAGTGTCAGAATCTCACTTGTGAAAAGTTCACCAGTCCCTGCCCCCACCCATCCACTCTCACGTGTGGCTCTCTCTCTCTTTCTCGCTCTCTCTCACAATGGAAACTTTTAGCCCCAGAGTGGGAGGCGGGTTGAGCTCAAGAAAAAAAAAAAGAAAAAGAAGAGTCTCTCTGCTTCCTTTTTCGTTCCTCTAGTGGAAACTTGCTTCAGCTCACCGTCAGGCCAACACTTTCTGCCAGGCTTCTGCTGATCTGGTCGATTGTCAGGCAGTCGGTGGTTTGAGAGCGGCAGGAAAACGGAGCCGGCCGTCTACAATGGCTGCTAAAAATACCGCAGAGGCTAAAGCATGTGCTGCGCAAACAAGTGCTGGCGCAACATGATGGGGTGGAGGAGGAGTGGGGTGTGGGGGGGGGAGGCTTGGCACCTATGAAAACAACTTAGAAAAAAGAAAAGCTTGCAGGAAATTTCTAAAAGCTTCTAATGCAACGGCAGCGTTAGAATTTTAAACACCTCCGCCCCCCTCCCCCCGTCTCCACGCAGAGATGGTTACAAGCTCATTCAGGGATGAGAAACGACATTATTTTCCTCTAAACAATGTTCAACAAGCTCTCCGTGTAAAAAGCAGGCTGCTGTGACTCATAATCCCAAATCGTTTCAGTTCCCCCGCAGCCTGAGGGGGGTAACCATTGACTGGCTGGGAGAGAGTGAAGGACAAAATGGCTGAGCCTGTTCGAGGTCAGAAAGACTCCGGATAGAGTAGCTGCTCAGAAGCACACCTACAACGTTTGTCTTTCTCCCTCGGCCGTCCGACCATGTCGTCGTTCGGCGACCGGCGGATTGCTCAGGAGGAAGCGGGGTCCGAGGGGAAAGTTCCTGGTTTTACCTGGGGGAGCCACTCTGTCCTGGTGGGTGGGTTTGAACTCGTGTATCGTCAGCAGCAGAGCCTGAATGGTCCCGATGAAGATCGCAGCCAAGCATCCGTAGAAAATCACGTAGAACAGGAAGATTTTTACTGGAAAGAGAAACAGGTGGAAAGAGGGCCGATGGTTAGAGACGCACCAGACAGGTCAGATGCTGACAAAGATTCTATTTTTTTCTAATTGAAAACAACAATTTCCCCCTGTTAGAGTTCTGTGACTGCCTTATCTTTGTACTCTGATGCACTTTGTGGAGCTGAATTAAAGCTGCAGAAGTTAAACCAGAAGTGTGTATCAATTCCTTCATATTCTGTTGGAATCAGAGCTACTTACCTTTTGAGATATTTTTATTTCAGGTTTTATAGTCCTTAAGGAGAAATAAAAGGGAATCTGTATTGACTGATCAACCTGTAGTTTAACTGCACCATGATAGGAAAACATGCAATTCTGATTTAAATAAATACTCTTTTTTTCTCTTACTGCCATACTGAATCTATAAAAAAGAGTAGTAAAAGTTATTACAGCTGACCAATTAATATACTTTTGGCATATAAAATAATGAAAAGATAGCTTTAAAAAGTGCTACAGGCATCCAAACATCGGCATCACACATTGCAATAGGCATCATCAGACATTGTCACGATAAATCAATTAATCGCACGATAAATTCAAATGAGCGCGATAATTCTCATTTGGACAACAGTCATTAAAGAGATGCTCCCGTTTAATATCGTTGAAAAGCCGCCATTTTGAGAAAGGCTGCAAATATATGACACTCAGGATGAAGTAGTTGGTTGGCACTACCTGCCTCTTTTGCGTGTTTTCCCTGTCTTGAGCTGAATCATTATGGTACTATCTTTTGAAATGCAATTTTGGCTATCGATACTTCATAATCTCTTATAATTACTATTGTGTTGCTTGTTTTATTTTTTAACTTTTCCAGTTGTGTTGTAAAATGTTTTTAGAAATTTGAGATTTTATCTTTGAGAGGGTGTACTTGCATTAGTAATCCATTGTAATTATTATTATATGAGTTGAGAATGGTCCAAAAATGACAATATTATCACTTATCGCAATCATTTCTGGGACAAAATTGTCATCCTGTAAAATCTGGCCTAGTTGTTATGGCAATGATAATTCTGATGTCATACATTGTGCAAGTGCAGTCAGCAGCTACTTCATTAATCCAGACTGTAGCTCTTAAAGCTCTTTGTTGTTTTATGGACTTAGAGAAGCATTTAACAACTGAAGCTCCTCAGGCTTATTTATTTTTTCCTTTAAATAAGCTCAACCTAGCGTGAAGTTTGAGAAATAATACACATTTAATTAGCTAAAACTCTCCTCATTCCAAAGCTGGCGGTGAAAGGAGTCTCTCCACACTTCCAGCCCGATTCAAACTTTACTCAAATTATGTAACGGCTGCAGAGCCACAATTCCAGTGCGACCAGTGCCTGAGAGCGAGCGGTCAGGCACCACCGCTCGCTCTCATGCAGACACCTCTCACCCCCCCACTCCCTTTATCCCCACCCCCAACGTGCCGCTTCCAACAGGTTTCTGGATAACACACGCTGTCCTCATCTCAATAAACAAAGAGCTCCTTTATTTATGTTCCTGTAGTGGACTGAATCTTATTAGTTTTCGTTGTTGGCAGAGTTTCATTAAGGTTCATTGAGGGGGAGAGGGGACGGCATACATTACTGTTAGAGTGTGCACCCGCTGTTGGCTGCTTGGAAGGAGTCTTTTTGTTCAATCACCCCTGTAACAGTTCAGTTTATCTTGCTTGGTAGCTAAAACTGTCAAGTCTCGACAGAACCGCTGATCAAATGTTGTTGTGTCTTTAAAGCAATGCTTAGAAAAGGTCAGCTTGTTGTGTTGCCTCAACTTGACCTTGTCAAGATGTGAAAAAAACAAACGTCACCACGTTCTACACCGTTAAACTCTCTCTGCCAGAGTTCATGATGTTTCCTCTTCCTCACTTGCGCCTTCTGAAACTCTTCCCTCCAATTCCAGGTTCTCGTCCACATCAACCGGTTTGGCGAGTCAACGGCCTCCACCTCTTGAACAATAATCTCTTGCAAACAGACAGCAGGGGAATGAGCGGGCTCACTGGGCCCTACCCCGCTCGAGCTCTCTGGTTGGCTCTGATATTCTTCCCGCACGTGTTTGAACGCAACAGACCGACGTGTTTTTGGGCGATACGATCTCATCAGAAGCGCTCTAGAGTTGGGAACGGGTTAAAAATTATATATATTTTTTTTTAACCTGAGGTAAAGGATACAAAATGCCTCTAGAGAGAGTTGATCTTGTCGTTGGCGCGGTGACGCACCTGTCAGGAAGTAACTGCAGACATGCTGACATGTCACGCACATGGAGGAAGACGTTTTTTTTCTCTCCAACACTGTGCCACTCACTGCCTGTTGTGAAAAGGTGAAGGGAATTTACAAAAACAAATGTTTTTCTCCTCACGTATTAGCTTGTCAGGCAAGCCAGCCAATCAGACCTTCCCAAGTCAACTTTTGTTTGCTTTGTAAAAAAAAAAACAACATAAATTTTGTTGTCATCCAAACATGAATATGTTCATATAAAATTAGTGAAGCCACCAATAGCGCCTAGCCTAACTAATTGATAGTGATTTCCAGTGGTCTGAAGAGGCCTGAGACCATTGGAAATCAGTGTTTACTTTTAAGGACTGAGGGTCATTAAAGAAAAAAACATGATGTGCTGTAGGATTGTGATAGAGGCAATAGTTTAGAATCCAACAAGAAAATAAAGTAAACACAGCCGAATCAATGTATCTACATCAAAGAAGCTGTAGGTACATTGATGTATCAACATGAGATACATTAATGTATCTAATCTTATAGTTGAAGTTGTTGGGATTTTGCAGCATTGGGAGGTCATGAATGAGAGCTGATCCTGGAATTTCTCCGATTCGGACTACATTTCTGTTCTTGTACCCATGATTTCAACAAATGAAGGAACTGGTTTTGAACAGCTGTCTATTCATTAATTCTATTAATTAAATTTTACCTCAGCAACATAATTAAATAAAACAGCTCTGGGTAAAGTCATCCTCTTCACCAAGTCGTACCTCGCTTTGGAGCAAATTCGTCTCTGCCTTCTTCCATTTTATGCCTGTAAGCAACTCATTTTGTTCCCATGAACTTAAACCATTCTCTTTCTATCAGTAATTTCAAAATTTATAGTCATTATAAAATGTTCTAACTTTATGTATATTTAAATTTCAGCGTACAATACTTTAAAAAGCTTTTATATTCTATGAAATCAGCATTTATTATGGTTCTGATCCAGTGTTAGGACCCCTGTTCAAACTAATATAACTCTAAGCAACCTGCTGCTGGTGAGTAATGTTTATTGGAATCACATAAACAAATTTCCGTTCAAGCTAAGTTAATCTGGAAAATAGCTTTAAATCATCGATGGTCAAAGAAGGTACAAAACGTTCCAGAGGCGGATGCAAATCAAGCTCCAACTGTGAAATTAAACATCTAGTGTAAAATACCAATAATAGTAAATAAAAAAAAACATAAATAAAACTCCAAAATTGTTCTTATGGCTTTTGGTTTACGTGATTTCAGATAAGTGAGTTTCAAAACCACGTCAAACAAACCGGGAAATGTAATAGTCTCAGAAGCGGAGTGTGGGAAGAGGGGAGTCTGGTTGACAGGCAGAGTTTGAATGGAGAGCCCCTCCCCCACCGGCCTGCTGCGGGGTGTTGTCCTGTGAAGGGACCGTCCCCGCTGATCTCTCTCCATATTTGTTAAAGCTCAGAAAAGTATTCAGACTACTGAAACTACCGCAGCTTTAGACAAACATGTGTATGCAGGGACGAAATAACGGGCCTCTTTTTCAGACCGTCACCGACAGCTTCTTGTAGTTCACGTGCTGAAAACACAAACAAACTCTTAGCCGGAAATATGTGAGGGCAGTTCAAAAGGCAGGCCGTAGCTCCTCTCGGCTTCCGAAGGACGCCACAGACAAACCTGTTGCTTTCAGTGGACACTTTTAGCAAATGAGGCGTCACTTTCCCCCCTCCACAACAAACACAAGACGGACTCTCGCTAAGTCTAACTGCGGGTATGGTAACATTAGCTCTGTAGTGACACGTGCTGATTGAAATCTGCACAGAAAAGTAGCTCCCAAGAGTTCGCCATTGGCCTGCACGCGCCAGTCGTGACGACCAGTTTTACACTGTACGTCCACAACTGCGTACAACTGCTCGGATTCTTCCTGCCCCTACCTCCCCCCCCCGCCTCAAAGAATGAGACTTGTTTACCTCCAGCTTTCATTAAGCTTGGAGTAACGACCGTATTAAACTTCCGGAAAGCGTGCCAACCAGTGTCTCACGTCCTTGAAAAGGGGGGAATAAATAAATAAATAGCTGGGAGAGACAGGCAGACAGAGGGGCGGCCCATGAGACATGTGAGTCGTGATCGGCTCTCTAGCGCAGCACGGTGTTCCCAAACGGTGAGACTCGCGCTAGAGCAGAATAAAAAAATAAAATAAAATAAAAATAGGTGATCATTTCTAATTGGTAAAACGGTTTAGCAACAGTAATTAGGACTGTGTAACGACTGCCGGTAATCCTATCAAATCATCCCCCAGATCTGCCCGCATTAGTCAAGCTTCCACATCCGTCTTAAAGTATTGAAAACAGCGCTAAAACGATTTTCAAGAGTTGGATTCAATAATCCGGGGTATGAGAGAAAGGTGGGGCCTAGCAAAATTAGCCATCCGCTTTATAACTGTAGAAATGTCCTCTGTTTCCGCTTACTTCTCCTTGGTGGGAAAAAAAAAACAATTAAAAGCGTAGAGGAAATCAAACATTTAAGCCAAACTCGTTTAGTGGACGGTCCTGGCCCACAACAATCTGTCCTTCAAGATGACCTTTTTCTAAAGGGCAATAATTGACTGGCACGACATGGGCTACGCCTACGGTAATCATTGTCTATTACAATGTATTATCAGTTAACCCTATCTAAATCCAGATAAATAATTAAGCCGTCATCGCAGAGATGTCATTCAGTTTAAGCGAGAGTTGATTGGTTTATCGAGCTTGTTAATCAGCTTATATTTTTCACTACTCTTGATCCAGGACAAACTCTTCGAAGGAAACCGGTTTCGTGTTTGGTGGCTGGAGTTGCAGTTGAGCTTGTAACGGATTTAGCAGACAAACTTCACCCCACAGTCCGCACTGAAACCGAAGTCACGACTCGGCGTGTCAGAGCCTCTGTGCTCAAACAGGTGCTGACTGTCTGCAGAGTGAGGAAATGAGGAGAAGAAAAAATAGTTTCCATTCTCCCCTAGAATAACGTCAGGGTTATCATCCTTCACGACAGGCGTCTGACGAGAACTGGTTCAGTTCAATGAAGGGAGGAGGGAAGAAGAAAAAAAAAGAAAATGGAGTACTTACACCAACTGCCCCCTGTTCGTCCTAGAAACTCTCTCTTCTCTGAATTCCACAGAAATTTCCTCCATCCGCCGTCGCTCTCCTTTTTCCCAGCCATGTTAACCTCCACAGAAATATCCCCCCGGTTTACGTTCTGTAAAGGTTTGACCGGAGTTTTAAAAAGCTGCGACTGTTAACTGTCCTTCACAGGAAACACGAAAGGACAGTTTCGTACCCGACTCCTCCAATTGTACCACTCACAATTTATCTCGCGGGGAGCAGCTCCGCCTGCAAACTCCAGTAATAAGTTACCATCGAAGAGGGAGGGCTCAGCTCAGCAAATCACAACCCTCTGCTGCGTTTTGCGTAAGAGGCGAACCGAGGAGGGGGGTCGCTCCAGACAGGAGACGCTTATCAACGTACAGAGGTGTGTGGGGGGTGGGGGATTGAGGTGCTACTCAGAAAGTACCCATTGGTTGCTGCAGACGTTTAAACGATACCTGTACCGTTTGCAACCGGCCCCTGTTTCCCCCAATAAACCTCGGCGACATCAAAGGTAGCTCTGCATGTTCAAAGACGAAAAACTGTGACAACATAGGTGTTAACAAGCAGAGCCAACATTTGTACTCAAGTAACAGTAATGTTATATTGTATGGCAATAATTCTACTAAAGTAACGCGTAAGGAGGTGTAAAACTTTCCTTAGAAGTACAAAAAGCTACTCAAATACTCCGTTAAAAAATAGAATGGAACATGCAGTACTTTAACTTTTATGTAACAACTAGCTTACTACAAATAGTCCTAGTCTATCTCTAGTTTTAATGAATGAAACTACTTCAAAGCAGCAAAATTGTGCAGATAATAAGCCCTTTTTCTTTTTGACGCAAGCTACATGCATAAAAGGAATAATACACTTCTGAACTTACTGGATTTCGTTCTAATTCTTAACAGAGCCCATTTACATCAAACTTTAATGAGCCGTTTAAATAAAAAAAATCTCTGTATTGATTTCACAGTCTGGAATTTATCATAGTCTTTAACTTTTTAAAGACTAAAAAGACTAATGAAAACCTATACTGCTGTTATAAGTAAAAACGGCGGCTATGTTTCAGTCGCCAATGTACACAGAGGTTGTATGGACGGATGTTATTGTTTACATCCGCAAAATTTACATCCGGAAACATCGCGCATGCGCACAATGCCGGAGGGCAAAAAGACGATTTTGTACTTGCTATCCATAGCCGCGCTGCCGCAGTAGAGCAATTCTATAAAAAAAAAAAAATTAAACCTGTAGATGTATGTATTATTAATTTAGTGAGGTGCGCCACAGAAATGGAAAATAACACAGAAAACCCGATGAAGAACAACTCAAAACCACTCATATTCCTCTTTTTCTTGCTCTGTGTCGGCTTTACGCTACAAACAGACCAGTTGCCATAACAACTGACTAACAGCTCATTAGTCGACATACCATCCTGATACACTTCTTTTTTAACTGAACCGAAACAAACATAATTTCTACGTGACCGTTTGACTAAGCTAGCAAAACTGATATACTTCCTCTATTTTTTAATGGAAATTGTTTACTGACCTGTGAAATGTTGAATGACCTTGTTTTGACAATTATTAGCAAAACACTGCGTCTCATTTTCTTTTACATATCACGCATACATTTAAGATTTTAGCATGTTAAATTAACAAATGATGGTAGTCATCGTCTGCGAGTACTTTTTTGCCTTCTATGGAGCTGCCCTCCAACAGTGAGCTCGTGGGCGGGATCTTGCATGCTCCTGACGTTACGTTACAACGTATTCCGTCCCAAATGACGCATTCTGGCTTTTCATGGAAAAAAACTAGTTCACTTACAGTAAGCATACTACGAGTTAGAAGTTAGCCTGTTTTTAAGCAACTGTATTAAATATTAGCCAAATTAAAACATGTTCTAAATGCGCCAATAACAACATGAAGCAGACTAGCATGGAAGCACTTAAATATGAGCTCAATGTTAGACATAGACAACTAAAAAAAACTTTATAATCGGTATCATTTTAATATTTTTCCAGCTTGTAGGACAATGCTAACTAACGTCTGACTTTAAAACGAGACACATGCTGTTGATGGCATTGAAGCAATAACACAATCAAAGCTATTTTAAATAATCATTTCAGTTTTTTGCATATTCTTTAATTTTGTGGAGGTTTCAGTAGAAAATGTGTTGATTAATAAAGTCATGCTAGTTAGATACTAGGAAGTTATTACAGACATTTCATTCGAACCATATTGCTCCTAAAAAACTTTGCCAACATGTAAAAATCTGATTGGTATGTTCAAAAATGTTGTATATCTCAACTAAACAGCACTAGAAACCTATTAAAAAATGTTGCATTTGTTTTAAAGTCATGACAATTACCCATAACTTCTATACTTTAATCTTTCATAACATGTTAAGGCAAACTTACTTCTGGTCTGACTGAATTAGACTTTCTTTCTCTTTTTTTTGTTAAGAAACTGATTAGTTGCTTAGATACACACAAAAGACCTGAAGGCAAATACGGAAAATAAAGATTTTTCAATGTAGTTTTTAACATGTTTCCGTGAAAATAATTGGGAAAAACAACTTGTTGCTTTAGTGAAGAATGGAAGCTTCTGTCGAAATCAACACAGTAGCTCAGAATCACTTGACAATGAGTCAGAAAATGAGGACACTGTCCTGGGAAACCAGATAGTTACTCCATGATTACTCATACAAGAAGACCTTACCATCATTGGACTCACTATTATTCAACTACATTTCACAACAGTATTAAATCAAACTGAAAGGAAGGCCTATTGATTATATGAAGTATCATATGGCTCAATAGTTCACCTATTACCTTTTTTATTTGAAGAGTACGAGACAATAGATTAAAAGTAACACCACAAATAAAATATGCTACTACACAAACAGGATTTGTTTTTATTTTTACTCTATCTGACCTGCTGACTTGAGGTCAGCAGATCAATACACAGAGCTCTCTTCCCGATAAAGTTTAAGGTCATATCCCTATAACTTTACATGACTATATTTTGCAAAAATAGTGATGTCCCTTGAGATTTTTCCTATGTTTTCCCAGTACAACCACCAACCGTAATGTATTTTACTTGGATTTCATATGACTGACTGAAAAAAAACAATACAACAAAAAAGTTGTTGTATTGTGAAGTGGAAGAGAAATGATGACACATGATCTTTCCAAATGCCTCACCACACTGTTCGATCCATCACTTGAAAAGTAAAATTGTATCTCACATGGCATTACTTAGAGAAGAAGCTGAAGAAGTTCCTGGGAATTCTGGAGGAGCTGCAGAGACTCACAGCTCAGGTGGGAGAATTTAATAACTAATTGCTGTGCTCTCTGCAAATTTGACCTTTATGGAAGAGTGACAGGAAGGGAAAAAAGATAACAGGGAGTGAATACTATAAAAGGATACTGTTAAATATTTTCAAACTGAATCAGACTTATTTATGACCCTGTTATTTAAATAATCTATAATTCAGTTTGGAAAGGAGAACTGCGTCATACACTTTTTTGTTTTTGCACCGTCAAAAGTAAATGTAACACGCAACTTTTGTGGGGCTACTATTGATTCTCGAGTGATAACATGGAAGCTCTCTGTTTACATAGATGAAGGCTTTGTCAAGACTACAAGGAGGTGAGGCATTCTGAGGCAGGTTGAGAGGGAATCTGGTATGCAGTCTGTGAGCTGGACTTGAGCTAGTCAACAATAGCAGCTCTATGCAGCTTGGCGTCCTGCGCTGGATCCTCAACAGCTCAGTGGATAGGAACAGATGAAACAAATAAAAAATATATATAAAATCTGGTACTCCATTTGAAAATGTGTCATGGTGTAAGAGGAAGCTAAGAACCACCTGGAAAACCCATGTCAGAAAATACATTTAAATTTATTTTTGTGTGTGTTTTTTTTTGTGTGTGTGTGTTTTTTTGGGTTACTTTTAGTTAGAAAATCAAATTAAAACCTGACTTTGACATCTTCACTATATTATACTGAGTTCAGATTAATTGCAAAAATGTATAACAAAAAATGTACAAAGTAGGGTGTTCAAGATCAATAAATAGTAGGGGTGGACATTTATCATATTGTTTATCATATATCATGATAAATATTATTTATCGTTGTCATGATAAAATCCAATTAATGATGTTTAAACCCCCCCAAATTGTCCTTATTGTTATATTTACTGTTTTCTCCACAGTTTCTTCAATGAAAGCAGAAATGAACACATACATTTGGAAGTACAGTTACTGTGTGCAGCTTAGTGACACAAATCAAACTTTTTTATGTATCTGGTGTCCGAAAGAAGCATATTACAAATGGGAATATTTTGCAAGAGCAGTATTTGTGTTTCTGGGGCTCTAATTGCTGTGACACACAGTCACAGTCATCTTATGTAAAAAAGAAGTCAGATTTATCTTTGTCACAATAAAACCGCAAAATATTGTGATAAAACGTTAAGTCGATATCGCCCACCGCTAATAAATGAAACAATTCGGCTTCTTTAAAGCCTCTGATTTGGTTTTTATCTTATTTCACACATGATGCTCTCATCTTTAGGACGTCGCTGCTCACCATTTTCTTTTTAACTCCCCAAATAACAAGTTCCCTCTTGGGGGCCTCATGACTGACCTTTATCATATAGGGAGCCTCTTTATGTGTGCTGACCTCCATGTCAGCCTGTGTTACAGGTGGATGAGCAGGCGTTGCCATGCGATCCCATTGTACGTTGAGTGATCAACATCGACACACTGGGTATCCTAGGGTTGATCTGACAAGAGAATAGACTTTAAAATCTCCAAAAAATAACTTCTTAATACGCCTCAAAACTTTTTACATATAGTCACAACCACAAACCTCCATATATTTTTATTTATTTTTTGTGATAGACCAACACAAAGTGGCAGACATTTGTGAAATGGAAGGAAAATGAGAAACAGTTTTCTTTTTTTAATGTATTTTTTACAATCATTTGTTGTAAGCCCCTCTGATTCAGTGTCTGTCTATAACTGCTTGTCATCTAAAGTGTGTCTGTAATTGGAAAGCATCTGTAAGCAGCAATTTCCAAGTCTTTCCACAGATTCTTCATTGGATTTAGGTCTGGACTTTGACTGACCTGAGGGCATGAGTGTACTTACTTTTAGACCATTACATTGTATCTCTAACTGTAAGTTGTTCTGCTAGAAGGTGTACTTTCCCCTCTGGCTGCAAATGATGATTATTTTAGTAATTGATTATTCTGGCAATTAATCGGATAAAACAATTGCCACATTCTTCAGATTTTTCATTTAATCGCTTCAGGGTTTTTATTAAATATGACAAGTACATTATAAGGTACAAATAAACATATAATTCAATTAATTTTTAAATAAGAAAATAAGCATATTATTGAATGAAATGCAATAGCAGTTGCCTCTCAGTGTATTCTTGATCATTTGTAGCACAGGATGTATCTGTAGCTAAAAACTACTTTCAGTAATGAGAAACGCTCATGCCTTTTTGACTTTACATCCATACAGTGTATGGCTGATCTATTGATTTTTGTTGAAGATTTTATACACAATTCGAACCAGGTGAAGTTAAAATTGAGTAGAATGTATTTGCAAAGTTTATTTTATCTTAAATGAAAAATTTATATATATTTTTGCAAATTTTTGGCTTAATTACTGCTCTGATTATAATGTTCTTGTTGCAAATGGCCTTTTATGAAGTCTCTATTCTCCAGTCAACCATTAGTCGATTACTAAATGAATTGACGATTATTTCAATAGTCGATTTATCACGATTAATCCGATTAATTGCTCTAGGCGCAGCTCCGTCCTGGTCTGTTTTTTGTTGCCTCCAACAGGTTTTCTTCCAGGATTAACCAGTTAGTTGTTTTTTCTCAACTCCACCCATCTTCCCACTCACCCTGACCAACTTCCTGTCAGTCACGAAGCACAACGTCCTCACAGGATAATGCTGCCACCACCGTGTCTTACCGTAAGTGTCCTAGCGCGGATGGAATTTATTTGCCTGGAGGTCAAAATGTTCAATTTTCAGCAACTTTTTCTACACATTTACTGCGCCTAGAGGCGCCAAACGGAATTTCTTGTGGCTTTATTTCATCAATGGCTTTCTTCTTGTCGTATTTGAGGCGTATGTGGAGATCTGTGTTGCAATGGGCTTCTTGGTTGCTCCTCCTTGCCAGTCTGGTCAGTTAAATGCCTACAGTATTGTCTGCATGGGGAACGGGGGGTAGCCTAACACTGCAGGACCTTCCACACCGTTTCCTCAAGCTGCCAGGACAGAAAATCTAAACCAAACCAAACAAAACACGAGCCTCTTGGCTGCTTCCAGCGTTAATGCTTCACATTAATCAGAGAAGTATTTGATTAGTGGATGGTGTCAAAGCTGCTGCCGCCGTTCCCTTGCAGTGCGCTTGTCTACATGCTCTAATGAGGGCCGTTCTGATGGGCACATCCAAGTCAAGGGAGGCTCCAGTCGGGTGATCGGAATCCTCTGGGTTGGGGAGCCTTTTCATTTTTTTTCTACTGCAAACTTGTGACTTTTGAACAAGTAGTTCCATAACTACGGCGTCACAAACAACCTGACAACATCAGCCTGCGAGCAAAACCAATGAAAGTTTCCACACATATTCTTATGCTTGACATGTGTCTGTTTATTATGATGTAGGAGAGCATAATCCATATTTCTATAAATTATCTGGACATGTGCATTCACAGATTTAGCTATAGAGATGTAAATATTTCTCTGTTTAATTTTGCTGAACATTTGTGAATTTATTTGAGTTCCTGTTTACAGCATTATGAAAACATCCAGTACTTTTTTGTCCTCTTCAGGTGTTAGTGCTAATAATAACATCTTTCTTTCCAAAAAATATTTCAATAAAAACAAACAAAAAACCCACAAGAGACTTATGCCATAATGATGACATGTTTATATGATAATTTGAATTGTTTTACAGTAAATACACTGTATTTACTTCTGTTAGCTTCTTGGCGCAGCTCCATTCTCCTGCTACTGGTAGCTAAAATCATGATACCCTCACTGTGTATCCCTCTGAAAAATGAACCAATTTAAATAAAGAAATCAAGAAATCCCTCCATGGGTGATACCACGATAGAGAGCGTTCATTTTATAGCGTTAACACGGTGCTGTAAGTGGTCCGGTATGAAACGGGGGTGATAGAACAACACAGCTCTTTTAAATTTCAATAATCAGAATGCAGAAATTGTTTCCGTTGTTTTAAAAGGTTTATGTTAGTCTGCCTTTTCCCCAGATCTAGTACTGATAATAAATATATCTTACAGACCATAACAGTAAAGAACTGATCACTTATTTGTTTTTAATTAGATTTGATATATTTATTTCTTCAATATTATTTTTTATGTCAGTGTTAATGTGTCTCCATGACACTTTGAATTTGACTCATAAGGATTTGATTAAGAACCAGATTTGTTTTTGTAATTTCTGTCCAGTAAAACTATTAATCTATAAATCAATAGACAGGTCTACATAAAGATATAATCCATGTTTCTGTCTCATATTTGTATGACATTAAAAGGACCTGGAACTTTTGTTTTTCCACTGAAACCTCTGGTTTGCACAATAAATGCCATGTGGGTGAAATTTTATGGATGATACTCTGATGTCCCATTCTCCTGAAGGCAGCACAGAGATGCACCACCAGAAACTGACAAACACTGAAGAGAAGAAGAGCTATGATTAATGTAGTTACAGTTCTATCCATGTTTTAATGTTGCAGAGCTCTGTCGTTGCGAATAGTTCGAAGTTTAAACTGGCATGTTGAACATCTTTTATCTGGTCATTTTGTGGAATATTTAACAACTAGAAAATGGCAAAGAATAAGAATATTGTTTCTACTCTGATTGGCTGCTGTTAGGCCTACCAATTTTAACTTGAATGTTCATTGCATTTTTCTTAGACACCTGTTAAAATAATTTCTATTCCCATGGCTTTTTTGTTCTCTGGGAAATTATCTTGATGATAAATACAAAAACAAGCATAAAAATCAAAACATCTACAGTAGTGATGGTAATATTAATGATAAAATAATGGTCAGTGCAAAGTAGCCTGCAAATTCTTTGGTGGGGGCGGTGAGGGACCTGGATAAAGGCTAGGAGGGCGCTGGCCCAAAAAAGGTTGAGAAACACTGGTCTAACAGGTAACAAATAGTGCACAAAAATCTGTGTAGGACGGCAAAGTCCTAGCGCAAAAATTTGCGTGACAGGTGGACGGAGCCTGGTGCTGCAAGGTTGGCGACCTTGTCCTGTTAGGCGACGGGGCCTGGATAATACCCGTGTTAAATGGACGGCGCAGTCCAGCGACAACAGGCGCTTTAATTCCGTAACAAATGTATGTTTTTATCTTTAATCTTTTTGGGTTTTTTTTTCAAAATCTCTCTTTCTTACTGTGTATTCAATATCACATGCTGTTTTTATTTTTTCTTTAATTATGTAAAGCACCTTGAAATGCCTTGCTGCTGAAATGTGCTATACAAATAAAATTTGATTTGATTTTGATTTAGAGCTACATGTAGCATGTACCATGTCCTTTTAGAGGGTGAAAATCAAAGTTGAGCTGTTCACTAAAGAACACAGCAGCAAGATCAGAAACTACAAACACTGATATGAGTTGAAACAACCAAAGCACACATACTGTCTGCGACTTTTGAGTACAGATCTGCCTGTCTGTCTCTGAGCTGCTGATATAATGGAGGTGTTCCCCTTAGCGTTTTATTCACTCTGTGAAACCATTTGCATGCTGGCATTTGGTTGCCTAACTTCTCCCCGATCACCTGGCTCAATGCAAATGTTGAGCCATGTGGTATCAACAGCGAGAGCTATTGATACCACAATGCATTGCACTAACCTACTTTCAGTTTCGGCAGGAAGAGAAGTTTCACTGTGACACCAGCACGGTCACGGATGATGTCAAGTTACAGCCCAAGTTTTAAACATTTTTAGTTCACAAAAAGGAGGAAAACCAACTATTTTGGTGGAAAATGGTGGTGGCAGCATCATGCCTTTTTTAAGCAGTTTACAAGAGAAGATGCTCACAGTTGGTGGCAAGATGGATGGGCAAAAATATGGAAGAGGCTGCAAAAGACTTGAAGCTGGGGCACCAGGTTACCATGCAGCATGGCAACAACCTTAAAAATAAACCCCTCTGCCTCAACCACAGGTCAGATACGGTAAAAATAATGTGGTCAGCAAGATAGAAAAGATGTCCCCAAATTTTGGAAATTTTCTTTAAATAAGGCAACAGATAGATAAAGCTTTTTTTTTTTTTTTTTTTTTAAGAATTTATAGATTTCATAAAAAAAAAGGTTTATTATCAACCAGGTAAAAGTAAAAAAAATCACAATGAACTCAATTTTCCATTTTAAATTTAATGAATTTTGTAGTTTATGTAATTTAAATGCGTTAATTTTGGCACATGGGCCTGTTAAGACTGGCTCAAGGTCATAACAAAACTGGAGACCATGCAGGGGTTAATGTGTAGAAAAATGAATATTTATTAACTAAAACAACAATGGATTGTGGATATCAGTGTTAGTGGTGTAATGCAAATGCTTGGATGTGTTGTATGAGTGCATATGGAAGTGTTGAAGTGCAAAAACAAAGACAAACGCAAATGTGCAAAAAGGAAGGGAGCTGAGGCCTGGCAACAAACACCACAAGCGTCAATCGGCAGAGTGGACGCTAAAGGCGAACCAGAAGACGGAGATAGCAGGTTCAAATACTCTGCGCTCCCAATCAACCAGACACTTAGCAACCAGGTTGCTAAGTGTCAAAAATGTGTAAACAACCACAGAGGGGCGACCACTACTGAGGGATCTGTAAATGTTGACATCACTATTACTCAGTGTGACAGATGATTATTAGTTATCAAGCACTGGAGCAGTGGGAAGCAACTAAAAGGCCGGGTCAACTTCCATGTGACCGTGCGGGTTTGCTGCGTGTTACAGGCGATCTCTCTCTGTGACTGAAGCAGAACTGGGAGCAGGGGGCTGGTTTGGTGCTCAGCGTTGGGATGCAGATCGTGCCCTGCAGGCGAGGGTTGTCTGAATTACACACCAGCATCAATAAAGTTGCGCATCACGTTATTTTCCATGCGGTGACCACAGCGGGGGGATGATCCCTTTTCCATTGGAGTTTTTAAAGTTATGCTCACTCCGAATGGCAACATGAGTTTACGGCGTAGCGTTGTGCATCAATGTGGCAATTCTTTATTTTTCTGCAAAATAACAAAAAACTCCTTTTCAAGTAAGTTTTACTGCACCGGAGTGCTCTGTCATACTCTATGGACCAAACAAGATAATTACTGTCAGTTTTTAACATGGATATGGTTAATTCACCTCAAAACTAGATGAGTGGTGGAAGAAAATGTTAAACATGAACAACAACAAGAATAAAAAAAAAGAGAGGTGGGGGAGAGGGATTACTGGAAGAAGGATAATGTGACTTTAATTAACTAAATGTGTTTGTAACTGTGGGAAAGCATGGAGGAGTGAAGGAAAATAACCGTTGACTTGCAGTGAATACACAGGGGAGATCAGGGAAACTAACCAAGTATGAGGAAACACAGTAAAAATGACCCCGAAATTAACAGAAAACCAAAAGAAAAATCTAAATAAACAGAAATACAAGAGAAACTAAAACCCACAAAGGCTAGTTAAACTTATCGTAAAGTCTTTAGCATCTTGATGTTACTGTTGCATCAACTGAACACTACACCAGTGACAGTGTGTAAATAGGAGGGACTGATGGACTTTTCTGAGTTGCAGTGGTGTGCTTATGTTCACCAACGCTCAGCTTCAATCGTCAGAATGAGTAGAAGAGACCACACTAGCTGGCGTCCATTGCTACATTGACTGGGCTATGACTGACTTGTACATACTTGTGCCAATGGCTCTTGGTTCAGTTCACAAAGATCTTCCACTGATAGTGACTTGGACTTATTTATGCAAGAGTTCAACTTGTCAAAACACGTCTCTTGACTATAAACGTTAAAGACAGAAGGTTGTTAAGCAGCAGGCGGTTGGCTCGGCTTCCCACAGAGATGGCTAACAGAGCATTCATATGGATGAGAATCATTATTTGGCAGCTATGTAATTATGAACAGTTTATTGGCCCATAAATTTGTTATGTTCAATTTTTGCTCAGAGATTTTGCATCTTTTCTGCTGTTAATGAAATGACAAAGCTGAGATCAAACTTATGCTTTACTATTATTATTCCATAATTATTTGTTTTCCCTCTTTGTTCTTCAAGGTTAAAATAACTTTTTTCCCTGTGTGTATCTGTTGTGGTGCTCGTCATTTCACATTTCCTCTGTGCCACGCCTTTGCAATTTTCAATGTTCCTCTCTCAACTTTTATGGCAGTGAAATGATGCCGTTTACTGTGCGATGTTTTGTAACCACAGAGATTCAAAGTAATTTTCCATAGTCTACTGTTGGAAAAGGTGGTTATGTGGCTCCAACAGATAATATGGACCAACAGGAAGTTTCTTAAATATTTTGGCCAACTGGCCATACTGGAAGCAGCACCAAAATAAATAAAAATAGAGCACCATACAATGTTTTCAGATAATAATACATAGCTAAATAAAGTAGACAGTATTGGTTCAGAATCAATGACAGTACTTGACTACAATAATTTAAAAACTGTTACGCAATTGTTTAAGTGTGAGATGAAAGTAGAAGAAGACAAAATGGAAATGTGTCGGGAGAAAATGGAAGTATTGATTGGTGGAGGGGTGAAGGGGTGTGAACTCCTTTGTTCCCAATTTAAAAGGCATTGTGAAAGCTTTTTAAATTCAAATGTAAATCTCTCCTTTTAACTAACTTTTGGTTAGTTACCATTATTATTCCACCCTAGCCCATGAAAAGGGTGTTTTTTTGTGATTCTCAAGGAAACTCCTGCAGTTATGGATCCCATTCCTGTTTGTCCTGTAGCACATGTTCTCTACCTCAGACAACAGGCTGGCCTTGAAATTCATTATCCCAGGTGTTTTGAAACGTCACATTTAAGTTAAGATAGATTTTTATTGATTCCCCTTTTTTGCGTGGATTTTTGTTTTCAGTGACCTTAGCAGAATGGTTCAGGATTTTGGAAATGGGGTTCTGCTTAGAAGGTTATCAGTGGTTAATATCAAACCTGCAGCAAATAACTCTCTATGTTCTATCTTGCTATCTTTATTTTGTATTAATCCAGATTATTTGGTCTTGCGCGCTTCTACCACTTCCTGTCATCTTCTTTGTCTTGTAACAATAAATGATTTTCCAGGATGAATGAAAATCAAGAAACGCAATTAAGTATCTATGTTAAGTTCAGTTGTTATAAAATTAAGTATGTTAAGGCTTCATAATTTAACATCTTGAAATCAGACCTCTGTCTCTTTAAAAACTCCTGCTCTTTCTGAAACTCCGCCTACAGGAGGTCACACAACATGGCTCCTCTATTAACCCTTTAACAACATTTTACTAGCATTGCACTGAGAAGTAGCTCCTACAATGAGATCAGTTCCACCAGCTGTTTGCTAATTGCTCCTGGCTAGTTTGAAGGAGCCGAGGAGGGAAATGAGCTCTGTGAGCTGGAAGCTTGGAAACTTCAGTTCTGAGGAGGAGCTGCGTCTCAAAGGCAGAGCTTGGCCCACCAAGGCGTTTTGCACAGCTGAATGGTTGCCATGGGAGATCAAAGGATTTCTCAAACATGCATAAAAGAATGAAGGAAACACTCCGGGTGTGTTTTTGTTGAAAGAATAACATTATAACATGATGTAAAGCTCAAAAAAGTCAATTTTGCATAATACTGCCCCTTTAAACCTTTAAACTAAAGTGAAATCGAAACAAAAATACTCCTAGAAAATCCCTAAACCATGACAGAAAATGCCTCCTTTAAACAAAAGGAGCATCCGTCAATAGGTTCCCTCCTACACAGAGGGAGCAGATCAGTCACCCCTCCTCTTAACGGTGTAAACAAACACAAAACACACTCCTTTCTGGTCACAAACCTCATTCGCCAGCATGGAGGATCCTACCAGAATAGACAGGAGGTGTTTGGTTAGATCAAACACTCAGAGTTCTAACGTGCAATAAAGTCAGACGTGTGTTAAGGACTTCCTTCTACCCTCTTACCTACCGTACATTTTTGTTGACATTACTCAAAACTCTACCAGTGTGTTAAGGTGAGCTGCCCCTCAGATCAGAGGACCTGTGTGATCCAACCCATCACTGAGTAAAGGGCACTGAAAGAAGGGGGCCAAGAGGCCAATGGCCTCTCATGTCTTTCACATAGTGCAGTTTTATGTCAACAGAAGCTGGAGAAGTTGTTGTTGTGTATTTGTGCTTAAACTGTTTAACTATTTCCTTTCATATTTGCTTCCTGATGTACCAGCAGTGGTCAACTTCAAGTTCATCCTGAAAATGTCAGGAAATCATCTCCTGCTGCTGCAGCGTTTAGTGGCTCCGATGCTCAGTCTCACGCTGCATTCACTGACCTTCTTGTTGAACCCCAGCAAAGTGTAAACATAACGCTGTATTTTTTTTAAGTGTACTATTATGTGCAAAATATTGAAAGGCCATAATGTCAACAGATCAATCAACGTTACTATCTGAATTAATTAAAAATTTTAATGGGCAAGGAGGTTCTGAATGCCACTGAAATTAAGAAATCAAAACATAAGAAGTGGTAATTTACATAATCACCAATAATTTTATTATTAATCAGACAAACATATATTTACTTATCATTTAGTTGCATAAAATACAAAAACAATCAAAGGTATTCCATTTTCAACCAACTGCTACACTTTAAGAAAGACCATTTTGTGAATAAAAATGTGGAACTATTATCATTTAACTTCTATTAAAAGCTTACCAGATTCTCAAATCTGTATTAAAACTTCACACAAATGTTAAATTCAACTAGGAAAACATTTAATTTCCAGAGAACTTGATCGAGCTTCTCGTTGACTCAATCAGGCTAAACATCTTGCTTGTTTTGTTTGTTTTTGTGTGTCTCTTTCTGAATCTCACAACATCGCTTAGTTTAGCTTAGCTTAGCCTCCAGTGAACGAGTCATCAGGAGGTGGTGATTAACCAATCATTATCAGAGCTGGGATAACATAAAGAGCATGTAATGTTGTTTACACATCAAAATTTAACACGTGAACCAATATCAAGCATTATGACTAGTTATAATTTAATTTTAGCGTTATGTAAAGCTTACTAAATTTACAATGTGATTATACCGGGCCATACTTTAACAGATATTGACAGACATTGATACAGGTTCCTTTTAAATACAGATATCATAAACATATATATTTTTTGAAAATTTAGTTTGGCATACGAGTATGAACTCATTAATCTTAAATTTGAGAACAAATACTGTCAAATAGTGAAAGAAATAAAGATTCTCTTTTCTTTTTTCCCCAACAGAGAGTATACAAAGCATCAACAGTGAACAACAAAGAGATTTGATTTGAATTTCAAATATCTCTCAGACCCAGACTCTGATGGTGGACTGATTATGTGCTATGATTTGATTCAAATAACATCAGAAGCTGTAAAACATGAGCAGAATCGATGTTACTCTTTACATTTGTGATCACGCCGATGCTGCAGATCAACACATAGATTTCAGATCTGATTATGGCCATGCCACATCATTAGCCATGCAAAAGCATCTTAAGTCGTTAAGGTGTGCCTCTATCACTAAAACCAGAATATTTAAGATGAATTTAAATGTAAAAAAAGAGAAATATTAAGGTAAGGAAATGGCAAACATATCCATGTTGCTGCTTTCTGCTTATGTCGCTGCTGCGTCGTGAACAGTGGACTCCTGTAACTTTGGCACAGCGAGCAGCTGCTGAGTCCTCTGCAGTTTGAACACTCAGCGCGTTGCCATGCTAGTCATGCAGTTTAAGCAACAATTGAAGGCTTGTGGTTGAATGCAGGTTGCATTGCGGCTGCAACCTGCAAAACACACTACTCATCCCAAGTACAAATATTAACAGTTTGTGCTCTGGTTTTGTTGAAAGAAAAAAATGTAAGTCTAAAGTAAGATGGCTGAACAGAAACTGAACTCAGATGCCCAAAGGCAAATAAGGGAAACAGAAAACAGTGAAAAAATACTTTCTCAATGCAGGACAGTGATAGTAAATGTAATCTAGAATCTGATTTGTGTTGGGATTAGATAAGTAGTCTTGAAGAGAAAGTCGGTGCAGTTTTATGGAGACAAACAAATACAATAACCTCTCTGTTAAGACTTTCACAGCTGACAGCTCTCACTACTGAGGAATGTTTTCTGTAGAGCAGCTGAAACGCTACCGATTTTAAATTATGATGGCCAAGGAGATGCTAAGCTTATTAGTCAGGAGAAAAACCTTTTCTCTACACATGATAAACCCGAAAAGGCAGTACTGCTCTATGTTACGTGTCAAACCATCAATAAGATGTATCAACAGCAGTCAACATGCCAACATTAGCATAGCATTTCAGCAAACTGTTCAACTTGATTAAATACTGCGATGTACCATCTTAGTGATTCTATTTTTATTTTATTTTTTCTAAAATTTGGAACTTTGTACCATCCCACGGCTGAATATTAGGGCCATACTAAGAAAGAAAGAAATCATAGTATTAAAGAATAAAGTAAAGAAAATTAGAAAATAAAGTCATGATAATATGAGAATAAAGCGATATTGTCAGAATAAAGTTGTAATATGACTTTGTTCTTGTAAACTTTATGCTACAAATTTTATCTTGTTTTCTTTCAACTTTATCCTATTATAACTTTATCCTCGCAATGTTATAACTTTATTCTCATTATTTTAGGGCTTTCGTCTCATAAATGCAATCATTTTTATTTTCTCAGCGTGTTCTTAATACTCCGGTCGTACCATCCCGATCTTTTGTCCTCGCAAAAAGTTCAGTGACTTTAAATTTTCCTCTGTCTCAAGTAAAATCCACCAAGCTCACTCCAGTGGTACTGACTCACTGTAAATGAGTTTTTAGCCTCCTGCGGTCGCTCGACTACACTGTCTGTCAGAGGAGATAAGAGTTGCTGTGCGCGCTTTTCCAAGCATAGCTAATACTTGCCCTCAGCTTGTGAGCTACACTGTCAAACTGTGACACACGACAACAGCCCAATAAAGACATTTAAATGAGAAAGGGTTGGCTTGGTGTTGGTGTGACGCTTATTAAATGATGAAATATTTAAATGCCTCCCTGCAGTAGTCCCTTTTTGCAATCTCTTGTAATGGAGGGAGACACTGATACAGGCCTAAAATACCTGAGGCCTGGTCACGTTCGACCGTCACCACGGACACGGCCAGCCAAGGCCAGCCAAGGCCAGCCAAGGCTCAGACGCTACCCCCCCCAGAGCAACCGCTACGCGTTGTTCTAATGAAGCTACCGCCTGAAGCAGTGTGATTTGTTTTCTCCATGTCATTATGGTGGCCTTTTGGCTGCCCCCTTAATTTTATCAGTGCAGCACTATTAAACCACAAAGCTCCTGAGGGAAAATGCAAAGGGAGACTCCTGACATCCTCTCAGTTGCAGCCATCTCCAGCATGCCGGACAAAGCTTTGTTTTTAGTAGTGGTGGGACAAAAACTTTCATTGAGTTAATTACAGGATCTGTAATTAATTAATCACAGTTAATAGCATTTTAATTGATATTGACAAAAAAAGTAACATTTTCCATTCAAAACTTTTTTCTTTTTTTTTGTGCTAATTGATTGAATAAATAGACATCTGAGCTCAACAACAACAAAAACAGAGGTTAGTTTAAAAAGCAAAGCCTTAAGATAAATACCAGGCTGTGTAAGAAACTGCAATATCTTTGTTAAGATAGTTGGGTGTTTGAGTGCTGGGGGGTCTTTCATGTTGTGTTCTTCTATTATTGCTCAAAAGGTCTTGCCATACCTGTTTATTTCTTTGTATTTTAGTCTCTTTCTTGTGCTCTGCTCTTTGTGCCTTTGGTTTTTATTCCCTTGGGTTAGCTTTGTTCTTTTTTCTTTTCCCCTTGATTTGTTATTTCTTTCTTAGTCCTAGTTCAGTCTCTCTCTGTGTTTATTAATCACCTTCCCTCATCTTGCAAGTCTGTTCCTTTCCACAGCTGTTCACAATCACCTGATTTCCTCACCTGCATCCAGTGTCATTCTCCACTACTTCCTCCATGTGCATGCAGCTCTCTGGTCTCATTGTTCTGCTTCTTTCCGTGGGCTTTCAAGTGGGCTTTATTTGAAAGTGGGTAAAGAGAGAGAGGACATGCAGCAAAGGCTGGGATTTGAACCTGCGACAGCCACGTCAAAGATTAAGGCCTCCTTCTGCTTAACCCCTGCACCACCACATTACCTCTGTAATTTGAATGTTTATAAAATTAATCATGTTAATCCCAAATCCCCATCTGCATCGTAGCCCTGCCTCTACCAAACCTTACGCAACAGTCTTAATTTTTCTGCTGAAAAATGGATGGGATAAACTTAAAAAACTGCTTGAAGATGGAACTTTTTTTTTTTCCTTTAAGCACTGAGTTTATATTTAGATGTGTATCCACTGTTGGTGAGAACTGCTCTACATCTGCGTCACATGAAGCTGACCTACTTTTGGCACCTGTGTGCAGGTATTGCAGGACGACTGGACTGCATTCCACAAAAGTTCCTCTAAATGTCGCGGCTTTGCCTCAGGAACAGTCTCTTTAATGTCACCCCCACATGCGACATCAAATAGACTGTGTTGTGACACTCAGCCACTTTTAAACCAAAGTAGTAGTTTGACAGGAAGGAGGGCAATGAGAGAGGGAGAAGACATGTGGAAAATGTCACCAGGCCAGGAATCGAACCTGCGAATCAGGACCGTCTGTTTGACATCATTTTTGTTTACAGAGTGAATGACCTCACTGACCTCACTGACCTAACTCTATGCTGCTATGTCTTTTTAATGTTATAATAATAACAGAATTACAGTAAATCAGCTTGCTTTTAATAACTTTTGGGTCTACTAGTACCATGGTTCTCTTTGCCGTTTCTTTAATAGGTTTGCATTATGCCATACTCTTTTTATTTTTACATGACTGAGTTATAAGATCTTTGTAAGACGTTCCAAAACTGGAATATAGTTCTAAAACCTGTAACCTTAATTTGATCTGCTTCATAATTTAACTTCTCGCTGTATTCCCTTGGTCTTCATAATGCTCTTTGTTCTCTAAAGTTCTCCAACAACCTTCTAAGGTCTTTATTATAATAACAGCTGGATTAATACTGAGATTAAATTACACATCTTGGTGTTGGTGGATAACATTTTCTGATTAGGTGATTTCTAAAGGCAGTTGGTTGCACTGGATTGCACTTTACTGAAGTGCGATTTTTTTTTTTTTTTGTTTTAAATATGCCTCATTTACTTCCACTTTACAATAAACAATGTTGATTTATTACATGAAACTGCAATAAAATTCATTCACATTTGGGGTTGAATCACAACAAGATATGGAAATGTTTGAGGAACATGAATAATTTTGTAAGACCTTCAGAAAGCCTGACAGCCGTGTTGACGGATAACAAAAAAATCTCCCTTTCTGGAAGCTAATTATAAGTACATGAGGCCTTTGAACACGACTGTATTTAAACACGTACTTGTCCACATATTTAAGGGGGGGGAATTTAGTGACCTGGCTGCCTGTGTGTACAGGAGGGATCTTATCTGACTCATTTGAACATCAAATGTTGTGGCGGAGCACAAAGGTGTTGAAGTTTATTGTGTGCTTACAAGTCGAGTGGATGACTGTAATCTTTGTCTAAGTGCATTTGGAGATGTTACAGAAATAATTCCTGAGGGGGTCCATCCAGTATTGGCTTGGTATTTTAAGTGGGACGCTTCCTATTATACATTTATTTTGAGGTGTTGTATGGAAGTAAAAGTATTTCCTACTTCCTTTATTTTTTTCTCCTGATGTCGTGTGAAAGTGTCTTGAGAGGTGCAAGATGTTTGGTGAGGCCCCTCTGAGTGTTAACGTGAAGCCAGCAGTATCTCGGCTCTGGGTTTTACGTGACGAAAAGCAGATGTGCCCTGTAGTTTCAAAATATTTACCTTCAGCATAGATGGGTATTCATTTATGCACAGCTGAGACAAAGAGCTCGAAACCTTCTCTTCGTTCACCTGACAGTCGGTAGACAGCAAGCGAACATCTGAGCTAGACTTCCTCCTGCTTGTTTTTGTGTACTTTGAAAGTCACGCTGTGTTTTCATTTGCCAGATCAGCCGCATTTTTGATAGGGTTGGATCTCAGCAAGCCGATCAGGACACCGCGGAGGCGGCTTCCAGTTACAGGCCTGGCTTCCTCTGCAGCGTGATCTCCGGCTCGCAGGAGCTAGGATGTCAGAGTCGGATCAAAGTGCATTTTTAATTTTTTTTTTTAATGGAGCCCTAAATTCTCAAATGGTGACCAGAACTGCTCTAAATAGAGGAATTTTAAATAGACGGCGGCAGCATCTAAAAATACCTCCCCCGTATCTGCTCCATTTTGACGTTTGTGGAACTCCTCTTGCAGTGACTCACAGACACCATTCTTTAAGCAGTGCTACCGTTTATTTTTAGCTACTTTGAGGATGATCTCTCACACGAGATCAGATTCTCAGGCGCGCGGCGATCAAATAGGTTCCTGTCGTCATCAGTCAACATGGAAACATGATTAGGAGAAGGGAACATCATGTTTGAAGCATTAACGGTCGGTCATCTGCTGCTGCAGCTTAACTCTTCGAGTGTTTCCAAAGTGGGATGATAAAATATGCAAATTACAATAGAGATGTTACTGTTAAAAACTCAAATGCCACTATTATATAATATAACAATGCTACCCTTACTGTTACCAAGCTAATATTTTATGCTTAAGGACAACCAACACAATTTAACATGATGGTTAAAAGCGTAATTAAATGAAACTAACTTAATTGAATCTATTTAAATTCATCATCCAAAAGACTTCTTCAGTTGAAGAAATTAAGAAGTCTTTTGGATGGGGCAAATGTCTTCACGAATCAAGAGAAGAAGTCCTGTTCCCTTCTATTCAACCATTTAGCATTGTCATGTTCTGGATGACAGAGAATCTACAAAAGCATATTTTAAAGGGGCAGTATTATGCCACATAGTGCCATTTTATAGCACAACTATGCAACTATGTTACCGTCCTTCAGTTGTTAAAATACCTTATATATCAAATATGACTTCAAAGAAATTTGGCTTCATAATTGAAATTGAGCCTCTGTCTCTTTAAGAAAGCCTTCTCTTTCTGAAACTCCGCCTTCAGGAAGTCATCACAACGTCTCTCGTCCAACATACAGGTATTTTGCACAGCTGAATCGTTGCCATGGAGATTAAAGGATTTCTCAGATGTGACTGAAAAAAATAATTGAAACACTCTAGGTATGTTGTCATTCTTATTCTTGTAGAATTATTTCCATTTTAAGAGGGAAGCTACATTACTTCTCTGACCAAATGAACACCAGCTAACTAGATACGCTAATGTTTGTTAGCTACTTCTGTAGCTAGCATAGCTAAGTCTTATTTCCATGTAAGAGCAATTTCTCAGGTAAAGATAACTTTTGAATAAAACAGAAAAGTTAGACTGTATTTTTAAGCTGAGGTGATTTAGCATAATTGTTATTTTTAACTGACCTCTTCAGATACGTTACTTCTGTTCATGCAGCCAGCCTACATGTTTAAGTTGAATGTCTCTTTATCTTTATCTTATAAATCTTAAATATTACCCAATATCCCTCTGTGTGTAAGGACGTAATACAGAGCATTTTTAAAACTGTAACAAAAAAAGTAAAACCCACAATCTGCACAGAGATGCAATTTTAGAGTGTCACATGCAGAGCTCAGTGAAAAAGACCAGAAGGAAGAAAATGAACTCATCAAAAAATGACAAACTACCATGTTATCCTCTATTGGTTTTGTATTGTGGGTTCTGCGGTCCCCCGCTTTTGTCTTCTCGTACAGTTTTTTTTGGCTTGTCCTTTTGTTTTTGTAGTTTGTGTTGCTTTCTGCTCTTAAGACAAAGGAATCATGAATTTGACAGGACCGTCACCTGGATACACTCCTAAACGACAATTACAAAACCTGTTTATGTTGTGATAACTTTTTAATGCTGTTGTTTTTTTCTTTTTTTGCTGGGCTCACCATGTTAAAATTTCACTCCTGCTTCTTATTTACAGCATTGCTAGCTATAAGTTTATACATAGTTTTTTTTCCCTGTTACAACTAAAAAATCCAATGTATTTAAATGACACTTTGTGGAAGTAGAGAAGGGGCGAGCAGGAAGTCTTCATGCCTTTTTATGTTACTGTAATATTTGAAAGCTGTGCTCACATTAGCTTACTAGTAATATGTGAAAGAGCTCACATATTAAAACAGCCTTTCTCCTGAATAGGAACTACTTTCAAGTTCACTTTGTGATGCTAACGCACAAGCAAAGCATGAATAGACACTCCTGGTATTAATGAACAATTCACACTGCTTGTTGGCTGATGTGATTCCTTTTATTTGTGTCTGTCTCTCTGCCTCCCACAGGCCTTTCAATCCTGGTTGGTCATGACTTGTTTGACACTCTTCTGTGCTTTTCTAATAACTTTCAAAATTGCAGTCTGATGGTTTTCCTAAGAAACTTTTTAAACTACTTTGAATGATTAATTGAGAATACTGTTTGGTAACCAGGATCAACTGGAAACTATGTATGATTGAATTTATAAATTTTTTTGTAAAGTACCTTGAGATGACATTTATTGTGAATTGGTGTTATTTAAATAGACTGGGTTGAATTTAATTGAATATCCAAGCTTAAAATGATCAAATGCCAATAAACAACACCTAAACGCTAACCACTATTTTCAGTTTTAATTGTGTGCTGGTTTCATTTAACCTGTAGCTAGATGGATGGATGGTCTCTGAACTGGTAACCATTAACATAAAGCCCGACAGTTACTTCATGCTCACTCGGCGATAAGTCAAAAGAAAAGCTAGCTGACGGATCTACATTGGGAACTTGTCATTAATACACCAGTACATGCTTTTAATCCGACTCAACTCTTTTTGTTTAAAGTACCCAAATTTTGGTACAGTGGGTCTTGACTGGTTTGGAGTAAATGGTGGTGCTCTATAAACCGTCAGCTGGAAGCTTTACCTTCCGCTGGAGGAAGTCTTGCATGATCTCCATCGAAAGACAAAAAAAACAAGCTTGCTTCTCACCTTAATATTAGGCATGTCATAGCATGTCTTTGTTATATTCCTTTCATAGTTGGGGAGCTGTTTTGCCACTTGTTGTTGGCTATGCTCCAACAATTGATTTTGATTTGATAATTTATTTCAGACAAACATTTCACCAACAAGTGCAAAAAAACACAATACCTTACTATGAAGTACATAGTCAATTACATGGAAACACACCACTTATTCAGTGATTACGAGTCTGAAAAGGAGTATGATGAAGCATAACTTATATAATCATACACCTTTTCCATTCCTAATTCATCGTATTGTCTTCTCAGAGCTAGTGAGAGTTCCTTGAAGACTTTACAAAGGTCAGTCTGGCCTCAAAGCTGGTTAGCTTATGGTCAATAGCGACAAGGATATCAACACAGCAATTGCCAATATTTATCAACGTAGCTCTGGAGGCTGTCCAGGATTTTTTTGCCGAGTTTTCTTGGAAGGAACAAAAAAGACATAGGTGAATATTTTGATTTAATTCAATATATGGTTGGTTTTCTATTTGGCTGGTTTAACCTGAGATGGATCATTTGTTCGGTAGTGCTCCACCATGATTACTCATGACCAACTCTCACGAGATTCGAAGACACTGTGACCTCCCCAAGAAAACTAACACTGCACGTCACCCTGAGCAGTAAAAAAAAGGTGGCAGCATGATGTTATGGGGATTCTTTTCTACAGCATGGACAGGAAAGCTGGTCAGAGTTGATGGGAGCAATTATTGCTTGGGAATCAGTTGGACATCTCTCCACAAAGGAAGTGATGGCCAATTAGTGCAACTGGATCCAACTCTTTCTTGCCACATGTTCTTCTGACTAAAGGACTGCTTCGGTGTTGCATGCACAAAAACAGCTGTAATCCTCATACATTTGCTCTTATGATTTTGATTTTTTTTTTTGTATAAAGGGGGCTTACATGCAAACACAAAAGTGTGGTTAAAGCTAAACCAACATTTGGACATTTCAGCATTGCCTGGTGGGAAATCCAAAAGTAATTGAAGTATAATTACATGTTGATTGTGATGTAATGTAACTGAGCTGTTGCTTTTAACCCTAACTGCAGCTGATCTAATTTCAGTACGTCTTGTCAATATTACTACTTCTCAGTTTCCACAAAACTGTCCCCTAAAACGCCTGCAAAGTGTTAAAATATTCACTCGGTAAAAGCCAGCCACATGAGGATCGAGGTGGTTACCACGTGAGCATATTTTTCCATTCAGGCAAAAGCATCTCGTAAATATCTGAATTACATCTAAACAGAAAAAGCATGTGATTTAAGGTGAACCCTTATCTGCAGAAAGACTCGGTGTGTGTTCTGCGTCGCAGTCCACCTTAAAAAGTTAAGTCAGGACAACGTTTGGAATTGTCCCGCGACCAGCAAATTACACATCCCTCCTGGATACGAAACATCTGGACAACAAAAGGGCTCAGAGGAGCTTAAAGTGAGACAGCTGTGAGACAGTACAGCAGAGAGACTCTGGTCGTCGACATGAATTCTGCTCTGCTGGCGTCTGTCTTGTCTTTGCTGGCCACAGTGGCAGCTCAGCCATATGACCACTATGACATGGGCTGGGTGAATGGCTACCGCCAGGGCTTCAACTTCCAGTGTCCCCACGGAGAGCTCCTGGTTGCCATCAGGAGCTACTTCAGTGAGAAGGAAGGCTCGGACCGACTGTGGTCTTTTGAGTGCCAGCCTGTACCTGAGAATCTGGGTGAGCCAAGCGACTGCTGGTGGGACGACATCAACCGAGCCGGATTGGAGTGGTGGGTACTGGCTTTCTTTGACTCCTCAGCTGGATAGACTTTTAGGTGCCACACACTGAGAGTAGGATGCTTGAAATTCAAATATATGGATCTCCAGGGTGTCAATCAGATATACAGAAGAGTTGTGTTGAACATATCATATAAAACAATGATCGTTACTCATTTCATAGCTGTTCACTCACTTTTTAAATGTATAGTTTGGAGTGAGGCTAAGTAAAATAGATTTAATAAGTAATAAATCATATTTCAAATGACCAAACCTAAAGTTGATGATGATTGGTGGCACAAATCCTGGGTTGGGACATGAAGTAAGTGACTTTGTCTTTCTGTTTGAGTTGAAAAAAAAATTCATATTCAAAAATACTTTATTGATCCTAAAGAAAAATTAAATGTTTCTTTGTTGAAATTAAATGAAAGCTCAACTAAATGAAAAACTTATGTGGGGGAATCTCACTTTTGATTCTGGTTAAGCAATTCAAACTGACATAAAAAAATAACCTCCTTTTCACTCATCTTGGGTTCAGATATTGATCTAAAAATTTAAATTTTCTTTGGAAACAAACTTTACAAAGATGACTCACATTTTATTTGTTGAACAGGGCTTCAGCTGAGGCAGATACCTCCAAGTCCGCTTTACTATTACTACTACTACTAATAATAATAATAATACATTTTACTTAAAGCATACTTTTCATTTACAGAAATCTCAAAGTGCTACTATTAATAAAACAATTAATGTAAAACCGCAACAAACAGGGACCACAAAATACAGCTTTACTATGCTGTTGGCTGCAAAGTTCATATGAAGTCAAATTTCCTGCTGTGCCCACCCTATGCGTCTGCACTGTGCATACAATTAACCTCCCGGTCAAAGGGTGGCGCCAAACACATAGCAAATAACTTTTCAGCATCAATACTTTATTGTTGTTTACCAAATAACTAGCTAGAGCTTCTCCTTGGTAAAAAATAAAAACAACTTTAGACTTAAAAATTGTAAGTTAGTCATAGTCCACCTTCAACATATACTGCAAAACAAAATGTTAGCATTTTTGCCCAGATTATCCTCTTCTGAGGTTGATGCAATTTTATTGATTTTTACAATGTCCTATTTTTAAATAGCTATGACTTTCTGGCTCTTAATACATGAAATGCAGCACATTGTGGTGTGTGCTTCCCTTGTAAGGTTAGTACTACCAGCCCATGTCTTCTTGGCATGAGTATGAGAGGAGTTGTTTTAAGAAGATATAATATGTTTGTCTTGGGCCCAGGTTGACTTGTTGTTAGATTTAGCCTCTGGTAACAAGTGCGAGAACATTTTTAACTGGTCACAATGTCTCAGCAGAACCCCAGTTTTAAAAAAATCCCCAATTATTCCTTTAATAATTTAATATTTATTAAATAAAAATATGAAACAGTCACAATAACCGGTTGTTACACATTCGATAATTGTTTTCGGCCATTAAAAAGGATTATTTTGAATTTAAAATATCATATTTTTGAGCTGCAAAACTGTAAGTAAATGTTGAGAAAATTCAAATTAATTTGCATTTATTTACTTTGCTTTTTAAACAAAGTATGCAATTTTCAAATCTATTCTCGACAACAACAAACAATCTTAATGTTTGGAACTAAATTTTTCTTCACAAGTGGTAATTTGTCACTTGGACAAATTCTAAGCAGATCCAGCTAGCAACCAACCACTTTTTAATAATTAAGAAAGGACAAAGGATGTTATTGAACGTAAATATGTCAGAATCAACCATCAGGTTACTTCACCTCTGTAGTTAGTTATGAAAATGATGCATTTAACATTAGTTGCACATTTTTTAATTACTCCTATTCAACAACATTTTCATTTGTCTCAAACTGAAATTACAGTACAGATTTCACACGTGTTCCTTTTTTATTGCTATCATAAAATGCTGGATTCTGTTCACCGTTTTCTCTGACAGAGAAGCAAAGCAGGCCCTGCAGACCCGGTATGAATCATCATCTTTCTCCAATTCGTTTCCTGGGAACACAGCCGTGTCCAAAAAACTCTTAACATCTCCGTCCAGAGTCCTTTGTCAGAGGCCCATTTAGAAATCCTTGCACCGGATTTATAGGCCGTATGGTTTTAGACTTTTCCTGAAATTTTTGAAACATGGAACTCATAAAAATCAAATGGTGTTAACAGACTTGTCCACGCACAATCCAGACCAAGGCTAGCCAATTAGTGGGTTTAAAAAATGTTTTTAAAAAAAGAAAAGAAAAAGATAGATGATAGAAACTTTATTAATCCCTTTGGGATTTTACCTAAGGGAAGTTGTCATTTCACACAGCTGCACATCAAATACTTAAATTTTTTTTAAAACAAAGAAGCTGCTGTTGGATTTAAATGTGCATTTTTAGATGCCGAACCCTAAAATAAACACCTTTCTCTAACCATCAGTTTCACTGAAAGCTTTTCTAATTAAGGGATTTAAATGACCCTCTGGAAAAAAACACCATTGAAAGGAGGAATTGTAGTCTGACGACGGCGTGCTTCGGTCAAAAAAACCTAAACCAGTCTATATGTGCTTCTGATGACAGGTGTGGTTTGGAGAAAAACGCACAATTTAAATTCTAAACTTTTTCCTTAGGGTTAAGCTAAGTGAACTCAATGCACCACTTGGACTACAGCGTGAAAGTTTCTTTTTTATTTTATTGCTGCCACGCCCGCCTCTCTTTATCATAGCGGGCTGATTGAATTCAACAGGGTAGAACATTGCCCTGCAGGAAATTACCCCGTCTGACTGCAAGCTGTGTTCGTCTTTGCCGTGATAAGTTCCTACACACGCAGCATTTCCTGTTGTCTGGTTCTGGTACATCTAAGATGACCTCCAGATACTGTATAGGGCCAAAGCAAAAATGAAGAAAGAAACAAAACAAACTGTAACTCATGACTTGTGTCTTTGCAGGACATCCACATGTACCCGGAATGGCCTGGTGGCGGGCATTCAAAGCAAGTACTTTGAATCCACCCTCGACCGCGAATGGCAGTTCTACTGCTGCTACTACAGACGCCGCTGTCCGTACTCCTGCATGTACGTTCCTCACACAGTATGCCGGGCACGTCGAGGAAGCGCTCTGTCACTTTTGGCACCTTGTTTCTTGAGTTAGATGATGCAAATTGAGAGCAACCACAAGAGCACGGCACAAAGAGCAGGGAGAAAAGGTTCATTCACGTTCACGATGCATTCTAGACAAAAACAGTTAAAGCACCCAGAAGAATTTGTCATATCTGGATATGATATAGTACACATCCAGAAGTGTAGCAGATGTCCGAGTGTATCAGGAGTTGACCAATGAGCTTGAAGTGGGAGTGTTGTGTTCTGCAGCCATTTAGCAGATGTCATAGTGACTTGCTAGTGGAAGCAGTGAGGGACATACCAATGCCAGGAATTTCTTGATTTGACCGTGTGGTCAAATCAAGAAATTTGGACTGTTCTTGTTGGCCATTTAAATTCTTTTGTCTGTGATTATGTGATTTCAAAATTGGGTAGTAACTGGTTACATTTACTTGAGTAACTTTTTATAAAATATGTACTTTTAGGAGTATTTTTGCTGTACTTTTTACTTGTGTAATTTTATCACAAAGTGTCACTATTATTAGTTGATTAAGAAGTGTCTGGATACGCTGCTCTCTGCGAGTAACTTCACTGAATGAAGAGCAAGCTTTTACCAACTTTTACTACTGGCTCAGTGTCCCTACTGTATCCCCAAAGCATGATGCTACCACCACCATGTTTCACCATTTGGTGTGTGTTGATATGCATTGTTAGTTTCCCAACATAAATATTTCCTTGCGAGTAAGATAAAAATTACTACCACTACCAAGAAATAGCCCTTCTTAAATGCACCAGTTGGAAATCCTGCGTAACAGGAAATGTTTTAATTGAAATTGTGCAAAAAAATATGACATCAAAGTACAATCCAGAGTTTCTGTTTTGCTCCTGTAACTCTCAGCAAAGTAAGAGCAGAAGTTTGGTACCTGTAAATGTTGCATGTTAGTCTGTACATTTTCAAAACGTTAAACAATTATCCGCTGCGTTCCTCAGGAAGACCACCGATGTTCCTGAATACTACAGAGAGGAGGGAGAGATGGTCATCCCCGCTTATGGCTACTTCATCCGAGGAGCCCAGACCACATTCAGCGGAGTGCTCAGGTTAGGCCTAAAACACCAACAACTTATTTGTGAATGGGTACAACCTGTTCAAATACAGCCTGGCCAGAAGGGAGATTATTTTGTTGTAAATAAGGCAAGAATTCCCCAAATGTCATGCTTATCGAACTGACAGTTTTTCTTCTCATTCCTTTATTTCAGAGATCGGCAGTGGAAGTACATCTTGTGCAGACTGACGGACTTTGACTGTGAATTTGAGAATTTATAAACCTCGTAAGGAGTGCCTTATTTACACACAAACATGTGAAAATGTATAACCACTACTTATCCAGCCATACCACAGTAACGACAAAGCATAAACGTATTAAAGCTCTTGTTTATATATTTTCATGTAATAAATAGACCAACTTAAGGAATGTTGTCTTGTAACCACTCTTCTTTTTTGTATTGCTTTAGCATTAAGAACTGATACATGATGACACAAAACAATACACAGTGAAATAAGCATCTGCATAGCCTTGGAGTCGAAAGAATATGTGAGCTCTACAGCTTTTCACCTGGGGAGGATCGTTAATGGCATGTTTTGCAAGTGTTTCCCAGACTGTAAAATGTTTATAGCATTTAAGGGGGAAAAAATGGCTTTCTTCTACAATTTCCCAGCTAGAGAACCAAAAGTGCTCAGTGAGCTGTGTGATTGAGAATATTCACTTGATGGAAAAATTGGAGGTATAGTTTAGGGTAATGAGGAGGAACCAGGCATTATGTGTGTTGCAGCCGACTGTGTCACACCTACTTTGAATGGTTGCCAAACCGTTTCTTCATGTATAACATGTTATGTTTGCCATTTTTATCTGTGTGAAAAAACATGGAATAAAAAATATTTATTGTTAAAGATTATTGTGTTTACTTTATGGAAATAAATTTTTTAAAATAAGTAAAACAATTAAAATTTCTTTGCACATCACATGCAAAAGAACTAACTATAAGGGAAGTAGTGGGAGTTATGGGAGAATGATGGGAAAGTATGAGCCTCCCAAACGTTAGCTGAGCCCTGATGAGCTCCTTTGGGCTTAACTTGGCTTATTGTAAGCTTTAAACTGATGATATTGCCATAACAGAAAACAGAGCAGGGAAACTGTTAGTGTACCTGCATACTTCTCCTAAGGGTTTGACATCATGGATTAGGGTTTTGGTGTGTATCCACAGCGGTCATTGGGTGAGAGGCACACCCGTAAGGTCAATTTTGGGAAGCTAATTAACCTAACCGTCAAGTTTTTGGACTGTGGCAGGAAGACGGAGAATCCGGAGAGAACATGCGTGAATGTGGCTTTATCTGGGAAGATAAGAGGGAGTTATAGTGCTGCATTGAATTTTCCTCAGAAGCAAGAGCGAATTTTCTCACATCTGAGTTTAGCTAGTTTCAGATGCTAACTACTGCTGTTAGCTATTTACTAGCAATTTAAACACAAACCATTGTATTTCTCACAGCTATTTTGATCCCAGGATTAATGTGATACAAATCATCAGACAACGGTCAATAGATTGAACAGAGTTTCTTTAAAACACAGTTTGAGTTGGATAAAAACCTTTTTTCTAACTGTGGACAAGCATGTCCGTTTATTTTCAGCGAAGAGGCCGCTCAAAAGTAGACAAGCACAGAAACATGGACTACACAAAGTTCTGGACTCATTTAAATTTCATTGAAACTCTTAGCGATTTGAGAAACCTTTACTCTGCTTCTGCTTCGTGTCTTCCCAAAAATGTCTCCTTCTCGTGGGTCCAGTTTGTTTTACTTCATCTTGTGTGCTGGATCGTTACAGCTCGCCTTTGCAGAATATGAACTCGGACCAACAAGTACAGCCAAGATGTTTGGCTGCCATTTTGTCCGCGTTCTTAGTCCATTTGTTCTGGGGTTTGTTCACCGACTCAACCTTCCAAATCCATTCAAACTTAATGGGGTGGACTGGATAAAGGTCACCGGTCTCCCCGCGCCGTCCTGAAAGGGACAGGGGACCGGGGCCAGTGTAGCTTTCAGCTCTGTTTGTTTATGGCAGCTGCTGTCTCCAGGCTCGGGGCCAAACACCGCTGGGATTACACAGCTGTCCCTTAGAACAGTGGCCAGCGGAGAGCCACACGCGTGCAGCGGCCTCCTGCCCTCAGAGACCTCCTATCCCTGTGAGGGAAAGCCTCCTTCCTGAGTCCGAAGATTTAGGAAGATTTAAAGTCCCGCATTATCCTCTCCTCCTACCTACAAGTTTTCATTACAGCGAGATGAAGAACGATCCTTTCAAAACAATACCTACTCTGGCTGTAATTAAAGTTTAGAGGAGAAGCCACAAAGCTATTAAAGTCTCCTTACTGCAATCACTTTTAGAATCTGTAGTTAGCTGCCATGTAATTAAGTACTAAATATACTTTTATGGCAGCAAAGCAACATGGAGAATAGGTTTCCAAACTCTGCCGTTTTTACCAGAATCAAACGTTTTTATTGTAAAAGATATATGCCACATACTTGTGGCAATGTCACAGATTTAATGTTTTACTTAGAAACGCAATACATAAATGAAGCTGCGAGGGTGTAAAACTGAGCAAAACTCCATAAAATAAAAGTCCTTGTGATAAAAATGAAACAAGGATTTGATTCTAACGCCTGATTACCAGCTTTATGAAAACATCTTAATGTCGTGGTCGAACCACAGGTTAGCACCCGACTTATATCCATTTGTCCCTTCAAACTATCAGATAAATTAAAATCAGTGCAAAAAAATATGTACTTTTGCACTGGAGACATTTTATGAATGTAACACTGGTTCCAATCACTCTTGGTCATTTTTGCAAACAGCAAAACTATGGTAGTAATTTTGACAAGAAATATTTGACATTCTGCATTCAGCTGTCCTAAAACAGCTCACAGAGTTGTTGAGCCGTTAACCACACACCTTGGACTCACTCACGGTAAAGAAACCGCTTTAAATATAAACATGAATCATAAATCCTAGATTTAGAAAATAATATTGGCCTTTAGCTTCTAGAAGTTAAGTCCTGCTGAATGAGACGAATAACTGATGAGCAAATATGAACATCTCTATGAAACAAGCAGACGTTTTCATTCAGATGTCATTAGCAAAGACATTCGAGCAGAGAAGTGTGGCTGCAGATTGATCTGAAAACGTAGACGATGACGCGTTGCTTGAATTCAATGTGAGATTTATACATATGATGAACAAATGGTATATTTCAGAGAAACATGTAGGGAAGTAAACTATTTTACTAGCCTGGTGAAAACCAACCTCCTGTTCTTTGTCCAGAAGTGATTTCTTCCTGGAGTTGTGGACTGTGAAGCTTTAAATTTTACCCAATTGCTAACATTTGACCATGACGTATGTATTGTGGTTGACCTTACTGGAAATTGCCTGTGCTGTAAACAAGCATCCTCCACTGCGAAGAGAGAAGTGCTGAACCAAACAAGGTGACTTGTTGACGTTAATTCAATGTTAAGTCAATATTTGGGAGCGTGGCCAATGTGGACTGAACGGCATCGTCCACTTCCTCCGCTGCCATCGCTAAAACTACAGGCAGAATACAATTTTAAAACAGCGCAGAAAATAATGTCATTGTTCACAACGTCTTCTTTTCTTTGATTGGCCCAGTGGAAATTCTACCAGAGACAATCCAAGTCGATGGAAGAAAGCCCAAACTGTGCTTTAAGCAAGATTTGAATCAAGCGGAATAGCGCCTTAATGCATTGGCCAAGTTATTTTACTTCGTGTAAAATACTTTGAAGTACAAAAGTAAAAAAACAAAACTTCAAACATGTCCTGGCAAAGCAATCTTTTACTTTCACTGGAAGGCTGGACTGCAGCTTTTTTCAGGTTTTAGTATTTCTGAAATTTTCCCTAACAGACTTTCTTGTTTCTCATTTGAATAGTACGGGATAAAAGTCTTATTATTTCGTGGAAAATCATTAAAAATGTTTATTAGTTTTTCTACAATACAAAAACCTGGAATTTTAGGTGGTGGTTGTGCAGATAAAAGTCAAATTATTTCATGGAAAATCATTAAAAATGTTTATTAGTTTTTCTACAATACAAAACCCTGGAATTTTAGGTGGGGGTTGTGCAGACTTCGATGTATTAAGGTGTGTTTGGATGACCTATTCAGTCACCCATTGACTCGTAGTAAGTTTTTAAATCACTCAACGCTATTGGCCCGTTACGCAAACCCGAGTGTGTAGTGTTTTATCGCCATTCGTTTCATTCTTTTATTGCAGGGACTTTGCCTTGAAGATTATTGGCTGGTTCTAATCTACTGAGCTATGCGATCACATACCTGCACTGACCTGCGAAATAAGGTCCAATCAGAACTTTAGTGTTTGCTCCCCACAATACCAGGAATGTTGGTAAGAAAACCTGTCAGCATGACGCCGCAGAAAATAAAGCCTGAACTACGATGGAATACTTTAGATCAGCATAAATTCAAGTGTTTCACTGGCCCAGTCAAAGTCCTGAGGTAAATCCAATAGACAAATTGTGGCAAGACTTAAAATATGATATTCACAGACATTTTCTACCCAATCTGATTGAGCATGAGATATTCTGCAAATAAAAATGGCTCTCTAGTATTACAAAGGGGGAAAGGACTGACAGTCTGCTGCTGCAGGACTGAGTGTGCACTGAATTCAAATGCATCCCACACTATTTATATTTTAATTTGTAAAATGTTATTTTTTTTCTTTTTTACTTTTTATTCTTTTGCTTCAACAGTACAATTATTTGCTAGTTTGTGATGGTTTATCATATAAACTATCATAAAAATACATGGCAGTTTGTAGACGTGGCGTTACAAAATGTGTACAGGTTTTGATGTCGGGAGTTGGATTTTAAAGCTTCTCTTATCGAAAATATGTTAAAGGAAACTCCATCCCAGTCCATCCCACAGAGACTGCTCTGTTCTCAGCCGGTGCGGGAGCGAGGGGCTGTGTTTGGGATGTGTGAGCACCATGCAGTGTGACCCTGACCCCGCCCCAGGCCTGCACAGATAGGCTGTTTATTTTAGGGAGCCTCTGCACTCAATACCGCTGCTCTCGCTTGTGGATAAAAAAAGCTGCCTTGTTTTGTTTCTTGACAGCACGGGGGCGCACTGCAGTGCAAACTCACCGCACAAGTCTTCAGTCTTCTTCACCGACCCGAACCGCTTCTCGAGCAGGAGACAAAACACGGAGGAGCTGTCCTGGAAACGTGCTACGGCGTTTTAAAATCAAGAGTCAGGTGCAGAGGTTTGATTGAAGGCAGATTGTCTGAATCCTCGAATTCAGACAAATTTAAATACACACCAGCTGTGTTTCAATGGACAGCACAATTCCACTGAATTTTGACATTTGGAAAATAAATTTGGTTAATGGAACCACGCCAATTTTGAAAAATGTCTTGTTTTTTGATAAAAACCTTTGTCGTTAGGATGAGGTGGGTTTATTTGGATGTATCAAAATTGGTATACTTCATAACGGAAATGCTTTTCCACATGACTCGAGTCACGTGATCGGCAACAGCTGACAATTGTAATTAATGCCTTGGGGATGTCCATTGTGTCCCTAAAACAGACACTTAAGGCAAACACAGAAAAAGCAGAGGCATCGATGAGTGAGAAATGACAAGAGATGGACAGGGTGAAGGCAGAAAACGAGAGGCTACGCCAAGGCATCTGGGCTTTGAAGGTACCAATTTCTCTGACTGCTTTCAGTTTGAGAGCATCAACAGGAAGTCCAGAAAGAGAGAAAGTATAATGATACAATAAGAGTTGAAGCAGGACGTGTCTTCAAGGAGAAAGGCGACTCTTAAAAATCTGGACTGAGTTTGACACGCTCCTTAAATCAACTGAAGATGTCTCAGAAGAGGAGAACCTCACTGGCAAGGCCCATTTAGGGGTCCTGGAGAGGAAGGTCTGTCAGATAGTCAAACCTCGGATTCAGGAAGAGTGGTGTGCTTTTCGTCCTGGACCAGCTCTCAGCAGGGTCCTGGAGGGTGCGTGGGAATTTGCCCAACCGGTCTACATGTGTTTTGTGGACTTGGAGAAGGCGTTTGACCGTGTCCCGCGGGGAGCCCGGCGGGGGTTCTCCCGAAGTGTGGGGTACCGGGCCCTTTGATACGGGCTGTCAGGTCCCTGTATCACAGGTGTCAGAGTCTGGTCCGCATTGCTGGCAGTAAGTCGGGCTCGTTTCAGCCTCAAAGACCTGGAGCTCATCAGCAAAGATAAATCATCAAAATACCAGTAAAGAGCGTGAAAATCAGCTCAGAAATCATCTTTATTGGAATTAAATTCTGTAAAGTCAATAAAAGTTTAACCACTGACTATGAAGAAGAGAAATCATTTTTGCATAAAGATTTTTAACAATTTTTAAATACATTTTTTGATTGTTTTGTAAGAGGCGCCCGTATCATTTGCAATGAGAAACAAGCTTCTTTATCGAATAAGAAGCTTGTTATGAGTAAATGATGTTTGACTGTAACTTTACTCTTTATATGCTTGTGATTTAACTACACAGAAATATGAAATCATGAAATAAACTTAAATACAAACTTTTTAAGTCAATAAAGCTCAGTTAATAGGTATAACACAATTTATTATTTACCAATAGCCCAAAGAATAAAACATTTGGACATGACTGCAAAGACTCGCTTTAAGTCATATCTGTGAATTTGGCTTTGACCAGAAAAAAGTAATACATTTTTATGATGTTTTTGTTTTGTTTTAAATGATGTTTGGAAATTTTGTTTTTGCAATAAGCCCATGTCCCCCCCCCTCACAAAACATTCCTGTTGGTGTGGATAATCCACATCCACTCTCTGGAATTTTAATGGGGATTGTTTCTTTTGTGAGAGACCTATTGAAGTGAAAACTTTTGGCCACGACAGCCACAGTTGGATGGTCGGATCCCCACTTTGGGCCAGTGAGAACATATGGCTCTGGCTCTTTCTGGTTTGGTTCATGGGATCATTAAAGTTTAATTGAATTTTGGTCACATTCAGGCTAAAGCCAAAAAGAACGTCAGTCATCTGGTTTAAACCTTCAGGAATATGAATAGGGAATAAAGTTCTATAAACAGCCAGACTTGAATCTTCATCACGCAGAATGGTTTAAATTATAACACACACCTTCATTTTCTTCTTGGTAGATATTCTTTATTTGAAACAAATGAATAATAATAAAAAATACAGGAGTACATGTAGGAGTATGCACATCTATACACACAAGGATACAAAACCAGTGTTTTGCAATTTAAGAATCAGTCATTTTAAATATTTTAGTTATTTGAAAAGGAATGAGAAGAAATGTAGACTTTTTGTTAAAATTCCCACTCTTTTATACTATTATTATTCCAAAATGCACCTAAATAAAACAGATGCTGCAGAACTAGTAATAGTTTAACTTACTACATACATAGTACTTGTCAATAAACATCTACTACATAGAAAAGATAACTTTATGCAATTTCTATCTTACCTATCTAGTAATATCCCATATATTTTACTCCATCTTCTATATAGCTATTTGGAAACATTTTTTAGACCATTTTTTTTAGAATATATTTATGTTTGTACATTGCTTCATTTCTTGAGTCATGCTGTCACTCCACATGTTGATTTATTATGCCTTTAGTAACAGAAGGTACCGTATTTTCCGCACTATAAGGGCCACCGGATTGTAAGGCGCAATCCGGGGCGCCTTACAGTCCGGATTGTAAGGCGGTGCGTCATACAATCCGGCGCCATTGAAGGCCTATTTCATTGAAATAGGCCTTCAATGAATGGCCTATTTTAAAACTTTTTCATATATAAGCCGCATAGAATAGACGCTACAGTAGAAGCTGAAGTTACGCTATGCATCCACAAGATGGAGCTGCACTAAAGTGAATGTTAACAAAACAGTCCGACTCCGGTCGGCGAGGAGAGCCTTCCACGACTAGGCCGGGGCGTGGCCGGACAATGGTCACCCTTCTTCGTTCGCTCACACCATGTTGACGAGAACGTGGTGCTAAATGACCTGCAGACAACCATATTATCAGGTCAGTAGGTAAATAGGTCAGTCAAACTTTATTAATAGATTACAAACCAGCGTTCTGACAACTATCCCAGCATGCACCGCACGCTTCTTCTTCTACGGGGGAAAATGAAGTCGGCGGCTGCTTACCGTAGTTGCTAGACCTGTTGTGGCTCAATATTGGTCCATATATAAGGTGCACCGGATTATAAGGCGCACTGTCGGCTTTTGAGGAAATTGAAGGTTTTTAGGTGCGCTTTATAGTGCGGAAAATACGGTACTTTTATTCAGTATTTCTGATTTATTCAAACGTAAATTTTGAAAGCCACTGGGAGAAAAAAAAGTTAGCAAATAATAAAAATATATATCTTCAAAATTATTCTTTTTTTTCTGGTGGGTCACCAAATGTTGATGACTGATTTAATAATAATAATAAATCGTTCATATACCTGGAAGATTTAGATTTCAAGTAATTTTATTCTCACAAAAAGTTTCTGAAAGGAAGCGACACAGACACAGTATTCTCCTCCTGCCCTCTTTTATTTATTTTGTGTTTAAAAAAATGACATAATGTAAATTATTGACACACTTTTGAATAATCAATGGAAAAATCTTTCTATTGATTACCTTCAGTCAATGGATTATCTTCAGTGATGAGCTTTGAGATTAAGAATTTTTGTCCCACTAAACCTTTGCATGGCTCACACACTGCAAACACACAAAATCTTAAAAAGTACTTTTGCTCTGGTTACTGGTGCAAATGTCTTAGTACACTTGAAATAAGACAATACTAACTTACAAGGAGCTTTTCATGAAGATGTAGGAGCTCGTTTTAAGTAAATAAGTAAATAATTCCATAATATTCATAAAAAAAAAGTACAAGCAGATTATGTCATTTACGCCAAAACATTTTTTCCATGTTATAAGTTAAATTATCTGCCAGTGGAACTAGCATTTATCTTCCTGAAAAGTTACTTGCAAGTTATCTTTGTCAAATTCCGAGTGTACCAAGTTATTTTCACTAAAAACTAGACAAAAAATACTTGGTGATATTTTTTGTTTTTGCAGCACAGTCCATCCATTCTAGCATGGAGAAAATGGAAACATCCATGTTAGCATCCAGTGATCTTATCTTAGACTCGTCCTAGTTTTTATGTAAATGTACACCAGAAAAAGTGATAAAAAAAAACAAAACTCCCCCAACTTAGCCACTCATTTTGGTCACACTCTTAAAAAGCCATAAATAAGACCCACGATTTGTGGCTGTAGCGGTCAAAACCGAGCGTCTAAACTTAAAGGCAGCTTTAAAACCCCACTTTGGGGAGCTGCTTTTTCACATTAAGTGCAGTATAAAGTGATAAATCCGGTGACGTCTGTATCATGACCAAAAACCACGTTATGGCGACGTGTGAAGGCAGCACATACAGAAGCGACTGACCATGGCGGGACTCAACGCAAACACAAGCAGGAGTAAACGCGCTCCAGCCGCCGGCATCAGGACACTGGGGAGTGTCCGCCACATTGATTTTGGAGTCAGGTTTCGCATCTAATGATTCATATTCTCTCATGTGTAGTGCAAGAAAAACAAACCTCAGAAAGATTTTCTGTTGACCTCAATCAATATATGATGGGAATTTTTAGGAACTATAAGGTAGTTGGTTTCTTTTTTGTTTTTGTTGTTTTTTTCCCCAGAAGAGAGTTGTGGATTTGTGTTTGTACAACCAACTTGGCTTCGTCCTGCGTTCTCAGTAAGAAGGTGTTGGATTATAGAAGGTGGTTAAGAATAACAGCCCTCCCCCCCCACCAACAACACCTTCTGGATGAATGGGGCAAACAAAAAAAAAGTGCGTGACGTGGGAAGGTGGCCAAAGGTTTGTGGGAACAAGAGGTGCGTAAGCTGAGCTCGGGGGCCTTACTGGTTCTCAGGCTTCCCTTTGCTTTTCTTTATTTTCACTGCTTGCAGTGCGCCTCCAGACAAAAGCATCATTATTGCTCTTGGATTCCTTTCCGGTGACTTCTCGGGTTTGACGCGGCGCTGAGGAAATCAGGTTGTTTACAGGCTGCAGCGGAAGAAGCTAAATGGATCTGCGATGAGTTAGCCAAGTGTTGATGGTTAGTCACAATGTCCCCGGCTTGGTATTGTCTCTCTTATTAGCGAGGATGGGGCCTTTGGTGCGCATTGCCTGGAAGGCCAGAGATATCTTTGTTCTGTTTGTGACAGCTGTTAGGTTTGTTCAGCCATTTTACTGAGGCTCAGAGTGAGCTGGAAAGGTTACGTTTCCATCAGCAGCCTCTTCTCACACCACCCCCAGCATGTGCCTCTCCTTGTTGTGTGGAACTAACCTGGGATCCAGAGATTAGACACACTCTGAGGTTTTCTCATGATATAGAAAGGGCCTCACAAGGTTAGGATCTGTGCTCACGTTACACACACGAACGTCTCTCAAAGCTGGCCTCCCTGACACGTCAGATGCAAGGGAAGATCTCCGTTTCTAACAGTATTTCAATCGATCATAGCTAGAAGGTGCAAGAATTTCTTAATGTCAAGTCTAAGTATTGATCCTCAGCCAAAAGTGATGAAATGCAATCCTGATTCCACAAAAACAACACCAAAATAGCCCTTTAATTTGACGCCACATTCAACTTAGGCATCAACCTTAGTTTCACTAGCCATCATCAACAGGAAGATTTCATTCATTGTTTACGTCATGCACAACACTGAGTTGGACTTTTTAACCAGTGAGAGCACGCTGGTTCAAGGTGTCCCCTCAGGCCATGCCACCCTGGGTGTTAGCCCTTATCGACCGTATCAGAAACTGCAGCTGTTTATCACACAGAAAAGGTCTGCAAGTTAAGTTCTACTAGGAGACAAAATAATCGGTTTTAATTTTTGTGTTTTCTACACAAGTAGTAAGTAAGTCAGTGCTGTCGTTGTTTTTATGCATAAGCTATCAATAAAAATGAAGGGATAAAAGTGATATGTGGGTCAGAAAATCATGCAGATGGGTTGAGAGCAGGACCAAGGGTTAGTTTGTAAAATAAGTTTATTTGCTTTAACCTATTTTACAGGTTAAAGCAAATTAACCTGTAAAGTAGAGGCTCTCACCCATCAGGTAATGAGTTCTCGCAGGTTATATATTTCCAAACCTGATCTATGTGATGGGAATAAAAAGGTTTGAACTTATTTCTAGTTTTTGTTTGAAAAAATCGCTGAAACCTAGGTATCATTTTTCTACTGTGCACAAAATACTGTGGGAATCCTTTTATTAGGCACTTTAGCTGCATGCTTGACTCTATGCATCATAAAGTTTAACTTACTATTGCTTATTTTTGTATCTGTGTGATGTGCTTCCATACACAGACATCCCCACTGCCAATCTATTATATTATTCAATTCTATGTCGCTCTAAATGTTCATAATTTCATTTTGCTGGTGACCTCTCCACAGATGAAGCGTCTTCATTTTTTTATTATTTTTTTATTTTAGTATTTTCAAACTTTGGAGTGAGCGAAGTGAGAATAATCAATCTGCTCTATCTCAGAGCTAATGCACCAGAGTGAAATGAAAGAAGCACAAAACGTTTTACAGTTGTAAAATTAGACAAACAAAACCCCCATTAAAGACCGCAGGATGTTCGGAGGGCTTTTAAAGAGTGGCATAAACAGGCCAACAATTACAACCGCTTACATAACCAGGATCCATCCTTCTCGGACTTGGACTTCCTGGACTTTGTCTATCTGATGTCAACACATAAAAACGATTAAAGGAAACCGTACGTTCTGGCTAGCCCTTCATGTATCACCTCGTTTTTGCAGCAGAGAGCCAGACTCCCCTCTGCAGGTGTCCCTACATTGTTCCTTCCTTTGAAAGAAATGTGCAGTGGAAAAGTACCCGGCTGCCAGAAAAGGCCGCGGCCGGCTCCTTATCGCTCTGCCCGGCCTTGGTTGTAACAAAGGGGAGACAAGGATAGATAAGGCAGCTTGAAACTTGCTCACTTCTCCAGCTGCGCTCGTCCGCAGACGCAGGGACACATTTATCTTGTCTGGGATTCACGGACAAATGTAGACGAGAAAATACAACACTTAGGAAAAGAGGCTCCAGTTAAACACTGCAACAGAGCGCAGATTCACATAGCAAATCCACCTTTACCCAGTTTTACTTACAGCTCAAATGCTCATGAGGAGAACAGACATTTTTGTTTATTTATTAGCACAGATGGAGGATGTATTTTCACTTAAGTAAGTTAGACATTTAGCTTGCATCCTTTCTTTCCGGAGGTTAAAGTAATCAGAAATGAGGATTTATGCCTCAGAGAGCTGTATGACAGCCCGGCTAATTATCAAATTTATTTATCTATAAGAAGTCATTGATAACTCTTTTAGTGCATGAAATAATGACTTGAGAAGCAGCAATTAGATTGTGTCAATTATTTGTCTTTCCTGGCAAATATTACAGTTTGCTTGATGTTTTTTGCAATCAGAAAATTACATCTTCCAGATGCACCTTCTGGCCCAGGCTGGGTATTTTTTTGTCTTTTCAAGTCATCAGCTTATCACTTAAAATCAGAAGTCCTGCTGTTGTGTTTAGAGCTCTGCTTACTAAAGGTACTGCAGTGCGAACAACTCAGATGATGTCATGCAATGATTTAAAATCAACCTTCAGTCTCAATTTTTAATCTTTCTTTTTTTTCTTTTACATAAAAATACAGTGATTACCGTTTACTTCCTTCTGTGGTTCTGTGGATGAATATCTTGTAGTATTAAAAATTGTATGCGAGTCTGATCGTTTGGAATTAAAACTGCAATATGAAACTTTTATTTTGAAAAGGTTTATGTGACGGTACATTATGACACAGATAATCTGTGAATACATTGATCTCCTCCAACTCCTCTTGAGCTGCTATTGCCGACTGAAGAAATGTGCCGCTCCTGACCAAAAACAACCAATCAGAGTCAAGAGGAGGGTCTTAGCGTTGTCAATCATCCTTGTGAACGCACTGTTAAATGCGCCATTCGCAGAAAAACAACTTATTGCTACAGAAAAAACGTTTATCTGCCGTCATCGGTGGCCGTGCTAGCTAGCTTGAGCATTCTTTCATTCATGTTTGAGAAATCGTTTGGTCTCCTGTGGTAACCGCAAAACGCCTGGGGGCCCAAGCACCGCCTTTGAGGCAAAGCTCCTCCTCGGAGCCACAGTTTCCAAGTTTCTGAGCTACTTCTCAGTGGAACACTGGTAAAAAATATTGTTAGAGTTAATAGCTGAGCGATGTTGTGATGACTTCTTCAAGATGGAGTTTCAGAAAAGGCAGGAGTTTTTAAAGAGACAGAGACCCAATTTCTAGGCGTTAAAACAGGAAGTAAAGTCATGGCAATTTTTTTAACAACTGAAAGTAACATAGTTACTTGATTGTGCTATAAAATGGCAGTATTTGCCTAGAAAACACATAATACTGCCCCCTTAAAGCCCATTTATATTGTTTTGGGTACATTTCCTGTCACTCAGTGCAACAGTTCCTTAGTGTGTTCAAAGCTCTACTTTCACTACAGATTTATTTGGATAATTAGACCATTGCTGGTGTTGTTTTAGGGAAGCTGACTAGATGGTAATTTCATCTTTTCTTTCTTTGCAACATCGAGAACTCCTGTCCTGGTATTGTTAGGATCCTGTAGATAACTGGTGACGAGCTTAGCTCAGTTATTTTTCCTTCATGCTTAAACAGCTGACTGCAGCTATCAGGCTCTGAGGTGATCATGGGGTTAAATGGATGAAAACGAGGAAAAACAAAGCAGCTCTAAAGTGTATCTGTAACACCATCACAGATTATATCCAACATTTAAGCAACCGGCCATGGGAACCAGACGAAGCAGAGGGTTAGTGTTTCGTTTGCTCTGGCAGACCGGGACTGGCCTCTCTCCAGTTCAAACAGGTTTCCTCCCAGCTTCAGTCAGGACGGCCAATCATGGCTGCAGGTTTGGTACGGTAAGACTTCGCCAGTGAGTTACGGCGCTCAACGCTACGTCACGAATTGTGGGTTTGATGGGTTGCAGGTCTGTCCAATTGTGTCCGGACAAAACCCAGAACACCTGTTGGACATCACAACAGCTGAGATGTAGTATAAACTCCTGAGAGGAAGTGATGTGGAGAAAGTCCAAAGAGGATGTAAGCTTCATCCTGTCTTCCTAAAGACAAGCAATTGGAAAAAAAAAAAAACATATTAACTCCCATGAGGAATCCGGTTTTTCAAATCATTATCAGAGGGGAAGTAACACTTCATAAAGGTGTTAAATATCTAACTTATGTAGAACAAACATGGTTTTTGTTACAGTGCAACAGAATCACATAAATTCTGATTATAATTAAGATTATGACTCAGGTTAACCTGTACCAAATATTCTAAAGAATGGAAACTAGGGATTTTTTTATCAATACCTTTATTTCCATTAAAAATGTGCACAAAACTTTGTTTATACTCTGCTAATGTTGAAAAAACATTGCATTAAATAACAAATATTGTTAAAACCACATGTAAATACCTCTTTGTCACATGTTCCATCATCCTCCTACCACTTCCTGTCATCTTCTTCGTCATTTCCGTCAGTAGTAACATCTGGTTGTTGATCATGTGACTCGTCTCCAAAATTAGTTGTTCCAAAATGACATGCTGTAAGTTAAATAATCCTTAACAAACTTGAAGTATGTTTATGACTAGTCTGACCTCAACTGTGTTCAAATTTTATATATTTAGCATGTTTATTTTTCACAAGGGATTCTCAATTAAACGTTTACAAATTTTAGGTCTATGTTAACAATTCAAGCTTTTGTGGAAGGCCCTAAGCAATCTTAGTTTGTCCATGCCCTGGGCCGACTCTGGCTAGCCTACACCAATTACAGATGACTTTATAAGCATTCCGCAGCCAATGAGAAAAGGGCAACCTTAACCAATCACTAAAGCTGCATTTCATCTAGACTAAATCAAACTTTTATGGGTTGTGTCCACGTGCAATGCACTTTCATATGTGTAATCATGTTACATGTATGAGACATGCATGTAACAAGTGCAGTGAACAAGTGCAGCTTTAAATTCAACAGTTTTAACGATAATAAACATTCAGTATTAAACCACAATGTGATTATTTGGGGATTATTTAAATCAGAATCACATAAAAACAAAGGTTAACTGTCCTAATCTCCCATTATGTCTAATAAAGTCCAATCCAGGTGCAGGTGACTTTAAAGTGTCAAAAAGATGCAACAAAAGTTTGGAATGTCAGAAAATCCTCATCACTTTAAGAGATTCGCCCAACGTTTTGAGAAATATACTTTTGCTTGTTTAAATAACGCAATTTAACAAGTTGACTGAAATGATCAGAAGAGCGGTCTTTGGAGTGCTTGAAAACTGCTTCAAATTATCACATGAATGTCCAACAAACTTGTTTTTCCTCTTCCCTTCAGAGGCAGTGTCTGTCTGAGAAAGTCTGAATCTGTGTTGACGCGCTAAAATGAGTAAATGCTATCTGCTAAAGCCAGAGCATTCTGCAGTGCCTCCTTCAAGGCCAGGGAAAGAGGGATGAGTGCAAGTGCATAAAATCTGCTCAGGTTTGTGGCTATAACATGGCAACGTGAAAGATTTTCAACGCCTTATACTGTCGAAGTGCAGAAACACATTTTTATTGAAATCTAGATATTAAAAGGAGGCTTGAGGCGGGGTGAGAGGACGATCTTTCAAACATCTACAGCGTGAAAAGACTGCCACGTTTACTATGTGCATAGACAGATGATTTCACATCTCTTTATTGTAAAATCTCCACCCAAACCAGTCCAATTATTATGTGTGTGTATTCATTAGGTCTGCTTATAACTTTGCAAAAAGACTAGGCAAGCAGTATATCACCATAGCCACCTTCATCTGGCTGTAGCCTTGGTGATGAAGAGACTTGTTCCCTGTTCAGAGGGCAAGTAATTTTGGTCCCTTTGCCTCCTGAAACTCAAAAAGCATTCGTACCTTATGACTTCATGCACATATTGATTAAACTTCTGTTTGTAAACCATATCCCCAATACATTTTTAAGTATTCAGTCTTTGTCGACAATGTTGATGACAGAAACTGAAAGATGATGAAACAAGACTCAAGTCTGAAGTCATCTGCTTTCACACTGAAAAACATCTTATTTGCATGTTCAGACAGTGGAGAGTCCTTCCTCCCCAAATGCTGTTCATGCAGTAAAAATAAATAAATAAAATAAAATCATAAAGGCTGCCAAATACAGATGAAGTATCAAATTTATGTTTTTATGTACTATGACTGAATATGATTGTACTGAAAGGCAACAGGGTATAAAAAGACTTTGTTCTATTTATAAAAAAAAGCATGGAGCAAGCAAAATTAAAGAGGCTTTTTGCCTCAGAACTACCTTAGCTTGAGGCAAGTGTGAAAAGCATTAATGGGCTGCTTGTTTTCTTGGTCTATCCACTCATCTATAGGTTGAGGTTGGTGGTGACTGCACTTAGGGGTTCCCCTAACGCACCATTCATGCAAAACTTTCCATGGAAAATGATGAAATCATACACGTGTTCTGTTATTGGATTATGGACATTTTAACATGTGAAACTCTTATTTAGTCAAAACATTTTAATATAGGACATGTCTATAATTTCCTACTCTGTTCTACATTCATCCTATGACTGAAAAATATGTTTTTTAATTATTTGGGGAATTTTTGTATCTAGAAGTTAAAAGTTTTTTTTCCCTCAAATTAAAGACGAAAATGTAAGTAATAAAGATCACAACCGTCCGGACGTTTTCTGCTTGAGAGGACAGTTGGCGCCCTCTTGTGGTGGATAAGGTTAATCGCTTACTTCCGCTTCTGACTACGCAAAATCCGGCTGTGCAGCAGCCATTTTGTCTGTTCGGGCAAGTCTACCCTGACTGTTGCGAACTGCAGTTCCACCTTAGCAAACAAATTAAAATGTTGCTGTTTTGGCGTGTTTGTTTCACCTAAACTATGCTCTAGGTCTATAATAAAAATCATACTTCTCTACCGAGGACTGAGAAGGGCTCTCTAATTAAGGAAAAGACCGCAATTCAGCGGGAAACACGCGGATAAGCCGAGCCATGTCGTGTGAAGAAAGCTACTTGGCTATCCTACGCTATCTAACAGATGAACGGGAACCTTATGCGCCGGGGACCTCCGGTAATACCAAGAGAAAAATACGGAAGGCGGCGGCCTGCTACGTGGTGAGGAATGGGACTCTGTTTTATCAGCGACGGCAGAAAGGCCAGAATGATTTCACCGAGCTGGAGGTGGTGCTGCAGGACTGCCGGAGGAAGGAACTTATCAACCAGGCGCACATTATAGAGGGAGGGGAGCACCTCAACCAGCAGCTCACCTGGGAAATTATCTCTCAGAAGTACTGGTGGAGAGGTAAGACCCCGGGGCGAACCGTCCCCAGCAAACCGTCTGTATTTATTTATGTACAACTAAACGTTGTCAGAAATAAACGGAAACCAGTTAGCTGCTGACCCAAACATTCAGCTGCTCTCTGCTGCCAACTAGCGGTGAACTGGCGTAAGGATAATTTCGCTGGAGCAGAAATGTTTTCAAGTATATTTTTAATTCCGCAGGGGCGTAGCCAAGGGTGTCCGAGGTCATCAGGCTAGTTTTTACACAAACAATCCTGAAGCTCGTTAAAGCTTCTTTCACAAAACATTTCCAGCTTCCCCTGGACAAGAGGATACAACGATGACAACAGATCGTGTATTTGGAGCCCTACTCTTCAAATCTACCCATCTTTTCAGCACAACAATGGCAGACAAAGTTCATGTAGACATCTTGTTCGTAGCAGAACAAAGGCTTTAAATTTAAAATGTAGATTTCATCCTGCTTTTGGTCCAAAATGTTTTCTGAGTCTTGTTTATGTTTGTTAATCCTGCTGCTGGCTGGATTAGTCATCGGCACAACACTACGGATGTCCTATGGGTTCTGATCCACAAAGCTGGATGTGAGCATGTTGCAACCAGTTTGACATGCATTTTGCATTTCTAATACGAGAAATAAATGGGGCTGAAACTAATGATTATTTTTTTTGTAATCTTTCTGTTATTCTGACGATTAATCGGCTTAAAAAAATTATTTGAAATACAGTAATAATTATTTATTTAGATAAATAAATAAATAATTCAATTCCATTTTTAAATAAAAAGAAAAGTAAAACATTTTACTGCCTAAAATGCATCTACGTAGCTTTCTCAGTGAAAGCTTGATCGTTTGTAGCAAAAAGATGCTACAGCTAAAAAAAATATCCTTTGAACATCCACATGTGAAATACTCAGCATTTCACATGACTGATCATCAGTAAAGCGTAGGGTCTGATCTGTTGATTATTTTTTGGTTTAACTGATTAATAAACAGATAGTGAAAGGTGCTTAGTAGATTTGTTTTTTATACATATAACTTGGAACAAGTTGAAGCTAAAATTGGGCCTCTGGAACATTTTTATTTTGCGTGCAAATGTATTTATTTTTGCACAGTGTTCAGCTTGATCACTGCTTTGAATATGTTCCTCTTTCAGCAAATGTTCTTTTTTTTTAAGTCCAGTTAAAAAAAAAAGTCACTAACTACTAAATTAGTTGACGCTTATTTTAATAATTGATTCATCACGATTAATCGTTTCAGTCCTACATAAATGTACTAATATTACATCAGGTGGAAGCTGTCCTACGTACAACTTTGTCACAAAAGCTACACAAACAATTAAGAGTGGATTCATTTAAGATTTTTCTTTTCTGTTTTCTACTAATATACGGTGCAGAAATGTAAAATATTTTGTAAACGGACTCTTTAATATGTTCATGTGCGATATGAACACATAACGCTGCCTCCTTCTTCTTCTTCTCCTCCTCCTCCAGGGATCCTGAAGAACGTGAAAGACCACATCAGAGAATGCGGCCAGTGTCAGAGCAAGCGCAGCACGGACGACGGCTCTGGGCCGCGGCCGTTCTCAAGGCAAGGGAGGCGGAAGTTCGGGCCCATGGAGGACGAGGACGACGACGAGGAGGAGGACGGAGAGGACATTTTGTTCTCGGCAGACCTGTCCTCCCAGAGACCCAAGTTGGCCAAGGGGACGACTAAACACGAAGTGGTTTACGTACGTGGCCGCGGCTGTATCAGAAATGTGAGTCTGTGGCGCTTCCAGCCGCTTTTCAGCTGATTGCTCTGCAACTGTTTTGTTTTCAGGTGAACAGCAAAGGAGAGGTGAACCAGTTCCTGCCCAAACACAGCCAGACCATGCTGGACAAGCTGAACCAGCAGCGCATCAGCAATCAGTTCTGTGACATCACGCTGCTGATCGAAGGGGAGGAGCACCGCGCCCACAAGGCCGTGCTGGCCGCCTGCAGCGAATACTTCAACGAGCTCTTCTTCGAGAAGGGCGCCGTGACGACGCACGAGGCCGTGGTGGACCTCTCTGGTGAGCGCTCTGCTGCTCTCGCCCACATTACACACACACGCACACACACACACGGGATGGGATTTCAGTGTTTTCCTGGTCTTAGTAGGAAAATATGTGATGAAACACTATTTCTTATCCCTTTTTCTGAATGTTATTTTCTTCCTTCATTTTTTTCATGTCTTCCTGTCTTTCTCCCTATTTCACATGCCCTTCCTTCTTTCCTTGCTTCCTTCCTTCTTCTTACACATGCCTTTCCTTCACTCCTTCCTTCCTTCTCCTCCCTAATGTCCTTCCTGTTTTTCCTTCCATGCTGCTTTCCTCCCTTTTTCCAAGTGTTTGTCATTCCATTCTTCCTTTTTCCTGCTCATTCTTCCTTCCTTCCACATGTCCTTCCTTTCTTCCTTCCTTCCTTTTTTCCTTCCTTCCTTCCTTCCTTGCCTCACCCACTTTAGAAACTTCCACCCTAAATTTATGGTTCATCCTTTTAACTTTGGTAAGTTTCTGTGGAAATGTCTGCAACGTTTCTATTAAAATCTCTCCCTCTCTCTCTTTCTCACACACTTTCTTTTTCTCTCTCTTTCACTCTCTCTCTCTATTTCCCTCTTTCTCTCTCTTGCTCCAGGTTTCGCTAAGGCCAGCTTTCTCCCGCTGTTGGACTTTGCGTACACTTCTGTGCTGACCTTTAACTTCTGCGTGATGGCCGACATCGCCAACCTCGCCCGGCACCTGCTGATGACGGAGGTGCTGCAGATATGTGAGTCGGTGCACAAGCAGGTGGAGGAGCAGAAGCTGACAGTGTACCAGAAAGGAGACGTGCACACGGTGGTGGCGGGCGTCCTAACGACAGACGATGCCAAGGTGGAGCCGGACGCCTACATGGTGACCATAGAGGACGACGGCAGCACCGTGGTAACGCACGGCGCCTGCATCCAGCAGCCAGTGACGGTCCTGACCCACGCAGTGGCGGGAGACGGCGTGGAGGCTGGACAGAGTGAGACCGTGGCGCTGATCGCTCACGGCGGAGAGGGGGAGCACGGCGACACCCTCACCCTCATATCGGGATGCGGCGAAGGGCTGGAGGGCGAGACCATGACAGTGGTGACGCACAGCGGCCAGGCGGGGGCCAGCGAGTCGCTTGCCGTGGTGTCGGCCTGCCTGGCCATGGAGCAGCCGCAGGTGGTCGAAGCTGGCGCCTTCGTCCTGGACGTGGACGCCGACAAACACGCCCCCTCAGAGGAAGTGGTGCTGGAGTCGGAGGCGGCCGCTCCGACCGAGGCCCAGAAAGAGGAGACGCTTCCCGTCCCTCAGAAACGCAAGCGGGGCCGTCCGCCCAAGGTGAAGAGGGAGGCGGAGGTGGAAGTGGAGGGCTGGATACCGCCGGAGGAGGATCCCGCAGAGGAAGAGCACACCGACAAGCAGGAGGCGACCCCGGACGACCTCAGCGGCAGACGACTGCGGCAGCGCTACATGGCCGAGGGCGGCTACGCCCGGCTACACATGGGCCTGGAGGAGGAGGAGGAGGCAAAGAGTGTAACTCCGCCCCCTGCCACGCCCCCAAAGGTACAGCTGATGGTTTAGTCCAAGTTGGGTGATATGGACTTAAAGCTTTATCTTGATATTTTGTGGTACCATTATGATAACGACAAGAACCACTAATTATTCCTGTTTTAACTCATTGTACGCCTGTAGCTACATGGACAGCAACCATTACCTCACAAACACAAAAACATCCCCATTAATGAAGTTCCTTAGGACGCCAGGCACAGAAAAGAAAATTGTGATTATTTTCACCCAGTGACTGTTTTCCATTTTGAAAAAACCCCGTCTCATCACAGGTGGGTCCGAGGAAGAGAGGAAGACCACCAAAGAGGCCGGTGGAGCCTAAGTTTGATTGCGAGCCGGAAGCCGTGGTGGAGGAGAGCGCCGCGGACAACGCGACGGTCGGAGAGCTTCAACCTGAGGAGGCGGCAGCGAAGGCGGTGGAGCCGGAGGCGGAGGCCAAGCAGCAAGACGGCGCATCGCAGAGCGCCGGGAGCGGAGAGCACACCTGCTCCGAGTGCGGCATGTCCTTCCAGAGACGCTACTCTCTCATCATGCACACACTGAAACACGAGAAGGCCCGCGCTTACAAGTGCAGCGTGAGTGTTGATGAGAACAGATACATTTCAGTCCATCAGAGATGATTGATCGCAAACAGAGGGATTTATTTCTGTTTATTTTAGATGATTATGTCTTTCAGGTAATAAGTCTAAATGAGCAGAGCCCAGGCTGCTCTGTTTGTCTGCGTTGTTGGTTCTGCTGTCCCTCAGTAAATCAAAGAGTCAGCAGACAGTCAGCCAAGCAAAAGGATTTGGGCTGATACAATTAATAGGATTAACTGTGACGAATCGATTATTGAAATTATTTTGTAATCGCTATTGGGACTTTATAGATTCAAAAATAGGCAATTTGCTTAAATCGAATTGTTTCAGCCCTACTACAAATGATCAAGCGTTCACTAATGTTGTTGCACTTTATTCAGTTAAATGAATAGGGTTATTTATTTTTACCTTTATGCATTTTTATTAATTTATAAAGTACGTTTAAGTGGTTAAATGAAAAATCTGCATATATTTTTATCCGATTAATCAATTAATCACTAGAATAATCGATTACTGTGGTTTGTTGATTATTAAAGTATGGATTTTTATTATTACTGTATTTTCCACACTATAAGGCGCATAGAATAGACGCTACAGTTGAGGGTTGAAATGAACCTAAACGGGACGTGGTTTGTTCCGTACTCTAAAAACGTGGATGTATAATAATAAAGAAGTAGTCCCCGAGTACTTTATATAATAGTCTGCCCCAGTCATTGTTTCACTCACGGTGTTGGTGTTGCGATATTGTGCCCAACTGCTTTCTGGGTAACAGACCAACCGACACGCTGCCGCCGCAGTCTTTGTCCGGATTGAATGTCTAAAGCCACTTTGTTGACATAAAGAATGTCAACAAAACAGTCTGACTCCGGTCGGCAAGGAGAGCCTTCCGCGACTGGGCCGGACGATGGTGACCCTTCTCCGTTCGCGCACAGCATGTTGAGGAGAACGTGGTGCTAAATGACCTGCAGACGACCTGATTATCAGGTCGGTAGGTAAATAGGTCAGTCAAACTTTATTAACAAACCAGCGTTCTGACAACTATCCCAGCATGCACCGCGCACTTCTTCTTCTACGGGGGAAAATGAAGTCGGCGGCTGCTTCCCGTAGTTGCTAGACCTGTTGTGGCTCAATATTGGTCCATGTATAAGGCTCACCGGATTATAAGGCGCACTGTCGGCTTTTGAGGAAATTGAAGGTTTTTAGGTGCGCCTTATAGTGCGGAAAATACGGTACTACTTTTTTCTTTATGGGTAATTTCTGTATATTTGCATTTTTTTAATCTAAATTTTTCAGTAAAATAATCATTACTACGGATCACCTGATCATCAAAGCAGAACCTGATCCTTCTGGTTTGCTTCAGAATCCTGCCAAAGCAGCATTTGTCCCGATTTCTTTTTTTCCTTCCACTTAGCTTTCTGACAACATATTTGGAGTTCTGAAAAAAACCCAGCATTTTTATTTATTGTGGTTCTCAATACAGCATTTATTTATTTTTTCTTACGTTTTTCTTACATTTTTATAAGATCCTCTGCATGTTTTTGTTTTTTTTGTCATTCTCCAGCTCTGCAGTAAGGAGTTCCAGTACGCCGCCTCGCTCCAGGCTCATCTGGCCCGACACAAGCAGCAGAGAAGCCAGCGGGCGTCGTCCGTCCCCAAGGCCCTGGCAGAGCTGGGCCCCCCGGAGCGAGCGGAGAGCGAGCTGGACGACAAGGCGGCAGCGGCGGCGTACACCCGCCGGGAGTTCGTGTGCGACATCTGCGGGAAGACGCTGCCGAAGCTGTACTCGCTGCGGATCCACATGCTGACCCACACGGGTGTGCGGCCGCACACCTGCAAGGTGTGTGGCAAGACGTTCGCCCACAAGCACAGCCTGAAGATGCACCGCGTGCTGCACGACGTCACCAAGCAGTTCCAGTGCGAGTACTGCAAGAAGACGTTCGTCAGCAAGAGGAGCATGGAGGAGCACACCAGCCTGCACACAGGTCTCACACACGCGCACACACACACACACACACACACACACACACACACACACACACACAGTGTGGGTTTTAAAACTCTCTCCTCTGGGTGGGTTTAATCTGTGGTGGTCACTCACACCTCACCACTGGGTTGGTTTCAGTCATCAGCGTCACTCAAGAAACACTACGGTGTATTTAGGTTAGTATCACCCATAACCTATGACAGGTTTCTACATTCCTCACAACTTGAAGGAACCGCGTCACAATAAAAAAGAAGAAATTGAGCCTCTCCATCCAACGTTTCCTGAAATCTTATTCTGAAACTACTTTAATAAAATTGTCTGAAAATGCAACCAGAAATGAGTCTCAGCAGAAATATTACCTGACATTAAACTCTGTCGTACCGTATCTGAAACATCAGGCATGAAGACCTAAACTACATTAATTAAAGGGGCAGTATCATGTCAAATTAACTTTTTTGAGCTTTACATCATGTTATGTAGTTATTCCCTCATCATAAACTCACCTGGAGTGTTGGCTTGATTCTTTTTCATGCATGTTTGATAAATCCTTTAATCTCAGTTCAGTTGTGTCAAACACCTGGATGGACCTAGCCCCTCCTTCAAGGAACTGCAGCTCCTCCTTGAACTGCAATTTCCAAGTTTCTGATCTTCCACAACTCCTTCACTCAGCTCCTCCAGACTAGCCAGCAGCAATTAGCAAACACCCAGTGGAACTGAGCACCAGCTGAGCTCATTATAAGAGCTACTGCTCAGTGTAACACTGATAAAAATGTTGTGAAAGGGTTAATGGAGGACCCATGTATTTATCGCAATAATTATTGAAACAATTTATCATCAGGTTTCCACAAGCCTGAATAAAAATGTGTTCAGCTTAACCTCTTCTCTTCCTCTACTTCAGACTTTCATCTCTGCTTCACTTGGCTTGGTTCTTCAAAATAAAGTACATTTTAATGTATATTAAAAACCCCAAAGGTTCACTCTAATGATGCTGTGCTTTTTTTTTTATTATTATTTCACCACGTCGTTGCGTCACCATCACAGAGGAATCCCTGAAACCATGAAAAGCTCGGCTCAAATTCCAAGTGTTTAAAAACCTCTCTCCTCTCCTCCACATCAAATCCACAGGTGAGTCAAAGTACCTGTGCAACACCTGCGGCGCCACCTTCCACCGAGCCTCGGCTCTGAGCAAGCACTTGAAGAAGCACCAGCCCAAACCAGAAGTGCGTCCGTTCTCTTGTTCTCAGTGAGTGACCCTTGGTGCCGATGGCCTCTGTGACCCAAACACAGACGAGATAAAAACCGTCCACTGACTCTCTCTCTCTCTCTCTCTCTCTCTCTCTCTCTCTCTCTCTCTCTCTTCCCCCCCCCCCCCCCCCTCTCTGCAGCTGTGAGAAGAGTTTTTACGAAGCGAAGGATCTCCAGCAGCACATGAACAAGCACATGGGCCTGAAGCCCTTCCAGTGCCAGGTGTGTGGGAAGTGCTACAGCTGGAAGAAGGACTGGTACTCACACGTCAAGTCCCACAGCGTGGCCGAGCCCTTCAAGTGAGGAAACACACACCGGCCCGGTTCCTCTTAAAGCAGATAGTTTCATCCAACGTTTCAGACACAAAAGTTAACAACAAATATCTCTTTAAAAAAATGTTCTTGCCAAGTCTTTGTGGCATTTAGCGAATTTAAATAATTGTGATTATTCTAATTGACCTAAAATAAGAGAAGTTTGAGAATTTAGCTCTAGATGGCAAGAAGAAAAATGTCATGAATATTTAACTCTGAGCTAATAGTATTAATACTGATAATTAAAATAAGGGTTGTTTTATATTTTAAATGTTAGTTATTGAAATTGGGGATTTATTTTGTTGATTACATGTATTTCAGGTTTGCGAGAGAGAATGTAGAGAACCACCATAAGACATTATTAATAACGGTAATAAAAGACCCACATTGTAGTGAATTGATCTTCATTAGTTCATTTTTTTTAATCTCCAAACTTCAAATACCTCGTAGAGCCACCAGAGGGAGCCATTTCTCACTCCTGACGCAGTGAAAAACTGCATGTAGGCTCATTTCAGCTGCTTTGAATATTTCAATTGACCCCAAAAATAATTTTCTTCAATGTATAAAAACACTAATGTTGCCGTTTTGCTCTTATAATGATTTGTTTCTGTTATTTTTCGGATAATATAATCTGCTGTCAGTAGAAGGCTTTATCTCGATAGGATCTGATTCTCTCTAGATGTCATTTTCAGGCAAAGCGTTCGACTTGTTTGTCTGATTTGATTTGGTGCCGAGGTTGCACCAAATCAAACAAAGAGATTCTTTGTTTGCAAATCTTTGACTTTTGGACCTACCTGGCTTGCTGACATCACTCTGAACTATGGGACCTCTAGGGTGTCGAGTGTTTTCAGAAACTTCATTTGATCAATCAATTGATCGCCTAGCCACACTCTCTGTCCAAGTACGCTAAAACGTCGTTTTAGTCTCAAACGTTTAGTTCATACTCCCAGCCTGTTCCACTCTCACACCAACACATAGTGTCTCCACCTTTAGAAAGGTCCAGTCAAAGTCCAGACATAACCTCAGCAGTAATGTGTCCGATCCAACCAACCACAGAGGCCGTGTTTTGAGAAGTCTGCGGGTCTCTGCTGATTGGCTGGTGGCACAGCTGCAGTGAGCATGTCCTTGTCCTCAGGTGTAACGTGTGCGGGAAGGAGTTCTTCGAGAAGGCTCTGTTCAGGAGACACGTGAAGAAAGCCACGCATGGCAAGAAGGGCCGGGTGAAGCAGAACCTGGAGCGGGAATGTCAGCAGTGTGGCAGGAAGTTCACTCAGCTCAGAGAGTATCGGCGCCACATCAACAACCACCAGGGTGAGCTGGCACAAAAATGTTTTGGTCTGGTTTCTATAGGAGCTTATTTTAAGATGTTTGCACTATAAACTAGACCAAAATCATTTGGTAACATTTTCTGTTTTTGCAGTGCGACATGGCAAGTGTTCAGTCTGTGCTCTTATTACTTTATTTTTTAGGAGTGAAGCCGTTTGAATGTCTGACCTGTGGGGTGGCCTGGGCCGACGCCCGCTCTCTCAAACGCCACGTCCGGACTCACACGGGCGAGCGGCCGTACGTGTGCCCGATGTGCCAGGAGGCACACATCGACGCGCGCACGCTGCGCAAGCACATGGCCAAGTATCACGTGGACAGCCTGCCGGGGAAGATCATGCTGGAGAAGGACACCCTGCAGTTCCACAACCAGGGCACCCAGGTGGAGCACGCCGTCAGCATCCTGGCCTCCGACCTGCCGCCCGAGCTCAGGTCCGCCCACCCGGCCGCCACCGAGGAGCTGGAGACGGTGCTGATCACCGAGGAGACGGTGGAGGCCGTGGAGGCGGTGCAGGCCGCCAACGAAGGCTCGGTGGCCACGCTGTCAGATCAGGGCATCATGCAGGTGGTGAACTACGTCCTGGCCCAGCAGGCCATGTCCGGGGTCAAAGAGGAGGCGTCGGAGGAGATTCACACCATGGAGGTGGAGGTGGCTCACGTAGCCGAGGTGGAGTAACTCTTCACCGAGCCAGACTCTGGACTCAGCTACAAACTAGAGCAGGTGTTCAGTTTGTATGCCGTGTAAAAAAAAAAAAGAAAAATGAGATTCTGTTTAAAACAGATGCCTATTTTTTTGACTGTACATTAATGTAAAGTAATGTGTGTGCGACTTTGAGGCGCGTGTGTTTTCTGTAAATTGCCTAACTCAGCATAACCTGTATGAATCAGATGCTCAGGATAAATTAAAGTAGAGAAAAAACGTTTTTGGTCTTTTTTTTGTTTTAAATCATAACCTTCAGCTGCCAATCTCAGGTTTTGAAAATTTAAACTCAAGGTGCCTACAATGACAAGATATTAACTTTATTTTGAATTTATAACAAAATACCATTGATAAGTTGCAAATATTTACAAAACATACAAAAAGCAAAGCATTTAATTCGTGTTTTCACTACTTTGACCTGAACTAATGCTTGCACCAGCGGAGCTTGAATGACTGCACAGGGTTACAACACTTGGCTCCTTTGTAAAGACTTTATATACAGAATTATATACAAACATTTGGGTTTCTGGCACCTTATTTAATGAAAGAATACCAAAACATGTCTGCGGTAAAACAAATACTTGTGTTTGGCTTAAACAACTAAAATACATCAGTCATGTTAAAAAAAACAAACACTGGGTCAAGAGCATTAGGCCTATATATGGCTACATCAAATGAACGACCATCTCAAAGAAACGTACTTCAAAAGCTGACTGAATAAGGTGGCATAAAAACTACAGCTACAGTAGAAAACAAGCTGCTGCTCCTGTCAATTAATACTTCTTATAGAAGAAATGAAATGTTTACAATCTATTCCGCCTCCACAAAAAAAAAAACCAGTGAGCCAGACTAATTTACAGTAACAGAAGCAAAAACCCAGACAAGTCAGCAACATTGAAATACTCAGCATTTCTTAAGTGCTCTCAAGAAATTACACAATACAGCTGTGCTCATCACCAGTAATAAAAAAAATAAAATACAAAATGAACATAAGTGCATTTCTGCAATCGGTTTTACAAGATCTGTAGCCTTTGCACCAACAATTGGGCTTTTCTTTCTTTTTTTGAACGAAATGTTCCATCTTTTTGGCGTGAAATGAGATGAGATGCGAAATGAGGCTCTGGGAATCGAGAGAGAGAGAGAGAGCGCGGAGCGGCTCCTACTCCCCCTCCTCCTTGATGCGCTGCTGCTTGTTGCGGCGGGAATCCAGGTCGAAGGAGAAGTCGGACCACTCGTCGCGAGGCGGGAAGGAGATAGTCTGGCGCAGGGTGAAACGTACGGCGTCTATGACGCGCTCGCCCCGCGCCTCGGAGGAGCCCACGCTGACGGTGGAGGCGCCGCTGGTGGTGCGCACTATGTGCGGCGGAGGGGAAAAGTCCATGGCCTGTCGGTGCTCCATGATGCCCTTCCAGATGATGTGCTGGAACTCGGTGGGGATCTTCAGCCTGGACAGGTCCTAATGGTCATTACACAGGGGGGAGGGGGGCAGGGGTTAGTATGCGCAGGCCGAGCCCCTCTCTTCTCTCTAACCCATCATATGACTCGTGTTGGATAGGCAAGGGCTCACCTCCAAGTTATAGTTCTCAATCTGGTACATGTTGGTTAGGCCTTGTGCTGTGAAGTAATCCAAGCAGCCTGCACAGCCCAGCCGTAGGAGGAAGCTGCAGGAGGACAAGCAGGAGACTGTTGGTCTGCTCTCATCACACCACCAGTGAAAACATTCAGCTTGCAGCTTCCAGGTTAACTTTTTAACTCGCAGTGTGACGTCAAAGCGTTTTATTTTTTTGTCTTTTAAACCATTCTAATGTGATGCTGTCAGCTAAAAAAAGATTTATGATTACTCAATTTAACAGGTATAGCGTTCCTGCAATGGTAAAAGGCAAGCAAAAACCAAAGAAGCAGCGTGGATGTGTGGCGACAAGCGTTGCTTAGATACCTGGAGATGCTGCTGTCCATGGGGTATGGAGGAGGGGGGGTACAGTGGGAGGAGGGCACCAGGGGCAGCTGTTGCTGCAGGGCGTGTGTGGGGCTCAGTGAGCTCATGTCAGCACTCATGGGGATGTGGGAGCCCATAATGGGGGTCACTGCAGAGACAAAGGGAGCTAACGTGAGCCTTCATCTCACTGCTCTGGGTGGAAAGGTCAGCGGAAACGGTGGGGTGAGGGGAGGGTGTGGGGGGGGACGCTACTTCGCCAATGGCTTTCAGCCAATCAGTGAACACACCATACATATAACACCATCTTAACTCCTTCCAACACTCTTTAGTGTGGAAGTAGTTCCTGAGAAAGCCGAGTCTCTAAAGACATTTTGATATATGAAGCGCGTCTCTATGGCAACATTACAGAGCAGGGCGTTAAAAGTGTCAACACTTTTAACTTTTAACGCCACCTTAATTTCATGCATCTTTCATGACAAAAAGAGTTGTTTAAATACATCACAGGACTTCAGGACTGTTAATGTACGTAGAAACTATTAAATGCTAATATATCCCAGCTAGCTTTATTATGTCCATCATGGACATAATAATTGTAAATGTATCGCCAGTCAGTCCGATGATGTTCATCTTAGCCATTGGTTCACTTCTGTTCCAAAATAAAACCATTTATTTATTTGCTATTTTCCTTTTCGTCTCTGTCAGTCGAGTTAGTAAGGATTTACTTCCTCTAGCAGAATTCACAGTAATGCTAACAGTGCTAATCGCTCTAAAATCGCTCTAAAGCCTAATAGGAGATGCTAATCACAGTTTAGCTTTGTTTTGTAACAGACTCACACAGTGTGACGTCACCTCTTTGTTTTAAAAACTCCTGCGTAGTTACAATAACAAATCCTCTCAAGCATTAAGTTCATTAACTAGCTGGTTTTGCTCGTAGCTGCGTCTGTCCCACAACCTGGAGGACATTATTGTGTTTGTAGTTTCTTTCAGTTTTGTAATCTTTATTGGAAGCAGGTCATTTATCGGTCCCTCCAGGATGTTGCCATGTTTTGTGATTATTGTGGCCTGAAACTTTTTCAAAAAGTTGTAGTTTTGAAAAAGGACGGGAATTTAACAGTTAATATTTAAAGTCCAAAAAAACGTTTTCAAGTACCTTGTTGGAACGAAACCCTTAAAGCAAATGAAATCATTAGTATGATGTCCAGAGGAGGTCAGAGTGCAAAACGAATTACATATTAGTCATTCAATATGAACCGTTTACACGGAGAAGCTCTCAAAAATGGTTTTAGCAAAGAAAAAGAAAAGATGCAAATCTTTAGCATCACATGTTTTCATCTTCCATGATGTTCTTCCATATTTGGTGAAACAGGAAGTTCGATTTAAATGGGGTTGGTCAGAATCCAGACGAGTTGCTGTGATTGGTCAGAAGAGAAGGAAATCGGGTCAGATTTGCGGAAAAAGTTGGTGAGACTTGAGAGTCTGTGCAAAATTTGCGAACGTGGAGGAATCCGCATTAATAGTTGCGATCTCAACGTCGCAACTTCCTGGAGGCACTGATTTAAAGTTTTAAAAGCAATCCGTCTCTGCAGCTTAGAGTTTTACAAAAAATGATTGGAAATTGGGCAGAAAGCCTCTGATGGGTGCACTTCTACTTTTAGCATGCTGGCGGCCATTGTGGGGCGGGGCGGGGCTCTGGGGGCAGCTGTGTGTGTTTGGGAGCGGGTGTGTGGGCGGACAGCAGACTTACTGTCAGTGAGGCCTCCCGTCATGCTGGAAGGGGTGAGCGTGTTGCGCTGCTGCGGGTTGATGAGCTGGCTAACCGATGGCAGCTTGTTCACTTTTCCGTGAGTTGGGGAGCTCGACCCATAACTGGTCGGGGATTGCATCGTGGTTCTGGAGCCAGAGAGAGAGGAGATATTAGCAATGCCCTCAGAGTCTGAATACAAATCTTCCAGTCATGTCATATTACCTCATGATTACTGCGTTTTGTTTTTTTATGACAGAAAAATAATCAGATTCCAGCAGGAAAGGTTTTTATTCCGTTTTATTATATTATGACAGAAGAGCGTGCAGAAGCCAGCAGGAGAAGCTGATCTGTTTCAAACAGAGAGGTCACATGGTGCACATCTCAAGCTTGATCTATTCGAAGCAGACTTTGAGGAAAAGTTCAAATGCACAAACTGTCCTGCAGTGGCTTTAGAAAACATGACCTGCACTAGCAGGTAGGTTTCACTCATACCCTCAAAAACCCAGAAAAAGTTTGAGTCCAGCTCTCAGAACAACGCAAAGGCTCAAAACGTTTACTTTATGAGTCTCAAATAGAATTAAAAAAGAAGAAGAAGCAGCAGCAATCAGGTTTTGTTCCTGTACAAACCTCAGCCTAGAGGCTGAAAGATGGCAGCGCTTCACAAACAGCATGCAAAATCAGTCAAATGAGTCTGTCCAGCAAAATGAGTCCCACCACAGGACAGAGGAGGGACAGGAGAAAAAAATAATACTAAAGTAGACAAAGAGGAGGTCCGTGTAGACAGGAGGAAGATGAAGACGAGGAGAAGGAATGTGGAGCAGAGTTTCAGGAGGAGCTGCAGCGCCGCCTCTGCTCTCCTGCAGACTCCAGGAGCTGGCTGCCCAGACGGCTTTTTATCAGGCTGCAGGGAGGAACCAGAGACAAGAGAGAGAGCAGAAATAAGGGCTCAGCGCAGGAGGAGAGACAGAGAGAGGGAGGGAGAGAGAGAGAGAAAGAAAAACTGAGAGAAAGAGAGACACAGAAAGAGAGAGAGAAAGAGAGACAGACCCTGGAGTGGGCCAGAGGTGAAGAAAGCAGCAGGAAAACATTCACCAAACCTTTGACTTCAGCAACTTACTTCCTGCAGTGCAGCTGCTGGCCAGAAGATGGCAGTGTACACACACAGAACAGGGCATTTCACCACAGGGAGGCGTTCAGTGTGAATGCAGACAGAACTGAAGTCATTTATTTACAATGGAGTGAAGGAGTGAGGAAAACCACAAACACATGAGACAAGCGGAGCTGAAAGGAACACGGTTCTGAAAGGTTCAGAAATCAAAAATTGCAGCGTATTTCACTGCCAGGCAGCAGAAACACAGCATGACCTCACAGCGAGGCGGTAACCGTCTCCTGGTTGCCACGGGTCGAAGGCGTCTGAAACACTTTGGCTCTGCTGAAGCTGGCAGAGCAGCCGAAGGTGTTACCGCCAACCTGAGAACTGAAACGCCGCCTCTCGCCACCGTTTGGCTTCCTGGCTCCTGACCCGAGAGAGAACGAGACGGGAGGGAAGGAAAAACTGCCCCGGCTTTACGCTGGGCTCGCCCTCTAAGGCTGGCAACTTTGAGGGACTCTGGGTAAATTTCTGGATAGCTGCAGCGCGATCAAACCCGTGACCTTTATCTGCCAAATCTGCTCGGTTAGTGGCGTTTAGCTGGAGTCACGCATGAAAACATGCAGCTAGAAATGCACCAGGAACCACCAGAGAGCAGCCGGTCAGAAAAATCTGACATAACCTAAGTTTACTTAAAGTTATGTCACTTTTGTAGAAATTTTTTTTACAAAGTTTTTGTTTTTTACATATTAGTTACAATATGTAAAATATGACAAACCTCAGTATTCTGTGGCAACATGGAGGAAGTTTTAACAAATATGTTAAACATTTTTTGTAACAAGTTACGTACTGCAGCTTTTAGTTTCTACATTAAAAGCTGGAACTGATGTTTACAATCAACAAAGCTAATAACGCTCAGCGCTAACATAAAAATTTATGCTCAAAATACCACCTCTTTGTTTTATAACAGGAATAAAAGCCCACTTTACAGCGAACACCCTCTCACCCAGTGTGACGTCACCTCTGGTCCTAAGAGAGATGACTTTATTTTCAATGCTTTTCATTCTGGTCACTAAACAGAGACCAGAATTGGCTGAACTGGATGATAAAAGTCTGAGCCTGGCCGCAAAGCTGATGGGTGCATTTCTACTGTTGCTGGAAAACCTTTGTTTCACTTCAGAACAATCAGAGCTGGCACTCACTGCTTCTGGAGGAGGTTCTGCTGCTGCTGTCTGTACGACTCTATTGTGTGCTGTGGCAGGAACTGCATGAGCTCCAGAGACTCTTTGATTTTCACCAACATCTCATAGATTTCACGACCTTTGATCTGCAGTGGATAAAACAAAATCAGAGAATGTTAGGAAGCAGTTCGGAGCTCAGAACAAAGTTTTACTCTATAATTTATAGACTTACAGGTAAACAAAACACTTCCTCATCTGTAGATCTTCTCTTCTTGATGGTGGACATCTGGATGCTTTGGGAAATCTGGCGGTAAGCTGGAAAAGAGCAGAAAAACCAAAGCAGAGTGAATGGAAAGCCACAGCATGTTGGACACTTACACTGAGCCAGAACAGGAGGAAGGATCGAGCAGGACGGCAGGCAGAGGGGATGCTAACGCTAGCGATGATGCTAACATTCCCGCAGTGTTAGTGGTTGAGGCTCCTGGACCCGGTCAGCACGTCACGTAAAGCCAAAGCTCATCAGCCCGCCACCAGCCCCGGCCCTACTTACGGCGCTTCGTACCATCACTGCTCTTTGAGTTGTCCGTTACGTGCTGCTTGCGGATGCTGTCCTCGTCCGCCTTCCGGTCTCGGCCCGGGCAGGCGCAGATCCGGGCCTCGAAGCAGCGGCGGCCCAGAACCTGTCCACTGGGAGGGGAGGGGGACATGGAGACTCTGTCAGACACAAAGTGAGCGAACAGCAGCGGCTAAAGAGGACGGAGCGGCGTCTCTTACTCTCTGGTCTCCAGGGTGACGATGATGAGGATGGGGCGCCGGTTCATTCCGCCCACGCAGCTCGAGTTGCACATGAAATTATACAAGATTGTTGTGAATTCTGTCCCGACCTGAAGAGAGGAAACAAAGACGGAGAGAGATTGGACTTTTTAAATCTCTTTTAAAAACATGTTTCTATCACACTTTTACTCATCTTGTTTTCTGTAGCTCTACGTTAACTCGTTGTTTTAATCTGTTTTATGTCATGATGATTGGTGTAAACCGTCAAACACTTCGGTCCACTGCTGTTTTCAAGGTGCTTTTCTAATCAATATGTCAAAACATGGATTTATTCTTATTTCATGTTGAGCTATAGCCTTTTATTTAAATCTGGGCAGATGGATTATAAAAACTGCTGCTATATACTCAAACTAAATATTTACCATTTCCTTACAAAACCTTAGAACACCATGAAGATTAACCTTTTCAGCACTGTGACCTTACAACCACAACTCCAATGTAATTTTATTTAATAGACCAAAACAAACTAGTGCATCATTTTGAAGGTATGAAATGAGTAGAGTGCATTTCTATTCAACCCCTCCTGAATCAGCACTGTAAATAGCTGAAGCTGAGATTGAATGTTTTCGAGTCTCAAATGGATTTGGTCTGGACTTTGACAGGGCCATTTGAACAAATCTCCTTTGATCCGTTGTGGTTTTGGCTGCATGTTTAAAGTCATCCAGTCTCTCCAGTCTTTTTCCAGCCTGGAAGATGCTGCCACCACCATCTTTGTGATATTGCACCATCTTTGTGCTGCTAAATTTCTAAAACCAAAAGAAGTTGCATTTTTTCCAATCAGACTAACTTCTTCTACATTTCTGCTGCACCCCCAAAGCTGACGGCTTCCTGCTTGCCACTCTCCAAAGGTCAAAAGTAAAAAAACTTGCTTTTCTGATTTTTTTTATTCGTAAGCATCTTTAAACCCATGCATATTTTATCTTTCACATATTGTGTATTTAAAAAGTGGCAAACCGTGAAAAAGCTCAAAGGTTTCCTCACCTGTGGGGGCTCGTATGGAACTAGTACGCTCTGTCTCCCGGTGATGGTGTCCTCCAGGTACTGGGCGTGGCTATTTCCCTCCACGCGGATCAGGTGGCTCGGCGGCGCGATCTGACCTGGAAGCGGAACCGTCGGGGTCATTAAAACACTTCGCACTAACAACAATCACAGAGTGTGAGGTCTGGGACTGACCGTCGTTGAACTCGCGGCTCAGCTCGTGGTTCGGGCAGCGCTTCACCACCTCGGTCACGTGCTCGGCTTTTTTATAGACGGGCATGGCCCGGATGACGGCCCCCTGCGGAGGCGGGGTCAGCACTTTGATCTGGATGGGACAGGTCTTGGCAATTTGGCAGTAGAGCTTCTTTAGGTCTGTCGAGTACTGAAACATAAGAACAGAGGTGGAAATGAAAACTCTTGTTTTGGGCCACATCAAGATTATAAGTGTCTTTAAAGGGCCGGCTGCGGTAGAATCTACTGAGAAAACTATCCGTTAAAATATTAAGATTAATATTAATCTCTGTGTTAGTTTAGTAAACAGTAATCATTCATAACAACTTTTCACATCGACGTAGTTTAGTTCTATAAAGAGAAAACAGCTTAAAGCTGCAACTGTTAATGTGGCCCTTTGATGTCAAGAGGGCCACATTAATAGTGCTGGTGGGCCGGTTTGGCCTGCGGGCCTGGTGTTTGACACCTGTGCATCAGAACATTTAAACAAACAGGAAATATCATCTACACTGTGAAAACACAAACTCTTATAAAATATTTTCTGTCTAGTTTATAGAGAAAATATCTTAGTACACTCAAAATAAGACAAAACTAACTTATAAGTAAGTTATTGATGAAAAAGATCCGGGATTCAATTCAATTTATTCACAACAAATGTCATCTTAAGGCACTTTACAAAAAAAAAAATCATTTCATTTCAAACATTCCAATTGATCCTAGTTATCAAACAGTTCAGTTTGACTGATTATTCTAAGTAGATTAAAATGTTTCTAAGGAAAGCTTGGAGCTTCTTTTTTTAATATATTAGTTTCACAGGCAGAATATTTGATTTAAAACATTTTAAAGATGTAATAATCTGCCGGTGTAACTAGTACTTAAAAAAAAAAAATCAATATTAAGAAATTGTTGACAAAACTAACTTACTTTATTTGTAAGTTAGTCTTATTTCAAGATATTTGCTAAAAAATATATATGCTTTTGTAGTGTGGAAGAAAAACTTGTCTCTGTTCTTAGATTTTACAGTTTGCATTTATTATCTCCAACAGATTCATCTTGGAACACCTGTTGCCCCGACTGAACACTTCTGGTTTTTCCCTGAAGCAAAAAGTGCTAAACGCAACACTATGATTATGACCTATATAAATAAACACACACACACACACAGAGAGAGGAGGTTTGGTGGCAACAAGTGTGTATTGGCAACCTTAAAAGTGTCGTGCAGAGAGCCTGTGGGACTTCCGCCGTAAAATGGACCCTTCCAGGAGTAATTAGACGGGGGCCCTGGCTTTGATCAGAGTTCTGCTGAAGCATCTGACGGCTACTCATCATACACAGCAGCGCTTGTGAAGTGGCTGCCATGCTCCAGCTACATATTAGGCTGGGTGCAGATCTGACTTGTGCGCTTGGCTGAAAATGAATCGCTTTCAGGTCTGAGTGCAGGAGTGGAGGACTAATCGCACGATCCGCCCGTGACCGATGCCGAAATGCGATGGTTGCTCAAACACAAGCTGGCCCGCGTTCAACTTGGCGAGCCTGAGAGTCATAAATAATGGATGTGCCTTGATCCCTGGCACTGCTGGGATTGATAAGCAGTAAGCCATCAGAAAAGACTGAATTGTTACTAATAGGCACAACCCAACTGTGTAAACAAACCATTCAAATCACTGCTGTGTAAGCAGGGCTTTAAATCCCTCTGTGTGCAGAAGACACAGGCTGGGGGTGGAGGTGAATATTCCCTTGTCAGAGAGGGAGAGAGAGAGGAAAGAAGAAAAAAAAGAAAAAGCGCCAGCGGCTTGTTTGGTAACGCAAACACAACATGAAATTCCTCCTCTATTAAGTATAATTCCAGTGAATCAGGGAACTCATCCCAGTACCAGGATGTGTTGTTGTTCATTTTCCCCAGCATGGCACAAACACACCTGACTCCTCTCTCCACACAAAACCTGTTTTCTTATTGACCTCGACTCAACCAGCAGGTTCTGATTTACAGAAATCAGTGCCTCACAAAGGCTTCTGTATGATTTTGTCACACTGCGACTGCAAACGTCATTTTGTTTTACGACTGGCCGAGACAAAAGCAGTGCATAATTGGGAAGCGAAAAGGAAAAAACGATACAGTTGTAAAACTTCCTTTTGTATCCATCAGTACCTTTGACACACATTATCTTGGGTTTAATTTAAACTCTTTGATCTACTTCATTCCCCGCTGCAAAAACACAAAATCTTATCAAGTATTTTTGGTCTAGTTTCTTGTTTAAATATCTCAGCACACTTAACTTACAAATGTATTTTCAGCAAGACATGAGGGCTTCTTTTAAGTCATTAATATTGATTTGAAAAAATACTAGATTCATCAGCATATTATTTCACTTATAACAAAACATTTTCCCCATGTTATAGGTGAAATAATCTGCCAGTGCAATTTGTAATTTTTTTTTATTAAGCTCCCATTTTTTGCTAATAAGTCACTTGTGAGTTAGTTTTGTCTTATTTCAAGAGTAGAAAGATATTTGCACTAGAAACCAAACCAAAAACACATGTTTTCTATTACAGTCTGTAATATCTGTAGGTAACTCTGCAGCTCCTCCAGAGTTACCTACAGGCTCCAGAGTTAAAATATTGTAATATTTCTGTAGATTTTCTACGTTTATTGATGGACTGAATTTCCGACTGGTTTCACTGGATTTTAGTTATGGTGCGTCAGAGTAAAGGGGGGTTAATACGCAGCCTAACTCTGCTTTAAACTTCACCACAACTTTCTCTCTAACCCGCCCGCTGCTCTCCTTGGTCTTCATGTCGCTGCTTGCTCACTAATGATCTCTAACAAACCAAACAGTTGGTTTTATACTGAGATTAAATCACCCACTGGTAGATTAAATTAGCATTTATAAAATGGCTGAATTACGAAAGCAAAGCATTCACTGGACTTTGTGCAAGTACTGTACATTTAAATGTAAGCGGGGATGAATTCATAAATGCACATCGCACTTTTCAGATATTTCTTAAAACAAATAGTTAAGTTGATGACCATATTTAATCTTCACTACACATTTATCTGCTACTTAGCTTTTTATCAAATAGCCAAAGCTAAAGTTGTAAGAACAGTTTTGCGAGATTCATATGATGCTACTTAAATAAAATGTTAAAGAAAGTACTGCAAAAACAAAACCTCAAGTATTTTAGTCTAGTTTCTAGTGCAACTATCATAATATACTTGAAATGAGACAAGACGAACTTACAAGTAACGTTTTTGCAAGATATAGAAGATTTTTCCTATAAGTGAAATAACCTGAAAGTGGAACTTGTAATTTTTATGATCAACATTTAGAAATTAGTAACTTAAAACAAGCTCCTATATCTTGCAAAAAAAAGTCACTTGTAAGTTAGTTTTGTCTTATTTCAAGTGACATTGAACTCTAAACAAAATTACTTGGTAAGATTTGGGGTTTTTGCAGTGGAGGAATGGCGACTTAAAATCCAAAGCACAGTTCAGGCTCTGTGACATGTATGTCAACACGACGGCTGAACTGAGTCTTCCTTAAAAATCAAAGCGGCTTTCTAAAACCACCGCTTCTTAAGAAGAAGGGGGAAAAAAACACTAAAGAAAAGAAGAAGTTAAGATAAATAGTGGTGCTTGTCCCCTCGCCTCTAACCCGATACTCCCCGTACGCCTCTGTCAATCAGCTAAATGAGGTGGAGAAGCCAAACGCAGGCGAGGAGAAACAGAAAAGGAGAGCCAAGGATTAGGAGGCAAAAAAAAAAAAACTAAAGAAAAAACTGATCATTTAATGGTGTGATCACAGGGAGAAGGATTTATGTAGCAAAAACAACACGAGGTGATGCACAATGATCCAATCAGAGATGTTTGAAGCAGTTTGTTTAGATGATCTTAAACCTCAGCATTTACGCTCCATCATATGCAAAGCACACACACACGCCCCCCCCTTCACACACACACACAGAGCAGGTAACCATCCCAGCCCTCCAGCTACAAACTTTTAAGAGCGCAACTATGTGCTGCTGCTGGTGTGTGTGCGTGTGTGTGTTTGCAGTGCAGAGAGCGAGCGCAGTCGCTGCTGCTGAGAGCATTTAGGGTGGAGGAGGACGGCGAGTTGACTGATGGGATCCAGTGGCTCACACAGGGCGCGGTGCTCAGGTGTTAACGTGTAATTATGGGCCTTTCATTGGTCACAATGTGAATTACACAGGCGAGGAACAACACGGCCGCACAATGCAGAGAGCCGCTTAATCACAATCATTTGAAAGAAAGAAAGAAAAAAGAAAAGAAAAAAACTGTTGGTGGGAATCACACGTGATTGGTCCGCAGGACATTCAACACGTGGCGCGACCAAAAGAAACGAATGCAGCAACGCAACTGTACTGCTGCTAAACTAGTACTGGTAGAAAACTGCAAAAGGAGAGTTTGCAGGGATATGTGTGTGTGTGTGCGCCGTTACTTTCTAAATCCTGCTGAAGTTCCCCGTGACAAGGAAAGAGGGAGAAAAGAAGAGAGAAAGAGAGACTTCCTCTGCAGCGCAGGTTGAGGCAGGCCCACAGCTGTAGCGTTCTTCTCTCCCTGACAGGCGCTGCGGGCGCATGCAGGAGTCAAGTCCTGACAAACATCAGGCCTTAAACAAGCACTGTTTGGCGCCTCTGGTCTTGTCTTCTTCATTCCTGACATGTCATGTCATGCCTGGAGCGTCTTCCAAACCTGTTTAAATCAACAATAATCCAAAAGAGCGGCTTCGCCCCCCCCCTCCGTTCCCCTCTTTCCTCCTTTTCCTGCTTTTTGAGAAGCAAGAAGAGAAGAAACCGCTTCTTTATTTAAATAAATTGAACGTTTTAGAGGACCGTTTCCATCCCCCAAAAGAGAGATATGTCTGCTGGTCGTCAGCAGAACTTATCTTGGCCAACCGATCATGTGATGACACGCGTCCTGAGGCTAACCTGTACGCTGCCCTGTGGCCGCTCGTAGTTTGAGGATCCAATACACATCACTCTCCTGATCAATTCTCTCCATCCTGCACTTTTTTTTGGTTAAAAATAATCAATAAAGCAACCATAAAAACCAGATGTGTATTAATTTAGGAGAAAAGGTAAAACTGTTCGTATTGCTTAAAATTATTTCCAAAATCTGTTTTTGTAGCTCGACTGTTTAGTGGGACTGTAAAGTAAAATATTCTATGATGTTGTATGATGTTTTAAAGTTTTTGAAACAGGTCGTTGTTGAAAATAATTTATTCTCAATCAACTTACGTGGATAAATAAAGGTAATATAAAAACTTTTAAAAATCTGGTTTAAGCAACTAACTGGCAGGGAAACAATTGAAACACTGCAAAAACACAAACTCTCACCAAGTATTTTGGTGTAGTTTCTAGTTCAAGTGTCTTAGTTCACTTGAAAGACAAAACAAATTCACTAATTCATTTTCTGCAAAATGTAGGAGCTTGTTTTATGTCAATAATTCTTTGTTTTGGTGAAAAAGTGCCAGTTCTCCCATGTTACGAGTTAAATAATCTGCCAGTGGAACTAGCCCTTTGTTATCAATATTAAGGAATTATTGACTCAAAACAAACATATCTTTCTGAAAGGTTATTTGTAAGTTGGTTTTGTCTAATTTCAAGTGCACAAAGATACTTAAACTAGAAACTACACCAAAAATACTTTGTGAGATTTTGTGTTTTTGCATTGTAACAATCGTTTCCCTGCCTGATTCCTTGACTGTTTTTGTCATTGCCATTTCTCTTTTTCTTCGAGTTGTCCAGCTAATATTTTGTGTTTTTGATGTATAAAGTGTAAATAAATAAAAAATCAATAATAATATTTGTTAAAAAAAAAAAGATTTTTTTTTTTAAAGGAAGTATATTCCAAGTAAAAAACAGTGAAGCAAAGTTGCGCAGCACCGAGCCCAAAGAAGAAAAAAAAAACAACTCTGGTAATTGTAGCTGTAGAAGAATGTGCTTTTCCATGACGATCATGGAGAGATCCCAAAGCTGTCATAAAACCTTTCCAATTCTGCCTTGGAAAAAAAAAAAAAAAATTCCCCCTCCACCTTTTTTCCCATCTGCGGCTCTCAGGGCTTGTCTCTCTCCGTGCGATGGGCGAGTCGCGACAGGCTCATTGACACAAACAAGTCTCGGCCCAATTTCGTGAGGCGTGGGACGGGCCCGCAGATGTTCCAGGGGCAAGCTGCGTCTTGCTGCCTTTCGCTGGAACACTCTTCTCTTTGAGCATTCACAGCCTGTCCTCCTCCTCCTGCGGCGCAATGTGAGATGCAGCCATCAAGCTTAACTCTCCTCAAAAAGACAGAGCCCTCTGCGAGAGCACAGGGTTCAGGAAAGAGGCACACGGTATTTACACAAGTATTACCTACAGGCCGTCAATCCATTACTGTAATCCCCCCCTGAGCTCTGCGGCGGCCCACCGATAGCCCGGACCATGGCCGCTTTCTGACGGCGGCGGATAATACACACGGCAAACACCACCAATCTTTCGCAATGACAATGGTCGCCTCATTTGCTACACTCCATTAATTCACAAAAAAAGGAGATAAAACTGCATAATTGTTTGACCTTTAACCTGACCCATTAGGTCGGAGGCCGTCAGCGGGGGGGAAACCGTGTGGGAGACGTTCTGGGAAGGGTTGACGTGTTGTGTGTATGTATTCATGTGTGTGTGTCACACTCATCCTAGACAGGAAGAGGTTAAGGTGTGGGTTAGGGATTAGGTGTGTCTCCGTAAGAACAGTCATCAAAAAGTACAGTACACAGTCCATTAAGTCCCGTGGAAGATCCCACAGGTCTTCAAAAAAAAAAAAAGAAAAGAAAAGAAGAAAGACAAAAAAGGGGCATTAGTGGATCTGTGCAGCGCCGGTGACATCTTCGGTGGCTCTCTGCCATCCGTCCGTCAGTCCAGCCGTTGAGCTATTGGGCTGAGATTAAGGAGAGCTTTGAGGCAGAGCTCCTGAGATCAGGCGAGGGAGGCTCCTTTAAGACGAGAAGCAAAGCTGTAATCGCTCGTCTTTTAGGACGAGGCTGAAAAAAAAGGACTCCCTGTGAGGCCAAGGAGGGGAAAAATATATATATAATTATGTGAAGCAGAGCTGTCACTGCTGATGAATGTCATTAGTCTCATTAGGATTAAGATTCGGGTTGAAAGCTGGCAGGTTTATGATAAACCCCCCCCCCCCCCAAAATAACAAGAAAAACATGACGACATCTCCGCACCTCTGTAGTGTTAAAATAATATCAAATTTAATAACTTCTAAAAATATTTTTTCAACTAAAAAATGAATTAATTTTCTAGGGGGAAAAAAAGCAAAATAATGACTGAATAAATGTGCACACCCCTAAACTAAATGTTTGATTAATCTTTATTTGTTTTAAGCATTCGCTTTTCTTTCCCCATCTTAAATTTATAACACTTGTCCACTCTACTTGCAGAAACTGAGCATGAATTTCACTGCAGGTTGATGATAATTTTCTCTCAGATTTAGCTCTGAACTCCAGTTTAAAGCTTTGATTACCTTGTAGGAAGCCCTGAGCTGGTCATTTAGATGCATGTTTTTCTGTTTATAAAAATTTGTATTTATCGCCAGCGTTCCCGCAGAGATGTGAAGGGTTGTGAGCAAAACCAGACAGGAATGTGGAACCGTTCATAACTCCATTCACTCCGGTTCCATCCAGAGGAGAGCAAGAACAATAAAGGCGAGTTCATGATCAATGTAACTGGTTTTAAAAACTGTTGACTTTTGTGTATTATGGTCCATTTAGTCAGTATGAATATGGTTGTATTTTTGCTATTGGTTCATTTTTTTCCCCTCTGTTGACATTTTTCTGTCTTCTGCTATGAATTAGTTCTCAATCAATTTACTTGTTTAAATGGAGGTTAAATAAAAAAACACAAAGCCCAGAGCATGCTGGTGCCACTACCATGCTTCACTGTGGGTGTGGAGTTCTTTTGGTGATGCTCAGTGTTTTTGTGCCGAACCACGCCTTACTGAACTACATTCTGCAACAAGGTTTTAGGACCAACTGCTGACTGATACATTTGTATAAGGATATTGTTGTAAAATTTGCAAAAAATGTAAACTGTGACTTTAGCTAAAAGAATGCAAATAAACAACTTTGCTGCAAGATGAAGAAAGGCTTCAACAAGGTATTCTCTGTAAGGATGTGCACAGTTACGCAACAAAGTTTTTGCAGCTTTTGTTTTTGTGTTTTTGAGTCCACTTCAAGTTACTTTGTATTTGGTACAATCCCAAAGACTCAACCAAACTTGAAGCAAGAAATGCTTTAAGAGTACTGATGGTTTTTGTATAAACCCCCGCCCCCCAAGAACTTTTAAATGATATTCATATGCAAATCAGTAAGTACTAGGTCAAGGTGTTTGTTGGAGTGTAACAACATTCAGACCAACCCAACCAGTCTTGCATCATCATGTGACTGTGGGACTCCGGCTGTTTCCCCGCGTGAAGTCAGTGATGGGATGTGTAGTAAAGCAGGCTTCTGGGGCGTGCCTCTTGCCAACCACCTCACGGTTCTACTTCAGACAAACACTTTTGTTTTTGGGGCTGTGAAAATGAGAGGGATGAGTGAGGCGGTGTGGGAATTAGGTGACTGGTGCAATCCCACAGTTGGCGTGGCAGGTGAGTAAGGAGAGCACTCCCTGGGGTTTATACGGGAGGCAGAATAAGTTCAAATCGGCGCAGAAGGAGCTGAGGTTTGAAAATCACGGCTGATGATTCAGGACTCTTTATGTAATCATCCACATGTGTCTCAGAAGGTCCGTGATGCAACCGCAGAGGATTTCACATCCTGACTCTCAACGCCGCTGTCCCGTCCCAATACATCGCCCCAAGCCACAATCTTTACAGGCGTCCGCTAGGGAGCATCGGTGCACCAGCCAGTCAGGTTGTCTGAACGGAGCGGCGCGTAAACAAGCAAACAGGTGGAGCGCTGATGCAACAGCTGTCCCTCAGACCTGTCACACACACAACCAGTGCAGGAGCAGCTGGTTGTGTGGCTTCACTGTCACACAGTGACATCTAGCTGCATCGCCGCACCTGGAGCAACGATTCCGCTTGTTTACGACTTTTGTCAACACAGGTGAACTTTGTTCAACTTTAGGGTGAACTGAGGCCGCTATGTCAACAATAATAATTCAATCTTTCTTTAGGTTTTTATTTTTAAACTCTTCAGTCCAGAACATTCGTGCTCACGGTGTTAGTCTGTGAGTTAAAGTGACACTTTAGTAACACATATAGTGTGTTTTAAGACAATTGGTTCAAAGATGTCAGTACTTAGTATCTACCAGCAGGAGGTCACCTGTTATTTTAGTCTAGTCATAATGAGTTGGTTCAGATGTTTTTGTTGGGATCAGAACCACAATGAATGGAAACAGGATGTAATATGAAATCTTCACAGCACAATACACAATTAAATTAGAATACACATGAGATTTAATCATTAATATGATTATTTTCATAGCTACACAAAAAATCACTAAAAGAAATAAACTGATTCACATTAGTACATCAGTATAAACTAGTCTAACGGTCCAACAAGGAAGGAACGAAGATGAACCAACTTGGAGCTTTCTGGACAGATCTGATATTAATATCTGTATTGGTCTAGACTCTAGACATAGAAAATAACATCCTAGATTGTGTATAAGTGATAATACACCCAGTCCAAGGACAGATCTATTCAGTCTAATTCTATGATTTGTGCTCTGAGCGACATCATTCTACATTATTTATTTTACAATACATTTAGGATTCTTAATTGCACTTTCTGAACCATTTGAAGGAAGGTTTGTTGCCATTTATTTTTACATGTTTGATCAAGTTAGTCAACATATTCAGTTTCAGTTTCCTTATTATTATTTTGGCTGATATGCTCTGAACTACACCCACTGAACAAATTAAAGATGTGTTGTTTCTGTTTGACCAAGCTTGTGAAGCTGTTGGTTTATTTAAAAGTGCTGTACTGGTACAGAGTTATCAAATAAATTTGTAATTCAGTACTTTTATGTCTGTTTTTTCTGTATTTACCAATACTAAACCTCAGATATCTGTATTGGTGTTGAAAAAAGTATCCTTAATATTTACTTACTTAAGATTTATATCAGCAGGTTTCACTCTTAAACAAGACGAGGAAAGTAGTGACACAACTGCAATGTGGAAAAAAAAGGGGCAAAAATGTTTGCCTGGTTCAGAAGAATGACAGAAAATAACCAGCAGTCAAGAAATATAAGTAAAGGTTTTAATGTGGACAAAATATTTAACACAGATTCTTTAAATAAGAGTTTGAATCTGTGATTCAATTCTAAGATGGTTTAGAAGCCAAAACACCAGCGAGTCTCATTGATGACTCAGAAGCCACAACAATAGAAAAGGTAGACGCTGAACGGTGAAGCAGATCAAAGACAAAGGACAACATCTAGAAACAAACTGGTGCAGAAAAGAACTTAATGTTTCAGAAATTCTGATTTTTTAAAAATGTTTGATACAAGAATAAGGAACAAAAAGTGGAAACTTCTCAAGAACACCATAGTCACCGACCTGAGACTCATTCAAGCATAAAAGATCCCCCCAAACCCACCAGAGGAGTGTCAACACATGAGAGCAAACTGCAATTTAAACTGTATCTTTAGGGCTTTTTGTTCAGAGTTTGACACAAAACACATTTTCTCTCCTTTCTCTGTTTGTAGAGAGAAGTAGTTTAGGACACATTAATTTTCTGAAATCAGTTTTTAGCTGAAAATCTACAAAAAGACGCTTTGGCTCTCAGGTCCTAAATCTTATACAACCACGACTATCATTCAGGTCATTTCAAAAGGCTCCTGCTAACGAAACATCTTACTTAAAATATCTTGTAGACACAACAATGATTCATTCCTTGAGTTAGGTCCCACTGTTCTGTTTGAGTGATAAAGTGAGAATTTCTGGAAGAGCTCCAAGACTTAAAAAAAGTCAAGTCTGCCAACTTGAACTAAAACTAAATAGCATACAAAATTGGAGAAAAGCTAATTTTCTTTTGAAGTGAATTGATTTTAACCTGAAAGTTTTACTTTTGAGGACAGGGTTGTAAATGTCTTGGGTGGTGACGCTGTCTGTGGTGAGTGATGCTTCCCCCCTCCCTTCCTGTCAGCGAGTTAACTAGAAGTGCCTGAGGTTCAGACGTGATTTGAAGCCATACATCTAAAGTGACATTCCTTCCTTGCCAAGTGTAATTGTGCAATTCAGGACTTTTAACGTACACCTGAATCTGCCTAGAGCATCGGGAGTCAGATAAGGAGTTCAAACGTAAAAGGAGAGTTCCTTTAACCTCTAACCTGAAAAACTGCTTCATACAATGACAGCTAAAACATTTAAGCTTTGGTTCCCTTTAGCATCTGATACTGAAAGCTTACAAAACTGAAGGATGTGTCAAGAAATACAGTTGTTAAAGAAGATTTTAAGAAAGGAAAAGGGTGAAAAAAGCTCAAATGTTAGGAGTTTGGCTACCGCAGTTATCAGTAACTTACCTGGATTTGCCTCAAACTGAACTGATTTTATTTATGGTTTCGGTTGTGTGTGAGCTTTATTACCGCTTTTTTGAAATCGTTTTTGCTTATTGCGTTTGATTTTGGATTTTTAAAATGTCTTCCAGTTCCAGTGTAAAGCATTTTGTACAAAATTAAAAGTTAGTCATTGAGAAGATGAACTTGCGTCATATTCACCTTCCTAAAAGTCCAGCAGAATATGTTATTGATATAGGCCTACTGATGATCATGATGGAAAATTTGTGCCATTTTCAAACTGTTGCTTTATCAAACCTTGGTGATGAAGGCAGAAACCTTCAGAAGAATAGAGCCAGGTCTCCACAGTGAAAACAAAAACAAGAGATGGATGGGTGGGACTCTTACTGTCCAGGTGGCAGACTTGGCTGTGCTGGACTGCTGGAAGGACACGTCGAAGGTGTGCGGCCCGGCGTAGTCTGTGTTGGAGGGGATGGCCGGTGATGGGGACAGGGCGTCGAAGGTGGAGCTGGGCTGGGCGTAGGGCGACGGGGCGGTCACGCTGTTCTGAGCGTGTTCGTTGTTGTAGGGGCTGGTGGAGGTCGAACCGTTGTTCTGCTCCATGCTGTTCAGGAGCCCCAGGTTCGTGTACTGCGACTAGAGAGGAAATGAGCAGAATGATGAGGAGGGAGAACAAAACAAAGGAATGTGGTCAGAAACTACAGTGGATTTTTTTTTTTGTCTTGTTCATTTCACGACTAAAAAGAGAAGAACTGATGACTCAGGGTTTTCCCGGGGTGTATTATCAAAGCTTGGTGGGCCACCAGGCCAAGTGTCGTTCATCTGAAATTGTTTTTTCCACGGCAGTAACAGTGATAGGTTTATAGTTGACTCAGTGAATTGGGGGTCCGCACCAATTGGGCCGTCCCTGCTCCTGCCCGCTGGCCTCACATGGCATTATTTCCTGCTCATGGTGCCTGCTCCTGTACCTTTGAATTTTTGTAACCTGTTAAATATTTTTGTCACAAAAACACAGTGGACCGACTTAGTGCCCCTACCACCAGGTAGCAGGTTTTAATGGGGAAACCCTGTTATTCCTGAAACAGATCTGACACTGAAGTTTAGTGAATTAGGATAAAAGGAAAATTAGGGAGAAAAACATTACAAATATGGACTTCATTAAAACCCTACAAAAATCAACAGAATATGGTTAGCCTCATTAATCAGAAATTTGTTTAAAATAAAAAAATAAATAAAATCTAAATAATCTATTAAATTATCTCCTCTCCATCGGTCGAACTCTCCCGACAGGAGGAATTCAAATGTCAGCCTTCGGACAGGATGGAGAGTAAGCCTGGGTCAGAGCCAGGCCATTCACCCCATTCCTTTCCGTTTATAAATGGCACATTCCTGGACGAGGTGCCGTGTCTCGCTCGTCGGAGGGCCATTAATCTCTCGGGGGGGGGGGTGGGGGGGTGACTCTCGTTTATTTCAAGCTGACCACAGCTGTCCGCCTCACACCCACCACGTTGCCAGGTGTTAGTGTTGTGCCAGGTGACGAGCAAAACACAGAGAGCCAGAAAGAGAGAGAGAGAGAGAGAGAGAACGTGGTTTATACAACAGATAGCCAAGGAGAGGATTTAGAAATCGATGAGCCATGTTTATTACTCATGGATCCATGTGCTGTGACTCAGGCAGAGACGAAGGAAAGAGTCAGACTGACACACCTGAAAGAGGTCATCTGAGTAAACCTGGATGTGTTTGAGCAACAGAGGTTCACTGTTTGGATGAGGGTCACTTAGCCTCCACCTCACCCCCTCCGGAAACTATGACAACAGAGCTCACGGGAAGCTTTTCTGCAGGACAATTATGGCGGTCATGCAGGTGTTAGGAGACGGGTGTTTAGTGAATGGAGGACAAAAACTCGGACTGAAAGAAAATCTTCTTCTGTTGGAGATTCTCCAGTTTTTTTAAAACACACACACACCGTCTCTCACAAAGGACTAAACACACATAAGCATTAGGAGGGCTTCAACTCAATAGGCTGCAGAGTCCATGTGATCCGAAAGCAGCAAAAAAAGATACGATCGAACGGTTTCGTTTCAAAGCTAGATACGTTATTAGTGAACCGACCTTTTCTGCATAAAAAAAGGGCGGTCCCTGATTGGCTGAGTTTCCTGTTTGGGCGGCGTTTTCCCGTATGTGAGAATGACTGACGATGATATCAGAGCGATCCCTTTGAACTGTGGTGCAACTCCCACTGAGGCGATCAGGCAGTGAGATGACACAGCCACCCATAGCACCTGATGCAGGAGAGCCGGCCATGGGGGATGTGACAGGCACCAATTATCAATCCTGAATTATTCTAAAGAAAGATAAGAAGAGGGGGGAATAAAGCTGATGCTGGCCTGAGACCAAACAGATTAAAGCTAAAAAACAGAAAGCAGAGCGTCTGGCACGCTCCCAAACAATCCTCGTCATGGCTCAACTGAATATTAGGATCAAAGATGAGAATCGGCAGACAAACCCATAATTGGGTAGTTAGCAGTCTCACCTGAGCTCATCGGGTTTTCATGTTTAACTGGCTGGAAGTGAGAGATTCAAAAGAAAAAGGGCTTGTGCAAGGCACTTTTTGCCTCTCTTTGCTTCCTTTAATGAGATCTCATTCCACTATAATACAGTAACTGGTTAATAACCACTTTAGCAGGTCTTAAAAATTCCTCCCGTTTATGGCCGTCAGTGTGCTTGGGCCGCTGGGATGTTGGGAGTAAATCAGCAGTCCTGACATCCTCACAGGCCTTTAATAAAGCTGCTGAAGGGTTTGGCTGACTGTTTCAGGTCTGTTTCTGTGTCTGTGATGAACGCTGACTGAGGGGAACCGCTTCAGGATGGCAGGAGGGGAAAAAAGAAAGAGCGCTGACCTTTACAGCGATTGCCTGTTCGCTGCAATGTTGGAATCCGAATTATGCACAACACATATCAGGAATACCTGGAATACACTTGGCAGCACTAAATTAGGCGGTACTGATAGGGCCAACACATTCCCATTTGGTATGGCATACTAACACATTAAATTACCCTCTGCTCCATTCTGCTGTGTATTTATTGATAAGCCAATGACAGATGCTATTAAAGTATCCATGGCTTTTTTGGAAAACCAAGAGATGCACTGACCAGTTTTCCAATGCAACACTTTGACACATATAAGCTGACTAATGTAAACTTTGTTTTACTTCAATGCGTACATGTAAAGCAGAAAACATGTTGACAATAAAGATGTCCTTTGACAGAAATAAATTTTGAACCAAGCAAAAAAACAAAAACAAAAAAAAAACAATCAAAGGCTTAAACTTTATCCTGCTCTGATGGTTTTTTCATCAAAGCTTTTACCTTTTACCTTTTTTTGTGTGTGCAAAATTCAAAGCTGAATCAAAGTTGTTTTTAATGTGCTTAAGTTGAAAGCAGTTAGTTTTGATGAGTTTAATGAAGACAAAAATCAAATCAGATTTAAATAGACAAGAAAATTTAACGTTACCAAACTAAAATCAGATCTGTTGGCTGTGGCTCGTACTGAGCCAGGTTCTGCTGGAGGTTTCTTCCTGTTAAAGGGGAGTTTTTCCTCTCCACTGTGATCGCTACACACTCTGTATGAGTGGTTGCTCTAACAACTCAAGCATTGTGCTAGTCCAGGAGGAGTGAATGCTGCAAGTCGTTGACTGGATGCAACCTGCTGGGTTTCCTTATTCCAAGTGGTTTAAAAAAGTTTCTAACTCAGAATGATGTACTGTTTGATAACTAGAATCAGATGGAATGGGTTGAAATGCTGTGAATTGTCATGCATGTTCAGTATGAGCTATATAAATAAACTAAACTGCACTTTAACTGGCCAGAGCTAAATAGGGATTGTTGGTCCATTACATGTCAAAACTCTAATATTTCTTACCAAACTTCAACAAGCGATCCTCTTGCTGCATTTATTGGTCCAGCAGTGATTTTACAACAGACTGGTGGCCTGAGAGACAACAGGAGCCAGAGTAGACCTGGCCTGAGGGGGGAATAACTCCCATTCCAGCCTCTCTGGTGACCCTCCACGCTCCCTGGGCCGGAGTCTAAGAGCATCTGGGGGACTGTGATGAGTGACCACAGGGGTAGGAGGCATTAAAGGCTCAACAGGGGGTGAGTGGGGGCAGGGGGCGTTGAGGTGGGGGCCTGGGTGCGGGTCTATCTGCACCTCATACCTGCTGGGGTGGGCAGAGCAGGTGATTGTATCTACATCAACATACCATTAAAGCAATTAGGAGCCTGGACCAAACAGCAACGCCTGGCCAGCCCTATTCTAATGACCGCAGCGGCTCCCTGGAGACTGGAGACGGGGGCAACCCGATACCCCGTGTGCTGCAGGTATTGAGCTGGACACCACTTAAAGAAGCCCCTCTCCCAGCCCCCTTCACCACCCACCACCACTCTACAACTTAAAAGACACGGACATGACACACCTGCTATCTGCAACCTGCAATCTGAGAATCAATCAACCAGTCAACCTCTGCTCTGGACAGAGGATTGGTGACAGAAAATCGACAGTTTTAGACTAAAGCGGTGATGATGGGAGTCTGAACCCGTTTTTTCTGGTTTTATCTTGTTTGGTTAGCGAACATAATGATTAAACTTGAGTGATTTTAAACAACACCTTATAATGTCTATCTTACAGAAAAAGAGCTACATTTATTTTCGCCCCAGATATTTTGGTCTTCTAAAATGTTTTTTGAACTAACAATTTGCATGTCCTATGTTTATTCTATCAGAGGAATAAAAAAGGAAGAGTTTTATTTTCAAACTGCTCCATAAATGTCCATCGTTACACATCGTCACCTTCCTTAAATGGTCCAAAGCATTTTTTGCCATAATTATTTTAATTTAAAAAAATGATTTGAGCCATTATTTTTAGGAATGTGACAATATTATACCCATTTAAATTAAATGCTTTTTTAAAGTTCTAACAGAACTAAATAGTGTAGGAATGCTGACATTTTGTAAAATGTACAAAATGTCAGTGCCAATAAATAAAACCTCACGATCTTCATGATTGCTCTCATCTACTTCTGCCATGTTTCCATTTCGGTAACCACTGTCTGCAGACAAATGTCTGCCCATAAAAGCATCCAACGGTACGACAAACAGCTTTTTGCACCGTGTAAAATGCCCGCCTAACAACAACCCGACACAAAGCAAATCACGTCCCCTGACTGAGGCCGTGCCCAGCCAGACAGCAGCCATTTCACAAGAGCGAAGGATTCAAACAGGTTTTCAGGTGTTTACATTCCTCTGCTCTGTCTCTTTGCAAAAAGATCCACACAAACATTCACTGGTATATAAAAATAAAACCTCTGAGGGGGAATAAAAAACAAAAATAAACTTAATGGCAAATAATATTGTTGGCACTGTTTCCAGATTTTAAGTCATTAGTTCATTTGTCATGTTTTGGTTCAGCCACCAAGAACCAAGAAAGATTTTTAAGGATTTAATAAGTCAAACTAAAATAAATAAAAAAGGAGAAGGCCTACACTCTTAACGTGTTTTCAACGATGCTGGGGTCCAACATCTGGAGCTGGACCCACGGGCCGACTGGCTGGCCTTACCTCGTTGTAGGAGTTGGTGGTCGCTGTCTCCAGGTACAACATGTTGGCGCTGAGGTTGAGCAGAGCTGCTGCTGTTTGCTCCACTGGCTCCAGGGTTTCACAAATCTCTCCTTCTCTCTCTGAAAGGAGTGGATGTGCACTACGGATGCAAAGTAGACGAGCGGGAGCTTCTTCAGGGATCTATGGGTAGTTGGTTTATAAGTTCTGGAGGAGAGGGGAGGGGTTTGCAGCTACCTGTCCAATACCTGACTCCACACTCCACACCCATCCCCAGAAGAAGAGCCTTCTGAGTCTACCTCGGTGGAGCTGCTCCGAGGTAAATGTTGGAAGGGGAGGGAGGGAATTATTTCGATTTTGTAACTTCAGATCCAGCAGAAACAATGTCAGCTGCTGCAAATTTACTTCATTTCGGGATTTTTCTTAATGCTTACGCAGATTAAATATGTTTAACTTAAAATATATGTATAAAAAATTCCATTAAAGTTATTTATTCCTGTGGATGTTAGACATCTATTGTTTAATTTCCCTCTGGGAATTAAATATTGAATTGCATTAAAGCATAGCAACAAAATACGTTTGAATAAGGGGGATAATGATGAACATGTAAACATGAGAGTGAAACACAGCAGGCTGCAGACTGGAAGAGAGTAAAGTTTGCATATGAATTGATCTCCTCTCCATCCTTTAATCAGTCGAGGGGTTGGGGGGCTCTTTGGGAAACAATGTGGCTCCTGCAGATTGTTTGTATCTACCAGAGATGACTGCAGCAGATCTGTTTAGGAAACATGCATTGTTTCTCAGGTGAAGTACTGGTGATGACAGCAGGATTGCAGCTCTCCAGAATCTCTGGCAATCAAACGCTCGTCATTGGGAGGAATTGACTTCTTTCATTTTCATTTTTGTGAGCTTTACAAGAAAAGAAAACATTTGCAGGAATTATTTTATGCGTTGCCTTGCAAAGGAATTCACGCTCCTTCAACGTTTCTACTTTTGTATCACTACACAAATGTCAGTGACAGATTAACAAAGATTAGTGCATAACCGAGAAGTGGAAGGAAGAGAATAAATGCGCTTAGACTCGCTGTCACAACAAATTTTGTTGAATGACAAATTGTGCCAGTAAACAATAATAACGTTGTTCTGAGTCCATTTTTAAGTGATATATTAATAATGGCATAATAATGCAACCATGCCCTCTCAGACCAATAAATATTCACTTTATAAAGAATACAACACTGAATCTGGAAGATATTTTAAATATGCAATAAAAAATGAAACCTTAACTACAATGGATTATGAACTCTTTCTAAATAAAATTTCTAAAATATTAATCAGAATCGAAATGAACAATCTCATTTCAACTTATTGTGCAATTCATTGATTATTGCAACAGGTTTACATTGCTTTACAAATTTTTAGCGAGTAAAAATCTCAAAATTGTGACAAGCATTTATGTTTAGACCCTTACAGAGCAACTGTCTTCAGACGGCAGCAAATTAGTGAATGAAGTCAATCTAAGTACAAATAATAGAGAAATATACATGAATAAAGGTTTGTTAGAGAACATTAGTGAGCAAACAGCATCTTGAAGACCGAGGAACTCAGCAGAGAGTGAAGTTGTGGGGAAGATTAAATTAGTGAAGTTATAAAACAATATTCCGTCTCATTCGGCATTGTTCAATCAACCGTATGAAAACAGAAAGAGTGCGGCACAACTACAAACCTAACTCTGGAGGAGCGACAGACTGCGCAAGCTCAGGTGGGGCAATCTGCTGACTGGACTACAATGTTAGTTGCACTTTATCAAAGAGCAACTAACATTGTTGTCTTTCTTTTTTGAAAGAAAGATATAGGTATTTCTTTTTGAAGTTTTCCACACACCATGTGATGAGCCATTTGAACTTTCCATACAAATACAATGCAAATAAAAGTTCCTGATAAAAACGTGAACAGAAGCTTTTACTGTTTTTCAGGATTTAAATGCGACAAATATTTTTGTTCAGTTTAACTCTAAAGCCTTAAAAAAAAAAGTTTAAAAAAATATTTTATGCTAAAAATGAGATTACATAAAAGAAACAATAAAAATCTGCAGACTGGTATATTCAACATTAAAAGTTTAAGATGCAAATTGAGCATTGGAGTCACACAGCGCCTAGACAGCAGAGCGGTCAGTGGGACACAAATCACACGCATTGCTGCAGCCAGCGGGGCAGACGCTCTGGTCATGTGGGCTGAGTGATTTGAAGCTATCTGAAAACCTAAGCAGACCTATGATGTGAATTTAGCGTCTCCTATTAATCAACCACACCCTGTTCAGAGCCAGAGGCTACAGGCCTGCAGGTCAGTCTGACACAAAAGGGAAAAATCAACACTTGAAAGAGCTCAATCCAGAGGGCCGAGCCGACGCTTTGGAGGGAGACAACTTGCTTAGCTAAACAAACTTCTAATTAAGCTGAAACAACACAGACTTGTAAAATGCAGTTAGAGTACCTGGTGTTTGTTGTAGAAAACAGTGGCTTCATTCATGCTGCCGGACCTTTAGCTGTCGGATTTAATCTGAGGTGCTTTGTTCTGCATAATGTACCACAAGACAAGTCATCATTCAACCTTACCTTAAGCTTTGAATTAGATCACATTTATATATATTTATACATGTAACAAACAGCAAGATATTAAAGGTCAGCGTAAACGGTGCAAAATGAAATGCAACAGTGTGAAAGGATGTATGGCTATATAGGATCTGCAGCGGGATCAGCAAATCCAGGGGCTCAGACAAAAGAGGCTTTTCTAAAGTTTTTTTCCTCTTTAAGAGCCTGTTCCTAAAGTCGGCCAGATTAGTTTAGTATCAGGTGTCAAACTGCAGTGTCTGGGTAGGCACAGACACCTGACCTAAACACACAGCAAGCTCTCATCCCGACTGACAGATGCAAGCGCTCAATGGAGCATCACCTGGGTGGCGATCCTTCAAATCAGCTCTTCTATTTAAATCTACTTTAGAGCAGCAGTTTCCCGATAATCTGTTGACTAAAAATAAAACAGTTTGGTTTATCAGAGAGCAAAATCTGCATTTGTTTGACCTCTGTGACAAAGAGGACTGTTACTGTAAATCCCTTAAAAACTGGACAAATTGTCCATAAACCTCACAAATTAGTGCTTGCTGTCTAAAGACTCTACAAAACAAAAAGAAAAAAATAAACAGAAGAGAGAAGAGTGGAGTCAAACCAGAGACGCTATGCAACTTCCTCTGATGATTGGCAAGTCAAATCCTGATAGAAAATGAAGACTTGTCGTTGGTCTGTGACGAGATAATGGCTGAACCGATTAATCCAATTAATCGGGATGAATCGACGACTGAAATAATTGTCAACTAATTTAATAAACGATAAATCATTAACTGGAATATAAAGACTCAAAAAAGATTAATAAAGCCTTCTTTGTCTGAAAATATATTCTACCCAAAACTTCAAGTGGTAATTTTAGCTTCACTTGGTTCAAATTCTGTAAAAAAAAAAAAAATCTCTTTATCCAATTATTAACTGGTTAATCCAAAAAATAGACCAGCCCCACACGTGTTGATGTTAGGATTGGTTAGGATGCATTCTTGATCATTTTCTACAGATGATCAAGCTTTCACTAAAGGAACAGTTTCTGCATTAATATTTGTCTTACACTGTTCAAAATTTTTTTTAAACTTTTTTATTTGCACCTACTGATGTATTTCTAATGTGTAAAAAAAGGCTCAAGTGGAGAAATGAAATATCTGCAGAAAGTGTTTTTATACGATTAATCATCAGAATAATCAATTAACAAAATAACTGTTAATTGCAGCCCTAAAAGAGATCAACCAAAAGTATGAACTTTGCTATATTTGTAGTAAATGTTAGGAAAATTGCCTTTGAATCATAAATGTTTTGAATTTAGTAATATACTAAATCTGAACAGATGCAGAAGGAACACTTGCTGAATACAGATTTATAAAACAATAGCCTTTAAATACCCTCCGGTTCCTTTCTTCACATTTTAAAAAAAGTACATTTTAGAAAATAAGAGACAGGACTGTTCTATTGGACCATGAGGAGCTCTTATGACAAACAGCTGCGCCTTAAAAGCACCTCTTCACACGCCGGAGGCAAACTGGCGGAGCATTAAAACTCTCCATCATGTTCTGTTTCTAATCCAGGTTAAACGTCAAGCTGTGCTCCACGATGCTTTCATAATATCAAAATTAAGGTGGTCCATTTCTGTTTTCCCAGGTAAATTGTAGGAAAAAAACTCAAACAGCTAAGGAAGAGTGAATAGAAACATATCAATAGCTTTCACTGTTAGTTTATACTGCGAGGATAAGAGCTGCGGTTTGTTCAGTTTTATAAAAGGCGTAGAAAACGTTCCTGCGCTCCGGCTCAGAGCAAGGGGGGAGGCGGCGCAGCAGAGGTGTGGCCAAACAGCACAAACCCCAACACAAACATGTAATTAGATCTCTGGGACGCCGTGTGTCGATTGAGCTACTCCGCGGTGAAGCCGTTTAAACTCTGACCTGTGACAGAAGAGGACCTCATTCTGTCAGCTTAGCTGCTGCATCTTCCACGCACAGCTGATCAGAGCTTTATCTCCCGGTTAAATCAGCTGTTTGGGCCGGGACAGAGCCTCTCTCCAGCCGCTATTCCTGCTACATTCCTCATGTTATTCAATCTTCTGGTCCACCCCCCACCACCACCTTCTCTGTTCCGACCCCCACCTCTACCTGGAAAAGCACTGATAGATGGGAGCGGAGACCTCTGCAGGAGAGGCAGGTGCTGTGGTAAATTCTTGCCCTGAAGCTATAGAAAAGAAAATTCAGAATAAAAAGAATTTCAGATTAAACACAAACCCTACAACACAAATAGTTTCCCCCCCGGGGTGTTTGAGCGACATAAGAGTGTAGAGAGAGAGATTTAAAAAACGGGGCACACCTTTTCATGAGTGGAAGACGAAGGGGGATAAGGTGAGGTCGGGTTTGCCCACCGCAGCTTTTAATCACAGCAGACTTGATAATAACAGTCGTGGCTTGGTGACTGGCAGGATGCCACGGATGCTCCCTAAGTTGCTGGCGTGCCAATCATTGAGCCACACCCCTCTTTTGGAGTGGAGGAAAGTGGGTGGTGGGGCCATTAATCACCGGTTCAAGAGAGCACACGCCCCCTTGGGGGATGCACAGGGGTAACATCACTCAGCTCCTTAAACAGAAATTTTATTTGCTGTGTTTTTTTTTCTTCTCCCTCTCTGGCTGGACAACGACATTCCAACACAGGGAGGGGAAAACACACACCATCTCTAAGCAGCAAAACCGACAAGTAAATATCCCTCATTAAAGGTCAACCGCAGGCGAGATCATGTAGCGCATGCTTTATTAAATAATTATAGGACATCTAAATATGCACTTATGTTTTCATCGATTTAGTTGAAACTAAACCTGTAAGAATAGCAATATTTCTCTGTAAGTGGAAGTGTCTCTATTCGTATGGGATTTATTTTTTCAAAGGATGCACCAATCCACTTCCAATACCAATAAAGATATCTTTGGTTTAGTATCGGCCAATACCGATCCAATACAGAAAAACAGTGTTGAATTGAATTAAAAAGTTTCTCTCTTTTTTTTTTTTTAAACAGAGACATAAATGTAGTGAATTACAAATTTATTTGATAACTCCGCACCAGTACAGCACATTTAAATACATCAACAACTTCACAAGCTTGTAAAAACAACTTTAATTTGTTCAGTCGGTGCAATTAGGAGTAAAACAGCCAATGGAAAATAAATAATAAAGAAACTGATAAAAAAAACAATAGGGTGGCTACTTTGGTCAAACGTGCAAAAAAATAAAATAAAAAACTGCAACAAACCGTCTTTCAAAGAAAGGGTAAATATGAATTCTAGATGTAATTTAAAATAAGTTAATAATCACTAACGTCGCTGAGAGCACAAAGCATAGAGCTAGGCTAAATAGATCAGCCCTTATGGATCGGACATATTGTCAAGATACCTGATCAAGAATTTGCTTCAATGTTGAGACCAATACAGATATAAATATTGGATCGGTGTATCTCTAGTTTTACCTAGCAACCACATACTACTTATAATAATTCAATAGTAATGTAATGTTGTTGACTGTGTGTTCTAATATACTTTGCATTTTTGGGTTTTTATGATGTAAAGCACTTTGAAAGGCCTTGCTGCTGAAAGGTGCTACACGAATAAAATTTGGCTAGTGATTGAGTGAATGATTGTCTGTGTTGTTAATCCCGTGCGAATGCACCACGTAAAAAGCAGACATTGGGGAGTCATTTATTTATTACATGCTTATTCTGTGCAAATAGGGACAAAGCCTACTAACTTACTGTGATTTGAAAAAACATTGATGCTCAAACCTTTTCACATTTTGTCATATTTTTGGTTGTATAACCAAAAATATCAATGTACTTAGTTGGAATTTGAGCTCAAACTAGCACAAAGCTGTGCAAAGTGAATAGTGTAAACCAGAAGAAAAATTATAGTTTTCAAAATTCTTTCAAAGTAAGATCTGGAAAAACGTCCTGGCTGCAAATCAAGGATTGTTGTTCTGATGAATCCCAGTCCCAAGGGTTTTTTTCTGACAGGTTTTCTTCCAGCATCACTGAATTATCGTCACATCAAGTCTGACCAGCTTCAATGCTCTTGTGGAAGCATCTCTACAGCATGATGCAGCCACCACCATGTTTCACTGTGGAGTCTTTGACAACTAAAATGAGATCGAATGGATTTCATCCTTCAACAACACTATCGGGGTTTCTCTAGGTTTCACCATCTCAAATTTAAGATATTTTAAGACCATTATGATGTAAATTTAAAACCTGCATCTTCATAGAAATGTAGAACGTTGTCCCGCCAACTGGTGATAAATGTCCATTTAACCATGATGGAAGCAAACAAAAAACTAGCTAGCTAGAAAGGGTAAGTTTGTGTTTGGTAGTGTCAGTTTGCTAGTGTATAATATTGTTGCTTGAAACAATCTAAATTACATAATGGTAATGGCATAATAATACAAGAACATATTCTCAAAGATCAATATACTTTAAATTCTAATGAATGTTTCGTCAAGTCACTGGAAGACTTTTAAATGTCCAAAATAAACAATTAAACTACTTTTGATAGAAAGAGAGAAACGATAGAAAAAGAGAGAAAAAGAAAGAGAAAAATTATAAATCATGTAAATGGAAATTGAATTTATTTTAATTTATCATGCGATTCATTGATTTATTGCTTATTGTGACAGACCTAGTCATACCATGCTCTTAAATACTTAGTAACTTTTGTTCAAAGCTTGCGATGTTGTTTAATAATCTACCCAGCTTTAAACTTCTCCACAGCGTTATCCCTGACCTGTCTGCTGCTCTTCATGAGGCTTTTTGTTCACTTATGCTCTCTAACAAATCTCTGAGGACTTCACAGAGCAGCTGCATTTATACTGAGATTAAATCACACACAACTAATCATGTGACTTCTAAGGGAAATGTGTTGCACTTGTTTATTTTTAGATTATCATAGGCATATCATATAGACCCCTTACTACACAAACACTTGTTAGATTTTTATTTGTTAAAATCTTTGAAATTCACTTTCCTTTTGGTTCTCCTTCACAGTTATCCAGTACATTATGTAGGGTGATAAACTGCAATTTGTGTTTGTAACTTACCAAAATGTGAGAAGATTAAGAGTATTAATACTTTTGCAAGGCACTGTATATATTAAAGATTCATGTGTGACAAGGACAGACAAAGAAAGAAACAATGAAAATGTAAAATTTAAACAGTTTTTAAATGTTTTTTTTTTTAATGAAAACATATTATGCTTAAAGTGACAAGCGCTAATAAAGATTAGTTTGATTTTCAGACTGGAGGGGATCATGTGACAATCTAAGTGCCCATCCAACCATGAACGCGGTTTGTGATCTACTGTTCTCAGGAGCCGGGGGGCCACCCAGGTTAAACGCAGCTCAGTCTAGATGAGATAAAATCCTTCCTGACAACATCTCAGACGGTCACAGATAAACCGGCTTTCTCACAGCTCAGCTCAGATCCTCATTTACACAACTGGGCCCAAAGAAATTCCACTGCTAACATGAACATTGAAAGCAGAAAGAGCTTTAGCATTGAAAGTCCTATTGAGGCATACTGAAAGTGATTTCTGATGGTGGGTAAAGAGACAGACGTTACACTGTTCATGTGGCTGATGGCGTCACAGCTTGAAAGCTACAGAATGTTACTTTTACGAATATATATATATATATATATATATATATATATATATATATATATATATATATATATATATATATATATATATATATATATATATATATATGTGTGTGTGTGTTTTACATACTTGTTACAGTCATTAAGTTGTGACAGTATAATTTAAGACAGATAACTTATGATCAAATACACAGCTGCATCAGAAACAACCAATTAGAACCAGGAGGAGTGTGCTGCGCTGTCACACTCCTCCTGTACACCCTCGTGTACACCCTCCAACTTGCTCTCTGCTAGGCTACAGCTGGTTTACCTCAGCGTAGCCTACTACAAATGCTAAAGCTAGTTAGCACAGCCACAAATGACAGTGGATATAGAGTTTTCCTGGAACAGTAAGTTGTTTCTCCACCATTAGCACATTGAGCAGCACATGCATGAGCTTGATTGGACCAAACTGTCACAACATGGTGACAGTTTGAAGATGTAAAAAATATTTTATAAAAGTTCATACTGCAGTTTTAAGAGATCCAAAAATAGATTTGAACATTGCTGCCATTTTTGTATCCTATTGGAAAAAATCAGCTGACTTGCTGCAGTGCATATTTAAAATTGTAGTAAGAGTTTTTTTTGTGGTTTTTTTCATTATTGTCGCTTCTCTACATCCTTCAGTCAAATCATCTCAGACAGAGAGTCAAAAACAGCTAAACTAATTTCTGTGAAATCGACATACTCACAGAAACCATGTCGTCTGGCTCATGCATCGTTATGCAGTCCATACTGATCTGAATGGTGTTCCCCGCTGAGCCATCAGTCGGACTCTCGGTGAAGTTGAGCTCAATGGGCTGGACTGAATGGATGGTAGACCTAAGCAAGACAAAAACAAGAACATTGTTCATGGGCATTTTTTTTTAAAGTTACTTACAGTCACCAATTTCCACGAATAATTCAGATGTTTGTTTTTTCATAATATTCACTCACTGGTCCAGCATATCAAACAACTGGTTAAACACATCCTGACTGAAGAAGTCAGCCGTCTGTCCCGGCTGGCTCATTGTAGTAAATAATGAGCCTTCTCTCCAGGACAGCAGAGATGACGGGTCCCTGAGTCTGCAAAGAGAGACATCTTTGTCAGTCAGTTATCTTACAACAATCAATTCTGTAAAAAGGTTTTGTAGAGCGTTTTAATTTGTAGTTTTTATTTATTTTTTAAAAAAAGGTGTGCAGTCAGCAAACAGAGTCAGAGTTGATGTGCAGGGCTGAGATGTGGCCACCCAGTCAGGGGGAAGAAAGGAAGGAGGAGTCCTGCAGGCAGCCATTCTTGAAGTCACATCCATTGTGAAGAAGTCAGCCTGCATAATACTGAATATTTGTACTACACATAATGGTGATTATGCACCATTCAGACAGAGGCACTTTGACCTGCTCCCCTGAAACATTACACCTGCCGCAGAGCCCGGCCCCGCCATTGTTCCTGCTGGAAGCGACGCGCGTGCTGCAGTCTGAGGCGAGTGGAATTCCCCCCGTGGTCTATGCGATAGCGCTGCCACCACTTCTGGTATGCGTGTGCAGCCGGACGAGCCCGAGAGGTGGGCTGACGGGGCAGCCGTGATCCGAAGCTGGCACTATTTTAGGTTTTGGAATTCCCCAACGCTGTGTGATGAAGGATATTAATACCTGACTTAAAAAACACAGGCATATCTAATGAAGCAAAAAATTCTAATTATCCGCCAGACACCCACGGGGGACTGCAGAGTTTCAGATGAGGGATTACGTTTCAGCTTGCAATGTCAAAAAAAAGAATAATAAGGGTGGGATGTTTTTGTCTTTGTCCTGCTGATGAGTAAGCCCTTCACTGTCACACTTTTGTAGTTGGAGAACAAGTTTGAAGCTTGAGTTTATTAAGTGCACTTACAATTAGAAGCTACACACTGCTTTGGGTTTAACCCTGAAAGGACTTCAAATTGGATTCAGCAGTTCGGTAAACGTCTCCTCAGCTGGTTTTATTTAGCAACCTGAATCACTGCCCATGAGTTCTGTCAATAAATACACATATTATTATTGAAAGCTGAATAACAACATCTCACCACACTACTCTGTGGTATCTTTCTTCTGTTCATAAAAATATAAAAGAAAGCAAATGTTGTGTTCTCACAAATCATGTTCATAATAAAAACTTACAGCAGTAAAGGCTAGTGAGAATGGGATAGCGCTACACTGTGTAAAGATTCACTAAAACAGGGATTTTAATGAGAAAAGTTTTAAATCCACTTGTAAAAGTTCAAAACTGAGAAATTTTAAACAGTATTTTGTCACCTGTTAACTAAAATCAAGCTCAGCTCTGAAAACTACGCTTCCACACAAGATGAAATTGTTGTGTCATTTTCATGTTTAAATCGTCTACTTATCTTTTTGGACTCACTCTAGTTAGTTTTTTTCCAATTCAGTTAGTTTTATTCAGTTCTGATACCCATTTATTGATTAACTGGGCTTGTAACGGGACCAGAGTAACTAATTTAGTTCCATCTGGTGTTTTTAACACGTTTGAAATAAACATGTTGACTAATAGATTATTAGAACCTTGCTAAATTGTGAAAAATTGCTTCTAGTTTTGGGTATAGATTTTTACTTTTTTCAATGCCCATGAGTTTTATTAATAAGATTTTGTTTTTTGTGAACACTGTTTAACTTACAACTATCAGCTTTCCAGTAATTTTGACTTAAATAGTCACAATTCTGACTGTAGGAGAGATTCTTATTATGTATTGGAACATGGGAAATGTTTGTGTATTTAAAAGGAAACTAGTTAAGACTTTGGCGTTTTTCAACAAGTCTTTTATCCCCTTCCACCCATGTTCTTTTTGATACTTTCCACCACATTTGACACCTGGTGTAAAGTGGTCTGGATTAAAACAAACAAACAAAAATTACATATTTTTGACTGAGCTTTAATTAATACAATAAGGGTTTCTCAATAATACACTGTGCGCTAAATAATTTGGATTTATTCTATCTGTGGTTTTTAAAAAGCAGAAGTTTTATAGAAAGTATTATCAAGAAAATATCGCCTAACACGTGCCTCTTACTGATAAACTACTACTTTTTATTACATTTTGTAAAATTGTGGAGCCATTCAGCTTAAATTATAACTTAAGCTGAAATAGGTTGTATTTTTAAAGACAAAATAAGTCTTCCTTTTAAAAAAGGGTGACATAGTTTGTGAATTAGTCAATGAATGTGCTTAACCCTTGTATGTCGAAATGGTGTCCAACCGACCCCCCACACACGTAAAACCTGTATCATTTTCAATAGACCTCTACGTTTGCCTCAGTCCTCGCACGCACAAGGGTTAAAACAACTTTTCTTTGACGTGCCAGGTAGCACAACTAATTTTAAACTAGTTTATTTTATTCCACTGGGTGTATTAGCATATGTTTTTAAAATGACGAAAAGCTACATTTACCTTTAGCAAGTGCTTTATCCGCCAGAATACCATAAATATTACAAAAAGCCGCTCGGGTTTTCTCACTAATAAGCCAATTGCGCATGACAAGACTAGCATATTCGGCTATCTCAGAAACTCTTTAAGCTAACCGCGCTAATATTAAAACACACATAAATATCCTACATTTTTCCCCTTAACTGCACAAAATGAAGAGTTTGTGTAACTTTGACGTATTTCTTCAGACTACGGTTATGAAATTACCTGTAATGAAATATGCAATGCAACGAAGAGCCAGTGTTTTCGTAGACGTCCTTGAGGCCTCACTGATTAGCGTGCTAATATTAAAATATCGCGAGATGATATCTGTCTCGATATGTACCAGTTAACAGCTTAGCTGAACAGCATATAGAGAACCTGTGACATGCCTTTAAATAGAGCAGATAAAGGTGTGTTTTTACCAGGGCTTAAATCGTGTTAAGCTCTTTTTAAGAGCAGCTTTAATCCTCGGTCTTTTATGTCAAACTAGTTTAACAGTCATCTCATTATTCTGTATAAAACTCTAATCTTTCTCCTTCAGCATTTTATTTTGACCAGTGACAGTCCAGACCTCATGAGTTAAAGTAGAGCATCAGGTTTATAGTGAGAAAAACAACCTTGAATACATTTTTTAATTATTCGCATCATACATCAACAGCTCAAGCTTACTCACGTGTGGCTTGCTCACTTTTTGTAATCTAGTTTCTGATTTATCATAACAATACCTATAATACTACTGCCACAATGTCAGTCTTGAGACTAGGATGTACAAAGTTTCTGTTCACACTTCAATATTTAAATCAACAAGTTTTAAAAATCCACCCTTTTAAAAAAGAGGAAAAAAGTAATAACTGAACTTGGAAAAATTACGTTTTACAAAGAACAATGTTCTTTTATGCAGATAAACATGGCATAAAGTAATTCCATCTCTTTCTTTTAGGGTTTATTACAATATTTTTTTCTTTTGCTTCTCTTTATTTCATGTAACAATTTATTTTTGCTTCACTGGTTTAGAGGGTGTTATCCCTTTTTCTCGCAGTTGGTTTCTCTGCGTTTGTGGTGTCGGGTTACTCAGAGAGTTTTTCAGGTAGCCAGAGGCAAAGGCTGTTCAGCATCCACTTAAACACAGCGCAGCGCCTCCAGACGAGACAGGGCCAGAGGTCACCGCTAAACAGGGACGGCCATTGTCTCTTGGCAGGTTGGGCACAGCAGCCGATGAAAATGCAATCAAAACAAACAGCCTGGGCTATCGGGGGCCCTTCTCCAGTGTCGTTATTAATCACTTTTCAAAGGCTTTAAGAACCGTCTCCCCCCCCTCATCCATCAGACCCGACTGGAAGAGGGACATGACTGCAAAACAATAGAAAGCCCCAGTGTCCCTTCCCTTATCCCCTTACTTTTAGGGAGGCGAAACAGTTAAATGGTAGTGAAAACATGGTGGTTTGTTCATTAGGGGGAGAGAATAGACACTTGTGGAGAAAAATGAAATCACAAAAAAATGAAGGCTACCAAGCTTTTCATTCACAAAGACAGTTTGAAGAGCCACTGATCACAGCTTTACTAAGAAAAAACTTGAGAAAATTTTCTCTGGTCTTTTTTTTTTTTTTTTACAGGAAATTTTAAAGGCTGTATTTTTTAACTTAATGTGCAAAAAGACTGTGAGGACATTCTCTATGTCCATAAAAACAAGAAACAAACTCTGCTGGAATAAGCCTTCTGGTGTAGATTCGGTAAGAAAGGATGAACAGATCGACAAGGACGTAGATCTGGAAATAAACTGAAAAAGATGAAGGGATTTAAACTCTTGAGATGTTGATGAATTTGTAATGATTCACTGCACTTCTAATCACTAGACTTAGATCTTTGTGCTAATGTATTCCAGCATATGTTCAATTTCCACCTTTATATTGGAATATTTATATTCTTTAACTTTGTTTTCTATATAGATTTATACTGTTTGATTTTGTTTTATATGTTTTCCCTTTGTGTTCTCAGTGTTTTTATTCTTTTCTAATCTATGTTCTACCTAGATATTTATTATTTATTTATTTTGCCTTTTATTAAAAGTAAAATAAATAAATACATACATTTTTCAGTAATTGATTTTATATCAATATAAAATTACTGATATAAAGTCAGTAATTGTTATAAATTACTGTTCTTTATGTGTGTTTTTTTACCAGTGTTCTTTAATGTTTTTCTTTATTATTATTATTATTATTATTATTATTATTATTAGTTTATTTATTTTTACTTTTACCTATTTTCTTCATTTTCCTATCAAAGTTATTTAATTCTTTTGCATTATTTTTTGTTGGGATTTTTTTCTGGAAATGTATAATTTTTTTTATTTAATCTTTTTCCGTAAGTATGTGGCTACTTCCAGATTTTCAGAATAATACAATTTGAGCAGTTTAATTTACTTATGTAGCACTCATAATTGCTCATAATTTACTTATGAGCAAATGTCAAGGTAAAGAGGTCCAACTCATAACCAACCCAGTTCATATAAGCACAATCCAATCATATAGGCAGATTTAAATTCAAATGCATATCAATTAAATTAGGACAGCCAAATTCAGGTGATAAAATAATACCAGTTTAATGCCAAAAATGCACTTAATTTCTCATCACACAACTGTAAAGTTACCGTAATATGACATGTCATCATAATCATCACCTTGGTAAATAAAGCTGTCAAAGGCTTTCATGGACTGAGAAAAACTGGGATCAGTCTGGGTCACCCACTGAACCAGAAGCCCCCTTATTAAATACTTTTTTTTCTTTTTTTTTTACATGAACTTCATGGTTTAATCCTCTTTAAATAATTAATCAGATGAAGATCCGTGGGTAAGGTTTTGTGTCTGCTATCAGCCCTAAATACCCCTCCACACTACCACTGTTGCCATAGGTGAGCCACACATAAAAATATATCAGGACCAAGCAGCAGCTGAGGATCCGGGCAGACGCCACTGTCGTCAGGGCGCTTTGGACCTCCACACACACTTGGCATCAAACAAAGGACAGGATGTTCCCATTATTGGCAATTAACAGTCTTTTTTTTTACCCCCAAAAGCAAATCTATTAAGATAATAGCAATAAGAAGCACCAATTTTCAGTGCATCTGTCATTGTTAATGAGAGCCTTTTAAGTATCCGGCTGAACAATCTCATGATATCAAAACTGTTTATGCGAGTACTTACCGACGAAATGGAAACTCTGGGTAATACTGCAAAGCTGCGTAAGGTGAGTTCATGTTGTCATGCCAAACTTCACTTTGAACCAGCTTGTCGTGAGCGCTACGTGAAGAAACACCGGTGCTTGAGCTACAAAACCAAACTCAGCTTACAGCAAAAGCAAATGACCTCCACAGACATTAATAGATTACAACTAAAGAGACCTCGGTTAAAGTGCCGGGGGGTACAGTGCAGAGTGGGGAAAGTTTCAGAGATGTTTTGAATTTAGGTATTTTTTTTCTTAGGCTGCTGCGCTGATAGGAGGGGCCTTGGCTGACCCGCTGACCAATCCCCTGCTACAGTTGTACAAGATATCACTCACTCTCTGTTGCCAGGATATAGATATCAAGCAACTACATTTGACCCCTGTACACCCCTCTCCAGCCCAACACACACACACACGCACGCACGCACGCACACACACACACACACGCGCGCACACACACACACACACACACACACACACACACACACACACACACACACACACACACACACAGACGACTACAGCCCCTACATCCTGAAAAGCTCCTTCTCGTCCTCTTCTTTTCCATGTGCTGCTCTGGCCTTGTTCTGACATTTCCACCCAGATTCCAAAGCGGTTTCGGACAGCTGAGAGCAAGTCTGTTGCGTCACGCTTTATTTAAAGATCCGCCAGCGCTGGAGAGAAAATGAAATATTCTCTCAACTCCATTATTTGGGGATTTTTAAAGTGAGATTCTGTGAAAAAAAGGTTATATCTTAGCTATGGTAAATAACTCTTTTGGTGTCTTCATTTAGTATGAATGCAAATTAGTTTATTCTGGAGGCTTATGGTAAAGGCTAGTCAGAGATTGGCAGAGGTCAAAGTGGACCTCTCTCCGATTTCATAAAATAGTTTATTCTGATGCTATTTTATAAATCCTTAACTGGTTCTCGCATTTGCATTGAGCGTTTATTTACAAGGAAACAGGTAAGTACATGCGCAGGAAATGGAAGTTGGAGGTGGTGCGTCATCATTAACCTTCCGATGTCAAGCAAGTAATGTGAACGGAACAAGCAAAGTTTTGTTCATATATATATATAAAAGCGAACATAACAGTTTAAAGGTTTACAAATACATTTCCCTTAAACTACTATGCTAGTTTGAGAATGGAGTTGTTTTGAGTCAGGAAAAGTTCACTTTGCTCTTTGTCCCTCTTGGACTGGGGGTATCTCACAGAATAATTTGTACTAAATAAAAGTGAAAAGACAAAGCATGTCCTGCTGGTGGGAAGGCAATAACTGCTTCTTTCTTCTGAACTGTCCCTTTAAATAGAAGCACCTTTAATCGTGTGCCAAGTCAGTGAAGAGAGTCAGAAGGGAAAACAACATAAATCAACAAAAATGTTACATTACTTGTCCTCTCCAGACCTTGTCAGTTTAAAGCAACTATTAAAACAAAACATAAAAAGAATTTGTTTTTAAGCTTGAGCATTTGTTGCTTTGGCCTCCATTAACTGCTATGTAGGCAGATACCGTGCCAAATCCCTGAACCCACTTCCCCTGGTCCGGACAGTATGGCGATGTAAACCTAGACGTCTTGTGTGGTTTTCGGAAATGAACAGCAGATGAGTCAGCATGCTAAAATAAAAAGATAGGGTCACGGTGGGAGAATGATAATAAATAGATGTGGTGTATCCAGGGAACACAAACCTCTAAGTTACTCCCTTGTACTTTTAATAAAGATGTAAAGTGTCAGTCTTACCTCCCGAAGAGCCCGATCTGTACCTGGGAGAAAACACACGGATACAGCAGATCTTGTTAATGTCCGCCGGGCAGAAAGCGTGGACAGAGAAACGCTGTTCAGTAAACGTACAGTAGCGTTCACACCCAATTAACTCAAGTTTCATATGTATTTTACTGAGATTTTATGAGATAAACTAACAAAAAGAAATTCAATAATGTGAAAACGGTACATGGCTTTCTATGCTATTTATAAATATAAGTACATGAAAAGAGTTTTGTGCATTTGCACTCAGTCTACATCTAAACAAAAATCAGTGCTGCCAACTTCCTTCATTCTGCGTAATTTAATCTCCAAACAAATACAACAGTTCTTGTAAAGGCATGAAAAGTTTGTTACGAAACATAAGTGAAAAAACAGACAGGAACACAGCAGAGTGTAGTAGGGAAGTTTAGGTATAAGGTAAGGCCACTACACCATATACAAAAAGAAAAATAAAATAAAAAAATAAAATTGTTGCATGTCTTCCCCTCTTCTCTCTCTCTCTCTCTCTGCCCATTTCCTGTCTGGTAAATGTCAATGATGGCCATTAGAGCCAAAAAAAATTATAGTTAAAAAAAAAGGGAGTTAGATTAGATTATATCCCTATGAAAATTTCATGGACCACCATCCAAAAATTAAACAAGTAAAGCACAACCACTAGTCTACCAAGACCTGACCATCTATCAGGCTGGCAAAGACGGTGACAATCGAAGCAGCTGAAACAGTTCCTGGTAGCTCTGGAGGAGCTGCAGAGAAGTTGTTTGCCATGTAGGTCCACAGCAAACATGAAAAATAAGTCAGTAAAACTGAACAATCTGGCTACATGTCAAGACAGCATGTGTGGTAGAAAACTGGGTGTATTCGGCTCAAAAACCTCGACCTCAGTTTGTTTGAAGAAAACTGGCAGGATTCGAAGGGATGCGTGAAAGCCAAGCAGACTGGAGACCGTTCCAAAAGTAGGAAACGGAATAGAGCGCAGAGAATTCTGGGTAAATCCAACCCAAACAGATTCTAGCGCTAGCAGGAGAAATGGCACGTTGTCTTTTGTCAGAGACAAAAGAGAAATCCTACCACCGCTAAAATCCGACGTCACTCCATTTTTATTGACATTTTGGTGAAGAATGAAATTGCGCTCAGTGTCTTCAGTACATCTACGTTTTTTGCAGTCTGATAAAATTGTGTCGTTATACCCAAAAGGTTAAAAGAGTCCAACAAACCAAAAGAGTCAAATGAGTTCAATCTGTCAATAAAACTGGGCTCTGTATGATATAGGTGACCAAAATCAAAAACAGGAAAAAAATCCTACGTTTTACTAGTTTTCAATTTTTTTATTTCAATTAAAGTTGTTTAAAAAAAAATCTAAGATCTATTAAATAATTTCTTGAAATTGGAGAACAGACCTAATGATTAATGAATAATCATGATTAATTTTCATTCATTTTGTCTCATTTTGTGACCTCTACACTGTTCTGTGCTCCCACAGGTCGTTGTGCAGTCCTGACTTCTAACCACGGCAGATATACCACCTGATTTACAACTGCTATACCACATTTGAAAACTGTGGTAAATAAATCCCAACACCTGGTTGCTGAACTTCAAAGTAGAATCTAAATGCAAACTTATAGAGAGAAATATGAATCACAATTTCAGAAGTCACGACCAAATAAAAGATTCTTGTTCATTAAAGAAGAAAATATAAAACATATCTGTTGTACCTCCTATTAAATCCCAAGGGAAATTACATTCGAACCATTTTTTAATTACAAATGAGTCTTTAAATTTAATTAACAACCAAAATATCACTGTTTTGTATTGGATATGCATAAGACTACTTGCTCATCCACTTTAAATATTATGCTGAATGTAAACTTTTCTGCTGAATGTAGGGGGAGCAGGACAGCCAATTTCTACTGTCATATGTCTTCAAAATACTCTCATCAGAAAGGGCCAAACTTACTTTCGTTGTTGGACATTGTTTTTGGAATTGACTTGACCTTTAAGCTTATTTCCCAAATTACCAAGAGGGTTGGCGTTCAAGCCAAAAGGTGAGTGTTAGCATGTTTCCTAAAGCGGTTGGTTGTGTGCTGGGAACAATCGTCCTGCTGGAACCCCAAAATGGGTTTACGTTTCAACCATATACCTTTTAATTGGAGCAGAAGGTTAATAAATTGGAGGTATAGTCGTCCATCACTCCCTCCACTTTTTCCAATACATCTGCTACTCAATGGTCATTTCATCATCCTATGTTTACTAGCTATTTTTAGGTTTCTTGTCATTGTCTTTATGACCAAACTGCTCAACTCTTAAGACCATCCAACAACAGAAGGTAGTTTACTTGTTCATATGGGCAGCTCCAAATTCCAGTAGAGCTTGAATGTGTCAGTTTTGAAGCCTTGGTTTTTGATTGATTTGAAACAACCCTTGCTTCAAAGCAAGTTTACTAACATTTTCAAACACCCTTGTCCCTCAGTGGGGTCGGGAGGGTTGCTGGTGCCTCTCCAGCTAATGTTCCGGGCGAGAGGCGGGGTACACCCTGGACAGGTCGCCAGTCTGTCGCAGGGCAACACAGAGACACAGGATAAACAACCATGCACACACACACTCACACCTAGGGACAATTTAGACAGACCAATTAACCTAACTGTCATGTTTTTGGACTGTGGGAGGAAACCGGAGTACCCGGAGAAAACCCACGCATGCACAGGGAGAACATGCAAACTCCATGCAGAAAGACCGGGGCCGGGAATCGAACCCAGAACCTTCTTGCTTCAAGGCAACAGCTCTACCAACTGTGCCACCGTGCAGCCCTACTTGGAAGCAACTTTCTAAAATTACTTGATTCACTTTGGAAAGTGAAACTTATTTTCCAGCATCTTCCAGTTTATTATAGAATGGAGACTTGGTAGTTTATGGGTTCTCCATTGAAATGAACCAGTTAATGAATTTAATCTGATTTGGGTCAGTTGAAACCGTGACACAATTGTGAGCTTCAGCTGGATGATTGAAAATCAATTAATGAAATGCCATATACCAGTAGTGCCAAGAAGAACAGTCAAATACCCAGCCTGCATTATGCCCGGAGCAAGTTAATGGCTGCAAAACACATGTGGTCCAGGTAAAACTCGATCAGGAAAGTTTATCCAAATATCCGTGAAAGTGGATTCACATATTTGAGATTGTAAACCTAATTTGGAACTTACGTGGATCGGAGAAAACCTACGCTAAAACATTTGTGAACATGTATGTTGTAACTTCATTCCAACCTAGAGAAATAATGGTTCAAATCCATCATTAAAGCTCTGACTTAATGACATTCGTAGCCACAATGAGAGTATTCCGTCACTGTATTTCTCAGATTGTCCACAATCTGCTGTCTTGAATATCATTCATAGCTAACTGAATCAACAGCTGAATGCTTCTCCGTGGTCACAGCGAGAAATGCTAATCAGATTGTTCAGCTGCTCTGCTGAAAATCAAAGCCAACTTGTTGCTTACTGGAAATCTACTGTAAAGAAAATAAAAAAGCGGCTTGTAAAACTACATGGTACTTTGTCATGTTATGTTTTATGGCAAATCTCTCATAACCTTTTTCATTTGCCCACTTTGACTTCATCTGCCTCTCAACACGACAAGGGCATACTGACCTCCAGGTGTCATTAAATCTGATATTTACAGTGACATCTGAAACCCTTACATCATTAATTACTCCAAGGCTCGGGCTTCGGGTCGCAGTCACTGAACCCCTATTACTTCATATCAGATGCATGCGTGTGTTTATGGGTTGGCAGCTACGTCAGTGACATCTCTGGTACTGTCATCAGTAGGAGCTCACTTATGTCTAATGTGGTTATTATTCTCACAAGGCTCTGGTTAGGGAGCGCTAAGCTCTTAATCTGCAACTGTATCTGTAGTCGAAAAACACAGTGGATGGCAAGAGGCCTGCGCGATTTTACAACCCAACATCTCTTCGATTCATTCGAGCTTCTTCGTTGTCCTGAAGGCTTTGTGCAGGCCCATTCGCACAGCCTCAGAAATTTACTGGATGCCAGTGAGCAGTTGGCGGAGCAGCTGATGGAGACGGCCCGGCGTTTCGCCGCGCTATAGAGAGCTGTGTTATACGTGTCAGTCACACACACCGCACCGTGGCCCATCTCTCTCGCGCTGCGTGGGGAGCTATGTGGGCATACTTGTGCGCGTCTGTGTGTATATTCCAGTTGGTGACTAATGCAGGGGAAATCCAGATGAGTCAAAACTACCAGTGTCCGGTGAAGTGTCCGAGAGGCGACAATTTACAGCCTATGGACTAAACTGCCCAGCAACGTATTGTTTGTAACAACCCCGGAAGCATGTCAAAGTGGCAGGAGGATGAGCGGCGCTTTGCAAAAGCTTAAACTTTTAAGCGTTTTGTAGACATAAATAATAAACGTTGCTGTGTTCAATGATGATGACTATGTGGTATTCTAAGCTCTTCAATGACATTTGCACACTGAGCTGTTATTAACGTACTTAAGCGCAGCGTTCAACACTGTTGAACATGATATATTACCAGAGCGACCGGAGAGCTAGGTGGGATCTTCTGGTACTTGACTGGTTTCAAGTTTTACTTAAAGATCAGGAACTTCTTAGTGTTGGTAGGTAACTTCACATCAGCCTTAACAAAAATCACATGCGGGGTACCCCAAGGTTCAATATTGGGCCCAGTCTTATATTTTATATTTACTGCACATGTTCCCGCTTACAAATAACAAATTAAATGACTTGCTTTGTGACTTTTCAAATGGATCTGCTTAACTTTCAGTTACTATCATTCAAAAAGAATGATAAGGCGATTAAAAGTCTCGGTGTATTATAACTTCAATCTTTGTACATGATGTTATAGCAGCACCTGGCTGATATTGCTACGACTATTATATGGCATAGTGTTCTCTGTATAATTGTACTTTGTTCTCTGGTAAAATAAAATTAATGAATAAATAAAACAAACAGCAACTTAACATGATTAGGCAGATGATACACAGCTCTACGTTACAACGTCACCTGGTGACTACAAACCCATTCAGCGTTGATGCACAGGACAAATCAATGCGTGGATGTAGCTGTCTTTGGTTGTTTTAACTGAAGACACTAAAGCTGTCAAATTTTCATTATGTTCGCATTTTTAAACATTGATCAAATCTTTTGGATTCTTGGTAAAAACGTTAACAATAGCCACAGCGGAGGCTCTGGAGCTGCAGGTTGAAGAGCCTGAAAGAAAAAGTAGACTTTTGTGTTATGATGACCCAGTCAAAACCTAGATGTAAATATAATAAAGAATCTGTGGCAAGAATTTGAAACTAATTATTTGCATCTAATTTCAGTGTCCAGATTTGCAGAGATATTGGAGATATACATACGACAGGTGGTTCTATTGACAATGACACTTTTCAAATGAGCAAAAATAAATCAGAAAGTCATGCATAATTTTCCTTCCATTTCATAATTAGGCGATGGATCACTTTATATCATTCTGTCACATTGCAAAGTGACACATTGGGTAAAAAGTTCAAGGGGTGTAAAGACTTTAGCAAGCTGCAAACTGTGGGAAAACCGACGGAAGCATTTGAGGACAGAAAAACAAAAAGACAACAGCTCATCTGTGACAACAAAAATCAATCAAAACATGTTTACACTTCAGCATAAAATCACTTCCTTGAGTGCAAAAAAATATATACTCCGTCCCATAAACCAGTCCCGCACATCCATAACGACGCTGAAGAAATACAACAGTGAGATGGCATTAGTTTCCCTTTGTAACCAGTTAAACCAGTTTGCCTTACTGGGTCCCGTGTAATAATATGTAGCTTCCCAGACAATTAGAGATTCTTTCCCACGATAAGGTTTGTCAAAAAAAATATTTTTTTTCTCTTTTCCCTCATGTATGCCTTTTGTCACAGATGCTCAAACACCATCTTGTTGTGATCTTGAGAAAATCAATCCAGCTCGAGGCTAAAGTGGCGACACGCCAAGCAGGAACGGCCCGTCGCCCGTCCAACCACCTTCGGTTGGGAACCTGAATTGTTTGTTTGATCTTCATGACTAATCATTTGTCAAAAGCCAACTGATAAATGAATCTAAAAAAAAATCCTTCGCTTTGGAAAATTCACCTTTAGCACAATACTCTAAAGATGTGTGTTTACCAAGGCAGAGCACTGAAAAACAGCGCCACAGCAGACTGTCTGCGCCACCTTGACGCTTAGAGCTAAGCTCCAATTTTGCATTAAAACTGGTCGTTATGAGCATCTATGTTGCAAGTTGCAGTGCTTGCATGGAGATTCAATATATTCACACCAAATAGGCGAACATAAGGTGCTTTTTCGTTGACTGTGGCTAAATGAGTTAGAAGAGAAAACCTGCTTTGTGATTACACATCCATCACACTGCCGCTTTCACTTTCTGCCAGTTTTATGACAAGCAATCTGAGCAGGAGAATCGCTACAGCACGATATCCAACACTTGATTTTCAAAAACCCTGAGAGGAAGCGAGTTTGCCCAGCTCATTAAAATGTTTGGCGGCTTCTGTGAGCAAACATCACCGTTTAGTTAGTCACATCCAGTCACGGTGACTCACTCTATGCACACCAACTAATATTTGTGTTTTCGCTGATAAAGATGATGGATTACAGAACTCACTGAGAAGTCAAAACCCACAGCTGCTGCCGTGTGTAACCCTTGACTTATTGTCTTCAGATCATTGCCACAGCCGCAACTGGGAACCCTTGTTTTTCTTAACAACTACTTTAAAAGGAGCTTTTCAAATTAACTTTTTAATAACTTTTTAAATAACTGAATTATTCTGATTATAAATGGACTGAACACACATTACCTTGCAGAAGGTTCAGGGCCTTTCGGTGTGCTTTTCTTGTGCTTAAGAAGATTTTCTGCAGATAATTTCTCTCTACATCCAAAAACACAGATCTTAGCATAATTTAACTTTCTAAAATGGACATTAATCACTCCAGCCAGTGTTTTAAGGACAGAACAAAAATACCAGAAGGAGTGTTGGACTTCATGTGATAGCAAAGTTTAAACTCTGATTCAATAATAATACCCAAGTCTACAACAATGACTTATGTCTTATCTGTATAAGGAAATTCAGACCCACATAATGTAGATCCACTGATAGTGATGGACTATGGCTGAGACATAGAGAAATGGAGTTGTATGATATCAGTATAGATATCATAAGACTCCATAATCTGGCCAAAGAGCATCATGTAGACGTTGAATAAAAGTAGGCCGAAAACATAGACTTGAGGAACTCCTAGTATGTCTTTTCATTCCTTTATACTACATGTGTTTAATTGAAAACACATTTAAGGACAGTTGTTATTTATTTGTTGGTATTTTGGGAATGTTGAGTTTTTCCAACATTAAAATGAAATTCTTCCAGGGAATTCTCTCTTCCTGTGTTCATCTACTTATGGCTGTGCATTTGGTCTTTATTCTACTCAGACAATTTTTTACATTTTATTTTGCCTCGATTATAAATTCTTACTTTTTTCAGCTTGAAAAATGTTGTCAACTCTTAGGCAAAAGTATGATGACTGACCAAAAAAAAGAAGAAAAAATAGGGATGTGACAGTGACTTTTTGTTGAAAAAGTTACTTTTTGAATTCCGTTTTTGAATTTTGTTTTCAAAAGACTTTAAAAAAGGCTTTAAATCTGCACATCACTGGACATGTCATCATTATTACTGAAAACGATTGTACCATTTTGAAGCAAAACCAAACTGAAGCAGACTTTTCAGTTCAGTTCTTGAATATAAAAACAATATGAAAAGCTACAAGACAAAAAAAAAACATGGCCGGCAGTTCTTCCTCAGGCATAACCAAGATAAGCCATAGCGGATCAGAGAGAAAGAGGGAGAAAAAAAAAAGAACACGAACCTGTGGATTAAAACCGTTTCAGTTCAGACAAGAACAACTGGACCGCTTTGCTTTTTTTTCCCAGGAGAGAGAATCCCTTCACCGGCCGGAGTAAACACAATCAAAGCTTTCCCTCCAACTGGTCCCAGATCTGAGAAGCAGATCAACCAGTGAACCACAAAGCATCAATCACGGCTAATCCAACACTAAACCTGCCTTTTGATGTCAGTCAACATCCCTGATGGGGCAGAGCTAGCATCAGGTGCGGTGTTAATAATTTCCCCATTTAGAGCAGAGAGAGAGAGAAAAGAGCCAAAGCACAGAGCTGAAACAGAGAAGACCTAATTAAACTGATAACAATCTGATGGGAGATTTAATTAGTACACGGAAATAAATGTGCTCCTCAAATTACAGCTAAATGTTCATCCCTGGAAATCTATAACCGAGCCGTTATCACTAGATAAAAAAAGATATATTTAACTCAAAACACTCACTCTCACTCAAAACACTCCTCAGCCTTTTGCATTATTTTTAGGCCGACAATTAATTAGGATTAGAAGATGATTATCCTCTCACATGCGAGCAGGGCGTTAAACGAGGAAATTGTTCCAAGAGTTGGGAGCTTTTGGGGGGGGGCAGGGGGGGCGCTGATATTTTACACTGAAAGAGCAGGTGCTGCTGGGACCTGCTTCAGCACTTCTGCGCGGTAATGTAATATTCTTTCATATTCTAACTTTCAGAAATATAGTCCATGATGTAAAAGTTGTGGACCGGTGTTTAGCAACCACACTGCCGGTATCCCGGCAACAGGTTGACAAGTGTGATTGGTCTCCCTCTCAACCTATTAAAAAGCATGTATGCGTAGAACATAATGATGCTTGCACCCGTCCGCATGTAATCCAAGCGAGGGGTTAGAGTGTCCTTTGTCACCGGATACACTTTTAAAAATAAAACACGCTGTCGACGTACTGGGACGCTTGGATGAAAGTGGATATTTCAGAGGCATTTCTTAGAGTCTCAGATGAGTAGATGGATATAGTCCTGCTGTGGCATACCAAAACCATCGGACAATTACACGTCCGACAAGCTCAACTGTTTGTGAAGTTTTGGGGAAAATCTGTTGTTCTGAGAAACTTGGACGTCTTCTCTGGAGTCTTTTGGCCTCAACCCCCCCAAAAGCAGCATATGGCGCTGGCTTAGTTTCGTCTGTGCTGAACTCACTGTCAAAATTCCTAATCATGAGTCACGCTCAATAAAACTCGCGGGCCTCGACGTTCAACAATGACCTCGCTTTGCTTTCTGCTTTGGCTGCCATGAGGTCAGCCTGTGTGAAGCGGCGTGTAATCCTCTCTGCTAATTGACCGGCTTACAGAATTTTCACCGTATGAAAGCCGATCCGTAAAAAGCAGGAGGTAACGGGAAGGGAATGCGTGCAGTCAGGTAGGGCCAGCTTCCAGCCAGTTAACATCACTTCATGCGGTCAAGTACCTCTCCTGGTGTGAATGTTTGCGATTGTGCCTCAGCTAAGGTGCAACTGACGGTATGGCTGACTCGGAAGGTTGGTTGTGCTCCTCTCGTTTTATCCTTGGCGGATCCATACGTGATGCATCCGGCTGCTGCCAAATCATGCCGAGGCAGCGGAACGTCTTCCCTCCTCGGGATGCTGATGATGATGATGGAGTACGGATTTTCAGATCGGTTCAGGAGTGGCGTTTGTTCGCCCACGTTGTTGGTTTTGAATTCCAGCTTCACATCCCATAACCTATCCAGAGTCTGAGTCAGTGGTGGTCTGCCTGAGTGACCCCTGGTTCTGTTCTGATGCCTCCAGATGGAAGTTAACCCTTCTGGTTTGGTGAGCTCAGCCCACAGGCTCCATGCAAATGAAAATATCCACGACAAAAAAGAGTGGCATAGAACAAATGGTGTAAGATGTGTACAATAGACATAAATTGTTGCTGACTCTTGATAAGGTCTTTGCTCAAAATGGTTGCATGACTTTTCCACAATACCAGTCCCTCCTTAACCCTTCTAGACTGGACCTTGTCGGCGCCGACACCTCTAAATTTGCAGTATTATAATTCCGCCACACGTAGCGCCATCTGAAAAATTCTGAAAGGGCAGACGTTGCACTTTCCAGCAAGTATCGGCGGGTTAATACGGAAACTTCGCAGCTGCAGCTGCAGAGACCGTAATTATTCTGGGGTAGGGGGGGGGGGCACTCGTTTAATAGACGGTATATTGCGAAAATAACTTGCTGGATATTGAAAGTTCCGGTTGTTATGGATACATGGGTAAGTATATCATCTCACAGGACATTTAAAGAACTACTTACAATTAAAATAAGGAAGATTTATTTAGGCAGACGCTCGAAAATCCGGCGCAACAGGGTTAAAGGGGCAGTAATATATGTTTTCCATTTTGTAGCACAATAAACTTTCAGTTGGTATAACTATGCCATATATGTTAAATATGACTTAAAAGAAATTTGAATTTAATCCCTTGAAATTGGGCCTCTGTCTCTTTAAGAAGCTCCTGCTTTTTCTAAAACCTCACCTTCAAAGGGTAATCACAGCTTCTCAATTAACCCTTTAACAATATATTTACCAGCACTGCACCAAGAAGTAGCTTGAATAACGAGCTTCACAGATGCGCAGTTCCAGCAGGTGTTTGCTAATTGCTGTTGGCTAGTCTGAAGGAGCTGAGTGGGAGAGTCGCGGGGGAAGCCTGCTCTGGGATGCGGAAGGTCAGTTGGAGGTCAGAGCTGTGAGGAGGAGCTGAGTGGAAAAGACAGCCTCTGTGAGACAAAATGTTTCTCCAAACAGAATGGTCGCCAGGGGAGACCACAGGATTTCTCAAACATGTACGAAAGAATAAAAGCAACACTCCAGGTATGTTTAGATGAGGGAATAACATTCTAATATAATGTGAAGCTAAATAAATGTGGATTTTACGTAGTACTTCTTCCTCTATAAGACCAATCCAGTTGTCCTATGTAAAGATTTACTTCTTCTTCTTTAAACCTGGCTATGGGCTAAAACTTCTACAGTCAATGAAGGGGGCTGAAGTCAACCCACCTGTTCTGTCCCTGTGATTCACATGAAGAACCTATAACTCATTCTGTAATGATTCATTAAATGATTTGGGTCCCTTGATTTTTTAAATTCCTCAAGGCAAATTATCTGCCTCGAGGCTTGGTTGAATTATGTTTTGCTATTTAGCACACCGTGTTCTGACCGGATGACTGTTGTCATGTGTTGCGCAACGCTCTCACTCCCGCCAATGAGCTGCTAATGGATGCTAAGCGCTACTAGAAGCTACGTGCGCGTGTACTGCATAACGGAGTTGGCGTCTCACAACAGCATGTCCTCTACACTTAAACAGGAAACAGAGTTTAGAGCGCATAAAAATCCAAACAGCTCTTTGTGTCCGAGTTCGATTCAAGCTAACTCTGCAGGCCAGAGCCCAAAGTAGACAGTGAAAGAAAACACATGTGCATCTACTAAACACTGACACGAATATTTATGCACTCACTTATTTAATGTTTGGTATTTTGCTTTCGTTGCTATTTTGTAGAAATCAGCTTTCACTTTCACAATAAGGGGGTTTTGTTTTGTAATTTTTTTTTTTGTCAAAAAAGCAACATTTTGTTGATCAAAACTGATTTGGAAAAGAAAAAAAATGGGCAAAACATTCAAGGGGATGAATTTTTTATTTTTTACATGCATTACAAAATGAGTCCATATTTCCATTTTATAAAACTTGCAACCAGCTGATTTTATTTTAACATGATCCATAAAAAGCTCAACTTTGGCTATTTGTCACCCCGCCACTTGGTGGAGTCTCAGATGCAGAGGTTTCACACCAGACATTTATCTTTTGTATTATGCTTTTTATGACAAATGTCCTTGCTCAACTTGATAACAATGCTGACGTAAATATTTTGTTACCGTTTAGCTTGATGCTAAGTCTGCATTAAAACATTCTTCCTCTACCCAAACCTCTATTAAAAAAACTTTCTCAAAATTGTCCGTTAAAACTTCAATCACTCAATTCTCGCAACAGTGATGACACATTTACCAGGATGTGGCTCACTCATATGTTGTGTCACATGAGGTGTTCCTCTCATTGTGTATCATCTGCATACAGTTTTAAGATTGTTTCCAATGTTGCAAAACAGTTATGATTTATCAATTTCCTAAACGATATGCTCTATCTATTGTTATGGATGTGAGAGTAGCTGCAGTCTGAGGCACCAAGACGGTTGTGCAACAATTACACACCTCCCTCACCTGACATAATGTGTTTGGAGCAATCCATTGCGATGCGTAACAAGTACCCTCAGGTCATGAAAAAAAAAAAAAAACTGACAACAAGGCACCGAGTTAGACAATAGAGTAAATATGTCCAACTTACCTTTTCATTTACCTGGATGTTTCAAAGCATTCCCATCCTTCTGCTTCTTACACATTTTGTTACAAATCTACAATAAAATACAGATGCTGGAATTTGTTCTCTTCTCAGAATCTCAAGGCAAAAACTGATTTTTGTTTTTTTATCACCACAAGCTTGTTAAACCAGAGTTTTACAGCGTTTCGCAGTCATTGTTTAATATTTTGTTCAAGCTCCTATGGCAGCAGTCACTGCCTCAAGTCTTCTTTGGTACGTTTTTACAACTTTGGCGCACCTGGTTTGGGTGGGTATTTTTTTACCGCTATTCTCTGCGGATCTTTTCATGCTCAGTCACGCTGGATAGTCTGAGTTAGAAGACAGTCAAGTTCAGGTCGTTTAGAGCAGGGATGTCCAAAGTGTGGCCCCCGACAGCAGTTACAGAGCAACACAAGGTTGGCCCTCCAGCCCGCAAACTTTATTCTTCATGGAAAAGAACATTTTAGGTACAAGCCAGAGAATTTTACTGTAACTTTATAGGGAATATGACCACAAGCATTCAGCGACATTCACTCAAAAGCAGATTTGCGTAAATGCAGCGAAGGTGTTTGAAGAAAAAGGGACTGTTTTACAATTCTTGTTGCTCAGACACAAGGTTCTGTTTTTTCCTGGACAAAAGAAGGAAGAATCCCTAAAATGTCAGAAACACGTAATTTATTTTCATATAAATATAGCATCATGTTTAGCTTAAGTCTACACAAAAAAAAACAATAAAAAATTTAAAAAAAAAAAATTTGTGGCCCTTCAGAACTTTCCACTTAGCTGTGGAACTTTGTGGAAAGTTCCACAGCTAAGTGGAACTTTCCACTTAGCTGTGGAAAGCTAAGTGGAAAGTTAGCTAAATAGCTATTTATAAATAGCTATAAATAATGCTATTTATAGCATTTATATGCTATAAATAGCATGCTATATGCTATAAATATATGCTATTTATATAGCCCCCCCATATATAGCTATTTATATTTATCATATAAATAGCATATAATGCTATTTATATGATATAAAATATCATATAACAGCTTTATATTTATATTTATCATATAAATAGCACATCATGCTATTTATATGATATAAATAGCATCATATTTATATGATGCTATATTTCATATAAGTATAGCATCATGTTTAGCTTAAGACTACACAAAAAAAAACTATTTAAAAAATGTTTTAAAAAAATTTGTGGCCCTTCAGAACTTTCCACTTAGCTGTGTTGGTCCTTGTGTAGAAATGTTTTGACACATCCATTCTAAAGAAATTTAAGTTTAAGTTTTATCAATATTTTGTTGTGCTATTGTGATAACAATAAAAATCATGATAAGAACAATTTATTACTCATTTTGTAGGTAACTGTGTGACTGTATGACACAGCAGTCGTAGCCCCACAAACTTAAATTTGTTCTTCAGAAACATTTCCATTTGTAATATGACTCTTTAGGACACCGGTTCCATAAAGAAGTGGGTTTTTTTTTATCATGTAACTGCACACCATACCAAGGTGTAATCTTATTTTCTGACATTTGTCAATGTTCTCATTGAACAAACCCTGGAGATAATAGCAAAAACAGCAAGTCTGACAAGAGAGACAGTTTCGGGTGGTTGAAACGTCAGTAATTGAAATTTATTGTAACAACAATAAGAAATTTATCACAATAAATGATAAACGATGTGATAAACTCACCTCTCATTCCAAACTTCTTCCATTTCATAATAATGGAGAACAGGACATTGAAATGTCACTAAGTTTGTGCTTTGACATGATTGCTGTTGGTAAATTTTATGTGATAACCTCTACCTGGGTTTCCTATACAACGAGCAACAAACCAGCATTTAGAAATCAAATGAGGAACTGGAGTGCTGCTGACTTTGATTTATTTATTTATTTTTGTTTCGTGCCATGTAGTCCGTCTTTGCCAAGCAGGAAATTAAGTCTGAAAAACAAATCTGAACTTCGCCACACACAGTGGGCTAACCTGAAAAAGTTGCAGAACAGGTTTGTTCTGCCTCTGGGGAGCGAATGAGGACGGGGTGGGGGGGCATTTCACACCGATTCTCCCTCTTCACTCGTCTCCAGCAGCAGAGAGCCAGTTACCGCTCAGGCTACTTACTAACTGTTGGAAACGTGCGTCCCTTTTCACAGACGGACCGGAATGTCTCCGAGCCCAGCCGGAGAAAAGCCCGGCTCGATGACAAACCTCTGAACTTTCACTCCTAAAGCAAACATGCCGCTGGGAAGGTAAGAGTAAACAAAGTCCTGTTCAGTGCTGTAAGAAACACATTGTTGGTGCCCTCATATTTGCAGTTTCTTTGTGTGTGTGTGTGTGTGTGGGTGTGTGTGTGTGCGTGCGTGTGTGTGTGTGTGCGTGTGTGTGCGTGTGTGTGTGTGTGTGAAAGAGAGAGAGAAGAGAAAAGAGTGGAAGAAAAAGGGGATGAATATGTCATCGGTTGGATTTTCCATTAAACTTAAAGAGGCCAGATTGCTCCCAGCCAGCCCCGCCCCATCGCGCCAAGGCCAAACGGCGGCGCTGAGTGGCAAAACAATGTGCACACACACACGCACGCACACACTCAAACACACACTCGCTAAGGTATAATGAATAGAAACATAATCTCAAAATTCAAACAATGAATGCTTTGTGTCTTTTAATGAATGAAAGGATGACATCTTTATTTCTTCTTGGAGATTAAAGCGTAAAATCACAGCTGCCATTTGAGTTCAGATTCCATCGGTCACATTTCCCCCCACAAACAGTGGATGAAAGTTACATGTTAAACCATAAATAATTACATAGATGCACAAACCTACGCAACACATAAGATGAAATCAAATCACCCTCTTTCTGAGCATAGAGACTTGTAGCAGCATAAAACATGCATCCTAAAGTTGTTTCTTTTAGAGGGGTGGAGCATGATATGAAAATAAATGTGACTCTGTGCCTTTTCTATTTTATAGCTTACAGTATGATAATAATACTAAGCTGTACAATTTGCAATAATTTTGCAAATATAAGTAATTTATGTTAAAGCTGCAGCATGTCACTTATTAATTCTTTTTTTACATATGTTAAAATCATTATGTTGTGACAGTGTAACATAAGAGATAATTTGTGAAAAAAACAGCTGCCAATCACTGGTGCTCAACCCTCCTACTTGCTCTATGCTAAGCTACAGCTAGCTTACCACAACATAGCCTGTCATGAATGCTAAGGCTAGTTAGCATGGCCACCGATGACGGCGGAGGAATGGTTTTCCTGTAACGGTAAGTTGTTTTTCCACCATTAGCAGATTGAACAGAATACAGAAGGTTGGTTTTGATTGACAGCACTTAGCCCCTCCTCCTGGCTCTGATTGGTTGTTTCTAACCGGTGCATTTCTTCAGACTGCAGTAGCAGCTCAGGGTGGAGTTGGAGGAGCTCGGTGTTTTCAGATTATCTGTCTCATATTATACTGTCTGGTGAGAAGTTTTATGGTAAAAGTATATTTTTGTAAAAGCTCCATACTGCAAAAACAGAACAGAAAGTTTCATTCATGACATGTAGGAATGGGTATGGAGGACTGATCCTGCCACATTTCTAACTAAAAAGAAATAAATAGATGACAAAATAATGTGCCAAATGTTGCAAACAAAATAATAATATCATAATAATGTAACTTTTCATTTCCAGACTTATTGTATTAATTCATTTTTTCATATTTGGTATTTAATACTTGTTTTTTTTTTTTTTTGTTTACACTTTATCATACATTGATTTTCTCCTCTTTGCATTTTCTCACTTCCAAATTGTCCTTTGCTTGTTTATGTACAGATATCTTTTTACCTACTTGTTTTTCTTTTCTTTTTCCTTCAGATTCTTTGCAAGAATTCAGGTGTAAAAGGGTAAAAGGGAGGGAAGGAGAGCCTGGTGGGCGGGCAATCAGTCAGATTCTCTCCTATTGGTCAACATCAAGATCCCAGCTCCTCACACACACACACACACACACACACACACACACGCACGCACACACACACACACACACACACACACACACACACACAACTTTATTGAAATCTCCCTTTTTAACTGATATGATATTATCATCATATCTGATATTATTTCAGATATTATTGATATTATTTCCCTCTGTTTTTTTTAAATAAACACTCTTAGCATACACAGTCTCCAAGCTGCCATTTACAATACTGCAATACCCATCCTGAACCAGGAGATGGCACAATGTCGGCAGTAACAACATCAAAATTCCAAAGAAGAAGGCAAAGCAGGTGAAACAGTCGCAGCTCATGTTTCCTTTGACCTTTTCGGTCCTTTAGTCTATCTGTTTAAGACAGGCAGAAAAGAGCGAGACACGTATGAAAAACAAACAAAAACATTTAAAATGCTTCATTGGTTTTTGGATTTTTAGTGCAAAAAGTGATAATGGCCATGTAGAAAATGGGCCACACCGTCTTGTCTTTACAAGACAGTGCAAAGCTCAAAGCTAACTAAGCGTGTAAGTTTATTAAAGTAAAAGAAATAACAATATAGCAATACTGCTACTTCTACCTCTGCTATTAATAATAAACTGCTACTAGTAATAAATTACTGTCAACGTCGCCCCGCCATTCAGGTTTTTTATTACTTTTGTTTCATCCTTCTGCTGCTTTGTTGAAATTTCCTAGGAAGTAATCCAATACTGATTCTGATTGATGTTGCAACAACCTGATAGAAACACAATGCAGTCACCTTTTCTACTGTTGAGAGAAGGTGATGTTGGAGGTTTCACAGTAGTTCGGTTGTCTTTTTTCCGTCTAATTTATAGAGCCTGGAAGCAAGAATTTGTCCAAGTTTTCAACTTCACTGAACCCCGGTAATGATCTATTGCTCGTTCTCCAACAGAATTATGGCTCAGAGCAAATAAGCATGCATGGTTTATTAAGCTGTGGGAATGTTTTTTAACAACCTCCATTTTTATTTTGCCCTTGGGCGTCCAATGAGCACCATACATACGGCTGGATCGTGTTTTTCTGTTGAAATTCATGGTGGTAACTTAAAAACAAAGAAACCAAAGGAGGGGTTGGGGGGAAGCCTGTGGTTGTTAAAAGCAAATGTTCCCGGTCTATCCTTTAGCTGTCAGTCTACAAAACCTTTAAGGCTAATTTTTAAATAGTAACTTGGAGGGATGGATGAGAAATCAGATAGTGACAAGAATGGTCAGATTTTCAGCTTGATTGGCTCTGAACAGACACTGGAGAGATAAAAACTTGAAAATAATTCAATCTTTTGCCAGTTAGTGAACAGTAGAAGTGGGCGGATCGATCCACAATATTGATAATATCGATACACCAAATCGGTATCGGATAGATTCTAGAATAGTAAGAGTCAATACTTTAGATCCAGATTCGCTCTTCAAATTTTAATTTATGTTTGTACTGTAGTTTTTTCAACTCCACATCTAAAATAATTTTGCTTTGATTTGCTTTAAATGATACTGTTTCACAATGCATTTAGAAAGTGCACACAAATCATGATATTAATTTAACACTTCCTGTTAAATTATTTTGTAGATAACTATTAACTTTGCCCAAATTCTGTCTGAGGTTTGAACAAAATAATCAAAGGGAAAAATAACACAAAACACCTAAATATCAGAGGTTTGATGATTTAATCTAACTTAAAAAGTATCAATATCATTAGTATTGGTGATACACACTGTCGATTTACTAGGTACCACATCAATGCCAGAATATTGACGCCTTCCTAAAATCATGGCCCAAGTCACCAGCTCTTTCTTTCCAAAAGATGTTTTAGGGGGGAAAAAAAATCACATTTGACAAAAAATGGACGTTATTTTAGGAAGGTGACGACATGCAGAATCACACAGGACCAAACATAAACGCTAATAGCTTTCACTAGCAATGAAACTCCAGCATCCGTGTTAACACCTAATGAAGTAGTTTACAAATCAGGAAGGGTTTCAAAGTCAAGTCAGAAAATGCCCAAAGATGCAAAAAGTTATTTAAAAACCTAAACATATTTCGTACAACATTTCGACACGTCTGTGGTTCAATTAGGCTTTGTGACTAAACGAGCAGATAACAGGAAGGCTCCATTAAGTTTTATCCTTTTGAGCTTCTCTCCTCTGTGCTATGGGACACGCTGGCTTCACAAATGTTGGCAACCTTTTTAGAAATCTCCGAGTTAAAGTAAGTATCCAAACTGAATACACATTGGTACAGCCATTGGTAACCCTAGCGATGCTAACTGCTATTATAAGACGGTGCAGACAGCTTAAAATGTCTACTCTGTTGTGACGGCTTTGAAATATTACGGTGGCTCCTCTCTCACTCAGTCACAGTACGGTCGCCCCTCCTTCTAATATTACTGATTAATGAATGCTCATGTCATGGAGGATGGAAACATGTATTCTCAACACTGCTCTCATGTTATAGCGCTAAAGAAGAAATTCAGCTACGTTTGGTTTTAGCAGGTCCAACCAGAAATTACAAAAAAATAAATTAAATAATCAGATAAATTCTGATTGGTTCATCATCTAGTTTGTAGCTATTTGGACATAGAAGCCACATAGTTATGTAAAAATGTCAACAGTAGTTCTAAAATGTGCTTTTGCTAATGGCAACGGTACAGTTAGGGAATCCTCCATTGAAAGAATCGTTTTTCTAGACAAATAATGAGATCTAGAAAAGAACCAGCTGCAGTGATGAAAGTTAAATTTTTACATAACTTCTTCAATTTACTCGTAAATAATTTTAAAAAAACTTGTTGGCCATGTCCGCTGTAAGTTTTTACAGTTCCAATATTTAAAAGTTAACCACATTAGGTTTCAATACTCTTGGTATTCTCTAAGATTAATCGCTGCAGAAGGCCACTTAAACAGACGTAAAGATTCGAAGTCGGACCAAATTCTTACTTGAGCACAATCAATCACGTTAAGTGACCCAAAATAGTATTTTGCTGACATTTTTTTCCCCCCAGTGCCACGGAGGATGAGAAATAGATTACTGATAGGGTAATCTATTTCCCATCTGACAGATCGTCAGAGTGCCAAAATTACTGTAAGGTGATTCTAAGGCGGCCACATACACACACATACACACACAAACACAGGTGTCATCACACCTACTCCTTCCTCAGCATTAGTCACACAGAGTCAGCTCAAGAAGAAAAGGCCCAGATCCATCAACAGGAGAGGCCTTTCTAAACACCACGCTATCCCTCTTATCAAAACAATGTTAAAAGAAGTTGACTAGATTTCAGCGATGCCAGGAAGCGCACACATGCTGCTGAAGTCACGCCGGGCCCGGTTCACGTCCCGTTGGAGTGACCGGCAGTGTCTGTGTCTGTCCGTGTGTGAGCCGGGATCAGAGCTGTGAGCACCGTGACCTGACAGCCGTGTTGATGGCACATTGCTTCTCATCGCACGCTGAAGACTGCAGGAATGTAAACTCTGTCCGCACTCTGACATCAATGCCGTCAGCCCAGTCTGCACTGAAAGAAATCCACTTTTGGACCTCCGCTCACGCAGTTTAAAGTACTTCGGTGTTGTTTCTTTTTTGGAAATCGAAAATTAAGAGCCCAACTAGTGTTTTGTCGTCTGAGGACGATTGTTCCTCGTTTTCCTACAGTGTCTGGTGATGGACTGATGTTACAATGTAGGAAATCATGGTGAAGTGGAAGAAAAATGACCTGAAGGTGAAACTGAGACTTTTACAAAACTGAGACATTTTTGGCAAAACATCTGTGGATTTATTAGAGAATCTGTAACTGTGTTTCCATTACGAATGTGTGCAAAGCTTTGGCAATGTTACTGTCAAAAAAACCCAAATTTTACAAAGTAATGTTCTCAATAAAAATAAGAAATGCAATTAAAATCACGTGTATAACTTGACGCGCCATCATCGTCCAACCACTTCCTGTCGTCGTCTTCGTAGTTTGCACCAGTGACAACATGTGGTTGTTGATCATGTGACTCGAGTGATGTGAAATTTTTTTTTCCCATTTCAGTTTTACAAAATAAACCAATTTCAATACGGCCTCCTCAAACTGATAAGAGGAGGTTGAAAAATTACTAAATACAGAGATGCTATTAGCTTCTTTGCTAATTGCTAGCCTGGTCAATGAACAATTAGTAAATCCCGGGACAAACGGTAGATACTGTAGGTTTGATGTCATTCTCATATCCCAGTTTATTGGTGAAATGAAACACCACAGAAATTTAAATTATGTCCATATTTTCCAAACAAATACAAACATTTCTTCTGAATTTGCCAAAAGCAGCCTACGTAAAATTAGTAGCTGTGTTTCCATTACAAGTATCAATATTTTGCCAATTTCACAATTGTAGTGTTTCCATTAAATAAAATACGCAATTCAAATCACACATGAATAAGTTTGCTCACTCGATAAGTCCTCCAACAACTTCCTGTTGTTTTCTTCTTCATGGTTTGTGCCAGTGGCAACATCCAGCCTGTTGATCATGTGACTCCTAGGATTCTGCTTCCATTGCAGAAATAAAACTATTTTGATACGGCCCAAAAAAACCACAGTCTCATTTTAACGCCAAACATTTTTTATTGAAGATGTTTTTTTTTTATAAATTCACATTTTTCCATTATGTAAATTTATTTTCCACATGTCAAATTGCACAATTATGTGGTCAATGGAAACGCAGCTAGTGGTACTTGCGCTGCCATTTTAAAATTTATTTTAAGAACATAGATACATCAAATTAAAATAACTACAAGATAAATTGACATGTCAGGTCATGGTGCGTTTTGAATCTGATATCGGTTAAGTGGGTGACATCCAGTCCATCGCAGACACTCTCCAGAGACCTGAGCTCTTCTTCCATCTCTGCTTACCTGACCAGTAGGAAGGTGTGACAGTGCCACCACCAGGCTCTGCCATAAAGGACAAACTCTCTGCTACCTCACTTCTCTGTAAAACATTCCTCCTGTGGGGCCGTCCAATGAACCCTGAGAGCCCATACCCAGCAGAGGATCAGAGTCTGTCATGACTCCAGCTGTGAGTGAGTAAAACACAGGCTTCCTCCCATCAGTGTCTGGGTCTTATAAATTATGGCCCTGAAGGCTCAGTCCAAGAGAGCCGTGACAAGCAAACGCTGCAAAAACACAAAATCTTCCCAAGGAGTTTTGGTCTAGTTTCTAGTCCAAATATCTTATTTCAAGTGCACTAATTTACAAGTGACTTCTCAACAAGACATAGCAGCTTATTTTAGGTCCATCATTTCTTTACTTTGATAAAAAAAAAAAACTGCTCGTTCTGCTGACAGATTATTTCATTTGTATCATGGGAACATTGCTTTTTATAAGGGAATTATCTGCCAGTGGAGCTAGTAGTTTTTCATCAATATTAAGTCAAGTTTATTTGTACAAAACCAATTGCTGAGTACTTACAGGTACTGTAAGTACTCAGCAGGTCTTAACTGACCTGTAAATTATTTCAAGTGTACTGAGATATTTGCACTGAGAAGTAAACCAAAATCACTTGGTAAGATTGTGTTTTTGCAGAGAGAAATATTTACTGTGTAAAGTCCGTCCAGATAAGAGGGTTAGGGGGGCTTGGGCCATTTCGTCTCTGCTGAAGGTTAGCAACGGCAGACATCTGGTGAAACTGTAGCCCACAGCTGTTGCCAGCCTGACATCTCCTTGCCGTCACGATTGCCTCCCGCCTCTGGAACACCTGCGTCCGACATGGCGGCCGTGTCGGGGGGCGCATGCCAGGGGGTTGCTGGGTACACGGCGGTTCACGCCAGGAGCTGCTGCGGAGCCCACTTTGCAGAACGGAGGGGTGAGGAGGGGAGGCGAGCTCTTCTGTCAGGGGTCAGGCTGGGGGGACAGTTGGAGCAGGGCCGTCTGTAACCGCAGCTCACGCTGACATCTTAACCTCACTCGTAAATTGCTCCACTTGCTAAGGGAATAGGGCCTTCAGGCGGCGAGGGCTACCGGCTCAGACCGGTGTGGTTAGCATTCTTGGAGGATAATAATAATACTATTTTGACATGCGGCCCATGCGAGGCGTGTTTGCTCACTCATAAATTGAAAACAGTGGAGATTTCATTACAGGTCCGGAGAGCAGTGTCAAATAAAAGGCTCTTAAAAGTCATCACAAATCAGTGCCACCGCAGGACAGGGTTAGACATGGGGATTTTTTCTTCAGCTTTGTAAAGTTTAAGTGTCATTTTTTTCAAAACACACACACGCACACACACACGCACACACACACACACACACATAGTCAGAGCTTCTATCCACCACAAACTTCCAGAAAACTGCAAAACAGCTGAAACACTGATTTCCTTTAAATCAGGTGGTTAAAACCTGCTTAGCGCTGATCTGATTAGCAGTAAATGGAACATCAATCAGCATATTTGGTGTATTGATGATTTCGATGATGGCTTTTTACAAAATCGAACGATTATTGCCGTTTCTCAATTGCTAACCGTATAATGGTTTTATGATGTGAAGAACTTTGAGATGCCCTGCTGCTGAAATACAAAGCTTTCAAATTAAATCTTAAATCTTTATTGGTCACAAAGAGAAATTGAATGTTGATGCAACTCAAATTATTCAAGATTTTTTTTTAAAGAGAAAGGTCTTCTTTAGCAGTCTGTATTACAGCAAATTTGAAGAAGCCTCTGACTGCAGCCGCTCGGTTTCTCTGACAGACTGATGTAGAGGACGCTCAGCTCAGGGTTGTCCATAATTTTCTTGATTGTATGTAAAATCCAAAGTCATCACTTCCTCAACCACATTGATAAATGATAAACATTACTAAAAGTGTTTACAGTTTACCGTAATCCACAGTCTGATCAAATGAGAGCAACATGCAACTGTTTGGCCTACATGTAAAACACTGTGTGTGCAGAGGAGAACTAAAAACGTGCTTTACCCTGATGGAACCATTTTATTGGTGAAACTTGGTGCTGGCAGCATCAGACTGGGGGGATGTTTCTTCCTAAGCAGAGACAGGAAAGTTGCTAAGAGCTCATAGGAAAAAAATATGGACAACCCTGAGCATCCTCTTCATGACACTGCCATAGAAAAAACAGTGTCTTCAGCCAGAGGGTTTGTCAAATTTGCTGTAATACAGACTGCTACAGGAAATCTTTCATCGACTTCAGACTGCAACAACTGTCTGAAGAATCTGGAATAATTTGAGTTAGAGTGACATTTAATGTCCCTTTGGGATCGATAGCTGCATTTCCATTGATCATAAAATGGCGCAAATTGAAGTTAACAACTCACATTTTTACGGCAGGGTGAGGTGGTTTTTTTTCACCTTTTTTTAAATCGGTCTATTTTGTTAAACTGTATTGAAAACTTTTTTTTTTTTTTTTTTTACATCACAGGAGTCACATGATGGACAACTGGATGTCAGCAATGGTGGAAAAGACCAAGAAGAGAGGAAGTGATGGCGCGGCATGTTTTCTAATGACTTGAGTTAAACTTATTCTGGTGATTTTAATTGCGTTTATTTAATGAAAACAACACAATATCAAAATTGTGGGTTTTTTCCCACATTAGCGGAATATCTATAAAGGTTTGTGCACAGTTGTAATGAACACTGAGCTACAAAAGTACTTTTGAACTGAATTGAGGAAAATGCAGAAAGGAAACTTTTTAGCAGCTGCAAAAGATCTAAAACTGGGCAATTTCAATCTTTTAATGCCCAAACTTTAAAGAGCCACCCCATGTGACCTGCAGATGTAAAGCATAGTAATTCCATAAAGTGTGCTCTCTCCACATGTGCTGAATGTGTGAACGGGTGCTTGTTTCAATGTGTTGGTAAGCAGATGAATGTTAAACCCTTCACTCCCAGCTCCAAACATGAACTCCCAGCATTCATTAAAGTTAATGATAATCTCCGGTTAATCACAGCCTAGGTAGCACAGATCAGACACTTTGTTTTCCGTCGCAGCAATAAAATCCTATCCCAGGCGTCGGATTGCAGGCAGCTATGATGTGCATGCGTATGAGCGGCTGAATGTGGGTTTGTGTGTACGTGTCTGCTGCTCAGGCCGGACCCCGTGCAGCCGCCCCCGCTCCGTCTTCCACCGCCGCCTTTCCAGCAACTTGTCATCGGCGCTTAGTCCCCACCACCGTTGATGGCCTGCCCGCCATCGGAGGGGGGCATCCTAAAACAAGAGGCCGGATGACTGACAAGCCAACACAGATTGGGAGTCGTATTCGGTCTGAAATGCAAAATATGTCAGGGAACGCAGTCGTCACCGAGCCCTGCTTCATGCCGGCCTGGTGGTTTTCAGAAGCTGCAAGTACAGACTGGTAGAGAAGCTCAGAAGTCACACTTTCCCCCTGATGTTTATCAGAAGAAGAAAAAAAAAATCACTTCAGCACATTCAGAGATGGTTTATTTAAGTGATGATAACAGACGTGCAAGTCTGCGATTGAGCGATGATGTGAGGCACGTTTATATTTACCAAATGCAAAATGTAAACGGCCTAAAGAAATGCTTCTATCAGCACAACCCATCTTTTATTAAATATATCTGACGCTACATTAAGATGTTAGGGTTCAGTTCATCTACATGGAACAAAATACTGTGGCTAGTTAAAAAAACACTTGAAGCAGATGAGAAGGAATTCACATTTGTTCTGTGACTAGCTTAGCTACAGGAAACTAAAGGTTACATCGTAGCTTGCTTCTTAAATCAACTAGCCAGCTTTGATTATGTTTTTTTAAAATATATATATTAAAAAAAGAAAGTTGTCTTAACGTTCTAACCTAAAGTTATTTGAGGAAACTATGTAGCTCAGGGATGGTCAATATGACATGGAAGCTGTTTGAGGCTTTTGGACTAATTTTGTGCGACTCCTACTTCAATTCAAGGATGGTACAGATTTGGCTGCAAATGGCCGTAATACAAACGGACACTTCTTAAAATTCTTGTAATCTCATTTTGTTTACGGAAATAGGCTAAAAATAAACTTTCTACACCTACAAATTAAAAAACACTCCACTGAAGAAGTTAGGAAGCTCTGCACACACTGTTAAGGCAAATGTCTGACCCTTTTTGGACCAATGGTTTATTTTCTACTTTTCTTTATTAATAAAAAGTATGTATTCTTTTCATTTATACATAATTCCCCATTAAATCATTTGGTATTTCTAAATTAGAGGAAAAAATGGCATGAGAGTACTTTCAACTGCAAAAGGTTAGGTCAATGATCAAGCTGTTTTTATGTGTCGTATTAGCCTAAGCATTTAGAACTGCAATAAAGCTAAAATTTAATCAGATTATTAGGAACTATGTGCTTTAATTGGAAGCAATATTACCCTGTGATAAAAGATATTACTCAGAAAATAGAGACAATATATGTTTTTTGTCTATCCAACGTAAAGCATAGGTCTGAGATTAGCTAAGATAAGGCTGGGTTTTAAGCTAAGACTAGGTTAGCATTCAAATGGAACTAGCTAGCTTCCACCTGCTTTAAAATATTAAGCTAGCTTTTTAAAGCTTAAAATAAAGTTACATCTCTATGAACTGTTATTTCTCCTCTATGCTGTGTTACCTTTACCTGTTGCTATTTGCTATATTCTTGCTGGTTTAGGGATTAAACCAAGTGCCACTCTTGGTTAAAGTTCTGGGGCAAAATCAATATTGGGATATCTATCAGTACAAAATATCTAAAAAAAAAAACACTTCTTAGAGGATGTCATTTCTTAAAATTAGTTATTCAATTACTTTGTCTTTGCCTTGCAATAGTATTCAGTAACCTTTTCGCATTCCTTCACAGTTTACAACACAAGATTTTTTTCAGGGACCAAAACAATGTATTGGAGAACAGCAAGGAAAAAGACAAAAACACATGGATTTCAATTGTTTTTACAGAAATAAATCTGAAAAGTGTGGTGTGGATTTGTATTTAGTCAGTTTAATTCTGACAACTCTAAAAAAAAAAAATCCATCGCAAGACAAAAATATTCCAAGAAACAAAAAACATAGGCGAGTATTTAAAAAAAATAAATAAATAAAAATAAAATAAATAATCATAGACTTGATGGAGTCAGATAAAGGTTATACTTTTCTTTTTTTTTTTTACATCCTTCTCAGCTTTTGTTTTCCATGAAGTAAATCCAGGGTGTGTTCTGGGCTGTAACATTCTGCATAGTTGGGAGCGTTAGTGGATTTGACAGTTCTCCAAGTGTCCCATGGCTCCGAGTTCAACGAGCACACTTCCAGACACAACAGTGACAGCTGGGAGAGGGATAAATAACAACAGTGTCTCTAGCTCCATTACAAGACAGCAATTCAGACAACAAGCCAGTAGTCTCCGTGCGCAAACACAAAACCTGCATGGGCAGACGCACGCACGCACGCATCCGCGTGTTTCCTGCTCACAAGTTCACTCCTTCACACTTACTGCTTTCGCTGCTGCGAGGGCAACAGATGGAAAACCGAGCGAGGTGAGAAGAAGGGGAAAGCGCCTCAGAAAATAGGAAACGGTCGTTGGACTCGGCCCGTTAGCAACCGGCTCTCCTCTGACAGGTGTAACGTGTTTACCAAACAAACAAGCGACGCGGATGTCAGAGAAATAAAAATGGTGACCTGAGGTGGCTTGACCTGTGAAAAAGAAGCCCCGGACTCCAGGCTGGCGTATCTATAAGGACGTTGTGAGGTATTTCAGAGAGATGAGAAGACTGCGTGCCACACCAGGATTGCGAGAGTGTCTCGCAGAATCTGTCTTGAGTTACTCGCCTCAAGCATCCCAGGCAGCTCTGGTTGTTAGCTGAGGCCATCTGGGGTCGCAGGCCCTGATGGGCAGGTTTTGAGCCTCTCGCTTTCAGATTCCACTCCGGGGCAACAGGGGAACACGTCTCGCATCGCGTTCAAGGCAAAATAACCACTTGGACGTGTCGAGCCAGACATGAAGACTTCCGGTGGGAGGAAAGGCGGCCTTGACCTCCCAACAAAACCCATTAGACCGCGCCGTCTATCCAGGACGTAGCTCCTTTAGCAGCTAATTTGTTTATTGAGTACTTAATGTTGTTTCCTCCAGGTCATGCTTTGGTAGATACGACGCAGGTTATTTACATATCGCCGGTTCGCAAGAGACGCCACACCTGAAGGCACTTAGCAAGAAAAGCTGATGAAATTGATCCAGTCATATAAACTAAGAGGTGTCTAATATTACTCAAGTTATTAATACAGTCAAAGTTAGAGTGTAACTTTTCATTCAGTCAAGAGGTTTGCTTCTTCATTTCTGAAATAATAAATGTAAAAGTTAATAGTACTTAAAGTCAGAAGAAACATGCTGGAAAAATTAAAGATTAAATCTAAATCTGCTGAGTGCACAAATAATATTGGTCATATTTTTATGTTCAAAACAATTTCTGGATAGAAAGGAAAGTTGGTGTACAAAAATAAAAATCAATCAGGTAGGAATGCTTTACATGCTTGTTCATAGTTTGTGTTTCACACAAGAAGATCATTGGTGGCGTACCGCCTCCAACTTTCCTGTCTGGTATTATCAAAGCTTTGACGTAATTGGCCGCCCAATGAAAAAATGACGAAGGTTTGAAGGTGTGATCTGATCATTTCCCGCCAACATTTTGTACTTTTGCAGCTTTTGTTATTTCACACCTAATTTTTTTCTAGTTAGAAATGGAGTCGTTTGTTGTTTCAATCTGACCAACCGCCAGTTTTTTTATTTGGAGAACCTCAAGTAAAATGTGAAAACTAGATGCCACTCGTGCCTAGGATTGTAGCGATACAATAATTTCACAATACGATATACAATATTCTGGTCATGATATGATATGTATCACGATATTTGTTAGCGATACGATTCGCTACGATTCAGTGCATTTTTATGATTTTCTGAAAGATTTTAGAAAGACAGAGTGATTTTAGTGACATTTTGTGTTCCATAGACTTGAATTTAGTTAACTGAAAACTGATTAAAAGCACCAACTACACAATACCTGACTCTGATTGGACAGTCTAACAATCTGCAGCTGGACAAAACGAATCAAAGATGCAGTGAGAGAATTAGTTTCTGTCATTTAATTTATGTCGATTTGACATAAAACTCAAAAGTTTAAACGGTAATCCAGGAGCAGAGTGGGGAGATTATCAGCCTCTGTAGACTCTCAATATGCAAATGATTGCACTTATGTTTTTTCTTTTGGACACTGTGGCTGCATTTTGGAGTAAAAATGCAGCCACAAATGCAGTCTTTTGGACTATGGGGAAAAGGCTTTTCTACCTTGATTCCCGGAGTTATCCGTGGCTGTAAGCTGTTTACTACTAGCTGCTAAAGTAGTGGCTCCGCCTCACCCCGTAGTGATCGACTCCCTGCAGCTACGCAGCGCCGCTAATCCCCTGCTTGGATCTCTGAGTAGCTGCCTCTCAGACTGCCAGGATCTCATTGTTCTCTCAGTCTCTGATACTCTTAGTCTGTTGCTAATAAGACTGATCGATCAGCCATTGTTACCATGGAAATCCTCACTGCGCCGCGGATTCCGGCTGCGGGTTTTTCCTCTTCGTCTTCCTGCTGAAAACACAGCGCCGCTGCGCGCCCGCTTCGGATGTTATCAACCCATGTTCATTCTTCAGGTAATCCTCGATATACAGAACAGAAACCGCTAAGCTAAAAACCAATTACGAAGTGAATGCTACCAGTCGAAATTTGCATTAATTTCGCGATCTCACTGCTTTTGCAGCTGCTCCGTTCGCGCCGCTGCTCCTTTCCGCTTCTCTTTTCACGGTTACTTGCTCAACTTTACTTTGTTTCTCAGCAACAAAATACAGCCCATCGTTATTTATTGAAGATTTTACATTTCCAAAAACACAGAAATCTAATGTTTCGTTTTGTTTTGTACGTTTGGAAGCTCATTCCCTCGCACATAATCGGAAAAGCAGGAGAATGGCGGCGCTTTTGACATTTCTCTGACATTCGGAAAAATATGGTTTGCTAATTTTAGCATAACTCCGGTTATACTTGGCCTATTAAGACAATTTAAAAACTGCTGTGTAGTTTATAATATGCACTTTAAGCTCAAGTTGAAAGTGAGACTGAGGGAGGAGTCTTGCTGCTACGCCGTAACAAACTAGACGTTAAAAGAGCTATAAGGCTATGGACCCCTATGGTTTAACGGATCGATACTCGCGGATGAAAAATCGATACCTTCCTAGGGCGGAAAATATCGATATATATCGCCGAATCGATTTATTTATACAGCCCTACTCGTGCCACATTTTACTGAAATTTCCTGCTCCAAACAGAAGTCAGAACCAAAATAAATGCAAATAAAGTGTAATCTAAAATTAGAAAAAATAAATAAATAAAAAAATTAAACCCTAATATCAAGATTTGATCAAAATTAAATACATGGGCTTCTAAGTTCTACAAGAGAAGCCCATGTATTTGTAGCTTCAGCCTTGGGACAGATTAATGTGAATTTATAATGAATAAAGAACCCTGCTGCAGGTAAGATAGTAACCACTTGGACCCTTTTCGCAGAACCTCACTTTTCCTAAAAGTATCTCTTTAAGGTTGTTTTACACTGGCTTGTTTTTCTTGTATTCACCAGTGTCATTTAATAACCACAAACTGCGAGTTAATTTCTTTGATGCTGTACTGGGTGGAGAAAAAAAAAATGAAGCTAAGTACACATATTGTCTAGCCCAAGGCAACAGCCTACCTTTGCAGAAAGGAATGCAGTTGCACTAAAGCTCATTTATCTTGGCCAGGTTAACCAAGTGCAGCTTCATCCACACATGGTTGAAAGCAGCAGCTCATTAAAAAGTGGTTTAATGTTTTATTTCTCAGATCTCTAAATAACTCTCAAAATGTCACTAAGTTCTTTCACTTAGCTTGTATTACTAGTATTATTTCAAAACTCAGTAACTTATTCTGATTAGAAATATGAGGATTGTCCCTACATTAAAGCTATGCTAATTGAAAACCTATTTTAATGTAGGTTTGAACATGACGTTTTAGACTACAGTTCATTTTAAGATCACTAAAATTAAATTTGTGGCTTATTTCAGAATTTTTTTAAATAGTGATTTTCCATTTATTTATTCTCGCTTTATCGTCCTTTTCTGCCATGACTGTGTTTGTGGTCACTTCGTGGTCGCCGTCCTCTCACTCTGCGGTAATCGCACTTTTATGTCCCGTCTTATCCGCCGGTTCCCAACTGTCATGTAAATCTTACAGAGCAAAGCAGAGCTCTAACTCAGTTGTTCTACCTTCGGGGCCAAACATAATGATCTAGAAAAAAAAAAGAAAAGAAAAGAAAAGAAAAAAGATCACGCGAGGACAAAGGGTAAATCATTCTCAGTAACACGCCCTGCTGTATCCTGCACGCACATCTGAACTGGCGCTAGTTCCTATTCATCCCCAACTGTGGCGTTAAAAGAAAGCAACGGCGCACAGGCGAGGCCACATGCTTCGTTTCCCTCCTGCACTCACAGCAGAAAGATAAAGTCATGGTGATTGCAGAGTAAAAAAAAAAAAAAAAAAACTTAAAGAAAAAGGTCAAAGCAGTTTCCATGGAAACAAAATAAAAGCACACGCTCTAGAACGACTGTTGTCGGGTGAGAAACTTCACGAGCATCCATTTATCCGCCTGCTAATCCTGTTTTCTGATCACCTTTTCCACCTGAAAGAGCAGAAACATGAATGAGGCGCTTCGCTCCGGGCCAGAGCCGCTCCGTCAGGGAGACACCGAGACACGGAGACACGTCCTCGTTCTGGGAGGAAACGCGTTAACCCTTTTCCGACCCTCGGGTCACGATGATACGTGAAACCAAAGGGTGCCGAACCTGGCCTTATAATTTACCTTGAAGAATCACAGCTGCACAGACTGCTGGGTAACTTCCCGCTTAACCTCGTCTTCTGATAGTCGGAGCATTTTGGTTCATTTTCTGTTTTCTCGTCATCTCAACGCGACTGTTGAATAAACGCACACAAGGGCGATTCTAGGGAGACAAGTTTCCATCGCGAGATCATTGAAATAAAGGATTAGCTACGCTGATTGTTAAAATTTGGTAGGTGATCAGTTTCTGCTCCAGGCCTGAATCTTCAGAGTCACATAAAGGTAGTTACAAAATCAGCCTTCTGTCACCAGGATTAAAGGACAAATGTCTCCGCAAGATTCAGCGGAGCTCATCCATTCATTTATCTTTCGTTGCAGTGATTACTGGAACATTGTCCTCACAGGTTTACCTAAAAAAATCAATCCTCCAGCTGCAGCTGATGCAGAACGCTGTCGCTGGCGTTCTGACTAAAACCAGTCAGATGGAGCACATCACCCAGTTCTAAAGTTTTTCCACTGGATCCCTGCAGCTCAGAGAATAGACTTTAAAATATTGGTGTTGGTTTATAAATCTTCCAATTGTTTAGCACCAAAATACTTTAAAGATCTGCTGTTGTTGCATCAACTTTTTAGACCCTTCATATCTTCTGGTTCTGGTTCTGCTCTGCATCCCCAGAACCAGAACCAGACATGGAGAAGCAGCATTCAGCTTCTATGCACCATAAATCTGGAACAAACTTCCAGAAAACTGCAAAACAGCTGAAACACTGAGTTCCTTTAAAATCCACCTGGTTGAGTTGCCTTTGATTCATAAAAACTGGAACTCTGATCAACATTTGATGTGTATCAGCTTAATGATTTTGATTTTAGGTCCAACAACCTTTTTTTCCCTTTTTCTTTCAGTCTCCTATTTGTCTGTCATTTCAGTTTTAAAAAAAATACACAGCAGGAGTTTCACACGTACATTTTAAACAGTTGCCGATCTCAACACCAGAATAAAATTCATCCAAATTGATCACCGTGCAAAAACACTCAAGAACTACATCTGAGACTCTTCAGGGCTCAGTTGACACAACGAAAATGTTCAGATTCATGACAAGTTACAGTCAGACAGAACAAGTTCGGCTTGTTTGAAACTATTGGCAGCAGGATTTGTTTTCTCCTCATCAGGAACATGAGAGCAAGACTAAAAGGTACAACCAGATCAAACCACAAGAGCTCCAGAGGGGTTTCCTTTAGGCAGATGAGTCCAAGGTGTCAAATGTATCTGACCATAATGTCAGCAAAAAACAACTGTCTTTGTACGGAGGGGGAGGGCTGATGATCTGGGCTTGTTTTCTAGCCACAGCCACTGGGTGTACATTTATGGAGAAAAATATTTGGTCAAACTTTTCTTTAAAAACTTTTTTCTTCCCTCCCGAATATAATCTACATAAAAATACACGACTAAAACCGTGATTGAGATTTTTGTCTAATGAAAACAAGATGAAATATTGGCAAAATTCAGTCCGATTGTACTCGCGTAGCCGCCGGGTCTCATCTTTGGACCTAAAGAGGAACAATCTATTTATAATTCACAGAAGGTTTGTAATAAATAAAACTAACCCTCTGAATTACACCACGTTGTTTTAAACATGCCAAACCCACAGGGGGCAGTGTAGAGCAAAGCTAAAACCTATGTCAGTCAATCAGAATCCTTCAAAACAATCACAACTTCCTGATAGGAATGAAATATGAAGCCAGGGGGCTCGTTTTTGTGCACAGATAAGTTAAAAATACTTTTGTGCCGTCTTTGAATATAAAATAAAAAAACACGCAAGTCATTGTCGATTGGGAATCGTGTCAAAGCAAGTATCGATGTTGGCAGCATTATGATCCCATATTGGGGGTGGGGGATAGCCTGTGTAAAACAGCTGACCCCACTTATTGGAGCAGTTGGACTTGTAAAAAATAGGGGTGCACTGATTGCAGTTTTCTGGCCGATCGCCGATTACCGATCTTTTAAAAAGCTTAACCTGCCGATTCCGAATTTGGCCAATATCAATTTTTTGGCCTGAAATGTTTCTCAATACAGCAAGAAAGTTGTTGAAGTGGCAACAGTGGGCTCACTATTGTTAATTGTAAATGTGCAGACATAACATGGTGATCCGGTCTGCCAGTCAAACCTTTCTCACCGGAGAGCAAAAGAGGACAGCGGTTGATTCTTACACAAGCTAGATAAGATCAGTGGATAAGATCGGCTTCATACTTACTATTTTTGATAACTGCTCAATATGTCGTTATAATCTTGTCCTTACTGCTTCATATATTCTTCTGATCTTCATTTTCTATGTATTTTAAGACTTTAATACTTAAAGTTTGTGTGTAGCTATATGCCTCAGTTCCCCGTCACTTTACTTTCTGGATGTTACGCCTGGATTTCTGCTCTATTTTAGTCACATCTGTAGCTAATTTAGGAGACTAAACACCATTTTGATACTGTAGAGCATAGTTTGATTACAGCTACAGCTTTTGAATCTTTCAAACATCATGGTGTATGTATGCTGCAGATCATCACTACGCAGTGGTGAATTCATGATGAGCTGCGTCCTTGTGTGGCCCGGCAGATTGGCGAGGACTGCTAAGGAGATCAACAAGACTCTGCAAAACATCCACAAACCTCCAGTCAGGAGACGCGCAAAATGTGAAGTGTAGGACTTCTAGAATAAATATTTCCCACACTGGCTGTATATACAGGTTTAATTGTACTCTCAGTACTGACTGCTGTCTGTGTAGCTGATGCTGTACTTGTGAATATGAAAATAGGTTTTCTGCAGATAGTTTTTAATGTATAGACCAGTAGGGTTGGGAGATATGGACTTAAACATTTATTGTAATGTTTTGTGCTGCTATTGTGACGATAAAAGTGATAAGAACTATTTATTACTTCATTTTTAGGCGCCTGTAGAGCTGTGACTCAGTGGCACAGCACGTATAGCTCCACAAACACTAAATAAAGCGAACGACATTCTCATTTCTGCTACGCTTCTTTAGGACACCAGTCAGAAAAAGTGTGATTTGCATCACTAAAATGCAGACAGTAAGTGCATTTAATCTTATTTTCAAATGTATTGATACACTTTTACTGAACTAACAATCGAGAAGAATAGTAAGCAATTCCGACAATGCGGACAGTTTTAGGGGTTATAAAAACATAATTAGTTGGAATTTATCGCAACAAGAAATCAAAATAATCTCACGACAAGAAATGTATCACGATTCATGATAAACAAAACGACAAATGACAGGTACATCTTCAAAAATTAGAATAATGTAAAGTTAAACTAGGTAGCATATGTGTGTAGTAGCACTGTCTGTAAAAGGCATTAACTGCAGAATTGTATGATTGAGTTTTTGTAGTTGTGTCTCCGAGGCACTGAAGATGAATTTTGGGCTACAGTCAGGCACAAAGGACCTTCTCATAGTTTTTGGTTATTACTGTTCATGTTGCCTGTCAAATAAATCAAATAAATTAAATGTCAAAGTGAAACTCATGTCATATACAGCAGATTCATCACAAACTGAATTACTTCAACCCTTTATATCTTGTAACAGATTTGATAAAAAATTCAATTCAATTTATACTTTATTGATCCCAAATAGAAATATGACAGATAATGAAGCGTCTCAGAAACTGTTAATCTTATATAAAATGGACAAAAAAAAAAAAAAAAAATATATATATATATATATAACAGAAGATGCCAGGCTTCGGAAAAGTATGTTCGGTTTTTGTAGACTCAGAACCCGGTTGGGGCTCCTTCTGCATGTTACTGCATCAATGCAGCGTGACATGGAGGACATCAGTCTGAAACACACTGAACAGAACAGGAGGAGGCTGTGTGTGTTTTTCACCACGAAACAAGCCAATGATTATGACCATCCTGCATTAGGATCAGAGAACAATGAAAATAATACACATCATGTAAAATAATTTATTCAGATACATTCCCAATCACAGCTTCTTCACTTTACTCCCAAGAGCATTTCGTCATTCAAGTACATATAATAACCATCAAACACACGTGTATAAAACAAAGAAAAACGATTTGGCTTTAACTCATTTCACAAACCACAAAATATTAATCAGATTAGATATTTTGTATTCACTAAATTCTTCATAAACACCGTGCTGAATTATTTGGTTGCCATGTAAAGACTTAATCAGCTCTTCTACTGTAGAAATCAACAAACATGGGCTGGAATGTTAAGATAAACCAGCTGTAACCCAGGAAATAAAATGTTTAACAAAAAAAAAGAAGAAGCATGATGCCGTTTTCTGTGAAGAACCCAAAAGAGGAAAACCGATTCTTATGAGGAAACAAAACAAACCAGGCATAAAAAATAAAAGAAAAAAATTATGGGCACCAAGCTGCAAACTCACAAAACTAAGGGGAATTCCTCAACTGTATGCACTGCAAACGTACACAGAGAATGATAAAAACTAAGCTGACAAATGAGCCCCTATGCTCCAGTGAATCTCTAAGGGCTGGAATGGCATGGGGAATGAGCTCCTAACAGAAATACCGGGGGAGGAAGAAAAGAGTCTCGTTGCGAAAGAGTTGAATTACCATGTCGCTGGGGAGCAAAGGGAGCGGGGGAAAGCTGCTTTAAAGAGGCAGCGGATCCGTCAGCCAGAGGAGAACCGCTCTGAAACTGGGAATATTTCTGAGAATCACACGGCAGTGGATGAAGAGCGGTGGTGACCCAACATTCAGTAGGAGGAAACAAAAACTAATCTTTGACCTGCTTTTGGAAGGTTTCCATTAACTATTGAGATTTAAAAAAATAAAACAAATCAAAACAAACAACAAAAAAAAAATCAGAGAAAACATCCCAAACATCGAAAAAGTTACACCAAGTTTAAAATCCTAGGTTTCCTCGGGCCATGCAGTAGCCCAGTTTGTTCTGGTTTCCGAGGAAGGACATGGCGCCCACATAAGCCTCGATGTGGATTGGCTGCTGCAGGACCAGGACTCCGTTGGCTTTCCCAGGAATTGGCTTTCTGACGTGGGCTCTCTCAGCCGCAGCCTTGAGCTTCTCGGAAAAAGCCTGGATCTGAGGAAGGATCAGAAATATTAACACAGATTAAGATTTTTCATCATTTCTTTTTAACGTTTTAAATGCATCCAATGAAGTGGTGAAGGTTCTGGTGGGCCAAAACAAGAACATTCATGTATTCATCCAGGCAGAAATGCCTAAACATGTTGTGCAACAATAGATTTGGCTATGAATAACTAATAAATACCAAAACTTTTATTAACATTTTAAATTTAGATCAAAATGACCAAATTGGGATATCATCTATGATGGCGTATTAGTGCCACTGTAGATAGCAAAAAAAAAGGAACAACCCTCAGACATAAACTCAAATTCTGAGATTAAGATCAGAAATTCAGCTTTTTTCTCAGAATTTCTGGGTTTTTCCTCAAAAATATACTCCTTTTTTCTATCTACCATGGCCCTGGCACGCCACCCTGCACCACTTGATTATCAGGAAAAGCCAAAAAGTTTTCCATGATGTCAAACACACTGGGAAGCTCCTTCTTCCTTGGAAGTGGGAATACAAATAGGTTGAGGCAGGGCATTCTGGGATTTAGAGTTTTTCCCAGTACATTATTTTCTACATGTCATTCAGTTCTTGTTTTCCAGACATAACTGAACCCAACAGATAAAACACTGGGTTACAAAAAATATTTTTTGGAATTTGTCTTTGTTTTTTCAACCGACTTTGAACTATTTTTCACTGCTGGATCGAAAAATGACATCCATTTTTCTCAATCAGGTCAGGTTTTTATTCGAACTTGATTTAGAGAAATATGATCTGACTAAATTGACTGAATTTTTTGTGACATTGTCAGTTCATTTCCGTTAGTATTTCTCACCCAATAAAGGTTTTAGGAGAAAACAAGTTTTCTAACAGAGTGTATTTAAATGTTACAAACTTGGATTTCTGTAAATTGAATAATAAACCCTGATAAGGGTAAGTAGATGTAAATTGAACATCAATCATGTCTTCATTGTGTAAAATCCTCCGTCTCCTTTCTGTCCTGATGGAGTCTCTCCTCCTGCTCATCACTCATTGATCCTCAGGAAATCGATCCAGATGTGAGAACAAGTCATGCATTTTGATGCTCATGTTGCTCCATATTTCAGAATGTTGACCTGATTGAGGAAAACCAAAGTGACTTTTGCATTCGGCACATCAACATGACCCTAAAAGAGTTGAAAAACCCCAGATAATTTTTTGTCTGTTGACCAGTGTAATGGATGGAAATGAGTGATGCACATCAGTAAAATAAAGCAGTATATTCCAATGTTAAGGATTTACCAGTCCTCACACACAGGGATGCAGATCCCCTGGATTTCTGATTAATAACATTCTTTATTTGAGGGCAATAATATGAAATAATTTCAAAAATTGAGACAAAATACAGAGTTTACAAGATAAACTCTAGTTTATCTTGTTTAGAGGACCAGTGCAGTTCACCGCTTTTATATCCATTATTAGGAAACTGTTTGAGGGACTCTCGTATGTCAACATACATCTATGTCCTAACCGTAAAGTGCTGCCAAGCATAACTGTAATTTCTGCCTCAGCGGGGTAATTAAATCCTTTCCTCACAGCAGTAGCAGCATATTTACCTCGGTGCTACACAGGAGCTGAGTTACACCCAGTAACTATGTTGACCTCCCAGAAAACACACCTGTACGCCACGACATGAGGAAATGAGGTCAGAGTGTTGAATCACAACTTTTCACTGGAGATTGTTTCACTCCCTGGCAGAGACAGACTTTACCATCAGGCATATTAAAATGAGCCATATGTTACTTTTATAATACATATATGTATACAATTGTTGAAACAACCACAAAAACAAATAACCAGCTCCTTTACCTTCAACAACCAATCAGTCAGGAGGCGGACCGTAGCGCTGTCAATCACCATCCGTGTTGCCCCTTGCTCTCTGTTTGGGCTGCAGCTAGCAGAGCCTGTCGTTAATGTTCAGGCTAGTTAGCATAGCCACTGATGTCGGCAGATAAACGGTTTTCCTGTTACGGTAAGTCGTTTCTCCACCATCAGCATATTTAGCAGCACGTAAACAAGATTGATTGACAGCGCTAAGACCCTCCTGGCTCTGATTGGGTTTTATTTCCTCAGATAGAAAATAGTAGCTCAGGAAGGAGCTGGATTTTTTCCACATATTATCTATCTCACACCACATTGTCAAGGCATGGGGATAGCTTTGAACAAATAATTAAAATAAATAAATAAAATAAAAAAAGCTACATACTGCAGCTTTAAGGATGTTCCCACTTTGGCAGCCACTAGAAATGTTTGCGTTCCTATATATGGCAACTACTCTAAGGCACTGCATTTAACGTAAAACTGTCCTATTGACACAAAATCGTCAGATTTTAGCTAATGCTGGCGTATGGTTATGATCCACGGGGGGAAAAAAGAGATTCTTTCAAATAAAATAAACAAAGGTGAAAGTAAAAACAAACATGATGCTTGGCACACTATTTAATCTGTCCATAACTCATAGTGTAGCGACGCACACACACTAATGATCAGGTTCAGACATGTGGAGGTAAAGGATCTTTAGCCTCAAGGAGAAAAAAGTTTGAGTTTTAGTCCGACTTAAACTGTTTATTGTATCGTTTCTAGAAGCAGCCTCACCTCATTTACAGTTTTCAAAAGCATCTTGCTGTAGAGGATCAGTTTCTGTTTAAATAAACTTTTTTTCCCTTTTTTTTAACCAAAGACGGGATCAAATTCCTGATTGCAACATCACTGATGACACCTTTTAAAAAGGAGGTTGAGTAATGTTCAGCAATTTCCCTTTTAAATTCCACACCTTAAGGTGTGAAGACGCGCCATTTTATCAGATCTAAACTTGGCTACATTCGTTGTGAAACTCCACATTCGTTTTAAAAACGACTGAACGCCTTTGAACAAAAAGACAAAAACAGGACTTTTAAAAACCAGCAGCTGGAGAACAGAAAGCTGCACAAAAACAAAAACAAAACAAAGAAGCTTTGATGGAATATTTAACAAACCGGATGGTGAATCATGAATCCTGACCAACTCAGAATCAGGACAAAAGAGTGGACGGTTCTCGGTACTGAGGTCTGTTACAAAGTCCCACTTCGTCTCCTCAGGGGGGCAGGAAGGCGACATGACCATTTCCTGCTGTAACACACAGTTTGATCTCCACATGCGCCAGGATGTAAGGTGGATCGGTAGGCAACATTTTACCAGCCGATATTTCTCAGTCCCAGGTGACGTTCGGACTTTTTTTGGGGGGGGAACAATGGCTAAAAATGTAGGAATAAGTGGCCAAAAACCAGAAAGACGGCCATTTGAGATTACTTTGTTTTAAAACTGGATAAAAAAGGTGAACCACAGGATGTAAACAGAGCGGTTTTAGCAAAGGACTCAAACATGATGAGATTACATGAGCGCTATGTGTTCTGTTGGTTATGGTAGGCAATCAGCGGCAGAAATATGGATAAATATGTAAAGGACGTCCTCAGACTGACACCTTCACTGGAAATGTCTCGCAAATTAAAATGCATGAAAAACTTTTCACAAATTGCAAGAAAATTATCTGTACATGCCTTCTGAACTCTACGGAAGCAGATCAGGGTCACTGACAACAAAACTTATTTTCACTATTTTCTCAAAATTCTGACTTCGAAAAAAAAAATAAACAATTGGAATTGTTTAAACTGTTTATGCCACCATAGTCTTAAAACTAAGCCTGCGTCATCATTTATTTGTGACTCAGTGAATAATATGTGTCATGTTTATTTTTTTCCTATTTCTTATTTTGTTTGTTTTAACTTTTTACTATGGGCCTTCTTTTGTGTCTGTAATATTATGATGATGATGATGATGATGATTTGGGATGGGCTTTCAGTGTGAATAATGAGCAGGTTTACAAATTCCATAACTAGGAGGAAGCAGTCGTGTGATTTTCAACATTTCCCTGCCCATGTAAACAGTTACGGTGGTAAACATCAGAGCATGCAGTCACATTTTTAAACAGAAAAAATATGTGAAAATAAAAACGCAGCTCAATACAAGAAACTGAAACTCAGTTTCTAGAAAATCACTAGTGGCACAAATGCTGGTTATTATTTATTAATATAAAGGGGAGAATTTTGGATAATGTACGCTTTATTAATGTCACTAATTTGACATGACACATGGCTGCTAAACTCTAAAAAGACTTAGATGACAGTTAGGGGTGCAATGAGACCAAATATTTCTCGTAAAGGTTTGTCTTGAAAACAACCTATCCTCAATAAAGATGTGAAATCTCTGAAACTCAAATTAGTTTTCATGTATTTTGCCTTCAGCACCAACTCATAAGATTAGATCATGCAGCTCGTTCCTGGATCCAGGTGTGTGTGTGCATGCGTGTGTATGTGTGTCTCAGTTCTCAGAGTTGAAAATGATCAGTTCCAAATAAATCGTCTTTGAGGCTCCTTTTCCAGTTAGTCATTTCTCTGTTCTGACTCACTCCACCGCACCATCAAACATGGAGATGTCAGAACAACACCTACACCTGGGTTGGAGGAAGGCAGCTGAAAGCAAAATGCAACTGAAGCCTTAATGTGTCTGGATTTCCATTTCACTATGAAAATCACTAAATTGGGAGGGATGGGTTGATAGGAATATATCTTTTTTCTTTATAGAATAAATCCTAAGGCATCTGCGGATTATTCTGAGAACTCCAGAAGAACATTTTTCTATTCTAAGAACAGAAATGTTGTAACAGGCTAAATTCCTTGAAGCACCAGTACATGGGTTCTGTGATTAGGAAAAAAAAAAAGAAACAACATGTCTCTCTCACAGCGTCTGCGGAAACTAATAATTATAAAAGCAAAACCGTCATCAGTCCACCTACGTCACAGAGAGCAGCCAAGGTGTCGATGTTCCTCACAGGATGGTGAGTGAACGTGGTGAAGGGGAAGTCGTTGGCAAAGGGGTTCCACCTGGAGGTGAACGTGGGCTCCCTCAGCCGGTCCCAGTAGATGCGCACCCCATCCCCGTCTCTCCTGGAGAAAAAAAAAAAAAAACACACACACAAGCGTTTTAGTTTTGTTTTTTTCGTCAGCGTTAGTGACACTTGGTCCAGCCTTTCAGCTTCCTGTCACAGCTCACTTGGGGCACTGAATGCGCATCTTGTTTTTGTTTTGCTTTGGGAGCCATGCGCAATCTGTCAATCTCTCCCTGGCTTACAACAGACACCCAGATGATCCGAAGGAAACATGTTTGTTTGTTTTTTTTTCCTGTTTTGTTTTGTTTTCTGGACAAGAAATTATGTGAAAAGAACAAGGCTGCCTAAGATATAAAAGAGTTTTCACTGCTGCTTCCAGCGCTGTGAAGGCTTATAGTTAGACATAAAAATTTAAAGAAAATCACAATGAGATTCCCACAGTAAGACATGCTTAACCAGAAACAACACAGTCTTACTGTATCGCAGTATTTAAAAAAACATACATCACAAATTTAGAAAAGGATCCAACTGCGATCTAACTAAAAAAACCAACTCTATTGTTTTACTGTGTTAAAAATGTGGCAGCTGTAAAATTTTAACACAGCAGAAGTTGTGGGTTCAAAGTAAGGCTGATTTTGTCAGGACAGATTTACTTTCACAAACGGAGCATTATAGCTTTTGCTGTATTTTTCCACTTGGTATACAAATACATAGATTTAAGGCTTTATTAGAAATTGCTTTGGGCTTATATCAAATACAACTGAGACAGAAAAGAAAGGAAGAGAGGTGGGGCAAAAAGAATAGAGGACAGAAAGAAGGATGCAGAGAATACAAGAAAGCAGCCTAGAAGTCTGCATCTACACCTGCAGAAAGAGAAAAAAATACAACTGAGAAAACACAACACAAAACATACGCACATGTAACAAAGACGTCACGGGAAAGTACACTGTACTAATGAATACAGGATGTTTTTAGAGACAACCGCAGCCCAAGACTGTATCGTCTTTGGCCCAGCAGAGCCAGGGGGCCCGGGCCCCGCAAGGCGGTCACCTGGAGTGAGGCGGCAAAGCATCGGTGGACAGAGGCCCCGGGAGTGTGATCAGGGGAGGAATAGATCACACATATGGTGGGAGGTCTGAGATGATCAAGGAGAAACACAGTCCAAGACCTGACATAACCAGGTACACACACATCACAATCACATGTTCCCATCCTCATGCACACACACTCCCACCCAACATAACGACACACAAGAATTTATGCCGTACACACACTCGCACCACCTACAGTACATGCCCTCTGCACACCCAGGTCCAGGCAACGATACCCCAGAGAGGCAGTCAGACCCAAACCAAGGAGAGGTGGTCCTCTTCATTCCACGATGGAAACCAGCAGACTGTCCAAGCCCCCCATACCTACACCCCGGGAGTGTGACCGGGGGTGTAGGTATGACGTGGAGTGTGACGTGGAGGGAGGTGACCGGGGATGTGGAGGGACAGACTGGGGAATGCTGAACATCAAGAAAAAATGTTTCTCAGTGAGGATTTCAAAGCGAATAACAAGAATCTTAGAGTACTTTCAATAGTTTATGCCAAATGAATGTCAGTAAAGAACGTCAGGTTTACAAAAAAATGTTGCTGAAAAGGAGAGTCCTTTGGTGTGACAATTAGTGGGAAGTTTGGACCATGTGTATGGTTTATTGGTTTAATACAGCACCCTTCATGAGCATCTGAAATCAGACAAGATTCTTCTCTAATGGTAGATTGAAAGCGCCATCAGTACCAACCCTAGTGGTCAATTTAAAAGAAAGAGAAACATTTTTACTCTGAAGTTAACTCAAACCAGGGTTGTGGGAAGCTGTGCCACCTCTGCTTAACATGGACCAAAAAACATGTTAGGCTACAAGCTGGGCAAAATGAAAACTACATTCCCATTGAAAATGAAATGTATTTGCATGTGTTGCAATTTAATGCATCCTTTGAATAAACTTACAATGCAAAGTCAAAGGATGCTATTACGCAAGAATGTAATTCCTGTGTCACCGTATCATACCTGCACACCCACACACGTATGCATCACCAGGTAAGTGATCCGTTTTCTGAGTGAATACTTAATGCAGACAATCTTATGTATGCCAGGCTTAGCAGTAAGCTAAAGTGCACTCATGGTCTTGTCATTCTTCTCCTCTTTCTTCGGTTAGTTTTAAAGTAAATACTGCAATACAAATGAAAAAGCCCCAGGGTCATATCTTTTCTCAGCTTAATGAAAACCTCAGAAGACCGGAGTGGAAACACACCCCGACCATTCAAAGATCTCATCTTCGAAATGATGTGGGTGCTGACCTACATGCCTTCAAGATCCCTGCAAATCTCTACATACTGTATGCCCGTCAAACGTGATCAGGGGATCTAAGCGTGCAAGACCTAAAATGAATGCAAGTTTTTCTTGGCCACGCCTCAAATTGTGGTGGGTCACATGAAGGTTCAAACAGCCTCCTACAAAATGTAAAAGCAATGCTACTTGAAATAAATGAGGACAAAGATGAAATAATCACAGGAAGTTTGAAAAACGTAAAAAATAAAGAGGAGTGAGGAGGTTTGCTATTTTAGTATACCGCTCTTCTACAGTTTTTGCCCCTAACTGGCCCCTGCTAAAAAGAAATCTAGACCTTGTTGACAGAGTCTGCTGATAAATACATCTGTAACAAAAGCAAAGAAGGGGCATAAGATAAAATAAGTAGCAAAATTACTAATTAAAATAATCTCTAATCACAGTACGAACTGGCGAACGTTAGTCACCAACAATCACAGGAAGTATGTATGTACATTATGCTAAAGTTCCCGTCTTATTCCCGTCACGCTCTACTGTAGATTAAGACAAGCATGAACACCACAAAAGTAAAAAAAACAAACAAAAAAAACTCATTCATATGAACTTTTCATTGCATATCACCCTTTCTTGTGAACTGAATATATTGTTTGAAGTCTAGCAAAAACAAGTCTTGTTTCAAACAAATTCCCATCATGAGAGGATAACCTTTTCAAATTAGATCAAAACTGGCTATATAACAAAAAAAAAACTATCTTGGAGCTCCAGCATCATTTATCTCCAACAAACTATTAAAGTTGTTGCTAACCAAATAATTAATTGGAGCTTGAGACAGTCCTGATGTCCAGACGTCTCCGTCTGCCAGCACATAGAGCCGCCCGATCCTCAACCCTTCAAGGAGACACATGTCAACACTGACTTATGAAAAGATACATCCACTAATGAGAAAACCAATCCAAGGGTTGAGAGCTGAACTGCAGCAGTGTTCTTTTTAAAATCAGCTCTGGAAGGCTCTCGTCTTTAAGACTGCCGATTAGGGCAGCAGTAATTATAGAAGCCATGATGTCCATCAGCTGTAAAATCATCTCAAACGGTTTGCATCCCCAGTGAATCTGAGCAAGCCAGTGGTAAATGCTTGGCTCAACACAGACACGAGCCAAGAATTGAGAACTGCTGGCCCGGGGTCACGGTCCAACACTCTCATGTGTGAGAACAAGAGTACAGAGTGGGGGCAGGAGAGTGGGGGAGGGGGTGTGGATCAGTGAAAAACAGGCAGGATATCAAGATTTTAGATGGAACTACAAACAGTCTTTCATCTGAGATTTAACAACAGCCACTAAAACTTAAACCATCTGTACAAAGAGCAGTACATGCAGTCATTGCTGAATTGTCGCTATGCATCTCAATATATTAAGATCACCTGATTATGGTTTGTTGAACAATCTTAAAAGTTAGCCTGGTAAAAACCAGCCCTTGTTCATACAGACGGCCTGGTCACTCCACTATTGAGAAACAATTACTTATTTGTGGCGTGGACTCGATTAGATCTGATTTTACAAAATTTGCTAACATTTGGTCATCACCTACCATAATGCATCAACACGCCTGCACAGGAAGCTACGCTATGAAATTTACCAGAAATTGCGGGCCCTGTAAATGAACATCCACCCATTGCAAAGAAAGAAGTGGTGAGCCAAACGACAACAATGCCAGCCATAAACCGTCTTGGACAGTCCTATTGCTCAGACTTTAATTGCTGTGATGCGCGGAACAACTCGGACTGAACGGCTTCGCTCACTTCCGCCGCTGCTATTGCCAAACAACCCTCATAGAAACAGACTACAAAGTTCTTAATTCCCAATCTTATGGTGTCAACTTATTTTATAAAGGAATCCTTCTTGTAGAGATTTCCACAACTGCAATTCCCAAACTTGGATGTGACAAAGAGCTCTTTGGTTGGTAGAGTAGAAGAGGTGGGTTTTGATACCAAAGAGATAATATGTTTGGCAAAATTATAAAAATTTTAAGTTTTGAAATTTTGTGTTGTCGGACCGTTAAAGTTTTAGCCATTTTTAGTCGTCCGGTCACTACTGGGAAGGTTCACCACTGTTCCATGTTTTCTTGACATGTAGGTAATGGCTTTAAAACCTTGGAAATGGTTTTGTAACTTTTTCCAGAAGGATAAACGACAATAACATTTCTCGTCTGTTCATAAATGGGCATGAGATCTTTTAGCCTACTTCACATCGTCAGACAGGACTCATTCATTTTTGATTTGACCAGTGAACGAACAAAAATGTTAATCACAATTTAGGGGGACAGAAATGTTTTCACAGTTCTATATATCTGAAGTTGTTTTTTAGTTTTTGCTAATAGAGAAATTAAATTTACCACAAACCTAAAATATGAGAAGAGCTATTAGGACTTCACATATATTAGGAGCCATTAATCAAACATTCTCCAAAATCCAGTCACTAATACAAATGTTATGATGTTTGATATGATTTATTTCTGGATGATAAACAACTGTAACCACCGTTAGTTTGTGGTCAGAGCCTTTGTGACAAACGCTGAGTAGAAATAACAGCTGGATTTCATACGAGCAAAAACAAATAAAAGCAGAATGCAGGCGATTTCTCAATGCTGTTCTGATTTTGCTAATGACCTGTCATGCTGATGTGCAAATCTTACCACATGCCTTGTGCAACAGCTCGCTTCCTGCCAACCAGAATTAAACACCTGAGGCTAAACAATAGCTGTTGATATGTCATGGTGGCAGGGAGGGGCTGCATCATAATGCAATCACCATACCCTGTTTACACAAGTACGCTCAGAATGACACCGCCGCTGCTGCCGAACACTTTGACTCTCCCTCATACCCCCCCTTCGCTGCTCTGCCCTCCAAAGGTAAATGCAGTGCCGAGAGAATAGGAAGGAGGGCTGACAAAAACCCCAAACAAGATAAAAACCTAACACAAAAAGCAAATCTCTGCTTGAAAGAGTGATTGTATTTCAGCAAAAAGCGGCTGAGGACGATGGAGTTTGCACACACTGCCCCTTTTGTAGGCGCGTACTGCTGTTTCTGTCCAATCAATGGGAATATAAAAAAGCTTTGCTGAATTCCAGAGGTAAGCTATCACCAAGAGAGGGACCGGCCCAAACAGGCAGAGCAGGGCTGGGCTTTTCAGCCAGAGGCTTTGCTAGTTTCCCCGTGTATTTATGCAGCAGAGCTGGGGTTAGGACTTTCACTGCACCTCACCTGGATACAGTCACCGAAATCAGAAAAAAAGGCAGGCTTCAGAGACCGCCTCAATAACACCCAATGGAAGAAAAAAAAAAAAAAAGTCAAGAGGTCAAACTGGAGGAAATCTTCCACTACTGACTTATTCTATAAAGTTAGTTTCTAACCCTTTTTTTAAAGCAAAGTAAACATTGAATTCTAGTTCTATGTCCAAGGGAAGAAAAGTTGCTTCCTGGTCTTTCAGGCGTTTAAGTCAACATAAAAGATAAATATCAAGCAAGTTCCAGTTGTCATGGCAAGTGTCCCGAGTTGTTTCAAAGCGCACAAACAAATCTGATCCGATTGCTCAACAGCACCTGCAGGTTTGTCAGTCATCCACTCACCGAGATGTAAAAGGCTGAAAAGAATAAGAAGAAAGGTGGGACCTGGAAAAACAAAAGGAAAGGGTAAGGCCTATTTACATTATTCATTACATATCTTCTTGTGCATCCTATGAAGATATGTGACCGTGCTACTGGGAAAAAAAACAAAAAGAGACTGTAATGCTATAGCTGCAGGGCAGTTGGCGAATATTCCCATCGTGGAAAAAGCTCCGGAGTCCACAAGCTCCGAAGTTTCAGCAGCATGCCTCATGAGGACAGTGATGTGTGTTATTATGTGATACAATGTGTGTTATGAGAGCAGCGTGTGTGAAGATTTTATCCACCTTCTGTGCTTTTTTGATTGTGCAAAGGTTTTCTTTGGATCTGTGAACGTTTTGATAAATTGATTTAATCCTTAAAAACATGTAAGGCAAAATAAAAACATGTTTATGAATTTTATTAAAACAAACAAAAAAAAATTTAAAAAGAAAGTGCAAGGGTTTCAATTTGGTTAGGTTGGACTGGTGGTGACCTGACCAGAGAATAACCTGACTCTCATCCAATGACTGCTGGGTAAAGACACTGGACAAATTAGAATGATGCTTGTGAGATAAAGAATGATGAGATAAATCTTTTTTGTCTTAAAAGTTGCTATAAAGTCACTAAATTAAAGACAGTGAGGTAATTATTGTTCACCACACACATGGAGACGTGACCTGGTGGGCAGATCCGTCAGTCAAAACTCTCAATGCAGAGCAAAAGGAACCAGTGGCTGATTTTCAGACCTTTGCCGAGGTCGATACGATTGGTAGATAAGATCGATTTCTTGGGTATTGACCAATCGCCAATCTCGCAAAATTCAAGGCAACTGCCCCTCCTCTGAGCTTCTGCCTCACAGAACAGCCCTCCATCTGTTATTCACACACTCAGATCCTTCAGACTAGCCAGCAGCAATTAGCAAACACCTGATGGAACTGCACATATACTGAGCTCATTATAGGAGCTACGTCTCAGTGAAATGCTGGTAAAATGTTGCTGAAAGGTTAATAGAGGAGCCATGTTGTGATGACTTCCTGAAGCCGGAGCTTAAGAAAGAGAAGTTTTTAAGGAGACAGAGATCCAATTTCAAGATACTTAATTACAAAGTAAAATTTCTTTTAAGTCATATTTGATATAAACTCTTTTATAACAACTGAAGGTGACATAGTTACTTGACTATTCTAGATGATGGCACCAAGTATTGGATTGCTACAAAGTATCGGCAAATCTCAACTCTAAACGACTCCGTACTGAGAAAGAAGAAATTCTGATGGGGACATCGCTTTTTTTTTCTTCATTTCTCAGAAGCTAGGCTTGTGCTCTGTATGGCACTTTAATGTTGGGCAATAAACATTACAAATATCTACTTCATTTCTGTTCTCTATTATGCAGTAAACTGTTAAAGGATGTTTTATACTAGTTTGTTTATGCAATAGAAAAGTTGTTCTCCAGCATATTATGTTGCTTATCAGCTCCAACATTCCTTCCCATGGAAATTCCCTGCTGCCCTAAATATCTCCACAACAAGCCACCATTTCTTTGTTGTTATGCTCTTCTTTGTTCTCACCAATGTCTCTGTACGCAAACAGACTGATTTTAACACCTAAATATCTTGATCAGCATTAGTCATCAGCTTCTCGTCTTAGATGGGACATGAGCCAAATGTAAAGAAAAGTAGTAGTCAATCAAAATAGAGATCTGGCTTTATCTTGCAGGTCTCATGATATAAAAACAACAGGGTGGAGGTTAGCCGGGGCTGTCTGAAGGGTTTCAGATTCTTTGGAAAACATTAATTTGTCAGCACCACCTCCAGAGTTACTTTAAATGTACGTCTCCTCTTAGGCTGATTTTTATCGGTAACCCAATCCAATGAAAAGATGAGATCATCAAGATGAACACCAACATCTTTTGGTTTCATTGTAAAAAAAATAAAAAAATAAAAATTGAAGGAGAAAAAAGGAATAATATTAATTAAAAAAAAGAAAACCTCTGGTTACTGAAACCAGCTCAGCCAGCACACCCAGCCCCCAGCAGGGCGTCATGATACCATCTCTAAATCGCAGTGTTGAAGTTGCACTTATAAGCAACGTGTACGCGCGTAAACCCTTACATACATCAGCTCATGCCTTTCCCCGGAATCTACACAAGAAGAAGTGTGCGTCCACTTTCCACATTCTTCAACCCAATCAAACCAAACCTTGGAAAAATTCAAGCTTGATTTGACATTAATAGGAAACGAAGAGGAAAGAGTTAAACACAGCAGAAACTTCAGGAAGCCTACAGCGATGGGTTGGTTTTCCGATTTAGTTTATCTTCTTTTATATGGTCTATTTGCGCTGTGACTGCTGTGTAGGTGGAACATGACCAGTTAAACCAACTTTTTTGTGATTCTTCCAGGTTTGTAGATGTGGAGCCTGTTTTTGTACCCATGTTGGTTTCGACAAGCTGATCTGGTTGTTTGGGATGGGTAACCTTTGGGATTTAATTGCTCTCTGCAGGCTCCTTCATAATCATCATCATCTCTGGTCTCCCAAATCAAAATACTTCCTTACTCGTGAGACCCATCATTATAAAATTTTTTTTAAGTCTGTTGCATTTATTCTTGTGCCAATTTAAAAGTTTTGCAACTTCTGCCTATAATCTGCGTCATGTATCAGAGATCTGTCCGCGTTTGTCAGGCCTGGAGAAAAAACACGCATTATCTTTGAACGCAATCCGGTTTGGAGTCATATTGAAACCAGGAAGCATCATCAGAATATATGAAATCAATAAATAAATAAAATTCCAGGGTTTGTAAGTTTTGTTTTGATTTTACTGAACAACCTGCTCGTCACTGTGGGCAAATAGTTCAAGATATGTTTGATCTGACTGACATACAGACGTACAGTGATACTAGTGAATGACACTTTCACTAGTATCATTGACTACTAATATCATTAGTCAATGATACTTTCATTGACTAGTGAAAAACATCTTTAGCTGGAATTTATTGTGACAATAAATCAAAGTTGTTGTTTAGAAATGGTTCCAGAGGACTTAAAATGGGCAGCAAGATGTGTTTTCCAGGCATATGGTGCCATTTTACACCACAATCAAGTAACTATGTTACGTTTAGTTGCTATAAAAGAAAATCGAAGGCAGAGCTGCTCCTTGAAGGCGGAGCCAAGTCCACCCAGCTGTTTTGCACAGCTGAATGGTTGCTATGAGAGATTAAAGGATTTGCATGAAAGAACCAAAGCAAAACTCCATGTATGTTTTTGATGAGGAATTAACATCATAAGATAATATCAAGCTTTAAAATGGCAATTTTTCATAAAACTGCCCCTTTAAGTTGTATAAAGCTTTTCAATGTCCACCAAGTTCTTCGAACTTTCCCACTGTTCAGAGGATTGTGTGAAAAATCTTTTTTCTGCTAGCTAGGAGAAACTACCAGCTGCAATCATAAACACAAACAAGAGATGAATAAACCTTTGTGTTGTCCTTACAAGACCCTAAACAACATTCAGCAGGACTTATTGAATGATTTCAGTGAATGTATTTAAGCCCGTTTATATAATTATGACCTGACCTAGAGAAAATTCAAACTTCTCTGACCAAAATGTAGGTGAATATATGAATTTTATCAACACTGGTGGATGAGTGCATTCTCAAGGCTTTGCAACGATTTTCTTCTCTCTGCAGGTTTCTTGTGCAACACCACACGGCAAAAACACAAAATCTTACAAAGTATTTTTGTCTAGCTTCTAGTGCAAATAAAACTTACAAAACTAAAATAAATAAAGTTTTGGAAATAAATAAATAAAACTAACTTGCAAGAACCTTTCCAGCAAGATATAGGAGCTTGTTTTAAGTCGATCATTCTTGAATACTAATAAAAAGCGCAAGTACCGCCGACAGATTATTTAACTTATAACATGGAAAAAAATGTCTCCTTAAAGAATCTGCCAGTGGAAGCAGTACTTTTTTCTTTTATTATCAATATTAAGCAATTATTGACTTAAAACAAGCTCATACATCTTGGTGCAAAGGCTGTTGTAAGTTGGTTTTGTCTCATTTCGAGTGTATCAAGATATTTGCACTAGAAACCAGACAAAAATACTTGGTAAGATTTTGTGTTTCTGCAGTGCATGGTCTGCAATGTTCAAGGTAACTTAATAAAAGTAATGACTACCTCATTTCCTGTTTATGTGGCTGTTAAAGAGTTTGTCTTCTGCGTCATGACAAAAAGTAATCTCAAACTGAAAAAACACCATTGCAAACAGCTGGGTCTTTCTCAAACTTCTTTGCATGCCGTTATAATAAAGTGTGCACCAACTCACTGCCCTCTGCTGTTTGAATAAATAAGCTGCGGTGGTGTGACAAGGTGTGGTCAAAGGAAGAGTTCAACTACTGAAAACGGCAGATTCTACCCATTTCTTATGGCTTCTGCTGTAGCAATCGCTACTCCACACCCAGCTGTTTTGAGTCAGAAATAAAAATGAAGAAAAAAAAAAAAGCAGATGATTCTACATAATTAGTTTGTCTAGACGGTTTGGAAAGAAGCCTCTCAAAACATCTCTAAACAGATCCTGAATACTGGGTCCTTTTTGTTAATTTGTGCACTTGGAGAGTATGTTGCAAAAAAATGTCTGAAAGGTGAAATCCGGAGATAATGGAGGTCAGTCGCTCCGAAAACTGCTTTAGTTTTATTCAAGCGCTTCCGTTAAAGAAAAAACAGTCCAGAAATTTTAGGCAGATATTTAAAAACAGATACATAAATTGTAGGACTGTGATTTCTTTTTAAACAATTGAGCTCTGACATTACAAAAAAAGCAAAAAAAAAAAAGACAAAAATATCTAAGGGAGAAATCACAATCAATGAACAGAGGTAACCGTTTGCACCAAAACGTGATCAGAGAACAATTCGACTCTGCCTGATCTGTGAACGTCCGTATCAGAGAACGCAGAGAACGCACTCTGCAGCAGCAACACATGCAGGATGCCATTAGATCCGGACAGCAAGCAGATGTGGGGATGTGATAAAGCGATGTGGCGCTGCTGCATTAACCCGCTCTACCGAGGGTGCACACTGACATCATGTGGTCAGACGACAACTGTCAGCAGCACGCCTTGACGATGATGACACGAGTGCGACTACAAAAACCTCCCTGGCGTTTGGCGTTGCGTTGTCCTGAGAGAGCGATGTGTGTGAATGAATAACCCGGCAGGCGGAGGACCTCCATGATACCTCTGGGCTCTCGTTTATAAAAGTCTAATATGGAAACGGTGTGGGAGTGAATGATGAGACGAGCGAAACGGATTTACAGCATCAGGCTGGTAAAAGGTATGAAACCATCTCGAAGCAGTTTAGATGTCATCTATCAACACTCATAAATGATCGCCTGCAGTGCTGAGAAAAAGTATTTAGACCCCCTTAAAGTTTTTGTTTTTATTATATTTTCCCACATCACAACCACAAACCTGAGTGTTTCTCAAAGATTTGATGCAATAGACCGACACAACGTAGCACATGATTATGAAGTGCAGGGAGAAATACTTTACAAATAGAAATCTGAAGTGTGCTTTTTATTTATATTGGATGATATTTTAGCAAAGTTGGATTATAGAACAAGCTCCCAAACTAAAACAGTACGAATGTTTAGGCCTGTCACAATAACTTTTGCTGAATGAGAAATTATCTTGGAAGTTATTGCGTTAAACAGTAATGTTGTTGCTTAGAAACCATTTTCCACTAAGATAATGGTAATGGCATAATAATGAAAGCTCACTCTCTCAAAGATCAATATACTTTAAATTAAAGACATTTTAAATATTGAAAATAAACAAAACAGAAATAACTAATAAGTAACTTCATAATTAAATAAATTATGAAGTTAATTTTGTATACAAAATTGTCTGGTTGAGACCAAAGGACCAGACTGAAGACTTTTCTCACCCAGTTTTTGATAGAAAAAAAAGAGAAAAAATCTAAATCATCGAAATGAAAATTATTGAGTCATTTTCATTTATTAAGCGATTAATTGGTTTATTGCTTATTGCCTGTAAATGGTTAAAAGAGCTTTTTGACAGAAACTTCTACTAGCAATTACTTGAAAACGGTTTCTCACCTGCATGACTCCCACTGAGACCATTTAAACAACTGGTTTTAAAGCAACAAGTCATGAATGTAAAGTATCATCACAAATGGGACCAAGAGGACCCGGGTTACTTTAATGGATCTGACGAGATCCACAGGTCCAATGAAAGAATCCGTTGATGACAAATTACAAATTTGACCCAGAAAACCCGGCAGGTGGAGGAGCTCCATGATACCTCTGGGCTCTCGTGGAAAGGATTGTTGAAGTTCATTTTGAGGTACAAAAGTCACGTAGAAGATACAGGAAGAATAGCGGAGTAATGGTGTCAATGCAATACAATGCCATGATGTGAAGGTGGATGGAGCGACACAGAGGGTAAACCTGCTGGAAATCTTGTTAGTTGTGAAAATCAACTTGATCAATCAGGATTATAAATTCCAATTGGAACAATAAGCAATTATCAACAAGTTCCAAGACCAACCCTGCAGTCGTTCCAGTGTCTTTAAAGATTTCATTAAAAAAAAAAATAGTGAACAGTAAAGATCTTTTTTCTAATACCCACAAAAATTCTAACATTTATATAAAATAAAGTTTATTGTTAAATTCCTAAAATATTTTCATTAATCTGTGTTAATGTGGAACAATATAAACTTTTCTTTCAACAAAAAAGTGAAGCATAATTTCTACAGTGTAATTCAACACTGATCCGATTTGAAAAATACATAAAAAAAAAAAAATCTAATAAAATTATCAGAAAATTTCCAAAATCTTCTCAGATGACTGCAACATCTGGAATAATACATATGCATATTCATGGCCCTTATTGAGGTGTGAAAATCAGAAGAACTGACAGCATTGTTGATGTTGTTTCCATGAGAGCATCAATAAATAATATATTTTAAAATGTGATCAAATGCAGCTACAATGCAAAGTAAGTGCTAAAAAATGATTAATTCTTCTTTTAATTTCATCAACATGTTTATTATGACTCAAAATATTTTGAAGCGGCTCAGTCAGAGTACCAACTTGATCTAGTAAAAAATAAATAAAAACCCATGGAGGAAGTGAAGGATTAGGGTGATGGAGGTGTTCCAACCCTTAGAAGACTTAGAGCTCATCACCAAAGAAAAGTCATGTATTGAATATGCAAAAAACTGCTCAGCGATCATAAAGTGCAATTTCTTGTCAAATAAAAATACGTCTGTCTTATTTCTTATGACAAATAAGAAATAACAGTTCTTTTTAAAAGCATTAAAGAGAAATCACTCAAAATCTAAATATTTTGAATATTATGAATAATTCTGGGCCTCAGTTGTATGCACTACTTTTGATGGTTTATCACATAAAATCTCAATAAAATAAAGTGAAGATTGTGCTTGCCACGATGTGGGGGAGTTCAAGGTGTGTGAATGCATGGCACATTTGCATGCTGATACTGCCTACTGATAACAGCTCTACAAAACCCCGAAAAGCCTGACCGTATCAAAATGAAAAGAGGAACAGTGTGACAGGAGCTGGGTAGCTTCCTTCACTATCAAAAGCTCCATTCAGGACTAACTATGATGGCACCTGCATGACCCAGATGCTTTCAGCAGATCAGTCCAAGTAACGTTATTTACATTTCTCTACCAAAGACTCACATTATAATGTCAGAACCAAATAAACAAGACTTTAAAGACACGTTACAATTTTATTCCTACTCCGTTTATTGCGGTGCTAAAGGGAACATATCGTGCAAAATGTACTTTTTAAGGCCTTAAATATCTTTTAGTGTATTTTGAGTGCAAAAACATGCAAGTGTCTTCTCAAAGTGCTGCATTTATATCTTTACATTCTTTTTGGGTTATATTTTTCAGGCTGTTCGTTTTTCTCTATTCGCTTTAACATTTTCTTGTCTATGACGTTCCCGCATCTGCAGCGGAACTGTTAAACAAGGTTATGACTTCCGGCTGATCGGTTTTGTGAATCCGCCAATTTTTTCCTCGCAGCAATTTTTTTTGGTCCAAGTTCAGTTATGTCGAAGTCGCAGATAAACAAGTGGTTGTAGCGTGTGTTAACCCACAGCATTCCTTACAACACCCCCCGCCGGCATCAGAGCCTCTTTGAAGTGTCTGGTCAAATTTGATTTTTCTCAGGAATGTGCCCACATCGGAGGGGAAAGTCCCCCATGTTTGCAGAGCTTCAGCAACCTGCACCACATCGAGAGGGATTTTCAGAAAGTCTTCATCTGATTGAGGGTCACTTCCTTCTCTCTATGGAAGCAAGGGGCACAGCAAAGCTCCATATTGTAGGCACTTGTTATGGTCGGTGATGGTGTCAATACAGTATTAACCCCACTGAGGTTAATGCATGGTTGGTCGTCTTCATTCTCCTGCTCTGGGTCAGACTCTGGCTTTAATATGTAAGGTTGGATGGACAAGTTTTTTGCTGTTGACATCTTTAACAAACTTTGGAATAAAAAGTTTCTCTGCTGGTAGATATTCGCGTCTTTGCTTTCAAACTAAAAAAAAAAAAAAAGGTCTAACGGGGTGGAGAGGAACGCATGAAATGTCTCATTCACATAAAAAAAAAGAAGTACAGCAAAACGAGTCGCCCAAAAAGGCGTTTCAGAACAGGGGTAAACTAGGGGTTTGTGGAGCTACAGTAATGAGAAATTCAGACCAAAGCATTCTACTTTATATACACCATAAGTAAACGATTTACATGTGAAAAGGACGGATTTAAAGGCATAATATATATGAAATATATTATTTCCTGAGCTGACCTTTTATTTCCCCGCCTAAAATCTGTTCTCATGAAACAGAAAGTTCTGTGGAAGGTTCAAGCAGCAGCAAGACTTTGCTTTTCATATATACATGAACACGATTGCAGATCCGCAACCAAGACAAAAAAGGACACGCTTCCTGTGGGACAGAGGAAGAAATCTGAGAAGGAAAAGGAGCTGAAAGAGAAAACAGACAGACAGAGGGAGTGTTTGAGGCCCAAGCCTTTGCTATTTGAAAACTGTGTCTTTACAGCCGGACTCCCGGTTGGCTTTCGCAGGCGTTTTATGTATAATTCAGCGCAACGTGCCGAGATAAACCCTCCAATAAAAGGCTGCGCTCTCTAAGCTTGTCGCGCCACATTACGTTTTATTCATCAAATTAGTTTTAGTTGGTTCGGTGTCCCCCGGGCCCGTCTTTAAAAGGTTTACATGAAAGGAGGACATTAATTTTGCCACTAATCAGCTAAGTGACAGCTCCGAATGACAGCGGTGCGCCTCACCCCAGAAAAAGGCACAACTCGCCCTTTTTTCATCCTCCTGCGAAGCGAGTTCTCGTTCCCCGTTGTCCCTGCGAGCTCCCTGCACCGTGTTACACTTTTCATTACATCCTTAGATATTTATTTTAAATGGACTCTGTCTGATACAAGATTAAAGAAATATATTAACAGCGAAAAACTGGAATAAGTAGGTCAAAAAAAAATTGAGCAAGCATGCTTTTGCTACAAAGAATACTGGTTAATCACGAGGAACAAGGACATTTTCTCACAGGGAATTTTAGCTTTTGTGAAACTAATTAGAGCGTAGAGCTCATAATAATTAGGGTTAATATTTGTAATCCTCTAAGCTGAGGGTTTTTAAGGCTTCTAAATTGCCGACTAACTCCCTGAAAAGAGGGAAATTTAAGTAGCAATGTCAACCAGCAACCTGGACTTGACTTCTAACAGCAGATCAATATTCCAAGGTTAGTCAAAATCACACACAAAAAGTACATCTGCAGGAGAGCTTAAAGCTGAAAATCACTGCTGACCAAAACTAACAAAGATCCATCTCACATTTAGCCAAAAAAAAAAAAAAAGCGTGTTGATTAATTTAAATTCTAATCAACATTTAACATTGGAACTGAAAGACACTTTAAATATCCAAAATAAATAAACAAAACAGAAACAAATAAAATGTGTTATCAAGCCTTTGTAAATAAAACTGTCCTTAAAAAAAAAGGGATAGTTGAGACCAAAACTGAAGACGTTTGTTATCCAGTTTTTGGTAGAAAGAGAGAAAAACAAAAAATCATGCAAATGGAAATTATTGATCTAGTTTTCATTAATCATGTCATTAACTCAAGTATTGCAACAGGCCTAGCTGAATTAAAGCAATTTCACAGAGAAGAGCAATTTAAAAAATTCATTTCCAGTTACTGTAACCTCTATACCAGTGATCCCCAACCCTGGTCCTCAGGGGCCACTGTCCTGCATGTTTTAAGTGTTTCCCTGCTGCTGCACACCTGAGTTAAATGAATAGGTTATTAACCAACTTCTATAGCACTTACAGGAATGCAAAGGAGGTAATGCAATCATATAAATCAGCAGTGCTGGAGTCCGTACTCATCAAAAACGTGCAGGACAGCGGTCCCTGGGGACCAGGGTTGGGGACCACTGCTCTATACTAAAGCTGCCACTACCAAGAGCAGCACAACCAGGCAGGGAAATGTCTTTTGCATACAGGGCCAAGTTGCTTTGGGTAGTTTTTTCCCCCTTAGTAAACAAAAACATCATTTGAAAACAGATTTGTCCATTTACACCGGTTGTCTTCGATACTAAAAATTATAAGATTTGAAACATCTTATAAGATGTTAGTGCAACAAAAAAAGCATGTAGGGGGAAAAAAATACCTTTTCACAGCACTGTATGCATGAATTATGCAGCTGGAGAAGTGCGGGGACTTACTTGAGCAGTGAGCGCTTTGGGAAGGTGAAGGAACCGTGAGCGATGCGGTCTATGTAGTTGAGCTGGATCTTCTGGATCTGCTCGCAGCAGAGCAGGACGAAGTCGTACTTGAAGATCAGAAGCGTGTTGTCAGTGATGAGAACGAGGCGCTCCTTCTCGTTGTTCCAGTGATCAACCCTGAAGCAGCCACACAGTGAGACATCATCAGTACGAGGGAAAGGGCAAGACGTGTAGGGCGAACTTTAGGCTTCCTGTAGAGATAAAGTCGTAGCAGCTTGGAGGCTACTGGGGATAAAGCAACGAGCTCAATGTGTCAACCTGTCACAATAAAAAATTAATCAATGACATTGTAAAGTAAAAAAAAATCTCAATAAACTTTGTTTGCAGAATGATTGATTGATTTTACTTATGGTTTTTTGTGGTTTTTATTTCCGTTTTATTTGCTTTTGCTTGTGTTTTATTTTTGATATAATATTTTCCAGTTTTCTTTACAAAATTAAACTTCTTCGGCCTTTGAGAGGAAAAACTATCAATAAAACCATTATCAATATAATCCTTAAAATTGGTCTCAAAAGAACAACATTATTGTTTATCGCAATAATTACTGGGACAATTTATCGTCCAGCAAAATCTGTTATCGTGACGGGACTACATGTCACAATAGTTCTCAACATTGTGGCTGTCGCCTGTTGCCTTATAAGCATTTTAAATCATTTGTGTTGCAGCATTTTGTTCTTTTGGAGACGAGATAGAAACCAGTGCGACCAGATGATTATTAGCCGCTAACGATGCTAAAAGGAGTCATCTCCATCAGAGTCCTGTCTGGACAGAACTAAAGAAACACTTCACTGTGTTGACCTGCTCCTCCGCAGCACTGATTGGCTAAGCAATGTTAACATGATCCTCTGCAGCAAGTGATGGTAAAGCGGGGCGAGTTATCACGACTTTGCACAAGTGTGTCTTTACCTCCGCAGCAGAGGTTCCACAGAACCCCTGAGACCGACTCATCGAACCCCTGGGGTTCGATTGAACCCCAGGGGTTCAATTGGTTAAGAACCACTGTGCTAAACTATGCAAACTCTCTGTCTGCACTGATGAAGAGTCACTCACTTCAATATGCCAAATGTTTGAAGTGACTGGGAAGTCATTATGAAGCTTGACTCATGACAAAATTGTTTTTGATATACATATAAGTTTTAATGCTTTGGTTTATTTATCTTTAACAGTATTTTTGCGTGTGGAATCAGAAGTGTACTTTACTTATTCAACCTGATGGAGAGTAGATTTATGAATAATGTAAAATCCTGGTAAATAAAACCTAAATCTCACTGTATGATCAAGATTTTCACATTGGTTTAAACCATGTGACAATGTTTTTAGATTATGCATGAAAGAAAGGTAGCTCTACAACATTGTGATTGTAAAAAGCATAAAAACATTCAAAACTGGTCACTGATCACTTGTTAAAATGCAATTTTAGTTTATCAGTTCAGATGTAAGAGAGAGAAAAAAATTTTAAATCACGGAGAGGTTATTTTGAGTTCTCAGACACAAAAACATGTTTTGCAAATCTCTTCAATTATGTACTGTAAAACTTTCACAATTTCTAAAAGTGCCCTTGGCAAACATCATACAATATGCATGCTGGCTTTTCAAAATCCCTGAAAATTTTACTGACAAAGAAAAAAGAAGGTACAGTCAGTTTAGCAGAAGCACATTATCAGTGCCCAGAAAATCTCCTGGCGTAATTAAAATGACTAAAAAGTTGTGTTACCCCCCCATCTTCATCTCTTAAACATCCACACACACACACACACACACACACACACACACACACACACACACACACACATTTCCTTAGAGTCGTGGTAATTCATGGTGGCATGGCTCCTCTCAGAGTGGCTCTCTTTCTTACGGCCCGCTGAGCCGAGCGTGCGTGGCCCTCTCCCAGTGAACCACTCATGATTGTAGCTGGCAGCCAGGGGCCAACGAAGACAGTTCACTGCACAGCCGAGGCATCATGGGATAGGTGTGGGTGAAGAGGTTTCACTGTAATAAATCAAATGACTTAACCTCGACTAGGTGTGAGCATTGTGGATTGTGGTGTTGCGGAAATTCAGAAACAGAGTGTGGGCGGACAGAACGGTGCAGGAAGAGTCGAGAAGAAGAGGCCGAGAAGTGAGGAGAAAAACTTCTACGCAGCAACCTGCAGTTTCTTTGTTTTGTTTTTGTTTTTTCTCCATTTTTTGGAGAAACATCAGGGAAGAGCATTTTTACTCCTTGGACAAGACAGAAATTTTACAAAAGGATACATACCGCTTGAGCCGTTTTTCCTTTTTTTTACAGAACTGAATTTTAAATCAGATTTTATGAGGTAGGCCACAGAAAGCAGAGCATAACGGCGAAGTGAAAGAGAAAAGATGTGGTTTCTGTAAGATTTTATAAGAACCAAACAAAAGGGCGATGTGGATTTGTCTACCATCTCTGCACAAGTAGAGATTAAACTTTTCCCATCATGCTTTGGAAAACATGTCAGAGTGTCTGTGATCAGTAATCTTAAGCCTCGACAGATTCTCAATTAGATTCTGGACTTTGACTGGGCCATTCTAACACACAGACATAAACTATTCTATTGTAGCTGTAAGTGTTAATTTTTTTATTATTTTATACACTTAAGACTACATGTTGTGAATCTGCGCTGAACTAAGTGCATTTATCGATGTTAAATGTCTTTTAACGGTTACCAGAGATTAAATAGATCCAGGTTGTACCACTCTATTGCAGAATTTCTTTTTCTGATTTCCACCCTTATTGGATTCAGACTTCCAAGTTTCTCTGTTTATTTATTTGTGTTCATTTTTTTGACATTAACCATATTGTGCACTTCTTAATTCCTTTTTTAAATTTTCAATATACCTACCTGTTAAGGCTTTCAACCTGAACTTGGACAAAATGTTGTAAATTATGTTTAGAAATACATCTCACATAAATCTCACTGCCAAAACTTGGAGATAAAATACATTTATATTGGTTTTTATATTATAAGAGGCCATGAGCAGTAAATGTAGCACAAATATATCTTTTAGGATTTTCTAAATTTTACAGTGGAAGATTTTGCTTGAATCTATTTGATTTTTTATTTTTTTTAACATATCAGTACCAGGCATGCCAGCTACTTATACCATCTGTACCATCTGTGATGTTCTGGCTGGGTGATCTGGCTTAAAAAGAAAATCTTCAATTTTAAATCGATTTTTTTCACTCCCTTTCTCTTCTTAAAAAGAAATTACAAATGACAGAAAATATTTTTAAAAACTTAGCGTTCATTTCGATCGTACTTTCTGCCCGCTGACCTGCATCCAATGTTAAACATCTTGTCTTAAAAACAAGATGGTGGCCCGGGGCGTACTAAAAATCACTGAAACCAAAGTTGTGCATAGGTGAAAAAAAAAAAAAAAAGAATCTTCATAAACAAAAAATGTGATTAATTGATCAGATCGATTTATCTCCCAGCCCTAGTTCATGACTTTCTTAATGGTACACATCCTTGGTTATTGACTTAAAAACAAAAGTAGAACCAAAACGGCTAAATATTCACTCCTGATCCAGAAATACACTACGTTGAATTATTCACAGCATAACATTATAATTGCAATCATTTAAAAACAGTAAAAGGTCAGGCGAGCATAAAATATACATAATTCCACCCATTCATAAATCAGATCCTTTGAAGGATTGATTGTAGCATTTATTCATGGACACTTTGTGTCACAGTAAAAAGCATATTAAAGTAAATGTATTCTTCAGTTTTTAGAGACTCAGGATGATCAGGTCCCTATTCATCTACAATCACATCACAAGTTACATCACATTCCCCACATGCTGACAGGACACACACGCACAGTCTCGTGAACTCACTCTGCCATCAGCCAGGTGCCGTGAATGCTGCCGTCTTCCTCCTTGTTCACCAGAGCTTCGATGTCTTTGACGGCCTGATTGAGACTGCCGGGCTGAGGAGACAAGGAAACAAGCCCGGGTGTCACTTTCTAATGTTCCGCCGTGGCAGAGCGAGGCTTTAAGGGTTATCTTTGAGGCTGATGTGCGGTGGGGGGACTGAGGGAAATGTCAGCGAGGCTCTGCGTCAAAGATAACAACCAGAACAACAAAGGAGGTGGTTTGTGGGGGGGAACCACGGTAAACAAAGATGTAAAGTGTAGGTGTTCGAGAACGACTGTATATAAAAAAATTTTTTTTTTAATTTTTAAAAAAGGGGGTGGGGGGAGGCTGAACATGACCAAAATCTTAGTAACACAGACATCTGAAGACGCTCTGGATGGCTCCGGTTCGCAATTCTGCACTCTACCCTCCAAACTGTCAGCCACGGGTTTTTTCTTATTCTATCCTTTCACTTTGTTTCATTATTTCAACTCCAAGCTGAGAACTTAAAACGATTAGGAGTTCACACTGAGGACTCCTGACAGTCTTACTGTAATCTCTGGCTGGGGCTGACTGCAGAGTTGGCCTGGCAGCCTGGGATGCATTCCCAGTGCTAACCCAACACAACAGGCCTACATCAAACAGCTGCTTTTGAGATGGTAGTTTCAGTACGCTGGCAAAAAAAAAGAAGAAGAACGTGGATGAAACGGACTCAGAAGAGTGTGTGTGTGTGTGCATTAGAGACGGGATTCTTTAATGACAAGGACAGATCCAGGAGAATTTAGAGCGTCGTATCAATCTCAGTGAAAGAGCATTCCTCAACACAGGGTCATGAATCCGTCTACGCAGCCTTGAAGATTACCATCTCTGACTGATGGTCCTTGGCTGTACACTAATCATGAAAATGAGAGGAGAGAGAGGCGGTCATCTTTACTCAACACAGAGCATTAACTCTTCCCAACGTACTTCGATCTAATCGGGCATGTTTGATTAATCTGATACGGCAAGTGTTCTTCACAGACAATTCGGCAGGGTGTATCATAAGCCTGGCGGGCCACCAGGCTAAGGATTGTTTGTTTATTTATTACAGGTGTTTTATGTAGCTGCATTTTTGTTACAAATGTGCGCAAATCTTTGTTAATATTCTGCTGAATATAGCAAAATTGTGAAGAAACACAAATTTGCAATTCCATAAAGTTTCTATGGAATAAGAAATGAAATTAAAATCACACATGACTAAGCTAGTTCAGGAGATGAATCATTCAAAATCATGGCGGCGACAGATGTAAACAGTTAAATGAGATATATTTATAATTCACTCATGGCATTGGCCCTCATCCATCAGCCAATCAGAGGAGATGTTGGTATTTTATTCAGGTGTTGGAGAGACATGCCTGTTATGCTTGGGAGCTGCTAAGTATGTGACATTTTTGGGAAACTGTAGTCGCCGATTTCACAGAAGAGCTATGGATTCTGGCTGCACATGTCTGAAAAAAAAAAAAAACTAAAAACACTATCTTCTTACTACTTCCTGTTGCCTCCTTCATGGTTTGGGCTAGTGGTACCATCCAGCTATTGATCACATATGAAAAAAAAGGTTCCACTGTGGTTTAGTGAGACGCATCTATGCCAGAAAAACAAACAAAAAAAAAAAACCCTCATCCCAAAGTGGTATCCCACAGGGATTTGTGTTAAGTGCCCTGTTGTATACAGCCATGCTTTACCCCAAGCATGGCTGCAGGGTAAACTTTGAATCAAACTACATCACTAGATTTGCAGACCACCATCGCTGACCAGTAGCACCAGGGGACATCTTCCACCTCAACACCAGGGAAAGGTGAACCTCCATATTGTCATGAAATAATTTGCCGCCCCTTTGTTCTGATTAATTGATTTAGTTTAGTTCACCTGTCTGATCAGCTCAATCTTTATGCTGCATTTCAGACATTTTAGTCATTAATAAACTTGTATGAGACAACGGTACGGTGGTTTTAAACAATTTCCATCCTCAAATACGTCCATAAAACAAAACTAAATAGAACAAATTTCTTTAAATGTCTGACGTCACAAAATCATTTCCCACAATAACAAGAGTAGTAAATCAAAGATACATAAATTATTAATTCTCGCACGCGACAAAAAAAAAAAAAAACCTCCTGAAAGATCAAAAAAGTAATGCATTTTAAGGTGGAAATGGAGCCATTTACCCTCAACACAAAGAACTTCCTCATTTTGAAGTGCTGCAGGTAGGAATCCGCGGGGAGGTTACCGAGCTGGGAGCGAGCCGCCTCGAGATCCGTCTTCTGCTCCCCGGCGACATGAGCCCGACCAGCGGCCTCTTGAGAGTCCTCTGGTCCGCTGGAGGAGGAGCTGAGCGGGCTCTGCTGCTTCTCTGTGGGAACTCCTTCCTCTTCGCTTGCCATTATGAACCTCGAAAACAAACTCTTGGAGAAGAAACGTAACCAAAGAGAGCAGTTAGTTAGTTAGTTAGTTAGTTAGTTAGTGATAGAAGGAAAGTGTGCGTCGGCTCAACAGAGAGGGTTTAAATACGTTGTTCTCTGGTTTTACCACCACTGACACAGTGGAGCTCCTCTGATGACTTAGATTGACTGACTTAGATTTTATTAAAAAGCGATACGTTGTTACTCACCTTACCTGTCCTCTCGGAGGAAATGTGCTAAACGTTGGAAGCTGAATAAACAGACGAAAGCAGCAGGTGTCCAACTTCCTTGTTCCGTATATGTGCAGCAAGTGCTAAGAGAAGAGGTAGGATGCAGCACCCATGAACTAGAATATTCTCCAAAATCGAATCTGAAAGCAAAAAAAAGAGAAAGTCTAAGATTTGATTTTCTCAGTGTGTGTGTGTGTGTGTGTGTTTTTTTATTAGCTTAAATCAGTGGCGTCCACATTTTTCCCAACGAAGACCAAAATCGGCAAGTTGGAATCCTTTGGGAGCCACAAAAGATGCCTTTTTAAAATAAAATACACTCTTTGTGCTTTTTTATTTTATATTCTCAATAATAAAATAGAGATGGAAGATTTTATTGAAACTCACAAAATAGTTTTTCTTTGTAAACATTCTAGATAAAAACACACAAAAAGGTTTTTTGCAAATATAAGACAGGCCCACTTTTAAATTATTTTTTTTAGGTTGATTGTTTCCTTTAGCTAAAAGACCATGGAGCGTTTTAGCTCCGTAACTAATAATAATGTTAAACTTTCCAAAGATAGTTGCAAAGAATAACACACTGCCTGTAGTACTACATATAACATGTCTGAGTTAAAATGAATGCCTTTCGGTTTTTTCCTCTAATTATGCAAATAAACATATTAGATAAAACAAAAGTTTTATCTAATACGTCCTACGAGACATCATGTTGTCTCGTAGGACATTTACTGACTTCGAATGTGACACTATTTAATTACGCAGTCAAAATCTCATGTTCCTATATTTTTCTTTGGTTGAACTTATAAAAATGAAGAAATTCATAAACTAGTATGGTTAAATACATCAAATACATATAGTCTTCATATTTCTCATATTCTTCATATTTAACTTTGGTTAAAAAAGATACAGTTGAAAATCTGCAAGAAAATCTCATGTTTAAAAACTGTTGGCAACTGAGTCAATATCCTGGTTTGTTTAGCCACCAAGCCTCTGTTAACTGCATCAAATGCCAATATAATGTGGGTTAATGTGTCTTATATTCAGAGCATTTCAAACTAATTAGCATGATGAAAAATAAACATGAGCCCAAGTTATATAGCAAAAGAACTGGTATATTGTGAGTCACCAAGGAAACGTCTGCCGGGCCCACTTTGCATGTCACCATGCAAATTCTGATCCGAATGGGACTCGATTTCATGTTTCAGTAGCTGCTACATGATGAGAAGTACATTATTGTATGTTAAAGCAGTGGTTCCAAACCTCTTTCCATTGAGGACCTCTTCCACACCTCCCCTCATAAAGCCCACATCATGCCGACTGGTCCACACAAAAGAAAACCTTGTCAATTAATCATCCCTTTATCAGTAATGTAACGCTGTTTTCACCAAAAACTAAGCAACGGCTTGTTCTCTCATACATCTGTGCAGGGATCACATTTCAGGATTTGACAGCTTACAAAACACTTCCTGTTATTGTGACTGTTGGAGTGTTTGTTTCACAATACTGTAGATAACAATGAAGTTGAATCTGAATGAATTTGGCGCAAGATAAGATATGTCTTTTTTAGTAGAAAAGAAAGAGTCGATACAATTGACAGTGGACTGAACAGACTAGAATAGAAATGTTCTTCATTGTCCCACACTGAGCAAATTCGGTAGGTTCATACAAAAGATATATATATATATTTTTAATAAACATAATTAACAATAACAACAATAATATACTGTACCTGATTGTAACAAAAATCCTGTGCAGTTGTCAGAAATAGAAATAGCGTACTCCAAGGGATGTGTGAGTGGGATTACCTTTTTTAACATACATAATGTGCATGTGTATTGAACATTAAAAAGACAACATACTGTATGTTGTCTTTTTGATGTTACTGTGAATCAATGAAGTGCAGAAACAACAGCAGAAATACTACATGATACAATAAAAGTTTGCATTGTACTATTTAACTGGTCATCTTTGTGTTTTTATTATAAATATGCACAACAGATACAGTTTGACATTAACCTCCATGTATTATAACATTAAGCAGTGCAGAAACATAAAAAAGTGCATTGCTTAAGCTTTACACAAGTACACTGTTTCTAAACCTGATGGCAGATTTAGCTTGCTCTGATTTTTCTAGCTCAGTTTTCCACTGTTTGCCTAAAACCGCAGTAATAAAGCTGTGAGGATCGAGCAGGACAGTAAAACAATCAGTGTGACGCGAACCAGAAGTGAAAGCCAGTGAGAGTTCTCCCTCCCCCAAATCCTTGAACGGCAGCAGTTAGACATGAGTTTGTGTGTGTTTCCTTACACAGCCACTTGTTTCCAATGACAGCTCTATCAGAGTCTTGTTCAGAGTTTAAAGCCATCCCAGTCATATTCTGCTTCTGTCAAAGCAATCTAAGCATTTTTTCTGTTTCTTAAGGCATTCTTCCTTCACGGTTGCTTAGCTACTCCCACGGGCCGCAGCCTCAAATTGTCATTCTCATAAATGCTGTGGATGGCCTGTAGCATTTATTTCTGATCTTTATTCTTTTTTTTTTTTTTCTAAAGTGATTGATATTTTTGGTCGACTGTCAAGTAGTTATTTCTAGGGATTTTAAGGGTGATTTCCTTCAGCTATGGGTTCCTGACAAAGTGCTTACAAAACAAAAATCTCTTAATCACCTTTATTTGTAATAGCTTATAAAAAGTTTAAAGTAAAATAAGAGCTTGCAAATTTTGCATAACGGTGGACGATAAAAGTTAATGTGATCGGTTTGTAAATAAAAAGCGTTTTTTCAAAATGAACAAAGTAGAAAAACAAACTTTGGAGGGGAAACTGCCATGAAAATAAAATAAATTAAAAAACAAAAATGTCAGCAGACAGTAGACAAGTTTATTACTACAAATTTAAAAACACAACATCTAACAAACTAGCACAATTATTTGTTTATTTGTAGCTGTGCTAAGCTAATATTGTTGTTTTCTTATTTTGAAGATGTGCTGAGTTATATTGTTGTGGTTTTGAATTTGTAATTGTGTGTTTAGTGATTTGTCGAAGCGTTTCGCACTTCAGGGCCACCGTAGGTTGGGACTCTGAGACAGTGCAATTACGCCACAGTGACATAAACAGAAGAATTTCTTGTTAGGAGGTAGGACGATGATTTGAATCATTGACCATAAATACACACAGCTTTGTTATCTGTTATCCACACTCACTGTGCAAACTTGTTTTTCAAGAGGCCTGACATTCTGGCATGATGACAGACAACAGCGTCAGAGTTGGAGCTGATGGACGGTTCTACAGTCTGCTGCCTCCCTTCACGACATTCTAAACAGAGACAAGCAGTTTGTTCAACCTCTACTCAACAGTTTTTTACAGTGAAGTTTTTTATTCCGCCAGGTCATCACGAAAAACGTGATATTATTACAGTCATATTTAATAAGTTAGAATATGCTTCCCAGTGAGGCTCATTTGTCAGATTAAAAGTACCTTTTGAAAATTGACAACCTTTGAGCAGGTATTTTTAAACTTATTTTTCATAAAGGCTACAAGACTGATGTGATTCTTTAAGTGTAAATATGCTTTCATTAGCTGTAAACGGAAAATCATAGTTATCAGAAATAAGTTGCTTTCAAACATCCACCTCTGTAATTAATCTACATGATATATTTCAGTTAGTGATAAAATACAGTGGACTTTTCAATAATACATGTAATATATAACAGATAATCAGTACTCACCTGAAATATGAGCTCCACACATTATATATGATCAAAAGATGAAAGGAAAACAGCAGGAATTTGTTAAACTACAGCATGATCACAAATAAATGTTGCTTTAATTCTGTAGCAGTATGTGGAAAAAGAAGGGGAAAAAAAATAAAGATTAAGTGTTTTTAACTGTATAATGAGTTAAATTACCTCACCTACTCATAGAAAATTACACAGGAATTTCTTGTTAGGAGATAGAATGATATAATATAATAAATAAGGTAGGCGATGGAGTAATTACCTAGTAATTGCAGGCACATAAATTGGACAATTAATGTCTCGTGGGGCAAAGATTCACCAGTAGGCTCATACCAACTCATAATTTAAGAGTTGTCGCTTTTATTATTATTTAGCGGGACAGTGCATGTTGATAAACTTATTAATGCAAGTATGCAGAAATTAGCCAAAAGGCTATTTTACATCTTCAAACATTGCACAACAAAAGCACAAATTCATAACACAATAAATAAATAGAGTTCTAGTGTATAAAATGTCTGAACCGTGGATCTAAACTTGGGCTTAACAAAATAGCAACACCAACACAAAGTTTGTTTAATAATACATTAACATTCAACATAGAACAAAAACCCGGTTGATGATCAAACTAAATATTGCATAGTTTTTGTTTCTAAAAACAAAGAGAGTGTTAGTATTTTTGGACTACAATGTAGCTCAGCTTAGCTTTGATGCTAATATTAAGCATTGGAACACTTTTCTTACTTATTAGCAACATTTCGTATAGTGAATGGAGTAAGTAATGACAGACAACATGCTAGTGATGCCAAACATGATACTGATAGCAATCAAGCTAACATTAGCATTTTGGCTAATTTCACCTTATGCATTAATTTTAACAATATTAATGGTGCAAGTACAGCTTCATCAACATGTTTCTGACTCTCCACAAGTTTTTGACTACAATTTAGGTCAGCTTAGCATTTATGCTAATGTTGAGCATCAGAATGTTTTTCTTACTTATTACCATTGTTTCATATACTGATTGGAGTAAGTAATGACAGACAACATGCCAGTGATGCTCCACATGCTACTGATAGCATTCATGCTATTATTAGCATTTTGGCTCATTTTAGCTTATGCAACATACTAAATGGTACAAGTACAGCTTAGTGAACATGCTTCTGACTCCCCGCAGGTTATTGACTACATTGGAGCTTTCTTTAGCATTATTGCTCATTTTTGCATCAGAACGCTATATTAAAAATCCGACGGGCACACTGTGGCAGGCCCCGTAAAATTTCTGCAGGAATTTTCTAGTAGTTAATTTATTTTTCTACCGTCACCGTTAATGCAGCCCGAATCGCTGCGTCTACCCCCATAAAAGTGGTATCAAAACGTTCAGCTTGATTCCGAGAAGGGAGCTACTGCTTTTAGTGAGATTCTGAGTTAAAATGATGACATAAATTGATAAAAACGAGAAAAATCGAGGCTGAGTGTCTCACAGAATCAGTAAGCTTTCTCTCTGAAACATACTAACAGCACAGTGGATTTCTGACTCCAAAACTCTTTTAACTCCCCCTCACAGGCACAAATATCGCCCTGCTGGTCTAAAAGTCTGTCATGACATAGATACACATGCCTGCTCCCGTAAAATGTTTTCAAAATTTTGCTAGGGTTTATGGTTTTTTGTCAGGGTCCTTGATACCGTCGCTGGGTGTCTCTCAAGTATAGAAACTCTGTCTCCAGCATACTGTCTGACAGAGAGAGCCAGCCCAGGTGCAGATAATTAATTACCATAGCAACGGGGCCCAGAGAGAGGCAGTGAGTAGTTACACAAACGCAGTGACAGGTCTCACAATGCATTGTGGGAAGAATACACATTTCCTGTGACTATTCATAGTTTGCTTACATAAAATGATTATTTCTCTGAATTTTTGAGTGTGAATTTAAATCCTTAGTATGAAGGTTGAAAAATTTCGAGACATAAACAATTACCCACCGACTTTATTATTTTTTTATTTGACCGTGAGTAAGAACCACATGTGCGAAGCTTATAGACGTCAGTTTTATTGTGCATCAGGTTTGGCAATTGTGTTGTAGTGAACTGGGTCAGTCATAAAACTATGGTGAAGGACCTGGTAAAATCTTCAGTTGCTGCTCTTTGGTGATGAGCCATATCAGCATGGAAGTATTGCACATGTTCTCCTGGGTAAGTCCAACTGTGCAATCTATAGCTAGAACGCACTTTCTCTGTAAACTTTAAACATTTTCAACCCCAAAACATGACAGGCCAACTACCAAATACCAGGCTTTGCAAGTTTTCTAGAGGGAATCTTGAATTTATAATATTTCGGAATTGGGCCCTGCCATGGCAGTGCATAGGCAGGCACCTATTGTTCTACACCTCAAAGTAACTGCCTCTTCCTAGTACCGTTAATGCGGCTCGTACCGCTGCATGTCCCCTTCACAATATATACATCAAAATGTGTGGCTTGATCCCATGTGGGGAGCAATTGCTTTTGTTGGCATTTCGAGTAACTGTGGCGACATAGTTAACACAAAACGAGCCAAATTCAACTCAAAACAAAAGTCTGACACAAAACGGTGCCACTCAAAATAGACGTAGACTTTTGTCTGCCCCTCAGAGCTGCTCTTTAGAACTACAGACATGGAACACTCCGTTACTAGACCCTTTTCCTTTTGCGTTTTATTTACCATTGTCAGAGCAACTTAACCATCGGGCCCTGGGAGGAAAAAGAGCGATGGCGGTTCTAGTTAGCTGAGGTATAAACCTACTGTGCAGGAGCTGAATTGAATTGCGATCTGTTTATATGTACAGATTGCTTAATACACCGTCAGTTATCAGCTTTGAAATAAAATGGTTCTGGAAGTTTTTGGAAAGTATTATTGACATGTTTAGGAAAATGTGTACAGGGTGGTTATACCAGGTGAGTCTCTCACCTGAGAATGTGAACCTACTAGGCTGATTCTGTGCCTTCAAATAATTTTAATGCTCCTGTAGAAGATTCATATCTTAAAAGTTACAGGAACCTACAAGTTAACTTATAAGGAACAGGTCTGAAAAAACAGTCTGTGTGCTACACTCAAGAGAGAGATTCATTTGATGCATCAAAGAGTGATGTCATCACTGATGATGTCATTGTTACCATAGGAACCAGTGGCGCAACTACACATTATTCAGGTGGATGCGAAAACATAAATAGGCGCCCCCCCCCCACCAGACGGGGTTTTGACGCCCCCTCTGGTGCTGCGCCCCTATGCGTTGCATGCGCTGCATACCCACTTTTTGCGCCACTGATAGGAACTAAACATTCTAATGGTGCATTCACACCAAACACGTTTTGAGCGTCAGGCAAGTCTTTTATATTCAAAGTCTATGTGAAGTATTGGATGCGCTGGACGTGTCAAACGCTTCAAATGGTTCAAATGGCGCCGCGCTAGACGCTCGAAGAGCACCACAACCGCCCTCGACGCACCTCCACATAGAGTTTGAATGTAAACCAGATGCGCCTGATGGTCAAAATGTGTTTGGTGTGAACGCACCATTATATGTCCAGTGTCATGTTAGGTCCACCATATTAGGACCAAAGTCTTGTCCTAATATGATGGATTCATTACTTTGGGTCAGGGGTAATGTTTAGAGGTAAGATGTGAATTAAGGTTTAGTTAATGTTAGGAATAGACTAGTATTGGTTTGGGTTAGGGAAAATGTCTGGGTTAGGCAAAATCGCAGCTACTAAAATGAAAGGAAATCAATGCAAAGTTCTAATTTGGGTCGAAATAGTTTTGACCAGCCTGTATAGAATTTTGTTTTCTAAATCATTCTATAAATAATGATGATATAATGTTAGGTTGTTTTTCTGCCAATTGCATAGCTGCAGTACACTAGTAGTCTAATGTGTTGAATATGCTGAGACACATTCAACACATTAGAAACCAATCAGAACCAAAAGTTTGTCTTTTGGTTCTGATTGGTTGTTTCTGGACAGTAGCAGAGCCAAATGAATTTTCACAAATTCTCTGTTTCGTATTTTATTGTCAACTGTTTAACACATATTCATCCATCATCTAATGTACATAAGTACGTTAGATGATGGATGAATAAGGAACTTGTTAAACAGTTAAAATGATGATGATGAATGTTAAACAGTTTGAGGCTTTGCCATATTTGTGCAAAGCCTCAAATTTTCATAAGATGTATTTTGCATTTCATAATGCAAAGTGTTAGCAAAACCTGGGCTTGGATAATGACCTAGGTTAGTGCCACCTGGGTGTGGGTCGCTTTAAAGGCCGAGCTGGGCTTAGCTTCTTGGCCTTCCTGCCAACGCCAACATGAAGACCCTCCATGCAACCAGTGGAGGTTGATTGCATGGATGTCTGTCTTTCCTCGGATCTCCATGTTTGTGCGGAGGTTTGGCTTTCCGTGGACTCCTCTGTTTGCAACCTGAGCTTGGGTTGGTGCAAAGGCTGAGCCAGGCTATGCATGGAGACCCCTCGTTGATTCAAGGTCTGTCTTTCTTCAGACCTCCCTGGTTGATTGGAGGTCCATCTTTCCTCGGACCATATTTCCTCGGACCTCCCTGGTTGATTGGAGGTCTGTCTTTCTTCGGACCTCCCTGGTTGATTGGAGGTCCATTTTTCTTCGGACCTCCCTGGTTGATTGGAGGTCCATCTTTCCTCGGACCATATTTCTTCGGACCTCCGTGGTTGATTGGAGGTCTGTCTTTCTTCGGACCTCCCTGGTTGATTGGAGGTCTGTCTTTCTTCGGACCTCCCTGGTTGATTGGAGGTCTGTCTATCCTTGGTCTCCTCTGTTTGTGGGGAGCCTTCTCTTTGCAGGGGGACCTCTGGTTGGGTGGAGACTCTAGGATGGTTGTTTTCTAGAGCAAGTTTTAACTCCACCTTCAGGTCCGCAACCTGACCCTGCAGAGCTTTCACCATTTCCTCCTGAGCCTTAAATTTGGAAGCTTGCTCAGAGTGACTTTTGAGCTGCTCCTCATATTTGAGTCTCACTCGGTATTCTTCCATCATTACTTCAATCAGACCTTTATTGTGGGAGGCGTATTTTACAGCCTCCCACTTGAAGTATTCCAGCTGTTGAAGAACGTTCTTGTCAGTTGTAACTTTGGTAGAGCAAGAAACTTGTTCACGTTTGACTTGCAGGTGACGTTCTTCTTCCAACAGTTTTTGCAGTCTTTGAATCTCCTCCTGCTGGGATTTGACTTCAGCCCGACATGTAATCCTTCTGTCTCTTTCCTGATGGAGTTCAAAATTCTTTCTCTGCAGTTCTGTTTTAAGATCATCTACCTGCTTTGTCAAAGCTTTGACGTGTTGGCTATTCTCTGCCACGTCTTCCTCTGAGGGGGTGATCTTGAAGCCAGCAGAGGGTGTTGTTTCCTGCTTGACTTCCAAAGATGTTGGACTCTCAAAGTTGCCGGAAGGACTTGATTCCCCCTGGATCTCTGATTCAACTTCCGGCTCAATGGGGCTGTCATCTTCAACAGGGAAAATGACAGCGTCGTAGTCGACTAGGATGTTGAGGTCTACCATGTCGACCCATGAAAGCTTAGCTGGAAAAGCTTCATGCTTGCAAACAATCTGTTGTTGCTTCATATTTGTATTCTAGTAACTTCTTGCTTCTCTGAACGTCGAACGTGCTCTGAAGGGTGATCTGTCGCGATAGAACTGTGGAGCAGATCAGAGAAAATCCTGTCTGCCAGCTACATTCAAGAGAGAAATTCCCTTGTGATATCATAGAGTGATGACATCTCTGCTGATGTCATTGATACCATTGGAACTGAACATTCTATCCACCTTCATGAGAGGCTTACTGGGGAAACAATAAAAGTAAAAGTAGCAGTATTTCATTGTAATTTATAGGGTTTTTGGCTAATCTATATTCATGATAGAAGTTACATCTCTTTTGTCGGTTAATACACTGTGCAGCAAGGCAGTATATTAACATTAGCAAAATATTAGCATTCACTGCTCCCCATTAGCATTAGCCTTTTGCCTAAAAATAGCTTTTATCTATTTTTCTTATTTATTAGTCACACTTGGTATACTGAATGGAGGAAGAAAATGTAAAACAACATGCTAGTGACAGCATTTAGGCCAATGTTAGCAATTTGGCTCATTTTAACTTGTAAACTAATTTTAACATACAGAATGGAGTAAGTAAATGTTATTGAACATGTTTGTGAGTCTCCGCATGCTATTGAGTACATTGCAGCTTACTTTAGCATTGATGCTAATTTGTAGCATCAGACGGGCACACGTTGGCAGGCCCCGTTTAAATTTCTTCAGAAATGTTCTAGTTGGATGCTAGAATTTACGCTGAATCTAGTAAGGTTGAACTTCAGATTTGCCTCTGAAGAGAGCAAAATTACATGGACACAATTACTTAAACATATAATACTAATTTTACTTCAGTGGGTCTTAAAGGAATTTGAACAAGAATGTACTCCGCAGCATTTTAAACGAGTGGAGACTCTTCAGACAGTGTCCAAGCAAAGAAAGCTTGAGTTTTATACTCAGACTACAAATAGATTACGAGTAGAAACTTTAACTATTTATTTTTATAGGAGGTGAAGTTAAAGTCAAATTATACCATAAACAGGTAATCAGTGCAAAGACAATACAACAGGAGAGACGTGAGCTCTTCTGTTGCAGCTAGGAGATTTGGACCAACTGAAAAATGACTTTTTGTTGATACGTGTTATAATAGTTTTAATAAGAGGAAAATAAACCAAAATCATCTCAAGTTATTGTTTTGACACTAACCTACTTGGCAAGTTGAGCGCATTCTAGTTGAAAGTCGGAAAACAAATGGGATTTGCTAGCTGCTGTGATGCTAACTGGAGCCAGTTAAAGAAGCAAGGAACTGTTTCTCTTCCTCTGACACAATCGCATGCTTAAGTAACAGGTTCACAAACAAAGATTTTACATTACAGTTTGCCACTAGTTTGAAATGGAAATTGATATATAACCAAAAAAAACCCAATCTTTTCCTGCAACATGTACTAGGTTTTATACGTGCAGAAGCCATGTTCAAATTTAACTTGGGGTTAGCCCTGAGATTTTTCACTTTCCAAGTTCAAATCCCAGCTTCAGGCTTCAGGATGCGTCAATTTAAAAAAATTTAATTAAAAAAATTAATTAAACCAGAGGCATTAATAATTCACTAAAACAGGATGGTGCTTTACCATGCAGGACCCTGAAAGTTGAACTCAGGATAAATTTGAGCTCCTGAACTGCAGTGAATCACATCTCTTGATGTAGAAAATGCATTATGGGATGTTGCCCTATAATGCCCTATGATGCATCATATGATGCACAGAGGAGTGGAGATAAGAGAAATCTGCATCCTTGTATCTAGGCCAAGTAATCAGTATTTTTTTTCAAGTGTTCAGTGTTGCCAAGCCATAAGCATTTCAGTTGGCACCACCACACTAAAACATCTCCTTCAGTATCTGACTCAACCCTCCACGCAGCTTTTCAGGGTTCTCCAAAGACACACGTCTACACCGACGGTGGATCTGAACATGAATTAATCATCAAATCAACAAGACATAGCTTAATTCTGGTGGATGCTGTAGGTGAAACAGGACCGTATGTAGAGCACAATAATGGCAGGGTGAGTCGTGCAGCGTGTTTCGCTTAGGAGATAAGTGCAGTTAATGTTCACCTTCAACTTACCATCATGTTGCAGCCTCTGAATCCGGGCTCCTATGGTTTCCCGTCGATCACATTGAGAACTAAAACAACCGTTACAGACGTTTGCATGCACAAGCAGGCAGATGCAAAACAGATCTCTAGAAAAATCGAAGCTAATCATGACACTAAATCAGTGGTAACTAATGCTCACTAATTAGCTTAATAAGAGTGATGTTTGGTGTTCCTCTAGGTCCTATAGGACATATATGCCACGACTGTTTGTGCTTGTTGCAATGGGTCATATTTCCAAACTGTCTGATCTGTCTTGTAAAGAACAGATTGTTCAGAAAAGAAAGAACAATAGAAAGAAAAGAGATGGTTTTAGATCGAAACACGGGGTTGTGACGTACATGCCAACCAAGCTGTACCGTTGTAACCAATGGGAAAATTCAACTGCAGTAGCCACAGTTCAACCCAAAGAGGGCAGCAAGGAGATGGTTTAAGGGGCAAATATTGCAAAATTTACACAAAATGTCACAATTTGAAGTTAAACATAATGATAGCCCCTTTGATCCCCAATTTATCTGCAAAAATATTATTTCAGGTTTAATTACTCCTTAAGGCTCATCAGGACAATCTTAAAGAGGAGTCTGTTCCCTGAGACAGATGTCAGATCCTTTTGGTAAACAGGTCCTTATCGCTCCATGTTCCTTTCCTCCCACAGTCCTGACTCTAATTCCCCTCGTCCTCTTAGCCAGAAACTGGATCCACAAAATGCATCTTATATTCATTAGTACACTTTTGTTTTTCAGTCATGTTGTTTTTGTTATATAAGCACATGTCGCTGTTATCTTTTTTTCTCTCTTTCTGAAGCAGACTTGTATGATGTTCTTTGTATTTTCTTTAACTTTCTTTTCCTTCTAACTCTTTCCTCAAAATGGAGGGGAATTGTACTATAACTATTAACATCTACCAATGAGATTGAGTAAATTGCGTGCTTTTCTTCTGTGCCTTTTCACATACTCCATTATATTTGACCAGTAGACTAAGTACCAACAGAAATAAAACAAAAATAAATACTTTCTTCACATTAATTGACCTGCGTTTGCTCTTCTTTGTTGCATGATTATAAGACAGTGTTCTTTAAGACATTACCCTCTTTGAAGTATTAATGAAGGCAGACAAACATGTCTTAAAGGCATCCATTAAACATTTTCTTGTTGAGCAGAAGTTATTAGTTATGTTTTACACATATCCTATTTCATGAACACATGGATACGGGTTTTAACTTGCATGAAATATCACAGAGAATTAGCAGCTGTAGCATAAACCTCTGTGATCCCGGCCCTGGTCTCTGTATGAGCTGAGGCGGAGCAACAGTGTCAGCTTCTTTTTCCCCTCCGAGGATGGCTGAGACCTTACTGAAGCCGATGGGCCATGAGGGGTTCATTAACTCAGCAGAAGCTCGACGAGCTGAAAAATGCCCAAACCTTCAGTGTTTTTGGTCCAGTAAAAGCTCTGCAGAAAACTACAGCTTTACCCGGAGACGGACAGATTCGATAGGGAAAATACTGTACACGTTTCTGTTCAGTCATAGCGATCCCAAAAAGTCTCCAGCAGAGATCAGCTCTTTGAATTCAAACTGAACTTTACTCTGTCAGTAAAGTGCTTGCCTGGACTACCGTACGCCGACCTGAGCCTGCAGCCATGTGGCGTGGGAGAGTTGCACACACTGACCTCGAGCTCACCGCTCCTTACGTCGCCATGGGGACCCACTTCCAGCGCACAGCGGAGAAACAGCTTCACTTGACCTTGTTGGGTGAGGCCGAGGGATGACCTGTTGGAGTCGGTTCATTAGGACGTCTCAGGTCAGCGACTGAGAGCGTCAGGAGACTCTCTCCTGAACTGGCTTTCCAGTTCAGGGCCTGGAAAGCCAGAAATCAGAGCGGCAGCTGGCTGTTAGCTTTTCCAGAGATAAAAGGTTAAAACCCCTGACCTCCTCTGTCAAGAACAAAGGGAAAGTGGCTTGTATTTGGAGTTGTGAGGTGCCATGTAAAACTTCAGAGTTAGCTGTTGGAAATGCAAGAAATACATTTTGTCTTAAAGACAGTATTTTGAAAAGTTGGTGGAAGGATGAGGCCAATGTGTTTTGCTATAGTTCAAAACTAGGCCTAGTATTTGTCTGTGCTGATCCACTGCACCACTTTTAGAGCTGAAGCTCATCTAGATATGTAAAGTGCAAAAGGATAGTTAATTCATAAATCCAGAATCTGTAAGACAATAATTTATTTATTTTTTTTGCTTTGATTTACTAACTCTGGTAATGAAAATGATTTCCTAATTCAACAGAGACTGTTGACATCAACTGCTGTCAATCAACCTCGTGTTCATACTGCTAAATGTCCAATGGTGGGGAAACAACTTAGCGTTCCCAGAAAATTGCCTATCCGCTGTCATAGGCAACCACGCTAACTAGCCTTAGCATTCAGGACAGATTCTGCTGATGGGAAGACGCTGTGGTGTAGAAGAGAGCAAGGGTAGGATGTGAGTCGACATGAGAGTGATTGACAGCACTAAAACCGTCCTACTGGCTCTGATTGGTTGTTTCAGATGAAGCGGTGTAGAGGAGCTTGATATTTTTTATAGATTATACTGTCACAACATAATAATAATTTTGAAAAAAGATGTATAAAACAAATATTTTTTAGCTTTAAGAAGCAGGTTAATCTGCTCAGAAAGCCAGCAGGCAGTTGATGGCACTCAGCTTTTCTTGTCTTTGTTTTTCACAAGTGGCAGTATTTCCAGATAACTGATTTTTCTTTCTACCCATCAAGGGGAAAATGTAGTCACCTTCTTTCAGCCAGCTGACCAGGAGTGTGCAGCAACAGCTGGGAAAGAGGCTACACTTCATCACAGATGAGGTGGATTATTATCAGTTTTGAAACTGTAGCCTAGTTAATATTAATAACTGGTCCATGTCTATCTACTTGGTTGGACACTAAATTTCCAGATTTACCCTTTAATCTACAAAATCAAGGTACAAAATCATGGGGTCAGGTTGGTTAACTGTGTCAATTAGCGGCGACAGCATGAAAAGCCACACAGTGACTTCACATTTCAAATGTTTCACACCAGTTCCTGTTAGTGAGGCGGGTTATCTGAAGCAACATAAACTGGATTTAACCCATTAGCTGTCGATGTTCACTTGACATGCAGTAAAACAAAGCCACACTCACTGCTATAACTGCTCAAAATCAGCACAAGATTTAGGAGGGGCAATAAGATGTCAGAGTGGATTTCTTTAGACAATGAAAATGCAGAGAGCAATGACATGCAGAGAAATATTTATGATTGATTAAAAATGCGTGGATATGTTCTAATGTTGATCCCCAGATAAAAAAGGGAGGCAACAAACGGTTAAGAAAAGATAAACAGCGGAGTATTTATTCATGACCCTGACTGCCAGAGGCGGAGACAATTCGGCCACTAAGTGGCAGTGTTGCTCCAGTGATGATCAGGCGGCAGCAGAACAAGCGGAGCAGCACCGCGGGGAGCAGATTCATGTCCTACATGGGTGATTACAACATGTTTGACATGCATTAAAACAGTCTGGAAGTAGATGCATTACACCTGATAAAAGAATCATCAGAATTATATTCCACTTGTGTTTATTTGTTGCTTTGTTTGCCAGCCTGATTCTGTCTCATCTCGTCTCGCGCCACCTCTTCACTAAGCAGACGAGGCCTTCCGGCGCGTGTCATTACCGACCCAAACGGCTCCTTCGGATATCACGCGGCGTCACCCTGGACTGGCCCCGGAAAGCGACGTCGCATAATTCCTCTGAAATGTTCCCGTTCCCGGCTCCATCTGAGGAGGATTTTCCGCCTCGAGCGTCCCCACGAGTGTGACTTGTGTTGAATAGTAGGCAGAAAAATGATTGCCTCGATATGTGAGACCAATGTCAGGAGGATGAAAGCTCGACTGGAGTTGACGAATCAACAGTGGCAAGTAACACATTTACTCTTAACCACTGCCTTTGAGCAAGGTAGGATATTTTCAGTTTTCTTTTACATAACCTTAGACTCTTTTTTTTTTTTTTTTTTAGAAACTTTCTCCTTACTTTACCTATTAAAAAAAGAAGAAAAATGGGCACAACAGAAACGAGAAGCTCATACTTTACCAAATATTGCATCATGGGAGTTTGATTTTGCTTGAGAAAGTAGAAATGGGGTCTTCCTGAAAAAATGACCTCAGTCATGGTGTCTGGAAGGATGAAAGTTGTGACCCAGCAGAGATTTTCCCTGTGGTGACGAAAAGCTTTGCTTGGCTTCCCCTTGGTGCTTTGGGTGTTGCCGGCACGAATCCCCCCCTGCGGGTGAGAAACGAACCTGGAGGAACCTGGACTAAGGTTTCTCTTCTGGCATGAGCCAGTCCTGCCATAATTAACCCAGCTTCCCTTGTCTAAGGTTAGCACGGGGTGAAAACAGTCATTCATGAATTCTTGCAAACAATGCTCCACCTCTCTTTAGTAAGAGTTCACAGATTTGTCATGCGATGCCCCCAGGAATACAGTGCATTTTCTGCTCAGTCGCAAAATCACTTTCTGCTCCACTGCAGTCCTCTCGCCCGTTTGTTGGGGCCATTCCCCCACTCTCATGTGATTTATTGAGTCTGATTTCAAGGCACGCAGTAATTCACTGCTTCCCTGCCTTCATTAACGGCATATGATCTCGGCAGAGGCCTGTCTAATACTTGCTCACTTCCTTGGTTACTTCTTTTCAAATTATCCGGGGCTCGCGTTTATCCGAGTCCGGGTTTAGAGCATACGCTGCTTCATGCTCTGTTAGTTGACAAACTTTTTCTTGTGCGCAATTGCAGAACATTAAACCAGTGCCGGCGCATGTGAGGATGGCGTCTCCGGTACGCTTCCGTCACATCATCGCCCACTGTGTCACTTCTAACGGAGAGGGAAGGCAGAAAACACTTCCTTTTCAAATGATGTGTTTGGGAATAAAATAAAAATAATAAAAAAGGCGAAATGAGAGAGAAACCTGAGAAAACGAGGAGGAATTACAACAAGGTAGCCACGCAAGGCTCCGGGACCGGGGAGATGATGAAACAGAAGCCCACTTTAGAACAGAGAGACCCAAAAGTCTCACAAGCACCCCCTCCCCACCCCACCTCCCACCACCACCACCAGATTTTCAAAGGCAATTCAGGGAGGCAAAGCCGCCTCCTTCCCAGTCATTTCATGCCCTCACGCAACTTCTCATCTCAGCAGGGAGGTGAAGTTTGAAACCAGATAAATAGCTTACCCCATTTACCGGCAAGTTGAACACCTTGATTTCACTCGGAATATTTGTTCAGTGTGGCTGGGTGCCGTTTCATCTGGAATTTTTGCATGTGCTTGTTTGCAAAAACGGGGGTGTGCGATGGCTACTAAAAATAGCTCCATTGACCCACTTTTTCAACAGGGACTCTCTGGCATTGTTGAAAAGGATACATCGCATCCCGGAAACAATATGACAAACTTTAAAAGGAGTCGTCTCTTCTTATAATCTGTAGCTGGTGAAGACATCACCTCCAACAGTTTCTGTTTATGCCAGTTTCTGTTCCCTCTGCCGTTTCATTGATGGCTGTGAATCGCTGGGGTCTCTACAGTGTCAAAGATCATTTTAAACTTTAGAGGAAAGTTCTATGCCAGGCTATAGCTGAGAACTATGGTGACAAGAAACTTCAAATAGTAGAAGTAAACCTGTAGTTATTAGAGGTTAATATTTTTAAGTTTTGTCCAAAGACAGTAGCAGCTCTTGCTAGCAGTCCCTCATTTTGTCGCCCCTTCCAGCCAATTAAAAAGCAGGAAATTTATCTGAGATTCTCGGTGGAATAAATAGCACATAAGCTAGTTTCCCTATTCAGCACTAAGCAGGGTGTGCCTACTCCACACATGAGTCCTGCTTAAAAATAAGCGCAAGGACAAATGTGTGCTTGTGCAAGCACAAACAATGGAAAAATATTTTCTGGGTGCAACAAACACACCTTTTTTTCCATCTGATACTTTTGTGTTCCCCTTTCTAATGTTGCCCTGGGTAACTGCCTATGTAGCTCATATAAAAAAATCCTCTGCCTTGGGATCACTTTTGTTGCAAAAATTGTTGAAAAATATTTTTCATCTGTCCATTAAGTGAATTTTTCAACCTAATTAAGATGGTGTCAGAAATGTATTTAATTTACTGTCAAGGTAGCTGAAAACATACAATGGCTTGCCAAAAGATTTGTATGAACTCAGGAACATTTTTACATTGTCAGTTAAACACATGTCAAACAAGAGCTACTATTCTCTTAGGATCTCTGACATTAACAAAACATTTTCTTCTTCACAACTGCAGCAGTCTCAATAATTTTTATTTAAAAAAATGTTTTCAAACCTGAGAGATTGTTGTGCATGAAAATCCCGGCAGATTAGTAATTATGAATAAAACATGCAGGCTGTTGCATATACTTCACAAAGTCCACCTTAACATGACCAATAAAACTGGATGTGTAAAGTTGGAGAGTTATTTATTACAGTCAATAAACTATACAACTTACTCAACTTAAATAACATATCCCTTACAAACTCTGCTCTAATGAAGACAAAGTTGTAAATAATTTCCATTTCTGCTGTGAGGTTTTGCTATATTTTTTCTAGGGCCAGGGTTTTAATTTTGATTAATTAATTACATAGATTTTAACATGCTAAAAAAAAATTTTACATTCAAATGTTTTGGCCAGAACCTTTGTGTTCTGGCCTTTGTGTGTTTCTGGTATATCCGTAAATCTGATGCACAAGAGACGTCCGCAAACCACAGTGATAGACGACAAAGCCTAGTTCACTAGGAGTTAATTTTGTATCAAAAAAATTATACGATGGGAAGCTGGTAAAGTCTGTTGCTGTATCGTGCTAAACAAAAGTTAGCCTATCATCGAAGCTATTCAAGCCTAGAATAGCATCTAATGCTAAACATATTGCAGCACAGATGACCCCAATGCTAATGTTAACATCCACAGTTCACATTTCTGAAGTATTTGTTTTAAAGGAGTTCCATGAATGACCAGGAATTAGTGAAGCTATTGAAAGCTAAAAGGGTAGAATAGCACTTTGCATTAATCTGATGGTTGAGTACCATAAAAACATTAACTGTTACTCCCAAAATGTATATTTGCAAGTCAATATGAAGACATTGATGTCTTCATGACAGTTAAGGGTTTAAAAACAATTAAATATCTTTGTTGTTGAGCTCATATGTGTAATTATTCAAATTTGCAACAAAAAGGGTCTCTGAGTTGAAAATGTTGCTTATTTTGCCGATATGTACAATTACAGACATAAAATTAAACATTTTAATCGAGTCCCACCACAAATTTTTTCCCTTCTTGTTTTTCTATCTAGTACCAATAAACAATCAACATTGTCATTACATACACACCAGTTTAGTCCATATTAATTTGATTCAGTGATTCAATCCAGTCAGATTAGGAAAAAGGTTTCTCTCAAGGAAAAACTTCAGACCCCATCAAGCAATTGGCAAATTAGCTAAATTATTTAATTGGCCAAAAGAGAGCAAAGCTGGTGCTGTGGGCCAAGAATTAAAAATATTTCAGACAAAAAATAGTTCAGGGGCCACTAACACGCAGAGAAAAACAAGCTCAGAGCGGAATTTTGACTTTTTCTTTTTCCACTTGATTTACAGAGAAGTCTCTTAAGTCTTTTATAAAGGAGTCGTAAATCAAACGCTACATCAGTAAGATTTGAAAACCTTCCGAAAGAAATCATGATAGAAGAACGACAAAGACTCTTTAAACGTGTTCTCTTTTACAATAGAAGATTGATGTTCTCTGAAAGCAGACAACGCATACATGCTGGTGTCAGAGATCTGCCAAAACCACACTGCAACATCCTCATGAATGGCTCTGGAATAAAAACCATGTTCTCAACTAAATATTCTCTCCAAAGTGAGCTGCGAGTCATGTAATGGGAGCGATGATGAGTGTAAAATCCTGGACTACTCCCCTGACACCTTCTTGTTGATCTGAATCCAGACAGTGCGCTCTGAAGTGCTGCACTTTCAAGGGAGGGAAAAGGGAAAAAAAAGAAGAAAAAAAAGACGCCTGCTCCTATGGCAACAGAAAATCAGTTAAATGAAGACAAACAGGAGGCCTCTGAACCTCCACCTACGCATGCGGTAAAAAACACAACCTCCTTTTACAAATCCATCAATGTGGTAACTTTGTAGACTCTCTGAATGCTAATGGCTCGTAGCATGCTCCGCTTAAATAGGTCACGACTGGGAATAATTGTATTAACTGCTGTAAATAGAAATAAACAGGAGAAAGTGGAAAACAGTAATGGCTTGTCGGGATCTATTCAGAGGCTTTCTCAGAAAATCGGGGAGAAGTCTTGAGGGAGGCACTCGGTGTCAGAACTTGGCTTTTTTCTAAAAACTGCCATCTGCCTAAGAACGCCAATTATCAACAAGGAGAGCAGGAAGTTTAAGACGCAAACATTAGACCTTAAAATATTCTTTGGAAAAACAAATTCCAGGGAGGTTATCTTACATGGATTTTCTTACTTTAGAGCTCTTATTAAACTAATGTTTCTGGAGAGTACATTCAGCTGTGATTAAGGGTCATTCAAGGTAAGGAATACATTAGAATTAGTTTTTCAGGGTGAGCTGTCAGATCTACTCAATGTTTTTTTTTCCAATCCACTGTTCACTTCAGGACTGTCAGGACTGAGACATGAAGCCAAGAACGAACTGTTCTCTAAACAGCCCACAAGTATGTGCAGCAGAGGCTGTTTGCAGGGAGAACATCAGGAAGTTGCTAAATTCTTCAATCAGCCGAAAGGGAGCACAGCGGGTCAGATGTGCATGCATGAACTCTTTGCACATATCATCACGTCCATGGACATTATCTGGTCTTCAAACTAATATCTTTTGTCAGTTGTGTCTTGGTTTCTAACTCACCCTTCACTTCAGACAGAGATCTACATTTACTCGACAGTACTTTTTTTTATAGCTGTTGGTCAAGCTACTTGACTCTCACAGGCTGACAAGAGCAAGATATTCTTTAAATCTTTAAACAGATGGCTCCCAAGAAGTCTGGGGGTAAAAATAAAAACACGTGCATAAGGCCTGAGAGCTCAAGATGTCATCTATTCTTCATCTCCTCTTCTTTGGGGACCTGGTTGGAAGGGTAGTGGTTGTGTAAGTACATGTAGCATTTTGCCCACAATATAGATGTGAATCATTACTTTTTATAAGACATATAAAATGTAATATCTTCTACAAAAAATTATAAAATCTAAATTCCCACAAGAATAACCTTGGTTCTCTAAGTTGCAGGAGAGAGATGTGCGACATTATGATGCAATGCCTCTGAGCGTTCAGCCAAAGGATTTATTCAACAACATTAAACCTGATTGGCTGGTGGTTGTACTGCCTGTGTCACCTATCCTTTAAGTAACCTACAATATGACAGAGCACCAAGCAAGGAAAGTGACTGTTCTCGCTTCATCAAGAAAGCATGGCTGTCTAGGGACGATGATGGTAGGAGTTCGTCCCATAATCGGTGGGTTGCTGGTTTGATTCCTGCTCCACCTGTCTTCATCATTGTGGTGGTCAGAAGGCACTGTGGCACCATTGGATGGTAGCCTCGCCTCTGCCAGACTGCCCCTGGGACTCTGTGGCTCCAATAAAGTAGCTTGTCACCTCCAGAGTGAATGTTGATGGTGTCAAAGACTGATAGTATGAAGTACTTTGGGGTCCTCTGGACTTGGCAAAGCAATACATAAGTACAGGCCAAGAACAAGAGTTATTCATTTTCATCTCTTACTATGGGATTTGGAGGCTCTTGAGTTGCTTATTCCCAACAACCCATACGGAGAGACACAATTCCAAGGATTCAGACCAGCACTGCATGGGCTGGGACATGGAACTAAGATAAACCTAGTATCCAGAGAAATTCCTCGACACCTCAGTCCAATTTCACAAGGGGACCAGGAGTCAAGAAATATATCTCTTTCAGTAAACCCTCATGCTTCAGGAGCAGAAGAAAACCTGAAGTAAAAGGTGATCTCATACTGATCAGAAAGCCCTATGCAAATCACTTTCTTGATCAAAAGAGAGGATAGCTCTACCTGAAAGGTTGAATGTGGTTGGTTTCCCATAATTCTAGGGATAAATCATATCAGAGGGGACACTACTACTGCTAACTGGAGCCTTTTGCTAAGGCAAATCATCCTCTGATCATAGGCTGACCCCAAGGAGAGAAGACTGTCTCTCTGCCATGAGAGGGAGACTAAGGCCCAAGAGGTTTTTTCTAATACCAAACCTGGCACTGTAGTGCACAGTCAAAACGGCATATACGAAGGGTATTAGGGCATTAGCAGGATCGTACTGCTCCCCATGAACATCAGTCACCACCAAGAGGGGTCGCAAAGTCTGCAACCATTTCTTGACTTTCATCTTGATCTGACAGTGGCACATTTATTCTGGATATGAACATCTGCTTGTGTGATTGAGAGATAAGACAGAGACCACCCTCCAGGCACCTAACATTCCTCTGGAAGGGAGCATTGCACTCTGGCATTGACACAGATTTTATTGCAATGAGAGGTCTGAAATAAATCAACAGCCCTGGGAGCGTCCTAGTCATGGGTGCAGGTGAGTTGATCTTACCAGTTAGCAGACAGTTAATGCCAGCTTTTTTCTCTATTGCCAAAGTCCTGGGAGGAAACTCCTTACATCAAGGCCTTGGTGTGAAGTTACGGCTCTTCAGTATGACCGCAGCCTTCTTCAGCAGGATTGGGACAATTGGGAGAAGTTGTTGCTTTGAGCTAATTGCCTGTCCTCAATTGTCAAGATGGAGGTATCCTGCCTGAGCTGGATTGAGTTGACTTGGTGAGAGTCTTTGCTCAACACCTCAGCACCTGCAGGTGGAAATACATGCTCATCTCCTGGGTTGCTGTCTACTCAGTTGTGAGCAAGGATAGCTTTTGTTTTAATATAAGCTAGCACTCAGGTAGTTTAACAAACCAGCTAAACCAACTAACAATACTTAGCACTCAAGTGTACAAGTTTCAGTCTGTGGACAATTAGAGTGGGTTCCTGCAGGCAGGCTGTTGCATTGTGAGTTTGAGGGGGTTTGGCTGGTTTTATGGGACCAGTGGGTCCCAGTTAGGTTCTGTATTTGTACTTAACTGCTTTTGTTACTAATTGTAAATTAAAAAAAACTTTATTGACATTTGTTGTTGAGGAAGATACTCTGAAAATCTGACATTTTTTTGATTGCATTTAGAACAGGTTCAGCTTTAGAGTTTATATGTTGCTTCCAGAAATCTGCACTGACCCAATACTCAAAAAAATCCCAGAAATGGTTTTCCCCATATCCTAAATCGTCACGATCCGCCAAACCCGACCTGAAAGAAAAACATTTGACAGAAACAAAACATGGATCTCTCTAGTTTTCGATGTCTGCCTGGGGAATATGAGAGATGAAGATTCGGTGTGAAAGGTGATATGTATAAAACATGAGGCGGCTGGGAGAGAGAGGTGAGCGCTGGGCAATGCCTCTGAGAACAGACTAAATATATCGTGTATGTCAGATTTATGACCCTCTAACCTTTTAACCTGAGCTCTGGAGCACGCTACAGTATAGTGCATGTCAAATAATTTAAATATGTCAGTTTATTTGCACTTGTTAAATACATTTTTTATCATCGCATTCATTTGAAGGAGTAAACAGTGGGTTCAGCTGTTATGTTTTTGAGAGGAGAAATAAGAGTCTAGAAAGTCCAGTTTTTTACTGCGTGTACTGCATCAGTTGGCAGCTTAACACTTTACCTGTCTTTTGGTTTTAGAAGATATAAGAATTCAGAAAAGTAGAGGCAACTGTAGTGAAACACAGAAACAACAGCAGACATCTTTCTTTTGGCCTCTTGAGTACCTGTAAAACATGAACACAACATTAAGCTCATTGTTGGAATCCCACATAACTCCAAAGTCTTTACGACTCAAAAGGATATGAGATCAGACTGACATCTTCACAGGAAAACACATTACTATTTCAACTGGCATTGCTGCTTCCGTGCTGCTCTGCAACCATTACCAGTCAGCCCTTACCGCTTCTTCTTAATAGTTAATGATTTCTTCAAGTGTGAGCTAGTGTGGTTCACACATTTCCCTCTGAAGGCTTCACATTGTAAAATGATATCCACGTTTAATCCAGAAATGTGCTCTTTTTCTGGCAGTGAGCATCAATTTTGTGAGAATGTGTAAACATAAAACCACAGATTGGATCTTAAGAAATGACTTCAGAAAACTGAAGAATCTACCACAGAAATGTGGAAGATGTGAAACCTGGCCACTGAGCAATGTGTAAGCTGGTGTATTAAAATAACTAGACGAGTAAAACCCCAGAAACTCAAGTAGAATGTGTATTAATACACACAGGACAGCAATATTCAGGTGGGCGCCTGATTAACTAGTACAGTGGTTCTCACATTATATTCTCTGCCATAGAGCAAAAATAAAGTCTAGGTAGGAATAGTTCCAGATTTTCAAAGGTTTTCTTGAAAATATTTTCAAGAAAACCTTCAGTTGGCAATTTCATTTAGTAGAAATCCACATTAGTTGATGCTACAGGACGACGCCATTTCATAATGTTTAGCATGAATTATGTTTCAGACTTCCAGATATTTCCTACATTTAAAAAAACAGTCTCTTTCAGAGCAAAAATTTATGAAAATCTATTGGAATAAATAACCTTTACAGTTTAAAATAAATATTATAAATCCATCCATCCATCCATCTTCTTTACACCCGTGTCCCTTAGTGGGGTCGAGAGGGGTGCTGGTGTCTATCTCCAGCTAATGTTCCGGGTGAGAGGCGGGGTCACCCTGGACAGGTCGCCAGTCTGTCGCAGGGCAACACACAGACATACAGGACAAACAACCATGCACACACACACTCACACCTAGGGACAATTTGGAGAGGCCAATTAACCTGACAGTCATGTTTTTGGACTGTGGGAGGAAACTGGAGTACCCGGAGAAAACCCACGCATCCACAGGGAAAACATGCAAACTCCATGCAGAAAGACCGGGGCCGGGAATCGAACCCAGAACCTTCTTGCTGCAAGGCAACAGCTCTACCAACTACGCCACTGTGCAGCCTATATTATAAATATAATATAATATTATATAATATTTCTTACTCTTTTCATCACAAAGAGCATTAATTACAGATTTGGCTGTATTTAAGGATTACTTTTCTTGTACTTGCTACGAAGAATGAAGTCATATTTTTGGTTGCTGAAACAAACTGCTTTACTTCAGCTGCCACTGTCACTCTGGACACTACAAACACAAACAACGCTACAGAAACCCCACCAGAAATGAGTTGGATAATATCTTTGCTATTTAGACTTTACTAATGCAAACATGGTGGGAATTTAAAGAAAACAAACCAAGCCTTACAAAAACCACTAGTTCTGTGAGAGTGAAGTTGTTTAAGACAGCAGTCCACTTTTTTTCTTAGCCCTTCCTGTTAGCTAACTGTTAGCTTTAGCCATCTGAGCCAACCAATATCAAACAAAGACATCAAGATAATTATTAACGGCAAGTAGGAGATGTGAACTACCTTTAAGATTTTAACAGAACCTAAATTGCTAATTACGTACTGTAGGAAGCTAGGAAGATTTGGCAAACAGTTCTAATGTGACTGTATCCAGCAACTGGTTGCAGAAGACATCCGTAGAGATCAGAAAATAAAAATCTAAACACCTAGCTACAAAATGTAATTTTACAAGCTCCTCTCCTAGATGCTTTAGAAGGTGTATGGAATATTTTGTAATAAAATAATTATTAATATTTATATTTACCTTTCCGTGCTCATAAAAATGAATCTTCTTAAAGAATCTACCCTGCTTCTCTTCCTACCACTTGCCACACAATGAGAATGTCTACAGCTGTCCAAAAAAACTGAATGCACTGACAGTCGGCACACATGCACTTCTGTGAGGAGATATCATTGGTGGGGACAGAAACCGCAGCTGGAAACCAGCTGCATCTCTCTTAGCAGTGCAGCTGCTACACAAATTGCATCCTGCTACTGCTCTGGTTGTAACCAAAGGTATTTCATCAAACAGCTGAGACAGAGAATCCCTAAGTTCAATTAAAATAAAAATGGCACCATGCTCAGGTTCTGTGCACGGTGCTACCGTTTCCTGAAGAAAACTCAGATCATGTCTCAAGGAGACTCTATGGACAAGTGGAAGAAAGTTCTTTGGTCTGATGTAAGCTAGCTCAGAGTCGTGACAATAAATGGAACGTGAAACAATTAGCTTGATGTGTCTAAAATAAATTTATTCGGCGCTGCTGATTTTATACCACAGACCAGATGATAAAGGAACAAGATTTTGACGGAGCTCAAGTTAAACAGTAAATGCTTGTGATTCCTGTTGTTGCGCTATTAAAAAATACTTTTTATTTTTATTTTTTATTGTGATTAATAAATAAGTCACCGTTACTATCGTCATCACATTAAGTACAAGATCTTTACAGAAAATGAAGACAACCCAGAATGACAAGCTGCTAGGAGACTGTGACACAAAGAGTCCAAAGAAACATTCTGCAGGAGACCTTTAACGAAGAAAAACGAAAAGCAAAAGAAAATTATGTTTCCCTTTGTCTATGCCTTATACCGAGGATGTTAAAAAAGCCACGTCTACAGAAATCATTCATTGACCTTTTCCAGTTATGATTAAGACTGGATCCTCAAGTGCTGTTGATGAGTTGGGATTGGTGTGGGTACTGACAGGCCTTCAAACACATGGAGCTGAAAAATAGATATTAGATGTTGACCATGTGTACTGTAGACAGGACTGTTAGTCCTGCACTTCACAAATATAACGTTTATGGAAGAGTGGCAGAAAGAGAGCTGCTGTTAATAGAAAACCTTAAAAATTACAGTTTCACATTTTACCACAAGCCATGTAGGAGACACAGCCAGAATTGATAGGAAGATGAATGGGCTAAATACAGGATACTCCAGGCCACAGAGGTTGCAAATACGTACAAAACTACGCAAAAAACAAAGCCAGAGCTACAATGGAATAGCTTACCTCAAAGCAGGTTCACGTTTCACTCAGTGTATCATAAGCCTGGCGGCCCACCAGGCTTCATTTATTTCTCCAGGCTAAGCATTGTTTATTTGAAATAGTGTTTTTTTTATGCAACAGTGAAGACAAACAAAGCTAGGTTTATTGTTAATGCATGCTGGTGCACTTCTGAATTTTTGTAACTTTAACATGTTTTAATACAATAACAGGATGAGTCGCTACTGTACCGCCCTAGTGCCCTTACCAACGGGCTTAGCAAGGTTTTCTAGAAACCGGGCTTTTCCCAAGAAAATGTTAGGGTTTCCCCTGACGCCCATGTGTCCCTGATTTCATGTGTCTCACCCTGACACACTTACAGTATGTGTCAGGGTGAGACTTTGGTCTGGTCAAAGTCTGGATCTCAATACAATTGAGAAACTGTGCAAGACTTGAACATATCTAGAATATGTTTATGTGATCTGCAAAGAAGAATAGGTAAGAACATGGAGGATATACGCCATAAAGCTATTTCCTCAAAATATTAGATCAGGGAACTTGAAGACAAAGTCACAAACCACTTTGGATTTTTATATGTAACAATTTTGGAAACTTGAAAAATAAGATCACCCCAACTCAAAATGCTCGTTTGTCCATCACTGTGTGGTTTGGCTGGTCCACAAAACAAGACAGGCCCACACTTAATGAACAATTCGATCTGGAGAGAGGATCGTCAGGACTGACTTTCGGAGCTTACAGAGGTCAAGGTGTCAGGAAAATGGCAGCTAAGATCTCTGCAGGCCCCAAAAATCCTGGACACAAACAGAGAACTATTTGCAAAAACTAATGGATACATTTTCTTCCCAGAAAGAAATTGATGGTCTTTCTGGGACAAAAAGACAGGTTGTCTCTGATGAGCATCATGAATACATCACAGCCTGAGTAGTTAGCTAAGATTCAGAAACACACAAATCTGCTCTTAATGTCATCATGTGTGCACATTTTCTATGTGCACACACTTACACAGAAACACAAATTCCATGGAAAAATTAAAAGTACATATTTCTTAATGTATTCTTCTAATATTATTTATACCATAAATTTACTTTCCACATTCAAGGTTGCACCTTGCAGTGAAGGATATTATGAAAACACATTTGATATTTTTTCTTAAAGCAACATTGTACAAGGTGAGGAGCTGAGCTTAAACAGTAGAAAAAATGGTCTTTTCATGTAACTCAGGAACACAGTTACTCTGACAAGGACAAAAAAAATTGTTTTTGTATGAATGTTATGAAGAAAGAGTTCTAAGAAACTTTTCAACCATTGCAAGACGCTTTCTTGGCTCATACACACCCTTCGCCTTTGGCGAAGCAGCTTTTTGTTCCTTCATGATGAAAACAAATTCTCAAACTCGTTCTAGGGGAACTACTTTTGTAATTCATTTCACTGTCAGCAAAGACCGTCAAAGAAAAAAAGAAATGATCAGTTTCCTGGTACATGTAATAATTGGATTCTTCAACAAATCAAATACTGAAGTCCCTTTTCAAACATGTACACCAGAGATTTTCTGAAGAGTTTTTGAAGAATTTAAAGAATTGTGTCGCTCACGGTGGCAGCATGTTAGAGACGCTGACAGCTATGTTAGTTCTGATTCGTTCTTTCTGTAGATTTTTCTTTATGTATATAAATATATTTTTGCTTCAGGCTTTGGATACTTATACAATTATTCTTTTTGGTTTTGAATGTTGGGAAGTTGTAAAAAACTCTAATCACACCTGATAGTCCGGTAGACTCGGTTCAATAGAGGACCAAAATAGCAACATTTGTTACATTTTCATCTGTTGCGGTTATCATTCACATTGTACTGTCTGTGTCAAACCAAAACAAACCGTTTGAAAACATGTCCCCCCCCTCGCCTGTGGTGGCACTGCACCAAGAACCACTGAAGGAAACAACATGGAAACAGCTGAAGAACTTCTTTTTTCAAAAAATGTTAACAAAAACAGAGTGGCATCAGATTTTAGCAGCTGTACGATTTTTCCTTTGTCTTTGGTGAAAAAACACCAGCCATTTCTCCCTCTAGTGCTCGATTCTCACCTTTGTTTTGCTTGCATTTACCTAGAATGGCGTGCGCTGTGGTCAGCTTGGCGTGCTGACCAGAGACCACTCCAAGACACATATGTATTCCAACTGCGCCAGATTGAACTTTTTTTGGTCCGCATAAGAGGTTGAATTTGCATTTACGCATCCCTAAATGAAGTAGACTTTCTAGGCAAATGAACTGCAGTTCAATTAAAGCAGACTAAACAAAGCTTTTTCCAAGTTGGCTATTAGTAAATCTCTCTAAAACTTGTATTTTGGCATTGTACAGTCCAATCAAGGTGATTTGAAGGCGGAGCCGGACATCCAACCCTGTTGCATTGTTGCAATGATGTGCTAATGGAGGAATGTCAGAAAGGACAGGAGGTTCTTAAAGACACAGAGGCCAATTTCAAACCATTAGAAACAGCTGTGATACGAAGTCAAATTTTATTTAAGTTGTTTTTGATATATACAGAATTTTTATAGCATCTGAAGGTAACATAGTCACTTGACTATAAAATGGGACCATGTGCCTAAAAAATACCTAATACCCCCCCACCCCCCAGATAGGACAAAGATTACTTGATTCATTCACTTATTTATTATGTCAATATTTCTTTAACGTATCAGATGAAGAATTATTTTTAAGGCTATCCTTACATCACGTTTTGCTGCATTCATCCTTCACTGACTCCAGTCCACATTTTTTCTGCCCTGCCAGCAAAACGATCCATTCAGCAGTGGAAGTGTAAAACTGTTATTTCAAATTTGGGAGAAAAGCTGTTTGGCGGGGTGGGGAGCATTGTGTTGATGCCTCTGCACTTAATCCACTCTGTCAAGTGAATTGACTCAGTCATGATAGCACACACAACCTGTGACATTCAGCTGTTTACACACAAATGTCGCCGTGGTAATCCACCAAATCCCTCTCAAATCCCCTTAACCACAGATGGTCGCGTCCGAACAAAGCGCCGTTAGTTTCAATCACTCAGTCAGGAGCGTCTGATAAACCGGAGACCTCAGCCTGAAACAGGATATAGGACAAGCGCTAAGATCAGGTTAATGGAGCGGCTTAATTTAATTTTGAATGGGATGAATTTAAACGTACATTAACACTGCATAGACAGCATATAGAGATGGATCATTTAATTAACACGCAATGCACTAACGTGTGTTTTCTCCAATGTGAGCTACACTGTTAAATAAAATGATGTTTTTGTCCTGCTGTGTAACGAATGCAAAGGCATCATATATTATTATTATTTGGCAGATTTCTTCTGGTTCTCTTTCGTCTCACACAAATGTATCAGCTCGTTAAACTGATTCAATTTCTAGGGCTGCAGTTAACGATTATTTTAGCAATCAATTAATCGGTGAATCGATTTTAGCAATTATTCTGACGATTAATCGACTCATCGGATAAGACAATTTCCACATTCTGCGCATTTTTCATTTAACCACCTAAGAAAACCTTCTTTTATATATTAGATACACATTAAAAGATGAAAATAGACAAATAATTCAATTCCTTTTTCAAATAAGAAAATGAACATTATATTGAAACAACAAAGCACACTTGATCATTTGCAGCTAAAAAGAAACTTCCAACATCAACACGTGAAAAGCTCAGCCCTTTCTGCTTGACTTGAGATGCTTTATTTATATATATATAACAGAATTTAAACCAGATTAAGCTAAAACTGGAAATAAAACTACTAAAACACTCCTTTTTATATAAGAACTATTATATATTCTGCATCATTACGTTAATGCAAACTAATAAGTAAAATGGTTTGTCTTAGTTTATACATCAAATCTTTGGATATGTAATTTTGCTGTAAAAGCTTCTTTGCTCTGAGATTAAAAAAAAAAAAAGCAACTAGAACAATTATTCTTGTGAGCTCAAGCCAAGTGTGAAAGGTGTGAATCCTGTAGCCTGTGAACATGGAAGTAAAGCTGAATTCCAGTCCAGGGTTTGGATTCATTGGACTTTAAGCTAAAGTTGTGAGTGGTTGTGTGTTTTTTTTATTGTAGCTGCCTACCAGCTGTGTTCCTCCTGTTCCTTCCACTGTAAAACATTCATGTTTGAGGATCAACATTATAAATTCAGCTTTGTGCCTCGCTGATTATTTCCGGTGAATTTATTTCGTCACAGCTGGACTCTGCTGAAGCATCTCACCAGGAGTGACATGGACTCAAACTGTGTGCTGCTGTTGCATGAATCCAGTCTGACAGTTTAAAAAAAAAAAGAAGAAGCATACACTGCACAAGATTAACATTAGAATCACGGTATCATAACAAACTGCAGGAGCCGGGTTGCTCTGTCTGTGTGGAGCTGCAGGTTTGTCCTGGAGGGCAGGGCCAAGCAGGAAGCTCCCGCACACCTGCGGATCATTAGTCCTGGAGGATAAGAAGAGCTGAGTGCTATCCTACGCCACATGCTTCAAACTCGAGGCACAGGGGCCAAATCCGGCCTGCCACAGCTCTCTATGTGGCCCTTTAACCTCCAAACTCCAAATTACATCATTCAGTCTCCCAAGTTTTTTTTGTAATTCCGGAACCATGGAAATTCATGCAAAATCAACAGATCCCCACATTTTTTTTATGCTAATGCATACTTGTGAGTTTATTCCAAATTCTCCCCGAAAAATGGTCAAAAACATCCCAGGTTTATGTGGCTGCTAACCCCCACCTGTAGGTGGCAGTGTTTCTTACTTTTGCAACACTGTTGCCTCAGCCTTACTTGATGTCAAGTTACAGTCCGTGATCGGTACAGTGAATAACAAAAAGTGCATTAATACTTTAAATCAGTGGTTCTTAACCTTTTTTGAGGTACCGAACCCCCCAGTTTCATATGCGCATTCACCGAACCCTTCTTATCCCCCCTCCCTCCCCCCCAGCCCCCTGCCGACACACAAAAGACTTTATGGTATTCTGATTTAGTAATGTAATTAGATTAGCTGTGTTACCACCCCACACCACTAGAGGCAGTACCAACCCCGAAAAGATGCGACTAAGGAGCAGATTTAGACTATAAAATTTGGTAAAAACGATTAGCTTTGCTGAAGTAACTAAAGACACAAGTTCAAATCCATGCTGAGTGGAGCTCCTTCAATCAGGGCTCCTCCGCAGCTCTGATTGGTTAAGCAATGTAACGTGATCCTCTGCAGCAAGTGATGGTAAAGCGGGGCGTCATCACGACTTTACACAAGTGTGTCTTTACCTCCGCGGCAGAGGCTCCGCCGAACCCCTGAGACCAACTCACCGAACCCCTGGGGTTCGATCGAACCCAGGTTAAGAACCACTGCTTTAAAAGAACATTTTAACATAACCCCTATTTTAACATGTTCAGAGGTGGAATTTGACAGCACAGGTGAAAAAACAACAGTGGTTTGAACAATAAACCATCCTTCAGGGGTGACTGCTCCATCTGCCGAGTCCTCTGAGTGTCTCACCTTCGTGATGTTTCTCATTCATGTCACCGCCCTGCTGGTCAAAGAGCCCTGCTGCCTCATCAGGTCATAACTCCCTACTGAGACCCACCAGCCTTATAAGTTATTGATATAGATGCTAAAATTGTGAGCTGCTGAATCGTCAGATTCGTTTTTATTTAATTTAACTGAAATTTTGAATAATTTTTAATGGTCTGTTTAAGTATCCTGCTGCACACTCTATGTTATGCTGCCAGCATCTGCTTAGGGGATTTGGGGAACCACAGATAATTGCTTCTGTCCTTTTTGCATCAAACTGGAAAAAATTCCGACCCATCCACTAGTGGAGATTTTAGGCACACTGATTCAGTGACCATTAATATAAGTAGAGGCATGGAATCATAAAGCTGTGTGGCATCTCTAGAGATATAGTAAGAGACACAGTAACATAACATGAGCTGAGCGGACCACAACTTGAAGCGTGTGAGAGGACTATTTCTCGTCTTTGACTAAACCGCGATTCATATCTGTACCTCACTCACAGTAATAGTACAGATGAGAAAGAGAAGGTGTGCGCTGAGCGCTTACATTTTTGACAAAAGGATGAAAGTGAATGGCTGGGAGCCTGAGTCTACCCTATGACACTACAGAGCACCTTGACAGAAAGCTGTCAAGGTGTAAAATGATTCTTCGAAAACATTTTACAGAAGCAGACACTCGGTGCGATGTCATAGCCGACTTTCATACCAATAGAGCGCTATTTGTAGGCGTGAGGCCAAGTAAAAAATTGCGTAGGGGTCAAAAATTCTCCCCGTTTCTCACTCTAGCAGAGCGGCAGTTCATTTCAGTTACACTCTGCGATTTGGCTGTTGGAAATTTTGCCCGTTTTTTGCTAATTACGTCGGCATTTTGACTTGAAACCTCAATAAGAGATTGAACCGCATGCAGCAGTTTGAGAAGCATTAAGGGAGCCAGAAAAATAATGGATAAAAAGAGATGTTCTATTGACGGTAAAACAATGCAACAGTAAAGCTCTCCCTATGCATTGCTATGGCAGGCCTCAACAATACCTACATTTCCAAGTTTTATTGAGTTAACGGAATAATTCTACCGCGGCAGCAAAAGAATAGTCTCTTTGCCCTCCAGCGTTTCCGTATGTAAACAATAACATGCAGGGGGTCTATATTTGTAAATCTGATTTTGATTAAGCCAGTGCCTCACCAGCCATGAACCTCACCGCACGTCACCGATTATCCATCCATCCATCCATCCATCCATCCATCCATCCATCCATCCATCCATCCATCCATCCATCCATCCATCCATCCATCCATCCATCCATCCATCCATCCATCCATCTATCGTGTTTCCCCGATTGTAAGACGTATCGGGGGTTTCAGGGGGGTCGGCTAATATAAGCTGTACCCCTTTCGGGGAAACACGGAGGTATTGCCGCCTCCCTCTCATCTAGCTGTGCGCCGCCTCCTGCCCACGTCCGCACCGTCCCCCTCTCCATACGTCACCGCGCCGTCCCCTGCACTTGTCACTGCCGCCTCCTGCTTAAAATACGGTAATACAATACTGTTCAGGTTGTTAATAAATGTAAATTTTATGGTTAAAATAAAAAATTCAAAAATTTTTTTCCAATATAAGACATACCCCAAAAGTAAGACATAGTGAGGCTTTTGGGGATAAAAAGAAAGTAAGACACTGTCTTACTTTCGGGAAAACATGGTATATATATATATATATATATATATATATATATATACATTTCCAACTTAACATCTTTTAATACAAAAACACGGTGAGTCGCGGGTGAACCGACCACCAGGCTTATCAAGTTTTCTGGGGGAAACCCTGAAAATGTTTGTCCGAGTTCTCAGAGCAAAAACAGCCAATCACAGGTGGAAAGCATGAGATATCCGACTGGTTTTAAAGGAAATGTCAAGATCAAAACACAAAGAAAAACGAGGCAGACTGTTAAAATGCTACACCGCAAATGCTCGGGGAAAAACATTTAATTGTTTTCCTCGTGAACCAAGTTTATGACTAGGACTAAGTGGAAAGTGTTTTGCCGTTGATCGCCTGCCTAATGTGGTCACCAGAGCATCTGTTCTTATGGCCGGATAACAACAAGCCTTAAACAGTGGCTTGTAAACTTTATGACTAAGCACAGAAGGAAAGAGAGTTCAGGTATGATGCCAAAGAGGTGGAGCTGATGAGTTTGGAGTGGAGGAGTAAAACAGTGAAGGGGTGGAGGAAGGAAACAGTGATGAGTTCAATGTGAATAATTTATTACATATGATTTTAGCCTCTTTGTTCTTCATCCAAAGGATTGGGGTTTAAAGTTTGGCCGGATTTATTATGTGTGATCAAATTCCCATTCCTGGTAAGTTAATAAAGCACAAACATAATGGGAAATCACTTAACAGTGTACTTATTAAGGTCATAGTCCACTGGTTTCCAGTTTTCCTATTTGACTTTGTTAAACATGATGTCTCCCTCTCCCCACCACCACCATCATCCAATGTCAAGTAAAAGTATGGCGTTGAGTTTCCTGACCCTCATCCAGAATCACACTGAGGAGACGAATCATAAAAGGTGAAGAATTTATTACGCAGTTTGACACAGACTGAGAAGTGTAATGATGAGGCTCTTGGCCTTTTCAGGGGCAGGAAGCAGACACATCTGGAGGACGAAAGCCAAGTTATCTGGGGTTTCTGCAGGTTGGGTGAGAGTGATTTCAATTATTTCAGGAAAGTGCGGCTTATAGTGACTTGAAGCTGAGAAATGCGTGGGAGGAACGGATCGGGTGGTTTGAGGAGAGTTTGGTTTGAGAGTATGATGTTGAAGAGTTTGGTTTCTGAACCTGGTGTCACACTGACATATGGAAGCACACACAAAAGAATACCGACATTATAATGAGGTGACAGAAATTTCTTGTTCATCTGAGGCAAAAAGTAGGAGATGGTAGTTGGTAGTTGAGAGATTATTCAAAGGGTGAAAGACTGTTGGAGCATCAGAAGTGAGACTGTTGTGGACAGGTGCATCCTCCAAGTGGAAGGGTGTGATGAACATAGACAGCAAAGTGGGACAACAAGCTCCCCATAGATACACACCATGTCTGACCGTTAAGTTTGAGCTCGGAGCTTCCTTAGCAGTGCCAAACTCCTTCCAGACCCTGGAGACAAATTTTGGATTTTGTTCCACAATTAGTAGGACTGCCATGAAGACTTAAAACATGTTTGGTCAGGCATCAGACTGTTTCAAGAGATGAAGGAAGCTTTTGTAAGTGGAAATGAGATGGCATGCTTCAGAGAAACGGTCTATAATGGTTAACATGATGGTGGAAAGGGAGTAAACTACCAACAAAGTCTAGAGAAACATGCGACCAGGAGCGTTTGGAAACTGAGAAAGGCTGGAAAAGATGGCAACCAAAAGTTTCATGTGATTAGGAAAATGGTTTGATTAATTGCTGGATGGCAAGAAACATGTGTGGCATGGGCCCAGTGAATAAGACAAGATCTGATAGATGATGCAACACAATGCCAGTCAGGAGGCCCATCGCCTGTACCGGGTTCTTTTTTGATTAATCTCTCTATAATCAATACGACGTTGTTGTGATCCATCCTTTTTTCCAACGAAGAAAAAAGCTGCGCTTAATGGTGATCCCAGTTGCTAATAATTTATGTCCTCAATGATCTTTCTCACTGGTTTGTGCAGGTCATATAATCGGCTGGATGGTAATGGTGCCCTGGGAAGGAGATCAATAGCACAATCACAGGAGGGAGAGACGGAGAGAGCTTTAGATTTACTGAAAACTTGGTGGAAGTCGTGATACACTGGTGGGATCTTAGAGCGGCTGAGGAGACCACCTCCTACTTGGAACAGGAGTTCTTTGAAGACAGCAGCGCAAACTGAAGACATTGCACAGACATTGAGTGCTCCATGCCTCCACCCTGCAGTTTCTCAAATCCACAAGTGGACTGTTGGAAATGAACAATAGATATCCAAGAACGGTGGGGGACAGAAGTGAAATAACTTCCAGAAAGTTATTTCATGATGTCTCATACTAAGAGCTCTACGGCTTTTGGTTCGATGCATAATGACATTTCTTCCCATTTTAATAATACTTCTTTAGTAAACATTTTGAGCATTAATAGCCTTTTTAAAGATATGCCTCATCATCTCAACAACTAGCGGCTCTCCAAAACCTTTTCAGGAGCTTTCTGACTCTTTATCTAGTTATGCAGAGCTATATGGACCCTGCTGAGTTCAACTCCATGGCTTCTTTGGTTCCACAATCCTGGTCTTGAGTAGTGCAGTGCTTGTCTTTGTGGGTTTATGTCGTAAAAGTAGGCTATAGGGTGGGGATCTCAGAGTAGAGGGGGTGCTTCTCTAAATTAAAAGAAGTCAGTTAAGGTGGTTTGGTCATCCGGTCAGGATGAGGGTCCCTCCCTTTGGAGACCCAATGGTAGACGATGCATTTTTTTCTCCTTACGCTTCAAAACTAGGTGCTGCTTTGTGCTGATCTACCACAGAAAGACCAGCTGAAATGTGAAAATAAACATTTCTGTTTTGGTTTATAAAAAAGTCCTGTTAAGCAAAGCAACAGTTTTGTCTACTGAAAGTCATCATCGTCAACAGAGTCAGATCCGCGAGGGATGTTAGTATAGGTTTCCGAAAGATTCTCTCCAGTCACTGTTTCCCCCACCTTGAGATGACCTCTGCTTGTGATCGTGACAATCTCGTCTGCTTCACATCTGTGCATACCTATTAAAAGTTTACCCAAGCCCGTCCAAACAAAACTGCAAAAAAACCAACTCTCAAGGAAACAAAGTTATTCATTTTGTGCCTGCTGTTCGAGTATTCAGATAACCTCGGCTGGCTTAATCAGTTGGCCTGCTTTAGTGTGAGAATAAGAGTTCACGCTGAAACACAAGGTATTGCATTAAATCCACAGACGGCTCTCTGCTGCTTACTCTTAGGTCAAGAGGTGACAGCTCAAAGAAGGCTTTAAATCATGAGAACTGCTTTGCCTTCCAGTGGAGCTGCGGAGACACACCTACATTAAGTCAGTAAAGTCTCTGGATTTAGCCAGGATCTGAACGCTTCCTCATGTGTTGCATATCAATGGGTCGGCCCCGACAGCGAGCGGTGTACGGGGGAGAGAGTGGCAAACGGCGAGCAGGTCTAGCACAGGTTCTCACCTCCGATACGCGTTGGTTTGTATTAATAAGAGAGAGACGGGCCACACACACAATCAATAAGTTCAGAATGCATTTAAACTGTGATGTCAAGGAGTCAAATTCATTTTCCTGTGGAGAGAATAGAGAAGAGTGGCAAATTTTTAAAAAGCTCCTTGGAACAAGAATCTGTAAGAGGATGCAAGTAACAACTGAAAACATTATACAGTGTGGAAAAAATGTTAAGCATTTAACAACAAATGATGAAACCAGGTGAACTCTCCATGTCCTGTTAGCTCAAGTAACAATGAAAATACAGGAAACATTTTAAATGTGGAAAATTAACAACAAAAAGTATTTTTTCAGTTTTCCAACAGGATTTTGAGACATTGACAAGTATTCTAGGATTCTTCTTTGTTGGACTTTGAGGTGAAATGGAAATGCCATATGGACCCAACAACAGCACAGTGGACTCCTGAATATTTGTGTTTTAGTATTCGCACATTTTTCTCAATCGCAAACAGGTGAATAGCCGAACTGTTGGTTGGTGTTTGCGTACCATTTCACAGTAACATGCTTCTTTGTGTTGGTCTGTCAGATAATATCACAATAAATTACACTAAAGTTTGCAGGACACATAAATATTTTGTCATGAATCATTTGTCTTCCACTCTGGTTTGTGTAGGTCCAGTAATGTCCAATGCAGAGAATCTTTACTCATCAATGGAGTAATACGTTCATTTCTGGTTCAAATCAACAACAACAAAAAAAAGTTATTCAGTGAGGAAAAAGTACATTTGGACGCCGTCGTAAACCTCGAGGAGCAGAGAAACCTCACATTGACAAATGTTGATTTGAGCGATGAATGGAAGTGTTATTTTTACTGAATGCGGTACATTGTGTGTGTGTGTGTGTGTGTGTGTGTGTGTGTGTGTGTGTGTGTGTGTGTGTGTGTGTGTGTGTGTGGGAGTATGCGGATGTATGAATAAGACGACAACCAGGAGACTGATTTCTCTGGGAGTGTTGTATAACTGTAACTTAGTAACACGCAGCAGGGTGTCTCAAATGGTTCTCTGTTAGCGAAGAATAGATTGCCCTTTGGCGAAGCAGCGCCGCTTCCAGAAATCCTGGCACTTTAGGCAAATGTCCTTTGTTTTCAGTGTGAGGGGGCTGACTTTGTGCTGTGGTACCTCCAAACCTTAGGAAAAGCACATTCATATCCTGGTCCCAAAACAAATGAGCCACAGTAATTAACACCAAATGTAAAAAATGTTCAGTTTGGAAGGGTTCGTCTCCGCTCACATGCCTCAAAGCTCATCCGTCCGTTCTGGTGTAAGCTCTGCCAGTTCCTAAGAGGTGAAACCTGCTTCGTGTAGAACCGTCATGGCACACGGTGTTTTATTACACCCAAATCTTTGTGGCTGCGTCTTGTGTCAAAAAATTACAAGCAGAAGGCTAACCTGCTCCGTATTTCAGCACTAATCCATCTGTCATCTTTGTCGTTTGCTCAAAATGTTCTTCCTTGAGAGCAAGTGTTTGTATTTTGCTGCCAGTGAGGATGAGCAAAGCAGGACAGGAAGTGTGTGAACGCTAAGAGTTCATCAGCTACAACAACTTACCCCGACCATCTGGCCCCCCCGCCCAAAAAATTTATCTGCTTCCTGTTTTGGATTTTTGTAACACATACATGTTTTAAATCATTAAATAAGTGTTGATACCAACGACAGTTTGCAAAAAAAAAACCTCAAAATGCAAACACATCATTCCTCACTAAAGAAATTTAGAAACAAGAGAGAAACTAAAGTCTTCCGGACTCCAACAGAGTTATTATCCAACAAATGGAGAAAACATGGAACAACGGAGAACGTTCCAGTAGAGCGGGGGCCCAAAATCCCCAAGATGAAAATCCTCAAAGGCAGAAATTTAAATTTTCTCTCCAATTAAAGATGCTAAAGGAATATTATTGTTTAATCTTTCTCCTTTACTTGCGCAACAATAAATTAAACAAATACTTTAGTAAAGCAGAACAGTGTGACATTTGCCTTAATGCTTCCAGTAATTTTAGCTTATTGGCTTAAATGTTTTTTTATTTTATTGGTCTACAAAATAGTTTTGGTTCATTTCCAGCAACAAAAATGAGAATTTCCTCCTAAAACCTTCGCTGTGTTTAGCCAACTCGTGTGCCTACATGGGCTTCTGAGTAAAAAGGTCACTGTGATGACTAAAATAAAAGTAAAAATAAAATTAAAAAAAGGGCTAATAAAAGATCAATTCTGTGTTGTGCTCAACATTTTCTGTTTTAAGGGCCAATATTGTGTTTTCCAGCTACATAGTGGCATTTTATAACACAATCAAATAACTATGTTTACGTATCAAATATGACTTAAACAAAATTTGACTTAGTAATTTAACGCCTTGATATCGGGCATCTGTCTCTTCAAGAAACTCTTGAACTTTCTAACATGCATCCTTCAACACATCATCGCAACAACATTCCTCTATCAAAAGTTTAACTTTTTTTTTTTTTTTTTTTACCAGTGTTGCACTGAGAAGTGACTCCTATAATGAGCTCAGCAGATATACAGTTCCACCAGGTGTTTGCTAATTCCTGCTGGCTAGTCTGAAGGAGCTGATCAGGGGAACTGGTAGCTCAGAAACTGCAGCTCTGAGGAGGAGCTGAGCTCAAAGATGGCACCATGTCCAACCAGGAGTTTTGCAGCTGAACGGCTGATACAGGAGATTAAAGATTTTCTCAAACGTGTATGAAAGAAACAAGGCAAAACTTCAGGTATGTTTTTGATGAGGTAATAAAAAAAAGTTAATTTGACTTAATACTGCCCATTTAAGAAGATATAAACTTGCCATGAAAATCTCATCTGAAAACAATAGCAAAAAGTGTCCAACTGCATCTACTCCATATGCTGGAGGGTCAAATTTCTACCGTTTTTGAATTACTGTCAGGGCAAAAACATATTCCAAGTCCATGTCCACTTTGGACATCTGTGCTGTAAATCTTTCTCAAGGATTTACAGCACAGATGCACGCTGCCTGCCTGCCTGCAGTAAGCAATAGATCAATTAATCGGCTGATAAATTTAAACAATAAGCTCAATGATTACTTGTTGCATGTGTCTCAGACTTTCTGCCAAAATCTAGATAACAAACGTCTGCAGTCTGGTTCTTTGGTTTCCGCTAGCTACCGTTTTGAAGGACGACTTTGTTTAAAGCAGTGGTTCTTAACCTGGGTTCGATCGAACCCCAGGGGTTCGGTGAGTCGGTCTCAGGGGTTCGGCGGAGCCTCTGCCGCGGAGGTAAAGACACACTTGTGTAAAGTCGTGATGACGCCCCGCTTTGCCATCACTTGCTGCAGAGGATCACGTTACATTGCTTAACCAATCAGAGCTGCGGAGGAGCCCTGATTGAAGGAGTTCCACTCAGCATGGATTTGAACTTGTGTCTTTAATTACTTCAGCAAAGCTCACAGTTTTTACCAAATCCTGTAGCTTTCGGTGTACTTCTAAATCTGCCCCTTAGTCGCATCTTTTCGGGGGTTGCTACTGCCTCTAGTGGCGTGGGGTGGTAACACAGCTAATATAATTACGTTACTAAATCAGAGTACCGCAAAGTCTTTTGTGTGTCGGGGGGAGAGGAATAAGAAAGGTTCAGTGAATGCGCATATGAAACTGGGGGGTTCGGTACCTCAAAAAAGGTTAAGAACCACTGTCTTACAGAGACTTTAGCATCCATTTTATTTGTCATTTAAGCTGTTTAGTTTATTTTTTCATACATTTAAAATCTCTTCCATTTCCAGTGTTAAATGCTCAATAGAAATTAAAGTTTGTTGACGTTTGAAATGTGTTCTTGCATTATCATGCCATTACCATATTACTTGAAAATGGCCGCAACAATATTATCGTTTATCGCTGTAACTTCTGGGACAATTTATCGTTCAGCAAAATGTGTCATCGTGGCAACGCAGCATGGTTAATTCCAATGAACATGAATATTAATAACTTATGATTGACTTCTGACGCACCCAGACTTGTTTCAAAGAGGAACCAGGCTTCAGTTCTGTCGGAATCTGGTTCAGCGGTGGTTTCTCACCGACACGCAGCTGAACTCCGAGTCGTCCCTCAGCCAGCCGCTTTCATGTGACGCTTATCCTGGGACGGCTCGGATTCTTCAGTCCTCCATGAGAGTTTCAGTCTAACAGAGAGCAACCCTGCCTCCGTGATTACATCACCGCCTTCAGCCAAGTCAAGGGCGCACCAAAAAAAAAAAAAAATCAATGCTCCCGATGCAAATGCACAGTGGGAACTCACTTAAAAGCTAATAACATTAAGCTCAGAGTGCCGCTAAGTCGGCCCCCATTGTAATGTTATGTAAATCTGACCCGGATGACAGCTTCATTTAAATCGGAGTGCGCGAGATTATGCACGATAGCGGCCCCCGTTTTGCTGCCTCGCGCTCATCTCGGGGCTTCCCGGTAAATAATTCAGGCCCGTCAGTCTGAGCATTAGACGGGAGACATTCAAGAAATTGCCAAAGCGGGCCCCGGAGACTCTGCGGCGGATTTCTTATATGCAGAGGAAGAAATTGGAGGGTACATCATGTTGGCTGGAGGGTCCATCACTCATCAATTTGTTTGTAAACAGCAGATTTATGTGCAGTAAAGCAAGTCAGTGGCTCATCCGCTGGAGGCGCATCTCTCTCTCTCTCTCTCTGGGATGCTCAGATTATATCCTCCAGTGTGTTTAGGAAAAAAAAAAAAAAACATCACCAGGAAATTTTAGATTTCTAGCAGAGAAAGAGGTCAACACTCTCCTGTTTGTGTCAGAGGAACACTTAGTTCATGCTTAAAAGCAGAAAACCACTTTTTGTTTTTAAAGGGATAGTTCAGATTTTTGACTGTAGATTTAGCTACAATAGAAATGCCAAAACTCAGTTTGTATTAATGTGGACTTTAGCTGATTTTACGTATTTAAAACAACTGATTTTTAAAAAAAGTACATAATAACCAGGACACATTTTTATTCTTTATCTTTTTAATTTAAGACATTTTTTTTACAGATTCCTAGCAGAGAAATAGGTCAACATTCTCCAGTTCACACTTAAAAGCAGAAAATGTGTTTACGTTACGTTCAGATTTTTGGAAAGGAAAACATCATTACTGTTACTGAAAAAATATGACTGTAGTCACTCATTAGTAACATCCCGAACTATAGTAGAAATGTCAAAACTGAGTTTATAGAAAATTGGTGTAAATCACCTGGTAATCTGGTAAATCACCTGTGACAAAGGAATCAGAGACTATGAATATTTACAATGAACGCATCAGAACTAGGTTCAACTCAGGAGGAGCGAGGGAAACAATGTGTTGAACAAAACACATTTATTACACATTTTGACAATAACAAAACAGAACAAAATAGTCAATGTTTTCTTTTAGTAGTCCTAAGTCAAGTCAGTCAAGTTCAAAAGTTTATTTTCCTTTGTTTTCAGTTCAGTTCAGTTTTCAGATCTGAATGTTTTATGGTAGTGTAATCCCACCGACAGAGTGGAACAGAAGAACGTTCTTCTTTGACATCGTAGTGAACACAATGTCAATCTGCTCTTCTGGATCCAGGCTTGCCGTTCTTCACGCGATGTCTCTCAACAAAAAAAAACAACCTGCCTATAGCAGAAATGTATTTTTATTATAGTGTGATACACCATTCTAAGTCACTTCAATTAAAGTCTATCTTTTCACTCCATGTAGATCAAATAATTTCCAGTTGCGATAACCAATTTTGTCTTTTAGCTCAACAAAACATCACAACATAATATTAACTGAATTGACATATTTTTCCAGCATTCTTAAATTCCGTACAGTGGAATAAATAACTCACTGTCACTAGATACTCCATCAGTATCAGTATTTCAAAGAAAAAAGGCGCAATATTAGCAGAATAGCCTTTGTGAGTTAGCCGTAAGCATTGCTAATTCACATACAAAACATCATGTAGAGAACATACATTCTTACCCATAAACAAATATCTCCGATTGTTTTTTTTTCTTTCAACATTGAAACTATAAAATGAAATTACAATATAGCTTTTAATACATAACAGCAAAATATTAGCTTGTGGCTAATCGATAGCTAACGAAGCTAATTATAGCACAGAACTCACCGGAGATTCGCAGCAAGAAAACAAAGAAATTTAATATCAAAAACAACGTTCTTTCGGGTCCGGGGACACAGGAATCAAAAATCAACCATCGATGAAAACTAATTCTTGAAAAATATTGAAAATAAAACTGAGTTTTGTCAATAAAATGACCACAAAAACGTCCCCACCTCCCGTTTCTTCTTCTGGTTATTCTAGCTAGCCCATATTCTGCGGCATATTACTGCAGTTTTAGACTACTTTGAAACCATTTACTGCCACCTATCGGCAATGTGGTGTATTACAGGCTATAATTCATATTCGTTACATTAACATGGGTTACATTGGAATTTAGATGGCTTTAGATATTTTAAACAACTAAGATTAGAAAAAGTGCACAAGGACAAACAAGACATATTTTTATTCATTTTCTATTTTATTTATCTTTGACACAAATTATTTTTTTTGGTTCAGATTTCCAGCACAGATAGAGGACAGACAACTGTGATGTAACCGCTGTATTTAAAGTGAGCAGCAGGTCAGCTGGAGATAAACGAGGCTGGATTTTAATCTCATATTCCCCTATCGACCCCCAGACGACCCCGCCGCGGCTCCCGGTGTTCAGCCCCCCGTCCTTATGGTTCCGATCGCCGCCTCTGTCTGCAAGAGGAAATGAAACGCTGCGAGTAAAGATGACAAATGAAGGGGATTAAATCAAGCAGCTCCTGAAGAGGCAACAGCAAGAAAAAAAATGAATAAATAAAAAAAATGGGTCTTTAAATTATTCTAACTCCATCATGCTGATCTAAGCAGTGTGCATACTTTATTGCTGAGTGCATTTCCTGATTGTGTCGGCTACTTCTCTACTAGAAAAAAAGGAGACTGCATTTATTTACATATTTATAACTATATGTGTGTGGTGTGTAGAGTAATTAAAGCATCGTAGCAGATGAAAGTTGTGGGATTTCTTTCAGATGAGTTCATTCAGATGTTCAACACAAAGTGTGAGAGCTAGTGTTTGTACCCACTGAGGGCTTTTTTAGTGACTCTTGAAAGACGTGAAGCGGTTTTATTTTGTACTCTGTTGGTCAAAAAAAAAAAAAAAAAAAAAAAGCCTCTTTAGTCTGCAGGATGCCTGAACAGGAGGTCACAGGCAGAATCCAGGGGAACACGACGAGCAGACGGTGAAAATCTGCTCATTAACCGGCCCGATCCGACGGGCTGGGGGTCAAAAGACCAAGTGTTAACAAGCGGCAGGGGAGGGCGAGCGGGGCCTGCTGGACACAGATCAGAAAAAAAAACATTAAAACAAAACCAAAAAAAACAAAAAAAAAGCAAGCATACTTTTTTTTCAGGATAATTAAGAACGCTGGAGGGAAAACTAAAATGAAACAAGGAGACATGATGCTTTTGCAAAGCTTTTATTAAAGAAGAAAAAGAAATACAGGACTAGATGATGGGCCCCTGTCTGCAGATTCAGACCAGACGCTTTGGTCTGACAACGGGCTGGAAGAATTTACTCTGACCAACACAAAATAATAATAATAATAATAATAATAATAATAATAATGAAAATCAGCTGCTTGCGGCCCAAAGTGTCCAAAACTAGAAAAAAACTGTATTTACTTTGGTTAGAAAACAAGTAAACAAGGCCAAATCTTTGAGGCACGGCTGGATCAGACGTACGGTATCGTGACCTGATGCTGCTCTGATAAAAGCCACTTTTGCAGGCGACAACAGAAGAATAAGAACAGACCACCAATCTTTACATCGTCTCTTTCAGAGGTCTCGTGTCACGTCACACTCTAAACTATATAATGCTTGAAGGAAGTGAGAACATATAAAACATGGGGACACTTTGTAGATAACCTGCTCATAAAGCCGACACCGACATGCAGGCACGATTTAGTTCACAGTGAAGAGAAGAAAACTCTTCTTCATTTTAAAGGGATAGTTCAGATTTTAGAAGGAATGTTCTTTCAGGTTATTAGTAATAATTTTCTTGCCTCTAATTGAAATGTCACTTGATGGAGTTTGTAGAAACATTTAATTTAGTTGACTTTAGCTATTTAAAACAACTCACTTAAAAAAATGAGAATTTAATCAGGGAAAGCAGATCATTTTAATTAATAAAAAAATACAATAAAATATATATTAAGGACATAAACACATTTGTTTTGGGGAAAAACTCTAAAAAAGAAACAAAAAGAGGAACATGGATTTTGACGATCCTGCAGCACCATATTTTTGAATATTGTTGCCATTCCAACAAACCGTTGTTGATACACAACGTTAAGTTATGTTGGAGGATGGGAGCTGTATCAATGCGCCTGATCGTTAGTCCACCGATCAGCTAGGAGACTTGGGGAAAGCACAGGAATGTACATTCAGTAAATACTCTTGTACCAACAGAGCTAGCTGCTCTCTTAGCGACCTCAGGGCAGATTGTTGTGCCCCAGCTGACCAGGCAGATTGACACAGCCGGCTGTTTCAGCTAACGTAGCAACACGAATGTTGGCCGGCTTACAAAAAACCCCAGACAACCCTTAAGGGCCAACTATTGTTAATCTCACACACAGTTTTAACTAACAGCTAGCCACTTAGCTAGCTGTTAGCCTTCCACTGCTATAATGATTTCTTCACTTTTCTACAAACTCACCAACATGTTACATTCATCTACCACAAATAAAGCAACTATTTTTGATAATAACTTCACAGAACCATACGTAAAAAACATTTAAACTATCCATTTAATCTTTTGGGGGGTTTTGTGTAAAATAAAAGTATGTGCTGGCTAATTCTTGCTCCAATAGAACATTAATAAACTTCTAGAATAATAATTTAAAAAAACTGTGTGCAGAATTAGTTTTATATGGATCTGTCTGAAGTAAAGATGTGTTTGTTCATTTGTTCTCCAAGAGAAGCACCCTCTCTCAGAATACCTGCAGTTTGGTTTAAAATAAATGGAGATTTTAGTCGTCTGTGTCTCAAAGTTCTGCAACATGGAGACGTTTCTCTATGCGACGAAGAACTTGGTTGTCATAAAAAAAAAAAGAAAAAAAAAAGGGCCCTAATATTGACATATTATCCCTGAGGACTCGGGTTCAGGTTGCCTAACCTTTCGGAGGAGCGGCCTTCGTTTCCTTCGCTTCCTTCCTGCTTGAGGCTCTTCGTTGTGTCCACCGACCTGCCACCTCCTCACCCCGACATCGAAATGCCTCACATGTCAATTTCTGAGTTTGGGCTGTTTTTTTTAGGTATTTTTTATTTTTTAAGGAAAAGACAAATCAAGACAGAACTTGAGAGTTAAGCTAAAGTTTCATTAGCATAGTTATTTCCAAAGTGTTCCCATGTTAACAATATCGCCACGGCTTAATCACATCTACAGTAACGCCATATGCACTGCAGAGAGATGTTTTTTGTTGTCATTAGAACATATAATAGGTGAAAGAAATAATAAGGAGAGAGAATACTATAGTTAAGATGTTTTTCCAGAATTAAATCAGAAAATGGCTTTCATTTGTCTTTAGTTTCCCCGGTGTTTGCTGCTTGAAGGTACCCTGTGAAGTTTTCCAGTCGGCCGTCCATCGGGACGCACTAGTGTTACTCATCAGGGTTGCTTCTTTAATTGTTGATTTACGATCATTTATCGGCAAACTCGGTCATCCAATTATAAAATGTTTCACCACCTTTTGTGGGCGGAGCTTTTCCCCCTCCAGGAAACAAGAGTCAGCCAGCAAAATAAAACTGTTTCAAACTTCACACGGTACCTTGAACTCCCCGTCATAAATATTCACAAGTCCAACTGGAGCAATTAGACTGAAGAGAAAGAAGAAACCGATTGTTCATCTGCCACATTAAAGATGGTGATTTAAAAAAACCCAAACTTTTCAGGAAATCTTTCTTGGTCCCTTTTTCTCCCAACAACTTTAAACTAACACTACATATAAAAGCTGAGCTCAAATACCGACATACAGCACAGCGTACCGACATCAGTGTGGGCCTAAGGGTTCGCTATAAGGACACTTAAATTCCAATATGTACACGTAAAATATTTCCTTATTTATCATTTCATTTTTCTAAAGTGTCGATGCACTTAATGTTGAAAATTGCATAGAGTGTATTCATTTTTATCTCTTAAAACTCTCTTAAAATAAAGGGGGCGATACTACACTCATATATATATATAAAAAGTTTCATCCATCTGAAGAGAAGTGGGATGATTTTACCGTTTAGGCCACTTATAGGTAATCTACTGAATACAGCAGAGAGTCGGAAAATAATGGGTCATAAAGGCACCAAACGTTTTGCTCCCGACAGAGGAACTGATTGTTTGTACTGAGAGTAAACAACATTTAGCGTACTTGCATATTAAACCAAGGAAACAGGAAGCGCTGAGGTTCAACGCCGGGTCTTTGGTGTCGGTTCATGCGGCGGCGGGGTTGGATTCGGCTCGTCGCCGTGCCGTTTTTACCCCCTAGTGTTTGGTGTTTCTGCTCTACATTTTAGAAACACTTTGGGGGGAAGAGAAGAGAGAAAAAAAAGAAAGAAATAAAAAAGGCCAGCGTTTAGCCACACACAGACACACAAACATGTCTGCTGGGTTAGCAGACCTCACCCAGCAGGTGAGGTCTGCTAACCTCATGACCTCACCTGCTGGGTGGGTCTGACTAACATGTGAGGCAGACTGGATCTTAAGAGGGAAGTCTGACGGAAAAGCATTTGGGTTGATGAATAACAACTCATGCAGCCTGACTTAAACGAAGCCCATATAGATGGTGACTTATAATAACACTGGGTGATGTATTATTTTCTGATGGATACCTGATAGGTTGGGCGTGAATATGAAAGGCAGCAGCTCACTTCCTGTAACTAGAAGCTGGCTCTAAAGCGGAGCTCAATAACACAAAGCTTCCCTGCAGTGGTTGTACCGCGTCGGTGCTACGTGTCGAAGGTGAACACATGATGCTGTTTCTCGTATCTTAAGGTGAACATAAATACAGAGGGATATACAGGTGTGTCTGTGTGTGTGTGTGTGTGTGTGTGTGTGTGTGTGTGTGTGTAGCTTCGATGGATGGGTATTTGGGAATGAAAGGAAGAAGGAAGAGAGCGCTTGCTGGGTAATCACAGTGGAGATGAGCGGGGCGGCTGGCTGGGCTGGCTGCTCAGAGATCAGTGGTAGCCTTGGCAGTCAGCGCCTGGATGCGGCTGGTGTTACAGTTTTTGCAGAGGACGTGTCCATCCAGAGGGTAGCAGCCCTGGTTGTCCCCCTCAGACAGCAGACAGCCACAGTCCTGCAAGACACACGCTCACTGTTAAGAAGATGACTCGAACTCCAGGAAGTGTTTTGCCACCATTCAGGGTCAGCCTAAACACTTGCTTTCACAAAGCTCCACCTATTTACCCAAAGGCTCCTCCCATCTACCCAAAGCTCCGGCCTGGACCGTACTTCCTCAGTTGAGCTCGTCCAGACTAGCGGCAGCAACAATTAAACATCAGACACCAAATTGCACTTCTGTTGAGCTCCCGACAGGCCTAATTTTGTTGGACGATAAATTGTCCCAGACGTTATTGCAATACACGATAATATCAACTACGAATTATTTTTTTAAAAACCCCAAAGGTCAGAACAATTATCAAAAACAATTGTACTTCACTTAGAGGAATTTAGGTGTGGAATAATTGTTGTGAGAGCTAACGCTGTGTTTCTCACTTTTTAAATAAAAAAGAAAAATGTATAGAAAAAAATCTGCTAAGCAGATTATAACAAATAGGGTTTGTTTTCTTTTATGAGTTTGTCTACAAACTTTGTTGACATTCCTAGATATGTTTTCGAAAGATTCTGCTGCTTTGATTTTGATGATGCTTTATGCATAGTAGGTATAATAAGCTACACTTTTTTCGGTCCACACTTTGTGGTGAGGCGGAGTGTCAGGAAGGGTAGGTGGTTCTTAAAGAGACAGAGGCCAGTTTCAAGGCGTCAGATATGTGTTGTAATGTGAAGTCAATGTTTGAGATACATTCAGAAAACAACAACTGATAACTTAGTTATTTGATTGTGCTAAAGAATGTCACTATGCGGCTGGAAAATACATAATTAATATTTAATATAGATTCCAGTAAACTTGTGAGGACACTGAAAATGTTTGACCAACATACAGTTTAAAGGCAAAAGGGAGTAAGATTTAAAACTTCTCTCTCCTGATTCAGACACTGAACAACTAGAATCAATGGTGTTAATCTAGTTATTAAATCTGACTTAAATGTGACAATTTAAGTCAGTGAAAAAAATGCTTCTCCACACTCCAATTTTTCCACCTCAAAAACCTAGACATACTCAGAAACCTGACGTATGCTTGTTATCGTGATTCATTTTTACAGCGTTTAAAGACTGCACTAACTTGTCAGTCTGTTCAATCTCTCTGCAACCTTGCAGCGTTTAAGACTGGATTTTCAATTTGCCTTTTTTTGTTAGTCACTGTGCAGCACCTTGGCCTTTTCCGCCGTTTCTTGACAACATCATGAGGGGGAAGAAAAAAAGAAGAAAAAAGTGTTTCCTGAAAAGACCTAGCTATGTTATGACAGCATAATGAATCACGTCTTATCCTTGTCTGTTTATGTCAGAGTGCAGAGCAACTTCTGCCGTCTCTGATCACGCCGGAGAACATTGGAGCAGCAGGACTGGAAGGAAGCTTCCAGATTTACCTCAGCTGACCTTTTCTAATAATGGAAAGACAACAGACACCCCTATAAGAGTCCTATAAGAACTTCTGCATAGGTGCACAAAAAACGACGGCTGCAGCTATATTTATGATAAAGCACATCATTTCCTGTTGTGAATAAAACCTTTCAGGTCTCCAGATATCTTCACTTGCTCGCTTGGAAATGGCTCGGCCGAGTGGTAAAGGAGGCCGACCAGAAGGTCAGCGAGGTCAGAAGTTGCATCGAATGTCATTTGAAAAGAATGTCATTTTGCTGAGTAACATCAGACTTTTCAGATTCAACATTTTCAAATTCAAATTGGTTCAGGCGTGTCGAGAACAGACGCAATACAGGTTCCCCTCAGAGGAGCGGAGAAAAATCTGATTTAGTTTTTAGTTTGGGGACCTGAGCTCTGTATGCCTGAGGCCGGCTCTGATGCTTCCTCTAGAATTAGAACATGACAACTTCATTTTCTTTTCAGTAATTCAATGCAAAGAAGTGAATCTTGTGTATCCTACACACAGACTTGATTACAGTGAATGAAAACCCAAAACCTGAACTATACGTCTGTGTGTAACTGAATCTACACAATATTTTTTTTTAAGTCAGCTACTAAAATCGATAATATATTACATCACTTCCATGGGGAAACTGTTTCCTATTTGCTTAAAAAAACAAACAATTTCTTTAGTTTCATTGTGTTGAGGAAGTAGAAGAAGGATAGAGTTGTCATGAACATCCCTACTGTCTGCGACTAAAGCCTGCAGTCGACCTCTGCCTCCCTCCTTCCTGCAGTCTCCTCCATCCTCTCCTGGCTCCCTGGTGACAAACTTCTTTTCTTGTTGAGCCTCTTCAGCTGAACTAATCTGCCTTGCTTTCCTCTGACCTTTCCATCTGCCAGCAGCGCCGCGCGCTCGCACCAGCGTGGTTCTCTGACAACGTGATGAACTCCCGTCTCCTTCAGCCGGGCACACATTGTCTCGGCGGCACTTATCGGCTAATCGCGCGGGCTTCTGACAGACTGGTTACTGTGTGAGTTCGTGAACGTCGCCTGGGAGAGAGCGAAAGTTATTTCGGAGCTGGAAAGAGAGCAGTGATTCACTCGTCTCTCCTTGAAAAGGGTGACTCGGGGACGAGCTTGCGAGTTCAGGCTGACAGCTTCACGCTGCGGATACCTGGCATAGAAAAACACACGAACACACGCACACGGGGAAGGATGCGTACCTCGCAGCGGTAGCACTTCACGTGGAAGTCACGATCCAGGGCCACGATGCGGACGGTCTCCTCCTGGCCCGGCGCCGGCATTATGGGCTCATGGCACACACAGCAACGCGGAGCAAACTTCCTGTGAGAAACAGCAGAGAGGAGCTCAGAACAGCAGCACATGACGACGACGATGATGATGATGATGACGACGATGATGATGATAAAGCACAAACTGAAACTCTGTGATTCGCACCTCTTGAACTTTGTCATGTTAAAACCACTAACTAAAGATTGTCTTAATGGTATTTTACTCAACAGACCAACACAAAGTAGTGAATGATTGTGAACATGAAGGGAGGTGATGTGTGGGGCTTCAGAAACTGATACAAATAAAACTATGTTTTATGCATATACCCCTGAAATATAATCCAACTTTGATGGTCTGATGTAATATTCTGATCTTAAATGTCACGTTTCATTTGATGTAAGCAAAAAAAAAAAGTAATAATTAACTGAAATAAAGTCTTGAAAACATCAGTCTTTGTGTAGCTGATCCAAATAATGGGATTCACTCAGTGAACTGAGTCGCTGAAATTAATTTCTTGATAGTTTTCTAATTTATTCAGATGCACCTGTGCAGTCAGAGCTACAAAGAAATGGTTTAAATTAACATGTCAATTTCAACTAATTACATAAATTTTGACGTGTTTTTTTTTTTAAGTTATTGAATTACTTTTATTTATTTATTTATAAAAAATTTTGCGTACAAAATTCCCAAGCAGGAACCTTTGTACTTGTGTGTTTCTGATATGCCCATCAATCTGATGGCCTGAAGCTAATGTTGGAAAGGTCTTTGCCAACCTGATGGCTAAATAACCTAAATAACAGATTAAAAACAAGAAATATTTTTGTTGTTGAGCTCTTAGCAACAGCCCTTTTGACAGCAAAATGGGTTTTGAATTGAAAACGTTTATTTTGTTGAGATGTAGTTTTCAATTCAAATACGATTCATTTTGATTAACTGCAGACCCTGCAATTAACTTAATTAAATTTTTTTGTAGAGTTCCACCACTAGTTTAAATCAAAGCTTATTAATGTGCTGGAGTGGCCTAGTCAAAGCTCACATGCATTTTAAAGAGACTTAGTGTTGTAATTACAGTGGAAACAAAGATTTGACCCTGGGTGAATGCAAAAGAAACAATTTATTAGAAACAACTATGAAAAATTCTGCACTACTTTGTGTTGGCGTGCAGCGGAAAATGTAAATAAAAATACACACAGCTTTGGGGTTGTTTTGTGACAAAATGTAAAAAAAATAAAAAAATTTTTAAAAAGTGGAAATCAGAATTCAGATTTTTTCTCATTTGCTTTACTGTTATTTTACAGGATTCATAAAGGACAAATCTTTGTACTTTAGGATACATTTGTTTCCTTTTTTCTTGAAACGCCGCGTAATTCATTGTACACCAACAAAGAAACAATGTGGAAAAATTCCCACATATCAGACGGTGCAGCAGGTGCTTTTCACTCTGTAGCTTTAAAAAAAGTTGCTCCGTTTACCGACTGTGCATAGCAAACATTCAGAGCCCCATTTACAGAACAAAACTTCACAAGGGTAACTGGAAATGCCTTGCGGAGAAGAAGTTTTTCTAACAATAGTAATGAGGATCTGAAAAAAAAAAAAAAAAGAAACTGGCTGAAAATGTAGGCCCTGTTCAGTGACCAGAAGTGAGGCGAACGCTTCCTCTATTCCAGGCTGTCATTCAGTATCTGTCAGGAAGTGAAGGCTTCTGGTGTGGCTGTGGGGGAACCACGGCCGTGCAGCATCAGCACGGGCCGAGGCTCCAAAATTCCTCGAAACAAAGGCCCGGCTGATGAGGTCATACGTGCGATGTGAAAATGCACAGCGTGCCACAACGTGTGCGCACACACACAGGCACATGCAGACACACGCAGACTGAAAGCCAGCGGTTTCCCTTCTGGTCACTGAGGAGAAAAACATTTCTGGTAAAAATGTTGCTTACGCAATTCCCTGATGTCTGATACAGTGACAGGAACACGCCATTACATTCATGTCCACATCTAAGGATCACAAGGGTTTCTCAAAACGTTGACCGTAATTCCCTTCAAGGAAGTCGGAGACCGTGCATTACCTGCACCACAGCTAGCAACGTGTTGAAGCGTTACGATGGGTTTCTGTGTTTAAATGTTGATGAGGAAATGATCCAGATACTCTGGCAGTGTTTGGAACGTCCGGCAGACGGAGCTGCGTGGAGCCGGTCAGGCTTTCAGGTCATGAACATTTGAGAGAGAAAAAAAGTCCCACATTCAGAAGCAACAGTTTTAAACAAAATCACAGGTGATTCCATACAAGCACCAATATTCCTTCTGCATTTTGTTACTTTGTACCAACAAACTTCAAAGAATTGCTTTGGGATTTTACTAGAGAAGAAATGATTAGTCGAATTAATCAGGATTAATCGATTATTGAAATGATTGTCAACTAATTCACTGAGTATACAGACTCACCTTACTCAGAGTAGTAATAAGCCAAAACTGTAAAAAAATAAATAACACTTTGCATTTAAGAAAGAAACGTTCTTTGTCTGCTTGGAAGTGTTTTGCGCAGCTGACTGGTTGCCACAAGAGATCATTTTATTTTTTAATTATTATTTTGATTTAAACTACTTTCACATTATTTCATAAACCAAAATGGATTTTGTTCTTTAACGTAATGGCAAAATGTCACCAATTAGACCTCAACAGTTACAAACATTTCTGAAAAATGTTTACTTTTTGATGACTTTTTGTCATCAAAACAGCTTGCTTTATGTCGATGCTCTTATTTTGAAATGTAACCAGAAGCTCTGTCTTAAGATAGGCGGAAGCAATTGTTATGAGGAATTCGCTGATGTCAGGCGGGCCAACACAATCTGCTTCCCGTTGTATCTACATCTTCTGAAACATTCAGTTACAACAGTTTCACAAGTTCAGCTTGTGAAACTAAATAAACCAATCAAAGCCTGATGCCAGAGAAGTAAATTAGCGAAATTTAGAAAAAGAAAAGTCAAATGACAGACATTAATTTTGTCCAATCAGGTATAGTCCTCGACAAACGCCTATGATGACATGTTTGTCCAATCGTGTTATGCTTCATTTTGCTCATCCAATCAGGTCTTTGTGAAATACTTTCCTTTGAAAATGCTTCTGTAGTCTCCTGACGCAACTACTCAGAAAAGTCCCACAAAAAAATAAATCAATTAAAGATTGAATAACCCTGCAACAACAAAATTTAAGACCCGCAATTAGCATAAAATAATTGCCTCAAGGCAATTATTTAAAAAAAAATTAATTTAAGACATTTGAAGGTGTTAATTTTGGATTCATGAGTTTAAGATGGTTTAAAGCTGTGTGGACTCTCTGCTAAGAGGAATGAATGCTGCACTGGGACCAGTAGGGCTTCATACTTGTGGAAGTCCTCGATGCAGTGGATGTGGTTGGAGGCGTCCACGGTGAAGGGGATCCCGTCCAGGCTGCGGTGACACACCACGCAGGTGAAGCAGTGAGGGTGGTAGGCCTTGCCCGTCGCCCGCAGGATGCGCTCCATGATCGGCTTACTGCAGATGTTGCAGGTCTCCAGAGTGTTCTGCGAACACAAACACACACACGGTTACGCAACAAAGACCTCCAATCGTCTAATGACTGGAAGTCAAGTCCATTTGTACAGCACATTTCAGCAACGAGGCAGTTCAAAGAACTTTACATCATAAAAACACAACATCGTAACCAATTACGACATATGCAATAAACATATTTTGTCAAATGCCATCATCAAAATCATCGAGTAAATACACATCAGATATATTTGTCAATGTTCAAGTTATTATGAACTAAAGGCAGCTGTAAACAGGTGGGTTTTTAGCCTTGATTTAAAGGAACTCGGTGTTTCAGCAGCTTTGCAGTTTTCTGGAAGTTTAATCCATATTAGAGGAGAATAAAAACTGAATGCTGCTTCAGATTTCTAGCAGGTTTCAGTCAAAATCCTCTAACGTGAAACGTATGATTTGAATCTTGCCCTCTGCTGCTGCAACACAGTAGACCTTTGCCTGAGCTGTCCTTAAATGCCTCTGAAGCTGAAGGAATCTGATTAGCCCCCATCCCCCCCCCAGCCTCCAAACACAAACACAGTCATTTTTCAGCCGCTCTCTTCCATACTCCATCCGGCCTTATGCAAGAACGAGCGCTGTAAATATTTCCACTTTGTGATGACTGCAGGTTTTCTGCAGCCAGGCGACTGGGCAGGCAGCCCGCTTGGGTGGGGGTGCGGGGTGGGGAGGGGGGGGGGCGAAGCGGCTGACGCCCGCCTCTGACTTATCTGTGGCATCTCTCTTCTTAATATCTGCCCAGAGAGGCCATTTGTTATTTCAATATTTCATAAATAACGACTAGCTCTCTAAGCGGCGGCGCTGCTAAAGGAGGGGGGGGAATATATCATGGGAGGGTGATCAATGTGTAGCCTGATGAGGCTGTGTGTGAGTGAGCTGATGGGCCCCCGCTGTCGCAGCCTCTCGCCCAGGCATTTCCTGGATCTCTGCATCACTACCCCCCCACGCCACCACCGCTCTGCTCCTCCATCCTCTCCCTCTATCTGTGCGCTTGGCTGGGCTAAACAGAGCACGGTTCAGTGGCTCCCATTGGCCCCCGCCGTAGTAGCAAGCTGCCTCAGTGTTTCCAAACACAGCTCCGGGTGTGTAGCAACACTGCGCTGCGTCACGCGCTGCCTCCCAGATGCGCTCGCGGGGGCCCTGCCGTTTAAAATGACACTTATGTGACCGCTCGGCCGAGGTAAACCTAGCACCCCATCCCCTCCACCCCCACGCTCCGGTTGCGTCTCACGCGCACTGACATTTATAGTTTACATGCTAATGAGCGGGGAACGCTTTTCACCCCCCACCCCTTTCCCGTCGGAATGAGGGTAGTTCTCCCTGCTACGTGAAGAAGCTGAAGAAGCCTCCTGATAAGATCCTGGCCACATGATGGTGTGGCACCGGAGGGGTTGAAGGAGGGCAAGAAGAGAGACGGGGGGCTGATGTACGACCCGAGGCGGGAGAAGAAAGCGGTTTGAAAAACGGCCGTTTCTTCAAAGCACTCCTGGAGAGGCTGTATTTCATGAAAAGCAATGTGTGCAGACAAGCCCTCATCCCGCCCCCACACCCCTACACACACTCCCAAACACCCCTCCACCGCCTGCACCCCCTCCTCCTCCTCTGCCTCCAAGATGGTAATAGAAATAAACATTATTCCCAGGGCAACATTTGTGTGTAAACAATGTCCATATTGCAATCCTGCGCGATCCTGGAAGTGGAATAAAGCCTTTAATGAGCTCGCTGCTCCGAACCCTTGAGGTTTGCCTCGCGCGCACACACTCGGAGGTAGAGAGATGGAGGGGATGAGGAGGGTGTGTGTGTGTGTTGGGGGGCATATTTACAACCTGAGAATGCGAGTAAGACACCAGGGCCAAGCAGCACTAAACCATCCTCAACTCGTCTGTCTGCATTCCCACTTCTTTATTCTCATCTGGCCTTCATGTGGGAATACCTTGCCCTTGTTTAGCTTAACTGGAGCATATGATTTCACAGCACACAGATCCTCCGGGCCACTGTAATGAGTTCGCTACTAAAAAGACAAAAAAAAAAAGAAAAGGAAAAATTCCTCTCGTTTCCTTCTGATGGTAAGATTCTATGACCTCAATTCGCTCGTGCTGCTGCTGCTGCTCGGCTCCTGTTGTTCTGGCTTTCGCTCGTGACTCGTCTTGTTTGGGGGTTAGGTAACGTTTATCTGCTCTGTTACACAAACCCCCCACCCCTCCCACCCCTCCATGATTCTGATGTCAAAACAGAGGAACGTGCGCGTGCTCCCGGTCCTTCTGGCTGGGCTCCGCTTCCACTCACGGTCTGAGTGGCTCTGCATAAATCAGAGCATGCCCTCTCGTTCACACGTCGCCGTCCCTCTGCAGTCTGCCACTAGAGGGCTGTATATGTCTGCACATGTCCGGATGCGGCTTCTGTTTCTCCCCAACCCCTCACTCCACTTCGCTACATGTGATGTACTCAAGCATATGTATTCTCTTCTTAACCCCCACCCCCCAACCCCCACCTCCACCCTCAACCCCCTTCCACCTCTCTCCCTCTCTCTCTCCTTCCTACATTTGTGTAAGTGTTTGCCCAGAAGGCTAAACAAATGTCTAGGCAGATGAGGTAAAGTGAATTTAGGTCAGACAGCCTCCTGCTGAACCGAGGGGTGAGTGAAGTGCGTTAAAGTCAATTGTGGCCCCCTTTCTCTTGATTTAAGCCGTTTCCTTTTCCGCTCAAAAACTCGACACAGTCCGGCTCACCTTCTCGATATTTCATAACAGGTTCTGGTACAGAGTAGCACACAGCTGTCTGTTAACATGAGGGAGTGATGAAGGGGGGAAAGAGTGGAAAAAAGGCTGAAAACCCTTATGAGAAGGAAAGTTAAACCTAGCGTACTTATTTTTTCTTGTGAGTTACTAACTGATTATCTTATTAGTTTTGACTTCAATTTTAAACGGGTTGTATTATGTAAAAATTCGCTTTGTTTAGCTTTATAACATGTTATTCCTTCATCAAAAACATACCTGGAGTGTTGCTTTTATTCTTTCATGCATTGTTTGAAAAACCCTAATCTCCCATAGCAACCATCCAGTTTTTCAAAACACCTGGGTGGGTCAAGCTCCACCTTTGAGACGCAGCTCCTCCTAAGAACAGTAGCTTCCAAGCCTCCGCCTCACACAGCACCCTTCCCTACTCAGCTCCTTCAGACTAGCCAGGACCAATTAGCAAACAGCTGGTGGAACTGCACATCTGCAGAGCTCGTTATAGGAGTAAGGGTTGATAAAGGAGTCGTGTGACTTCCTGAAGGTGGAGTTTCAGAAAGGTCAAGAGTTTTTAAAGAGACAGAAGCCCACTTTCAAGGTCTTAAATTACAAAGTCAAATTTCTTTGAAGTTATGTTTGATATGTAGAGCATTTTCATAAAACCTGAAGTTAACATAATTACTTGAAAACTTGCCTAACCTGGCTAACGGGTTAGCTACTTATTAACTATTTAATGAAACTGTTTGATTAAATTATTTAATTAAAGAATTTCATTAAAAAGTTATTGAAACCATTTGAAAACTGCATTTTTATTTATGTTCTATAATTTAAATGTAACCAAAAAAAGAGAAGAAATCTGTAAGGGAGCACTGCATGTAAACCTAATAGAGAAGCATCAATAAATCAGCTAGATTTCAAAATCTGCCCATTTTCCTTTGACTAGAAGGTCTAATACTAAAAAATCATTTTCAGTCTATAAGCACGTATGTACTGATGAACTCGGACCACAACCTGGACTACATCCATTTTTATTTATGTCATATATTTGCTATGAAAAGACGACAAGCAGAAATCTGCACTGGCCAGATATAGCTTGTTTGGCCCGTATCTTAGACCTATTAAGATCAAAAAGATTCCTGATGTATTCAGTTTTTACATGAAGTAGAGCTTTATTAATCAATAATCCCAGGGTAAAAGATGAAAAATGTGATTGAATCTTCAAACAGAGAAGCTTTGATGATTTTACAAACCTACACTCATTGAGACGTTAAAATAAGAACGTACTCTCTTCCTCTCTGATCAGAAATGCAACAGAAAAAAAAAAAAGGAAAAACAGACCACAGCAGTCAACGCTGGTAAAACCCAGGCCTGAACCAAGGATATTTTGCAGCAGAAACAACTCAACACTTGGGAATGTGACGGAGCATATTGCTGAGATTAAGCCGCTTGCCAACACTATCAGCACAGATTTTACACCTATCTGTTCCTTTTGTTGTTCCGCGCGGCCAAGTCGGGCTGAAGGGAGGCCAGAGTGCGGCGAGAACGCACGCAATTTGTGTACTGGCACGGTCAACTTCAGAGTGGTCCAAATTTACAAGCGATCTGACTCTGTGTGTATGTGTGTCAAGTCCTGAAAGAATGTGACGGTCAGCGCCAGGCCAGGCTGTGTGAATTAACTGCACCGTAGTGAAGGCAGCTCAGTAATATCTAACAAGGGTCTGATGAAAGATGGAGCTCTGCTGCTGCTGCTGCCTGGCCTTTCATTGGAGTGAACAACGGATACTGACTCCTTGGTGAACTATGAGTCAAAACACTGACCCTCTTACTTCCTAAGGGAAGGTGTCTGCTGATTTAACAAACCCTGACAAGCAGCTTCTCTCCCTTTTTATTGTTTAATGTGGGCCAATCAGGGAGGACAAAAAAGAAATCCTTTCTCCCAAAAACCATCACAGGCTAATTACAAAGCGTGGAAGCTTGCAACATGACAGGTGGTTTCATTAACCTGTCAGGCATTGTAAAAGATGAGGAGCGGGGGGAAAAAAGGGAACTGCTTCAAAGCAGAAACAGCAACAAGGAGATGGAGTCAGGATTTGCGGGAAATAATTCAACTTTTTGAGACACTTCAGCGTGCTAGCCTGCACCGCTAACCTGGGACATTAGGAGGCGACTTTTGCTGCTGCAGGCTTCAATCTAATTCTACGAGTCTGTCAGAAATCAGTTCAAGACAGCATAAATACAGTGACACTAAGTTATAAGAAAATCTAATTATACAGACATATATTCATGTCATCATAAAACTAAAACTAGATAAGTAGTCGTCGACTGGGCAAAGTTTGGAAACAGAACATTTTTTGTTAAACGGCTAAGACCAGCCAGCCAATCAAACTTCATTTGTTGAACATCTTTCATACAGCACAGTGTGTCTAAGGACAGATATTAAACCAAGTAAATAACAAATAAGTTATTTTTGGTAATAAAACAACCAGGAATTAAAAGAGAAAGATAAATTATTCAATTATAGAAAGTAAAGAACTGATGGAAACACAGCTGTGTAGATTAGAAAGGAGACACTAGAGAAATATTCAACAAATTTAGAAAAACAGTGAAGTAACGATAAAATTTACAATAATAAGGAACAATTTGAAATATAGAAAATATAAAAAGATGTGTGAAACCAAATGGTTACCTGAACTGGATTATTTTTAGACACTGACCGGTGGCTGGTCTGTTTTAAAGCTCAAAAATAAATGCATACAGATAGTCATGCTAACCTCGCTAACATGAGATTCTAAAGACTAAATGTAATGTTCAAATACATTTCCTTGGTTTATACAATTAAATAAATATAGTTATCTTGCTGTAACAGCCCCATCTTGCATTGTAAAGTTTGCTTTTCATATAAATAGTTACAGAAATCTAAAGAATGCTAAAAAGAAATATTTTCAAAGTTATTAATTGTGGAAAAAACCAAACCAGCTAAAATGGTCATCTTTCACTAATCAGTCGATTAGTTAAAGTTACTGATGTGTCAAATTTAGGGGCCGCATGTTTGAAGGGCTGATTATGTCAGAGATGCGATAAAGACTGTCCAAATTCAAAGGCTCCTCCAAATGTTAAAATTAATATTGGCAGATTGGCTAAAACTAGCAAAAACTTAAATTAGCACATTGGCTAAGGCTAACCAAAACAAAGCTGGAAGGTCACTGGAGAAAAAACATGTTTAGGAATTTGTAAAGTACGTTAGATATCTTGGATAGATGCTTTCATCTATTTAGTGGTGAATCACTCACCATTAAAAATTCTGATGCTATTAATTTACTTTTCATTCAAAACCTTTCTCCTCAAAATAAATGTATCCTCAGTTATGCTTAGTTTCAATAAGTAGCTCTGACTAACCCCATCCCTGTCCTCCAGCACTGAAGAAAACTAACAGAACTAAGGAAATACATTTTTGCATGCCTTTAAGTATTTGAAGTGAATGCATTTTTCAGAAGCAGACCTGACAAAATAGTTTCTTAGTTTCAAACATTAATGATGCTTTTGAGATTGAACTCTTAGTTTCCCCACCAACAAAAGCGGCTTCCAACTGTGAAGAAGCAGCTTGTGAGATATTTTGCCTAAGCCCCACAAAATGCAGAAAATGTAGCAAATGGACTGAGATTTCGGGAGCCACCTTTAGTCCGCTTGCTGAGCAGCAGAAGGATTTATCACATGTAGGGGTTAAAGGGTGTGTTACTGCGTTCTGAAGCCAAATCACGGCAGTGTTGGCCAGAGGAAAATGCCAGAAATTTGCTTTTGGTTGAGGGAAGCTCAGCTGGTTTTAAACCTCCACACATTTGTGGAAGGATTGTGGGAGCACCACCCTTTCCTGATCCGGGGTCTGTTCTGGCCGTAGAGGTGGAGAAGTTTAAGAATGCATTGTTTCAGCTGATCCAGATCGATGTTTTGCAGCCCGACTCTGACCTGAGAGTCCTGATGTGTTCACATCCACAGCCTGTGGCATTTGGCGTACAGCTTTTATATCTCTGATTGCTTTCCAGAGAGTGGTTCCGACACCCCGAGTCCACCTATCCGTCCGCGGTGTGTCTAAGCATCAGGATCGTAAGGAGACACGCAAACAGGACTCGACACCTTTACAAAATCCTGTCTTTTGACGAGCGTGTTATGTAAATCACCCACTTGAATCTTCTCGTCTGCTGCCCATAGTCGAGGTGTGCGTGTTGTTTTGTTTACGTGTGGGTGTGAGTGAGCATGTCATGCAGCGGAAAGCGATTCCACTAATGGTTTGCTAACTCTTAGGACTCAGTGACCTTAAAACCCATCAGCTGCGGATGTCGCGGACGGAGGGCTTTGTGACACGCCACTCGGTCCGGACGAGCGATCCGAGGTTTGGGTGTCTCTGACCTGGAACGGTTTTATCTCCGATTGTGGTGTGCCCACCACGCTCGGCTCGGCTCATTGTGTCAGTGTGAGAAATTCACACCAGTTTATAGATGACCAGCGTGTGCAGGAATGGGGTTGCATCTTGCCAGAGCCCCCCAAGTTAAAGAACCCCACTGGAACCATCTCAGGAGTCCCAGCCAAGTGAGATCCTTTTTCCGTCGACTTGAAGTTCTTTCACAGCCGTCCGGACTAACTAATCTAACAGCACACGTCCGGTGATGTTTGCATTCTGCGCTTCTGCTCTGCTGCGTGCTTTACTTGTTCACTCAGACATCTTATTCTAGCTGCGTGATAACATCAAACTAGATCCAACGTGGAGAGACAGGGTTGACATGCAGCTCATGACTTGCTCGAGCCTTTCTTCAAAATAAAAAAGGTGGCAGCAGGGCCCCCCGCTCCCCACCCAGATCCTTCTCTCCCTCTCTCTCCGTCTGAGTCGGCCTGCCTGTCTGCCTTAAATTCAGGCTCCGCAGCAGAATGCGACCCCTCTGGACTTTGGGCAATGTCTCCTGCTCTGGTTACAGAGAGAAACTGACAAAGACCCCGGCAGTAGCGCGTGCATGCCATGAGTTGGAGTGACATTGTGGTGGGTCAGCAGTGGGTCACAGAGATTTTCCTCTCCTGCTTGCTCCTGTCGAGGGCCGCTCGGGGTGTTGGACCAACAAAAACACTTCAGGAGGCCAACAGAAGGCGGCCCGCTACAGAAATCCGCTCATTGTTTGTCGAAAAAATGGGCTTGCACTTATTGAAGTGTTTTGCAAAACTCATTTTGCCTGTGCTTCTACTTCTGAAATAATTTGAACCAATAAAAGGCAGTTTGAAGGATTTCACAGTAGGTGTAAAGCATTACTTACTAGTGAGGAGCAGAGATGCACCGATCCGATATTAATGTCAGTATCGATCCTGGAAAAAATTCTAGATCAGGCATCGGTGGCAATGTGTCCGAGCCATAAGGACAGATCTATTCAGTCTAGTTCTATGATTTGTGCTCTGAGTGACGTCATGCTTTATTCTTAACTTAACATTACATTTAGGATTCCTAATTGCCCTTTTTGAACCATTTGAAAGAAGGTTTATTTTTTTACATGTTTGACCAAGGTGGTTTCTTTAGTATTTATTTTACATTAGCTATCATACTCCTGATGGCCCTGACTGAACAAATTAAAGTTGTTTTTACATGTTTGATCAAACTTGTGAAGCTATTGGTGTATTTAAGTGCTGTACTGTTGCAGAGTTATCAACTAAATTTGTATTTCAGTACAGTCTGTGTTTTAACGAAGGAGAAACATTTTATGTCAATTCAACTCTGCTTTCCTGTATCAGATCAGCTATTGGTGCAGAAAGTAAATCGGTGCATCCCTAGTGAGGGGTGCCTGATATTTTTGCAAAATAAAAAATAAAATAATAATTATGTAGCTTTTTATCTTTTAGTTCTCAGATAAAAAAAAAAAATCCCTCTTCCTGATCAGGTGTAGTTGTTGCTTGGGACTAAAAGAGAGGTCAACAGTGACCTGACTCCAAAAATAGGTCAAAATCACTATGGTCTGATTTTAGTGCAGTTTGCTTTGTGAATCTGGTGCAGAGATGAAGAAAACAGAGCAAAACAGCAGCAAAAAGCCCTGAAAAAGGCTGCACTGCTTTGTGTATTCTAACACCCTCTGTGCTTTTCCCTCACTCGCCTGTAATAGATAGGACAGCTGCATTTCCTGTAGCACGGGGTCAGTAATAAAAAGTAATGACTTGCTTGAATTCTGTGGGCTCACACCCACTGTACAGCACAAATTATACACGCACATAATTGTCTTGGCAAGTCTGGAGACACACTAAGATGTGAAACCCTATTCATGCGAGTGCTATCTAATTGGCTCTCTCCTTTGAGGAATTAGACCGAGTTAATCACGTCTGAATATACAGAACTCAATTAGAACTCGCTGAGCTAATGCAGACAGCCATGAATATTTGATGACACAGTCAGCAGAAAGCAGAACCTCTGCGCGAGCGTACAAGCGGTGTGGGTGTGTACCTGCCACGGCCTCTCGCCCCGTACGGCGAAGGGCCCCGAACGCACCGCGCCGGCTGAGGTTTCCGGGGTCTGACTACCTGGATATCCATCACGGAGACGTGACAGGCATGTGGGCGGAGTGCAGTCGTTTCCGATTAGTAGCGTATCGCGGCTACATTACAGACTTTCTCCACCTTGCATCTTTCTGCCGATTCCAGTGGAGTCTGGATGTTTTTCGAAACGCTCGTCAGTTCCTACGTCCTCGTCGTCAATGACAGCGGCGGTTGGAGGGGGAGTTCTTGGGGGATATCCAATTGTTAGTTTGAAGAGTCAATTGTCCTGTGTTGTGAAGGACATCGATCGCCAGGGGCCCCCAATACAGCTGGCACCCTGTCTGTGGCCCTCCTGGTTTGCCTGGGGAACTTGCCTTTGATACATGGATCATTTGATGATGTTGCCCTCGTTGGAGCTCGGTTTTTGAGCTGACATTCTGCCACCTTGCTAAGAGATGAAGCCAACCCCAACACAGGCACGCAATCCCATTCCGCATGCACTCATCGCAGTCCAAACAAGCAAAGTAAGTCCTGCAACCAAATCACTTTTGTCACAAAAGTTTTGTTTCCATTGCTACATTAGAAAGTTGTGCAATGATCAGATGATAGAAATATTTACAAATGTGTTACAAATTATAAGTTATACATTTTAAGAAATATAGAAGCAAGAGCTTTTACAGAGTTTCTTTCCAGCATCGCCCCTTTTTAGCTAGAGAACCCCGATAGCATGACGCTAACCCGGCCATTGCCTTCCCAAGCAATTCCACTTGATTCCCATCTCCCTTCACTGCTCTGTCTGGGATTTCTCCCATTGAACTTGATTCCTCCAGTAGAATTTTAACAGTGCCTATAAGCAAAGAGAAGAAGTTGAGAACGATAACAATTTTTCTGCGCTGTTTTAGTAGAAGTCTGCCTGTAGTTTTAGCAATGGCAGCGGTGGAAGAGGCATCAAGAACAAATGTTAGCGATTGGATAACATTTAAAACCTCAAGCTCTTTGCCGATTCTCTGAAAAAATGATTTTTAGACTTATCCACAAAGTTCTCCCCGACCTGTCTGCTGTGTGCCTTGATCTTCGTAATCCTGTTTGTTCACTAACGTTCTCTAACAAACCTCTGAGGCCTTCATCAACACAAGGAGAATCTCATTAATAGATAGGCAACTCAAAGACAGCTCGTTGCTGTGTTTATTATTTTATTTCATCAGATTGTATTTGTAAAAATGTAGAAAATCATTGCTTTCTTTTCATTTAATTACATGGTTCTTTTGTTTGTCAATCACAGAAAATCCGGATAGAAATACATCGTTTGTGATTGTAACAGTTTGACAACATTGTATTCTGATAGCAAAGTCAGCATCTGATTCATTATGTTTAGAAACACTGATTCGGTCACACCTTGTAAACTCTGCATTCACCTCAGCGGAAGGGAGCTGTTCACTGCTCTATTCATTTCTATCTCTTGTATTCAAATGAGGGGATGTGGTTATCTGAAGCAGTCAGACAAGGCAGCAGCAGCGGTTAGCCGGATTGGTACCAGATTAGACCAGCTCTGCAGTCTGTCTGTGGGAAGAGCTGGGAAATAGAAGTGGCTTGACACCCAGTTCACAGTTTATCTTTTCACTTATTTGGCATTCTATAAAAGCACATCTGGTTGGGAATCGACTAACTTTGGGTGGGTTGTGGTGCTCCGAAGAACAGTGAAGATGCAGGGAGTAAAAACGCTAAAGACAGATGAAGTAAAGTACCTGCGGTCATCCAAAACGACAGGCAGGAGAGGAAACGAGAGAGTGTGTTGGAGCTTGGAGCGGTTTGAAGTCAGTGTGAGGGGTAGAGTATTAGAGGAGGTTGTTATGGATAGGGTAATGAGGATGCAGATGATTTACAGTTTATGCTCATAAAGGGAGAAACTAAAAGAAGAGCTGTAGTGCTGCAACTCTGAATATATACTCTCTATATATATTCTTAATATATACTTAAAGATTTTTACCCAGTTTGTTACACAGATTTTGAAAAACCATGTTGTCTCTCTGAATCGCATCAAACACTAAAACACCAATTCTTTTACCAGTAATTTGAAATCAAAGCTACGAGTCGCTCGTAAAGTCGCACTTCTGGTTTGCCATTAACTGGATGTGTGTTGTGAAATGGGCCTAAATGTGAGAAAGAAGGTGATTTTGATCTATGACGTTTTTAAAATACATTCAGAGTTCAGTTGAGTCATGATGAGGTATGTTACTTTTCAGTGAGCTCCCTGTCTTTCCGCTCCCCTTCATACAACTGGATCAACTGGACATGTGGGAATGAGTGCCTTAAAGTGCTAATTAGTGGCTAAATAATTAGCAGCTAAATCAAATATGCCCTAATGTTTGTCTTAGCTGTCTGCATGAGTAAGTTAATATTATGATGCATTTAGTGTGACAGTGTTGTATGTGTGGTTTATATGGTGGAAGACAGTGGTCTGCACACTAGAACTGCACACTAAAAAGCTAGCTTTTTAGCTAGTTTTAGCTAGTCAATTAGCTAGCTTTGAAAACTTAGCTTCCCCTCAAGTATTTTTTTTTCTAAATTCTAATGTGGCAATTTACCTGGCTGCTTTGTGACCTTTCAGTTTCTACATGGAGGAAGCTCGTTTACCTAGTGGTTCTGATTTCACTCCTCATTTCCATCTATTTTTTCCCCCAATAACTTCATTTCAAACAAGAACCACTTAGGAACAAAATAAAACACAGACATTAGAGAACAAATACAATATCTAAGGGCATCAAAGAACATGTATACTATAATGCTAAAATTAAATTGTAGTCTTTCAAGGTCAGATATAATTTTAGGGTTAGTGTTAGCTAATACTGAAGTTCACACTTTAGCATTAGCTTCTGCTGACTACTGTGTTGGTATAGTGCTTTAGCATTGCAGGACTCAGTATCAATGAGGTGTTTAAGTCTGAGAAATCACCAAAAGTAAGCTAGGAAACTATTCAAGCACATTTAAGATATATTTAAATGTCAACTATAAGCCATTTGTAAAACAGACTTTGCTCTCACACATTTGAAACTTGTCTACTCTCCAAATATTATATATATATATATATATATATATATATATATATATATATATATATATATATATATATATATATAAACTCACAGCAGAAATGCCACAAAAAATGAATTTGAATGACGTTAATTATAGTTCTCAAAAGAAAGCCTGTACTTGCTTAAAGTAGTACCTGCAGGTTAAACCTTTACACAAACGCACCAGTCTCAGATTGGTGCGCTTGTAGCGCTTACCTTGAAATTCCACTGAAACTTGTGGCAGAGCTACTGGGGTTGAGGGAGATGCACACATATTGTTTCTTTCCTTTAATAAGGAAATCAGTTAAAGTAACAGACCAAACAGATTTAGTTCAATTGATAAGCTATTTAAAGAGGGAACACAGACAGACAGCGGAAGAGTTCTGACTTTCCAAGACACTCAAGCAAACTGCCGGGGTTAAAAGCTCATCAGCCAATCATGCTTCCTAATGGCTACTAGTTCAAGGCGCTTGTCTTTTACAACAGCAGGATGGAAAGGCAATTTATTTTAAATAACAAAGATAATAAGCTTTATTACATTTATGGAGTCCGTGACCTTGGTGGTCTCAAAAATTTGGTAAAGAAAAAAAAAGAGACTGAAACAGATAAAGCTCTTTGTCTCGGCACATCCTTTCATTACTTTTCTTTAAGAATGAAGCTCGCTTTGTTACTTTACCTCTAAACCCGCTGCCCTCCAGAGGGTCTGCTTCTGAGCATGAGAATCAACAGGAAGGCAGAACGGCGATTCTGAGTCACACAGGACCCAAAACCGTTGCCGTTCATGATCGGAGTCAGAAATAAAATGGTTGCTAAAGAACACTTTGAAAAGAAATGAACCCAGAACTCGGTAGACCCAAAGTTGGAAGTGGAAATATGGCATTTAAGTAACATGCTGCTGTGGTAACGAGGTAGATATGATCCGGAGAACAGTAGGCATGGTAACCTGCGTAAGTAATTAACCTCGGTGACACTGAATCCCACTGCTGAACCTCTTCAAAGACCAGCACGGCTATCAGATGTATGACGGGTCCCAGCTGCTTTCAGCTCTGTTAACTAATGTGCTCTCATGGTTAGAGGCACGGTTCCTAAAGTGAGAGCACAAAGAAAATTACCCTTCCTTCCCATCCTTAATAGATGCCTTAACTCTTATAATCCCCACTAATTGAGAACATTTTGACTTTTAAAATGAAGATGTGAGAGCTGGAGGAACACAGAGCACCGATGTTCTGCTCTGGTTTAGGAGGTAAAGTAAGAACGCCATTTTATTGGGTGCAACTCGCCAGTTCCGGATTGGACGGCCTTTCGTCTTTACCATTGCCTGAATTCTTCTTTTTTTTTTTACATGAAAAAAAAAAAAGATTTCACAATTCTGATTTTTTCTCTCACAATTCTGACATTAATCCTCTAAGATCAAAAGTCAAAATTCTGTGAAAAATTTTTAGAAATTCTGACTTTAATCTTAGAATTCTCAGAAAGTCTGAACTTTTTTCCCCCTCAGTGACCCTGATCCTTTTCCACAGATTTCAGTGTAATACTCAAAGAAATTTCACTTTATCGCACTTTGAAGTTACAGGATATTGAATCATAAATGGACTGGCACACCGCATCAATGCTGCCTTTTCTCATCTGTCTAGAATTAACATTTTTGGAAAAAAGCGTCCCGATTTTCCTGTGTGAGTTGTTCTGTCACTGGCTTCCTCTGGTATCCGATTTTCCGAGCTTCCAGATGCCTTCTGATTTATCCGTTATTTAGCCAGCGATGCTCTGAATCAACTGGAAGCCACTTCACCAGAGAGCTTTCTTGGAAAACACTTGGTGGCAGTAAAGCTGAAAGCTCCGTTTGTCGTTTGCTGTGATGGACGCCTTGCTGGGTGGTGTGTGTGTGTGTGTGCTCACAGCCTGTCAGTTCTATTATATGTTTATATACCAAGCAAGTGGAAGCAATAGGGACGGGGGGTACACCTCAGGCAAAAGTTCATGAGACAAAGAGAGAGGAAACAAAAAAACAATGACGTGCCGATGCTCTCGCATTACCACAATTCTGAATCACTCCATGCAAAACGGGACATTAATTGCACGGCTGTAGAGTTTATCGGCGACAAGGCGTATTCAAATAGGCGGCGATAAGTCCGGCGTGGAGGGAAGGCCAAAGCAGTGTGAGGTTGGCTAGAGAGAGAGATAGCAGCTTGCAAAAACCAGGAAGCGAGAGCCGCAACGATAACAGGTGTGGGAGAGTTCCTCTACATTACTAAAAGGAATCAGTAACATCTAGGCAAACGGTCTGAACGAGGCAAATCACGCTGAGGAAGAGATACGGTTTGCCCGCTTCAAATGCCACCATTATTCCCCCAACCCGAGTATGTAAAGGGGAGGCCGAGATAAGCGCCCTGTTGATCGCCTACTTTGATACATGGCGGTAGACTTTGTTGGATGGCAATCGATGTGCGAAAAGCGTATTCCTGCAATTCCTGGCAAATGGAGTGATGGCGTCTACTCAGGGTGAGTTTCCCCCAGGGGCACTCCGTCCACCTGGAAGATGCCCTACAACAAATACTGTATGATGAGGTGCCAATGCCATGTTGGAAAGAAAATCCATTTCACATGAAGAGAACACATGACCAAAACCAAAAGTGGGAAATGAGCTTCCAGTTTTTAAGACGACGCGTTCAGGGGTTTATTGAGGGAGGATTTTGAATCGGTTGGAGAAATGTTTACTAAATCCGAGTTGGTTTTGTGTTTCTTTCAAGTGAAAATATGAGTGAGGAGAGTCAGGCAGGTGTGTTCAGCAACAAATTTCACTTTAAAAACTCCTGATGAAAGTTTGGATAAAATGAACATGGTATGTACATAAAGTAACAATGAATTATCCTTCCTCTGAAGTACAGCCAATTGACAGTTACTATAACTTAACGTTTGTAGCAAAATGACTTATATTAAAACCTCTTTAAAATGAAAACCAAGATGTTTGATTTGAGACAATAGAAGATTTTTTTAGACTTTTGAAAACATTCTTAGGCTTAGAAAGTTAAGCATAGTGATTAACCACAGTGTTAGAATGTGATTAATCTGATTAAATGTTACCATCGATTGAAAGCACTACTACATATAAACCTAATCAGTTGCCGGTTAAGTCCACGGACATCAGATCGGTGTTGTATCCTGTTACGTACCTGTTGGCAGAAATCCTTTTCCCCCAAACGAAATCATCTTTGGCAAATTAAGAACAGCTCACCAACTAAACCGAATACTGCTTTTTGTGGGGGACAAAAATTAGAAAATCTAAAATAAACACAACCAAACCACCTTGCTGAATGTGATCTGAGACATTCCTGGACTGACTGGAGTTTGAAGTTTTGGCTCAGTGGGCTCCAACACTCCTCCTCAGAGCCTCAGGGCTTCAAGTTCGCTCCCTAATCGTAACCGAGGCGCACGGCCCTCAGGATGGGAATAAAAGAAAAAATTACTTTCATTAAGAAATTCAGATGTCCTCCACCCTTTTGATCTAGTGCCAAAAGAACATTTATGCTGATGAAATGCATAAATAAAGTTCTTAAATGATCCCATTCCACTTTAGTGCATGTGTCGGAGTTGGAGAACCTCCAGACGAGACAACCACAATCACAGTGAGTGCCCCCGAAGAGAGATGACTTCCGAGACGGCCTGCCTCGGCTCTGACTGTCATGTGGCTCGCTGTCCAGACTTTTTCTGCACGTTAAGGCGTTTTCTGCAGAACACTGAACAACTGTGTTTTCACAAGAACTCGCATTGGCCAATTAGTCTTCAAAATTTTGAAAGTGTCTAGTATACATCAGCAGTTTGTTCAGAGATGCTCCTGTAATAAGACACTTCATTCCTAACCAACTAACCTGCAGAAAACTTTCTGCTGAATTTACTGTGATTTTAAGCACTTTAAGCTCTGTCACTATCCACACCTCGCCTGATTACTGCCAGACTGACGACGAGAAGTAAATTAAAGAAATCCTGTCTTGATCTGAAGAAATCCAAGAACAGATGAGAAACAAAGATGTATATCGGTCCAGAAAGGGTGAAAAAATTATTTTTAAAGCTTTAGGACTCCAGCGAGTCCTAAAGCTTGGAGTTGGGCCGGTTTTACATCGTTTCTGGACTGAAATCAATCAGATCTGGCAACCCTGGTCCCCTTTTGCTCTACCAGGACAGAGCACTGACTGACAGACCAACCCACCAGGTCACGTCCGCATGTGCGCAGTTAGCAATAGTCTCCAACAGTCTCCCTATTGCTGCCGACTTAGCGACTTTGACGCTATTTAACAACTTTTCAGTCAAAAAATTTGGTTTTGTTCAAAATCGGAATTGCAAGATCAGCCAGAAAACTAATATCAGTGTTTTCATAATGTGACTCATATGATGCAAGAATAGTGCTTCCATTACGAAATACATATATTTTGATGCGGCTGAAATTCCAAGTTTTCATGATTCAACAATCAGGGAGACAATGGCAACAATCAGTGAGGGAGGTCCAAGGAAAAGCCACTACTGACAACGAGGAACATGAAGACCCATCTCACATTTGCCAAGAAATATTTCAATTATTCTCAAATCATTTTAGAGGATATTCTGACGAAGTAAAAGTGGAGGTTGAGAGAGAGAGAGATGTAACAGAGAGTCCTGTTACATCCGGTGCAAAATCAAAACATTTTCAGCAAAAGAGCTAAACATGGTGGTGGTAGTATTATGGTCTGGGGCCCGGACAATTTGAGCTCTCTGAACGAGGCCATTAGTTCATGACCGTAAGCTCATTTGAGTTTAGCAAGAGGACAATGACTCAAAGCACATCGTCCAGTCCACTTCCGACTGGCTTTAAAAAAGTAGAAGGAAGGAGGCAAAGTTAAGGTCTAAACTTATACAAAATGATCTTAAATAGGCCGTGCTGAATCCCTCGTCAACTTGTTGCCATGTACGGCGTGAGAAACTCAAACCCTCTCAGTTCCAGCTGTTGGGGAGGGCTGGGCACTTCTGCTAAATGATTCCCCTGTGGTCTTACCGGATGATGCGTCTTTCCTGACAAAGGAAGCACTTTTATATTTGTTGTGCAACACATTGACAAGAAAACTGCTCATACATTTTTGAAGTGGAGTGATAAAAATAATAACCCCCCCCCCTAACCCCCCCGAAAATTAAAAATAACCCTGCTAATTTCTGGGATTCCTGTCCTGCAGACGACTTTTCTGGTAAACTTTGAGTCGTCGTACAAATTAGACAAAAAGTGGAGGAAAGATATTGCTGAAGAGTTACATCCAACATGATGATTGCAGAATCTCACGCATTATCCTGTTGAGTCATGTGAAAAAGTGTAAAAGTTTTGTACTCAACTATCTCTGAATGCAAGTGAGGTGAAATATGGAATCATAACCTGGGATAGTCAGATCGGAAAGGGCAGAATAAAAAGCGCACAGTGTGGCTGTGTGTGTTTGCTGAAGCCCATTATGTAAAACAGGTACCAAATGTTAGTCTGCTGACCTGCTGATGGCAGAAACGCTGGGTCGGTTTCCATGGTTACAAGGTAACCTACTCTGTGAACCCAACTTAATTAGTGGCCAAGGTTTCTTGAATAAAACCTTGCATTTTTAAGGACTTCCTGTGTGTGTGTTTTTTTTTTTTTAAATCGTTCCTCTGGTTTGAGGGGAGTGGAGTTTGTTTTACTCCATCTTATAAAATAAGTTAAATCTAAATATTCTAAGAAAAAAAAAATCCAAAACATCTCTTGCTGCTCAAACTGGTCCAGTTTTCTTGAGCTTCTTCCACATCATCAGACTAAATTAGCCTGAATTCCATCAAACATTTTAAAGACATGATAATAAAAAAACTCAACAGTTTTAATGAGATACAGTTACTGGAAAACAATCAAAAAACAAATTTGGCTAATAGATGGGGGCTGGCGTTGTGATGGGACCTTGCTTAATGTAAACACTACATTGTTTCTATGAAGTCTGTCTTGACATACGTCCTCTAACAGTGGCCTTATTATTAGGAACACCTCATCGATGACGGGCTCGACCCCCATCACCTTCAGAGCATCAAGATGTCAGAAACATTCTCCAGAGAAAGAAGCCCATGTTGACATGATGGCATCAATAGCTGAGTTTCTGTGCAAATTAAAATTACGAAAATAAATTTGCTTAACGGAAACATGGCAATTTTGAAAAAAACACCCTTCCTAAACAACAAATTTTCCAATATTGCTAAAATCTTGCCTTGTGTCACAGACAAGGCGACACGTAGAGGATCATGACAAAAAGCCAAAAACTCTACATCAACAATCAAGAGTGTGACACGGTGAGGTAAGAGTAATGGATGTAGCTTACGATGTAGCAGGGCTCACAGTACGCCTTCTTGTCCACAGCGTAGAAGGGTTTGCCACGCAAGGGTTTGCTGCAGGTCATGCAGATGAAGCAGTCGACGTGGAACACCTGATCCATGGCGGTGCAGCCGGTGCCCTCGCCCACCACGTTCTCCCCGCAGCTGGCACAGCGTCCTGGGTGGCAAAGGCAGAGAGGAGGGCCGAGCACAGGTCAACCAAACAGTCAACTGAATGTTTTCTGCTTCAGAAAAGTACAGGAGACAGATTCCACTGTTATGTATGTTATAGTGAAATGTGACTCTAGCTCCATTAGCTGGTGGTTCTGACAGAAAATGCTTGACCTGATGCTTTTTGTAGTAGGGGTTGACCCCAAGATACAAGAGCGAAAATGAGAAGAAGTGCAAAAGCATTTTGAGGTATTGGTGTTGTTTGAAAAAAAGTACAGACATAACCTGGAGGAAAAGCATTTCATGCTGCCTCTGGGTAGAAACACACATTTAGCTTACCAAATTACAGAATCTACAAACCATTGACTGGAATAAAACAAAAGCTAATCAGGCACGGCCTGACTGTAAAAGCTAATAGTTTCACAGCTGCAACAGATTGATGTGGCAAAAAGTGGAAATGCTAACCAGAAGCTCTTCAAATTTGCTAAATATTGTGTAACTTCAGTGTAACGATCACAACTTCAGATCAAACAGATAATGAAGATGACAGTCCTGGCAAACTGATTGTCCTATTTGGATTAGGTCTCTGAAAACACGTTGCTATTCAGTCCTGAACAAGACCAATGGTCTTCACCCATAGATGGTCAGACTCCAGCTTGTGTAACCTGGCCTAGCCTGAGTGGGCTTTCAGAGACCATCTAACACATGGTTAAGTGGGGAAAGATGAGAGAGACCTGCTGACCACAGGACCTTCAACGTGGTGCAGTCTGTCCATAGACCCATTTGCCATGTGTGGACGGAAGACATTTTGATGACTGCTCTTCAGGGAGTTCTCAGGAAGAGGCAAGACATTCAGTAGCTGCCAAAGAATTGTGACATACCCACATTTAAAGCATCATGTGCTTCATTACCGCCTGCCAAATCACATTTAGCTCATTGAGCTCGCTACTAAGGAAACTTTTTCAGACTGACCATGTGCAACACAGATTTCTTTCTCCTCATTTACCCCAAATATTTAATGGCATACTACACTGACTCTGAGAAACGTTCCATCCAGTGGTGAGTAAAGATTTAGACCAAGAAAATGATCAAGGTACTAAATGATGGGCACAAAGGACAAAATGGCAGACGAAATTGGTGAATGATTAGGCAAAGAGTAGTTCTAAATGTCCAAGACAAGTGGTCAAAACTTCCATCATACGCTGATGATGCTGTGAAATCCATCTATGAGGACCTACCAGCCCCTAACAAACCAAATTTATACTCCCACTGTACTAAATGTCAATCAAAACGTTCAACACGTCTATGACAAGACGGCTCAAATTCTTTTACATCATCCCAAAAAACTAAAGCTGCCCCTTTAAATCCATTCCCTAAAGTCAGAAGTGCCTCATCTCTTCATTTCTATTTCAAACCGACTGGATAAGGAAGGATTAAATACTATAATTATGGCACATTAAAGAGACCGTACACATCACTAACGGGTGACATCTGCTGAAAAAGTCGGGCTTTAAACGATAAAAAAAGAAAACTTTAGAAGTACAAGGAAGTCTTTGTAACAGGGGCACAAGTGAACTGATACTATTGCTCCACAAAGAGCCTGATTGCATATTGCGGGACATGGCATTTGGATATCTTTAATTGAGTTGGAGATATCTTTAATTGAGTTTAAGATGTCCTCGACTCAATGCAAGTTATCTTCAACCCAATTAATGACACTGTCAATTTAATTACTGGTATCTCCAAATAATGGGGTTTGAAAAGATATCTGAGAATGTTTTATGTTTTTTTTACACATCTGAGGACAGATGCAATCTCGCAGCAGAGGAAGCATGATACAGTAATATTTAATTAATTCAAGTTCAGTTCAATGGATCGTTTTTTTGTTTTTTTTTTCTTCTCTCCCCTCTGCATTCCGCTTCATCTCAAAGCTGATTTGGACCGATGATTGACGCTCCGTCTGTTCTGAACGGAGCGGTTCAGGCGCGTTACAGACACAGGCGAGACGCTAACCGGGGGCAGATAGAGTATCTGATGCTTGCTTTTCTTTTTTTCCCCCCCTTCTTCTCCACAGTTCCACTCGCGGTTTTTCATATCAGGAATTCAAACGGAGTGGAAAGCGGGATCCGTCTCAGGTATCAGCGCAACTCTGGGCTCCGTCGCGTGCTGCGGAGATCAAACATCTGCTCGACTGCGCGGGCTCGCTAATAGTGCGCTAATCTCAGAGAAGTCATTATCTTATCACGGGGGCCGCTCCGCAAACGGAGAAAAGCATCTGCAAAAAGGACGAGCGGAACCGCAGCTTCACAGGAAGGCATTACTGGAATACTGAACATCTGTAACTCTGACTGTTAACGAGGCTCATCGTTCGCCGACGGGGGCGGAGGGGCGAGGGAAAGAAAAGAAAAGAGGGGGAAATTGCAAAACAAAGGCCCGACGTTTAACTTCTCGAAATTCTTATCACAGCCCCGCATTTTTGCGCGTTAATCTCGGAACGGCTGTCATCCCCGGCGAAGCCGACGCGCCGACAAGTTTTCATAAAGCCTGCAATCGGTTTTCATCTGCTCCCGCAGCTCTATCCACACCTCAATTACGGCTGCGTTACCTACTGTACGGGGAGGCAGATTAAACAAACTAGTGAAGGCACGTCTCCGGGGGACATGTGGGTGTCAGTGGAATCACAAGCAGGGTAATCACTTCAGAGAGCCAGAGGGAAAGTGAAAAGGAGAGAGAGAGAGAGAGAGAGAGAGAGAGAGAGAGAGAGAGAGAGAGAGAGAGAGAGAGAGAGAGAGAGAGAGAGACGAGCCTGTTAGTGGCTTCGGATCACAGGCCATCTTCAGTGAGTGGATGAGAATGCCAAACATATCCCACAGGGCTCCCACTTTAAATAACGAGCAGGAAACCTCTCGGAAATCCTTTTCCTTTTGGCGGTCTGTGATCGCGAGGGGCCCGAGGAGATACCGGCGCGCGGCTGTGGGTGAAACGTACGCGGTTTTTTTTGCCGCACGTATTCACACATATCCTAACATCACAGCGAGGGAAGGGGAAGAAAAAATAAAAATCTTTTCGCCAGGCAACGCCACACATGTAGACGAGATCTGAAGTCAGAGACGTGTGTTGTGCGGCGCGCTGCGTTCACCCACACAGCAGCAGGAGCAGATCTGAGGCCGGCCTTCAGCCTACTGATCTCTGCTCTCCTTAACAAACATTAAGCTCCTTCTGTTGTTTGGAGGACAATGTTATTGCGGCTCTGAAATCCAAACTTATAGATGTGGAGAAACTCGTTAGCAAACCTGGTTAAGATGTGTAGGGAAGTCTTCAGACAAAATGTTATTTATTCGGCAATTTGTACATTTATTATACGAAGAGGAGGGGGAAAAAACACACTTTAAGACATAAGTGGTATAATTTACTGGCAACCCTGTTGATACTTTCTACATCTCCCTTCCTGGCAATAGAAAAGTTCAGTGCTTATATCTTTCACATGGTTTGTAGCACACAGAGGGATCTTTGACTGCTGGCTCAGGTTATAACAGGAAATAAGATTAGTTACCGTAGCTACGCAGATACACAGCTCTACATCACAATGTCAGCAGGTGACTCTAAAGCAGTGGTTCTTAACCTTTTTTGAGGTACCGAACCCACCAGTTTCATATGTGCGCATTCACTGAACCCTTCTGTAGTGATAAATAAAATATGATTTTTTTCCCCCAAATTCAAGACGGGGTGACCCAACTAGAGTCTAGTTGGGTCACCCCGTCTTGAATTTGGGGGAAAATTTTTTATTTATCACTACAGAAGGGGTATAAATGGAGCAATACCCCCCCCTCCCCCCTCCCCGAACCGGGCCGGATGGGGGCCCGGGTCTGGAGGTGCCAGGGAGGGAGGAATGGTTTCAAGTCGCTTAAATATCTGATTATCTGATTATGGACGGAAAAAGTGCGCTCTCACCTGTTGAGAAAGGTGTATTTAATGTTAAAGTCAACAGTTTCAGTTACTAACTTTTCAGCAAGATATAGAAGCTTTTTTAGGTTCATAATTCCTTAATATTGACAAAAACATACTAGTATAATTATCTATAAACATCTTTTTTTCTAAGTGAAATAATCTGCCAACAAAACCAGTACTTTTTCATCCATATGAAGCAATTATTAACTTAAAACAAGCTTTGTTATCTTGCTGAGAAGTAACTTGTAAATCAGTTCTGTCTTACTGAAGCAACTAAGATGTTTGCAATAGAAACTAGAACAAAAATATATAGTAATAGTTTGCTCTTTAGCACTGATCCCATTTCATTCAAATTTGGGGTTAAACTAAATAGCTTATTTAATAATTCTAATCATTTCTTATGAATTAGTCTGGCTTGATTTGATCATCTCTTGCTTAAAAGCTAAAATACTAAGAACGGTCAGATCTGGGCTCATATGTTTTTAACAGATTTATATCTTTTTAGTTCTCATTGGTGAAGAAATGACAACGAATCACTGAACTTCTTCAGTAACGTGACAAGTGTTGCTGAAGGTTGGAACTGTTCTCTTAACATATTTGTCCTGTTAAGTAAAAGAGGAAAACAGTAGATGGAACCGCAGATTATAAAACTGCATTAAACAACAAAAAAAAAAAACAGAAGAGAAAAACCTGACTTTTTATTTCTTTAACATAACTCCCAACAAATGCGCCGCCGCTCCCATAAAGTCGCCCGCCAGTGGGCCGCGACGTTTCCCCCCCACAAAGCGTAAATGGTTTCAGAATCTCTGTGTTGTTTCTAAAAGCCTTGCTGTCTGATAACAGGGAGGAGCGCTTCTTCTTCTTTTTTCTTTTTTTTTCACCATTCCTCACATCAATTATTTCATACGGCTGTGTTGGAAATAAGCTTTTTCAATTTGGAGACACGACTTCAATTGACTCGTTGAATAATACAGGACAGCGAGTGAAGCAACTCCCCGTATTTACCCCCGTGGAGTTCATCCCAAATACTTTCGAACTATTTCAGCCGGGCATAAAGGAATCATGAAAAAGCCCCGGCGCTCCCCCTGAGTCCCCCTTTTTTTTTTCGCGCGGGGAGTGGAACCAGAGTCTTCATATGAAAACTTCAAATATTTCCTGTAGAACCAACGCGATGGCGACGGGTGGGATGAGGAACGGGGGGGGGGGAGTTCATTTACACTTTACTCACTTTCTTTGCTTTCATTCTTCAACCCTCAGAAGTGTCTCTTCTCTGTTACATCGAAAGTCAAAAGGAGGACTGAAGAGAAGAATCTTTTCTTCTTTTCTCCTCTTTTTTTTTTTTTTTTTTAAAGAAGCACATTCCCTGTGAGCTACAGAGGCTTAGAATGGTTAGACAATTTAATTGGATAAAAGGAAAAGATTAAAGCGGCCCTGACTCCGTTCCATAAATAATTGATTTCTAATGTATTTGTAGTGGCAGTGAGACGCCGTTGTTTGGGATTGGGGGATGTTGAGTGGCAGAACGCTTCAGATTTCCCTCAGTCTTTGCCTTCTTTGTTTTTTCATGCCGTGAGATTGAAGCGGCATGAAAGGCGGAGAGGGAGCACACTTGCAGCTCAATTTGATCTTACATAGTCAGAAATCAAAGATCGTGCATGTAAAGAGGGATCGCAAGGAACTTTTTTTTTCCTTTTTTTTTTGTGGGAGACCAAACTTTTCACACAACGTAACCAAAGGATACAAATTCTGCTGGTGCAACCCTTGCAAACCCCCTGAAGGCAACGCTAGCGACTGCACCTGCTATCCTAAACTAATAACAGAAGCTCCACATCCATTTTGGGATTTCATCTGAACTTCTATGCTTGGATTAAAACATCTGATAGATGAGTTGGTAGGGGAGGAAAAAGAAACAACATTTTTAAATCTTTACATCACTGCAAACAAAGAATCAAACAAACACACCAAACAGAAATGCGCGTAATTTAGAGCGCCTTCAACTTTTTCCACATTTAGTCACATTACGGACGACTAAGTGACAAGAGCAGATCTATTGAATACCAGGCTGTTCTTCTGAACAGACAGGCTGGAGAAGCAGCCGGTACTCACTCCGCCACCCTGAAGGAAGCCATGTTCTGCTACAAGCCGTGCAGAAGATACAGAAAATACTTAGAACAAAACTGGCAAATTTAAACTACTGGTTGGTCATGAAATTCATTAAATTAAAAATACAAAAGTTAGTTTGTGATCTGGGTAACTCTTTATTTAACAGGATGTTAAATTAAGACTGAAGAAGACTGAAGAGACACTGTCATAAACATGACATAACACCTGTTTTGAACATGAAGGCATCTTTGTGAATGTTGTCATGAAGTGTCAACTGATAAATAATTACACTTTTAATGCAAAGTTGGCACTTTTAATGGATGACAACAGTCAAACATTCATGACGCTCCATGTTCTTAACAGGTATTATGTCATGTTTATGAGAATATCTTGTCAATGTTATGCACACGTCTTTATAGCGATATATATTGTTATTTATTCATTCTAAAGTCCAAAGTCCTGAGAATCTGACTTGAAATGTTCCGTTCACAAACACTCATCATTCAGCCTGAGCTGCTGTACGAAGAAAGGTCAAAAAGTAGCGCATAGCTTTACAGATACAAACTACTACTGTTGAACTATCACATAAAAACCTAATTAAATACATTCCAGTTGAAAAACTTCTAGGAATTAACTCTACAAGATACTGTATTCTGGACAGTTTCAGTTCACGATTCTAAGACCTCGGCAACTAAAACAGGGTTCAACAAAAGGACGAAGAAGTTCTTAACCTAAGCAGTGGGCCGCCGAGTGTTTGACGGAAATAAAACAAATGAAAAGAAGTCAGACCACCAGCCGCTGATGAGCCAGAGGCCACAATTTGTGCGTTTTCATCTCCTCCCCCTCTGGGGTTAATCTTGGCCGTCGCTTCGGCCTGACAACGCCACGGTCCTGCAGTTGGCACGAAACGACAAGAGAAATAGCTGTCATCGCTTGCGTTTCAATCTCCGAACGCTTCCGTCCCCAACCCTGGCCCTGGAATCTCATTCTCAGCGTCAGCAAAAAAAAAAAAAAAAAGAACGGTCTGCAGAAGTGCTGGGGCGACGGCGGAGAGGACGGAGGAGAGGCCAGGCGGTGCCACGAAGCATTACGGCTCGGCCCGTCAGGGCCAACAGCCGGCAGCGAAGAAGGGGCAAGGGAGGAGGCGTGTAGATTACATGTTTTGGGAGCAGGTTGTCAGGGACGACATGAAGGAGTGCCAGGGAGCGAGGACAGGTAAGCATGTTTGTCTCCGTGTTCGCGCCACCGCTTATCGGCGCGCACCAGTACGGGCTCCGGCGCGCCGACTCTTTGTCCGCGGTCAAATGTTCACTCGCAAGTGAAATCTAGCAACGTGAGCGCCCGCGAGCCTCAGCTGGACTCGCACGCCAGCTGATCTTGCAAGCCTCACTGGAGCTGTCTGATGGAGGCAGAGCGTCGAGCCTGGCGGGAGAGCGAGGGGAGAGGAGAGGAGAGGAGGAGAGGCGGGGGAGGAGGGGAAGGGCGATCACCTTATTTGAACCGTTGCCAAAAAAGAGCTGAGAAAAGAAACCCCACGCTGGCTGGCAGCTGAGAGACTAGAAAGCAGTAAGGAGAGGTCAGCCGATGGGGGAAAAAAAAGTCTCAAACTGCTACAAATTTTGAGCAGAAAGCTAAAAAATAACGATTAAGTACTGGGGGGGCAACAAAAAAAAACACACTACATGAACAATACCGAGAGAAACGATGACACAGCAGAAAAGCGGCTCTCTTCCCATTCATAAAAGGACCCAATTGTAGGCAGTTTAAAACAGCAAACAAAAGCTTGCTGGGTTTTGCAGAATTTCCTTCAATCTGGTAAATTTGTAGATTAAGACTGAAAGCATTTCATGTTATTTCCATGAGAAAAAAAAAAAGGCTCTTAGAAGTCAAATCCGTTGCTTCACACTGACAGGGATGCAAGGGTTTTTTCTGTAAAAAGGCAGCTATAATGGATCATCCTCGGGTATTGTGTTGGATAATTTAGCCCTTTGCTGTCGTACATTATAATCCACTGTAGGTGGTATAGTGATGCTGGGGCTTAAGACAAGTTGCCATGTCACCAGACTGCCGTGTTGCTCGCCTCCTCCCCCCTGGGTGGTCCGTGACCTCCTTCTAGCAGCATTATCCTTCTGTCTCACAGCCACTGCTGGATGTTTCATTCCATTTTTAAAAAAAAGGTAGAAACCTCCAGTCGTGGTCCCCTGGTAGCCTCCACATGGGGTTTAATACGGCATGTCATAGTAATTACTGACTGTAATGTGCATACAGACGACCTGAGCCTGATTTGCAGCGTTCGCTATGTGGGAACTCTTCCCAGATTTCAGCCAACCTGATGTCGGAATAAGCAGCGGGATGGCTAGTGGCCTGGTGTGAGCTGGGCTAACATCCGGAGCGCTTCACTAACGAGACACAGAGACAAAGGAAGATGCTGAGACATCATCTGACGCTTCTGAACCACAGCCACGCTCCGCACCAGCTGACTCCTACTGTTAGAGTGAGATTAGATGACGCACAGGTGACTTCTGAAAGACACCCCACTAAATCAACTTTTTTGAGCTTTATGTCATTTCATAATGATATTCCCTCATTAAAAACATACCTGGAGTTTTGTCAATCCAGGTATGCATGTGTGAAAAATCCCTTTTATCTACCGTGGCAACCATTCAGCTGTGTAAAACGCCTGGGTGGACCTAGCCCCGCCTTCAAGACGAAGCTCTTCCTTGGAGCTGCAGTTTACAAGCTTTACAGAATCCCCCACTCAGCTCCTTCAGACTAGCCAGCAGAAATTCGCCAACACTTGGTGGAACTGGACATCTGTTGAGCTCATTATATGAGCTGCTTCTCAGTGAAACGCTGGTAAAAAAATGTTGTTAAAGGGTTAATAGAGGAGAGATGTTGTGAAGGCGGAGTTTCAGAAAGAGCAGGAGTTTTTAAAGAAACAGAGGCCTAATATCAGGGCGTTAAATTACAAAGTAAAATTTCTTTTAAGTCATACTTGATATGTGTAGCATTTTTATAACAGCTAAAAGTAACACAGTTACTTGCTTGTGCTATAAAATGGCACTATATACCTGGAAAAGGCATAACATGGCCACTTTAATACAGACGCTACCAGTCCCAAATCTTTATTTGTGAAATAAAATTTGAAAGTAGTTTGTAACCTCACTAAGCTTTGTAAGGTCCATGCAGCTGTACAGATGTGCTAAAGAAAAAGAAATTCAAAGTTTCTTTTGACACTGATTTTCTGTACTTGAAGTTTAATTAGGATTTTAATAACCATTCTGAACATATGTGGCTGACCTTGAGTTAAATTTATTTTCACCATTACATTATATATACTGTTGGATTTTAAACACACTAAACTGTCTCCTCTCACTCTTCCAACCTGTGCATGTCAATGCAATTAGCAATGACAGATTAGCACAACTATACTAGAACTTTATTTTAATACCTTTATAAATCATCTGCTTTATATCTGGTATGCCAAGATAATATAGTATTATATATAATATAGAGCATGTAGGGCTACAGAGTGGAGGCCGCATTGTCGCATTGCAATAGGAAGGTTTTGGATTTGAATCCCAGCTTGCCTGGGGTTTAAATATTCTCTATAAGTGGGTTTTCTCCAGGTACTCCAACTTCCTCCACACACAGTCCATTAACATGACTGCTAGGTTAATTGGTCTGGGTAATTAAGCTAAGAAATAAACTCACAACCTGTCCTGGGTGGAAAATGATGTGATTTTTATAGTTGAAAAAGGGATGCAACAACCAGCTGTTTGACCCCACGACTGCCTTGTATGATCTGTTTTTAGTAATTCTTTTGATTTCCATGTTATGTCTCATGTCTTGCATATTTTTGCCACAAACGAGCAAACCTTACAGCCAGAGCTAGAAACCTGGGCTACACCATCATGTTTCTAACGGGTGTCGTAAAACCCACTGCAGACGAGTTTATAGCAACCAAGGTTAAATACTGAAGCTGTTCCGTCAGAGCTGGTATGTTTATTTCACTTTTAAAATGCAAGAAGAAAAAAAAAAAGGTTTCAGGGTCCTTGGAAAGCAAAAAATGCTGGATTACATTTTAGGAGACATTTTGAATCCAAGGCGAGGTGAAAAAAAACGAAGAATAACCGAGGTGAAGGTATTCAGGAAAGCAGTAAGCGGTAAAAACTATTAGACACACAAAAAGTGTTAAACAAAAAAAAAAAAAAGAGATTCTGACAAAAACAAAAGTGGGGAGAGTGAAATGAGCACCGACTAGCAGGATGGTTGGCGCGTCGGAGGCACACCTTGACGTTGAAGAAGGTTGGCCAAAGGCGCTTCGGAAGTCGGGAGTGAGAACATGTCAGGGAAGATGATTGGGTGAAAAGGGAGTGTGGGGGGTTTGAAAGGGGGTGACACAAAGGTTTTCACTCTGACACACATCCCACTCGTTATGACATGTAGAGGCACATCTAAGAGCAAACTCCCGAGAGACTGCTGAGGGCGACCTCAGTAAAATGCAAATGAGCTCCACCGGAGCGCCGTCGACGCCGCGCAAAGCTGTCTAAACCGGAGGGTCTATTAATACATTAAGTCGTGATGTTTCTGTTGTGTTCAGGAGAACCGGGGAGAGCGGGAAACTCAACTTTCTGTGACCCAGTTACCTCGGCGCGGATACGTTCCGACTCCTCTGGCCCGTGGTGTTACCGGAGTCTCCGCCGCCAATCGTGTCTCTTCCAAGATTCCTCATGAACTTTTCATGCCGGGCGTCTAATAAATTATGAGGCCTCCTCCAGCTGACGTGAGGAAGGGCTGCTTTTTCTTTTCCCTTTTCTCACTCTTATCAAAAAAAGACAAAAAAAAACCAAAGGAAACATGAAGAACAGGGCTCTTTCCCGACAGTTCCGAGTCCACGATGCGGATCTTTCCACTAATTTCTAATGACTTCCTCTCTCCACAACCTGACAGTAATACTTACTCCGACGGCTCGACGGAAAAAAAAAAATCCCACTGGAAAATCTGCCTCTGTATAAATATTGATTGGGTATAAAAAAATTTCACACTTATGTTAATTCTCTTCTATACAGTATAACACCCAGGAATCAGGGAATCACATGCAGGAATTCCCAAAACGTTACATGGGTGTAAAAGAAGAAGTAGTGATATTCTGCAGCAGAAGACTGCATAAGTATCATCATCACTAATTGTGAATAATGCAGAGCATCTGATCCGTTCAATTATTCAGCTTTACGTCCCGGTTTTTGGTTGACAGAAACGTAGCGACGACAAACTATTGTAAGTTCCCTCCGATGCACGAATGCCAAGGCATCTGAGTAGCTGTGTCTTATTAGATTTCCACAAACACAGTACACCTACGCGCAACCTAAGTGGATTAAATATGACGGATGATGACATTTGGAGAAAAGGCTCTTTCAGATTACTCAAATCTAATCTGGAACTCTAAATCAGGACTAATCAGTTGCTTTTCAAAGAAGCTTCAATCATTGGGGGACGGGAAAGGGTAGAGGGGGAATTTTCTGGCTTGCAAACCGGGTTTCTCACAAGAAAAGACGTTCTCCTATAGTGCACCATCTTTTATCCCAACTCCCCCACCACCACCACCACTCCTCCACTTCCTGCTTCTCACAGCTCTACCAGACTTTAGGAGAACGACAGATTTCTGCACTCTCTTTTTTAAAAAGGAGAACTCTTCAAAGACTTGTCCGGTGTAATTGCCGGACGGCGCCGCAGAACCACGTCCTGTGGAACTAGGGAAGCTCGGACGAATCTGATGAAAAGTTTCCTGGTGACATCGCAGAGCCCGGAGCATAACGCTAATTCGGTTGAATTAACCCCCTCTGGACCGATGGGAACCCGCGAAACGGCCGCTCCGGATCGGAGTTCATCAAAGACACTCAGTGACGGGGATAAGGCCGCTCCAGAACGGAGACGGCGATCCGGTCCGGTAGCGCATTGAGAGATCGCAGCCACCGCTTTGATTAATCTCACTAATTACTAGCCTCAGGGTGTCAACAGCTACACGCGGCAGAAAGAGCCGCGGCTTGCGTGCCACTTGGTTCTTTGTAATTACAAAAAAAAGAGTCTCCTGCTCTGGGACTCGCATTCCTCCCCACAGCCCTGGACGTACAGTAGGAGCCGGGCCGGACCGGAGCTCATTTTTCCATAACGGGGGTGACTCTGTGTACATTATTCAGCGGGGGAGGAGACGCAGAGCAGCGTGCCTCTGCGCTTGAACTCTCTGCTAATGAGTCCCAGCAGTCACCTCAGTCGTAGGCTTTTTGCCCTCCTCTCTTCCCGTCTCTCAGCTCACTCAGCTGTTGCCTTGTCTAACCACAACGTGACCCCCTCCATGCCCCCTTCCCTCTCCGCTCCTCTGCTCAGGCGACAGTCAGCCTCTGTCAGCTGGAAGTGAACACGCAGTCGCTAACTTGCTCCGGCTACCTCGCGTCACTTGTGACCCGTTTCTCAAACTTGCTCCGGCTACCTCGCGTCACTTGTGACCCGTTTCTCAAACTTCTATGTTTGCTCTTTAGCCATTTCCCACTGTATAGACCTTTGCCGAGGTAGATGAGAACGGTGGATGAGGATCGGCTTCACATGTGTATCGGCCGATTGCCGATCTCCCAAAATTCAGGAAATTGGGGCCAATTTATCTGTGCACCTTTTATTTTATTCCCCCTGCATCAGGACTTTATAGAAACGCTTTCTGTTGCAATTACTTAGTAATAACAATGAAGCAATCACACAAAAGCACAACTAGAGACTGAAATGATTTTTGCCTGTTCTTATTTCAAGCTTGCCACAGATTGTCAGTTGGATTTAAATCTCGACTTTGACTAGGCCAGGGGGTCTGCAACCTTTGACTCAAAGGAGCCATTTTTCGTCCTCGGTCCGGCTTAGTAAGGCTCACTTAGAGCAGCAAATGCTACATCACCTTTTGAAAAAAGAGCTTAGAATTTCTGATAAAATATCTGCTAAAATAAACTTTATTAAAGAAGTTACATTTTTTATTTTTTAGGTTTTAGAATAAGGTAAACATTAACATTTGCTGAAAAAGGAAAAGAATACATTTTCTTTGCATAGGGTGGAGAATTATGTGAAAAAGGAAGCTAATTTTCAAACTAACTCGAAAAAAGCAGATGAAATAAATGTTACTGGTACTTTTAGTGTCGACGTGAAAATTCAATATTTCGTAAAAAACTGTTAAAACTTGCATGTATTATTTCTAATAAAGTTGTATTTAAAAATATTAGCTGAGCTGTTGTGGAAGATCCAAGGAGCTACTTGCATTTCTGAGCCACAGGTTGCAGACCTTTGGACTAGGCCGTTCAAATACATGAACATGCATCTATTTAAGTGTAAAGAGCAGAGTGATTTACAAATAAAAATTGATAATATCACTGTGGAGAGAGTGACTGAAATTCGGTTTTTGGGAGTAATGATTCAAAATAAGATCTGTTGGAAACCTCACATAAAATATGTCCAATCTAAAATTGTAAGAAGTATTGCAGTTCTTTCTAATGCCAGAAAATATTTCAACTACTCTGCCCTATATATTATGTACTGTTCACTTATCTTACCATATCTATGTTACTGTGTGGAAATTTGGGGCAACACTTACAGAACATCACTTCAATCATTATGCACACTACAGAAAAGAGCCATCCGTTTAGTTCATAACGTTGATTTTTATTGTCATACCCACAATCTATTCATAGATTCTTATATACTGAAACTCACTGACTTGGTAGAGTTTCAAACTGCACAGATTATGTTTAAAGTCAGAAAGAAAATATTACCAGAAAATATTCAAAAATTATTTTCTGATAGAGTGGGGGGATATGACTATAGAGAAAACCTCAATTTCAGAACTTTGAAGGCTCGAACAACAATGAAAATAATGTGCATTTCTGGTGTTGGTGTGAAGATCTGGAATAAACTCTCTAAAGAGCTGAAGCAAAGTCCAAGCATGAGATATTTTAAGAAAGGTCTCAAAATAGCTATTATTCAAAGGTATAAGGAAGAACAAGGGAGATAATCCTGGCTGGGAATTAAAACTCTAAGTATGATTTCATCAAGTGGGTGCAGGTCTGTACAGGTGTGGGTAAATGTATAAAGGTATGTAAATAGTTGTGTATTTTGTATATAAGCAGATGGGTGTGTATATGGGTGTATGTATGTATATGTGTATATGGGTGTATGTATGTATATGTGTATAGATGTATGTATATGGGTGTATGTATGTATATGTGTATAGGTGTATGTATATGTGAATATGTATATATGTATGTGTACAAATGTGTATGTGTGTGTATGCAGTACTTTCATTTGGCTGAGGAAATATTACTACAATTATTATTTCATTTTGTCAGGAAGGATACTGGAAACTGAAAATAATGTGATAAATTACAGCTGGAAAAGGGGTCTGATTATATAAGTTATACTTCTTCATACTCCTTTTCAGACTCATAATCACCGATGTGATGTGTCTTCAAGAAATTTATTATGTACTTTGTGTTTGTTCTACATTGCCGGTGAAAGGTTTGTCTGAAATAAATTACTAAATTACAAATATAAATTACAAAGAGCTGATGGAACTTTGTACAGGCCTCAGATCTTTAGAGTTGTTCATAAACGATACATGCACTCAATGAATTTCTTCTTTTCAATTTTCCATAAGGGCATCATATGTGTAATCCATAAGATTTTTATTTGTCATTATGTAAGTAGAACAATGAAACAAGGCGGCCAATGTCGCAATACATTTCTCAAGATGATAAACTGCCCCAGAAATTATTGCAATAATCTATAAAAATTGTTGTTTTGATACCATTTTCAAATAATATAAAAATACTGGCATAATAATGCAAGTCCATCCAACAAACAGAAAACTCCACACTTTGACTGGAAGACATTTTAAATATCTAAAAATAAAATTCAACAACCAAAAACGAGAAAAGAAAAGAAAAACCACCAAAAAAAGAAATCATAATTTGGAGTTTTTAAGTAAATTGCTTGTCAAAAAAATGTAATTATCAGAATGGAAATTATGGCTCTCATTTTAATTCATGAATTGATTAATTGCTTTTTGTGCCACGCGTTTCTTCCACCATGCTTCATAGTGCCGACGGTGTACCTCAGGGTCATGTGTGGTTGCTTTATTTTCCCCAACAGGAAGTTTTGCATAAAGGAAAAGAAGTAAAAATTCTGGGTAACTATTTAAACGGTTGTGCATAAGGCTGACGTGACACAGTCATACACATGACAAAACATTTATTATGAATATGAAGGAGTCTTCATGAAAATATTATGACTGTTGCCATGAAGTGTCATTTACAAAATAATAACACTTTTAATGCAAAGTTGCATTAGCCGTTGCATTGCAAGTGTCAACTTTGCATTATTTGGCAAGCAATGACATTTTAATCCAAAGTTGCATTAAAACTTGCATTAAAAATGCCATCATTTACCAAATGACACTTCATGACAACAGTCATAAGCATTCATGCAGACTCCTTCATGTTCATGACTCATGTTATGTCAGTCTTATGCACACGCCTTCATATAAAGTGTTCCCAATTTTTGTGTCTGCTGCGTCTCCTACATGGCTTGTCGGCAAACCGAAAACTTTTTTCTTTTCGCACGTCTTTTCTGATCACAGGGACTAATAGCCGCCCTCATCCCACCTGTCGCTCCAGACCGAGCCCGCATCTCGTTTCAGCCAGGAGATCCATTTGACCCAATGTCTAATGTGAACCAATTAAGGTCTTTACATGCGTGCGCGCTCCGCGACGTGGAGCCGAATCTCTCTTAATACCGGTTAAATACACGTCCCTGTTGCTATAATACACCTACACACACTACAGCGGTGTGCGCCGTGTGATTATGAGGCGATATAAAGCCTTCTGCAGAACCTGACTGAATGAGCTATCTAATGGGCATGGGAACTAATTCCAGGGCAAAGGGGATTAAAGGCTAAAGCAAGAGGGAGCAGCGCAGGGCTGGCGCTCTCTGGCAGCTCAGAGTGCAGAGGGCGGAAAAACAGAGATGATGTATAAACGCACAGAATCCTTGCCTCCTGAATCCTATTTTGCAGAATAGCATTAAAACTGGCATCTTGTTTAATCCTGACAGTTCTATATTTTCAGACGGGGTGAGGGTGGAAGGGGGGGAGAATTAAATATTCAGTGATTCAGCCAAGAGGAGAGAAAAAAAGAAAAATATTCTAAAGGAAAATACGAAGTAAGCCTTGGAATTTGCTGAAAATTTAGATTTTTTTTTTTGTCACTGATTACATCTAATGTCTGTGAAATAATTGATAAAAGCTGTCTTTACAGAGTTTACAGAGTCTACAGTTGAAGCCAGAAGTTTACATACACTGAATAAGATGATTAATTTTTTTTTCTCACTGCCTGAAGTCAAATCAGACCAAACTTCTTTTTTTTAGGTCAATTAGAACAAAATTGGTTCTACTTGCTAAATATGACAATAGTGAGAGAATGAATATGTCAGAGATTGATTTATGAATGTCTTCAGAATCAGAAGTTCACGTTCGTGTCCTCTGTGTTTGGTAGTGTCGTCTTTGAACTGAATAAATGGAGTCAAACCTTTTGGGTTTCCTTCCAGAAAAGTCCTGACAGAACTGGTGACTGCTTCACTCACACACTCACACACACATTTTCAGATCCACCCACAACTTCTCCATAAAACAGAGTGGGGATTTGTGATGACAAACCCAAAACATTGACTTTGTCCTTAAGTCACTTCGCAGCCTCTTGGACAGTATGCTGAGGGTTACTGTCCATTTGGAAGACCGATCTGGGCCTGAGCTTCTACTTCCTGGTTGATGTCTTCAGACGATGCTTCAATATTTCTACATGATGTTCCATCCTCATGACTGCTGAACTATTTTATAAAGTGCAACAGTTCCTCCTGCAGCAAAACAGTCCCACAAAATGATGCTGCTACAGTTAGGTACAGTTAGGTACAAGCATCACAGTTTTTCCTCCAGAAAACTGCTGGGTCATTATGACCAAGCAGTTCCACTTTAGTTTCAGTAGACCACGGGACAGGTCTCCAAAAATGAAGGTCTTTGTCTCAATGTGCATTTGGTAAAGGTAATCTGTCTTCTTATGCTTCTTTGGGAGTGATGGCTTCTTCCTCCCTGAGCGGCCTTTCAGGACAGTTTAACTTTGGATGATGACTCTGTTTCCAGCTTCAGCCAGTATCTTCACAAGGTCTTTTGTTTTTTTTTCTGGGACACTGACACAGAATCCATCTCGTACTGGAGCAGTATAATTGTTAGATTTATAATAAGATATTTTCACGATGTCATAAGTGAAATAATCTGCCAGTGGAATTGGCACTTTTTCATCAATCTTAAGGAATTATTGATTTAAAAGCTCAAATTTCTTCTTGAAAAGTTACTTGTAAGTTAGTTTTGTCTGTTTTCAAGTGTACCAACATGTGTGCACTAGAAACTAGACCACAAATACTTGATAAGACTGTGTTTTTTCAATGAAGACATTTTCCTGGTTACAGAGACACTTTCTAAAAATGGCTCCCGGTGATGCCAAGCTAAACTATTGGGCCTTATCTGGAAAACCATCCTGTGATTCTGATAACCCACTGGCCCACATGCTCACGGCTCACAGGCTCACTCTGGAAGGAGTGCGTCTGTTTTTCTTTCAGCTCCACTAAATGTCACAGTGAAAAACACACAGTGTGCGGCCGTTGCACTATTATTTACATAATTACACCAATGAAACGTGCTTAAATAGCTTTCTGTTTTCTCTACAAAGCTCTCATCAGGAGTCATTACGCATGCATCAGGTGTTCATTCAGACAGCGTTTCTTCGAGCACCTCTGACAGCCGCTATTACGAGGACACTGTTGTTATGCCAGCGGCACTTTGAGCCGAGGACACGAGTCCAGAAATAGCTAAACCTGCTGTTCGGCTCTGTTAAAAACACAATTACAGGAAGCGACTCTTTAAATTGTGCCACAGTCCAACATGAATCGCCATGGTAAGCGACTCCCAGCAGGAAGAAAACTTCAGATTAGCTTATGTGTAGTCCATTTAAAAAAAAAAAAATTTTAGAGGTTATGGAAATGGACCGTACGGATTCTCTGTCCTCTACTAAAAGAAAACTGGGTTTTAATCTTGAGGTAATGTTGGCCAAAACATGAGAAAAAAAAAATCTACCTCAAATCAGTCAAAAAAAAAAGTAAATGATTCTCCTCAGGAAGATATAATTGCATCATTTTTATACAGAAATGCCAAACAATAGAATCTGGACATATACTAATTACAGTTTTGATACTATACTTATGCTTAGGGCTGCAGCTAATGATTATTTTAGTAATCAATTATTCTGTAGGTTATTTTCGTGATAAATTGGATGAAAAAAATGGCACATTTTTACGTTTAACCACTTAAGCCCTTTTTTGTACATAAAAAATACATAAAAAATGCAAATATACAAATAATTAATTTTCCTTTGTTAAATAACAAAATAAGTATTTTTGTTGCCTAAAATGCTACGACACAGCAATCATTCAGTGTACGCTTGACAACATGTGAAAGGCTCAACTAAGTCTGACACCATAGGCAACAAATCAATTAATTGCATGGTAAATTAAATAAAATGTGCTCAATAATTTTCATTTGGACAATCAGAGAAATGCTCCAGTTTAATATTGTTGAAATATTTGACACTTAGAACTAATTATTTTCTACAAAAATAATTAGCTTTGAAACGCAATTTTGGCAACAGAGACTTGATAATTATTGTTGTTTTGTTTGTTTATTTTATACATTTAAAATGTCTTAGAGTTCCAGTATTAAAAGTTCTTTAAAGAAAAAAGTTATTTGATCTTTGAGAGAGGTGGACTTGCATTAGGAAGCCATTATTATTACTATTATTATTATTATTATTATTATTATTATTACTATATTGAAAATGGTTTCAAAATTACCACATAATCACTTATCGCAATATATTCTGGGACAATTTATTGCACAGAAAAATTTGTTATAACAGACTTAGGCTCAGCTCTTTCTGCTAAGCTTAACATGAATATGAATATTATGAATACAGTGTATTGATAATCTGTTGATTTTTGTTTTAGCAAGTTAATAACTGAACAGCAAAAGTGCTTCAAAGTTTGTTTTTTGTAGAGAATTTAAACCAGGTGAAGCAGATTTTCAGGTGAAGTTTATTTATTTATTCATTTTTATCTTAAATGCAGAATGTGCATATTTCTTTGTACAGTTTAATTACTGTTCTGACTGCATGGCTCTTTCAGCAAATTGCCTTTTTTGAGTCTGTGGACTCAAAGTTAACGATTAATCGAACACTAAGTTAGTAATCAATTACTAATCGTTACTAATCCGTTAATCGTTTCGGTCAGCTTCAGAAGTGGTCGCTCCTTCACAAACGCTCCGTTTCTCCGCTGGGTTTCAAACCTTTTCTTTCTCAACTGGAGCAAATATTTTCAGGGGAATTTAGAGTAAAAGTTTTGAGGCCATTTTTATTTTATAAACAGAACAGTAACGAGGCGAGGTGGTTACATCAACACAGGGAAAAAAAAGCTCAGTCTATGAAAACATTTTACTTCTTCAAATTTCCATCTTTTCCATAATTGGCCCAATTGCACCGAAGAAACAACCTGCACTGGGTGCTAAAAGCACTGATGTGAATAAGAAAAGGTCAAAACCCTGATTGTTCCTCCAGTTTTACTTGGAAAGACACACAAAGAAAAAAAAAAGAATGATTGGTTATAATCCTTTCACAATGATGTGCCTAAAGATTGAAATGCAACTGTTCTGTTTGAAAAGTTAAAAACACAAGATAATCTGGGATTTATGACAAACTATTTGGGGGCTGCAAAAAATAAAAATAAGAAGTTGGGGACTGGAAGAGTTTTCTTCTTCAGGAGATCATTAAAACAGGAAGACAAAGACCAGATAAACTGCGGACGTCTTACCGAAATATTCATCGGACGGAGGGTTGTCCATGTCGAACAGCATCTTTTTGGTCAGGCGCGCTAGTTCGTCCTCTGGGTGCGAGGCGGGAGCGCCGCCCTGCAAAAAAAGCAAAAAAAAAACGTCGGGGTTAAAACCTGAACGAGAGAAGAAAACTGAAGCACAGTCTCAAGGGCCAAACAAAACACACTGAGTAATTAACATGCAGAGTATGCCTTTGCCTTCTGGGATATCTGACCCTGGTTGAGGGCCCAGACCAGAAGGTTTGCTTTTGTACCAAAAACACACCCAAAAAACAAACAGTGACCCCCCGACTGAATCTGAAGGAAGAGGTAAATATTATCAGAAAGCTGCTTTCAAGCTGGGAGCGTTTGGGGAGGCAGGTCAGGTGAGGGGTATTTAGATGAGATCTGAAATGGATTCTAGATTCGGTGACATAACCCTCTGAAGTCGTCTCTTTCCTATAAGCCCGCCCGCCTCCTTATCGCGCCGTCTCTGACATCTGTCCTCTGTGTGTTCTGCTTCGGGGCTGACGTGTCGCATTTGACATTTTCTGCCAATCATCCTTTAAAGCTTGAAGAGGAAAAAAAAAAACATTTAAAAAGCCTGTTCTGCTCCAGCTCCGGGCCTGGGCTCGATCCCTTGTCTCAGGTGCCTGTTTGTCCTTTTTCGGGGATCCTCCAGGGGCGATGCGTTGGATTCTCTCTGTTTTGCTGAGCGGAGAGGCTATTTATTTTTTTTCTTCAGATAACGGTCACATGTCGATAGCCTTCCTAGATCTTTGCAGCGGATTTGATTTTCAATAACCCAGAAATCTGTGCCGACCTTTGAGCAGCTCCTAATTGCGACACTTGGGAGAGGTCGCCGTAGTTTCCGTCTCTTTTATTCACGCTTTCATGTGGCAGACACACAAATCTGCATCTTCAATAAAAGATGCAAATAAAAAATACTTGTGGAGGCAGAATGTATGGGTAATTATCCTGCAGTTATCGAATGTGTATTATTTGACTGTTTACCTCTAACCTTTAGGTACTTAGCCTGCGTATAATGAGGGATACAAAATTCACCCTGGGAAATTTATTACACTTCATCTATTGATATTTATGTTTTTCAGCAAAATGTCAACAATGATTATAAAAAGCTTTTGTGTTTTCTATCTAAAGGGCAGAGAGGTGTTCACGGTACAAAGCAGAGTATTCAATAGTGTAGATTGTCTGAATAGCAGGACGCTGGAATAAAATCCATGGAGATCAATGAAGTGAATTTCACTCCTTCAAAATTACTGATGTTAAAGCTAAATCACAACAATGTTCTGTGGCACAAAAATCAATAAACAGATGAAAAATTTTGTTTCGCCTGTTGTGACAGTACTACTAGTTGTGACAGTTCCCGTAATCATGAATGCTGATGGGCATGACGACGTGTTAGAGCCAACGTAGATCAGATTTTTAAAAAAGCAAGAGTAAATGTTGGATAAAACACTTACAAATTTTGAGATTACTTTTTGACATTTTCTAGAAAAAAAATTTGTTGTGTTTTTTCTAAAAAATGTCTCAGATTATTCTCAAAATGTGAGTTTCTACTAGTAAATGTTCAACTTTTCAAAGTCAGAAATTTCACATAATCTTCTAGAAAATTTCTATTGTTAAGCTCAAAAGCAGTTTTTTTTCCCAGCAAATTTTCAACTTTTCAAACTCAGAAACGTCTAAGCTTCTTCAAGACTATAAAACGTTTTGAGTGTTTTCGTAACAAATTTTCAACTTTTGGAGCTCAGAAACGTATTTGTTTTTTTCCAGTAAATTTTTTTGTCAGAAATTATTTACTCCTAATATGCTGTCATATGTTTGAGGTTTGAGGCCTTGTCCACACTAGCACAAAAATCCTGCCGAGAGATTGGCGCCACACCTGAAAGCAAACAGTCTGAAAAGCTCAGTCTGTAGCGCAACCATTTGATATCCAGAGGTTATTACAGTATGTGGCTTAGCGCCACAACAGCAGCACACAGGAGAACTGAGTAGCAGAACTGAGGGCACAAGTGCATTATTCGGGGGATACGCTGTACTTTTTATTCAAGTTGCTATGCCCTTCAGTGGCCACCAGGGGATAAGGAGCTGCATTTCTGCAACCCAAATAGGCAAATGCTAAATTACAACAGCTTAGGTAGACCACTATGTCTGGGATTGGACAAACTTCACAGTTTCACAATGAAGCAATATTTTATTAGGACTGAAACAATTAATCAGATTAATTGTGATTAATCAATCTTTTGAAATAATCGTCAATTAATTCGGTAATCAATTAATCGTTAACTGCAGTACGCAGACTCACAAATGGCCATTTGCTGAAGGAATACCTTCCTTTAGAGCAGTAATTATATCAGAACAAAATACATTTATATTTTACATTTAAGAATGCAAAGTGCAAAAAAAAAGGAAGAAAAAACATTTGCATAGAAATATGTTTTACCCAGAACTCCTAAAGTGACATAGTCTTTGCTTCACTTTGTTCAGATTCTGTAATTTTATTTTATTTGTTTAATCTCCAATTAAATACCTTTTGCTACACAATGTGGATGTTAAACCAAGCAGGGAGGACTGAGCTTTTAACTCATCGATGTTGGAAGGATTTTTCAGCTGCAAATGATAGAGCATTCACTAAATGAATGCAACATTACTGCATTTAGGCAATAAAATATTAATTTTCTTATTTAAAAGAGGAAGTGATTAGCTTATTTACACCTTTAAATGTATGTCTAATATTGTATTAAATGGTTAAATAAAAAATAGGAAGAATATGCAATTTTTAAAAAATTTGATTAATCAATTAATCACATTAATCAATAAAATAATCAGTCGCAATTAAGACTGAACCATTTCACCAACTAACAGCTTTGCTGAATTATATGTTCTGTCTGCAGCCTCCTGCCTTTTACTGGCATACTACGACAGAAAACAACACATTTCCATTTGGTCAAAAATCAACATCCGTTTTCCATTTCTAACCATTATGATCCACTTAAAGCACGTCTCTCTGATGCGCTGTACCCAAACAATCGAAAAAGTCTTTTTTTTTTTTTTGCTTCAGCATGCGTGAGTTTTCCTTGCAAGCCGTGGGAGGGTTTGCTCGCCACGTGCGGCGCGCCATCACGCTGCAGCTCCACAGGGCACACAGAGGTGAGAGAGAAAATGGGCTCGTCGTAAGGCTCCGCTTGGCAGCTGTGCAGACCAAATGAACACGAGATGTGCTAGACGTCTTTGAGAAACACTCATGAATTAAAAAATAAAACCTTTGCCGATATGTATGAACGATGTGAGGATGTGGTGAATTATTGAGATGATGTAAGAAGATGTAGACTCAACGTTCCATATGGAAGGCAAAGGAATATTTTGTTTAGATGGACAGACAGATTTAGAGCGTTATTTGTTACAGTGGTTTGGATTTATGCCTGAAATTAGCACATTTTTGTTTAGTGTCATTACAATTTTTTTTTTATAGTTGCCCAAGAATAGATAACCACTCAGGTTCACACACACGTTTCTGCTTACGTCAAGGGTCATAATGTTTTGCTGGAACTCTTACAATGTGTCGCATCATATTTACACGTGAAGAGAAACAGAAAGTCATGGCGTACTTGAACCAAGTTCCTAGAAACTCTAGTTACATTAAAGCTAAATGTAGATAGTAAAATATTTCAGTTACTTTAAAGGTATCATTTGGTCACCAATGACTGTGCCACTGGTGATTTTGTTAAAAACACTAATATTCTAAGAGAACAAATGCACATAAATTCTTAAACAATTTTCGGTTGTGGTTTTAAGCTCCTGCATTGAAAGAGAAAATTGTTTTTTTCTTAGTTCTTTTTAAAATAAACCCTTGCATTAGAATTATGTTTGTTCTCGGATTAATTTGACATTTAGCAATTATATTTTAAGAACGATTAACAATCCACCGTCATTAATTAGTTTTTACCCTAAAATGTCTTTTAATCTTTCAGCTGTGGCCTGTAACTCATAGAGGCTTGGTTTCACTCCTTATAAATATTCTTCATAAGACTTGAGACACAGAAAAGTTAAGTCATGAGTTAAAGTCAGAAATGTGTTTTTTAGATGGCTGACTTGAGTCGCTATCAAATCTTCACTACATCTGAAGAACTAAACTAACTAAGCTAATACTTTTCCAATTTACTGTAGAAGCTATCTGGTCCTCATATGTAAAGATTAATATCAACGATCAGGAGGGCTTCTCTGAGCATGCCCAGTATTGCTTTCTAGACCCAAACAGTGGAGCCATTTTGATGTACATCAAATGTGCTTTACTTCAAACGAAAGCTGAACTCAATGCCAGAGAAGAAAGGATAAATACTGTCAATTGATTTAGTCATTTCAAGGTTGTCTCCACCTACTGGTGCGGCCTAGGCATTACAGTATTCTGATAGTGCTAGCAGAGTTAGCTAGCACTAGTGTTTATGCTAGTGGTAGCTTGTGCTAGTGCTAGCTACTGCTTTTCTAACTTACATTAGCAGCTATCTATGCTGCAAAGCTACCACTACCTTGTGCATAAACAGGAACTACACATTTTAGACTTTCTGATTTATCTGTGTTAGAGTTTAGATCAGGCCTAAGAAAATCCAACCCGGACAGGCCCAAGCCAGCATCGTCTGTGAGCCCAACCCGAACATCAAGAAAATAACTGGCTCGAAATCTAAACTCTAATCTGTTACTCATCACCAAAAAGTGTTTGGTTTTTTTACCCAATTCATCTTTTGGCAAAAAAAGGGTGTTTATTTTGGTAAGTTGACGTTATATTTCAGTCCTCTATCATCAGTGGAAAAACTTCTGCTGAAAATCCAAATTTGGCTCCAAAGTGATTTGAGCTAACGTCAGTCCAAAAGCATCAAATGCAGACATGATATTCTGCAATCTGACTCACTCTATGTGTAGAACATGAATAATAGAATACAGAGGTATTCCAGTTCACAGATTAGGCCATCTATCTGTACTTTATATCCAGGGGGAGTGAGAAACGTTGAGCTCTGCTTAATGCCCACCATGGATCTGGGAGTGTAAACTTTATGACGCATGACTGCTGCTTGGCCCGGCTCAGGATGCGGCCCCGCTGATAAAGGAAGCTCAGACAGTAGGCCTCATTAGCTGTGAGGGATCAACATGTCGAACGAAGGAGCGTGTCTGCCCTGCAGAAGCACTTTGTTTCTAGAAAGCAGCTGGGCCGGGATTCCTTGGCACCCCGTGCCCCGCTCAGCCGTTATTAGCCCGGATCGCATGATGGGAGGATTAGTGGGAGATGAAAGGGGAGCTCTCCTCAGTGCTCCAGTATTTCTTTGTTGTCACCTTTAAATGCTGCGGCTTTTCTTGGAAACTGCGCACTGACCAAAAGGTGCCACGCGCCAGAAATAGACACAACCACAAGCCGCACAAAGGAGAAACGCGGTAAATCTCTTTTAGAGTTCCCTTCGCCTCGCAGAAGGTCTGCGGCTGTCAACCCGTGCTGTTAATTTAAGACAGTCAAGTAGACAGTTGAACACGGTTAATCTTCGCTCCACATCAAAAGCGGGTTGGAGAGCGAACGAAATGCACCCATTACCAGAAACAGACTCTTGACTTTAAGCTTCATTTATATCTTATCCGGCTCTCCGCCGCCCCGCAGCAACGCTCTGCCAGAGAGTTTAAAGCACCTTGTTAGGGAGTCTTTTGTGACAGCATGGAATAATTTTTCACTTGAATAAGAGAAAGAAATTGCTTCCCTGCGTGCTTTATGATTGCTTCGCGGCTCCTGTTCGGCTTTTCAGAGACAACAATGGGAGCTGTAAAGCAGCTGTGCGTGCGGCGGGCGCGAGTTTTTTTCTAGTTATATCTGGCTCGGTTCGGTAAATTGTTTTGCCTGCGCCCTCAGGACACTCGGGCCCCGGTTTCATTGAAGTTGGGGCTTAAATTTAGCGGTGACTGGGTTAACAGCTGCACCTGTTGTCTTCTCTTATGTACAACAAGTTTGAAAAGGCAGAAGGGAGGCAGAAGGGGTTCAGGTCATCCGCTGTCTGCTTTCTTTCATCAGCAGTGATCCTCCTTGAAAGACATCCTGACGGGCCGCCGATCGCCCTCATTCGGACCGAGGCTTCAGAGGCTTGTAAATGCCAGAGCACTTGTAATCAAAAACACAACAAAAAGAAGTGAAAGAGATGCGTAACAACGGACTATGGGAGCTGGTCGCTGCCCGGCTGCAGAGTCTATGAATAAAGCCGTGAGGAGCGCTCAATGTGGAATTGGCATTGTGTCAGGAGTGATTAAGTGAGTGGTGGAGTGGAAGCGGGTGGGAAGAAAGCTGGAGGGAGAGGGGTGGCGGAGGGAGGGTTTTGCTCGTGAGATGTTCTCACCTGATGCCCTGAATGTCCTGCCAGGATCCAAACCTCAGGCATCTGTTTTCCCACCAAAGTGACAGCGACAACTGCTCACAGAGCATCGGAGGTGCAACGGAGGAGGGCAACGCAACGAGAAGCTGACCCTGTTTTACATCTCACTGCCCCTCCGCCCCAATGGTGCAGATTGAGAGGGACGTGAAGATCTGGACTGTCACCACAACGCAACTCACGGGTTGCTCTCCGCTCCGCTTCAACCCAAAGGAAGTGGAGCTGAAGACAGGAGGAGATCGGTCGAGAACAGAAGTTACTGCTGTAGAAAGATTCGGCCTGTAGCATTTGGAGTTCACGTCTAAAAGTGTTACGTAATCAGTAGCCTGAATTACTGCACCAACAATTTGGTAGTGCAATACGCTGCAGGTTTGGCAGCGTATTGCCAAACCTGCAATAAATCAAGATGACGACTCAGGAAGGGCTAACATCATGTAAAAGTGACTTTTTTTTAGCTTTACATCATGTTATAATTTTGTTCCCTAACCTAAAAGTGTTGCTTTGATTCTTTCAAGCGTGTTTGAGAAATCCTTTCATCTCCCTTTTCAACCATTCAGCTGTGCAAAACGACTGGGTGAACCCAGCATCTCAACCTTGGAGCTGCAGTTTCCAAGCTTCCAAACGTCCGCCTCGCAGAGCAGGAGTCACCCAAGACTCCCACACTCGGCTCCTGCAGACTAGCCACCAGCAGTTAGCAAATATCTGGTGGAACTGTGCATCTGTAGAGCTCATTATTCAGCTACTTCTCAGTGCAACGCTGGTAAAAACAATAAAGGATTAATAGTTAATGTTGTGATAACTTCCTGAAGGCGTAGTGTCAGAAAGAACAGGAGCTTCTTAAAGAGACAGAAGCCCAATTTCAAGTTGTTAAATTACAAAGTCAAAATTATTTTAAGTCATATTTGATTCAACTGAAGGTAGCATTGTTACTTCATTGTGCTATAAATTGATTGTATGTGGTAGGAAAACACACAATATTGCTCCTTTAAGATCTTGTTCTATGTGTCCCTTTTAACTCTGAGCACCTGCCCCTCCAAATGTCTCTGCATGGCTCTGCCTACTTAGTTTCTGTATTTGATGATGATTCAGAACTTCTCTGAAACACACCCAGAACTAAACTTGCTGCCCGTCTCCCATTAAAACACCGGCTGTGATGGGAGACTGAGATAATAGTTATAACTTGTCAAGATGTAACATGGGCCAATAAAGACAAAAGGAACTTTGATAGATCCCGACTATGATTCCTCTTCTACCTTTAGTTGAAAACAGCACTCTGTGTCTACAGCAATATCCTTTGTTTGGAGTTTTGATCCTGGATTTTCTGACTCAACCTTGCTGCAATCCCCCTGCCCCCCAAAGCGTCTCTTTTTAGGCTACAATGAAAGAGAATTGGTAGTTTAAGAGAAAAAAAAGACAATTTTATCTTTTCACACACGACAGTTTTCTTTGTAAAAACTGCCGTTCATTTAAAAGGAAGGTTTCTTTATGTGAAGTCATCACTTTGGGAAGTAGTAGGTCTGAGCAAGAGGTTTGGGCCACTAACATCAACACTTGTATGCAGGGGGTCAGAGCAGGCAGACATGGGGACATTCTGCCATGTGCAAGGTGACTGGAGTATGACTCAGTTGTACATAATAAACTGTAGGTCTGGACAGTCCGGACAAGTGTTTTAGTAAGTGATGACTCACTATGTAATCATGAGAAAAACATAATGTCTCAAGGAAGTCAATGGGATAACCAGCAGCTATTAATTTTCTTCAATCAAGGTCAGCAACGTCCAGACCCTGAACAGAACATTTGTATTGTGCAATAGCACAATGTGTGCTCCTGTGAGGTGAGCAGATGACAGGAACACGTTGGACAGTATGACATAAGCAGTCATCTTGACTTTTGCAGTCATTAGAAGCAATAAAGCCGTCCATGTTCAGTTCACTGGGAGTCTGTAAATAACATAAAGGCATAAATTCTTAATTCTCACAAATATATTTAAATGATCACAATCATGACTGTTACTAACTTATTTGGGACCTTTAAATGTGGATATTCTCCTTTTTTACATGGCAAACATGAACAAAACTATTTTGGAGTCAATAAAAGTTTTTTTTTTTAGAAATTAAAAAAGATACTGACTTTTTGGGCAAGCTTGAACAGTATTACCATGAAAGGTGAAAACATGGTGACTGCTGTGTGTGTGTGCGTGTGCGTGTGCGTGTGTGTGTGCGTGCGCGTGCGTGTGGTTCACTGTGAGGTTGTTATACAAACAGGTCATCTTTATGGGGATGTGACATCAAAACATCTCTTCCTTTGCTTTAAACTTTAAGCTATAACTTTGTGTTTTGTTTGAAGTTGACAGTGTAAAGTGAATGTTCATTTCCTAAGCAACAACTAAAATTGTTTTATTTTGACATTCTTTTCAACTGCTCTGCAATAAATGACATGCAAGATTTTGACTAAACAACAGTCTCATTTGATCAGAAAATTAATAATTGTGGGGTCTCAGATGTTTTACTGAATAAAGTTTTCTAAATGTTTTATATTTTATTGGTCAGGAAATGTTTTTTTTTTTTTTTTACTTTATTCCCAGCAACGACGACAAGAACTTTGTTTGAAAACGCGTGCCGTCTTTCAACAAATGTATGTGCTTAAGTCTGATTTTAAGTTTAAAAAAACATGGCTTACAAAAGAAATATATACTTTTTGTGTTGTACCGAACCTTTTCTGAATAAGAAAATTGAAGATAAATGACTCAGTGAAAATCAGCAGCATGCGGCTGCACCAGCTCCATCTGCTGGAGGGCCAAATTTCTACCGTTCTTGGACTGCAGTTGGGGGGCCACACAGGGCCTCTGCCTGGGCTGCCCTCTGCGCAACCCTGAGCAAAACTAAGATTCTTGTTTTTTGGGGGATTTTATACCATATTCACTCTGCAATCCTTTATTACCCCTTACTTATTACCGCATAGTGGGTAAAGGTCTACAGCTGCTTCCTGATGTGGACCACGGGTCGAACATTGGTGGGTTAAATTCAGATCCCCTTATGTGTTGAGACCTTTCAACTCACCGTGAGGAACAAATGTTCTTGGAGGACATGGGTTAGGTCAATTGGTCTCCCTAAATTGACCTTCAGAGTAACTATGGACATGCATGGTTGGTTGTCATGTGTTTGTGTGTTGGTCTGCAGCGGCTGGACCGCAATGGGAGGTACAGTAACATGGGGAGTTGATATTAACTTGTGCCTCTTGGACCTTGTCCAAAAGAAATCATAATTATTCCAAATGTACCAAGGTGTAATTTTTTAAATACATCATATTTTCACAGAAATGCCATGAACTACACAAAACAACCCAAAACAAAATGGTAGGTCTGTGTGTGGAACTGTAGAGCCGCTAAAGAAATACACACAAAAAAAACAAAGACGACAAAGAGCATGAATGTTTGGATTATGGATGGAAACGATGTTGTATGTATTTAGGTTAAGAGGTGGGTTATATGTCATCATGTGAAGAAATGACCCTACATGAGAATTGTTTTGGACACCACATATTAAAAAGTATCGTCTCCAGGCATCAAAGTTTTTGCATCTGGACGCAAGAATTAAACATTTTAGAGTCTTGCCACAAACAAATAACATTTAAAAAAACAGTGGTAGTAAACACTTTTTAAAAGAAATGTCAATAATCTATTGTCTCATTTTGATTGAAAAAGGTCTAAAACAACCTTTGCTACTTGTTGACTTGATTTTCTTGGCCGTCTAAAAATGGAAGACGCAAAACAGTTTGCTCAGGTTTATTGACTGATGAAGGCCTACGTTGTGACGGACAATAACATTTTGATGACTTAAAAGTTGTACCCTGCTAATTAGGTCAATCTTTTTTCTTCTTTTGCTTTGTCCAGATACAACAATGAGATCAAGCAGCTGAATAAACAACACTACCAACAAGAAAAAACCCCACTAAGCTGAATGTGACAGCAATAAGAGAGGAAGCAGAGCCCCAATGAACAACAGCTAAACCCTAATCTGTGTCTGTATACCTGCAGACATCAATCAGCCTTATAGAGCCTCTGTTCTGCTCACCAAAGCCAAACTGCACTTCAAACCTCAACCAGCCGCCTTACCTTTAATAACAGCTCAACATTCCCGTGCACCATCAGCACAAACTGAGGGAGACATAATCACTCGCAGCCATATTTATCCACAGATTAAATGATGATGGACTTCACAATGGAAAATGCTCTTTACTGTCAATGGAGCTGCAGCTTTAAGTCAGGCTTCAGTCGGCTCAATCTGACATGCCGCTTCCTTTTGTCTCCCCAAATCACAATGGAATTATCTGAAATGGACAGAGAGCCCCGAAAAAGCAAATAAGGCCTATTAAGGGGTAATAATAAAACCCAGCAACAAGCAAATGGACCCCTGCATTAGTGAGGGTTCATGAGGGGATTGGACCTTTATTATTGGATTGAAAACGTCTAAAAATACGCATTTGTTGCCGCAACACTAAACGAGTGATTACAGCAGCTTAGGCGACTCCGTTTTACCACAACAATGAAAGGATTGTTGGATCGGGCCCACTCTCCGTTCCGGGGAGTTTCTACACGCTTCCTGCACGTCTCTGTGTGCGTCTACAACCGAACGGCCGAGTCGTGTTTAATTTGAGCCTTTCATTAGGACGAAAACACCAATCATCTGGTCCTTCCTCGGGGTAAACTGGAACTTGGATGAGCAATACAAAACCACTCATTATGTCAAGTTAAAGAAAGAACAGCACTTCAGGACATTTGTGCTGATTGCTGGAGATTTTGAGCACACCGCTTTCTAAGTCCAGCATTCCAGCAATATTATTCCTCTGAGGACCTTGTAGAACAGCGCTGAAGAGGTATTCTGTACAGTGAAATTGCACAAGCCCTATGGTGCGGCATCGGTGCCTAAATTAAGGCTATTGTGCACCCAGCAGTGGCTACTTCCTTGTCGCATGAGGCTATATCCATTCCAAAGCCACCAACAGATCTGATTATTTATAGTCCGGCCCTGGCAACTGAGCAACCGCCATAGATGAGTGGCTGGCGTTGGCAAATGAGAAAACTATTCACTTAACTTAGCATTAGAGAAGCTAGTGCCTACCATGCCTAGGCTGGTGACCCGCTTCATTCCCTACTTCCTCTGTTTGCCATTAGCATTGGATAGGTTGGCAACTAGCATGCCTGGGCTGGTCATCTGCGACTCGTACTTTCTTGCTGAAGGAAACTTTATCAAGAAACCTGGTTGGCAAACAACAAGGTTTGCCAACTGTCCCGTATTTGCCGGGATGTCCCGTAATTTTAGCCAAACTGAAGTTTGGCGGTACGCTCTAGCCCGTATTTTGAAAGCTGTCTGCATTTTTTTAACAAACACTAGATGGCACTCCTCTCCTTAAACAACATTACCTAGAATAAAACTTGGCAAAGTCGAAAGCACGGCACAGCTGAGTTTCGAATGAGTTTTTCAGTCAGAAGTCAACTACAGGTGCCGAGTTGGCAAGTCTACATACAACATCTGTAAGAACCACACTTTAGATTCAGTAGTACATGTTCTTTTGACAGTTTACTGCAATACAATGTGATGTTGTATAAGCATACAGAGCTGAAGTTAGCTTCCGATTTGATGACTTGTAGTATTCACAATTTCTGACATCACTGGTGGAATTTTATGTGTTTCTTCCTTTTAAAGATGTTTGTTGACATCAAACGTTGGACAATGACATTAAGGTCCAATCAGGTCGATTCTATTGTTTTTTAAATTAATTCTGTCATCATTGGTCCACTGATGCCATCATTACTGTGGTCTCAGCTTTAGCCATCACACCGTTCACTTCCTGTTTGACTGCAGAGGCCCACATGGTTGATTCTGCTAAGTGGCACAGCAAGCCCACATCATCACCCTTCCACCACCATGTTTTATTTAAAAAATTTACGCATTTAATTTGCAGTTTATTTATTCATGTCATAATGATTTGTTTTGTGACATTTTGTAAAGGTACTTTAAGTATTTCATGGACTTTTATTTTTTAGCTTTTTTCCCCAGGGAATTTTTATTTCATGTTCTCATATAATAATATATAATATAACATAAAACAGACAAAATAAACTCCTAATAAATAAATATATTTTTTATATTTTTGTTTTTTACTTCCTAGGGAAACTTTTTATTTTATGGAGTATAAATTATTTATCAATAACACTATTTATATATTTAGTTATGAATGAAATGTTTGTGAGAATTCTTGAAATCTGGCTGAATTTCAAGTATAAATAATTTGTAAAAAAAGTCAGACTTTTATGTTTTTTACTGGAAGGCATATGAATCTTACTTTGACACGACTACTCATTTATTTATGCTTTTCACTTCGACTTTCGGGGGTTACAAGGCTGAAATCCGGGCCCATAAATGTACAGAGAATGGCTTTACTTGAGCCAGTGCTGCAGTTTCACGGCCGTCCTTTTTTTTTTTCAAGTTTGCTTTTCGGTGACACAGCAGATCACTTTCACGGAAAAGTGGCGCAGTGACTCAGTCGGAAGCCTGACCAGGCACATTTTAGACGAACAGGGAACCCACTCGCCATTCTGATTGCAGGTGCTCCACTTAAGATGCAAAACAGTATAATTTTCCGAGCTAAAGCTGCCCCGTCACTTTTCCATCAGCCGCATTATCGATTCACTTCATGCAAATGCACACTAAAGGGGGTCTGAATATATTTGTGGCTTTATGTAATCCAGTTGATGAATTTGCTTGCCTGCAATGCTAAACAGGTTATGAGTAATCTGCGCTGCATTACACTTTGAGGAGAACCATTACAGCGCTGCAAAAATTAAGCTCAGGGCCACGTTCTGAGGAGGCGCAGATAAAGTATACATTCTCTCCAAACAAAATAGGTCATGCTGTTTCAGCTCCAATTAAATGCTGAAGAAAAAAATAAATAACAGTCAACCGTAGAGCAGCTGTGTACAGAGCAGATAATTAAAAATTAACCGATTCTATAACTGACGGGTTTTTATGTTTTTTCTTTTTTTTCCCCCACAGAAGCTCAAATCTTAACAGAATTCACATAGCATGATTGACCCGGGTGCGTTCGCGAGACACGGAACGTATGTACAAGGGTCTTTCTATGCGTGGAAGATGGTGCATGCATAAAAACTAGGTCATCTGTTTAGAACTGACACATCCCCCTGCAAACAGATATTTGAAAATCAGAGAGAGTTGAAGAGAGAGGGGTGCCACGAGCAATCTGGGGAGAAAAAAAAAACCTCAAGAAAAAACAACCACAACAACAAATGACTGCACAAATTGCCGGGACTGAGATAAAACTTATTTGGCACCTCTCGGTGTACCATTACAGTCCTGTGAACTGCTGCAAACGCCATATTAAAACAGGATGCAGGTTTTCCTGGTTTTGGGCGAGAAGAGCCGCGCCTCCGTCCGGCTCCGGCCTCATCTGGGAACCCAGGATCTATATTTAAGGCCCCGTGCGGCGGACATAATGACGGCCCGCACGGGTCAGTCTCCTCAAGTCCATGTCCTGGCAACGAGAGCTTCCCTTCTGCGATCCACGCCGCCGTCCACCTCCTGTGTAATTTCACCTTCTCGGCAAAATAAAACCATGATTTATCCGTGTCACTCCCCACCTCTAAACAACGACACGACTCATCTGGATGACAGTCTGACCCAACAGCCAACACCTCAGAGGGGGGAGAGTTGTGTATGTGTGTGTGGGGGGGGGGGGGGTTGCTTCCTTGATTAGACGGAGATGTGGAAGAAAAAAAACAAAAAAAAAGAGAAGAAGTTTAGAAAGTGCACACGTTTCAGAGTCTCCAACCCGGGGGAGGAATAAAAGCCCCCCTATTTGTGGGCAGGAGGAGGATGTGAGGAGCTCAGGGAGGAAGAAAGTTTCTGCAACTCTCCGTAAACAACAGGGGAACTTGTTTGTGAGTTTTGCACTGATTGGGGTGGTGGGGTGTCGGGGTGGGGTGTATGCACATGAAGAGCCAACAGGGGACACTGTTCATACAGAGGAAGATGGGTTTGGTTGGGGCTTTACAAGTCTGAAATCTGCTTCTAATCATACGGAGTAGCTGATGTGTCTGGATGTGGATTATCGCCGTCAAATTCAGTTTTCACAAGATTCCTGTTTATTTTAAGCTACATCTAAAATGACACATTTTTCTAGATTTTGTCACATTTTTCTATAAAACGCAAATTTCCGTGTGTTTTAATGGGATCTAATATGGCAAGCAGGGAAAATGTGTGAAGCGCAACAAAGACGGGACACATTTTGTTTGTGCTCTGAGCTGTTTGAGTGGCGCAGCAGATTCATTTTCACAAGTGGAGCATTACAACTTTTGCCATGTTGCTCCACTTGATATATATTTATATATATATGAAACTTAAGTAGAAATTGTTTTGGATTTATTTTAGTTGCAACAGAGAGAGACGGTTTAAAGTGCAACAAAGAGATAAGAGAGGAAGATGAGAGAACAAGTCAACACTCTGCTTCTACACCTGCAGAAAAAAAAAACTAAACTAGACCAAGAGACCACAGCAAAAAACAATCACATAATAATTCACTAAAAAGTACACTGTAAAATGAACACAAGATGTTTTTAGTGGCAATTGCAGCCAAGTGTAGTGTTTCAATTATTTAAATGGGTGGCTTTCAATTTTGTGATTTAGGTCCCTTAATTTAATGTAAATCAGCTTTCCATAGGTTTCTCAACTTTTATTTTCATAATTTATTCTCACTTTGTTTCTCATCTAGTTTACTGTATTCAACATTTCTAAAAACAACAACACAAACGTTCATATGGAATTTAAAGAGATAAGTGACAATCCGTTCATTAAAAGAGTTTTGTTAAGATCAAAACCTTTGCAGCCCAATGAGACAAACGCCTGCATCTCTGCTCTGCAGACACAGGAGCAGAGCTGGTCAGCCAAGAACAAACTCAGCTGGGATATTTCAGATTGCTCCGGCTCACTGGGCTGCAATGACAGCTATCGATCCGGTGGATTATTTAGCAGCTGTGCTGTTTGTCTCACAGGGTCAGGAGGTGAACGGGACGGCAGGGAGGGTGTTATTTAAGAGCAGGTAGAGTGACAAACACCTAAAAAAAAACCAAAAAAAAAAACACTCCACGGTGGGGAGTGAAGCGGCCAATCAGCAGCTGAGTAATCCAAACGTGACATTAAGCTCAGAGTGAAATCAACAGGCTGATGTGGAAACCGGTGGGCAGCGTGTCACACAGCTGACTTCATCTGCTTTTACACTCCTACTGTCATCAGACTTTAAAGGATCCTTAGAAATTCTGACTTCAGCTCAACACACTGACTCCACAGGTCAGAGTTTTGTGTGTGTGTGTGTGTGTGTGTGTGTGTGTGTGTGTGTGTGTGTGTGTGTGTGTGTGTGTGTGTGTGTGTGTGTGTGCGTGTGCGCATGCGTGCGTGCGTGCGTGTGTGTGAGTGTATGTGAGTTGTGTCACTTTGCTCTTGGACTGCATCGGGGAAATCCAGATTCTTCATTTTCATAACATTTGTGCTGCAATACAAGTAAAAAGTGCAAAGTACACTGCAAAAACTGAGATCTGACTTTGACTAAATATCTCAGGTTAAAGGGAATCATGTTAGTTTTTTTTCTGTTGAGATACTTTTTTTCAATAAGGTTTTTCTGTTCAAAAATATCCTAACTTCCCATCATCAAAAGTCCTTTTCAGAATATTTCTAGAGCTATCTCAATAAGACATTAAAACTCAATATTAAGAATTTATTAGTATATGCTAGGAACTATAAAATCAATAGTCACAAGGCAACTTCACAACTACTTCACACATTCGTCCGTATATGTGCTATTGTTGCTTCTAACATTTATTTACTTTTAGATTTTTTTTCTTGAAAGGGAGGGTAAAGTTTAGTATCATGTTTCAAGTAGCCAACCAGCAGTGATCAACAGCAGGGGTCGATCTGTAATAGCTTCATAAACTTAAGAAAACTCAAATCCTTTTAAAACCTTTATCCAACCAATGTCTTCCATCAGAGACAGTAATTTACTCCATGTGTGTTAATTTCTGTTAAACAGGAAAAGGGTTGCAGCAATGCCACTTTAAAATCTTTGAGTAACACAACTCCACGTTGGCCCTCCTGGCTCTGATCTCTCTCGTTAATGACTCTATTGACGCCGGAGGTCCGTTGATGAGCAGTAAAACTGTTTTAAATGTGGAAGCGACCGTCGATGTGTTGCTACGAGAAAGGCGCCTATAAACAGACCCACATCCAGTTACAGACTTCAAGGATCGGGTCCAGCAGAGTGACCTTTTCTCTATAAAGGAGTCAGTAAACAGATCCACTGGGGACCACCACCATGAACTGTGTCATTTGACAACATGGTCGGTGGCACAGCAGTAATTTTAAACAGCAGCATGTACATGCCGAATGCCAGGAGAGCCTAACTGATCCCCCGTCGCAGAGCTCGACCTGCTTTGGAGCAGGAAAAACCTGTGATGATCCTACAGGAGAATGTGCGCTGCATCGTTACGAGGCGGTCAGTCAGTCAACTGATATCAGGCCACAGATTTAGTGTTCCTAACTAACATGAGCTTCAGGCTGAGAGGCTGGAACTGCCTTATGTGGTGCCCTTAATTGTGCATTACCAGAGCTCTGCTCACACTCTACTTATCACACAATTTCATGTCTGATTTTAGTGATTACCTTTTTTCACAGCCTTAATGTACAAGTAGAACTATTTAGAGGAATGATGAAAATGGATACAAATACTTAAATATGTTCAACCCAGCATAGTGATAGATCAACCAGTGTTGTCATCAGATTAGCAAACCTAAACTGAAATCTGTAGATACCATGTTTCAGAAAAAACTCTAATTTGTCTCATATAAATAGTAATATGTTATTTAAATAAAACACTACTCCTTTTCATTTGAGACTCCAAAAAACTGAGATTGTTACATCAGACACATCGTCATCAGACAGGCTGCCGTCTTTATTGTCTGAACTATTATGTTCAAAAAGTCAAATTCAAAAAGTGTCACCCTTAGAAGAGGGAAAAACTTCATGACACCAAAACCGCATATTTCTGAGAGATCTCAACTCTGACTCAAAGTAACATCAAGTTGCTGTGGGCAAATTAATTCGACTAGGAAACAAACTCTAAGCTACTAATGTGATGGTGAGCGCCTTCAGCTGCGTACTAAGGTTTACACTCTTACTTTGAAGTAAGAAAGGAAATAGTTCTCCAGCGTCCCCTGTGTGTTGAGCTAAAGGCGGCTCACAATATCTAGCACCGTTTCTGCTTTATCTGCATTGTAAGAAGACCACAATTAGCTAACTGTTAGCTGCTAATGATGCTAATGTTGACATTTGCACTTTTTTAATGTGCCTGGGCTTTATTGAAAACTATTGACTCAAAATCAAAACCACACACTCTACGTAAAAGGTTACCTGGCTCTTACTAAACTGAACAGTTTCTATGAAACAGTGTAAGATTTATTCAACTTTAATTCCACTTGTGAAGATGCAAAAGAGAGCATTTTCAGTCCATTCTGCAGTATAAACACCATCTTAAAATTGAACAAACATAAAATTCACAGTACTGGGTTATTGTACACTGACTACAGATTCCTTAAAACACAGTTTATCATTTTTGAAAACATAAAAAGGTTTTATGGAAAACCCAGTATTGTTTTCTCAATACTGGGTTTTCCTGTGGGTTGGCTGTATTGTTAGAAACAATACAGCCATCTATGTCAAAAATCTTTGACATAGATCTTGTCCAACTGAGCTGAAAACTCCACAAGATGTAAAAAAAATGTGACTTTTCTGCATATATTAAAATATTCTTGAAGTGTAGGAGGAGCACAGAAAAAAAAATTGAAAGACAGACAGCACTGAGGTATAATTGGAGTATTAATTGTCTAACATAAGCTGGTTTGCTTTAAAACAACAACACAAAAAAGAGATAAAAATCACGCTTATGTTTTTAATTGGGCTGTCAAGACAATATCCCTGAGAAACTGCCTGGAAAATGTTCTAATTATACTCTTAGGTTCATTACCTGAACACATCCAGCTACTCACCCACACACAAGCTTATTTTCTACAGGCATGATTTTTCAGAGAGCTACTGTATGTTACTATATAAAAGAAAGTGCCGGACAGAAATAGACGTGTCCTTTATGCGAAACAGCATTTGAACGACAAATGAATACATGTGTTTATGAAAGACGTTTGAATTTGAGGCAGCTTTTTTTAATCTCAACACTTTGTTGACGTGGTGAAAAATAGAGACCGGCTTTAACATTTTTCTCAGAAAGTATTTATTGGTTTTTAATGCTGTTGCCAGAGGGAAATGTCTGTCCAGAAGACTATAAAGAAAAGAAAGATTATATTTAGAGGAGCTCTCTCGATGATACCACTGAGAAGAAATTAAGCTAGACTGAAGGTTATTTACAGCAAAAAAAAAACAATCTGATGGGAATGTTTTTTTCTAAATAGAAAATCTCTAAATAATGGGAAAAAAATAAAGAGAGAGATGAGTTGATTTGTTTGAGTAAAACTGGCAAAGAACAAGTGCAATTTGTTTCAAGGTGTGTCTACACAGTAAAGATCACAGGCTTTCAGATAACATGCCTTGATCTTGTTGAAGCCTTGGGCTCCCGCTTTGTAGTTACACATTTTAACTCTGCGCCAGCCGCACAAGCCTCTCTCTGGTGATCTGGAGTGGAGCTGGTAACCCTCCACTCCGTCTGCCTGCATGTTTCTTTTCATTTTTTTTTTTTAAGGCCTCCCCATGCCATGCCTCTCATGTTTAGGGTAAGTGGGGTCGCCCAACTGAGGTGATGACATCACACGGGAAAAGGTTCACCCCCGATCAACTTACAAGTGCAAAAGGTTCAAGTTTAGCAAACAAAACAACCAGCCGTTTCTTGAAAACCATAAAGCTGAACTGCAATGATGGTCATTTTGACTTTAGAAAAAACACAAAGTTAAATCAACTAATGCCACAATTCAAAACATCAACCATGAAAAACATGACTGATGAGATGGGACTAAAGGTTTCTGGCATTAGGTTGCAGAAAATACGGTATTTTGCTTGATACATCAGTTTTGTTTCTCTACTTCATGAAAAATAGTGTAATGCTTTAAACAAAACTGTTTACCTACCAGTAATTTGGATTTTGTTGTGCTGTGACATATCCAGTTTCTTATGAACCATCACTAAAAACATTTGATAGGTTAATAACATAAAAAAGCTAAGGTATTGTCTTTATGATTGCAGTTAAAAGAAATTCTAGTAAATGTCAGCTACAGCTGGCAACGAGCGGCAAACTTTGTTTGTATTTAACATTCTATATTCTGACTGGTTTTCACAGAATGTAGAGATGACATTAAAGGTACAGTATGAATTTTTTTTTACATATTTGCTAAAACTATTACTATGCTATGGCAGAATAACATGACAAAATGAAACTCTCTGCCTTCTCCCAGTGCTATTTTTAGAAACACTAAGCTCTGTCAGAAACGACCAATCAGAGTCAGGAGGAGGGTCTTAGCGCTGCCAATCACTCTCATGTTCCCGCCGGTAACAGTTCTGGGTTTTCATTATAGTTTAGTTTTACTTCATTGTCACTTTTTGTACAATTCAGTTAGTTTTCAGAGTGTTTGCTAGTTTTTATTAGTTATTAGTTAAATGTTGCTTAGTTTCAGTTTAGTTTTTATTACTTATAGTAGTTTTAGCTTTTTCATACTTAGCTTAATTTTTAGGTGCAGAATTGAAAAAGGTCAAAATGTTGAGCTGTGATTATGTATACATCGATAAGGTAATGGATACTTAACAGAAATGTTTTCAATTGTTGTTGAAATAATTGAAAACTGACTCTGGTGTTTTATCCCAATTTCTGCTGTCGCCATTTTGCCGACCAGCATTAAGAGCTGTGATTTGCCAACAGCTGACATAAACTGCATGTGTGTGGGGGGGAGGGGGGGAAAGAAAATCTTATTTTATATTATTTTGAAAGGCAAATAAATGATCATAAACACAAAAACAAAGGATATTTTATCTCTAACTTGTATGCTTTAGTTTTATAAAAGCACAATATAATTCCAGTTAGTTTCCCCCATTAATTACTGTTTTTATTTATTTCAATTGACAAAAATGGTCTTTCAGTTTCAGTTGTGGTTTATGCCGCTGGTTTCAGTCACCCACGATAACCTTGGAGGCCACAACCGGAGGGCAGAGAAAATGTGAAGCGCATTTGAAAGCTGAAGCCGAGGTTGACCTTCCAGAGGGGTTTTCACTGTCTGCGGATCCAAAATAATCCTCGTCTTGTCAAACATCACTCAAGCTCAAGCTGTTACACAAAGTTACCATCCAGCTTAGCTTTCCTCTAATTTCACAAAACAAACAAACAAAAAGAGACGGAGAGACTCGTAGAAATTGGTATGTTAGCTGGCAAATCAGTAAAAACTACACTGGAGATCAAGCAGTGGTGAAAGTAAGCATCCTTCATAGAGTGTTGGGATAAGAAGCCATCACACACGCACACACACACACACACGCACGCACGCACGCACGCACGCACGCACGCACGCACGCACGCACGCACGCACGCACGCACGCACACACACACACACACACACACACACACACACACACACACACACGCACACACCTTGGTGGAGGCTTCGATTCAGGGCGACGACGGGTGAAGCAAAGTGCAAAGATTATGGGGCTCCAATGCGAGCCGTTTATCTTGGACTTCTAATGAAACTGACCTTCTATGAATACCCCTAATTATGCAAAATGATCCTTTTAATGAAGTCTTCAATCACAGTCACAGATCCCCCGGCTGACAGAGCTGCGGCTGTTACGTAAAAAACCGCCGTTCGCGTGAAGAGAGGGGGAGGTCAATTTTTTTATGATTATCGTGACAAATGCTAAATAGTTCCTCTTAATTGACTGTATTTTTGGCTCATTTCCACAACAAATTAACAGAAGAGCGAGCTTTTCGAGCAGATTAAGCGGCGTTTGTAGAAGGTAATGAACATGTCACAACATCGGGTCGAGCAGAGCGATGATCGTGAAGTCGGCTTTCTTTCTAATCAGCCTTCCGGAAGATCTCGGCTTAGTTTTTCAGCGACAGATCAGAGGACATAGTCTGAAGATGGCGTTGACTCCACAGTGCAAACGGTTTCGTGTGTTGAATTTTGGGTTTCCAGACATTTTTAAAAGAATGCAAATAAAGCAGAGAAGGTGGGGGGAGTTGGAGTTGGCGATGGAGCGTTACCTTGCTGCGCTGCATCCTTGGGAAAGCAAGACAAATATATACATAAAGAGCAGAAGCTATGTCTGCAAAATTAGCAAATTGCTTTTATCTGAAATCAAAGAGACTCCTACAAATCTATTAAACGCCACCTTTTGTTTTCCTTTTTTTTTGGTTTTGTTTTGTTTTAAATAATGCATCATACTGGGACCAACGCCAGCTTTTCCAGCAAAATGTAGACTCTTTGTTTTGAACAAATATAATTAGAGTTATTTTTAATGTACTTGCTGCAATGCTGAAGCTAATTTGTATTTGGTAAAGCGCAGTCCTTGATGAGCTATTCCCCGAGGCTGAGAGGCCCAGTTTGGATTTTTGAACCAGCATAAAATCCTTGAATTAAAGAAAACTCAAGGGCCCTCTACTTTCCAGAGATCGGCGAAGGCTGGGCATGTTGAGATGTGAATAGATGTCTCAGTGGCATCCGCCGCTCCGTTCTGAGCAACAGGACAGGGTTTTTATTATTCCGCTCCATTAAGTTCTGTTCTATTACAAAAAAAAAGTCCCAAACACGATCTATTGTTTTGTAATATTTCTGCCCAAATGACACGCCTCTTTATTTCTATAGTCAAAAAACGGAATCTGTTTTTTAAATTGTTTACTGAAAGCCAGTTGGAGGACAGCTTTTCATCTGGAAGAGGGACATCTACCAAGTTCTGTTATTTTTATCATTTTTAAAGTCTTTTTTTTTTTTTTGCATACTGCAGAGAGTACTGGAAAAATAAAAGCGGACAAAAGAGAAACAGACGGAGAAAGAGAGCAAGAAAGCAAGCAAGCAAAAGAAAGACAGAAAGAATAGTGGAGCGAGAGAGAAAGAAAGACAGAAAGAAAGAATGAGTAAGTAAGCAAGCAAGAAAGAGAAAGACAGAACAAAAAACAAAGATCAAACAAACCAGTTTCTCGGTTGGTGACTGTATGTTGTTTTTATAACCTTTTTTGTGACTTTATGATGTAAAACACTTTGAACTTTTATGTTGCTTTAATGTGCTTTATGCAAATATACGTGATTGACTGACACAAAAGTGTTTTGAATCTGTTCAGTAACATCTTAAAGACGCTACATAAGCCTAAGTTATGATCGTAATAAAGTCAGGTTTGTGCTGGAGCTCAGTGAGCATCTTACCTTTGGCTGAACATCTGGTCCGACGGTGTACGGAGCCAAGCTCGGGGGAACATCTGTGATGTAGGTTTTTCTTGGGCCTGGCGGCTGGTACGCCTGGGCAGGGACCGGGTCAGCCCTCCTGGAGCTAACTCCGCCCAGCTGCGGCCCCCCAGGGTACTGCTGCTCCTGATATGCCATGGGGGAGAACCCGGGTTGCGGTGGCCCATACGCAAAGTCGGGACCTCTGGGCTGCGCGGGCATGTACTGCACCTGAGCGGGGCCACGGATCGGCTGCTGGCCGTAATGGTGGCCGACCGGGGCTTGGTGCTGGGGGCCGGGCTGGGCCGACCTCACCTGGACGTTGAAGGTGGGCTGGCTCGGGGTTGACGCTGTGGTGTAGGAGGCCGGGACGGGTTGAGGAGCCATGTTGCCTGGAGGCCTGGCAACAGGGCTGACGGAGGGAGGTGGCACAGACGAGACGCCCCCTTGAGGTTGGGGTTTGGGCATCGTCTTCTTGGTGGCGGTCAGAGGCGGCTGATTGGGGATGACCATGCGCTTGTAACCCGTCACCGGAGCGTTGGGGGTAGAGCCGGCCGAGGAGCCGGAGTTCTGAAAAACAGGAGAAAAGGCTCGATTCAAAACTCAGAACAAAGTGACTCGCTTTCAAGACATTTCCGTAGAAAACTCTTAACCTTGGCCCTTCTTGCTTTCAGATTCTAAGTGCTGGAGGAGAGAGCTGGAGTATTCACAGCTTTCTATTCCAATGAGCTTCTGTGTCAGCACTTAGGGTTACCATGACCTGGGTGACTGGCGGTGTTCAACGAGAGAGATTTTATGTTAGAGAAACAAAAACTTGCACCACAACAAAGTTGTAATGTCACACACGAGTTATGCTTCCTGTTAGCCGGCTTCCTGTTGAGGATTCATCACAGACTATAATAAAAATGTCCACCCACAGCTGCCATACAACCGGCATACAGCACAAAAAACATGAACCATGAGATTTGACATTAGACTGTTGAGAAGCGTATAAAAGGATATGCTGGTGTGGAAAACTAAACTTTTCACTGTCTCAAAGTAAAAAAATAGCATGATTGGTGGAAGACGAAGAGACTGCAAAAACAGTAAGTGCTTTAAAGTTGTCATTAGGAGATGATGTCTGAAAGTTTGCTCATTTGAAGGTAATTCACCATTTAATACAGATTACGGCTTGTTTAATAGTGATTTTCCTCATAAGACTGCAAAAGATTAGCATCTCATCAGTTCTGATTTGTTTGTGTTACAGGATTTCTACAGGTTGCCATTTTAAGATCATTATGAATGAACTATAAGACTGGTATCGCAACAAAAATACAAAAAGATTTTTTTTTTTTTTTAAAGAATGGAAAGCTATTGAGGAAGAATCAGTACTTTAATTACCGTTCCTTTGAAACTTTTCCCCCCATTTGTCATCGTAGCTGCATTTGTGGTTCCATGTTTTTTTTTTCTCGTCCTTCTCAGCTGTACTACCCTCCTAGTAGCAACTTTGTTGAAATAAAATCCATCAATAGGTAGGACAAGTGCTATCACGGCGTTTAAAATCCACAAAACCTCAGACTGCAGAGTTTGTGTCTCACCAAATGCTGCTCTGATCAGTGCTAGCAGTAGCAACGTCGAACGTTTTCTGGAAAGCTTCTGCATCAAAAACTGTGACATTCTTGGGTCTGTTTTGTGGCTCTTGGCAGCAGCTTTGTGCTTTTAATGCTGCATATGCCTTTCTACAGTGTTAACCCCCATAGTGCCAAGCTTTATTCCAAACAACACGTAGCATCATACGGGTTAGCAACAGAAGTGAGCCAGTGGCGAAAGCGAACATCGTCCAGCCGACCGGCAATAAATTTGCACTTAGCTACGTTTTTATTACAAATGTAAGCAAGACTTCGTCAATATTTCAAATATTTATTCTCGTATTAATACATTTGTTAGTATTTTGAAATTGCTGTGTTTCCACTAACTCAGCAATTTCAAACGCGTGACGCTTGACTTATCGCGTTTAGTCACAAAAAAAAGCAGCCTTCATCCTCCTACCACTTCCTGTTGCCTTCTTCAGGAAGTGAAGAAGGCGTTATTTAAATTATTTAATAATAATAATTAAAGATGGTTAACTAGTCCTGCCATGTAACCGCTGTGATTACTGTATTTGAGGTCAACTTACATTTTTTAAAATAGCTTGAGACATTTTAAGGCCTTGATTTTAGATGCCTGAATTTAAAACTTTTTAAGTTTGTAAGCACACCCTGTTAGAAATGTTAAAAACTACAAATCGATTTCCTCTCACTTCACAATTGTCCACCATGTTGTGCTGTAATGTACAAAATCACATCTTAAAAAAAAAAAAAGAGAAAAGTTTAACAAGTTTGAATCCTTTTGCGAGCCACTGTACTTTATGATTCATTTGGACGCTTTGTGCTGTTGAGGCTTCCTGGACAGCGGAAAAACTACCCCCTCCATGACTCCCTATAATCTATGGATAATAAAGCGAGAGTGGAGATAGGAGGGGGAAAAAAATTGCTTGGCAAAGGATACTATGACAGCCGACTGGCAGTGGCAAACGACACTTCTGCTGACACCAGCTGCTTGTAAGCTGGAGCTGTTAAATCACTGAAATTTGTGGCGCTGGTGTTCCTGGGAAGAGATGGCAGTAAAGCAGCAAGCCTCTGCTGAGATCCTGAATGACTGCAGCATTTCGATCTAGTGTCCCAACAAAATATTGCAGCTAAAAAAAAAAAATAACGCGGGCATGCAGCAGGGAGCTTCACTGAGATGTCAGAGGCTCGTACGGCGAGTCTCTCTCTCCAACGGCGTTTTTTTCACCAGCGCCGCATATTGGTGTCAGACGTTCAACCATTCTAAAAAAGGTCTATCATTAACCTTGGATGGCCTTATTAGGTTACCGCCTGAAGCCAAAACTCTGAGTCAATTAGTAAATTTGCAGCACCACAAGAACAAGAAAAAAAAAAGAACACTTGTAGCCTCGTCTTCCAAAATGGGGCAATTGCTTTCCCCCTCAAAGGTGATCAAAGCTGTGCAGACAAGTCAAAAATAGGGAGGTTTTCCTCTAGCTGACAAAAAAAAAAAAAAGAAAATCAGTGAAAACGCACATCACTCTGTTATCCTCTTCATGCACAGGGATAAAGAAAATTCCAAGTTTTGGTAAAACACATCAACTTTGTGTAAATCCTATCTAATCTAAGTCAGAGGGAAGCCCCAAAGGAACCGATGGAAAAAAGCCCCAGAACATTTTTTATTTATTTATTTTTTGCGTTCTCGCTCTGATTTCTGCCTCACTGATTAGCGCTGATGTTTATTTAAAAAGTGTGTCTGTCTGCATATATATGGAAACGGCTCCACTATGCCCTTTAGGAAGAGATATTACTTAATTTAAATGTTTCATGGCTTTTAAATACTTGAGATTATTCATTTATCTTTGAGGCCTTAGAACCTACAGTAGCATTTAGTTTGCACGGAGCAGGCAATGCAAATCGGCCCCCTCAAAACGATTACGCTGTCATGGTGGGTTTTCCACAAATTACATTAAGAAAATAGATTCATCCTTTTCTGGGGGAGGAGTGGGGAGGGAAGCGAGGAGGATCGGGGGGGGATGAAATTAATCAAATGTTTTAATATCGGAGCAGAAAATATCTCTGTAGTGGAAAATGTTGCCAAATGAACTGATTCTACAGTTTGTCTTGGACTGGTCAGCTTCAGTGAGATCAAAGAGAGATGGTATCAGGCCTAAACAAGATAAGTAGTGAGTCAGAGAGAATAGATGTCGATTATTATGCGATGCAGTAGAGTATCATTACGACATTAGCAAAAAGAGCACATGGTTTGTGTAATCAGCAGTGGTTTGAGGGACTGACTTGGTCGAAAGTCCGGAATAACACGGACAAGCAAATCCGACCAGTCGAGGTCCCGCCTCGCAACTTATGGGGATTCAAAGATCCACTGCTGACATGCCTGTGTCTGATACCGCAGCAAGCGTTTGGGAGAGTCTACAGCCCCTTTCTGATAAACGGTTCTGCAATAAACAAGCACTCACGAACCCACCACACTGTCCTTTCACGTCATAAAAGGTGATTCATCAAGATCACGGCGGTGTGCACTCTTACAGCGTCATGTTGTGATTACAGAACCAAAGGGGCATTGCTCATAACTTGCAGAAATCAATATATGATGTGCAATGGGTTCGACACATTGCACATGGGAGTGATGGGCGACGGCGAGCAGCGAAGGTTTTCCGCCATTTGGAGTGAACCCAACACCCTGGATACGATGGCGACGCATCGAAAGTTGAACATTTTTCAACTTCCTTATGTCGTGTCGCGCGCTTGCGTGTGTGAGTTCAGAATTTTGCCAGTTGGAGGGAAACTGGTTCCCACCTCATCACACAAGTTCCGTTGGAAATAACTGGACAGAGAGCAACGCCGCCTTCTTTGGGTCAAGACAGTAAGACTTGGGAAAATTACAGAAGGTGCTGAGCCTATGTTATGAACCTCGTCCAGCAGAGTTATAGAGCCCCATTCTGTTCATGTTCTTATCCACATCAGATTCTGAGTAACATATTTCTCTGATCAGACAGACTTTGGAAGATCCTGCTGTGCCTCTGGTCTCTATGCTCAAAATGGACTCCTGCAGCTTCTGCAGACATCTTCGTTTTTTATCATGTCTCAACGTCACGGTCGCTCCACGATCTCATCACTGCTTCATGGTTACTACCTCCTAATGTGGTTCAGGGGTTTAATAACCTTGCTCACTGACACCTAACAGGTGCCACTGCTTCGGTAATTTTGTGCGTTTAAATGTGAAATTAATATTAAAAAAAAATAAAAATTCCAAATATGAAATCATGTACGAGTGTTATACCTGTGTACTTCAGTTAAAAGTATATAACAAAATACCTTGAAGAGTGAGTTTTCATTGAAGGTTTGTCAATTGCACCACAATTGTTAATTTAAACCACAAAATATTACCAACATGATTCCAATGTAACGTTTCTGTATCTACATGGAAAGAGACATTTTGTGCTGCTGTTGCTAGAAGCAAATATCAATGCCTTTTGTAGAAATCCTGCATTATATTCTTTTATAAACACTCTGTCCTCCCTTCATCAGACTGTTAAACCAATCCTGAAATTACATATTTACTCAATAATACATCAAGAATCGGTTTTATAACAAAATATGTTACAGCTTTACAGATTGCATTTAAAATCGTTTTGTTTTTTGCAGCTGCTGCTACTGAAACAAAACTCACTCTACTTTCTTTTATTTACACTGTTTACCTGAATTTGATTTGAATAAAACAATAACAAAATCCCATTACATTTGCACTTAAGGGTGAAAGGTCTGTTTTGATGCAGCTTCTGTATATTAGTGGCAGGTTCAGCATATGTGCAGCATCGGTGTGACTCCCTGCTGTTTCTCCAGCTACACACACACACATTAATTTCCCAAAAGTTTTTTCCAACACCTTCATAAAAGTTAACCCTCACTCCATACCATAATTCAAACTGACTTAGCAAACAACTTAAGTGTGAAATTTCACAGAGATCCTCAAGAAAGCCTTTCGACACATTAAAAAAGATTAGGAGAGACTATACAAGCCTTGAAGGGGGGCTGAGTAAAACTGTTAACTTTGCACTTCAAACCACACGGGTGAAGGATTTTTTTTCTTTTTTCTTTTCCCCCCCCCCTCTTTGTCTTTTTCTTTTTTTATCCAGCGAGCTCGGGAAAAACCCCTAAAGTAGAAGAAGTTCTGGTGGCATCTTTTCAGACTCATCTGAGGCCTTGGATATTAATCTCTGTGAGCTTTCTCCTGATTCTCATTCAGCTGCTGTCGATTGCCGCCTCTGCCGTCCATTTGCATCTGCCCGTTTCAGCACTTACGACGACGGCCGTGGAGGAGTTCACAGTCGGCGCCGAGGCGCTCCCTTATCGCCTGTCCGTGGTCGGACCGATCTTCTCGATGAGCGAAAGCCACATTGTGAATGAGCCCCGAGCCGCAACACGATCACGAAACACGGGTGTATCGGTCCTCTGCCTAAAATAGTTCCAGATAAAGCCAATTAAAAGATGATTAAACATTGTGTTGGGAAATGTCACGAGACCCGCAGCTGTTTTCTACTATCTCTTTAATTGCTGATAGTGATTTTTTTTCCCGTTTTACAGAGAACTTGTCTGCATATCTGATGTGGTTCAGCTACTATTAAGTGACACCCTCAAACGTTTCCACGCACGTTCATGAATCAGAGCGCATATTCAATCAGTCAACAGAAATGAATTTTTACCAAAATACTACAGTTCTCAAAGGCATGAGCACTGCTGCCCATTGCACTACTAATGCGTGTTTTTGCTGCAATAACAACTCCATACGACCTTGATATTAGTATTGAACACATTCACTTTGTTCTGATTTGCAATAGGAATTCTAAAAAATATGTGCAAAGGAAAAAGTAAGTACATTCTTTAAACAGTAAATGGAAAATAAGCTCTATGAATAAGAGCAATACAGATTGTACCAATCTGTTGGCAGCACTTTTTTACACGGTCATGTGTTGCTTCATTCAAAATCTGCAGGACCAAAGCATGTGGTTCAAGTTAAAGGGGCAGGATTACATGTTTTCCAGGCACAGAGTTACTGAGTTGTAGTTCCTATAATCAGTTCAGCATAAGTGCAGTTCCACCAGGTGTTTTGTTAATTGCTGCTGGCTAGTCTGAAGGAGCTAACTGGGGTAGTTATGGTAGGATGGCTGCTCTGTGAGGCAGAAGTTTGGAAACTTGAAAACTGCAGCTTAAAAGGTGATGTTCGGTCCTAACAGATATCTTCTACAGCTGAACGAAAGAATCAAGGCAAAACTCCAGGTGTGTATTTATGAGGGAATAAGATTATGTACATGATGTACATGATGAACATGATGTAAAGCTCAAAAAAGTCAATTTCACATAATCCTATCCATTTAATGTGTGGAAAAACTTGACATGTTTACATTTGTGATGGTAGGACAGCAGGGTTTTTGTCTTGGAATCACTCCATTTTAACAGCTTGACATGTAGATGTTGTCTACTGGTTGCTATGAGGCCTTGATGGCCCAAAGATGTCACTCTACTCAATTTCTAGGGCGGTTTCTCTTTTTACCTCCTTCAACATCCAGATTAGTGTATTTGATGGGAAAATTCAAACAAATCCTCAGGAAATGGGTGTCTGTCTTATCTATAATCCAGGGAAACAAAAAGTAAAAGAACTCTGATTAAACTCTGATTAACTTAAAAAACATAAGCGTGTCTCAGTTGCACTTATTGGTAACACAATAAATCCCCGTAGTGATACAATTGAAAACAATAACTCCTTAACCTGGAGTTTTTTTTCTCTCCGAATAGATTTATTCAACATAAAGGTTGGGTTTTCTCTGTGTAAAATGTTGGTACTTCAATAAAAAGGTACATTTATTTTAATGCTATTCCTACATGATCTGTCTCACAGATTGCAGCAGATTTGTCTGCCTTTAACATGTGTCCTGGGTGATATTTTTTGTTCCTGTGCCAGAGCAACGCAGAGACTCACATTTGTCACGCTGGAAACATGAAACAAGCATAAGTGCTGTCTTTTAGTCATGTTTTCATTCCCAGCTGAGGTTTGAGTGGCACCACTCTCTTCATCTAATCTAATGACTGCTCTTGTTCAAACTTAATGGCATCTGACAGGAAAATTACGCGCAGCAGCCGTTACTGGATTTGAACGGGAACACGTAAGAAAAACAGACTGGGACTCGTTTGTTCAAAAACTAGTTTTGACTCCTTCCTTCCAGAAACAAATTAAAGTATGAGCTGTGTCAATACAGATAATGTTTTTGTTTTGACCAAGTAAAATAAATTCCTGTAGCACTTTCTTAAAATGATAACATTTTCAACTAATTTTCCCCTGATATAATAGGATATAATTGCAGGATACATTTTCTCCATTATGTTTTACAGTGTAAGAAATATGGCTTTTAGAGATAAACCAGTCAAGAGTTTGTGGTCGATTTCCAATCCCTGATTTTTGCACATCTTTGACCAGCCAATACAGATTTAAGCCAATTGGAATTTAAATAATATAAGGCGTTATCACTGAAATCAGTTTTCCATGTATTAGTTGTATTAAGAGTAAAAGCAACAGTGCACATTTTAAACTAGGAAAATAACATCTTCTCTTGGTAATTAGCCCAGTTAGCATTGTTAGCACTGCAAAAACATCAGTCTCTGTGTGAATTCCCAGTAGATCATCACCTTCATTCTTAATTTCCAGAACATTTCAGAATCAAGTATGCTTCGAAAAAATATGGTTAAAATAAACAGACAAAACAAATAAAACTTTGTCATACTTTATATGTTACGTTATACGTCACCTGCTTTAAATTCTGCTCTCTCTTGCTGTCTCGCAGCCAAGCTGAACGGTAGACGCGTAGAAAGAAGTTTCATATTTAACATGAAACATCTCTGGGCTTTCGTGCGATTCCAAACACATGACTAAAACTAACTAAAACTAGTTAGCTTTGAGACTTCGCTCAGTAACGGTTTCCACGCTGAAGAGTGTTGTTGATAGTGCAACCCTGATAGTAGCACTTAGGTATGACAACAAAAACATCAGCTGATTTCGCACACTAAATGCTTAAAAGAATACATTGTACTCAATTAAAAAAACAGATGCCAAAATCATTATCAATTTGCAATTAAAGATTATTACATAAATATCAGAATGACATCATATTTATTGTTCATAAGTTTAAGACAAAAACGAAATAAGTGAGACAGCATTTACATCCACGTCCAGGCAATCGGTTATTCTCATCTTTTCTCTAAACAAGAAAATACTCTTTGAAAATTAAACTTCATCTTATGTTATTATTTTCTAGAAACCAAAAGAACATTCAGCTATAAATGTTTAAAGCGTTGTGAAGCAACCAGTCTGCGCAAGAAAGACAGGTCAAAATATTAGAGCTGTCACAATAAACAGATAATTGAGCAGCACATCCTGTCCTCTGACTCCACTCGGCAGACAGACATAATAACATCCGACACGCAGATTCCTTGTTTTTTTTTCTACCTCAAATACAGGTCAGGAGATGATGTGGTTGAACATGAAGTTTATGTTTTAAATTTCCAGTTATATAATCTTTTTTTAAAAAAAGCTGGATTCTAGGGGAAACGGTATGCAAGATTTCTGGGATGATGTAACAACATCATACAAAGTAGGGCGTATTACTCACTGATGCAACTCAAAAAATTATTTTCAGGGCTACCGCGCGGAGAGAGGGGAAAAAAAAAAAAAAAAAAGTCGATGAGAGTCACCAATCATGACACTTCCGCAGGCTATCTGTACAAAAGAAGGGTATGTGTGTTTTAGCCGCGCTCCCACCGCAGAAACTAATTGTTTCACTCACCTCCTGCAGAACTGCAGGCCAGTCTCTCACCACACGGCCCTGACTCATCCCTAATGAGCTTTCATGCACTCGTGACCCCCCTCCCATCCCGCTGCGGGAGGCGAAACGCCGTACACTCGGAGGGGAAAGAAAAGGAAAAAAAAAAAAAGACGTCAGCCGCTTACAGTGTCCGTGTCATCAATCCCTGAAATGGTGACTGTTGCACCAGGAGCCACGGCTGTTTTGCGTGTTAGCTCCCGCGCGTTACCGTAGGGGCGGATGATGTGCAGCGACAGCAGTAGTTGATTTCAGACCTCACAGCGCCGTTTCCAGGACTTTCTGATGTAAGAAGGCAGGTTGCATTGACTGACACGACTTCCTGGATCAAGTTCAATTTATCGTCGCTTCGCCGCCATAAATGAAAGACAAAAGGATGATGGATTTATTTATTTTTTTCTTTCTTTCCTTCCCACTAACAAACAGTGAGATTACAAAACCGAGCGCCTGCGGGCACGCTCGTCTCCCCCACAGTTGGCTGCTCCTGTCAAAACTCAGAACCTGCTGCTGGATTGGTAAATAGATGCCACCGGCGCTATGGTTGCATCTCTGCTTCAGGCACCAACAAACCAATTAAACACTTGCAGCTTAGGAAAATAAACAAATAAAAACCATGGTTAGGTTGTAGTGAGAAAAAGACATCCAGTACCAGAGCCACAGGCCCAAACAGAGTGTAAACAACGACCTTTCGCCTTCACCTTCTACCAGAACAACCAATCTAGCTAGTTAGTGAGACCAGTGGAGAAAATTGAACTTGGCGTTTTGTTCAAGGTGCCAGTTTGAGATGATCTGCTTTTTTGCGTCATCCTGTATTGGCCCTGCTTGAAGTAGGATGAGCATTGTGGCAGTTTTAAGATGCTAATTTGGTCCAAAGTGTGCCAAAAAAATGACCACCAGACTGAACAGTTTAAGCAATAATAATAATAAACTGCCAAATATCAGTATTTTCATATAGTTCTGAAAAGGAAAATGATATCCAAGTTTCTTGCTTCTGCCTTTAGTTTGACGGCCATTACCAAATACACAACCGAGGCAAACAACCAACAAGCCGACGAGCAGAAACGTTTTGTCTAAATACTCACAAAACAAGAAAAATGCTTCTTGAGTTCACAAGATTTATACATGATTACCATAAAAGTAAAAATTACTAAACCAAAAATAAGATAATATAATTTAATATAGCATGTTTCATCACAAAAACGACAATAAGCAGCTTTATAGCTTCTGACAGCAATTATTTAATACATCACAGACACACAAACGCTTTATCAAACTACTCATGAAACTAAAAACAAAGCTTCTAAAGTTAACAAAAATAATAAATGATTATAAAATGTCTTAACAGTATAAAATATTTGACGCCTCAATCAGCCTTACCGTTAAATACAGGAGAAATCCAGGCTTTTCTGTTCACACTAAATTCTGACTCGTCTGTCTTAATGTTACAAAACTTAAGACTCATCTGACCGGGCAACATTTTCTAATTTGTTATCGTCTGTGTGAACTGTAGACTCTGTAAACGTTTTAATGGAGTTAATTGCAGGGTCTGTAATAAACTGCATTTTAATTGAAAACAAAATAAGCAACATTTATGATTCAAAAACCTTTTTTGCTGCTATACTACTGAATAAATAGACATATGATCTCAACAACAAAGAGTTGTTTTAAATCTGTTATTTAGGTTATTGAACCATCAAATTGGTGCAAAGTGAAATTTCCATTCTGCTTTCCGGTGTTTCAGAAACTTCTTTGAAAAAAAAACATCTTTAGAAATGTGGACCCTGACATTAGCGTTGAGGACGTTTGTGCTGCTGCAACATGTTTAGCATTGAGACGCTATTTAAGCCTTGAATCAATCAATCAATCAATCAAATTTTATTTGTATAGCACATTTCAGCAGCAAGGCATTTCAAAGTGCTTTACATAATTAAAATAAAAACAGAAATAATCAGTGAGAAAGAGAGATAAAAAAAAAAAAAAAAAAACATTACATCATTAAAACGTCGAATAGCTTGAATAGCTGAATAGTGAATAGCTTCACTGATAGGCTAACTCCTTTTAGCACAACTGGAACACAATAGTCTGTTCCAGCGTCAAAAATTAACCCCCGGTGGGCCGAGAGAAGCGGCGTTGATTGTCGCTGTTGTTAGTGAATGTTATTTTGTGCGTCAGATTTACGCTCATACTTGAAACGTGAATATTTTACAAAGGTTCTGTCTGGAACCTTTGTATATCCACAACAACAAAAAAAACATTATTTTAACATGTTAATATCTATGACTAATCAAAACTAAAGCATTTAATTAACCATTATTAGCTAAGAGGAGTTGCCTAAGAGTTAGCCAAGACTCTGTGTGGTCATCATCTGCTGTAGTTCAAAAGGTTGGGAATCTAGATATGATTTTCGGCACATCTTGGCTACAACAAGTGGCTTCTTGGGCTACTGCTGCTGTTCTATCATCTCAACCTGACTGTCCATTCTACTCGGACCTCTGCCAGGCATTTTTGTTCATAAAACTACCATTCTATTGCTACTTTCTCTGTTTGGTACCATTTTCTGTAAATCCAAATGGTGAAAATCCAAAATCCATGTTTAAAGTCACCTAAGTCGTCTCTTATCCCAACTCTTAGGTTTAGTCTGAACTTCATCACCGGTAGAAGCTTAAATGCATTGACTTCCTGACATGTTATTGGTTAAATTACTGTTTGCGCCATCAAACCATTGAATAAGAGCGAACTCAGCCGGCTCAAAGAGGCCACACAAAACCTGCACTCACTTTGACATTTGGATTGGCTGTAAAACTTCCACCAAGACCACAGGGCTGTTTTTCAAAGTTTTATTTTCCAAAGTTGACCCAGATGCCAACCAACATGCAACGCATGTCGTCAACATCATACACAATAACATGGACGTGATGGAATAATTGATGATAAACTCCAAAAAGTAGTTTGTGGTACAGCCACTCTCAGGGACTTAAAAGCACAGATCATCGTCAACATGGAGACTGACAGAAAAAAAAAAAAACAGCAAAGCTTTCCAGGAACTCCAAAAAGTGCCTCCACTCATTATTATTCCCTCAGTCACCTCTGTGCTTCAGCCAAAAACAAACGAAGCGCTGCTTCCTTCCAGAGGGATTTAATTTTCTACACTGATGAACATGTAGGTCAGAGCCACTTAAGAATTATGCAGGGAACGTCAAAAGTTTGTTGTGTTGCTTAAAGCAGCTCATCTCACATTTTCTCCAGCTGATGGAAAAGAAAGATGCTACGTCCAACTCTGGAATGTAAGTATGAAACCTGCTAACATGAAACCTACAACGCCTATAGACGTTGTTTTTATGATTTTAGGCCTAAATAATTTGTATTTGAAGATTACACAAATTATCATATATTTTCTAATTTTTGTTTATATCTCCCCCCAAAAAAGAGCTAAAAGTGACTTAAAGCCAAACTTGAGTGACTCCTCCTTTACCTTTATGCCCTAAAGAGTACATTAAGAGAATATAAACATGACAGAAAACATTGAGGAGAATTGTGATGGTCATGCATGCTGTCCTCTAACTTGATCTAAAGAAAACATCAAGTCGTATCTGCGTCTCCAGGGATGGGTTTGCATAGTGTGTGATCAGTGGGAGATTCAGGGGCATGCAGAGAGGGGCCTATCATTCCTACCATGTTGTGACAGAGGGTGCCAGCTGCGATGCTCGGTCTGCTGAGCGACAGAGTGTCACGGCATGGCTTGACTGGCACAATGTGAAGAGGGGCTTCCTCGAGGCACTAATGTGATAGGATCCATCTCAGCAGCCTTTCAAGCACTCGGTTTCAGCCGAACTGTCTGCGGGCTTCAACAATGCCCGGCCCCTTCTGCGTGCACATGACTAGTTACTAAGCAGATGTTGGGCCATTTGGGTCCAATACAAAGCGCTTGACGAGACTCTTGCGTTTGATGCTTTATGGAGTAGGGCGTCTTGAAAAGGTGCGGCTTGATAAAAATCACAAGAGACGCAAGACTTGACTTGGCTTTCTACAGCAGTGACCTGTGAGTTCCCTCAGACTCGAGGCCGGCTGATGTCTTGCACCAAAACGAAGCGCGTTGCGAGTAGGACCGTGTGTGTGGAGCGCGGACCAGTTCGCTGCTGCTGCAGTAGGTCGCATCGACACGGCATGCAGGAAGCCAGAACTGCCAAAAATGTTTGGGCATTATGGAGAAGTTATCATGGTGGAGTTTTCTTTTTCTAAGAACCAATTGTAACAACTTGGAAGACAAATATCCCCCTAGAAACGCAGTTCTCAGGTCCAGCATTGCTAAATACAACCTACACTCAGTAGCTGCTATGCAGGGAGTTCACAGTAATGTCTCCAGATGTTCCCAGAGCCCATCTGGGAGGTAAAGCAATCAGAGCAACCATAGCATGACAGGTTATTGGCACAAGTTTTTAATATGAAAACCTACATCTGAGCTACACCTCAGTCCTAGTTCTGCCAATGAAAAAAACTCAATGAAAATAAAAACAGACTTTTCCTATATTTATTTGAAAACACATGTATATGAGCAAAGAAAAGGTTTTCCTGCTGTTTAAAGTTTTAAAAACAGACATTAGGCTTTATTAGAAGTTATAAATACATGGAACTAAAATCTTAATGAAGCAAAATTAAAAAAAAAAAAGAAAATATCCGATCGTAAACGCGTGTGACCCGAAAGTGACCTAAAACTGGAGTTTATGTCGCTGGCGATGTTTGGTCTTTTCTTCCAATCTCATCTTTGCCCAATCTAGAGCGCTCTCAACCATTAGCTGACTCTCGGCTCTTAATGTAGCCACCATAGCGATATTATTCACTGTGTGCGAGCGGGGAGGGTTTCACGAGCTTTAAATATTGAACGCGAGAACTTAAGTTCACGTCAGAGGAGCGCGAGCCATTTTCCTAAATGGAATCCCAGTAATCCTCAGCTCCATCCGTCCTCACAGGCGGAGCCGACACGCGCGCAGACGTCTTCCACACGGAACCAAACGAAGCCGAGTGGCTTTTAATTGAGGCGGAGCCACGGCTGGCGAGTGAGTCGCACGTCTTTGTTCCCATAAGTTCTGGCACTGCCAGAAGGCAGCCTAGTTGCAGCTGAATAGTTCTTCCTCTTTGAATCCATTAGGAAAGACGCTATTTCGCATAAAACACTCCACACAGATGAGCACAAACACACAGAGACCCAACTGGGGGAGGAAGAGGAGGGAGTTTTTCATGGAGCTAAGTTTGTGTCATTTAGCAAGGCCGGGTTTTCAATATTTTATTCACCGCGCCACACATTATTGTTTCACAGAGTGCGGATGAATCAGACAGGGGGAGCTTTTAAATTTCGACTTAAGTGTTATTAAAACAGACAGAATCAGATCAGGGTGAGGTGCTACTTCAATGGAAGAGGCACGCTGGAGTTTAATTGGGATAAAATGTCACCTTCCTAATGTGTAGAGATAACAGTAACCAAAGTGGTCATAGAGTGGGGAGCTACTTAGGCACCTCATCTTAGCCAAAAGGAAAAGAAAAGAAAAGAAGTCACGTCACGCTTAAAGATTTTTTTTTTATTCCTGACGTACTTTCTTTGATATAAAAATAAATCCCTGGCATTAAGGGGTGACATTTTTATTTGCTCCATCTGTTGTAGGTTTTAACCGTGTGAAAGAGTGGAAGGAAACAAGAGCAACAATTACCTCCTGCGGGGGTTTGAAAATGCAACTCTGTTTGCTGAGCAACCGGGAGTGGGCCGACTCCATCAATCTGAGCCAATGAAGAAAGGGAGTCTGAACACATACATGCACCCTGAATCAGACGGCGCACAGCTGCAGTGGATCAAAGTAAGAAAAAAGAAAACCTTCCGGTTTCCTTTAATTTAAACAAACAGTTCCCCACGTTGGGGCTGCTTGTGAATCTCTTGCTGATTCATTTGTTTACTAGAAATGCACCAGAGGTCGGAGTGACTTGGAGGGCGCGGCGGTCGGAGGTTCAGTGCGCCTCGACGGAAGCGGCGGTGCGGCTCTGGAGCATGATGAGCGCGCTGTTTTGACACTCATCTGGACCTCCTTGTTAACTCCCCCACAACAGATGTGATGCGCTCAGACAGGCCTGTGCGGCGTGCGAGCGGGGGCCCGGTCGGGCTCAGGCTGCAGAGCGGCGTACTTGAAGGATTTAACATGAATATGCTCTCTTGTATTTCCCCAATGTGGCCAAACAAGAGAATTAATGGCATATTAGAAAGGGGGGTTTTCTGCACGCAGGGGATGTTAGAGGAGAAAGCGCAGGGTAGCGGAGAGGATCCACCTAAACGCTGAGAAATCCAAACCCGACTGACTCGAACGATAAAAAGAGGACCATCTGTCACAATAACAAATTGTGCGAGATAATAAATTGTCCTAGAAGTTATTGCGATAAACAATAATATTGTTGTTTTGAGACCATTTTCAAGCAATGTAACAGTAATGACACAATAACGCAAGAACACACAGATCAATAAACTTTACATTCTAATGAACATTTAACACTGGAACTGGAAGATATTTTAAATATTCATCATAAAAAACAGAAGCAACTAATCAAATTAATTATTGTCCTTCAAAATAAGAGCAAATTGAAACCAAAGCACCAGACTGAAAACTTTTGTCATCCAGTTTTTGGTAGAAAGTGAGAAAAAAGGAAAACTAAATCAATCAAATGGAAATTATAGGGCATTTTAATTTATATGATTGATTGATTGATTGATTGATTGATACAGGCTTGAACAGGACGTGTAGAAAATTGTTGGTATCTCTCTTTTAATCACCAACAAATCCTGCCATTGTCACTGAAATAACTAGAAACCGACAAAAGTAATAATAAATAAAACATTTTTGAAAATTAACCTATGAAAATCAGACACGGCTTTTGAATTGTAGCTCAACTAAATTATTTTTAAAAAACATTTTTTAAATTAGGAAACAAGCCTCGACAAAAATGACAATACCTGTGCTTTAATGTTTTGTTGCACAATCCTCGTCCACATGCATTCTGCTCCACTCCTCATGGACTAACCGTTCCAGTTGTCTCAGGTTTGATGGGTTCCTTCTCTAGATGTTTAACAGGATTTAGATCAGGGCTCACAAAAGGCCGGTTCAGAATAGTCCAATGTTTCGCTCTTAGCTGTTCTTGGCTGTTTTTATCCGTTTTGGGTCAGCATCCTGCTGAAAGACCCTTGACCTGCAACGGACACCAAGCTTTCAGACACTGGGCAGCACATTATTCTCTAGAACGCCTCGATAGTTATGAGATTTCACCCAGCACATATTCAAGACATCATGAGCCAGAACTCGACCCAGCCTCCTGAATGTTTCACAGCAGGGACGGCGTTCTTTTCTTGGTATGCTTCGTCTTAACATCTGAACATAGAGTTGATGCGCCTTGCCAAAAAGCTCCAGTTGTGTCTCATCTGTCCAAAATAGTTCTACCAGAAGCCTTGTGGCTTGTCAATATTCCAGTTTCGCTTTTTTATGATTTCCTTTCCCACTTTGGCTCAGGAAACTTTACTTGACCTTGAGTTCACCTTTAATTTCTTTGGAGGCTGTTCTGATTAATTGGTTATATTTGTTGTATCTTTTTCTTTAATTTGTCATCAACTTTCCTTTTGTGACCATCAATTTATTTTTAAAAAGAAATCACAAGTGACAGAAAATATTTTCAAATGCTTGCATTTATTTCAGTCGTCCTTTCTGGGAGTTGACTTGAACTAAAATATAAATAAATTCAAGCTGTGAAACAAAAGAAGGTCGGCCCTGGGGGTCTGACATCACTCTGATCTACAGAGGCCTAAAGAGTGCATTGGTGAAAAAGAAATAAAAATAAATCCAGATATTCCAAAAGATTAAATCATCATAAAACATCAAATTTAATTAGTCAATAAAATCAATTTATCGCTCAATACTAAACATCCAGCCAGATGATCAAAGTGTATTCATGAGTTAGAATGGTCTACTCAATAAATTTCAATTGCTACTGGATCTGACGTGCCACACAAAGAGAACATGAACGTAATGTTGGTCGTTCCAGGATCATGTCTAAAAAACTTTAACTGTGTCCCAAAACAAAAAGCATCCAATATGGAAGACGGCAAGAGAACAAATGGGAATTACATAACAACATTTCATTACCCACCATCACGCCACAAAGAATACTGACTAAGGCAAACAAAAGTTTCCTCTGATGTCTTTGAAGTACTGCTGCACGTTTGCAGGAACGATGCTTGGATTTTTATGAATGAGCGCCATTCCCATTTTCATTCGGCATCCTTTTTCCAGACATTCCGAGCGCAAAAAGCTGCATTTCAGGAGCGTTTGTTACTTGTTTGCTCGCAGAAGCGGAAGGTTATTGTGCAGCGGCTGCAGTGGAGCTATAGCACGAAAGCTGGCCTGTGAAAAAAACAAAACACACACACACACTCTGCTGTTACGCTGCAGAATACTGTATTAAAGGAGAGCCGGTACTGACTGACAGGAGCAGCTGGGCAGGGGAAAAGGTCAACCAGAGTTAATCAGCTACAATCAGCATCAGATGAGACGGGGGTGAAGGAGGGGTCGGCACGAGTTTCTGTGTTTGTCAAGGAACCAATCAAATGGAGCTAAATCTCCTGCACACGCAAACGGTTCTGATGGCCAAGGCATAAAAGGCCATGGAGATAAGGGAAAACCCACAGTTGCATCAGAAATGGATTCAGAGAAATTCAGATTAAAACGCGTCGGGAGAACGCGTGCGCACAAAACCCTGAAAGCCTGCACAATGTTCAGGCTTTCAGTGACTTTGATCCCGACAGATAGAACCACTCCGACGGCCCGGCCCGGCCCGGCCCGGCCCAGCCCGGCCCAGCCCGGCCCGGTCAGGGGTTGGCCCCTCACGCAGCTGTACCGGTACTCATCCATTTTTAAACACCTGCTGACAAAAGCTTTCAGACTCCAGCTCTAATATAGAAATCCACATTTTTCCCTCAAAGAAAGATACGCACTTCAACTACATTCTACACTGGGGGGAAAAAAGCACATGCAGCAGTTTAGAGGACCAAAGTCTTTCAGAACCGACCGCTTTGCTTCTTCACTTTTCTATATACTTGAGTGTTTTAGGCTGAAGACTCAACAAGGATGATTTCTGGTCATACCCTCTACAAACACTGTCCTGACTTTGTAATTGAGAAACTCATCCATGTTTTTATCTTTAGTCGCATTGATTCTTCACAGTGTCTTCACAGCTCTGCAGCAGCTGATCCTGAACGCTGCTGCTCGAGTTCTCACTAAAACCAGGAAGTTGGGAGCACATCACCCAGTTCAGAGAACAGACTTTAAAATGATTCTTTTAGTTTATAAATCACTGTATGGCTTAGCACTACAGCAACATTAAAGATCTGCTGCTGTTGTATCAACCTTCCAGACCTCCCAGGTCTTCTGGTTCTGGTTCTGCTCTGCATCCCCAGAACCAGAACCAAACATGGGAGAAGCAGCATTCAGCTGTAGTTGACAACGCGTCTTTGGTTCCCCAAACTGGTGGAAAAACCCGTCGGCTCTAAACAACGCAGCGAAGTTTGAAACCATCAAACTGAACCAGTTCTAGAACGAGCGTTATTTCAGAGGAGAGACGCACCAATCAACAGTTTTGTCATCAAATTCGGCTTCCTGGTTTGTCTTCATGTTTTATTTCCATGTAAATTACATAATCAATAATGCAATAAGAACTTAGAACAGCATTTGTGATGTTTTTCCTCTTCTGCTTAGGGGAAGAGGCAACGTCACACAGTGTGTATGTGTGAATGAGGAAAGCTGACATTCACTTACAGGCCATATGTCATTTCTATGTTTGAGTCTATGCTGAGGCTGTGGAGCACTTCTTCTTTTTGCTCTGTCTTACACACACTAGTGCACACACACTGCTAAATTTATTTAACTACATGTGTTCAGTGCAGTGATCAGTCCAAGAAGCAGGAATCTGACCGTCACTCCATAACCAGAAAACACCTGCTTCCATCTGGAGCCTCGCAGGAAAACTAAACAAACTCAAGATTTTTATTGAATGTTCGACAGCTTTGAAAACATTACAATTATTATCAGATAATATAATTTGTCTATAACATAATCAGGGAGGCCAGGGTAGCCCTTTAGTAGGAGGTCTTTCTCTCTCTTTCACCAATAAAGAAAAACATGTTCGGCAGACAGTTATTGCCATGGCGATGGACTCATCAGCCTCGCTCTGGAGTGTTTACCCATGTTTAAAAGAAGTACATGCTAATGTTAGTGTAACAGTGTTAAGGTTTTGGAGGTAAAATTGACCTCAAAAGGGAAGTAATTCTGCTAAGCTAAGCAGCTGCTGGCTGAATGTATATATCGGTATCAGGATGTCTTCTGCGTTTCCTTTTTCTCGCGGTTTTACAGTGAAACACTGCAGGTAGCACTGAGTGATGGATATTAAGAACATCTTTTTCTGTATCAAAATGGACTTATATGGATTTTCAGAATAAATCTAAAAGTTCAACAAAAGCAGGATGCTGGCAAACCTGAGACGACCAAACCAACTGTGAAGTCAAAATGGTTTCAAAGTGACTTGAGGGCAAGAAAGGAAAGATTTAGGAGGCCATTACAAAGGCCTGCTCAAAAAACAATAAACAACAAAAAAAAACCGACTGAGCAAAGTTGAAAAGCTGGCCTTCAAATCGGACTCAATAATATCTGGCTCTGAAGAAGGAATGGGCCAAAGATTCAGCTGTGTACAGTAGGTTGAAGCTGCTGGTAGGACGTCCTAAACTTTTGACCCAAAGTAATACAATTTAAAGCCAATTCAAATGCAAATGGATGCAGACTTCTGAGAATGAACAAAATAAATAGTAATAGTAATAGTAATAATATTAATAATAGAAACTCTTTCATTTTGTTAAAATCTGGCAAAGAGAAAGAATTTTGAAAATGCCCCAATACTAAAATAGTACATATTGTGAAGTTACGTACAAATGTACAAATGACTAAATCAACGGGACTTCAGCACAAACACCTCTCTGCTGTTCTTCCTGGAGTCCACACAACAAATATTACAGTAAAATTAAATATATATTTACAAACATTACACAGGAAACATCCGTAAATATCTTAAAACACACAAATAAAACCTTTGTTCTGAACAGAAAGCTGGAAGGTGTCAATCCAAACACACTACAGGAAAACATACAGAAGTAGTCGAGCACTTTCATATTTTGTCACGTTACAACCAAATACTTCAATCTTTTATTAAGATTACATCTGGGTTTTGGGTTTTTTTTCTTTCTTTGTTCTTGTCACAAATTTCCAAATGGACTTAGATTTGACTAAAACATGATTTTTGTCATTCTTTTCTTTTTAAATATTCCATTATAGTCTTGGCTACATGTTTAAAGTTGTTGCCAAGCTGGAAGTTGAAAATTGCGACTCCAACCAAATATTTGGAACTTTGTTAACCAGCTAAATCTGCTTTAAACTTCCTCACAGTTTTATTACTCAGCTGTGTTTTTTGGTCTTCATGTTGCTCTGAAAAATAAACCACGACGTAAGAGCTTCATATCAGTCGACATCTAAAGTGATTGATTTGCTTTAGATATCTGAAATACTGCCAAACTGGTGACATGACCTTTCCTGCTTTATCCACAGTTTTCACTCAAGGCCATTGTTTTATATTGTTTAAAGAGTATTAAGTTACTCAACAGGTTGTTGCTAGGTAACCAAAGAGTGAGTGAGTTAGTTGATGCTTAGCTGTGAGAGGTTGAGCGGCTAAAGCCTTCCCTCTGTCCAAATCCCCCAGAATGCGGTGTGGTTCTGGATCCGAGTTGAGTGAAACTATTGAATATCAGATGTTCTATCTATTGATACTGATGACGTGTCTATAATGACATACATTGTTATTGATCTATTGTGCTGCCTCATACCAATGTAACCTGGACTGAACTCAAATACACACCACCCTTGTTGTATTTTTTTATTTTTTGGAAGAAAATCTCGACACCACGTAATAACTTGAGTTGCGCTTCATGACTGCGTGCAGCTGCGTGTGGATCTACAGCCTAAGATCCCAATAAAAACACACTGAAGGTTGCGGTCGTAACGTGACAAAATGTGAAAACGTTCCAACTGTAGCGAAGCGCCGCACATCAACACACTCACTCGCCTCATTCCTCTTAACACGTATAATTTCAAAGCCACAATGTTCACTTCCTTTCTTATGGTATCTGCTGTTTCTTCAGAGTGGGGCAATAATTCTAACTTGGTTGATACCAGAACCCCCCCTCATCCCCCCGCCATCCCACCCCCTTGGTTGTTCTAACCACAAAGCCGAGCGAGCCTACACCAAAGGACGTCAGCGCCAGCAGCCGTCGTCCCTTTTCTCTCTTTGTCTCGCTGCGAACTTCCCTGAAAACACCAGGTTCCTCAGACTATTTGCAAACCAAACTTCGTCTTGCGCCATTTCCCACAACGACGCCGTTTCACATTTGAACCCGACCGCAGTTGAGAGTTTTCCCTGCACATGAATAAAGACTAGTGTGCACGCACACACACGCAAGGCCCATGGATCTAAGCATGTGCATCTTGTATGAGGGCACAGAACCTCGTCTGTACCTAAATGAAACGCCGTGTCAATAATTTACCATCTTAGCTCTGTTTTCAGTCTTATGTATGCCTCCTTCAATAAATAACGAAAACAGACAACATTGAGACATGGGAACAACACAGGAAACATCTACAGAATGAGCCTCAGAACACCTCTCAGACTTTTTAAACTTCAGTAACCTTTTCTCCGCCATGTGTGCAGTCCTCACCGATCGCAATCCTTTCAGGTATTACAGTGTGCCTCAAATATTTCACTGGAGAAATGATCCGCATGCTGCCCTAAGCCCCAAAGAGCTTCCCCAGTCTAAACACAATTGCTTTGGAGGGTTTTTTTTCTGTTCTTTTATTCACATGTCCTACATTTATTGTGTGTCAAATAATTTAGTTAAACTGCCCAAGGCTTTGACTTTTTCAGGTTGCTCTTAATATCGTTTCGTATCGACTAATGATATAGGTCAGGACTCATTTTGTCATGGCAGTATTTCTGTCAGCATACATGTTGGTATGTTTTCTACAGGGAAAATCTGTACATGTTAATAACTAGTAGTTTCCCTGAGCATATAGCTTCAGGCTAAAGCTAGGTTCATCACTGACTCATTCATCTAGACCTCAGGGTTCGTACGCATCAATCCTGCACATCCGAAACTTTTGTAATTCAGCGCAGACCAAACTCGCCCCACCTTCCACTCAAAATGGACAATTTATAAGGTGCTTCACACATACTGGCATCAATATGATGCCTCTGTTGCTGTGTTTTCCTTACAAACGTTTGCAAAATGTTTTCCACATTCTGCTAATGTCGAAAAAAAACAAACACAATTTTGTAATTGCGCTTTTTCCATGAAATAAGAAATGTAATCAAAATCATTTTGATTACATTTTACAGCCATTGTTCATTAAAAATAATGGCTGTAAATAGTTACAAATCTGCATTTTATTGAGGTATTGGTGTGATAAGCCCCTCATACTTGGAAGTGGTCGTGCATATATTTGGCGTTTTTGGGAAATTGTAGTTGGTTACTTTACAGAAGAGCTATGGATTCAACACTTTGGAATAACATTGAACTATTGAAGAACTGTTCAACGCTGAGAAGAGAGTTTTGGTGGAGACAGCTGGACACTGTCCGAGGAGTCCAGTGGCTACAAAGAATTACCTTAAAAGTGCGAAGTGTTTCCATTGCACTTTTATAAAACACAAATTTCGATAAGACTGAAAATATCACCATAGCGCAAAAATGTTTTACAAAAAAATCTGAGATTTTGCAAAAACTGCCATGTATATTTTCAATATTCCAGTTTGCGCAACTTTATGATCAATGGAAGCATGTTCATTTTCTTGAAAATATCCCAGGACAATTTCCAAATCATCCATTTTGAAAGAACGGTGGCGCACCTTTTAACAGAAAAGTGGGATTTGGGAAAACACAATAAACACTTATAATTTTGTACCCTAAAAATATTAAATTAAGCATAAAAGCAAGTGCAAAGGAAATTATATATATTCTAATAGTATTTTACTGTTTGTCTTTTTAAGATTACTGGTGGTGTGTTGGTATTGTTAATATTGTGTCAACTTTCAACCTTTTTCAACAAAAAAACACAGAGAGCTTTCCACAAGCCTTAGCTAATTTTCTGAATTCCTTCATGACAAACTACAAACTGTTTAGCTCAGGTAGCTGTGGTGCGAATGTGCAATGTGTGCCTTAAGGAAAAATAAAATCTTGCGCTGGCTGTTTATGCAAGAGCTAAATAAAATTCCTGCTAGGATCAGAATGCTGCTTGACCAGAACGGTGGTGATGTGAGATTGTTGCTCAGGTCTCAGTCAAACACGCCGACATTGTTAAGAAACTACAACTACCGCCCTGCATTTGGTTTTCTCCACAAACAAGTCAAGTAGTGATTGATTCCCAAGTCTGTCTGAACTCAGATGACCTGTAGGAGACGTACGCTGTCTTTCAGTCAAATATAGGATTTCCGATCCACAGACAGTTTTTTTTCTCAACCACCTTCGTAAATATTCCTGGGTAGTAGGAATAAATATGAATGTTTAGGAGCGATCTGGGAGCTTCCTGGCTGTTTTGTGCAGATCGCTATGAGTTCTCTTCGAGTTCTTGTCATAGTGTGAATCTGAGCCTGAGACTTACTTGCGTGCCTCGTGGCTTGTAGGGCGAGCTGCTCTCCAAGTCTTCCAGGATGCTGGTGAGAGAGTCGATCTCTGCATCCAGGCTGGAGCGCCTCTCCTCCAGAGTCTTCTCAGGTCTTTTCATCTGAGAGAAAACACAACACACCCGGCTTTAGAGAACGACTGACACACTGCAACCCAAATGTTGGACTTTTACATTGACACAAACAGAGTATGAGCATATGAACCAATGATGTGATGTCCTCTGCGTGCTTAAATACCCTCAGCTTTTAGTGGAGAGAGCAGCTGAAATACCAGTCATTAAACTTTATGACGTTTGACATAAAGTGCAAAGTTATGCAGCACGATAAGTTTTTCACTCAGTTTTAACCAAAGACAATAACTGAAATTGTGCTAAAAATTATGTTACAAGCTTAAATATCAATGAATCATTAAAACAAAGAGCAGACATGCTAGTATTAGCCTGGCTGGTGGCTAGCACTTAAGCTAGCCGCTCTGTATGAGAAGCAGAGCAGATAGATTGTGTTGGTGTAACGTGTAGCCCATCCTGAAGAACCTGCATTTGGGACAAAGTGTCTGTCAGGTGTTGGTTCAATTGGGGACTAAAGTTGCAACATTTGTTACATTTTCAGTTGATGCATTCTCTTTCACACTACTCTATGTCAAACAATACAAACTGTTTCAAAAACCTCCTCGCCTGTGGTGGCGCTGCACCGAGAACTACTGAAGGAAACATGAACACAATTTTCTTATTCACAAAATGTAAACAAAAATGGAGCAGTGTCAGATTTTAGTCATTGTAAGCATTTTTGTCTTTGGTAAAAGACCAGGAGCCATTTCTCCCGCTAGCGTTAGACTCTTGTGTTTGTTTTGGTTGTATTTACCAAGAGTGCCCTGCACTACAGCCTTTTCCTGCTTTTGGAGCGGTGTCCGGTCTGCTTGCGTTCATATATACATTCAAACCGCACCAGAGTTCACTTTGACCGAACCGAGACTTGGGTCTTTAGGCCGACCAGAGTTCTCTTTTTCAGGAAGAGTTTGATTGCTCTTTCACACCTCCCCAAATGAGCCGTACTTTCTAGAGAAACAAACTAGAAATGCATATCAAGGACAACCTTGAGAAGAATGCGTCTCTGGACAGAGTTCTCCTATGTGGCTAGCCTTGACTAATGTTGGTTAGCCACATAGCCAACATTACTCCTATTTCTATCGGATAAACATTCCCCGACCTCCAGTTCTTCTGGACGGGTCCTCTGTTAAAAATAAGATGATGCCGTTTGTCTGGAAATACCTCCATCCAAACATGGCTCTTTTTAGGCTTTTTGCTGGTTTCAAACTATGATGCTGGCCACAAGCTGCAGGAGGTAACATGTCTGTCTGAAAAACAGCTGAGTGCGTCCTGAATGCCGGGACACATGGCATGTATAATTAACTCACTAAGCTTTACAAAGAAAAGAATGCTGGGAGGGGGAATCTATATTCAATGTGAAAGGCACGTTTACCGTGTTACTTCCATACTTTTGTTCTTTCACCAGCGAGTTATATTTTTAAAACGCGCTATTGGCCCTTGAGCTGACACCAGCTTAACATTAGATCTCATTACTAGAGAATGAAATGGATTTTTATTGGAAAAACAACTTAACTTGATGTAAAAATCAGTGCTTTAAGTATTTAAATAGGATACACTCTGACTGTTTGTGTCCCGATATTGACATTAAAGACGCATCCATCAACTGGCCAGAGATTGGGATTAGCCTTTTTTCTGTTGCCCAGCTGAAATTGATCATTCAAGGACTAAAAGACAAACACACATATATATATATATATATGCACTTAATGATTTATTCATTAAGTGCATCAAAGCTAAAACCTTCCATTTTCAGTCCATACATTGTTTGCAACAATTCACAAAAGCTACCAATTAGCTGTCTTTGTCGACACACAATTGCTATAACCATAGCAACACATGAAGGAATATTTTAGAAATTAAGTGTTAAAAGCAGCTATTAAACTAGTCAATGGTTTTAAAGAAAGTCTGAGTCTTAAATTCAGACCATCCCAGATCCAGATCCAGAGGAGACACAGAGTTATGAGCGATTAGGTTGCTAAATATTTAATGTGCAAACAGGGCTGAAACAATTAATTGGATTAATTATGATTTATCCATTATTGAAATAATTGTCTAATTTAGTAATCGATTAACTGGAGTTAACTGGAGCATGCAGACTCTGAAACAGGCCATTTGCTGAGAGAACAAAACAGTCAGAGCAGTAATTAAGCCAAAACTATACAAAAAAGCAAATACATTGCTTTCCAGTTATTAATCTGTTAAATGACAAAATAGTGAACAGGTCAGATCTACACTGTACTGATGTTAAAACGAGCAGAAGGAGCTTAACTTTTCCCATGTTGATGTTTGAAGCAATATGTTTAGCTGCAGATCCATCCTTTACTACAAATGATCAAGTGATCACTAAAAGAATGCATTTCAGGCAATAAAATGTTTATTTTCTTATTTAGAAAATAATTGAATTACTTCTTTATTTGCATTTTTATGCATTTTTAATGTTGTATTAAAATGAATGAAGTGGTTAAATATAGTCTGCAATATGTGCCAGTTTTTTTAACTCATCGATGGATTACTCATCAGAATTATCGAAAGAATAATCGACTACTAAAATAAGTAGTGATAATAAATAGTTGGAGTCCTAATCTGCAAATAACTTCTAAATAATACATATTTGATGCCACCTCTTTTTTGTCATTTGTTGACTAGTTATTGCTTTGTTCTCCTTAAGAGTGGAGGACAGGAAGGGCTTGATCTGCAAAGGCCCTTCAAGCAGATCAACAACAATCTGATAAAGTTTGGAGACAGGTTTGATGCATAAATTGGAATAAACTTGGAATTCATTCACTTGTGCTGGAAGAATGTAGCATATTTATAAACTTAGAGGGAAAAAATCAGTCATTATTTAAATCTGGAATGATGCAAGTCAGATCTCAAAGGAAACGGGTAACTGGTCTCTGCCAGGAAAATCCTGATTGGTGTACGTCCGATTGTTATAACTTCCTTTCTTTTCTTCGAAACTTTCAAAATCCAAGTCTGTTAACCTGAGCCACAGCTAAAAGAAAAGATTTGAGCAAGACAGGGTTAAACTGCCTTTAAAAGTTCATGTCAAAGCCTTCAACAAGCTCAGAGCAACTCTGCCTCTGTACCACACAAAGACACTCTCCCCCTCCTTTGACTTTTGGATTACGGTTTTCAAAGTTCCCGTTTCACCTTGACCTCACGCGATCCTCCCGAAAGCTGCACATCAATCGCGAAGACTTCTTGGAGGGAGAGGCGGTGAGAGGGAGAGCGCGAGAGAAAGAGAAAGAGAAAAAGAAAGCGAGAGAGAGACAGAGAGGCTTTCGTAAACTTGGTGCACTATTCACCTCCAGCTTCTTCCTGCTCTTCCATTAAGAAGCGACACGATCGCCGCGATCCCAGCCGGGGAGGATTCAATCAGAGGCAACAGCAGTCGAGATTAAAGCCGGATATTTTCTAACTAATATTGTCACCCCGTCTCCTCTTAATGGAGACGAGAAGCGCCGTGTTTGTGGGGGAGCTCGGCTTGAAAGCATCATGAATGCTACAACAGTGCCTACTGATTTATTAATCCACACATTTCCGGGGTTTTTTTTTTTTTTTTTGCCTTAGAGAAATATGCTACCTCATCACATCATACGACCCCTAAATATTCCAGTAGAAGAAGCACAAATATTGTGACTGCGATATCTGGGAAACACTTAAACTGACGTGACCATTAGTGGCAGGGATTTCTGCTAAATTCCCGGGAATTTCTCCACAAAAATGACAGATGTATTTTTAGGGCCTCTGAATCGCGCTCGTGACTGCAAGACGACTTCTTGCAATTGCCTGCGGGGGCTTTTTCAGTTGCTTGGATCAATGACTGCTTCTCATTCTAATGTTATGTGTTTGGATTACCTGTCACAAGCCATTACGGAGGCAGGGCCTGCCTCCGTTTGGAGCCGAGCGTCTCCCTAAAAACATCTGAGGCAGTCGCGAGCGGGGGGTAAACAAAGAGGCGCGCTAATGGCTCCGAACGAATCAACAAAGGAATTTACCCCCCCTGCCCCCCAATAAAAAAAAATTGATATTCAAAAATAAAACAGCAGCCAAACTTGTTTAGGAGTGAAAACGAGGGGGAAGAGGGGAAGAAGTCTCAGTCTTTGTGGAAATTTACAACGCGGATGGCGGCCAAGATGAGAGATTTGTCTTTTTGCATGTCGTAATCCACACACGTCTCTCTGCCTGGGTGATGAAGAGCACTTTTTCTGCCTTCTCCGACGTTAAATACAGTTTAATCCAGGCGTTATTCATTTAGCATATAGGATTTCTCTGCTAGAGCCAAGAGAAAGACGTTCTGATTGATAGCCGTCGTCTTTTTTTCCCGCCCGATAAAGAGGAAAAATGGAAAGTTGTGGTTTGGTTAGGGGATGTATAATTAGGATAACAGTTCTGTATTAGGGAATTAGACTGCCAGCAAGAATCCTTTTAGAGGCTGAAGAGCAGAAAACGGGAAGTTCAAGATGAATAAAAGAATAAGAATTTGCTAGCTGGCATGCATTTATTTATTTATTTTTAAATAAAGGCATTTAATGGGATTTTTTTTGGGTGGGGAGTGAAAGTTTCAATAAATATATTTATACATGTGTATTTTTCCATTTGAGGCTTTGAGAGGAAAGCAGAAGTGAGAAAGTTTTGGGAACTTTGTAACGTTGGCATTTCTTCTTACGACAGAAAAAAGTTGACATTCTGACAGTGAGGTTTTCTGAGCGACAAGGTCCGTCAAGTTGCATTTTTATGCCATTCAACAGTGTAAAGTCACATTTTGAACTCTTATTCAGGCTTTTCCGTCTGACGTGTGTTCAGAACGTGGTTTTCCTTTGCCTTGTTGCAAAACCAATGACTGGATCTTAATGGGTTGAAGTCTTGGAAATAGCATTGCTGGCACTTAGTCTGCCGTTCCTAAAAATGGAAATCAGTTTTAGGTAAAAACAAACAAAAGAAAAACCCTGATATGCAGTTTTTATTTTGACTCGTTTCTAACCCCAAATTGTGCTGTCTTAAGTGTTTTACAGTCACTAATCATTACTCACTTTGATTTGTAGTTGAATAGTTCACATTAAGGAATCTTTATATATCAGGGTTTTTCTATGCAGGGTTCTTCAGAGATTATGAACAGTTACTATCTTAAATGCCTAAAAAAATGTAAAGAGTGGATTAATCTTATATTAAGTTATATTATAGGAACAGTAGTTTTCTAGGCACATAGAAACTACAGCACCAAAGAGGAGGAGCTAGGTCCACCAAGGTGTTTTGCACCTTGCCATGGGAGATTAAAGGATTTCTCTAATGTGCATGAAATCACAGCAACACTTCAGGTATGTTTTTGGTTAAGGAATGACATTATAAGATGATGTAAAGCTCAAAAAAGTCAATTTTACATAATACTGTCCCTTTAAAATCTATACTTCATCTTTACCTCTCAGACCTGATTATATAACAACTGAAGATAACAATTCCTTGATTCTGCTATAAAATGGCACTATGTGCCTGGAAGACACATAATACTGTTCGTATAGATTTCTAGTAAAGGAAGCTCGTTTGGTTGGGACCTCCCTGCATTCCTCTGAGCCGGGGCCAAATCTGAAGGTGGCGCAGGGAGGCAGATCTGCCGGCCGGCTCGGCCCCGCGATGCTCCGGCTGAGCAGAGATCCCCAACTGCACCTTACTCAGCACGTTCTGTTATAATTTGGACAGAAAGCGTTTGGATCGCCGTTTCTACCCTCGCTGCTAACACCGAACAAAGGAATGTGAAGCACTCGGAGGATTTCTCAGCAGAGGTCAAGTGCTGAGAGAGTCGATGAGAGCTGGGAGGCCGCATATCCCGGGGGGCCGTCTGAGGGTATTATGACTAGCAAGGCAAAGCTAAATGACCGGGCTCCACCATTAGGTGTCAGCCTTCCATCCATCCTGCATTAGAGCGGAGTGTGAGTCCCTGGGTTCTCTGCAGCTGGCCCCAGCTCAAACTGAAAGACAAGTTTTGCGTTGGAGTTCCATGCCATCTCTGCTTTCTGTGCTGACCCTATGAGAGTCGACAGCCAACAGCATGCAGTGCAGCGGCTCGTCTTACCTGGTAATCGAACAAGTTATCCACCGGCGGAGGGGAGAAGGAACCGGGCGGTGACGGGAAACCGGTAAACTCTTCGGCAGGGGGCGGAGGGGGAGGGTAGTCTGCTGGGATGGAGGCAAAAACACACACACACACGCACACACACACAAAGAAAAAAAAAGTTTATTAACAACTTCCTATTTTTACCTCCAAACTGTCACAATTATGTAAGAGTTTCTGGTGAACAAAAAACCTAAAGAAAAAAACATTATTGGGAGGCAGGAAAAGTAGAAGAATAAACATCTATGACTAGAGACTAGCAAGCAACAGGTTGTTCTGCACCCTCAAACACAGAATAATAAAAAATTATTTAACGAAGCTTCGAGGCAGATAATTTGACTCGAGGAATTTTAATAATATTTATAGTATTCGAATCATTCGAGGAATTGTTACACCTCTAACCTGTACATTATTGGGGTTTTAGATGGTAGAACACCTGCAAGTTGTGAGCAACCGTCATGGATGAAAAATACTAGTTGGTTTTAATTCACCATGTCTGAAAAGTGCAGAGTTTGTCTGTGTTCATCATTCTGATTGGGTGGAGAGATTCTGTAAACATCATATTCAAAGTTTTACCCATGATTCACAACTTGGACTAGACCATTCTTATATATGCACATGTTTGGATCTAAACCAGTCTTTCTGAACCTTTTTTGGGCCAGCGCCCCCCTAGGCTCTATCCAGGTCCCTCACCGCCCCCCACCAAAGAATTTGTAGGCTACCTTGCAGTGACCATTATTTTATTAATATTACTATCACTATTGTAGATGTTTTGATTTTTATGCTTATTTCTGTATTTATCATCAAGATAATTTCCCAGAGAATAAAAAAGCCATGGGAATAGAAATTATTTTCACAGATGTCTAAGAAAAATGCAATGAACATTCAACTTAAAATGTGTAGGCCTAACAGCAGCCAATCAAAGTGGAAAAAATATTCTTATTCTTTGCCATTTTCTAGTTGTTAAATATTTCACAAAATGACCAGATAAAAGATGTTCAACATGCCAGTTTAAACTTAGAACTATTTGCAAAACGACTGAGATCTGCAACATTAAAACATGGATAGAACTGTAACTACATTAATCATAGCTCTTCTTCTCTTCAGTGTTTCTGTCAGTTTCTGGTGGTGCAGCTCTGTGCTGCCTTCAGGAGAATGGGACATCAGAGTATCATCCATAAAACTTCACCCACATGGCATTTATTGTGCAAACCAGAGCTTTCAGTGGAAAAACAAAAGTTCCAGGACCTTTTAATGCCAAATATGAGACAGAAACATGGATTATATTTTATATAGGCCACCTGTCTATTGATTTATAGATTAATAGTTTTACTGGACAAAAATTACAAAAAACAAATATGGTTCTTAATCAAATCCTAATGGGTCAAATTGAAAGTGTCATGGAGTCATCAGCCTCATGACATTAACACTGACATGAAAAATAATATTGACGAAATAAATATATCAAATCTAATTAAAAACATAAATAAGTGATCAGTTATTTACTGTTATGGTCTGTAAGATATATTTATTCTCAGTACTAGATGTGGTTTCAACAAACCCATAACATTTCAACAATACTGTACCTTTTATCTGGAAATAGTGTCTGTTTATTTTTGCCATACAGTCCTCTGTATTAAGTATTGATTGAAAGGTCTTGCCATACCAGTTTATTCCTCTGTATTTACTTTAGTTTCTTAGTTTATTCTTGCATTTTGTTCTTCATTTATTTCCATTTAGTTTCATTTGATTAGTATTATCCTCTCTTGGTTTATTGCTATGTCCACTTTAGTTTCTTTCATTTATTTTTATCATTTATCCATTATAAGACGAATAATATAAGACGAATAATCTTCACTCATCACCTGCTGTGCCGCCTAATCGTCATGTGTTTCACATCATATGTTGATTTTTTTCACTGTTCTCTGTTTTTATGCCATAATTCACATCTAGTTCGTTGCTCCGTTTTATGTACCGCTTCTCCTGTTTCAGAGTTTTGCGCAATGTGCGCGTCATTTTTTTGTTTGTTTGTTGTTGTTTTTTTTAACCCCTAAAGTGCAGGGCGTATCGATGGGGAAAAGGCAGACTGACATAAACCTTTTAAAACAACGGAAACAATTTCGGTATCCTGATTATTGAAATTTAAAAGTGCTGTGTTGTTCCATCACCCCGTTTCATACCGGACCACTTACAGCTCCGGTGTTAACGCTATAAAATGAACGCTCTCTATCGTGATATCACTCATGGAGGGATTTCTTTATTTAAATGGGTTTGTTTTTCAGAGGGATACACAGTGAGGGTATCGTGATTTTAGTAATTACATGTTTATAAGAGTGATTTTCTGTTGTCCTTCCATGGAAGCGGGCAGCTTTCAAACGGAAATAAAACACTTTTTAATATAAGTTGCTGCTTTGACATGATCACAGCACTGCCAAAACATATGTACAAAAATCCTCAATAAAACATGAAATATTTTAAAATCAGACTCCAGACAAAGTGAATCACAGTCATCAGCGGGTGTAACGCCGGTGAAGCTACTAGCAGGAGCGGAGCTGCGCCAAGAAGCTACAAACGCTGAAGAGGAGAAGAGCTGCTGCCATCGACACCGTTGCAGCCAAGCATGGTTTAATATTACACAATACAGTTTTAGCAAGTTGCTCAAAGTCTAAACTGGTATTGTTGTAGATTTAAGGTGTAAAGTTTACCTTCGACCAAACGCCCCTAAAGGCATCCCAGCGCCCCCCTTTTGTAAAAATGTCCGCCAGCGCCCCCTGCCGTCTCTGAACGCCTCCTGGGGGGCGGTACCGCCCACGTTGAGAACCGCTAATCTAAACAATGGGCGTCATAAGTCCATTGCAAATTTGGTCCAAAACAGACGCATATTTAAAACAAAAACAGAGGCTACAATTTTCAATTATGTGAGGTCTTTTTTAAAAAGATCTAGATACATTTCTTAAAATCAAAGGAATTACATAGTTCCTTTGTATTATGGAATTATAATACAAAAGTATTTTGCTTTTAATTTAATTGGAAGATGTGGTGTAAAAAGGATTGCAAACATCCAGCAACACAAAAACAGACTTTGGTCTACCCATTTATCAAGCAGTTTCAACGAAAGAGTGACCCATATCCTGTTCTTGTGGCTGAGAAAACTCATTTCAGACGGAGAAAACTGAAAACAATTCACACCAAAAGTTTGGAACACTAGGGAAAACATGAGAACAGAGATTTACAAAGATTACCCAGACCACAAGGTTCGCACTTTGCTAGCTTCATCAAAACAGTGTGTGTTTTATAGCATCAGTTTAACATAGAGCAGATAGAAAACAACATGTTCTCATGTTTAATAAATGAAAATTCTACTTTTGTGGCCCACAAGTTCTTTCTCCTCGACACATTTGATCCAGGTGGTAAAAAGTTTGGACACCACACATCCAAACTCTTCAGGTCATTGTCCTGCTGGAAGGTGAACTTTAACCTCTGTTTTTTCCAGCCTCTAACAGGTTTTTTTCCCCCCAGTATTACCTTGAATTCAACTCCATCCATTTTCCCTGTCCTTGCTGAAGAAAATCCTTCCCACAGCATGACACAGCCACCACCATGTTTCACCATAGGAATGGTGTGGTCAGACTGAGGTGGTTTCCCATTCCACAGAACATTTTGCATGTACACCAAAATAACTGTCTTTGTCTCACCTGACCACATCGTCTTCTTTCGCATGCTGGTGTCCAAAGTGCGGCCTGGGGGCCCCTCGACTGATTTTGTAGCTCCGCCCCCCCAAATACAATTAAAAAATGACTGAAATTTGGACTGCCAACACATGTGGTTGAAACAGATGTTTTCATTTTTAATTAAAACTAAAACTAAGAACTAAAACATTTTTGTTGCACCTTATTGGCGTACGATTATTACGGATAAATTCAAACCATCTTGGATTGGAAAATGTTTGATCTTTTAATAGTCAGGCTTTTTAATTTCACAGTAAATAGGAATACTTCTACTTAGTGAGTTTTACTCCAGAGAAGACTTTAGTGGCCCCCAAATCTGCGTTTGACTAATTTATCAAAACTTGGTTAAGCAGTAAAAGTGATCCAAATTCTGTTTTTAGTTGAAACTTTTTTTCTTTTTAGTTGTTTTTTTTCCACCAACATTTGCTAATTGGAGTCTATTTTTGGAGAACGTGACCAATAGTTTTAGTTCAGTTGTGGAGTTCTGCAGCTCCTCCAGAGTCACCAAAGGCCCTTTTGGTAAGATTCTCTGAATAATTTGCCTTCCATGCTGAAAACCCTGTGTTGTTTTCATCAGTTAATTATGTGCAACTCTGTGCTGGCCTATCCTGGTGAAATAACCAAATCTTTCGGTTAGCAACATGCCAATTTCCACATGCCAGATGTCGTTTTTCCACATAGTTTCAGACATGAGAACAGTCTATTCCTCGCATTCCAGTGGAGAGGTGTACCGTCGTTTAAATCCAGCATCTCTGCAAAGTGCTGAGAAATTAGCACTAACAGCTGAATTAATTGATTCATCTTCATTTGCCTGAACCGTTATCTGTCTCCAGCTGTAAAATCAAATCAGGCGTTTTCAAAGAGGTCACGGAGTTATTAGAGAGAGAAGGAGAGTGGAGGAGACAAAAGAAGCAGCGCCTCGTTATCCCTCGTCAATCGACTGACACACATAATTGCAGCAATTTGCTTAACTAAGAAGTAATAATCTGCAGTAAGCACGGGTGTCCCACCTCCCCTCTCCACTCCCCCAGATTGAAAATGTAAAATGTCGTGTTACAAACCGGCACACAAGGTGTCTGCTCCGCTAGAGGACACGAAACATGCCAAGTGTGCGCTTCTGAAGTCCGCGCTAATCCAAGGATTGCGTCCCGCCACATGTTTCAGACGGGATAAGGAGGTTCCGTGCCAAATTAAATTCTGATTTGGCTCTTCTCGGCGCAACGACTTACACTGAATCATTTGACCGTGTACTTCTAAGTACCAAACCAGACATGAGCTTTGCAAATTAAAGGCTTTTATGGGGGACGTAATGGGAATTTGTTCCAACGCAGAGACTTTGATGAGTCCTGTTCAGAAATTCCATTTGCTTTTCCGTGGCTTTTATCTGTTTTCATTAGGATCTAATTGATGTCATCAGTGTAGTTTATCCAAGGCAGCTGACCAAATTAATTAAGCGCAGTCTTCGGGCTGCCTCCGCGAAACGCGCAGCAAAGGGGGAAACGGAGGCGGGGAGATAATGCGGCGCGGAGCAAGCCGGACACGTCTGCGTCTCCACGCCGAAGGGGGAAAAAAATGCGAGAGCTGCATTAAACATTCCCACTGGGCGTTTGAGGCCGTCCATGTGAATTGTTTATATAATAACCTTGTGACCTCCATAGAAAAAAAAGCCCTCCAGAGTGTAACAGCTCCTCTGAACCTCTGAGACCGAACAGAAGACGTGCCTCTCTACAACAAGGTTCTGCCTCGCCACCCTCCTCCTCCTCATCCTTTTTGAGAGAGTACGTCGCATGTAACTTGTGGCTTAGAGAGAATTAGAACACTAAGTTCATGTCTATTTCTCTCAGACATCCAACATGTTTAGGACTTACCGTTTCATGGAAACACAAGAGCTGTAAATGTTTCAGAGACACATGATTTATTGAACAGGTCTTATGGTTTCTGCATGCGGAACGGGAGCTGCTAAGCGTCTTTGCTGAAAGGTTCTTGACCTTCTTTTCCTGCCGCCGCTCCACCTCACCGCTCCAGACATTTAGGACCGGAACGCGCTTGTGCGCCGCCGGTGTTTGCGTTCCCTGCAGTCCCTTTGAGAACAACCGTTTTCTCCCAAATGACTGCACTCGACCTTGGAGCTGTTTGTTGCCTACTCAGGGTCAGCAGAGAGTCACATGTGATGTTACGGCTCATTTCCATAATTGCGCGTTTTTTGAAATGGAGCTGCGTGAAAATGTGTCTGCATCGAGAGTGCAACAAATGTACGTGCGGCGGTCCTTATGCGAGACGTCAGTTAAGGCCAATTAACTCGGTTGTGCTACATGGGAACAGACTCGTAAATGAAGTCCGTAACACTCAATTCGGTGAAATCTACATTTGAAAAACGGCAAAAAGACAGGTGGATTGCAACGTTTCGACATATTTTTATGGAGGTGCTACAACATGTTGGTGTTTTACAGGGATTGACTGATTTATATCTTTATCCACCAAATAGAGGTTTTATTTCTAAAGAAATGCATATCTGCATTTCATTCAGGCAGAGTGTGAGAGTAAGGCTTAAAGATAACATGAAGGCTAAACAGAGTGCAGAAAATTTGCTCTACCATGGAACATACTGGATTTAGTTTGAAGCTTCTTAGAACCTATTATCCACTAGAGAAAACACACAGAGGCCACAGTTTAATCATTACTAGCCAAGGGAATAAACTAACATATGAGATGGTAATGCAATTTTTAAATGATAACTCTAATACTTCAAGAATTTCAATTCAAATCTTACAGTGTTATCACATTTGATAGTCCGGTAAACTCGGTTATATTGGGGACCAAAACTGAAACATTTGTTCCACTTTGAACTGGTGAGGTTTCCTTTCACACTGCGCTGAGTCAAACAAACTAAACCTATGAGCAACCAGTTCCTCTCCTCGCTCGTGGTGGCGCTGAACCAGGAAGTACTGAAGGAAGCGACACAAAACCTATGAAGAAGAAATTAGCATAACTTCGTTCTTCACAAAATGCAAACAAAAATGGAGCGGCGTCAAATTTCAGTTGTAGGATTTCTCTTTTGTCTTTGGCTAAATATCATGAACAATTTTTCCTGGCAGTGTTTTGGCTGCATTTACCCAGAATGCCTTGTGCTATAGTCTGCTTCCTACTTTTGGAGTGGTCTCCGGTCACATATGCATTCGAACCACGCCAGAGTTCACTTCAACCAAACTGAGACCTAAGTTTGAAGACATACCAGAGTTCATTTTCTTATATATTAATACTTATTATAATGGCTTCATTAAGGGCAAAGTGGATTTGTCGTCAAATTCTTTATTTGACTGTACAAATGTGTCAAATGAAGCTGATTCTTATATTAGAAAGCCTATGGTACTATAATCTTGGTGTCACTGATATTGTACTTTCACCTTGAGAAAAAATACTGAGTTTTGCTAAATGGCTTCTTCATATGCTTTATTTAAAAGTTGTACTGAGCATTGCAAAAATAAAAAGTAATTTACAGAATAAAAAGTTAACTTTTCAGCCTTTCTTATGATTTGAATCTTCTAAGATGATACCTTCAAAAGTGTCTCTAATGGGCCTTGTATAATTCAGGCATTCCAAATAGAGCCTTTCAAGTAGCTTTATAAATATTTCAAGTACTTTTCATACAGTAGAAAACAAAATTTCTCAGTGTCGCTATTTTCTAGTTTGCTGCAGCTCTCCTACACACAACCAAGAAAGAAATTTGCGTGCTTGAAGCTCAGCTGGGTCCTTTCATGCATGTTTTCTGCTCACAGTGCCTTGGAAAGCTCCTCATGCTCATTGAACCTTTTGACATTCTGTCACCTATCACCCAAAATCCTCTAAGTGTGTTATTGGGGTTTAATGAGACAGACCTACACAAACTAGCTCATGGTTGGAAAGTGATAGGGAAAAAGTGGTTTTCGATCCTACAAATAAAAATGTACAAGACATGCATGTGCATTCAACCTTCCTGAGACAATACTGTCTAGAACCACCGTTCACTGAATATACTGCGGCGAAGTTCTTACGGGAACGCCAGTAAAAGCTTTGCCCATCTACAGACATAAGCTTTTGGATTGAAGATGCTGCAAGTTCTGCCAAAGACTTCTAATTGGATTTAGGTTTAAACTTTGGGTCATTGGAAACCCTAATAAAGCGTTGATCCATGTAGCATCAGATGTGTGTTTAGGGCTGTTTCGTTCAAGCATGAAGGAAAACGACTGAAAATTGAACTGCTGGCTTTATTCACAAGGCTTTTGCAGCCTCTAATTCAGGGTTAGTCAAACTTCAGTCCTCCAGGACTGGCATGTGGAACGTCTAGCTTTGATACAACTGCATCAAATATTTGGTCATTTTCTGGACTCTGCAGGAGTTCATTGAATGGTAAACTTCTACCATTCAGTAGGTGAATTCTTAAGGCAATTTGTTGCGCTGGATTTTATAAAAAAGGCTAAATACAAAAAAAGAGGCAAAATATGTAGTTTTACTTCTACTTGTAAATTATAATAATTGGAAAATCGTGAAACATCTCATAAAATATTCTGTTCTTTTTTAAGAGATGTACATGTAAGGATGTGTAATCTCATAATGTATCTCGGAAATAGAAAGTATTTTAATTGCACGTAAATAAATTGTATTCATCTGTCGAAAGACGTCAACAAAAATGTGTGCAGTAACTGAAGAAAAAGTTAGGACACCCCAGGCCCCAGCAGATGGTGTTGTCCCATTGGTTGACAACTTCAGTGGGAATCTTCTTGTGTCAACATGTCAGTCTCTGACAACAGTTTCTTGCACTCTTGGACTTTCCATTTGTGAACTCTCAGCCAGTCATTGGTAGATTTACTGGAATGTTTTGGACCATCATTTTGATGCAGGGTCCAAGTTCTCCTTCAGCTTAATTTCATTAAAAATATTTCTACAGATAGTTGTCCTTTTTCTTAACCAACCCTCTGGTAGCAGAATTTAAGATGAATGGATGCAAATCCCATGATGAGCATTTAAGGTTTTTTGAAACTTCCTTTAGCACCTTGTGGTCTGCTTCGAGAGTAAAGTTGCCTGGACGGCTACATGTCTAGATGCTAACATTTGCTTTGACTGTCCCACCCTTGTAGACTCACTTCACAGCAGAGTGGCTGATTTCAGAGTTAAATCCCCTTAAATTGCACAAGTTAGTTAATTTAGTGAAATTAAAAAATATTGAGGTGATTAGTTTGTATATATTTTTTTAAGATTGGATAACTAATTAGGTTTTACAGTGCAGGAGCTGATTTGTCTTTCACTTGTTGATGATTGGGCAATATTGCAGGCCAACTGGTGTGTAAAAGTGTGAATTCAAGCAGGGAGAATATTGCGTAATTAGCAACAGAAAACTTACAAAACATGAAACCAAATGTGTATTTCTTGTCTAGTCCTATTTTAAATATTACAGAAAAGACTAAAATCAGAAATATTTGCCATTCAATTGGAAACGTCACTTGTGTTTCCCCTGTATTTTACCACTTCTCTTTTCCAGGAGGAAATTCCTAAGCTGCCTTTCTCCTGATCAATGGACATTCTTCTGGTCTCCACTGAAATCATGGCATATTTGAGATTTTTTATTTTAATTTTTTTCACTCAGAACAATCTTAAAGTGAATGTTTTGAACTGAAAAACTTCATTGGCAAAACTCATTTATATTTTTACGAGTCACAACAAGAGCCCATAAGTTCCCACCGCAGCTGCTGCATTTGCTGAGAAACATTTCCACGCTCTGGCCAGCGCCACCAGGAATCAAACCCACTTAAAACAAAACAACAACAACAACAAAAAAACAAAGTAAAACCAAAAAAAAACTTCCCTTTTACGTCACTTGATATGTTCTATTTGCAACAAATCAGAAACCAACAGGGCTCAAAGCAGGCGAGCTCCCTCTGTGCTGCGGGTTAGTGCGGCTGCTAATGGCGTCGCGCTCTATGGCGGCGCGCGGCAGGCTGAAGGGAGCTGCAGGAGGAGGGGAGGACGGATCCTGTGCTGTGAATGAAACCGACTCCATTTGCGACAATTGGGAGATGAAAGCGCCGAGTGAGCCGCTAATGAGAGAAGCAGCAGGAACACCTCCTTAATACGACAACTTCCCCTCCCTTTATTGAGCAATTACTTTTAAGTAGCTGCTTTGTGAACGAGGAATCCTAATCAGTGATTAAAGCTATTGGAGGGAGCCGTAAGAGGTGTAATTGGTTATCGGGCCGACCAGTGTTGTGGAGCAGACGATAAAGAGCCGAGCGATGGATCCAGCTGTGACACTCGCGCTAATATTAGACTTTGTTTTTCATATTAGCGATGTTTATGGTCGGCTTTCGCGACCAAATGTGGCTAACAGTGGCTAATTAAATTTCCTACTCAAATTAAACGCTTTAAATGTTCGATGTCAGAAATTTCACACAGCAGAAAATCCTTTTCATTTCAAAGTAGTAGGGAGGATTAGTTACATCAGTAAGCGGTGAGGGGAGGAACACTACACATTGAAGGCTAAGCATATGTTAGCAGATTTGCATATGTACAATTTCACCAGAGTTCTGTGTGGCGGCCATCTGGCTTGTAAAGATTTAGGACAATAGCCATGAAGTGCAATTCTCACACAAAGTGTCCAACACTTGACAGAAAGGAAAGGAAGAAAGAGGCTGCGAACTGAAGAAACCTAAAATACAGGGCGAGGGTGTTTTTGGCCGCACACAGTGGAAATTATCTCCCGACAACCTGAGCCTGATTTACGGGTTGAAAGCCGGAGTCGCCGCTGTCTGAGAGCCTCAGCGGGATCCAAAAAAAAAAAGAAAAGAGATTGTGTGTTGGGGTTGGGACTGTAGGTCCACATGTGGAGCTGAACTGTTAAAGTCACAGAACCGGAGTTTCGAGATTCCTGAGAAGGAAGGAACTGGGTTTGTTTTTAGGTCTGCGAAGACATCTTATCCAAGAGGAATCCTCGGCTCTGGCTTGCTCTGGTATTCAACCCCATGCGGGGGTCTTCAGCCTCTTCAGGGTCAGTCGGTTCATGTACGTATCGCTGCCCTGCGCCCCACAAGCTCTGCACGTCTGCAGGCTCAGACAGATGAGGTCTGCACAAACGCATTACTAAACTGTAACAAATTAAAAAAGGGATAGTTCTGAAAGTGAAATACTAATAAATGTTTACAGCAAACTCTCTCAGCATCTACATTTTATAGAAACCCCTGAGGCTAAAGCTAACGGGTAGTCCGAGAAGACCCAACACCAGAGGGGGTTTCTACCGACTTAAAATAACTACAGACTTGTAGTATTTCAAAGCAGTTCACACACTTTGATAAATCTTAAAAGGTTTCCTTTTATTGTTTTTTTTTTTAAGTCAATGATTCTACACACAGTAAATAGAAGGAAGGAGGCGGTGCGCCACCTGTGATCTTCCTGTGTGAAACACAAATTGAGAGAGGAAAATGTAAACCACGACCAATATAACTACACCTGAAACAGTTCAAGAGAATAAAGTTTTCTGTCAGTTAGTTCATTCTGATCGGAAACCCGTTACATCTCATGAAGTGTTTCACACAGGAAGATCCAATGTGGTGCCCAGTCTCTTTCCTTTATCTCCTCTATAAATAATAATAGACTTCTATATGCACAACCACCCTGAAACAAATACTCAATTATCCAGTTCGGACCAGAGAAAATCTAATGCGGTCCATCTGCATTAAAAACGGCTACAAGTAAATAGGCTTTGGCCAGGACTACCTTGAAAAAGAGGTTTTTAATCTTAATGGACTTTTTATTCTAAAGGTTAAACAAAAACAAAAAGTAAAAAAAAGTTATTTCACAGATAAAACCGTCACAAAATTTTTTTTTAAATATCCTTAGATGTCTACATCATAAAGAGAAAACAGCTATATTAGCAATTAGCCGATTAGCTACGTATCACATTGTTCTCATATCACCTTTATCTTGCAATGTTTTCTCTTTATTTCTTTATTTTTCTCTTTACATTTATTTTGATGTCACAAAAATAAATGTAAAGACGGTAGAGGCCTCAAAAATGTCTTTGTAGCCAAGTGTCATTGACCACAACCAACAGTTTTAAAGTAGACTGTCAACAAAAAAAATGGCAGTTTTAAGCTAGGTTTATAGTTGACACTGTCCACAGCTAAACATCAGCCTCGCACGCTGTAGCAGCGCCTGATAGTGGAACTCTGAATTTTTGTAAATCTGAAGAAATACTTCCTTCCTTATTAAAAAAATCAGAGTCTCAAAAATATCTAAAAAAAATAAATAAAAAAAAGGGTGTCGAGCTTAAAGCGGTTGACTGGTGTGCGGCGCTCATGCTAGCTTACAGCTACTTTATTTACTTTAAGAGCAACTGAATAGCATTTTGTGAAGATGAATCTCATTTTCACTCAGCTTTGTGACACCTCCAACACTAAATCAGGACTCCAACAGTTTTAGGATTTTAACAAAACCTCACTTCAACAAATCCAGAACGTTGTCCTTTAAGGAGCCAGAAATGTGCAGCCCTTTCCACACAAACAGGACAAACTCTTTTTAAGTCCTTGGTGACAGTCCACATGTTTCATCTCCACATCCTGGACCCAAATGAGCTGTGGCAGAGGTGGAGAGCACATTGTTTTGACATAATTATGGACCAGTTTTTTTTTTTTTTCCCCCATCTTCCGCTGGAGAAGAGCAGCTGAGCCCAGCTCTTAATTAGTATGATATGTATAGAAGAGTGATTTATGACTTAGTTTAGTTTGGAGATCCTATGGAGGGATTCTTTGGAGATGCTCTCCTTTTAAGTATGAAAGCAAGCAAAATTAGCTACTCAGTGAACGAGAAGAGAAACCGAGATCAGGAACGACAGATTATCTTTCGCACATAAAAGTTAAGAAACTAATATTGAGAGAAGGGTTCAAAGCTACGAGCTTTCTTATCCGGGAGCCCAAACAATAAATTGCCCTCACATTCACTGAAATGTGTGGTCTGTGAGGTTTTTCTAATGACTCAACGAGATATTCATCAAAGGTGAGCAGGAAGTCTTTGTTTCTTTTCTTCTAAACAAGCCTGAGAGAGGGTAAACGAAGCCAGTCAAATGTCACTGCAAGCAGCCGCTGCTGCGCGCACTCAGCTAGTTTCAGAACACGACACCTTCGAGCCGCTGCCATGACGGGAATCCTCCGCCGCAGAACCAGGTCCTGCTTCTACTTTCACAGGGGATTTTCTCGTCTGGTAAAATGGCATGTGTGTGTCCAGGAGCATATGGCACACAATCAGTTTCCTTTAACTCTAAGAAACCTTACAGGTTCAACTGTCTCGCTGACTGTCATTCCTCTGCTTGAGGTAATTCACTTTAATAATGGACCAGAACATCAAACCTTTTTACTATTAAGGACATTTTTATGGCAACATTAACTGAACTTGGTGACTTTATCTTTGTCATTGTGCCTCAAGAAATAAATCCTGAAGTGAAATAGAAGGACTTCATCGTTAAATGCTTGTCTATATAAGGTCTAAGAAGAATTGGAGTTTGTTAAAATAGCATGAACCTGACGCCTGGGTTGCACCAAGGAAGCGATCTAGCAAAAGATTGAAAGGGGTTTCTGCTTTCTGGATGGTCTCCTCCGCTTTGAAATTCAAGAATTTGGCCGAACAAACTGAGAAATCTCTAGATAAGCAACAAATGGAAGGTTTCATGGTTTTAGAACAATAGAGAAGGAGCTTGGCTGACACATTGTTTCGTTCTTTTGGGTCGACTCTGTCCAAGCCCTTGTCATGGAGTCCAACTTACTGGTCAACATTGTTAAATCCAGTCTGATAGAGAACAATGATATGCTGGAAAGCTGGCTTCGCAACCATCCATTAAGAAATAAAGCACTCTCACCAGGATTTAGATTCATTTCAGTGTCGGTCACTCCATCTTTTTTTGTCATCTGGGTCATGGCTGACTTCATTTCAATAAAAAAGTTCCTCAAGATGAAAGAATAGTTAGCACGGAATAACAGAGATTCGTATTACAAACACACTGAATGTCTCCCATGAAATGCCTACAGATGTTTTCAGTCAAAACTTACAAGATAACAATTACTAAAACACTCTACTAATCAGCTCTTTACAGCCAGAGAAGTTATTACCCAGTGTAAGACTAAGGAAATTCCTCCCCACCAAGCTTCCACAGTGCTGCTGAGAAAAGAAAACGAAGAAAAATACTAAATAGTAAATCCAAAATCCTGCAGTTCATACTCGAGTTAAATGTTTGCTGAATCAGGAGGAACCAAGTCCTTGTAGAAGACACTTTTACAAAACTTTGAGAGGACTTGGAGACTCAGAACTGGCTGAAGGTATTTTAAGAATGTTTTTAATGAAGAATGTCTTGACTAGGAACTTTTACCTCTGCCCAACACTTCCTGATATCTGAGCACCTAGATTCTTTTATGCAAATGTTACCATAAAACTTGTGCAAATCAAAAATAATGGACCATTGTCATTTTAATGTACCGGAGGATATTCACCACCCTTGAAAGTAACTCTTAGATTATATCAATTGGTCTTTTTTCCAAAATGTGGAAGGTGTGGTGCAGTATTTTGTGGATTTTCTAAACTGCAGTAATGAAATTCAACATGTAGTAGGCTTCTCCTTCTTTACATATAAATTCACTCAGCAGGAATTAGGGTTGTTGTCACTCATTTTTAGGTTGAAAACACTGGAAATGGAAAACAAAAAGTGTTTAGCTGTAAAAATGAAAACCCAAGGCCAGCTGAAGCTCAGTTATTGTGTTCTTAACTCATCAGCAGCATCTGAGGAAAAAAATCATATCACAATACTACAGGTTCAGAGGCGAATGTCAAGATTGGGAGAAATGAAATACTTCACTCTGACGATGTCAGACTTTAAACATTTCAAGTTACAGAGTAAAAGATCGACTGGAATACAAACATAATACAGGAGCAAAAACAACCACTGTTCAAGATTTACACCCACTTTGCAGAAGCTGCAGACACAAGGAGAAGTTGAGAGTCTGCTGTGCTCCACTTAGAGAAAAGTTGCCTTCGTATGAGCCCAGAGCGCGGTGTCTGTGGTATCTACAGGGAGGCCGATCCACTCGATGGTGGGTTTCCTGTAAATTCTCCTGGTGACACCCATGAGGGACTCTGACATAACAACCGGTAGTCAGTTTGCCTCTGGCCAGTCAAGCAGGGAGGAATAAAAACAGCTTATGCACATGTTTGAACTGCTCTTAGCAAACAATTAGCAGCAGCTTTTGTTGGAACTTCGTGTTAAAGTTGCTCCTTTTTTTCCCCCCCTTCTCACCCTCAAACTAAAAACAGCACTTGTCGGATGTTTAACTTTCACTTTGATAAGTCTCCTCACCGTCCCGAAAAGAAAGAAAAAAACAAAACGTAGTGCCCTTGATGATTGGCGAGCCAGACATTATGAAACCGCGCCGAAAGTTGCGTATTAGTCAGTAATTAAGCAAGTGGGTTTAGGGCTTTTTCATGCGATCCTATCTGCACACGGTAGATTCTTATCACTCAATATGACATTTTGAGAGAAGATGCAGAAAAATGACTAATTTGTAAGAACGTTTAGCACTATTTGTTCGGCTCACGCACGTGTCTAAATTAGTTTCAGGCCGCAAAAATAAAAAAAAAGGATTGTGAAGAGAGATCAATCTATTAAAATTTTGTGAGTTCGCCTTCTGAAAGGCAAACATGACTCAAGCAGAAACCGTTTCGAGTGTCTGACTTCTGTCCTCGACATCACGTCTTGCACTGATACGCAAACCTCGTCACCGGCGCATGTGACCCCAGGCTGGCAGCAGCTTTCAACTCAGCTATGATCGACTGTTGGCGATAATAAGGATGGAGCCCATTTTGAAGTTTGATCACATTCTTGAAACAGAAAAGTCGTCAGTGTTGAAACTAAGGTGTTATGAGTGCAGGGTGTTATACTTGGGGTGGGAATGCAGGTCAGATTTACATGTGAATCGGGTCAAACGACAAAATGCAGTGAGGACAGCGCTGCTCAGTTTCTCCAGCTGTCCAATTGGGGGCAGCAAAGTGCCAGAACTGGAAAAAACAGAATTGCTTTTCAGAAGCAGATGTGGGTGATTTCACCTCTTTGTCATCAGGTGCATTTGTGGTTTCGGAAGATATTTTTCAGACGTGTCATGCTCACTTTGATGAATTGGAAGTAATTTTATATCCAAAATAAATATAGAAATAAAGTCCAGCGTTTCCCCAAGCGTATTATAAGCCTGGCGGGCCACCAGGCTTTACTTGCAGCCCCACCAGGCTAAGCACTGCTTATTTATTTGAGTCTGTTTAAAATGCTTGCATATTCTAAGACTTTATAGTTGATGTTCAGGTGTTAATTTTCCAATAACACATGATTATCAAGTGATATTTTCAAATTTCCTGTCAACGTTTAACATTTTTTAACTCAAAAACACGACGGGGCGCTGGATGGATGACTGCTCTAGCGCCCAACCACCAGGCTTAGCAAGTTTTCTGGGAGAAACCTTTAAGTCTATCCATGAAAAATAATAAAGTATTTCAAGTCCATGTCTTAGTTAATATTTTACTATGTGGTTTAATTTATTAATTAGTTTCTTATTGTGACAGTCTATCTTTTTAAGTTATTTTCAAACAGAAAAATGCCCTTGTTCTACTACTTCTCTACAGATAACACATATTTATTTTAAAAATCACAACTGACCTTCACATATGTCATCCAGCATATATAGGATAACCCTAAACCCCAACATGCGACCTGATATAAGAAATTTTAAGTAAAGGGTCACCGTCTGAGACTTCATGCGCTCCTGCTGGGCTTTAATCAGAACAAGTATGTCCCTTTAAAAAAAAAAAGAAGATGAGTGGGGTCAAACCTCGCCCCCCCCCCCTTGCACAGCCTCCTTTGTCCCCACAATAAACACGGCCCCTGACTGCTCACTGCAGCCCTGATGCCGGTCCCTGCTAGACAAAAGACACATCCACTCGCTGCGCCAAATTGACTTATTTTTTATGCTAATCCCAGATTTTTTTTTATCAGACTGTTCCCCCCACCCCTTACTTGACATAGAGGAATTAACTAAAAAAATAATAAAAAATGAGAAGAGACCCCCGATTATCTGTTCATAAAGATGTCTTATCCCCTGACAAGAAGAAAGGTCTGCAGAAGGCTTTAGCGCTCCTGTTTGCACGTTCGAAATGCCGATGCTAATCTAAATCATATTAAAGACACATGTTTAACCAGAAAATGAACACAGATTTTAGTGGACACATCAGCCAAAACCTAATCAGATCTGAGCAGTGTGGAAATGCAAAGCATCTCCTAAAGCGCTGACATTGCTTTCAACATTAAAGTCCTGCAAAATGGATTCTTGATCAAATCAAAAGTAAAAACAAATACTTATCTACTGTAATATTCCTGACTCTTTTAAATAATAGTGCTTCATTAACCCTGTGAGCATGTAGACGAAGAAAAGCTGCAAGAGAGGTGATGGGAAGTGATTTCATGTAAAATAGGGAAGTGATATTTCTGCCTTAAAATGAGAAAACATTTTACTACTAGAAGGTTACAGTATTTAGTTTTTTGCAGACATTTACAAAAAGGAGTAAAACATATATATAATCCAAAGAAAATCTAAATCAAAGACTGATACCTCTGTTTTATGAGAATGCAAATCACTGTTTTATTGATTAAAAGTAAGTAAAAGAAATGGTGCAGAGGAGTTTTAAAAAAGTTCAGTTTTATTTCTGTAAAGTTGGGGGAAAAAAATACTGCTTTTTCTGCTGCAAAAGGTTGGAAGTGTTTCCATAACGGCTGCTTATTATTTTACATGCAGCAGGTTGCCATCACACGTCTCAACCTTTTCATGCCAGCCGACCTTCACAGAAGAACTCTGAACCATTTAGAAGTCAAATTGTGAATCCCGCCAAAAGAAAAACTGAAATAAAACTAATTTACACAACTCACCCAAAGTTCCCGTACTTTCGTTCAGAGTAAAAAGTAAGACGATTGCATCACGTCATCCTTTTTTTCCCCCCAAAAAACTAAAAGGAAAACCCAAGTAGTGACTTCCTTTTCCGGAACCAATTTATTTTTTGCAGTTGACCTTTCCATCAGCCTTTTAAGAAGTGGATCAAATGTACAAAAACTCAATATTTTAGGTTTATTGTTACATGGAAGATTAAATCACAGCAAAAAAAAAACAAAAAAAGTCCTTGTCTAGGTATTTCAGCTGACACAGCTACATTTTATTTTGAATAATCTAGATGTCCTCTACAACAAAAATCTGAAATGCATGAATTTCCGTGAATAATTTGGAGTTACGATTCGCAGAAAAACTCTGAACCGCAATTAGACGGGGGTTCAGTGTAGCTCTGTGGCATAAATATCCAGTGCCTCCATGAATGAGCTGCTGATGTCACTTTACCACAATTTACTTATATACGGCTTTCTTCTACACTTCACGTGGCATGAAATTGGCTTAATGCAGTTTTTTTCAAAGTGATGGCCAGTAGGTGGCGCTAAGGAGGCCTCAGGACGTTGGAGGGAATGAGAAGGGGAAAAAAAGCTAAAACTATTGAATCTAATACATTTTTTACCATAAATTTTCAATGACTTTTTTTTTAAATCATAAAATCTAGCCCGTTTTTTAATCATTATCAAAACATAAAAATAATCAATTAACTTTAAAATATTATTTACCTCACTCATCTTTCTGATTGGTTGGCAGTAAAATTCACCAAGCTGCTTTGCTCCTAAGGTACCAAACCAGGAATGGACAAGTTCCTGACCAGAAAGACTTGTTGTGACAGCAATAGCCCTCTAGGAGGCGCAGCACTTACTTTGACACCAACTGTGATAAAAACAGGATAAATGTAGTACTGACTGAGCAGCAGATGAATTGGTGTCCTGGGGTGACACTGTGTAAACAAAGAGCTGCTTTATGTCTGAATCCGCTTGTAGTGTTAAAGGTCCAATGAGAAATATGCTATGAACACGCTCCATTATGAATTCTATTGAAAATCTGGCAATAAATTAAGCAATAACCAGCAGTAAATGCGTCTGACACATTAGCACACTAACCATTTGTTAGCTGGCCTTCTGAAAAAAACAAACACATAAATTGATTAGTGTCGGCCTACGTCAAGTTTTTTTTTTTGTCTTCAAAAATAAAAAGGGTTGGATTAACAAGTTGTTTTAAAATCCATCTGATTTTGAGGAAACCTTTTGGACGTTTTTCAGGAAACGCTCACTGGGAGTTCGTTAGCTGAAGCCGGGAAACAAAACATAAAAAACAATGACGCTGCTGCAGGCGTCGGCGCCACAAAGTCAAAACACTGCAAACTGAGAATGGACGTGCCAACGAGCTGCTGAGGAATCTGACTCACAATACACACACCCAGCGTAAAAAAAAGGGCTAAAAACTTTATTCAGTGTCTCCACGCCTCTGATAATTAAAGCTGGAACAGAAACTGCAACAATACAAGAACGTTTCAGGGATAAATCTCTATTATTATGGTGCTGTTATTAAACAGATGATGCAACCGGTTTTGTTCAGCTACTCAAATCACCCTTCACTATATCCTAGAACTTTGTCACAGAAATTATTTTGAGTTAATTGTTTTGATTTTTTTTATTTCGTATGTGTGCAGCAGTTTTAACTAAATAAAACAACTTTCTAATGGTCTCTTCTGCTGATAATGACCTGTACAGAGGAAGTGAATCATTTTTTGTAGATTAGTTCTTAAAAATTCAATTCAATTTTGACACGCTTCATGCTAAATTAGGAGAAGGAGGGTCTTAGTGCTGTCAAACATGCTCGAGCTCACACCCTTCAAAAAAGGCGAAAAAGTAAAAGGAAAAAAAAGAAGAAAAAAACAGAAAACTACTAAATTTTGTTGACGTCGTCTACAGACCTGAAGTCTCCATATAGCTAGACAGAACTCCAGATGGAGCAGAAACAGTGTGATGGAAAATCATCATGGTGGCTTTAGAACTATTGCTTTAAAACTGACTTATCATGCACATGGTTTGCAAATTTTAAATTCATTCCATGTTTTCATGCTCAGAAAGAAAATTCTTTACAGAACTAGGCCAGCTGCAATAAGCAATAAACCAGTTAATCACATGATCCATTGAAACGAGCTCAATAACTTCTATTTGCATGAGTTATTGTTTTTCTCTTTTCTATCTTTCTACCAAAAACTGGATGATAAAAGTCTTCAGTCTGGTGCTTTGGTCTCAACCAGACCACTTTTTGACAAACACGGAGACTTCATAATTAACTTTAAAGTTTCTGTTTTGTTTATATATTTTTGGATTTTTAAAATGTCTTCCACTTCCTGTGTTAAATGTTCATTACAATTTAAAGTTCATTGATCTTTGAGAATGTCTTCTTGCATTATTTTGCCATTGTTCTTATATTACTTGAAAATAATGTCAAAACAACAATATTATCATGTATCACAATAACTTCTGGGACAATTTATCGTCCAGCAAAATGATTCATCGAGTGATGCCTAAACAGAAGTAAGATGTGTGTGTAGCAGCCTGACCACGCAGTCACACGATTCTGTCCTTTAGGGAAACTATTGGTGACTTTTGTGAAGGTTTTTCAGTTTACAGCAGCCGCTCACTCCTAACTGGAACGCTGTTAATGTCTCCATAATGAGTCAAAGTCATTTCATGTTCCTCAAGTAGAAACCAACCCAGCTATTCTCACCAGTCAGAGAAATGACTGTCGCAGGTATTTCAATGGGCTTGTTTATGTTTGATTTACTGTTTTACTCTGCAAAACTCCGTTTTTGTCCTTCAGTTAGAAGTACATTCATCAGAGAGCAAATATTTGAAAATTGCCTTTGGTTTAATGCAAGAGTATAGAAACAAAAATAGTTTTTTTTCCAGACTACATAAGCAAGATATCTCCTTACTGAATCTCTCTAATAGCCGTGTGTTAAACGTCTTGTTTCTTTTTGGGGGGTTTTCTTGTTTGTTTGCCCTCTTTTCAGCGGTGGGCAAACCTGAAAAAGCAGCCGTCTAAGAACAATTTTCACAAAGCCAACATCTGCAGCAGAAGAAGATCTGAAGTCAAACCGCAAACCCCCACTGACAGCCGTGTTTTCAGCCTCACAGTGTGATCACTACACGCCGAATTTCATAACCGTTTCCCCTGTTTTGGAAATCTAGGTGCTCTCAGGGGGGGTTTGAGGGTAGACGTTTAGATAATGCTCATGTTACAACATATCAGCCAGACAGGAAGTTGGAAGACGCACGGCTGCGCGCCATCGCCTCTGTGCCACGTCCCGCCGTTAGAACATCTTGGACGCTGGAGACTTCACAACAAATTCTGAAAAGTTTGCAAACGTTCCGGCGAACGACTCAGAGCGTCGCGTTTATAACTTATTAAAACATGACCGCTTTTTCAATTCAAATAAGCAATCCTGACGGCTTTGACTTTTCACCGTGCTTGTCCATCTGCAGCCTACTTCCTGTGTTTTACCATACTCTTATTTAAATAAAAATATTTTTGATATAATTTGCATAAATTGTCCCAATGTTGTTCCTCTTTGAGTCAAAATCCTGAGCTTGTAAAATTAGCTTTTTAAAATAGAATGTTTTACCTTTAAGGGAAAAAAAACAACAACAAATGGCTCTCCTGGAGTAAACACCAAGAATCTTTCATAAATATGCTTTTTCTAAAATAAAATACCCCAATTATCATCTATATTCGCTCAAAATTCTATTACCCTTTGCAGATAGTTGCTTTTTAAAAAAAACTTGAGTTTTACAATTTGAAGAAGAAAGCTATTAGCTTAATATTTCAACCTGCACTAAAAAAATTAAACACCCACACACTCACTACGTGCAATTACCATGTTGAAACTAAGACAGAAGTCTTTTTTTTTTTTTTTAAATAAACCATCGTGTCCCCGGAGACGTAAAAAAAAACAACAAAAAAAACACTCAACATAAGGCTTCCTGAACTCACACATGACTGCAAACCACAGCACTTGCACTGTTTATTCAGTATTATTCATGCAGGAACTCCACCTCCCTCCTTCCCTCCCTACATCTAAAATGTCAATACCGTCAACTGCTCAGAGTCCCTCATTCTCACCACTGTTCTTAAATTAACACCTCTAACAGAGCCTCACTCCAGGACGGGCTCAGTACAACGCCGTTACAACGGCTACAGAGGAAAAATGATGCGAGTCAGCACCTTTTTAAGCCACGCACTATTCTGACCCCTTGAACTTTCTCACGTTTTATCATGTTACAATCGCAAACTTCCATGTATTTTATTGAGATTTTCATGTGACAGATTAATGTAGACCAGTGCATAATTGTGATGTGAAAGAAAAGGGAAGCTGATAAATCTAAAAGGTGCAACTAAATGCCTTTAGAAGCTGACTTGAGCTGTTAGATTTTAACAGAGATGGGAAGATGGATGAGGCTAATTCAGGGTAATTTTGGAAGAAAACCTATTAGTCTGAATATTAGAGAACATCAACCTTAAAGTGACAGGAAGACAGGGCAGAGTCACAAACGGTGGCCGGTCATTGGCTAACCCTGCCAACTGATCTGTTGTTCGTACTGGAAGGCAAGTCTCCGAACTCCTGGAATAAGCAGTTCCCCTCCAAAACAGGTGGTGGCAGCAGTAAATATCAATATAATCTCACATTTAATAACATAGAAATACCCTCAAGAAAATATTTTCTATCTTTGATGAGCCGTTTTGAAAATATGGATGCGCCAATGTGGCTCCAATGACTTAGACTGAACCATATTCATCTGTTATTCTCTGTGTTAGGGACAAAGGCGAAAATCAGCAGCATTGGGTGTAAAGGTTACCACAAAAACAAAAAGTGTTAAAAACAATATACATATAAAAAAAACAAGATTAACAATGACAACAATAGCAGTAATAATAATAATATTCTTTACTGGACTATAACAGAAAACACTGTTCAGTTATTAGAAATAGGAATATTGGACCCGTGATCCAGTGCGACCTGGTGTTGCTGGGAAAGGTGCTTCTACAAAGTGCTGACTAAAGGATACTATTTTTTGAAATAAAAAAGCTGAATATTACTTATCCTTTATGAATACTTTAGCAAGTCACTCTACATTTATTTATTTATTTATTTATATTTTTTTCCCATTTTGAGCTCAGTTCCTCTGAGTTTTCAAAAAAAGGTTGAAAAGCTTTAGCTAAACCTTCTCAAGGTCTAGATGCAATAGGTTTTGTAAGACTGAAAAAAAGACTGAAAAAAAACTAATTGAAAGCTTGGAGACCTACTTTAAATACATTTACCAAAAAAGGTAACAATGTGAAAAGACACACATTGTTAATTACAGACATTAGTAGACTTAATAAAGTTCATCTGCAACAGACAGAAGATTTATGAATGCCACACCCTCAGCTGGAAAAAAAAAAGTTGAGGGAAATCTCCAGTCTGAAGATTTACGATTTGATGATAATCTATTAAAGGGGCAGTATTATGTGTTTTCCAGCCACATAGAATCCTTTTACAGCACAATCAAGTAAGTATGCTACCCTCAGTTGTTATAAAAATGTTTTTAATATGACTTAAAAGAAATATGAGTTAGTAATTTAAAGCCTTGAAATTGGGCTTCAATTCAGTTCCACCAGGCATTTGCTAATTGCTCCAGGCTAGTCTGAAGGAGCTTCGAAGGCGGAGCTAGGTCCAACCAGGCATTTTGCACAGCTGAATGGTCGCCATGGGAGATTTAAAGGTTTCTCAATCATGCAGGAAAAAAAAATCAAAGCAACACTCCAGGTGTGTTTTTGATGAATAACATTTTAACGGGATGTAAAGCTTAAAAAGGTCAACTTTACATAATCCTGCCCCCCTTTAATAATTTGCTTGACATCAACACTTTTAGGCATTTCTTTGTTTTGTTACCTGCAGGGTCAGACAGCCCGGCGTCTCCGATCTGTTTGTACGGGTTGAACTTGGGCTTGGGTGCGACCATGGGGGCAAACTTCTTGGGGGCCTGCTGCTGAGAGACGGAGATGCTGGCGCTCCCCAGAGACGGAGTGGTCTCCATCCTGGCGGCTACCTGTCCGCTCTGGTCACTCGGTGGGTTCCACATGGCTCTGAGCCGGAAAGACACACATCATCAAACGAGATCACTGAATCTGTCTCACACACACGGCAAATAAGTGAAGTAAAAATCTGGAGGTGGAAGTAAGTGATTATTTCGGTAGATTTCCTTCCCCCACACCCCTTTAAGATTGTGCAAGATTTAAAGCAGCTGGCAGATTTACGGTGCAAAAATAAGAGAGCGAAGGCGATGCTCTTGACACGCAACGTGTCCGTTCTGATAAAGAACCTAAAGCGGAGAGGAAATCACTTTGAACCCTGACTGTGATCGTCGTCTGCGCTTGCAATGCCTACACGCCATCAACAAATCAAAAGTGCGATACGTCAGACAAAGAGCGGCGAAAAACAAAGTATTTTAAAAACAGAAAGAGTATTGAAAAATGATGTAATGCATATGTAACCAAAACATTTTTAAGTGTTGACAGCTGTCAAAAAAGGAGATAGAATCAGTCGTTGGGGGAGATAGGGATCATTCTGATTTATAAACCATGAAGGATTATGAATTAGATTATGGGAGTAATTCTTTTTCTTTTCTTTTTTTTCCTGTGAGAAATAATTAAAATCCGTGATCAAAAGTGCCAATTTGCACCGTGCGACATTCAGACTTTATTTATTTAAAATGTACATGGTGTACACTACAGTTACAGTACAGAGAACATCACCAGACACTAATATGACTTGCAGACGCTGAGGACACACACATACAGTGTTTCACCAGAACCTTCTGAAATCGTTTGAAATATTTCAACTATTTATGCACCGTTCTCTCTCTTTCTCTCTCCTTTTTGTTTGTGTTTTGTTGTTCTGATGTTTCTTGCTCTTTATTATCCTCACTCCATCTGATGCGGTGTTTGTATTCTTTCACGGGAGCATGGCAGACAAGCCCACGCGCAATCATCCTTTAATACCTGCTCAAATCCCCCTGCGCCCCCCTGCCTCCTCACTGGCTCTTAGTTATGATTTCTTTCCTCCTGCTCTGCGTGCTGCACAATTCAGATGAGCGTCGCTGTGTCACACCCACCTGTCTTTGCAGACCAAATTCTGTACTTTCCCAACACAGTCATGGTAAATAGACTAAAACATGGATCACAGCGCAACCGCTTTGGGGGACAGAGACAACCACCGTCATCAAACACGACTTGGGTTGGGCAATGTGGACTTGAGAGTTTTATCACGATATTTTGTGGTACTATTGTGATATTGATAAAAATGACGATAAGAACTATTTATTACTTATTTTTTAGGTAACTGTAACTGCATGGCCCCACAGACAGTGCTCTCGAAAAACATGTCAAGAAGTAATTTCTATCACTCAGATGCACAAAGTAACTTATTGGTATTTGAAAATATATCAATATTTTTTTTCACTTTTTGTTCCAGTCTTTGAACAAAGAATGGAGAAACTAGTACAACTAGCAATCTCCATAATTTGGACAGTCTTGAGAGTTTTAAACAATTTAATTTGAATGTATTGTGGTAACAGTAAATCAGAATTCTAAGTATTTTACATTGATAAATGATAAACGATACGATAAATGCCACACTCCTAATCCCAAGAGCTACCAGGTTGCACCAAACTAACACTAATAAGTGATGAATGTAGTTACTGAGAAAAGACCAAGTTGGCTATTTTCAGTGTCACTAAGATGTCTGAACGTTGAAGTCAGAAGAAGAAAGCGGACGGTTGTGAGAAACTTCCAGGAAAATAAAGTATTTTTTACGTCAGTAAAAATGAAAAAGATAGAAAGACAGAGACACGACTTTCAGCAGGTAACAGGAAGGCTGATCATTTATCATCTTGAACGTCTGAATTCACTAGTAGCGGTGCACAATATATTGGCCGATGTTAGTCACTTTTTAACATATCGGTATCGGCCCGATAAGTAAATAGGTCCTAATATTAATAACAGACATTTATTTCCATCTTATTGATGTTTGTATATGTTTTTCAGGTTTGTGGTATTTATTTCAGCACAATAATAGTTCTGCAAGATTTGGAGTGTTTATACTGCAGACATTTCCTGAAGGAAAGGAAATGTCAGTGGTGTGGTTGTTTGTCATGGTGTTGAAGGGTTGGGAACTATATATAATATCAGTAAATATCAGTTATCAGCCATAAAGGTAACATTAATATCTGACATTATATCGGCCCAAATGTTCACATCTGTTCACCCGTTTTCTAGGCCTGTCACAATGACAAATTTAACAGGACAATAAATTGTTCCAGAAGTTAATGCGATAAATGATAATATTGCTTTGAGACCATTTTCAAGTAACATAATAGTAATGGCATAATAATGCAAGAACACATTCTCAAAAATTTATCAATTTTAAATAGAAATCAGCATTTAACACTGGAACCAGAAAACATTTTAAATATCCAAAATAAATAAAACAGACAACAAATAAAATAAATTGTAAAGTCCAAAGCACCAGACTGAAGACTTTTGTCATCCAGTTTTTGGTGGATGAAGAAAGAAGAGAAAAACAGTAAATCACGAAAATGGAAATCGAGTTTGTCTTAATGTATCATGTGATTAATAGTCGTTGCTTATTGCGACAGGCCTGCTGGGGATGTTCGCTTATTTTGAAGTTGTAGCTAAGCTTTCCACACTATTTACTGATCTAAGATCCCAGAGCAAGTTTTCATTCTGTATTAAATATGTTATAACCCTGTTTTACAGTGTTTGACATTGCCTTTGCTCTTGGCATAAATAATAAATAACCATTTACAGAAGAACGGTTATGTTCAATGATGTTCGCATCTCTTCTTATTGGCCTTCAAGACATCTCAGAATTGGTTAATAGCTGCGTTTGAAGGTGAAATTCTGATAGCTACATCTCCAATTTGCTCAGGAAGATTTATGTTGCTCTCCATCAGGGCCAGATTTTTGAAAAAAACAAAAGAGCTAGGACAGTTGCATTTCCAATTTCTGACCTAAAAGTAGGCCAGCCCTTTTTTATTTGCATGAGTCGCAAATGACTGAATACTCTTTAAACGGAATACAGCACAGCAACAGGCTTTCTGTCATTCTTCTGGTGATTTATGAGGACCACGGCCGGATGGTTTAGATTACCTTTATTTTTAAAACCCCATAGATGTTCCATGTCATTATCGAGCTGATATACTCGTCTTGCTCCTACTGGACAGAAAAGCTTCGTCTTGTCCAATAGCTTTAGTTTTCTTGGAGGCTCACATTATCACGTCTGCTTGGACTGTGCAGCCACTGTGGCAATTCAGGCTCAGTTCAAATCCGAACCATTATACATCATCAGAGCTGAAAATGTTGACCTTGGTTTTCTGAAATGGAGGAATATTTCAAGTATTCTTCAGGCTGCATTGTTCAGCTGAAAAGCTGGATCATACAGTTTGCTTCTGAAGAGAAAAGCACAGCTTTGCTCCAATAGGACCATGTTAGAGCATGTTTTTTTGCAGCGTTTGGACTTCATACAGATAACCTCGGTGCCACATTTGATAAATCCGACCGCCTGTTTTTCTTCAAACTATTTCCTAAGACTTTGAAGGTCAGTTGAAACAGTTTTCTTCTGCAGCTTTTTTTACAAACTAAAGTCAGTGTAGCTGATGGCAGCGACTTGTTTGCAGTAAAAAAGCTTAATGCGGAATTGTCATAACATCTCAGACAAAATTTTGACTAGACAAATGCACTGGATTAGGATGCTGTCATGTCATCTTGCCATGTATGCCTAGCGTATTGATAAAATGGGTCTATGTGCCTGTAAGCAAGAGCAAGTTAAGATTTTTCATGTTTTGTATAAATATGTGTTGCTTTTGGTGGACCAGCATGCTAAACAGTATCGGGATCAGAGGTGTGGAATTTACAGTTTTCTGGTGTGTCAGGTCCAGGTGTGTTACTTTTGCCATATTCTCACTCTTTTGCTGCTACTTCTTCATATTTTAAGATTATTTCAGGGTAAAATTTAAAATTTAAATTCCCACAAGTGGTCAGACAATTTTAAGCCAAACCAATCAGAAACTTGGGCAAACGTTTAGTTTTACTTTCAGTTTCAAGCATCCTACAGAACATCTTCATAGTGAAATTGAGTAATGTCACCATTGGGTTACTGCAGCAGTATTTGATCTAACGTTTGAGTAATTTTGGTAGCAGTGTTGCACATATGCAGCCTCCGTGGTTCCTTCAGCAAAATTTCTCGACATGTCCAGAAAAATCCATGGCAGCCTGACTTATCTGGTCAAATGCTCCAGTAAGAGTGTTACTTCCTGTGGCGCTGCGTCTCCCTGTGCGACACAAGGCAGATATGCAATAGTGTGAAAGGGGTATTACAAAGTACAAGAAAAGGTTTGAGGAAAAAGACACTTTTGTGCTTTTAGTTTGTCTCCATATTTCTTTGAACTTCCGCAAGCTAACCCCACCACAAAAACACACGCATGCACGCACACACTAGAGCACATACACAACACTCTAGTTAAAGTGGAGGCTCGTGAAAAGGAAAGGCTTTTGTGATTGCCGGGGCAGTTTGAGATGACTCTCAGAGGCGTGACAGCACATTAAACAGTTCGCCTTACGAGGGCACGGCAGTCAGAATGTCTTCTATCAGTCGTTTCTCTGCACTTTTACAGTTGTCATTGAGAAACTGCTGCAGGTGCTTCTGTCACATTAATCTTTCATATCCACCAAGGAAACTATCAAACAAAGCCATCCGAATGAGGACCACAGAGAGTACGGAGTTCCAACATAAAATGGCAGGGTTCAGAGATATATATATATATCTTTTTTTTTTTTTTGTTCAGGGGAAGGCTTGACATGCTTTCTAGTAAATATTCTCTGAGGCCTGTGAACCGGATCGCGCGTTGAAGACATAATCAAAACCGCAGACGCCGGCGTGATCGGAAGCTCCCGTAAAAAAAATAAAGAAATAAATAGAACGCTGTGCCGACTGGTGACTGACTTGACTATCAGCGACTCCTTGTGCCATCTTTAAAAGCTCTGCTGTAAGAATCTGAAAAGCTGAACATTTAAGCTGAGGTTAAACCAGCTGATGCATAAAAGAGCTTTTAATTTTATGGTCTGTAAAGACTATAAAATTATTTAGTCTTTACAGTCTGTAAAATAGTTAAACGCAACCGTTCCACACAGACATGAACTGCTATATCTGCATCATTCAACCACAAGCAAATGTTTTTTTGTGTGTTTGTTTTTAAGGGAAAAGTTGTTCCTAGTGTATTCACGTGAATTTCAGAAAGTGCAATCTCGGAAAGAAGGAGTCAAAAGGGGTATGGCTGGTTTTGCTTGTTGTGTTTTCCAGTAATAGTTGAGTCTGAAAGGTTAATTACAGACACTAATCAATTAAATATGTGGAAGTAAAAAAGTAATTCATGCTTGGGGGTCCTGGACCTCAGAATCATCTTTCTTTGTATTGCGATGAGTAACATAATTGGCAACATTTCGGGGGGGAATGTGGTTTTTTTATCGATTTGAAAAAAAAAAAGAAAAAAGGGTCTTTCTACTAAATGACCCAGACGAGAGCAGCTGAGTCGTAGTGGCAAAGGAAGAATAAGCAGTTTGGTATTATCCATGGGCTACCAGGAACAATATGAATCAGTGATGATAAAACACTATAAACCTAAAAACCCGTTTGCATGATTTAACAGATTTTCCACTGTTCTAGGAAAACAGACACCATTTCGTGTCGTGTTTAGAAGGGGTTTTGACCCACTTAAAGGTCCAATTGTAGGCTTTTTTGAGCAATGTTTGTGTTTGGTCTTAAGCTCTTTGGTAGTAACTGTTTAAGGAAGGCCGTCGCTTTACAAGTAATGTTAAATGTAGGTGAACAAAGTGAAGAAGCAGTGTCAGTTTATTCCTTGTTACAGAAGCTCAGACACCTTTTGGCAAAAGGTTCAACGCGCAGTTGATCTTTGGTCAGTTTACTGTTTATTACTGTGTGCAACGCTCGACTGGTTTGCAGACAATGAAACGTCCTATGGCAATAGTCATGCTTCCATCCAATTAGCATGTGAATTTTGAGCAAACTTTTAAAATGTGGAAGAAAGTAAAATGTGAATTCCTTCTACTCGTTTGGAATGAATCGACCAGGCTACGCAAACTGCAGTTTTGGCAAATGTTGAAATTAACAAAATGTAGAAGTTGCAAACTCGGATTGGTAAGACATGTCTAAAAAATGGCGAGTTCTTCTTTCAAAATGGAGATTCGGACTTAGACATTTTTATTGAGTTGCGGGCACAAACCCACCAGTGGATGGGAGCATTCCACCACTCCCAATCCAAACTGGGTTATCTGCCACTGGCCACTCCGGGCTGACGGTCATCCCCTCTATGCTGGAAGTCTGGACTCTGATTTGCTACATCAAAACTTATTCAGTAAACATGTTTCCATCTCCACTTTAGCTTATTAAATATTTTTCGAAAAAGGCGAGAACCATCTTCAGCGTGCGTAAAAATGTTTTTGCAAAATTGAGGAGGTTAATTTTTTGTAATTTCCATTAAATATTTCTAATGCAATAATTTGAAATGTGTGGAACATTTATATCACAAAGACTGCTTGGAGTGCAATAACTGATAGATAATATATTCAAAATGTTGTGTGTTTCATGTCAATGTGATATTTAGTCGGTGTGAATGTTCACACCGGACAAAAATGACCCCAAATCCTAAAAGGTCAAAGATTGAAGGAGACACAGATGAGAACGAAAGGAAAGAAAGATTTTCCAACACGAGCCGTAAACCTTACCTTCTATTTTCATCCGTGTACAAGCAACGTTATGCCCTGGCAGAGGTTTTCGCAACCAATCACAATGTTATTTTCCTTACACGTATTTAATTAAACATATCTCAGAACACGGCCTCGTCCCAGAAAACCGAAACATGAACTAAGACTAAAAGGGTAATTATGATCCCTTTCTCCCACCTTGGGCTTCCTCCCATGAGTAGATAACACTTAAAACTACACAGCTTTTGGCTCAGTAACCACCGATCAAAACAGTGCTTCAAACATGCACTGCAGACATGAAGACAGAGACACACTTTGGCTGGCAGATTCTCTCCAAATAAAGGCCTGGAAGGCGACTGGGACTTTGCACTCGCAGTTCGTGACGCAACCTGCGCAGGATCAGCCGTGCGGAAGGAAAACACTTTAAAAATTAAAGGCTCCCATCTGCAAGAGGTTGTTGCCAAGTCCTCCCATGCATTGGACTCGCCCTGCATTGGAGCGCCGGTTGAATGGCTGAACAGGTGAAAGCGGCATTAAACAAACAAGTGCGCTCTCCGCTCGTCCCTATGTTTGGAGACAGGGAAGAGGCAAGAGGTCAAATGGTCATTATGGATCTGGAAATGATTTTTTTTTTTTTTTTTGCAGAAGAGTAAATATTTGAAGGTGCTGTAAGTGCAGCGCTGTGTCATCTGCTGACATATTAATAAAAGCAAAAGGCTGTTTAGGAGTTTTTTCAAGTGTTAAAAATTGAAGACATCAGGTGCAATAGCAGTCTCAGGACATCAGATGAGTGGGCAAGTCAAACATCGTGTTCTGAAACATAGCCACCGCAAACACTACAGCGGACGTGACAAGACTCTTCCGGCAGCGAGACCAAAATAAACACCGGGATCTTATCGCCGAGATTCTCAGTCAGCTCACCTTCTGCCTCTTGTCATTTAAAAACTGCAACAAAAATTCAAACCTGCGAGACGGATCTATAAATGAAGAAAGCATTCTGATCCTTGAGACATGGCGGACATTTTTATCTCAACCCAGCCATGTTTGTTTTTGTTTTTTTTTTTGTTGTTTTTTTTTAGAAGATGAGCCGATTTTACCCTTTGTTGCTGAATTATTGAACAAGTTCAAGGGTTCAGCAGGACCTTTTACAAACCTTTCAACTGGATTCTTGTGTTATCGAAAAGCATATGCGCAGCTTCATGGCCAAAGTTGGTTTGGATTCAGCAACGCTGTTCACATTCAACACAGACGGTGTGAAAGTATATTCAAATAATAATAATAATAATAATAAACATTAAAGTAAATAAAATTCCAATGTTAGGAAACAAGAAGGCAAAAATACATCATTTATGTTAAAAATTCTAAATTATATACTGAATAAATTGTTGGGTTGCATACTTGGAGATCCTGAATGCAGCACCTAACAAAAAAAAAAATCAAACTGACAACATGGATGGGTCAATGGGAATGGACAGCCTTCTGAACTTGACTCACTTTAAAAATGTAAGTTAGAATATGTTTCACTGATATATTGTGCTTCCCTGATCTCCAGAAAAACAAATAAGCATGGAGATAGAAAATCCATCCATCCATCATGTATATTAGCTTGTCCTTGCAGGATCCTTGGGAGGATGGTGCCCATCTCCAGTGGTCATTGGGTGAGAGGCGAGTTAGACCTTGGACAGTTCGCCCTTTCTATCACAGGGCAACAACACAAACACTTACAGGACAAACAATCATGGAAATACTCATTTAACTCATTTAGAGAGCAACAATCAGGTCTAGTACTCAGGGAGCTGGAGTAGCAGGAGAAAATGCTGGCATATATGGGAAGAACAGGCAGAGAAGCCCTAAGCTGGGATTTGAACCCAAGACCTTTTTGCTGCAAGGTAGCAATGCTATTGAGACACCACAGATATTCTAAATTTTGTGACGACATAAATGTCGACTAAGACGAAGAAAAAATGCCCAGCTGCTCTGTTGGTGTCTTAACACAGCAAAGTTCAACGTTGCTGTGGACACAGAAAGTTCTCAATACCTTAACGGAACAAACTCCCCTCTAATACAAACGCCGTCCGTCGGATTCCAACACCTGCTGTAAGTCAACATCTTAACCAAGTCTGGCAGCTTGACACAAACCAAGAGAGACAATGAGGAGAAAGCCAGCAGGCAAAAATCACCTTTTGTCGCGTCAAAGCAAGTGTGCTGGGAGCAGGGTGAGGAAAGAGGGTTCCGATCAGAGCTCATCCCGTCAGCGCCCAGACACCAACGCGCCAAGACGAAGGTCTGACAAAACGAGACAGGGCAGAGGGGCAAGAGGGGAAGTTTCTGTTGCAACGGGCTTTAACCGTTCCAGGTCTAGCTGTGCTTTGTTAAATATCTGTCACCTTTCGGGCGGTATACCTCCACAACTGGTCCTTGAAGTATATTTTCTATGAAAAACTTCAGCTAAGTGATTTCCAAATGCTACAGATAAGATTTTTTTTTACCGCATTAGGAGACGCAGATATGCTCTACCCGTCAAGCAGGACTGAGCCACTGGTCTCAGGCCAGGAAATTTCAGACCTGCTTATGCGAGGAGCTATCATACGTTCTGCGTAAAGCCTCGTAATTAGGCTAATTACACAGGGATAATATGAAGGTTAATCAAATGATAAACACGGCAAATAGAGATTTGTTTTCCCCCATTAGCTATTGTGGAGAGCCCATCCAGTTGATAACCATTACAAATGAGATTTAGAGCTGTGACTACAACAAAGACTTACATCCCCAGCCCTCCACTAACCACCCCCCACCCAAACACCACCACCAATAATAACCACCACCCTGAGCAAAGACAGAAATGAGGGAAAAATCAAACAGAAGCTCCACAGTTTAAAATTAACTGTATCAACATTGTGTAAAAAGCATCCAATGGACAAAAGGTGTGAAACTTTAAAAAGAAGCAGCACAACATGACCCACTTGGATTTTTGAACAGCGAATATTACACAGCTATTAAATGGCAGTGCTTCTCTAATTTTCTTTATCACAGAGATCAGACAACAACTTGGTCCATAGCACTTTGTTTTTTTATTAAAAATGTGTTTGATTATGGCTAAATGTGTGCATGTATGTAAATTTACACCATAATAATCATAATAAGTGGAACATTGACAAACGTATTTGATGTGTATTGATGATTCTGACATTGGCAAATGCATTGGCTCTCATTGGTTTTACAATTGTTGACTTAATGTTTTACATGTTTTCACAATGTAAAGCTCTTTGAAATGCCTTGCTGAAATGTGCCAAATTAACTTGATTGATTGAAGAAAAGAAAAGAAAAAAAACAAAACAAAACAAAACAAAACAAAAAAAACTTACATACCAGGGACCAAATAACTAACATCAAACATAAAAAGAGGCCAAAAGCTGAGATGAACCGAGAAATTGGCTGGAACAGTTTTTTAGGTAATCTCAAGAATCCAATCTTTTGTCGATCAATGACCACAACATATGCAAGTGCCGACAACAACACTTTCTGGTCTGGGAGTTGTTACTGAGTAAAGAAAACTCAAATTTAGCCACATCCATTGATCAGGATGTGTGTAACAATGAAGTCAAGGAAAAGACAGAAATGAATGAAGCCAATTAAAAGAAAACTAATTCCTACAACTTCTCCGAGTCGTTCAGGATGAGAGAGCATGATTTTAGACAAGCTAAACCAAGAGAAGCAAAACTGCTCAGCTTTATTTTATTGAGCTTTCCTTGCTGTGTATCATATCTAGGAAATTTGGCAAGCTATGGGAAATCTAAAAGTCTACAGTCTCTTGAACGCCCACACCAAGAGCACAGCTTTAATGATGCTAATTACTCTGGTCATCCTAATTAATAAAAGGTGATAAATATGAACCATATGTTGTACCATTCGTGTGCAACCCAATTCAAAGCACTTCACAGACCTAATAAAGGGTATGTAAAAAATCTACTTTCAATGTGCTCTGTATCCTCCTATATTACCATACTTAGTGGGGGGTATTATGCAAAATCAACTTGTTGGGCCTTATATCATGTTATAATGTTATTTCCTCAATAAAAACATGCCTGGAGTTTTGACTTGATTCTAAAGGTTCTTAAAGTGACAAAGGCCAATGTGCACAAAAACTGGAAATTAGAAATCTTCAACAAAATTATGGTTAGATTTAGACAAAATAATGCAATGTGGCAGCAAAAATGCACTTAAAAAAAATCTGTCTCACCGCTGTGTTTTCAATAACTGGACCAGAGTTGTTAGTAATGCGGTCAAAGATTTTGTTTTTGGCCAAACCCAAAGAGAGCAAAAATATCTGGACATGAGCATAAAGTCACATCATTCTTGCCGTTACAAGTCTTAATACTATTTGTCACACCAGAGCTGTCTCACTTTGACTGGAAAAAAAAAGAAAAAAAAAAGTTTTCCAAGTCAAAACAGTTCTTGAGAAACGATCCTGTTATTGAAAATCTCCCCGGTATTAAAAGTATGTTTATTACTGCATCACTTTTCTGTATAAATACCTACCTATTTTAAAAGATAACAATTCTTATTGCACAAACACCTTAAAACTCACTAACAAGCTTCGGAAGGGTTTTTTGAACAAGCTTTTGAGTCGTTTACTTGAGTTTTTGGCCTTTGCTCCCTAATGAAAACAAGATAACTTTTCTGTAAATATGTGAATTTGACTTTAATGCCGACTGACAGCTCCTATTGGCTTGGGATATATCAAATAGAATTGCATGGCTTGCATGACTGCGGTATGTGCTCCTTGAAACTGCAAGTGGTGGGATGCAAAGTCTCCAGAGTTTATCTTATCCCAGTCTCGGGAGGTTACTGACTGACAGCTGTAAATATATCACAACACAACCTTAACTGAGTATCGCATACCTCAGCGGTAGATACTTAAATATATATCTGGATCAACAACAAATAAAGGAAGAATTTGTGTGTTTCACCGGTTTTTTAGAGAATCAATGGCAAATGACAGAAAATAATCTCATTGCTTTAGATGATTGTGGTGAGCCACACACACACACACACACACACACACACACACACACACACACACACACACACACACACACACACACACACACACACACACACACAGTGGAACGGATGGCAGAAACCAAACAATCTCAGCTTCCCAACGCTGCAGCGTATTTGGTCTGTAGTTCTATTAATCAAGCTGGAAAAACTACAGGAGTTCACATAAATAGCAATAGGCAGAAGAGACGCAGTAGACGATGTAACACTGTCAATCATTAGTGCCAATATGTGGATGTGCTAGCAGGCTAACATTTGGTAATGAGACTAAACAAGTAAAAAAGGTTAATAGGGCCAAAAAAAAGACATTTAAAAAGTTGTATTTTTGTAACAACTGGTGAAAATTTTTTAAATATTTATATCCAAGTCATCCTGAAAAGTCCATGATTTTAATTGAATTCAGCTCATTTACATTGTCAGGTTTACAACAAATATCTAATTGAGGCCTTTTAAGAACAAGCAGATCTAGTTTATATTCAAACGTGAACAAAAGCCAACACTTGATCATCTTTTTCCCCTCATACAGCACTAATGTACAATATTGGCTCCATTATAGAATGAAGAGAAAAATATGGCAAGGTAGGAGAATGATTTTTGCCAAAAACCACAGAAATTTCAATGTCAATTTGGCATATTTACAAGAAGAAAAATGTGGATATTCTCTGTCAAAACGTTACACTTTTGCGAGATTTTTTTTATTTTCTACATGGCACAAATTTCCAGTATTAAAACTGAGATGTTCTCTGGACATTCTAAAGACATGAATTTGCATAAAATAAACTTGGATGTTTACTGAGAGTATAAAGTCAGACATTTGCTACAAAAATGGCAGAAGTCCTCTTAAGTTTGAAGAGATAAAATTATGCGATGCAGGTCTGGATATTTTCCTAAGTGTAAGCGATAGATCCGGACTCTTTTACTGCATCAGAATGATTTCATCCAGGTCCAGACTCGTTATGAACAACCTCTAACCGGATCCAGAGTACGCGCCTGAGACGGTATGGAAGAACTGCGGCATGACAAAACCGAGTCTGCATGAGAAATGTCATCTGATTCACCTCCTAAATTTACCACATGCTGTAAGAGTAATGTCTGACCTTACAAATGCTGAAAACCTTAGTTTCCAGGAAAATTTCTGACTTCACAACACTGGACATCATTCCAGTTATAATATTTGTCAATCACAGAAAATAATCATGTCTTCTTGCAAATTTATGACTTTTTTTTTTTTTTTCATAAAAAAAAGGTCATTTTTTAAAGTCAAAAAAATTTGTTGCTTCTTTTTGGCAGAAATTTACTCCTCCGTTGTTACATAGTTTTGTTCTTTCATCTACATACAGCGGCATAAAATGAAGTCGTACTATCTGAAGTATCATTAGGCCTTTTCCAGTTAAACCTGTTTCAGGCCTAAGGTGGGATAATTTTTTTTTTTTTGCATTAAAAAAAAACTAAAATTCAAATTCAGAAATACTTTAGGATCCCAAAGCAAAATCATCAGCAGGCTGGCCCTATGACTGGAAGATCAGACCTATGAAAAATAAAACACAAACTACAGACAACTGCTTTCTTGACTTAAAGCAGTTACCAGCAAAAAGTCAAGAAAATTAATATGAGAGATTCTGCTTTGAACACCAGGTGGTGTTTGTGAATGCTCTTTAAATCACAATTGTTTCTAATATTTGTCCACTAGATGACTTATGAGCAGCAATGTTGACAGGAGCAACACAAACAGCTCCAAGCTGGATGTTTTTAACACTACTGAGACAACAGTGGTTGTGAACAGAGTTCCAGATTGGGTTTTTGGATTTAGCTGAATAAAACACTTTATTGTTTGTTTTTTTGTTTTTTTCTTAAAGTTAAATTCTAAGAAAAATGAACTTTTACAGCAGTCTGAACAGTGATGTCGCATTTCATCCGGCTGATGTGAGGTGTGCTCCATAATTCTGCACCAGAAGAAGCCAGATGGTAAATGTGGACATGAACAGTGGCTGAAGCTAGCAGCACTTTCTCTTTTCTTAGCTCCACACCGGGTTTTTTTTTTAAGCAGTTATGAGGGAAAACATGAAACTGCTGCCGCACAAGTTACCCAACAGGTTGTTGTTAGGTAACCAAAGAGCGATACCACCAACCTCGTTTAGTTAACCGTGAGAGGTTGAGCCTTTCCTCAGCGTAGACCCCCCAGAAAGCTGTGTGGTTCTGAATCAGAGTTCAGTGAAATTATTGAATATTTGATGAGACGTATTACCTGTTGAAATCGATCATGTGTCTATTTCGATATGCATTGTTATTCATTTATTGTTCGGCCCTGTCTGGGCTACAACAAACAAACGACACATTACAGCTACAAATTTAAACAAGACTCTTGATCTTTGACTATTCTAAAGATGAACAGTACATCTTGAAAACAAGTGTCTTTTTGTGATCAGTTCTTTATACTCACAGTAACCACTCTCACCTATCATACTGCTGTATTATTGTGTATGCGGTAAAACAAAAATTTATTCAAGTGGAGAATGTTGGTTCTCGCCCTCCAAAAATACTTCAGAGCTCCGCTGCACAAAACGACAGCCCCGAACGAAATCAGCTAAAGGTCCGTTATTCAACAGTGGCCCGGAGCTCCACGTGTCACTCTCGGATAGGTCGCTAATGAGCGTGTTTGGTTTGGGAGCAGACTGGGGCAAAGTCAACAGAGCAAAGGCTATCTGGGAGGTAGCAGCAGTGAAAGCCTGGAAACGCAGAATTGCCTGGCAGAGATAAAGCATCACATCAATCAGTCATTAATTGCCCTCATTTGAGCGTTAACCCAGGGCTCAGATCACAGAAAAGGATTGCTTATGAAACAAGAGATTTAAAAAAATAAATAAATTTAAAGCAATTACCTGCAAAAAGTCAAGAAAATTAATATGAAGCCATCCTTAACATTGATGTGTTAATTACCGCCTTTCCATTTGGAAACGAACCATTCTTGGGAGGTGACAGACTTCTCCGTTGAAAACATGTTCTGTCTCTCTAAAAGGTGTTTCATACTAGAAACTTAAAACATTTAATCTCAAGGAGACAAACGTACACAGGAGTTCTTTTTAGTTCAGAAAGGCAGTAATTAAGTTTACTAGGTTTTCTCAGAGGGGGGGGGAAAGAAAAACAAAGTTTCTCTCTAAAAGCTCTCTGGAATGTAATTTATGAAGATGCAGACGGCCTGGAATTCTTTTCTCACAGCGAAAGCGTAAATTGCAAAAGGACACGTTTCGATGTCGGACAGAGTTAATTATAATTCCGAAATTCACAAACAAGTCAATTGTCTGCCTGCGCAGCTGTGACTGCTCGGTTGGTGAGGGTTTCGAGCGGTGAAACAAGATGGAGGCAAGCTTCCAATTTGAGGGATCACGCTGTCAGATGTGTGTGTTTTTATAATTGTATATGTGCGGGATAAGAAGCTATAAATCAATTCTGAATCAGGTTTATTTAAAACTTCTGAATACTGGATTGCTCGCGTTGGCTCGCTGCATTGATAATGAGATTTGCGACGCGTTTAGTCATGTCTTTGTAACACTAATGTGATTTGACGTTGAAAAGACAAGCGTTGACGTTCCAAAACCTACAGAAAATATTATGCAATGAAAAATTTTAAAAGGGATTGGCGAACGGTGATCGCCTCATTTGCTTTCCAAAGACGTTTTTTATATTTCACCTAAATATTTCAGCCTGAATAATTACAGTTTCTCTAATATGCTACATGGAAGCCATCTAAGTTATTTTCTGCCATTTGTTCAAAGAACTGAAATGATTTCCCTTTGAATCTGAATACCTTATTCATCTTTATAGATCATTATTTTTATAAAAATCAAAATACTGGCCCACAGGCAATTAAAAATGTGACAGTATATATTACAGATAGTTTTCAGTAACATTCCAGTCAAAGAACATGAAGTGGATTCAAAGCGTGGAAGTAGAAGAGGAGGACAAAGAAAAAGAAGGAGAAGAACGTTGAATTTTCCTTTTTACTTTTTCTTATCTTCTTATTCTTCTTCGTCAGTCACTTCCTCTTGTTCGCCCTTAGGCTAAGAACCGTGCAGGCGTTTACCGGGTTTCAGCTGAGAATCCAGCCAATTGGATTAATCAGAACAGGCTCCGCCCAGAATGACAAACACACCCACTAAACAGAGAGCGAGTGCAGTTTTCCGGTGGAAGCGTATAGATGGGTAGAGCAACTGGTTTAATGTTTGCCACGATGCATTCAGGGGCCCCCAACTAAGCAGAAATGCATCTGCAATCAGAGTTAGTGCTCTAATCAATATGCTGATGTGATCGTTTAATACGCTCCTCTAAGGTTTTGGGCAGGAATGTGATGCCATAGGTTTCCCAAATTCTCTAATCCCAACGGTAGCAACCAGTTATACACAATTAGCAGTGGATAAATTTTACCTGAGTGCCACTTTGATCTGGATAACTTAGTTTTCTTAATAAATTAAATTATTTGTGTTCAGATTATCTTTGTCTGATAAAAAATAAAATGCTGTTAAGACGATCTGAAAAGTTTTATGTGACAAAATCTGTTAGCAAAGCAAACTGCACATCTTTAAATGTCAATCGGATATTGTGTATTTGTTGGTACTTGCGTTGTTTAAACCATCTTATTTAGAAATGTTTATAACAGCTTTTGTATTAGAAAAATTAAGATTTTTTTATTTTCAGTAGTTCAGAAGTTATAAGTTCATACAATTATACCGTTTTATATTGTTTACATTTTTCTGGTGAAAAGATGTAAACATATTTGATGGCATGAATTTTCAAAAGTTAGAAATTAACTTTTGCTTTTGTCTTTTGGGGGACATTTCTACAATTTTAATGTAAGAATTTTGGAAAAAATATCTGACTTGAACAAAATATCCATAAGACTTTATTTCTCATTTAGATTTGCTAACAATTTATAATTTAAAAAAAGAATAAAAATTCAGAGCATAAAATTAACATTACAATGTTGACTTATAAATTAGTTAAAAAGTTAAATTTTATGATAAGTCAACTTGATGTAATAACACAAAACCTTGATTAAATAAGTTGGGGCAACTTTTTTAAAATTCCCTGATCATTTTTAGTTCAATATAAATGCTAAATACAGTTAAGTCAATTTAATTGAAGTTGTAGCTTTTATTAAGTGTTGCTGAATTTAAAAAAACTCAAGTAAAGTAAGCCTGAGAAGTTTGTTCTCTTTAAGCAAAATAAACTTGAAAAGTGCTTTCATACAACTATTTACTGACACTAACAATTTCAAGACGTCTAACTTACTTTAAAACGTTCTGTGATGTTCAAGCCTTCATCCTTGAAGAGTTTTAACAAAAAGAACACCCAGGTAGTTCTTTCAGTTCTCATTGAGCGCTACATAACCCTCCACACACTAACAACACAGACAAATGAAAACTAGATCACCATCTAATATTACAGTTTCTTCACTGTTAGTTCACCTGCAAGAATAAAAGTTACATTTTGACAGCTGACATACGTTTGAATAAAGTAATGCGTTTAACCTGAAGTCATAGTTTGTTATTCTATAATTTACCAGCAACTAAAGCAAGTTCTTGATGTTATTCTCTGAGATTCATGAAAATAAATTTCATTCCAGAAGCAGTGAGAGTGCAAGACAGTACTCTGATAGAAAACCTGAACTTGGAAAGTTTAATGCAGGGCTGCAGAAAGTTTGAAAAGTCCATAAAATCAGAAGCTAAGTGACCACATAATGCAAAAGGGTAACTTTCCAAACAGAGGCAAGTTAGACTAGAGATGAACCAATCAGGCTTTTCCTGACCGACATTAATTTTGGTTTTCTTTGAGCTCTCACCACCTGATTCCGATTTTGTTCAATTTCTGATTTGAAGGAATAAAACACAAAGGGGGAAAATGTATTTTAGGTTCTTTGATAGAGGTACAGTGGAACCGTGGTATGAGAGGTTAGGGAGCACATGACTGTCTACATTAGTAGTTCAAACACCAAACATAACTTGACATAATACAAAGTGGAAACAATCTTGGCACTACTATAGACATGAACATACAGTCTTTCTTATTTCTGCTCTTTTCGATTCATCACCAAGCAAAATGTATGACAATCACTGATTGGTTGCTTCACAAACACCAGCCAATTGTGTGTCAAGTAAAATTGTGCCTATTTAAATATATAAAGAAATTCACAAATAGGTGACCATTCTGCAAATAACTTAGCTCCATACAACAGGTGAATCTATGAATACTGGACTTTCAAGCAGGCAGTCGTCCACTGCAACCTCAAAATATATGTACCACTAACAGTATTAGTATAAATGTGTGCATTTGGTTGAATAATTTTTAGACCAAAATTGTGAGAATTCTTGATTTTTGTGTATTTAATAAAAAGGAAAAACAAAAGGTTTTCAGGTTTTTCCATTTTGGTCAGAGTTGAAGGGAAAACCATTTATTTTTCAATTAATTAAGTTGACAGAAACCATCTTAATTTAAACTAAAGATGCCATTATTTCTCTTTTTACCAGAATAAATGTAAAGCTTCCTGCTGTCCTTAACAATAAAATAAGAAAACAGGATGTTCAACCATCTGTTCCTTAGACGGTTGGTATCAACAAGCTGACTTATCACGTATTTTGGAGTAGCTTTAAATAACAGCACCGTGGAAAATCTCTCCCCGCTGAATAACAACAGGTTTAAAACAAACTGCAAAGCGAGATGTAAAAACAGAGGAAAGTAGCAGAGGGTATAATCCCTATACTGTACTGATGGTGGATTAACAGATTTCTGGATTCTTCCCAGCCTCTGCCATATGGCGCAGTAGTTACACCTTTCTCCCTTAGTAAACTGTTGGGGTCGTTCTCTAGATGAAACCTCAGGGAGTCTGTTACATCACTCCGCCAGTTGTTATCAACCCGCACCGAGTCTCAGTTCTCAGAAAACACGGTGAAAACGCTCGGCATTCCCTTAAAACTTGTGGATTTAACTTTCTGAGACATTCTTTCCACAAGACAAGTCTGAGATTTTCAAACCTTTTCATATTACAAGCATATTGAGCTGCTGTCGAAATGTTGAACAAGGCTTATCCTCTCTCGCCACAATAAGCAGCGCACATCTATCCCCTTATTCAAACTTCTATTGGGTTTCGGCTGAAGGACATAATCCTCTCGCACCGGGTCCCTCACTGCCAAAGCCACATAGAATCAACTCATCAATAACACTTTGTTTACTGAATACAGATGACTTTGCACAGGAATCTCCTTAGCGTGGCACAGATGAATGAGTCCAGACAAATTCATCCATGCTCTTATCAAATGCTTGAGCTGCCGTTTAAGCAATTGCAGCAGACGGAGATTTCGCGCCGCAATTGTGCAAACATAATGGGGGCTTGGCCCGGTAAAAGACGTATACAAAAAAAAAAAAAAAAGCGTAGCGTTTTGCCCCTTTGTCAAGACTTGAAGGTATTGCTTCACTTGGGCAAAGAAATGGGCACAGTGGGTTGGCAGCAGCAGTGCCATTTCCTTCTCCCTCGTTATATCAGGCAGTGCTGGACTTTACCGCGTCGGCTCCAGATACATATCAATGAGGGGGTTTGTGGTCAAAGACTTCCTCATGCCACGCAAAGCCAGAGTTTCCTCATATGCTATTAAAAAAAAGCAGCGGCTGAACTTACTGTAAAGAGTCTCAACTCTTGTGGGGGGGAGGGCGTATTTACAAAAGATGACAACTAATTCCTATTTGGTGAGAAAGTACATTAGGAAAACTGCTTTGTAGAAATGACAGGGACAAAGATATGCATTTACCATGGCAAAACAGCCTTAAGATTCAACTATAATGACCTTGTTAGAACTATCATTTTTATCTAAATCATGACTAAAAGAGAGGATTACAAGGGCTGACCTTCCCTCCGTTCAGGAATTGTACAGTTCTAGGGTCAGGAAAGGGGCAGTTAGCATTTCTGCAAACCCCACACATCTTGGACACAAGCTATTTAGATGTTGACCTTTAGCCCGGCGCTACAGAGAACTTTGTGAGGCAGTGGATTCCACCGGGCTACCTCTGAGTGGCAAGTAACCATACTGCCACTAATTCAACCTCGTCTTTCCTTTTTGTTAAAACACATCTTTACATCAAATCTTCACAAAAATCAAGACAAAACCTTTGGTTTGACTTATATATATATATATATATATATCTTTGAGGTAAAGAGAACTGAGAACTTGTCTCCAGCAAGCGATCATTTGTCAATGGTCCAGATCCTCTCTACGAAGCAAAGCGTATAACAAGGGCTTGGTTTTTACAAGGCTAATCGCTTCCCTTAACCCAAGAAACTCCATACAGCCAAAGAAAACGCTGGTCAATCAGGGGAAAGGACTTTTACAGCACAAACATTACAGTGGAAAATCTTTGGAACCAAAACTTTAAAATCTTGGCCTACCTTGATAACAACAACCGGACCATATCTACTGTAACTTACAGACTCTTGAGGTAACGTGAACGAATACAAGCCGCAACCACTAACTTTGAAATGAAAAAAAAAAAAAGTGTAGATGTATAGAGGCCACACTTGTCTATAAACTGCAGGTGTCCAGGTTGTAACAGGATACAACCTGGACACTGAAATGGGCATCCTTTTAATCTTAATTTTTAAAGGGTTTTATCATTTTTAAACAGATATGTACGTCAATGTTTTTTTCCCAAATACTGCCTGTAATATAGCTGCTTAAAAAAAGGTGATCATTGAACAGCTTTGGAATCAAACAGCCTTCATACACATTCCTCAGTCTCTCGCTTATTGTCGATCTCAACATCACCTTCGTCTCGAAGCAAATTCACTCCCAAGCTTGTGCAGTCCAACCTTTCAAAACTTAATGATGAAATGCTGTGAATTAGCCGCATCACAGTGTTAAAAGTAGTGGCTTATAGTCTGAAAATTATGGTAATGAAAACATACATCAGTATTCTATATTCTGAGAATATTTCTGTCTTCAAAGCAGGTAAAAGGAGGCTACTTCCTATTATTACAGTTCTAGCTAATAACGTTCAACAAATCCCTAATCCAGAACCCGGATGCTTCGGCTTTCATAATGATGCCACACCAGCATCTAATGGTTCTGAGCTGTAAACACTGAAGCATCATTACTGGGACAAACGCACAATGTCACAGTCATTCTGAGCCACAACACTGTAGCACTGCAGCTCGTGGACTCGGGTTCATGGATCACTTCAAACGTTACATAACAAATGTGTTTATAGTTAAATGTTCCAGAACAACGTTAAGGGTAAATAAATGCAGACTATAAATCTACAATCTGGACCCTTTTGAGCTCTGGTGGATCAGCACTGAAAGAAATCATATGTTTTTGATTCTCTTGCAGAAAAACAAGACGCTGAAATCCAGCTTGGCCAGAAGCATCTGTACAGCGTGAGCTGAGGGCTTGATTTAAAGGCTTTGGGCCTCAGTCCTCATTCCTACTTGTTTGGACTTTTACTTAATCTTCCCCACTGCTCACTCTGCAGCACTCTGACCCGCGGTGACACCCAAAGCAGATTATTTGAAAGGCAAAAGTTAAACTAGTTGTTTTTAAGGAGGCTTTATGCTTAATTGACTGACAGCTTCTGCTGTTTATTTGTCTCAGCTGCTTAGAAGTAATCCAAACCAGCTCACTGGTCTGTTGGAAAAAAAAAAAATCCACCCAGGGTATCTATGTCAACTCCGTTAATCACCGTGGGCTTGTTTTAATCTAATCTTTCCATCTTAAACACATCTTATTTACTTGTTTTCTGCTTCTCGGTTTCCTTGTGAGGATCTCGGCTCAGCTGTGGACCATCCATACTCCAGCTTCTCATGTTTAGAACTGGCTTGATTTAGACTATATTTTATCTGCTTAGCTAAGACAAGATGACAGAAGGAGGGATTAGGTTTAGGTAGTGCAGGCTACCAGCATCGCATTTTATTTCCACCCAGTATCTTGATAAATACAGGGGGCGACGAGTTTTCATGATGTTATGAACCACAACCACCTGCAAATAGCTAAAATCCGTGAAACAATTAGAACTCCTTGTTTTAATAGTCCAAACACCAAATATACCTCAATATGCATTGATACGCACAGTGGAAACAGTCTTGGCACTATCATAGTCTTCCTTATCTCCTCTATTAGGGTAAAGCCAATCAGTGCCGATGAACGCTGCTCCTGAATTTGCTAGCCTATAGCATGTCAAGTAGCATTGTTCCGAGGTATTTCAGCTTCCCTAGCAGCATTTTCTTTCAAATATTTTAGATTTGCTCTATGACAGAATCTTCAAATAGGTGTATTTTCTGGCAATAATTGAGAGTTATTAGGTAAGTAGTAAAGTAGTAAAATGTGATAGGTGGGAGGTGGGGGGCCTCTGTATTCTGTGGACGACAGTGGACCTTTTCAGAAGGTAAATTTTAGATCTAGTGATATTAGAGCATTCTGTAAAAAGAACATCTTACCGACAATCAAACATGGTGCTGGAAGGACAATGGTCCGACGTTGTGTTGCTACTTCAGGACCTGCTGACCCGTTTTTTAATTCTGCTAGTTGCAAGGCGATGTCTGGCAGGCAAGTTTGAGGCTTTTAAGGGCTCTTGGATTTTGTATCGATGATCGGAAGCACACTGGTTAGTCCACTGTTGAAAAAAGTCTTCAGCCTAGATTTCAACCCAGGTGGAGAGACTTGACCTAGGCCATTCATGCTTATAATACCTTTCAATGTGCGTGAGTTATAGCAGTCCAAAACTTGAAGCAGCCTGCAAAGTGCAGTGAGGCAGAATCCTTCTACAGAAACGTGAAAATCTCACTGCCTATTATTTCAAAACCCTGATGGTATTTGTTTTAGCCAGCAGTGGCATAAGCAGTTAGTATTAAAAGAAATCAGTTTTTACAACTTGTTTTTGCAAGTCGGTTTTGACAGCATTGTGCATAGCGAATGAAAATTGATTTTCAGTATATTTATTTTACCTTCATCTGATTTTGAACTAAGATCTTTTGGACGCCCTAAAGAATATAACCCTCTTCTAGCAACTTAGCCAATCCTACAAACTATATCCGGGAAACTCTGCTAAGGATCAGATCATTTTTTTAAGAAAACATGAAAACTACTATCATAAAATCATGAATGCAAAATCTATATTATTGCAAACGCTAAAGAATGCAATGTTGTTCTTATATGCAACAACTTCCAATTCAGTTGGCATTTTTGGGTCATTTTGTTGGATATGAAAGGGAACCATCTCTCACTGGATTATTGGAATGTATTGTTTGAGCAGAATCTTTATAAATATAAAATAAGAGACACTAAATCTACTGTTTCTGAGGAGGCTTAATAGGTAGACAAGAAGAGTAAAAGATGGCATGCTGCAAAACATACAAAAATGAAAATATGTGATAAGATTGTGAGAGAAGGAGCAAATAAAAACCATACCAAGACAGATTTTATGTATCAGTCAAATGCCTGACCATTTAAACAGATTTGGAGACCAAAACCTGTGCTTCTGTGAAAGATGGAATAGATTTTTTTTTTCTTGCTGCAGTCCAGCAAATACTGGGAGGATTTATCTGTGTAAATAAATTCTCACAGTCAGATGAGTTAAGGACCCCCTTGGCTACAGCAACAGTCAAACCCAACAAAGAGTTAAGCATTTGCAACTCCACTGTGAAGCTAAACAGTTCTTAAAATTCAGCTGGCAGCCAGCCTCGCTCGTCATCCGCCAATTTGATGCGTGCTTCAAGGATCTGGCCCGAACAGATGAACTGCGAGCCAGTAATCCAAACAAACACAGTGAGGAACCATGAAGCATCCCTGGTAAGTTATGTTAGCACCACTGTGGCCCGCGCGTGGAGGCGGGTCTGCGCTGGTCCACTTTGGTTGCATGACAGGCTGGAGACATTTAAGCAACCTCAACGAGAGGAGCAACATAAAGTATATCAGATAAGAATAAATGATAACAGCCGACGTTTTCTTCCAACTGAGGTTAGAATAATACGTGTTTATCTAGCATTTGTTGCCAAATTAGTTTTCAGAATGAAAAAAGCCATTTGAATTGGTAAAGACAATACATATTATCTTTACAATATGTAAGACCGTCATTTGGTCTGTTTTATCGGCTCATGATATTTAAAGGGATTGTATTATGTAAAATTGACTTTTTTTGGAGATTTGCATCATGTTACAATGTTATTCAATCATCAAAAAGATACAAAAAGAAATCCTTTATTCTACCGTGTCAACCACTCAGCTGTGCAACATGTATGGGTGGACCTAGCCCCGCCTTCGGGGACGAATCTCCTCCTCTGAGCTCCAGTTTCCGAGCTTCTGCCTCACAGAGCAGCTCCTTCAGACTAGCCAGAAGCAATTAGCAAACACTAGGTGGAACTGTGCATCTGCTGAGCTGATTATAAAAGTTACTTCTCAATGAAACGCTGGTAAAAACCTCGTTAAAAGCTTAAACTCCGCATTTCAGAAAGAGCAGAAGTTTTTAAAGAGACAGAAGCCCAATTTTCAAAATTCGAGGATTATACGATCCTTATAAAATGCTAATATATATAAATTGGCATTTTATTTTTTATCCACATCTTAAGACAAACAGAATAAACACTATATTTGAATTATTCTACTCTTCACAAAGATTTTGACGAGCTAATATTAGCTTGTTACTAAGTCAGGTTGTGGTATATAGCCTATAACCAGTTGCTTTACCTACACGACGCTGTTAGCTATCCAAGTTTACTGTTTTAAGAGTGATGAGTAATGTTCTTTTAGTTTTCCACATCATCATCGTCTGTTTTTTTTTCAACCAAAGACATTTCCTAACACCTGATTTTGTCTTTCTCATCTTCGAGAGAAACATTGTAATAGCCTTATTTCAACATACTGACAAGAAGTGCATGGCAACAAGTGAGGGAGGGGCTTTGTTTCTCTGCTTCATAAAGAAAACTGAGCACTCTAGGACTTTCTCTGGTGCCGCTTTAAGAACTTTAAACCAAAGGAATAGCAGGACACTTTTTAGCTCACAAACCTTGGTGTACCTTCTGAACCATCATCTGCTCATCTCACTTATGAGACACACAAAGTCTGAAAATAAGATAGATAATTTTTTTTTTGTCACTAAAGCTGAAGCTAACTTGCTCTCAGCTTGGAAACGGCTGGTTTAAGAAGCAGCAGCAGGACATGAAGGACCCTGACAGCCTCACTTTACTCTTTCACTATGTAATATTGTCCCTGATGACCCTGACATACAAAAACTTTCTGTCAAATGCAAACTCTGTTTCTATGGTGATATTAAAGCCCATAATCTGAGGGTAATAATGGACTCTTTTGAAGAACACATTAATATGGAACATAAAGAGCATTCAAAGCATCTCATAATGTACTTATGAGCAGATGGAGAGAAGAAATATTTTATCTTGATATTTGATTAGAAGCGTCAATGTTTCTAGAATGCAGGCATAAAGGACGGAGTATTTAAGACACACTTAATTGCTCAACAGCCAATCAATTAAGCATCAGTTTACTTATGAATACGTATAAAAAGAGTCTGTGTTACACGACCAAACCAGAGTTTTACCTGTGGCCGTGTTTAGAAAACCTATAACATGATGTTTTCTGGCAAAGACGTGCCAGCTTCTCCCAGTCTGTGCTGCGTGACACGGTCCGAGATGACACGGTCCGAGTTTTCTCGGACCGTGAAAGGTCACAAATCAGCATCAGCAATTAAGAGCTGCAGAAGTGACTAAGGCTTCTTTGACCACCTGTTCAACATTTTCACATTCATTAAAGGAGTGCTCCGTCCCTCCTGGGAGCACCTCACCATCTGTTTTTATCTAAAATATATAACATGTTGACATCTAACTACAGCACACGCTCTGCTAGACACAGCCACCATAAAGCTTCCCAAGAGCTTTTTATTTAGTAATATGTATCATCACGTGTTTCGTTAATGTCCCATTTAAAAAAAAGAAAAGTAAAATATGCAAACTGATTTGGCACACAACAGACCTTTAAACATGGACGTTTACATCCAAAACAAGAACTTTTGCTTGTTTGTATCAGGAAAAAAAGGGTATATATATTAATTCACACTCTTGGATTTTTTTTTGTCTTTTTAATTGCTTTTACAAATCAAAGTTAACAAAATGTAGCAAATCCATTTAATGTCAAAGTGAAAATTGATTTCTACAAACTAATCACAATTAAATAAAAAAATGCAACCTAAAATAAGAGGCAATATGATCAAAATCAAATGGGTGAACCCATGTCAACTTTTGAGTAAATAATTAAGAATGTTTGTGGTTCTACTAACTAGGGAGTTAATAAAAAAGAAGAAAAAAAATATTAAACGAAGCATAATTGTTATTGCTCCCAACGTTGTTCTGTTTGTAAGTTTTAACTAAAAAAATAATCTCCAACTGTTCTACATCTGAAACCAGAAGCCTACATACACCAATTAAAGACTGTCTGAAGTTAAATCTGTTGTTTTAGGTTCGTCAGAATTACCAAAATGATTTCTATTTGTTAGAAACCAGGATACTTGGCAACATTTTTTTTGAAACATTCTCCTTCAAATTCACACGTTTACATACAGTTGGTCAAATTCTGAAAAAACTGGAAGCATATTATCATTTATGACCAACTATAAGTGTGCTGTGATGTCATTTCCTGCAGTAAGCAGCCTCAACAACACAACTGTCTTCCTCACAGGACACTGTTGTGTTTAGGACATCACTGCAGTTGGGTGTGACTGCAATAAAAACCAAAACTAACAACAAACTAACAAAATGATTCATTTTCTCCTTCTTTAGTTCGGCTTTCCATCATTGTGCATTTAAGAATCAAATCTGAGCGCTGGAAAAACATCTCCGAACGCCTTTGGAAAAGGACAATATGCAACTAAATTAATTCTTGTGTAACAACTGTTCAAAGCATCCACCGAAACAAAATGGAGTAGGTTTTTTAGATTAGTTTAACAAGGAGGCTGAAGAAGAACTGTTGAACTTGGAGAAAACATTAAACTAGAACTGGAGAGACGCTGTTTTCCCAACTAAATCAAGACGGCATCATGGGACCACTTACGTAGTCTCATTAGGACAACTTGTTGATTTTTTTTAGCCACTTTCTCAGACAGAAAGGTAATGACAGGCCAGAACTATTATAATGTGAAATCTTCATATATATGTGTTTAACACTTAAAACTCTTGTCTTGAAAATCTTAACACAATAAAATTTCTTAACACAGTTGTAAAAAATTTTCATCTTAAATTTGTTTGACCTATTTTTAATACATCCTGTTCAATTTTTGAGGCTCAAATATAATTTTCTAAATTTCTCTCCATGCATAAATGACACGTTTGTACCGCTCGCCAAAGTCTAAAAACACTATCAAGGTTTTTTTTCTCGTCATCCTTTGGTTTCTGTGTGTAACCCTAATGAAAGGAAATACAACACTGCAGTAACTAAGCTGAATTCTTTAAATGTCCTTTTGGATGTCAAAGGAGGTTGTGGATGTTTAATAGTAAATTAAAGCCTTGTACATGTATAGTAGGGTCTTTATAAAAACAATTTTTTTCTATGACACAGTTAAGAAAATATTATTGTACCCACTGGATCGGTTTCAGGAAAGTTTTCACCTGTTTAAATACAAATCTGCACTGAGCGTTGTTTTTAGCATGCCAAACCCATAGGGGGCAGTGTAGCGCAAAGCCAAAACCTGTCAGCCAATCAGATTGCTTCAAATCAACTATGACTTCCTGTTAGGAATTAAACATGATAGTAGGAAGTTTTCTTGTGTGGATAAATCTGTAGGTTGAGCTATTTTTAGAATATAAACTTATTAAAACTCAAGAACATTGTTTGTGAATCATGTTTTGACAAGTATGTGGCTATATTGATCCATTATTTGTCCAAGACTATAATGGGAGGTCCTTAAATCTCTGTTTCCCCATGTACACACAAATACAGACTTTTCTGAAATCTCTACTTTGGTGGGAGTTTTTATTAATAACCATTTTTAGTGATAAAAACAGTGTTTTTGTGGTTGAAAGGCCAAAAAAGCATAACGACGTGCTCCTTTTTCCCATATATCCAACTACATGTGGACTTGGCTTGACAAGGTGAAACAAAGTATTTAGAAAAGCTTACCTATATACCAACACTAACGATGGTCAGGATCACAGGATAAGTCACCTGGAAAGAAGCACAATAGACAGTCAGTTTTAACAAATGAATATTCATTTCCAGAGGAAATATATATATATCTAGATTAATAATGTGTCGGGTTGCAGCAGCCATTTGAATCCGTCTCCGCTTCAGTTGTTTACTTAAAGAAAGTTAACATTAAAGTGCAGCTCTGCCTCCTGAAGTGAAACACCAAGTTTTGACTGCAGGGGATAAATTCAAAAATGATAATTGTGAGTGAAATTGCTATTTCTGGTATTGTGAATGTCCTACATTCTGTTTAGATGCAGGTAAGGGTGGGTGGGGTGGAGAAGGATTTTTTTTTCTTTTTTTTTTGTCTCCAGGGCCCTAAGATGTGCATTCCTCTTGCTGAGGAAAGCTTTTGTTCTGATAAATTGACATTGTCAATTTCCCACATTGCCACAGTGTGGCATATACTACAGGGAGCAGCAGTGGGAACACAGATGCTACGCACGATTGGCATCACTCAACCTGACAGTTCTTGTTTTTTGGGCCTTTTCTTCCTTTTTTCTTTCAAGGGGGAGGGTGGGCTATTTTTTTTTCTAAATCTGAACTTCCAAGTCGAGGAAGCAGGAAGGAACGGGAATTAATACACCTACACATTCCTTCTCCCTTTGGAAAAGGGAAAAAAGAAAAAAAAGAAAAAGATTCTTTGTACTCGCATCATAATTACTGGTGGGCGCCACTTCTGGATTGTTATACTCTCCGCCCAAGTTGAAAACAATATTTTGAGGACGTGCAGTCGACAACTAGGTCTCGTTTCCTTAAGTTTACTTGTTTTGTTTTTTTTGTTTGTCTATTTCTACCCGCGTCTTAATTTTGCGAAGCAGAGTTCTGGACTTTTTATGCTCTCTATTTCTCACATACTGCTCATCTGCAAGCACGCAGTCAGGCACAGAGGGGCAGTATTCAGATTCAGCAGCAGCCTGAGCCTGGCACCGGCACACAAATATTACTTATACACTGTGTGCACAATAATTAAGCGAGTAAGTTTGACCGCATCACCATTTTGAGGCACGTTTTCTAGCCTCAAGCTGCATAAACGTGAATGCTTAATGGATTTAATCATAGCAGGTGATGTGGGTCTGCAGGACAATGCTCCATAACATGCATCAAAGTTGCGTGGCTAGCCATTAAACCCTTTAAACAGGAACATGACCCCCTTCCTCGTCTGACCCAAACCCAACTGAGAACTGCTGGGAAGTTCTTGTGCAGCAGATTTCCAGTGAAAGGAAACAGCCCACCTCTCTGAGCTGTGCAGCATCGGCCACCGATTCATTCTTTTTCCACGTCAGAAATGTTTTACTGGAAAGCTTAAACAGATGAAAATAATAAATGAAAATGGGTGTTTTTCATTTAGTTGCGTAATAACTCTGCACAATAATAGTTGCCCAATAATCGTGCGCACGCCAAGGAAGCCAAAACTTTACTTTCTGGAACATTCGTGTTTGAGGTTTTTTAAAGTTAATTGAGAGCACTGTGGTTGGTGATTTTGATAAATGACACTTGCCAAATAATTGTGCACACAGTGTTCTTATTACCGAGCTGTAGGGTCCAAAGAAGCTTAAAAGTTGTTACAAAGTCGGTCTGAAGCCTGAAGATCTAGAGAAACTCATCCAATTGTTTATCTGTAGTCACATTGATTACTGCAATAAAGACTTCATAGGTCAGCCTCTCAGGTCTTCTGGATCTGGTTCTGCTCTGCATCCCCAGAACCAGAACCAAACATGGAGAAGCAGCATTCAGCTTCTATGCTCTACAAATCTGGAACAAACTTCCAGAAAACTGAAAGAAAGTTGAAACACTGAGTTCCTTTAAAACCCCACCTGTTTAGGATAATCTTTTATCAGGAATAAATGGAATATTGATGAACATATTTCATGTGTAATTACTTACTGATTTTGATGGCATTTGACAAAATGTAATGTTTATTCCTAGCTTCATAATTTGTGACTGTATGCCGTTTTTCATGATGTAAAGCACTTTGCCTTGTTGCTGAAATGTGCTACACCAATAAAATTTACTTCAAAATCTGATTGCCCCCGTTCTATTCAGGAAATGTTTGCAAAATTGAAAATTATGACCTTTTTGTTCATTTAACTTAAAAGGTCAGGGAGAGGTGCTCTGAGTCATAAATGAGAATATATGTATATATAGTATTTCTGCGACTACGGTCGATATATGGTGGATATTCTTTTACCTTCTTAAATATTCAGGTTTAATGAGGAATTGTTGTTTCCTAATTATTGTGAAAACAGAGAAATATACAAATTCTCATGCAGCAGTTATTTTTGTTTAGGTCTCACACTATGGGGGCCGAGCAGCGGACGGCCTAAGGAACACATTCGAAGCTTTGTAGAAACTTTTATTACAAGGACCACCTCCCATATCAGTCACAAAAACACTGCGGTTTCTTATGCAGATTCTATTTATATCAACCGCTCCTAAAGTCCTGCCAACATGCATCATACCAGGAAACTAAATAAAAATGGAGGTTTTTGGAGTGCTTCTACAAACTTTGGCTCTCGCTGTTCTTACCTAGTGTCTGCTGAGAGGGCAGAGCAGTGAAATACTCACGTCTACGACCTGCTGGACTTTACATGTACACTGAGCAGATTGAGCCATCTGTCCTTGTAGACTAGTCTGAGACAACAACTACTAACCGGAGATCTTTAAGAAATAATTATGCAGACCTTCATTTACCTGGAGCAGATTGAGTGAGTACTAATGTTTTAATTAACCTTGAGATTCCCACACTGACAGCTGCTCATGTTCTGCCTGGACGGGATCCAGCTCACAAAATTCCACACCGGTTTCCTGCTCAGCAACTCTTACCAAAGAAGTGGGATGAATAAAGGTTTGGTTTGGAGCGGAAAAGATTGTTGCACATTAGCGAATGGGTAGCTGACGGCTGAGGTTTTTTTTAAATTTATTATTATTATTAATCAGATCAGGGAAAGTTTTTGGATAAACCTGTATTACAAATAGCATAGGAACACCAAAATAAAAAGCAGGCAATATAAGTAAACAAATATTTATCAAGATAAAATTAAAGAGCAAATTTGATCTAAAAATAAACCATATTTAAAGTACATTTTAACAAAAGAACATGTCCAGTCTCTGTTTCTGCAGAGAACGTCTGTCCTCTGGCAGAACCTTGGGGGAAAAAAAATAATACTAACACATTTAAAACAAAAACAAACAAGGATGTAGTCATGTCAGATCAAGGTGGAAATGGGGACAAACCAGTTGGACTACAATACCAGTTTGAATAAGAGAGGGAGTCAAGTTACTGATATGTCTAATAAAGAGCACATTATATTTAATATATCTGAGTAAGGTTTAGATAACAGAAACAAGGCAGGAACCACCCATATTATCAACATCATTTTGATCAGAAATATATAATCTATTCCAGCTCCACTCTTCTGTTTTTCACATCTGTTCGTTTTTGTCCTGACTATTTGAGCCAGGAGTCGGTCATGGGTATCGATTTATGTCAGGGGTTTAGAAGGTTACAGCTTCAAAAACGGCAAAAAATTAAAGTTCAATAAGTCACAGAAGATTGTTTGAGTGCAGTTGGATGCAGTGGATCCTTCCAATGTGATAATTATTGTCCGATTTAAAAGCTGTAATACTAAACCACACATCAGTCAAAAAGAGTTAGCCATGTCCTGGATCTTCTTTGGCATGATTTTACTAATACCGCATCAACAGGGTTTTACTCCGGTTTTGAGACTACAACTTAATAGAAATTATTTTATAAATTAAAATAAATTATAAATTATTAAACTGCCAGAAGAAGAAAAAACAGTAAAGTTATATTAATTTAAGAATTCCAGTCACTTTCAACACCAATTGGAAAACTCGCCGTGGCTTTACAATCTAACCTGGACATCCTTGAAAATGTTCTGCCTTACTTATATATATTTTTTCCATAGTTAAATAAAATGAGGCCATTTCCTTCAATGCCAGCCCCATTATGATAACCTCTGATAGTCTTTTTAGTCTCGTAGGCCAAGGCAACAAGACAAAGAGCTAAATGCTGGAATTATCAAAGCCATTAAATGTTCAGATAAAGTAATTCGCTATCAAACACAACTGATCATCCAAGAATATTAGACCATTACAGCAATTCTAAAGAACCACGATCTCTCAAAGAAATGCAATTTCAGTTCTGAAAAGGTCTTTATTCGTCAGGTCATGATGGCTGGGATTGAAAGAGAATTAGAAAAACTTTGCCGTCACGTTGCCGTCCGGATTGCTCTTCTGTTTCAGCCTACATTATGTCGGCTGCAAGCTACAGAGTTATTTTTTTAGCTAAACAACAGCCGACACAAACATGCTCATCATTCAGCACCGCTCGCATATCCTTGGAAAAGCCTTCACCTTTTTACTTAGCTTTACTTTATACCTGATCCTATGTGTAAACTCCAATAATTCAGACAAAAATTTGACAACTAGATGGTTTCTTAGTCAGCATGGCCCCCATTCAGAGCCAGCGGAGCTAACAGGAATCTGCCTCAGGGCAACAGGGAACGCCGTCAGTGGGATTATTAGAAAAGGCTCACCGACTGTTTTCCTGACCGCCTGTTCATTCAGGAGAGCTGCCCCTGGAGAAAAGCAACGCAACACAGCTGAGTGAATTCAAACGGTTTTATTTGGACAGATTTATACTAAAATGAAGCAACTAATGAGCTGAAAAGTACAAACCACTTGATAAGAGGCATTTAAAAAAATCAGATAGCTGTCTAAAACCCTCCTCGACTATACCGGCCGCGTCTAAACACATATCTTGCGTCCTTGGCAGTAAACGGCAGAGGTGTAAGCAAGTGTCCACCTCCGCAGGACAAGATAAGGTTTCAGCAATGTTTGGAGCAAAACCGAGAAGCCATTTTTCCTTGTTGTTTTCAAGAACAGAGTTTTATCGATCACACACCGTGGGCGTGTCCAAATGCAGGTCTGCATCCTTCCAAGGCCGGATCTGAAGGCCGATTATGTCACAGAGATGATTATGTGTTTTAATGTCATTTTGAGAACAGCCTTGCACATTTATTTGGTAAAAGAAGGTAATTAAAGCAAAAAAAAAAAAAAAGACAGCTAGTCGAAGACAAATACTTTGTGACAACAAAGTATGTAACAATTTAAAAATGTAAAATGTAACAAAATGTAACAATTTACATTTTGGAAACAATATTTGTCTACATCTTTTTTAAAAGGGCTTTGCATCAGTGAGAGCTCGACCTAAAAGCAATCAGAGGGCCTCAAATGGCCCGCACGCCACATTTTGGGCACCCTTTTTTTGTTCTAAAACAGGTATGTTATATGGACGTATCAATGTGTGAATAAAATATAATTTAAAGATACTATCCACTCTGTACATTATTGTAGTACGATGGAGTACTATGGCTATGCTAAGAACATTTAAGAAATAGATTAAAATTACAAGAAAAAAGTCATAAAATTAAGAGAATAAAGCAATAATATGATGAGTTGTACGAGAATAAAGTTGAAATGGTATGAGAATAAAGTCGCTGTATTTACTGGAATGGTTATAATATTATGAGTTTATTCTTGTAATCTAACTTTATTCTCAAAATAATGTTATTCCTGTATTATTTTCACTATTCTCGTAAATCTTTAGCCTACACATAATGGCTTTTTTAAAAATAATGTTATGACTGTTCTTGTTTTTTTCTTAGTATGGCCCTAATAATCCATTGTAATTATAGCATGTAAGATTACTCATCTAATATTTTCAACAGTTTTTTCAATATAAAATGACCATAATAAATGTGTGCAGAGTAATCATCTTATGAAAATTTTCATACCACTCCATCCCTATTTAGGCATGAAAAATGAAAAAATGTGACTTATTGATAAAGTAAATGTCATATAGTGCCAAGAATGCTGTGAACAATTCAGGGTGAGTGAGGTGCAGCAGGACAACCAGTCCAAAAGGTCAGGCTGGAGTCCTGAGGAAACATGAATAGTTTAAGAAAAAAGTCACACACTGTGCGATTCCTAAATTTAAAAATAGGCAAATCTTATTATTAAACTTTATCTTAGATTCCTAATAATATCTTGAAACATTATTATTTTCCAGCGCAAGGAGTCCAAGGTCTCATCTCTCAGTAGTACATTTCTAGAGGGTTTTCTGGACTTTTCCTCACGCGACCATAGGTAGCCTCTGCTGGGTTTCACCTGACCCGTCTACCTGCCCAGTCAGTATGTTGCTACCTTACATGCAGCAGTGATCCGCCGTTTCCTGCGGCCCCGTTACCCCTCTGCTTTGTTTTGCTTGCCTACAGACTTTCCGGTTTGGTTGCCTGATAGCACCAGTATGCTCACTGTGCACAGAAAGCCTGCACTCTGATCACAGCACACATGTACACACACACACACACACACACACCCACAATGTTCTTTGTTTCTTTACATAAACTATGCCACCTCTCTGCCAGCTGCCCCTATGAACCTGACCCAAGTCCAGAGAAGTTGGCTCTAAACCTTTCCGATGACAATGAAAGGACTCGGAGGTGCACAGTTAAGATACTACGCAACATTCTTGCTATATTTAACATTTCAGACAAAAAATAAAAAATTGGTACCATAAAAAAATCGGAATCGGCAGGTCAGGCTGTTTATAAAGATTGATGATCGGCCAGAAAACTGCAATCGGTGCACCCCTAGTAACTGATGTCCATATTGAGCACCAGAACAAATCTGTGACATTTTATCTATGTTTTTTTTTTTTCATTCTTTTGATGCTTGTGTGACAATTGAAAGTTGGCCCACTGACAGGATTTAGGAGATTAGGGAATGTTTCTATTGTGACGAATCCATGTGAAATGAACACAAGTGACCTCAAACCTGATACACAAAGTTCGTGTCGCCCTGGGTTTTCACCCAACAAGCCCTTAAAATAATAATTAAAAAAAACATTTTTAAATCAGTAAATGGGGAGCTCAGACACAAGCCATCCAGATTTAGCACAGAGGTCAAGAGTCAGCGCTGACTGAACAGTACAATACGCACAATTAGGTAATCTGTTAATAAAGCAGATTCTGGGACAAAACACTTAGGCCCAGATGATAGCCTTTGCCCCTCTCATGCATTACATCGGACCAGGAAGCGGTGGCTCCTCTTTGTACGCTGTGACGGTCCAACAGCATGAGGAAGTCCCCGCCACCCCCTCCGCTCCACTCCACTCGTAATAGCATTAGCGATGCTCTGAAGACCACGCATGAGTGCTCTCGTCAGCACTGTGAATAAACGCTTTCCATACAGCTAAGCCTCGCCGCTCCGTCTCTGCTTATTTGGACTGGAAGCAAACAGAAGTTAATCAGTATGAGCAACTGTTCCACAATATGGGAGGTGTCAGACGAGATGAAGGATTCACACTGAGATGACTCTTTCTGACAAACAACACAAACCCCAAAAATAACTTGTCAATCTTTATGCGTTCCCACTCGGCCGCGGACCGTCGGAACCGTCTTACTGAGAGAGAGCCGTCAGAACAACGGGAAAGGATCAATTATGTAACTGCAACATTTAATTGTTTGGTTTTTGTTCAAAAATGCTTTACTTCTCTGTGAAGGCTGAAGGACTGACACAGATGAAGCCTAAAGGAAGGAAACCCTCCAAACGGCAACATTTGAAATGATTTTCTCAATTTTGCAAAAACGTTTTTAACTTCCACTGGTTTAGCAGACAGATCGCTCTAACCTCTGAATTGAGACACCAAATCTGGCTGGCAATTTAATTTCAATAATCATTTTGAAAAAAAACACAACTTATTATTTGACATATTTTTTTATTTTAAATTAGAAAAAGCTTTAGAAAAAAAAATTTGGAATTTATTTTTCTATCCATTTGATTTTTGTGGGAAATTGTGTTAAAGCACAGCACACAGTTTTCAACTTAATGACTAAAACCTTTCTTCTAAAAAGTATATATACATTAATAGTACTTTCAGCATCATTCTGTTGTGGAAATTCCCCCAATTTTTCCATATAAAGAAATATCTGAAAACTTGTAAAACCTACATTTTTTATTATATTTAAAAACATTAAATGGTCCTGCATAATTTTTAGCCAATGTGATTTCAAAAGCGATTGCGGAAAGTCCAGAGAGCCACCGGTTGCAGACACAACTAGATTATTAGATGATTATTAGATTATTAGATGATTAGTGGGAAATCTATATCTTCCATTAATAAAAAAAGACCATCTCCTCGTCCCTAAACCACTACGTCACCGACACATGCAGTCGGTCACATTTCTGTTTGCTTTTCCATTTTGTCAGTCAGCTTTTCCCTCATGTGAGTTCAGGGTTCAGGGAGTAGGTTCTGAACAAATGATGTCATTTGTTGCAGAGAGTCGCCACCCTTGAGACCACCTCTCCCTTTGCCCCCCAGAACTGTTGGGTAAACCATAAACTCCTCTATATTTAAGTATTTCAGAGTCTCTTCAAGTCAGAGTTAAAGCCTTGGCAAAACTGGGTCATCAACAGGGCAAGGACACCAATAGAGAAGCAAATTCGAAACAGAATGACCACAAGAGAAAGACTAAAGGTGCCGTGCTGATTGAGTCCAGACCTGACAGTATCTTGAAACCCTTTGCTATTATTGTTCAAAAGACTCTGGGTGCAATCACACCAGCTGCTTTAATCCAACTCGAGTACATTTGCCTAGAAAGTTTGGGGAGATGTGAATGTGAAATCGAACTCTCATGCCTACAAACCTCTGTTTGGTTGAAGTTAACTCTGGTGTTGTTTGAGTCCATATATGGACGCAAGACTGCTCCAAAAGCAGGAAGCAGACTATAGCGCTGGGCATTCTGGGTAAACTCAAGAGTCTGGCGACAGCAGGAGAAATGGCTCATGGCCTTTTACCAAAGACAAAAGAGAAATCCTACAATCACTTCAAAATCTGACGCCACTGTGTTTTTTTTTTGCAACTTGTGAAGGAGGATTCTGCGTTTGTCTTCTTCTGAGGTATTCCTGTTGTTTCCTTCAGTGGTTCCTTCTTGGTGCAGCGCCACCACAGGCGAGTGGGTGGAACAGTTTTTTCAAAAGCTTTGATTTGTTGTGTGAAAGAGAGCCACAGCAGCTGAAATGTAACAAATGTTGAGATTTTGCTCCAGAATCAAAATAAGGTCATTTTATTTATATAGCACATTTTCAGCAACAAGGCAATTCAAAGTGTACTATCAGGTGGGAAAACGCCCTAAATCTCATCACCCTCACCTGCAAACAAAAAATTTACTAACTTGTCTAGCAGATGGTGTTTTCCTAGGGTTTCGTTTCAAGACGAGGGCACCCCATTTGCAATAGATACCTTCTGAAATCAAAGGATGCATATTACTGAAAAGAATATATCAAAATCCATAAACGAGCCCCAAATCATGAGCTTGAAATCCCAAGGTAACCGGATACGTTTGCTTACCACAAAAACGGCCTAATGGGTTAAAAAAAAAGAAAGAAAAGAACCCGTCAGGTCTCTCAGTCTTGCACCGCACACACTGCGCCTATCAGAGGAATCTAAAATTGAGCCATGATGCCTGACTGTGGTTGGGAGTGGGGGCCTTGTGCGAGGTTATGTGGAGACTGTGTCTCAGGTGTAAAGCTGCCAGAGCAGAGACAGTGACTTCAGGCCAAGAGAGCGATTTGGGTCAGTTGGTAATTGCGTTCCTGGACCACAGGGGACTTGTTGGCAATTAATCCTGCCAATGAGCCATGTGAAATATGCACAGGGGACTGATACGTGCAGCTCTGTTAACGCCGCTCTTTCAAAGAGTGATGGGGTAAAATCTCTGCTCCTGACACCACAGTCACAGCGGCAGTAAGAGAGCTGTAAAAAGAAAAAAAAAAAGAAAAAGTAAAAAATCCAAGCTCTTTAGATAAAATCTGAAATTGACCCGAATAAAATTTCACCAATTATATCTACATGTTTTAATTTGAGCCGAACATCCCTAATCTAATCTGGTCTCTCATTACTTACCTCATAAAGTTCCCTTAAAGAAGAGGAAGCATAGAAAAAAATATTGTAGCATTTCCCCTATTTATAGTCATTTAAATTTTTTAAAATGCTCTGCAAAATGTAAAATTATTTTAAATGTATAAATCCCAGTATAAATTCATGTTCTTTCACAGCTTTCACTGTTTCCATTCAAACATCTTTTCATCATCCTTGTGTCATTTATATTTTTTTCAGTTTCGGTGTTCTGGCACGTCATTAATAGCTGTGTTTTGCCAACAACACGCTCCAGTAATCTGACGGCCTCCAGGGGCCGCATCTGTCATCGCGTGCCGAGCGAGCCGATCGCTCACTCCTCTGAAAAAGTGTCTCATTAGCCCCCGCTCTTTTGTCTAATCGAAGATTAATCACAAAGAGGCATCTGATCTTCGAAGTGACAGGGCCACAGACGAAATGTCACACGATCACTCCGCCGTTTGGAGCTGGTGCCGTCATGACGCCGTTAACGATGGCTGCCGCTCACCAACCGCCACGAAGCGTGACGGACGATGAAAGGGAAGTTCTCAACAGAAACTTGTTTTGCAAATAAGGAAAAGCAACGTGAACTGGCCTTCCTAGTTGAATCTTTTCAGGAAGTTTGGTGGCGTTGCCACGAGAGTGGAAAACCAGTGAAGAAGTGGACTCTCGGCAGGGATTTCCTGCCAACGACATTCTGCCACAGTGGATGTCTGCTATTACTGACAAGTGCGGAGAGAATTTCAAGATGAGAGCCGGAAAGTACATCCAGGAGAACAAATTTGGTTAACTTATTTAAAGTTTTTTAAAAATGGGGGGGTTGAGATGCAAAGAGGAATACCCAGAAAAAACCCCACCAGAAGTAGATACCAGCTACAGAGGACGACAGACAGTTCCTCCTTTCTTTGAGCGAGTCATCTTAAACAAATACAGCTACAAAGGTGTAGCGTCAATTCAGATGGAAAGCTCCTCAAAACTTACAGGAACATTCAGATTAGAAATATTGGGGGGGGTTTATACTCCTATTACTGTAGAGTTGCTGAGGAGGCTAAAGGAGTTTTTGTTCTTGTTTTATGATGTCATTACCAGTATATTACTTGAAAATGGTCTCAAAACAACAATATCATATTTAATCGCAATAAATTCTGGGACAATTTATCATTCAGCAAAATTTGTCATGACAGGCCTGTTATGACAAAGTTTTAGCATGTCATTTTGTATTTTATTGTGTAAATCACGAGCAAAAGTTTAAATTAAAAAAATAATAATTATTGCACCTTTAACATAATACATCTATCACTGCGTAGAGTCAGAGTCTTACAACTACTGCTTCAAAAATAAAATGGGAGTAGTACAGCTGCTTCCCTAAAAACAACGTACTACAATCAATCATATTTCTCAATATGTCGAATAAATCTGTCATTGAACCAACAATGATACAATAATTCACTGCTCCTAATTACAGCCATTGCCTGCTCTCATGAGACATCAGGACTAAAAAAATAAAACATAAAAAATTGCAATTCCAGATAGAAACGAGTCAAATGAGCTTTCTCTGAGGACGGGTCAAGCCTCAGAAGTAAGGTGAGCAGCTCCATCATCATCATCATCGAGTAAAAACAGTTTTTATGGTGAAATTTCAGTACGAAAACAAAACCTGAACTATAAACTTAGTCAGGGACCTCTGGAGGCGAAAATAATCTTGACATTTGAAGAGGAACAAAAGCTTGAAGTCTGCATTGTGAGAAGTTTTATGGTTATAAAACGGTAATTGACTCCATCAGCTGTTTCCAACAAATCTGATGACGACATCAGAGTGCGAAGGTGTTTCTTTGTTTTGCGTGTATGTTGGACGGACAAGCAGTAAGTGCAGGCAAAGTCTTCTAAAGAACGCCATCAAAGTGCCGAAGACCTTTAAGTGAGGTAATGACTCATGTTCCAACACAATAACAGCTACCAGCATCCAGCCAAACCTTCCCTGAAACGAGCGGCCCGGCCAAAGCTTTGAAATCTACTGAAAAATAATGCGTCTGAGATTGTTTATTGACTCGGTCTGTCCAGCGTAGCAAGAGAAAAAAAAAAAAAAAAAAAGGGAAATAAAAAAATTCAACCCAGGAGTGGAAAGAATACCCAGATGCACAAAAAAGAAAGTAAATAAATCTATAATGCCATATTTATACTAGTTAAATAAAAAGATAAAAAGCGGCATTTTGATCCGTTTATTACCGATTCCAAAACAGAAGTAATTATTCCCAAACAAAAGCGACACGTTTGTGATCTTTCAATCTGCATCTTGAAGCCCAAACAGCACAGAGTGATGGCAGATAAGAAGGCATCAATAGCTGTAAGATAAACACAAATTTAAACTCTTTAAAAAAAATACACCCACACATAAATAAAGTAATCAACCCCTTAAAGTGATTCTCCTTAATAAGAACGATAATCTCCGCTTCAGCTGGACTCTCCTCAGCTCTGTTCAATCCTCTGGGCAATTGCTTGTTAATCATGCCTTAATTTATTGACGAGATTCATTAGGAAGGCTCATCTTAAAGAAAATAAACACACCATCTCCTTCAATCTGTCCATGCCAGTGTCTTGAAATTAAGTAGAGATACCAGATTAGTTCAGTTTAAGAGCATTGGAGAAAATGACTTCTTTAAACCTCTAAACTAGCTTTAAACACTCTGCTTATCAGAAATTCTTTGGAGCGCTCTTGATACTGTTGTTGTAAACGACTTTTATCAGCTCTGTAACTCGCAGTCAAACATTAATGCGGCATACTTGACAATCTCGTACATGCTCTGTTCAAAGACATCCGATAGTGTGGGAGAACGAGCTACTGAAAGAATGAGGGCTGCTCAGAAATTACAAGGTCGACCAGTGAAGAGTCTCCCTCCATGCTTTACTCTCTGCTTCCTTCAGTCCCTGATGAACATCTTTACTGTTTGATATAGAAAACTAAAAATGTCAAAAGGTGACAACTAGCAACAGAAATACAGGACTTAAACTTCCTTGCCTTTTGTTCCATACTTAACACAATTAGGCAGAAATGAACGTTGACAGATCATGTTAGCTTGTTAAAGTGGCAGTATTGTGTATTTTCTAGGCACATGCTGCTATTATAGCACAATCAAGTCGCTATGTTATTTTCAGTTGTTATAAAAATGCTATAAATATATTAAATATCACAAAGAAATTCTACCACATACCAAATTCCTTACTTTTGGTGCCATGTTTATTTAAGTATTTCTGTAACATTACAGCTGACATGAAGTGTTTTAGCTAAATTATTAAAAATAACCAAAAAAAATACAAGCATACACTCTAAAAAGCTGTTGGCTTTATTAACATTTGCATCCAACAAACACAAAATTCAGACTTTTAATCAAACTTGTAAAAGAAAGATGGTGATATTAACATGGAGAGAACTTTCAATGATCCAGTGTTTGTCACGTTGGCGCTGTGGTGGACTGTGTTTTGGGCGCCTCAAAAGTTTTGTTTCTGCATCTGTTTTTCCAAAGTTGCATACTTTTCACTTAAAGGTCACTGGAGATACAAGCCGACTTAACAGATAGTTAAGTTTCACAGAACCTTCTGGAGAGTTCTGTTTGTTCAAGAGCTTATCGATGGGTGCATTTGACTGAAGGCAGCGCCGCGTAGTGCTGAGCTGACATGTAACGCGATGCGTTTTAAACAATCCAAGCTGGTGGGGGGATTTTGTCCCAGCACTGTGGAACATCAACGTATCGCCTTGTATTAAAACCCTTAAGGAGCAGCATGGCCACGGCCTTCTGACAGTCATAACCTGTAGTCCCGTTTTCACCTCTAAAGGAGATCATGAAATGCCAATAATATAAGAGATTCTCTTTTTAACAGAACACAATATATAGAATATATATTATACAGAGACAGTTGTAGAAAAGCAGAGTGGCTTCAGTCGGAGGTTTCTTTGTTGTAATACAGACTACTATAGGAGATCCTTCCTGTCCACAGCCATCACCTTTAGAGGGGCAGTATTATTTAAAATTGACTATTTGAGCTTTACATCATGTCATAATGTTACTCGCTCATCAAAAACACACCTACAGTGTTGCTTTGATTCTTACATGACTGAGAAATCCTTGAATCTCCCATGGTAACCATTCATCTGTGCAAAACCTGGATGGACCTAGCTCCTCCTCTGAGCTGCAGTTTCCACCTCACAGAACAGACCTCCCCTACAATCTTTACTCTCAGCTCCTTCAGACTAGCCAGAAGCAATTAGCAAACACCAGGTGGAACTGCTCATTAGCTAACTTATTATACAAGCTACTTCTCAGTGAAACACTGGTAAAAATGTTGCTAAAGGGTTAATAGAGGAGCCATGTTGTGATGACTTCCTGAAGGCGGAGCTTCAGAAAAAGCAGGAGATTTTAAAGAGACAGGAGACCCAATTTCAAAGTGTTAAATTACAAAGTAAAATTTATTTTTAGCTATATTAGATATATATATATATAGCATTTTTATAATTGAAGGTAGCAGTTACTTGATTGTGCTATAAAATAGGATTTATATGCCTGGAAAACAAATAATACTGTCTGCCCCTTTAATTAAATGAGATGCATTTAATTTCCCTTTGGAAATTATTTTTGAATTGAACTGAATTCCCCTGCAAGGCTTTGTATAAATGGCCTGAACAAGGAAAGTCAGTGAAAAGTTGATTTATTACAACCTACACAGAGGTGGACGAACTGACCATCTGCAATAAATGTTTAACCTTCATGTCTCAACAGTAGCTGAAATACAAGGAAGAAGAGAGGAAAAACAAAACTGAAGGGACTGGAGGCAGAGAAGACGACTGGCGGCTCGCTAACACAGTGCTGTGGGTGTGGAGGGGGTTGGAAGAGGGGATGTACTGGAAAAAGAACGATCTGCAACAACCTCAGGTCTCACTGCTGAAGCTTGGCGCCAATAAAGACAGAGCACCTGTTGAAGATCTCCCCGCTCTGCAGCTGATTTGGCGGTATGTGAGGCAGGAGCAGTCATGTTCTCGCACATGAATGTTCTTCATAACATTCATGTGCAAGAGCAGGTGAGGCATGTTACTAATGGTTTAAAAGGAAGGGGTTTCTGGTAAGGCCTATTTGAACCCATAAAACCACAGAAGCAATTAAAAACATTCTCCTTTTTTGAGTAATAAACATGAACACAAATGGTGTTTTCTTTACTACCCAAAATATATCAGCTTTAAAGAAATAAAATAACTAAAAGTGAAAATCAGAGGGACTACATGTGTAATTTAAGCATAAAATCTAAGACAAATTACATTCATTTATTCAGAGGAAGACATTACATATTCTATAGATCATGAAAATATGCAGTTGCATTGAATAGATAAATACTTAATTAGAAAAACATGAAACTAGAAAAGCTGCATTGCAATGAGTTGAGAAACAGGCAGTTAATCATTTCTCAATAAGTCGCTCCATGAGTGATCAAGCTTTGACATTATTTGGCAACAAACTACCACCATCATATCTGACTGTAGGTGTGATGTTAATGTTTTATTATTTTTCAAGTTTTTCTGGAAGACATTCCACTTTTCTCTGATGAGTCCACACAATATTTTTCCAAAAGTTTCGATGGTCATCAGAATGCTTTTCGGCAAATGGGATTTGTTTTGGTCAGCAGAGGGTTTCATATATGGATGCCATTTTTGCCACTTGTGCACCAATTGCAGTTTTAGGCCGATCACCGTTCTTTCAAAAGCCTTACCTCCCACTTCTTTCATTATCAATTTTGGCCGACATTAAAGGAATCTTGGTTAGGAAGCTGGTCCTGGGACGATTCAGCACAGTTCCACGTTTTCACCATTTAGAGGTTAGTGGTCCAAAGAAGACGTTACTTTTTAAACCAGGCAGCATTATGTGTTTTCCAGGCTTGATTGTGCTATTCTATAGCACAGTTATAGCACAAGTGTTGTGAAGAAAATCTTCAGAAAGGCTTCACGAGCTCATAAAGAATAAAATAATAAAAAAAGGCATTTCTCAAACTCATTTAAGGCTTCCAGGGATCCAGCCTGGAATGTGGCCAGTGTTAGGACGAGAACACTAACTATGTAACCTTCGGCGGTTACAAAAATGCCATACAAAATAATTGGGCCTCTGTCTCTTTAAAGTCCTGCTCTTTCTGAAACTCCGCCTTCACTAAGACATCACAACATGGCTCCTTTGTTGATCGTTTTACATTTTTACCAGTGTTGCACCGAGAAGTAGCTCGTATAATGAGCTCAGTGGATGCACAGTTCCACCAGATGTCTGCTAATTGCTGCTGGCTAGTCTGAAGGAGCTGAGTGGGGGAGTCAAGGAGAGAGCTGCTCAGAAGCTTGAGAAATGCAGCTCTGTGAAGGAGCTTCACGCTCGAAGGCGGCAGTCGGTTCCACCCAGGCGTTTTGCACAGCTGAATGGTTGCCACGGGAGATCCAAGGATTTCTCAAACATGCATGAAATTATCAAAGCAGCTCTCAGGGTATGTTTTGATGAGGGAATAACATTACAACATGATGTACAGCTAAAAAAAAGTAAGTTTTACATAATACTGCCCCTTAATAGATTCTAGCCTATTTCATGGTGTCCTAAATCTTCATATCTGGAACTAGCAGAAGTGAAACTGAACCCCAAAAAGAGTTCTTAATTACAGTTAATTCAAGATTAACTGATTCGTCTTTCTTAAATTAAATAATTATCAAAATCACCAAAAATTACACTTCTTTAGCTTATTTTTGTCAAACATTTCTTCTGCGTTTAGAGAAGAAAAGAACGGGATTAAAAGCAGACGTGGTCCTTCCTGCTGCTTTTTCAGACATTATATTGATATAGATATGCACTTTCATGCATTGGCGGCATACAGTATGTTCGTCTTCCATCAGGAAAAACAAGCCCAATCACAATAATTGCATTAAACCATCAGTATGGGCAGCAGCAGCAACAGCAGCCCCCACAGCCAAGTAAAATCATTTAGCTCTTCCTTAACTTGTGGCGGAGAAAAAGCTGCCAGGTAGGCGCAATAAAATCTTTGAAGTGTAAGAAATAGAGCCAGTAGGGAGGTCAGACTTGTTAAGGTGTAGCTATCAGTTAGAGTGGATGTTTGCAAAGCCACATTTATTCAATGAACCAAGCTGTCTTGTTTACTTTCCCTTTCTCTTTCTCTCTCTCTCTCTCACACACACACACACACACACACACACGAGCAAAAATATATCCACAGTAAAACATGCCAGGCATTTTACCAAATTGGAGCCAAAAATATCTAATCTACTAAATCTCGGAGCTTTTGTTTATCACCTCTAAGCTCGAAGTGCTGCCCCGTCAGACACACTCAAAGTGGGAGGTTAAAAGAAACATCCAAGTGTCAAGCAGGTCTGCTGCTGGAAAAGGGGAAAAGACTTCCAGATTTCCTAGGTGAGCCGGTGAAACAATCCCAAACAATTACCTTGTCTTTTCCATATTTACAGATACAAACTGGAACATTCTGTGTGGCGCCTAAAGCAAGTAAACAACAATGACACTTCCCTGACACCACTCAAACTTCCCATCAAGCGGCAACTAATAATGACAAACTGCCCCCCCCTCCCCCTCACCTCTGAAAGCAACATAATCTACAGCGTTTCAGGAAATGCAGCAGGAAACATGGATGAATCAGCCATTTTAACGTTGTTTAACTCGTGTTATAAACGAAGCCCAAAATGATACTCACAGCTTCTCTTTAGATCTTTGCAGCACACAGAACTGCTAGCTCTACTAAATGGCACTCAGTTGGAAGACTTCTCTCACCCTTAGAAAGGCTTTGCGCTGCTGAAATGACTCACATCCCCTCTTCCAACCTCTGTCAACCATCACGAGGAGGTAAACATTTCCAAATATGGAGAAAATATGGAGACAGTATTGAGGGCAATATCAGTTTGGTTTGCTTTTAGCTAAGAATGCCAAACTATGCGAGCCACGGAGCCAGTTCTGTGGTGCATACCTCTCACTTGGAATAATAATGATGATTGCAGGGAACTTTTCGCAGTTGTTTGGGGTTCAGTCTGACCTAAGATGGATGAAAACGGGAGACTGTTATCTCAACTCTTACTTTTTAAGGATGAAAATAAAGAGATAGGCTGATGAGACGTTTGCGACGTTAGGTTCCAATTTATCTTTAAAAATTACCACACAAGGATATAGACAAGCAGGGGAAGAAACTGTTTTCATATCATTTTTAGATAACACAACGTGACTGCTGAGTGGACATTTTAAGGGTGTTTTCACAACTGATAGTCCAGTAGATGAGGGACCAAGATTGCAACATTTGTTACACGTGCTGTTCACTTTCACACTGAACTGTCTTAAATGACCCAAACATTTGAAAAAACAGTTCACCTCCTCGCCAGAGGTGGTGCTGCAGCAAGAACTGCTGAATGAAACAACACAAAACCCCCAGAAGAACACACTGAGGGTAACTTCATTCTTAATGAAATGTAAACAAAGATGGAGTAGCATCATATTTTAGTGATTGTAAGATTTCTCTTCTGTCTTTAGTAAAAGATCACGAGCCATTTCTCCCGCTAGCGGTAGACTCTCGCACTTGTTATTGTTGTCTTTACCCAGAATGCTTCTTCCTGCTTTTCTCGATTGTGCATTCACACGTCCCCAAACGGACTTTCTAGGCAAACAAACTATGAGATAAAATGACTTCATATTTCTATTGAGCTTAACAGGACCTTCAACAACACTTTACATAAACTACCGATTAGCATGAACAACATGGCTAGCTAACTCTGCAGCCTTTGTGTGCATTTTCTTGACAATGTAGATGCTCAACCACATTTTCAAATCCAGCACATTTAATAGCAGACAGAGGTTAAAGGTTTTTAATAATGTAGCAGACAGAGTCACTTTTCTGTACTCTGATTAGCCTTCCTGTTAGCCACCCTGCCTGAACAAATGTCAGACACCTTGTAATGGAAATATGAACATTTTTTAATAAAGTATATATGTTTCTGTGCACGGTTAACCTAAATAATTTGATTTTTACTCTTTACAATGATGGAGACCACATTTGGAGCTTGAGTTTAATGTCTCTCTTTTTCCTCTGCCTTGTGACCTGCTGTCCTAGGTTACTGACAGATGGTCCCTAGTAAAAGAGAAAAATCTGTTGAGGGAAGCTTGTGATTCAATTTTAAGTAGTTCAAGTTAAATTCTAGGTTTATAATGCATATAAAAGAAAGACTTTTTCCTTCGTGTGGTTTGTCTACACAAGATGAACTGGAACCGCAATGAAATACATTGGACTCTTGGTATTTGTGGGGGTTAGAGATCAAAGTCAACCACGATTAGCTAAAATCTTTGAATATTTGAGCTTATTAGTGTCAATTTTAATAACTCTAAAATCAAATATACATTAATATGCATCGATATGCACACTGGAAACTGCATTAGTACTACCGCAGAAGCTAATACCTAGTCTTCCTTTTCTCCATTTGGGGTACAGAAAAATAGTACCAAGGAAAAGGAAGAGCACTTCTGGAATAGCTACTTTGCAAACACCAGATTTTAGTGACTGTCAAGTAGAATTGCACAGAGGTATTTGAGGTATTTGGACATTTGCTATTGATTTTTTTTTTTTTTAAACTTTCTAAAATAGGCAAATTATTTAATAATTAATAATTTGGACTTAAGATGCACAGAAAAATCCTCAAACACTGAACTGCAAATAGGTGGGGGTCACTTTACGTTACAAGGTCAAAAAAACTGAAACGGCAAACAAGCTAGCATTAGCATGGCACGCCAACAAAATGCTCAGCATGAAGACGGAGGAAGACGTGAGTTTGCTGAAGACTGTGTCGAGTCGGACATGTTTAGAACCATCGCTACCGTGGCAAAGCTATCCTGCAAAAAAACTCTAAATTATCCATTTCTAGCAACGAAAGGAAACACATGCTAAAGAGTCCAAGTCATCAGCAGGAAGCACATTGTAATACTGATGAACAGAGGAGAAATATTTTCCTTTTCAGAAAGAGTCTGATCAGACTTAAAGTTGGACAGGATTAGGTCAGTGCGTTGCTAAATTGCAGAGAAACAGAATTCACCCTGCAAAAACTGGCAGGTAGAGATTGCTTATTTACCGCATGAAGTCATCTCCCTGCACAGATTGTCTTCAAGTGATTAAGAAGGTGTAATTAAAGTCTGATTACTCCCATGAGAGCCATGGGTCAAAAGCTTAACAGCTGCTAAGGGAGAACATTGCATTGACCTTCCTGGACTGGGATTGTATTGAGGAGCAGCTTGAGAGTCCTCATTTCCTGAAACAGCACAACCTACTTTACACAAGTCCCTCAGGAAAGGACCACCAATCAGTGCAGTTCATGTTCACGCATTATTAGCAAAAACGTTGTTCCTGGAGAAATTTCCCTAAATATACTCTGTGCAATCTTTATTAGGACACCAAAACACGGTGGAAACAGGATTTCCCGATTTAGTGTGAACAGTTTCTTTTTTTCAAAATTGTGGAGCTTTTAAGAAAAGAGGAGAATATTTGGAAATTAAAACTAGGAGGTACTTATTTTCAAGAATAATCAAATTTCCACAGACTGTACTTAATACATGTTTAGAAGGACATGTCGGCACATAAAAGAAAAACATTTTAAACATATGTAGAAATGTTTTTATCTTTATATTAAGAAGGCAGTTCAATGCTATTCAGACACCGGCTGCCTTTGTATTAATGTTCTTCACAGCCAAGCCTTCAACGCCAATGAGAAGAGCCATGATGCCACAAAATTTTCCATTCGGTCGATACAAAACACCAAGATATTAAGTAAGGTTTCTGCATGCAGTCAGCTTTTATATATATATATATATATATATATATTTTTTTTTTTTTTTTTTTTTATTTATTTATTTTTTTACATTTGTTTCTATGGCAATTTGTAGAAAGACAAAATTTGCTAAGAATATTTGAAAATATCACTTTTCTAAACATCCAACTGTGTTCACTGCATTGTGCTTCAATTTGAGGGCCAGAGGAAAGCCAGAGACTCTGCACTGCTTAAATTTGCTGTTTGTTCAAATATGAAGTTATGAAGAAAAACTGTGAATCTAGTGATTACAAGGAAAGTCATTACATAAATATCACCTGATCTGTCTCAGTGAGGAGACCCAGAAGCCAACTCTTCATGGCGCATGTGACGTACACCGAGTTTCTAAAGTACTCACACCCACATGGCAAACTCACACTTCAATGGATTTCACTGAGATTTTTGGAGCTGCAAATATTTTATAAATACAACTCTGAAAGGCTTTGGTGGGTTTTTCTAGTCAGCCCCTTTTTATTTTAATACCGGTAAATAAAATCCAACTGCAACATTTTAAGGAGAAATGCTAGACAGGATGAAGCTGTGGAGCAGGTTAAAACAGAATTTTAAAGAAAAGGGAGGCTGTGTAGATGCTTCTTCTTACATAGGGAAGATGCTTAAAATTAAGAGCTAAAGATAGGGCAGTACTGGCAAAATAAAACTGTGTTAGAGGCCATGACAGACATAAGACTGAAGTGATGGATCAACTTCCAGCAGGACGATGACCCTAAGTAAACAGCCAGAGTTATAATGCAAAGGTTGGGATCATGGGTTCCCAGCCCTGGACCTTCAAGGCCGATGTCCTTCCAGTTCTGGGTACATCCCTGTTCCAGTACACCTGGTTCAAACTAGGGATGCAAATAAATGAAAATCTGAGCCGATAATATCTCATATTGATTTTGCTATAAACGATAACCAGTATTTACCAACGGTATATGTATATTTTGTGAAAAAGTGACCACACTGTTGATTTTGCCCACACTGCATCACTGTCACACGTCCAAACAAATACTCCACAGCCAATCCCGAAACATACACAAATCGCAACAACATGGAGCGTTACATAATAATATAAGTCAAGTTTTACTTGATGGGAACCAGAACCGAAACACTAAAATAAGACTGGTAGTGATGTTAACACCAATACATTGCATCTGAATAATTCAAATGATTGCATTGCTGCCTCAAGAGCTACAGAAGCCTGGTAAAAACCCACTGATTATAGTTCAGCTATGCGGCAAAAGGGAAACACCTACAATATCAAAGTCCAGACCTGAATCCACCTAACAATCTGCGAGACTTTAACTCTGATGTCCGGGGTTCAGTGTGGCTCGGCTGGTGTAGCAGGTGCACCATGTGCAAACTCTACAGTTTTTAAAAAAGACAAATCCATGTCACTTCCCCTCCACGTCACAATTCTGTGATACTTTGAGTATCACTCAGCTCATGAGTGAAGACTTTTTGCAAGACACTTTATATGCAACAGCTGGTATGAATCTATTCCTCCTTATTTCCGGTTCAAATCAAGGCAAACCTGCCTGGAAACTGAACACAAACATTTCTCACTTCATAAAACATATTCAAATTCATTCAGTATTACATCTGTCAAAATTATCACATGAATCTTAGTCGGAACGAAGCACTTCATAAGCTTAAGTATCACTTAACTGATGTCCTAGTTGAAGTTTAGGGTGTTTCATCAGCATAGCTGTAATAAACCCTGGTGACACCATCCTGAAGCAAATTTCTTTCATACCGTGGGGGTTTCCCGCTTCCTTCTTTTCTAACCTTGTGTCTGAATGTGACCTGATGTGAAAGTAACCTGATACTTTATGTGCAAAAGTACAAACAGAAGAGTAATTCTGTATTAATTGAATAGGTGGATGCTGAGCTTAAGGTTACCTTTAAACTTCCTGCAGAACATCTAGTTTACCACAATAGAATGTGCCAAATATATCCATATTTATGTTGCGAAAGTGGAAGTGAACACAAAAAAGGAACATAACAGAACATGCAAGTCACAATACAGAAATACATCAAAAGTAATCCTACCTTTATTTCCCTCTTTGGGATTACTGGAAGACAGCTGAATCTGCAGAGATTGAGAAATACAGACAACTCTGTGTTACACAAATAGATTACCTAACTATAATTTGGCTGTGGAGGACCACGCCAGCATAGTAAACAGACACTGTCATGTGGGAGACATGCTTGTTCTGGGTTTCTGTCATTCATGAGTGGAAAGAACTCAGCCAAGAACCTGCATACTCCCCCTGATGACCACAGGGCAGCTAGTCTGGTATGTCAAGGTCAAGGCACCAAACATGGGGCAGTATGGCATTGGAAAACAACTACAAGAGGGAAACAAACTGGTAGGTAATATCACATCTAATGGCCAAATGGAGATACACTTCTAAAAATGTGGGGTAAATTTAATCAACCTTCCAGCTACTTCTACAGTTGGCCTGCTGGGGGCAGCAAGGTGCTCTCCTGAGCTGGTGTAAATGCTATTATCAGTAGAAGAAGAGGACCTAGACATGTACTCTATTCCTGACGTAAAGCTGTTGGCATAAAAATCAACAAACTTTTCTTTTTTTTTTTAATAAAGAGTCAAAACATTCAATTGTCATAGGCCTGGCTAGTTTTTGACAAGCTGGTCTTTTCACCCCTTCGTCTTTTCTTTTTATATTTTTACATTGCTGAGCTTTTTTTCCCTCATCTTTGATGATCAATTCACGTCATTTTCTAGACTTGAATGCGTGAAATTTCTGGACTATTCTAGTCCTTTCCTGCTAATATTACCTGCACCTGCTAGAATCTGGGTATACTGCAAGTCTGCCCTCTCTCATGGCAGAGCAAAAGAGGACAGTGGATGATTTTCAGACCTTTGCCGAAGTCGATAACATTGGTAGATAAGATCAGATTCTCATGTAAGCATAGGACAATCAACGATCTCCCAAAATTAAGAAAATCGGGGATGATTTAGCAGTCAGTCGATTTAGGCAGAAATATCAGGTGTTTGAAAGGAGCTAAAGCCTAAATAACGCTCCAAAGCACAATGAATTCATATTCAGTCACAAGTGTGTTATAATAAACTTGTAACAAGATTACAAGTTTATCAATGCCCATTAATAAACATTAATAAACCCTGCCATGCAGGGTAAACAGTAAAGAAATGTTGTTTCAATAAGCAGAAGAAACTTGCTGCTTGCTTGCCTTTACCTAACTAAACTCTTTCAACAACAGAACCAGGTGAGTCAATAATGTCTGCTTGTTGGCTCAATAATTCTGGTGTCTGGTTACATAATCATTTATGTATTATTGACAAATCTGTTTAGTGTGTAAACAATCCACACAGAACACCAGCAACAGTACATGGAGGATCCTGTAGTTGGTAAAAACACTGAACCGTCTCTTTTAAACTACTAACTAATAAAAACGTTATCTGCAATACGGGGCAAGGCACCGTGTTACATGTTGCACCCATCCTTGAGAGTCCTACACACATTTGAAGCAAGTATTGGTACGTTAATGTTATGCCATGCATGTTGTGTGACGAGCTAAGAAATGCTTGTTAGGCCCAAATCTATCCAAAACCTGTACTCGAGCTTATTTTGGGTACATATTTACCAAGATTATGTCTTTGTCTGAAAATATCATTAGGTTATCAGTAGAAGACCACCACAAAGAATTCCACAATATCTTATTTATTAAATATATGCATAAAAGAATGATTTAAACTATTCAGGGAGGCTGCCAAACACCGGACAGTGGACCTGGAGGAGCTGCAGGAATTTCTGGTTCATTGTGTTCTACATCTTGACACTGGTTTCCCCCAAAGTCTATTCTCCCAAACCAAATATCCAAATCCTAGTTAAAATCTTCAAATAAAACCCCCCAAAAAACAGCTATGGAAGAATGTGTTATGGTCTGAGGAATCCAATCAAAAAGGTTGGTTTGCAAAACAAACAAAACACATTTTTGAGGAGTTCCAAAAATCAGTAAGTTTTCACCCAAACTTTCAGGTTTCTGCCAAGTAAGCTGAAGATGAAAATGGCTCCTAATTTTCTGCATCAATGTAAATAAAGGTGCATAATATATCAAAACGCTTACTGATATCCTAACTTCAATGTGTGTTATATTACAACTGCAATTAAATGATGAGATCTTGATGTGCAAGTCTGTAACAAAACGTTCTATGACTAAAGTTTATTCGTTACTCAGTTCATTTAATGACACCAATTTAGATTCTTTGAGGGGCAGGTGGGAGTTGGACTTGGAGGAATCCATATCAGACACAGTTTGGCAAAAAATTATTCAAAATATCTATTTGTCCTCAATATGTCTGAGACATGTTATAGTTCAATTCAAGGTAGCACATCGTTTACACTGGTCTAAGGACAGATTGTGCAAACTCAAAAGGAACTTGGACCGGACGTGTGATCGTTGTAAACAATCTCCAGCCATACTTTTACACACATTCTGGTCGTGTCCAAAGTTGCATGGATACTGGCAAGGCATCTTTGACACCTTCTCAGGAATATTTGGACGAACTGTTCATCACCACTCATCTCTCTCTTTAGGGTGGCTCCAGCGGAGGCCTCCTTCAGCAAACATCAGAGAACTGTGTTGGCTTTCTGCTCTGTTCGAGCTAGAAGACTCATTATTCTTCGATGGAAGGATCCACATCCTAGCCACAAGAGGAGATCTCGAAGGGAAAAACGCCCTGAGCAGCGATCCATTTGAAAACCGTTTGGAAATATTTGCAAAACTATGTCTGGGTACTAAGAACCAATTTTGACAGTTTTTGACCAGCATGAACATATTCTCCTTTAATAAATGATAATTTTTTTCTTAAATATTTATGCATAATCTGCATCAGCGAATTAAAATGATGACTTTTATATCAATTGGCTTTTTTTTTCACCACTCATTCTTACAGTGGGGAAAAAATATATATAATTACAGAAACATTATGTGGTAATTCTTTGTGAACTATATCTCATCTGACACACTTTTGCTCATGACAACAGGTGGGGGGTTATTTCTCCCCTTCTTTTAAAAATCCACCACCCAGAATCAAACTCCTTCAAGAGTTTCCTCATTAAAATATGCCAAGAAACACAAACAGCAGAAGCTACCAGGGGGGCCCGGGCTCAAAGGCAGCCGAGGCATTTATCTTTCAACTTAAACATCATCAGCACTGTCAAATGAGCCCCTTTTTAGCCTGAGATTTTAAAGACAGTTCTGTTTAATGTTGGTTGAATTGAAAATGTGTCGCAGTGACGCAGATGTATTCGGTTTGATGACAGCTCTCCCTCGGGGGATCTTGTGTTATTGATTTGAAATTCACATCTAAGGCAAACTTTGTGTTCGGTCTTTTTAAGAGAAGAAAGTTGGGATTTATTTTTCATTTCATAACGGAGTCACATCTAAGGTCTCGACCGACGTTCTTGTTGCTCTCACGAGGAGGGAGCGGAGCGGAGGCTCTAAACTTTCACAAAGGTTTTCGGTTAAGGCGGCAGGAGGCGGGAGACCTTCACATGAATAACAGAAAACCTACTTAACATGAGGAACCTGGACCGACTCTCTGTAACTATGGTGTACAAGTTCATTCACACTACACAAGAATCTCATAGCGCATCTCTTCTTAGATACACAGGGTTTTGCAATCCAGACGGTAATTAGAAGGAGAATATAAAGAACACTCTAGGGAGGATCATTATAACAGCGCACTCTGCATATTTCTGTCCACCATAACCTAGAATCCATACGATTGTATATGCCTTCTATGCACATTTGACTTTATCATAACACCCTGACTGATGGCGGGGGGGGGGAAAGTAGCTGTGACTTTCCAGTTCGGTGTAAATCTCCCTCGACGGACCAGAACCAGTTAGTGTCATTTGTAAATTATAAGTCTGAGAGAAGCAAAGATGTGGGGTGCCTCAAGGCTGTGTTCTCAGCCCATTTTCATTCAACATTCACACGCTCTCCCTTGTTTAGATCATGCAGTGTTACATCATCTCTTACCACACCTTGGCTGATGACATTTACGTTTCTTCGTCACCACAAGGCTACAGTCCTTTAAAGTTATACAGTAAGTGACTACATGCAATACACTTGAGTAAATGAGGCAGAATTTTCTCAAGCTTAAATCTAAGAAGGCATGTCTTCTTTTTGGGCTTAGAAATGCATTGTCAGGACATGAGCACCTAATGATCTACTGTACGGTGGTGCTAAAACTTACAGTGTGTCATAAGTATGTTTAAAGACTAAAATCTACATTTCTTTTAAAATGTAAAGAAAAAAACCTCGAGCATTAGTTTTTAGTACAATAGATTATTGTAATATACCAGTCATGCTGTACTGACATGCTTTGTATTTCTATGCAATATCAAAAAACAGCTTTAAATAACGGGGTTGCCTTTCTACTGCCATGGTATTGTGGAATATGTAATTTGATCTCAAGCTAAACCACACCATCCCAGTTATTTTGAACATCTTGAAGAAATCTTATAACATGACTTGCAGCTTTTAGACACATATATACACTCCACAAATTTGCAACCACCTCAGAATTTATGGAAATTGTGTTCAAATTTTGTAATGAAATGTTCACATATAAACTTTGCTAAGTTGAAGTTAATTGTGCAACAATGGAAATTTACTCACAGCAGCATTCTAAATGCTTGGATTTGCTGACACTGCAGGGGAATTGGCTCAATTTTTCCAATCATTTCAGCAAATAGGAATTTTGACCAATTGGGAGGAGTCAGAATAGAATTTAGCTGCCAAAGCAAATAAAGATAAGTGGAAATATTCACACAAAGGTAAAAAATATATACAAGTACACATTTACCACACAAGAAAAATAATACTGTGCAGTTATTTAAAAGACTATATAAACAAAGAATTTTTCAGCCAAACATGATCTGGTCCATGATTTGTAATGTAACAAATTAAAAAATATCACTGCACTGTAAATGCTTCACCTTTCAGCCTGAAACACACAACATAAACAATACTTTCTGTTTTGGTAATGTAATTAATTTCTTCACATTCAAACCAAAGTCAAAACATTTTTGATAACCCAACATAAGGGACTGGATAAATGAAAATAAAAAGTGTCCTCGCATGTATCAGATATAACTAAATAAATAAGAAAAATCAGCGAGCCAGCGCAAGCCAGAGTTTTGACCAACAGTAAGAAAAGGGATTATAAGACACTTGTCTCTAAACTACTGCACTTCCTGTTAGTAAAATGGTAGATTTAACATCTCCTTATTGGTTTGAGAACAACTGCAGTTTGGAGTTGCTAATCAAGTGTAATAAAAAAAAAACTAAATCTCTCAGATCATCAGAGACCTTTGTGTATCCAGGACAAGAACCAGAACCAAACAAGGCACCATACCGTTTCTCTGCTCCTCAACATTGGAATCAACTTCCTTAAAAAGTTGGCATGTGCAGACACTAATTTAAATCAGAACTGACAACATTATTATTTAATGCAACTTTTTCTACAAAGACTAAAGCTTATCTCAACTGTTTATCAGTTTCTGTCATTGGTTCTTATCAATGCGCTACAATTTGTATTTTACTACTTCCTTTTTTTAAGTCATGCATAAAGCTGAATGCAGCTCCATTAATGTATTGTTAGTCGCGTCAGCTTGTGCTTCAATGTGCTGTTTGTTCTGTAAAAGCACTTTATATTGGAATATGTATGAATCGTGCAACAGAAAATAGAATCAAACTCCATTTTTACAAGGATTCTCTCATGTGCTTTCTCTTTTACAGAGCAGGCTGGTAATAGATTCTCATGGTGTAAAAATAATACAGTAACAAAGATTGAAAATTTAAAACAAAAATCATAACTTTATCTAATTGCAGTTTCTAAAAGAAAACTACAAGTTTACTGCTCTTAAAGGAACATATTAAATCTTACAGTCATAACTTATTTATAATTAAATTGTCATTTTTATCTGAATGGTTCACAAAAATGGACCTAGGTGTTACAAAAAATTAAGCCGGAGCTCGATTCACGTAGCTAAGGTGACGTCACAGATTATGTATGACACCTTTTTGGGGTGTGTGATGTAGTAATGCTCAAAGAGACCAAAATTAGTAATATAAACTAAAACTCTTATAGATTGAGGCAACAGATGCCTTCACTCAGCCAGCTGACAGAAAAGCGCACAGCAACATCTAGGAGGAAGGAGATTACAGAACTTCTCTATGCTACACACAGCTGGAACAAATCGGAGTCGACCCGGCTTGTTTTTTCACGGCTCAATGAAAATGGCATTTGTACACAGAACCACGTTGTATTTTAGAATCTGGACTTGCGTCCCATGTGCAGGAGAAAGTTTTGTTTTTCTAAAATGGGAACTCTTTAAAAAAAAAAAAAAAAAAACTGACTCCATAGTTAAAATTTCACCCTCATGAAATGACATAAAAGCCCAACCTCTAACCTCAAAGGCGTTACACAAACAATAGCGGCCGGCTACATGTTGGTCTTGCAGATTATTCGTTTTATAAAACATGAAACAGAGAAAAAGCTTGACTTTGTTGTTACGCCACACAGCTAAACTCTAATTTGTTGTTTTTCATTCTTGTTTTCTTGGCTTTATGCGAGCACCCTGTACTCCATGTTTTGTGCCACTTACAGTTCTAGCAAAGTAAAAATAGCATTTTTGGGCTGTTGTTGGTATATGAAGACATTTCTGGAAACATTCCCGTGTGGACAGGCACCTAAGTTGTGAGCTGCAGAGTAATAATCACAGCAAGTGTAATCAACAGCAAGTACAGTAAATAGGCCTCGCTTAAACTGACCAGTCCAGCAAAGGTCGGTGCGGCTGGAAAGACTATTTTGTCTGTTTCCACTATAAAACCGGCCCATAGAACCAAACCTTACCGCATCATTGCTGAGCTCGATTAATTTATAGGTCCGTAGAACAATGGCACAGTTAACTACTGGTATCATACAACACAGGCCATGTCTCATATTTGTATGACATTAAAAGAACCTGGAACTTTTGTTTTTCCACTGAAAGCTCTGGTTTGCACAATAAATGCCATGTGGGTGAAGGTTTATGTATGATACTCTGATGTCCCATTCTCCTGAAGGCAGCACAGAGCTGCACCACCAGAAACTGACAGAAACACTGAAGAGAAGAAGAGCTATGATTAATGTAGTTACAGTTCTATCCATGTTTTAATGTTGCAGAGTTCAGTCGTTTTGCAAATGGTTCAAAGTTTAAACTGGCATGTTGAACATCTTTTATCTGGTAATTTTGTGCAAGATTTAACAACTAGAAAATGGCAAAGAATAAGAATGTTGTTTCCACTCTGATTGGCTGCTGTTAGGCCTACAAATTTTAACTTGAATGTTCATTGCATTTTTCGTAGACATCTGTGAAAATAATTTCTATTCCCATGGCTTTTTTGTTCTCTGGGAAATTATTTTTGATGATAAATACAGAAACAAGCATAAAAATCAAAACTTCTACAACAGTGATAGTAATATTAATGATAAAATAATGGTCAGTGCAAAGTAGCCTGCAAATTCTTTGGTGGGGGGCGTTGCTAGGGGGGCGCTGACCCGAAAAAGGTTGAGAAACACTGGTCTAACTGGTAGTGGTAAGATCTCCTGAATAAGCAGAATACACAGAACCTTAAAATAAGCCCCTTCTTAAGGGGAGAAGGGGCTTATTCTCCCAGGAGAATAAGGGGTGGTACAAGCCGGAGCTGTAGCTTGATTGGCAGCAGACTGCATTTGTTGATTGGCCCATGGATTCTGCAATGAGACTATAGTTGGTGAGATGCAAATATCAGTAACTGGTCAAACGTTGAGGTGTAAATCTTTTTTTCACTTGTGGTGGCAGAGCATCTACGGCATCAACTGGACAGGACAACCCGCAACAAACAAATATATCAAGAGATTTCAGAGAAACTGGCCGCCTAAGGGTGCATGCAAAAAATAACACTGGAGCGTCGACTACAGCAGCGTTTCCCAACCCTGGTCTTCAAGGCACACTGCCCTGCACGTTTAATGTGTTTCCTTGCTTCAGCCTAGGTGATTTCAACTGACAGTAGTTTGCTGAAATGCAATCAGCTGAATCAGGCAGAGAAACATCTAAAACGTGCAGGGCAGTGTGCCTTGAGGACCAGGGTTGGGAAAAACTGGACTACCAAACCTGCGCACCCACAGCCTGTCCACGTTCCTCCATTTTAGTGAGGAACAGCCTGCCATGAGAAGACACAACCAACTTGGCTAGAACCGAACCTGACATTAACCAGCTAGAGTGAGACTTGAAGTTGGAGAAGGGGCAACAGCGTACCCCTATAGGGCACCAAACCACACCGACCCATGCTGGGTTTCTCTAAAAACAAGGAAGTAGATCCCTGAAGTGAATGTTTTACTCTTGATGTCATTACAGCTGCATCACTGTGAACTTTGCAGCATTTTGTAGTCAGATTTTTTATAACCAGATGAATGATGAAACAGGTAAACATTAAGTAAAACACAGAGAGGGTATCCTATATCATGATTCTGTTATATATGGCATGATGTTCAGTGCTACATATGAAGAAATAAGTTACATTATGCTGTAAAGTGTAGCTCTGAGGAGCCCGGTGTGTTCTTTGAACTCCAGGCCTGCATGCTGATCTCAGAGCAGTGCTCTGAGGATGACACAGGCCCACTGTCACGTCTGCTTAATTATCTCTCTGCCTGCGTATATGAGCGATAAGCGGGTCTAACATGTAAGGTCTAAAGGACACAGCCTTCGCAGTAACCCCACGATGACATACAACTGCCTGCAACTTTAATGACACACCGTGAACTGCACTAACGTGGCAAATCTGCGCTGTCGTAAACACCCAGCCAGGTCTTGTCATACGTCACCCGCTACGCCTGAAAACTAACTAAATAAATAAGGACGACACCGGTTTTCTGCGACTTCAGTGCGCACGAGTTTCTTTATAGTGAAACTCGGCGACATATTTCTGTGCAGAAAAGGGGGCTCTCCTTCACTCTCCGGTGACAGTCTGTTCTTCCGCATTGCTCGACTTGCGGACCACTAAAGCTAAAGCAGAACCCACCACCCCCCCGGCCCCCTCTCTCTCTTCAGAGAAGCAGGGAGTCCCGAAACTTTTGACGGGCTGCACACGCTGTCTGATATTTTTTTCCCCCCTCAACGCATGAATGAGCTCCTCTCTCTGCTCGAGCTAGCGACATGTTAGCTTTGTTAGTACCCTAATGTAACATTCCTACCGGGCCAAGGCTATCCGCGTCGAGTCCACGCCCTCACTGTTAACTCCGTCCGAGCTACAGTCAAACTCATATTCGCGTCCCAACAAGGCCGAACAAAACTGCAGAGAGGAGCTGTTCCAAGCTCCAATCAGTTTACCAAGCCGAGCAGCGCCCGGTCAGCTTAAACCGTTTCAACAAAAGAAGTGGAACCGATGCTCGGGCTTACCTCGCTTTCTAGGAAACGAGAGAGAGGCTGAAGTCCCAACCAAAAAAAAAAAAGACAGCCCCCCCACCCCCCAAAAAAGGGAGAAGTCCAACTTTTCTTGATCCAAATTGTGGGAGAGTTGAAGGCAGTGACGTCACGCCCTGAAATTCCAGCCGTCTCAGTCAGATCAGAGGTTTGCCCATGTAAGGCAGCAGGCCAAAACACTGACACACACACGCGGCACAGCACTCACACACTGCTGTCTGCACAGAGGGAAAAGAGCAATATACTTTACATTACTTCTCCCTGCGATAACATATGTCGCCGAGAAACAGAGACACATAAAATTAAACATCTCCACGTTTATTGTACAGTCAGAGGCGTATTCAGGAATCTCCAGGTCTCTGGGCTTCAGACAGTTTTAAGGGGGCTCTACCCCAGTCTGTGCAAGTTTTGATAACTGGATGTTCTCATCATCAGTCAACACAAACCAGAGGTTTTTCATTTTCAAAGTATAAAATATTAAATTGAAATACCAGCTGTGTTTCTTTTTATGGCTCCAAACTGGAGGAGAAGCATGTTTTGAATGCCCTTATAGGGAAAATTCTCAAAGAAAACTGTTCAAAATCCTATGTTGTTTACATGTTCAGATGTTTCTGTGATCAAATACATGCTGGTAAAACTACTCGAGCTAAATGTTGTGCTTGGATTAAGCCCAAAATATTCAAACAAAGAACTTTGCTTCTCATAGGAAATGAGAGCTGTAATGTATTCTACTTTAAAATTAACATGTATTTCTTTTTTGACAGGTATCTAATGAAAAACATACAACTATTGATACGTGCACTGACTTTACCCACTTTTTTTCAAAGAGTAAAAGTGCCAAATAATGTTTAAAAAGAATCTCTTTTGAGAATAGAATGATCCAGTTGAGATTTGTTCAAAGTATTTTAGTGTTTTAAACAATATATGATCAAGTATGGTCGAGGTTCATTTCAAAATTGCACTTTAGTTAGATACTAAAAAACAGGTAGTGTCTGCGTCATTAGCAGCTAACATTTAGCCTCTTTTGTTATCCTCAAAGTTTAGTCATATCTTATACGATGTCACCATTATTTTTCCCTTCATAAAATGTCACACAAACAATTTTACAGTTTTTAACTCAGTCTGTACAACAGGGCAACTCAGGAACCACTTCCTCTCTTACTTCAAAATAAGAGTTTCAAGTGTAGCTAAAAAAATAAATAAATAAATCCAGCTTTCGCATTTAGGCTTCATTAAAATAGCTCACATTTATTTCACCAGACAAGTGACAAGAACCGAATAGTGGTTTGCTACAAATACTTTGACTAGAAATGTAAAGGTATTTTTTAATCTTGAGATTTCATACCACAAGCTTTAATTAAGTAAGGCCAATAGGCCTCAATCACATAAAAACAGATTTTCTAAAGGCATCTTTTACTATTAAATTATTAACTCATAAATAATTGATGCAGTCAACCTTCACACTGTTTTGTTGTTTTGTTTTGTTTTTCCCATTGTTGCTGTTTTTTCTAAATGAAAACAGTAGAAATAATCTGACAAATAAAAAGCACTACTACTACTTGTGATGGTCTTGGGGTTAAGGGTTAGGTTTGAGGTGGATTTCTCACAGCATTGCTTTAAATAGTTACATGTGGTTATCTATACTTCAGAGTGATAAAGGTGATTTTTGCTAAAATATTTTGTCATTAAAAGAAGAAAACCTGATCTTGGGAGCCCCCCAAAAACATGCTGCTCTGGGCTACTGCCTGGCTAAGCCTACGCTAAAGTCCAGGCCGATGTGCAGTGGACACCTATGAAGTGAAAATCGGAAGACAAAAAGCAACACTAAACAACTAAAGCTTTTTACCAATAGACTTTAAACATTTATTTTAATCCTCACTTAAAATCTGCTAATAAACGGGGGAAGGAGGGGGCTGGACTCAGCATTTCACAAGACGGCGGCTAAAAAAAGGACGCAAGCACAAAGCACTCATCCGGTGAAGTGTGAATTGGCATATGTTATAATATGACCAAATTCAAATGCAAACAATGTGCACTGCATGCTGCAGTGCTCCCATATCCTGTCATGCACCGCCTGTCTTCTGGAAACGTGAGAAAAAAAAAAGTGCTCGTCGGTGTCTGTGGTTCCATTCTTCAATCATAATCTAAAATTAAGTGGATTTTCTTCTGGTAAATATTACAGAAGTAACACTTACCAAACCTCTGAGTTTAATGGTTAAAAACCAGACACCAGAAATGTCAAAAGAGGGTAGACGGGGGCGGAGGGGGTCTACGGCTGGCTTCAGTGTCTGGGAATTACCCAGCAACCTACTGGAAGTGATTTATTTTAGCATTGATTTGCTTGGTTTATTAGACTTATATAGAAACAGCCATCAGCCCTGTCTGGTTATGGTTTGTGAGCTTTTATAATGTCCCACCGCAGTCTCGAATCTCTGTCACTTTTTCATGAAATATTCACCGTTTCATCGTGTCTGCAGAGTTACATTAACCTCCGCAAGCGTGAGGACAGTGAACTTTATTTACCCTTTACCTTTTAGATGTAAGCAGCTGTGCATTAGCTAGCTACGTTAGCCACTTTACCTGATAGAAGTGATTTGTCAGAACTTGTAAATATCGACACTTTACAATGTGAAGCTGAGCGCTTTTGTTCAGGTGTAAGGAGAGCTACAGCAGTGTCATGATGAGACGGAGCATCAAAAGCTCTTAACCTGTAGCAGCTAAGTGGGATCTGGCTGTACAGTAAATCACCTTTCTCATAAAAATGCATTTATTTTTCTAGCTGTTGTGACAAAAAATACCTTTTGTTGTTCTCTTATTGTGTTTATCCTGAAAGTATGTCTAGAAATTCTGGGTGTAGTGTCAGTGAGATTAAGCCAAAACGATGAAGATAACAGTGAAAGGAGAGGCACTCAAAAGGCTCCACGGACCATAAAGACAGCTTTCTTTGCCGACTCTCTCGCTAAACGCGGTTTAGACGCAACAATAACACAAAAATTCAGCAATATTATCAATGGCTTTGTTCCAAGCGCCTGCGGGTTTGTAACTGTTGTGTGTTTCAAGACAGTGCGTGACAATGATGACAAAAAAAAAGTACAGTCCTGCCGACTCAGACGTTCGTATGAATCCCTGTAGAGAATTTCTAAAGACTGCAGCAGCTGATAAGGCTGCTTACTTAAATTGACGTGTCAAAATTATTACCAGTCATATAATTATATTTCCCTAAAAGGTAAAATCTTTGACTCAATCCCTGAGCTCCGGTGGCAAATTTTATAGAAATGAAAGAGATAAATAGACATTAAAGGGGCAGTGTTATGTACTTTTTCAGCTTTACGCCATGTCATAATGTTATTCCCTCATCAAAACCACACCTGCAGTGTTCCCTTGATTCTTTCATGCATGTTTGAGAAATCCTTTAATCTCCCGTGGCAACCATTCAGCTGTGCAAAATGCTTGGGTGGACCTAGCTCTGCCTTCGAGGGCGAAGCTCCTCCTCAAAGATATGGTTTCCAAGCTGAGCTTCTGCGTTACATAGCAGGCCTCCCCAACTCAGCTCCTTCAGACTAGCCAGAAGCAATTAGCAAACACCTGTTGGAACTGCACATCTGCTGAGCTCATTATAGGAGCTTCTTCTTAGTGAAACGAAGGTGAAAACGCTGTTAAAAGGTTAATAGAGAACCCACTCTATGACCACTTCCCGGAGCCGGAGTGTTGGATAAAGCCAGAAGTTCTTAAAAAGACAGAAGCCCAATTTCAAGGCATCAAATAAAGTCAAATTTATTTAACAGGTAACATACTTGATCATGCTATAACATGGCACTGTGTGGCTGGAAAATAAATAATACATTGAGTCTGTATTTAATTTGATAATCATGAGACAGACTTCAGCTGAAACTGAGTGATTCTATTGGAAGTAGAAATCTTTATCATTGAAGTATGTTTTAATAATTAGATAAAGTAATGACAAAACATGCACAAACATAAAAATCTAATTCAGTTGACATTTTCGAAGGAAACATTGAGTCCATTAAAGGTTTTTAATTGATCAGAATTTCTATCAGCGACTCTCTTTGAAAATTTGGTTTTCCAAAAACCTGAGAACTTAAAACATCTTTCAGTTTCCAACTACAGTCACTACAGTCATACAGCAGAACAGGATGAGAAAGCGCATATTTTTGGGTCAGATGGCCGTTTACATGCTGTCTCTCTCTCTCCCTGTGTGTCTTTCTCTTTTGGCTGGAGGGATTGTCGGTGTTGGCTCCATCTGTGTGCCCGATGAGGTCAGTCTGAGGTTGGTTGGCCATCAGTTCTGCGGTGCAGTCCGATGGAAATGGCGGTTCCACTTGTTGGAATCGGAACCGAATTATGACCAGCACCAGAAAGTAACCTTGCTGGATTCTCCAAATGTGCATGAAGGCAAAAAGGAATGCAGTCTATTTTCTGGAACAAACTTCCAGAAAACTGTAAATCAGCTGAAACACTGACTTTGTTTAAATCTCGACTAAAAACTCACCTGTTTAGAGCTGTATTTGAAACATAATCAATTTAATGATAGCACTTGACTTAATGTCATGTTTTGATTGTTGATTCTATGTTGTATGACTTTGTGTTTTTGTGTTTGATATAATGTAAAGCACTGTAAAATGCCTTGTTGCTGAAATGTGCTATACAAATAAAATTTTATTGATTGATTGATTGACATCAAGGTTATAGCATTAAGCAGCATGGTAAACAAAAATTATTGTGCAACCAAATCTTAAACAAGCATACAAAGCTCCGTAACACTTTATTTGAAGGGGTGTGCATAAGACTGACATGACACTGTCATCAACATGAAGGAGTCTTTATGAATGTTTATGACAGTTGTCATGAAGTGTCATTCAGTAAACAAAGACACTTTTATTGCAAAGTTGCTCTAAAAGTTGCATTGAAAGTCCATTAAAAATGTAAACTTTGCATTAAATTGTCATTATTTACAAAATCATGCAAAGTTGGCACTTTTAATGGACTTTTAATGCAACTTTTAGAGTAACTTTGCATTAAAAGTGTCATTATTTACTGAATGACACTTCTTCATGACAACTGTCATAAACATTCATAAAGACTTCTTTATGTTCGTGACAGGTGTTATGTCATATTTACGACTGTGTCTTATGCACACCCCTTCAAATAAAGTGCTACCCAAAGCTCGTATTTTGATACCTTGGTTCCGTCACGGTGTTATTCTTAGTTTGACTCAACATTGAGAGCTAGACTCAGTTACAACAGCTCTCATGAGCAGAGGAGTTTATAGTAGATATAACCTTAAAAAAAGACAGTTTGACAATCATGTCAAATGCTATTGCTTACGTTTCCAGGAAGAGATGGCTCCAAAACAAAAACCAGATGAGATATTTCACAGGCATGAGGCTGAACACTAATATAAGGTCTGCAAAAAAAAAAAAAAAAAGAGGAAGTGTGCATTCGTTTTAACACTGAGGGTTATAACTGATGCTGAATTAAGCAGGCTAGCATGTCTTCACAGGTGTAGGTTGAACCATTTATGTTCCGACGGTCCCAGACATATAATCTGGAAGAAAATATGATTTTAGCTCAATGTGAATTCACAGTGAAGGCCTTCTCCACTTGCAACATTATAGAAGTGACAAAATGTGCAAAAAGTTCGATGTGAGAGGTCCAAACCACGACTTCACTCCATCAGAAATTCTTTTCAAGATGGCCAAGAACCTCATTGGTATCTTAGTATGACCAGTGGTGGAGAAAGTACTCAAAAATGTACTCAAGTAAAAGTACAAATACACAGACAAAAATGTACTCAAGTAAAAGTAAAACTACCACATTAACATTTGTACTTAAGTAAAAGTAAAAAAGTACTGGTTTTTAAAAATACTTAAGTATTAAAAGTAAAAGTACTTGCTGAATCCCTAATACAATATCATTAAGTGTACCAATCATATTTAATTTTAATACATTAGAAATGTGCCATTTTAATGAACAATGCCACAGATAAAGCATGTTTTTATTATGTTTACTCTGTGTAGCATAGTTTAGATTTAGATATGTGATTCTATGCATTATAATTTCAGGGATGGAAACATTTTTTCTCCTGTCCAAACATAACATGAACTGCACTTTTTTTTGCCACTAGTGGCATTTATTTTTAAAGAAATCCAACAGAAAGGGGATGGAAAGATGGTGGGTGGGAGAGGACAGGCAACGGAGGAGTAGAGCAGAGTTGTAGTCAAGACCACCTACCCAAGACCAAGTCAAGACCAGCACCCCGCGCTACGTGACACAAAAAAATTAAGTTTTACCTATTAAAATTGCTTCTCAAATTGATCTGAAAGATCCACATTCCCATAAAACACCTAGATATTAAATACTTAGAGCTAAAATAAATGTAATCAGTAAAGATCCGTCCAGAAGAATCGGATCGTTCCTGAATGTCATAATAATGCAGACTTTGGTACCAGGTTGTCCCATATTTGAAACACCTCAGTCAACACCTCCGCACAATAATTCAGCGCATGAGTGACAACTCTTTTTCATCGCGGATGCAACATATGCGTCTCTGTACAGCTAGCTTAGCAAGCATCACGTCCACAGATCTTACCTTTCTTTAAGCTTTCCTTCCAAGTGACGCTAAAAGGTGGACAAAGTCCCCAACGTCTGTGAAAGCGAAGCGCTGCTTGTTTTACATGTCGCCATATCTTATGATTTATGCAGCTATTATATTACTGACATTAGACAGACATCTTCTCCCGCTCAGAGGAAACCACTGCGCATGTCTGGAGCTCCGCGTGCGAGTAAAGTACAGATACACGAAAATTGTACTTAAGTACAGTAAGTTACTTCCCAACACTGAGTATGACCCATGTGAGGTCTGTGGTTCCATTGGGGGGTTTAATATCGACTCCCTCTTCCAAGGCCTCTTAATTGCAAAGAGAGCTTAAAATTGCAGTATGTAGCTTTTATTTTAAAAAAAAATTTTTTTTGTTTTATATTTGTTAAAACTATCACTTCGCTGTGAAAGTATGAGACAGATAATGTGTGAAAAGTAAAATTTCCTCCACCTTCTCTCTGTGTGCTAGTATTACCCTAAAGAATACTGACCAAAAACAACCAATCAGAGCCAGGAGGAGGGTCTTAGCACTGCCAATCAACTTCATGTATGCGCCACTAAATGTGCTAATGGTGGAGAATCAACTTACTGTTCCAGGAAAGCTGTTTATCTGCCATCATTGGTGGCAATGCTAACTATCCTTAGCATTCATGACCGGCTCCGCTGTCAGGAAGAAGCTGCAGTGTAACAGAGAGCAAAGGGGAATAAACAGTGTACACAAGCATGACGGACAGCACTAAAACCCGCCTCCTGACTCTGATTGGTTGCTTCTAGTTAGTACGGGGAGAAGGTAGAGGAGCTCAATTTTTCACAGATTATCTGTCTCACACCATATTGTCATGAATATATTGTTTAAATAATTTATATATAAATTATTTAAACAATATATATATATATATATATATATATTTAATAGAAGTAAGAATTCCCTCCCGACCCCAATAAGGGACAAGGGTGTAAAGAAAATGGATGGATGGATGGATGGATGGATGGATGGATGGATGGATGGATGGAATACAATTCCATAATTTTTTATTTTAAAAAGTTTTTTTTTTTCTTCATAAGATGATTATAGCAGAGCAGTTTCATTCCAGTTCTGAGCAACATCTGGTCCGTAAGGGGCGCCTTCACAGAAGTATCTAAAAATTATATTTACGAATGATGTAAAATTAATAGACACAATGGATTATTTACGCAACATTTCCACCAACTCACTCTCTTTCAACAATGTATTTCCCTCTACAGACTCATATCATTTTCTTTCCTGCAGCGCCACAGAAGTGGAGCTAAGTAGCCAATGGTTGCTAGAGGAATGAATGACCAATTAGCACAGCTGAACTCATGGGCGAATGGGAAATTCGCTCGCTACAGAAAATGTGATAAAGTTTTCAGACACTCGGGTGATAAAGTTTAAGACCACAGTCGGGGGAATACTGGCCTGGACTGAATTTTCCACCTTGAATAATGAGGAGGATTTTACACATAGCTGGTAAGCTACAGCTTCTGTTGCTCAACGTGTTTTTTTTAAGTCTTAGCATCCACATTGTTCAACTACGTGCTGTTCATTATTTATTTTGTCTGCTCATCAGCTGCTATCATTTGTTCTTTTCTGGTAGACAGTTTTGAATGTTGCTGTGTTTTTTTATGCTTATGTCGCTCTGGTTAGCATAATGCTAATGCTGCTCTGGATAAATGTTTCTAAGATTTTTTTTTTTTATTGTTAATAATGTTGCTCTTGTTGACTTTTTGTGTTTCTGTTGCTGTTACAACAGAAACACATATAAACCAAAATGTTAATGTTTGGTTTATATCAAGGTGTTTGCTGGGTAAGGTTTGAGGCTGATTTAATTATATTCTATATATTTTGCAAGGTAGTGAACAGACCTTTTACTTTTAGTTAATTTAAGCCTTTGTGTTATTTTGCTGTATGAAGAATGAGACATTGTTGTGAAATTGTTGTCATTTTCTGGCCGTTAATGGGAGTCTCTGTACTGAACGAGGCACATAGACCCACCAAGATCCAGTTCTTTGCTTGAAAGTTAAACTTATTCAGCCATTTGATTCAGTTATTGGAACAGAGACCCAACTAAAACATGGGGGACAATGGCCTTCGAGGACCACGACCACACAATAAGCAGTTAAGCTCCATTCCCACCCCTGGCAGATGTAGATTTTCAATTACTTTTGTTATGTTATTTATTTAAAGATTTCCCAATAGGCCTCCTCTAACTGGGAAAAAATAAAAACGTTCTTAAGCTTGACTTTTAAGTCTTGACTTTTGGGTGTTTTTGATGGTTTGTTTAGGGTGATGTCAAAGAGACCTAGACTAAAGAGATCACTACCAAAAGCAAAATAATCAAATAAAAACTCTTTTTTTCTTCAACACTTGATACTCCTTACATTTTTTTTATCGTCTTTTGAGAGCTGTCTCTCTCATTTCCTACCAGAAAAACTCCTTAGTTGAAGTAAAATAAGAGGCCTATACCGTAGTGTATGACCTTAACTTTTTTATTTGTACCCAGTTTGGCTGAATCATTTATTTTATTTAAGAAATTCTGTTTTACTTTGGATGAAGCAAGTAGAAAGACGTTGCGGAGGACAGTGGGTGATCAAAACAACATCAATGCCTTAGTGGATGAATTTTTAAACATGGCAGTGAACATTGTTGTTTAATATCATATAGTCCAACATGATACCTGCCTGTACATGATCTGGGCCGTATTTACGCTGCAAGCCACAAGGTTTCGACGCAAGAAATGTATGTGAATATTTACCAGACAAAAGCTTCACTGCTTCATTAACAGCGACTATTACACGCTCACTTGCTATTTAGACATTAGTGTCCACGTTTTTGACTTGTTAAAGAGTTTTTGATAAAGCGACTCATTTAAAGAGCGCTTCAGCACATCCTGGTAAAATAATGACTTCTCCCTTGTTCCGGTCACTTCACAAGAACCTGGAGACGTTCTGCCTCTTTCTTTCCCCCGTTTGTGGAAGCTCAAAACACCGCTGTTGGTCAGCGCCAGCCAACAAAGCATTCATTTCATGTGGGCCTGTCCTGACCTCAGTGATCTCCATCTCGCAAACTAGACAATTAGTTTGCATGCCTGTGATTGGATGCAAATACAATAACTGCTTTTTTTCGCCTCCTTTTCTCTTCTCCTGGCTGCAGTTTTTTTTTTTTTTTTTTTTTTTTTTTTTTGCCCCCTCATAATAGTGACATTGTGTGGCTTTAGTGTTTGTTCGTGCCGGTGCGCTCGGATATAGTTCGTCTTATCTCTCCACCCCCAAAAAAAAAAAATTGTGATGGATGAGCGATACAATTATCAATTCATTTCTACGAGACGACAGCCAAGGGAGAAAAAAAATACATTTAAAAAGAGGTTGTTTTTAGAGGCAAAACTGTAGAAATAAATAAACCCATTCTGAGCGCTATCTATTCTCAGATAATTTGCACTTTGCCGCAGCTGATTACGTTGCGCTTCAAGCTGTGAATGTACTTTTTTCTTAGCCATGCATGAAGAAAGCATAAACAGAGCTCTGCAGATCGAGCACACTGATAAAAAAACAAAAAAAAAGCAGACTATTTGAGCTGTTTCACCGTCTTACCCCGTGCGTTGCCCTCCTCAAAGTTGCAGGGCAAACTGCAGAAAGGTAATCTCATTTGTAATGTGTGACAGCTTATTTGCAACTATGCACACTGGCATATTTTTGCCCCCCCCCTCCCCCCTCCTCTCCCTCTCTTCCTCTCTCTCTCTCTAATGGGCCCGCCAGTGATGCTTCTTCCTCTCGTAAACTCATAAAGCTGATTTCACAAAGACACCCTGGAACAGTTTAGATGACACATTGCCATCGCCTGTGAACTCAAGTTATCAATCAAGCACCAATTAACATGCTCGGTTAGAGGGAATCAAGAGGCTCTTTGAAGTTCTGGAGCTGGTGTGAGCACCTCTACGTTTTATCCATAAGATCTGAAAAAAAAAAAGAAAAAGGAAAAACTCCACCAAAAATGATTGTTTCCACTAGTTTTTATTGAAATTTCCAGCATTTTCTTTTCTTTTTTTTTTTTGTGGGTGGTAAATAAGCAAAAAAAAAAAAAAAAAAAGTTGACACGGATCAGAGTCAGAAAAAAAAGTTTGTGAAATTTCAGTTTATCAATTGTTCCAACATCGGATATCCTGTTTTATTCGCTGGCTGCAACACCGTCCCCCCTCCACCACCACCCCCCTCTCTCCACCTCCCCAACACAAACCACCACTTCCTCTGTGAAGGTGAACCTCAAACTCAGAACACAGCACAGCAGCTGCACAGTAAACGTGCGCTTCCTCGTTGTACGGCGACAGGATCCTCTGTGTGTGTGTGTGTGTGTCGACAAAACAATCGTCTTCAGAACGCGGCCCTCTTGGTTTCGATTAGGCCCAGTTTTCAGGAATCAAAGGCCCTCGATGATATCATGCAGGTTACCTCTGAAAAAGTGAAACCGATACGGCTGGCACGATGTTTTCGTACCAGCGATGTTTTGTATCAGTTTCTGACTGTTGTCGTTATAGTTTTCTTTTTTTTTGTTGTTTTTATTTGAAGGGGCTTCAAGAAAGCGTCAAATATTCACAAAAGATCCCAATAAACCTCAAATAGTGTGTCTGGGAATTGTGTGCGCCCTGTTAATTACAGCAGAGATAGCGGAGTTTAGTCTTTTGCAGAGAGTCGAGCTAAACGGGGAGAAACAAAAGTAGGCGACTGGCACATTCTCTACAAAAACAATGTCCCAAAGCTACTAATCAGACAACTCCTGATCTAGATCTAGACCTTAGATTGCACTAATGAATTCTAATTCTTGTGTTTTAGCATGTAAATATGTATTAAAGTGGTAGACAGACAATCCCTGCCTGCAGCAAGAAGTCTTAGCATAAATGATCTGCACTCGCATGCTTCGTGTTGCACCTTTGAAGTGGTGTTTTTTTTTAATGCTTGATTCTGTTGTTGTATCCTGAAATCATTTTTTAGCGGCGTGGAGGAAGGCGTGTGGCATTTAATGAAGCTCTGTTTCTCAGCTGTTTTCCCTCTGAGTAAACTCCTTACTTCCTCACTATGCTTACTATATTTTATCAGCCAAAAAAAGCCTGCCAGATAACAACCAGGGAGCAGGGATCAAAATAAAACTAATCACAACTGTGGCAAAACGGAGAAAAAGTGGGGAAATGTAGACCGTGTCTTAAATAATTTATTCTATCAAAGAAGTAATCTTTTAATATAGGCACAATGTTGACAACTATTATTCTTTTGGCATAAAAAAAAATCATACTAATAAATTAGAAATATAGTTGTGCTTAATTAGCTTCAGCTAACTAGTGTGGTTAAGCTAGCCTTGTATCGCTAGCTTTGCTGTGCTAACATAAAGGCCAACAGCAAAGAATAAAACCTGCAAATAGTTTAAATAATAGCATTTGTAGTAAATTATGGGTCTTGGAAGAATAACTAAGTGTATATGTATTGCTTTTACCAATACATGCACAGTATTGGATTTGCTAATAAGTACTATTGGTAAGTAATGGCTAATAATGACTTGTCAGTAGCCATTATTTGCAAATAGTGGCTACTTATTAGCCATTATTTGTTAGTAAGTAACAAATAATGGTACATATTAGCATTATTTGCTAATAATAATAATATTAGCAAATAATGCTAATATTATTTGCTAATATTCTCCAAGCCAATCTTTCTCCTGCCGTACGGGTATTATACTGACATAATGTTGGTTCTCTGTCACCTGTCGCTAATAAGTGTTGAACAGAAGACTGATGCGTAGTTTCCTCACAACAAAGATGAGTGTGGATTTAGACAAACAAAAGAGAATTGCACTTTTATTTGAGTTTTATCAGATTAATAATCAGTAATCTGATTGATAGCTATTTTTAATTAATAACTCTAGATAACTGCATTAATAAGTAGTGTTTTTCTGTTAAGTGCAAATGTATCGTATCAACCGTGTTAGCATTTTTAAACATTTCTGTCCTGTAATCTAAGCCATCATTTACCACAGGCCTATATAAAACGAATTCTGTTTTCCACAAAGGGAAATTATTGCATCTGCAGTGTTCTAATTGTTTGATTCATATGTGTTTTCTGCTCTGGATTATCCTCAAGTGTTGTTAAAACTATGTTTAAAAAAATGATTCATTCAGGAAAATAGAATATATTTTGAACTTTAATTAGAAAGAAAAATCAGTTGCTGTAAAAGAATAAAGTTAACTCAGTTAAGATGTTCATTATTTATTTAGCAGAATATTTTGAAAAGCTTACTAAACTTGACTTGGTGGTCTTGTTATCTCCAAAGCCTTCGCTTCATTTGGGTAAATATGGACATTTTGATATTTATTGTTGCATCACCATGCTTCCTAAACACATTTCAAAGCTGATGGGCCATGAAATCATCAGAAAATGTGGTCTGCTTTTAGCTCATCTGGATCTGAATTCATGTTAAACTTAGAAAACGGAGCAAGGTCAAAGCTAACTCTTAGTTAATGGCCTTTCAACTGCATTTGCTTCATAGTTTTAATACACCGTAACCTTCAAACGAGAATAAAAAAGTTTCTTAGACATTTCTTTTATACACTAACACTGTTAATTTGCAGCAAGAAGGTTCTGGATTAGGATCCCAGCCTGGGCTCTTTCATTTATGCATTAGTCCTACAGTTCAAAAACATGACCTGTGTGCGTGTGTGTGCGTGCGTGTGTGTGTGTGTGTGTGTGTGTGTGTGTGTGTGTGTGTGTGTGCGTGCGTGCGTGCGTGCGTGCGTGTGTGTGTGCGTGCGTGTGTGAGCATTGTTGTCTGTCCTGTGTTTCTCTTTGCAGTGGGCGACCTTGCAAAAATGATTGAGTATAGACAAGAGTTGAGATTCCATTGACCGTAAAATAACACAAGAAACGCTAGAATTACAAAATAAATTTGTCTAATGGAAATGAAAACGTGACAAAAAAGTTATTGCAGTAGGATGAGGTAGTTTTTCGGCTGTATCAAAATGTAAATATGATGAACAACTGGATGTTACTACTGGCAGAAAAGAAGAAGTGGCAGGAGGATGACAACGGTGCATGTTTTTTAATGACTTGTCACATCGACAAACATATTCACGCATAATTTTAATTTCATTATTTAATGGAAAATGCCGCAATTCAGCATTAGTAAAATATTGACAGTTTTGTGCATATTTGCAATGGAAACGCAGCTAATGGGAAGATGGATGGATGGGTAAATTTTTTAAAAAAGGTAACAACCAATAAAGTTCTAGTGATGGAGGAAAAAAATTCTAATTCTAAAATTTCCAATATTCCAGCTAGCCATAAGAGGCTCCACAACAACTGTACTGACTCTCTAAAATAGTGGTTCTCAACGTGGGCGGTACCGCCCCCAGGGGGCGTTCAGAGGACGGCAGGGGGCGCTGGCGGACATTTTTACAAAAGGGGGGGCGCTGGGATGCCTCTGGGGGGCGTTTGGTCGAAGGTAAACTTTACACCTTAAATGCACAACAATGACAGTTTAGACTTTGAGCAACTTGGTAAAAGTGCATTGTATAACATTAAATCATGCTTGGCTGCAACTGTATCGATGGCAGCAGCTCTTCTTCTTCTATTCAGTGTTTGTTAGCTTCGGTTAGCTTCTTGGCGCAGCTCCATTCTCCTGCTACTGGTAGCTAAAATCATGATACCCTCACTGTGTATCCCTCTGAAAAATGAACCCATTTAAATAAAGAAATCAAGAAATCCTTCCATGGGTGATACCACGATAGAGAGCGTTCATTTTATAGTGTTAACACCGGAGCTGTAAGTGGTCCGGTATGAAACGGGGGTGATGGAACAACACAGCACTTTTAAATTTCAATAATCAGAGTGCAGAAATTGTTTCCGTTGTTTTTAAAGGTTTATGTCAGTTTGCCTTTTCCCCATCGATACGCTTCCCGACCGCCCTGCACCTTAGGGGCTTAAAAAAAAACAAAAAAAAAACGACGCGCACATTGCGCAAAACTCTGAAACAGGAGAAGCGGTACATAAAACTGAGCGACGAACTAGATGTGAATTATGGCATAAAAACAGAGAATCCGACGCTGAACAGTGAAAAAATCAACATATGATGTGAAACACATGACGATTAGGCGGCGGAGCAGGTGATGAGTGAAGATTATTCGTCTTATATTATTTGTCTTATAATGGATAAATGATCAAATAAATCTAGCAACAGGAAAGAAACTAAAGTGGACATAGCAATAAACCAAGAGAGGATAATACTAATCAAACTAAATGGAAATGAATGAAGAACAAAATGCAAGAATAAACTAAGAAACTAAAGTAAATACAGAGGAATAAACTGGTATGGCAAGACCTTTCGATCAATACTTAATACAGAGGACTGTATGGCAAGAATAAACAGACACTTTCCAATAAAAGGTAAAATAATATTGTTGAAGTGCCATGAGTTTGTTGAAACCACATCTAATACTGAGAATAAATATATCTTACAGACCATAACAGTAAATAACTGATCACTTATTTATGTTTTAATTAGATTTGATATATTTATTTCGTCAATATTATTTTTCATGTCAGTGTTAATGTCATGAGGCTGATGACTCCATGACACTTTCAATTTGACTCATTAGGATTTGATTAAGAACCAGATTTGTTCTTTGTAATTTCTGTCCAGTAAAACTATTAATCTATAAATCAATAGACAGGTGGCCTATATAAAGATATAATCCATGTTTCTGTCTCATATTTGGCATTAAAAGGACCTGGAACTTTTGTTTTTCCACTGAAAGCTCTGGTTTGCACAATAAATGCCATGTGGGTGAAGTTTTATGGATGATACTCTGATGTCCCATTCTCCTGAAGGCAGCACAGAGCTGCACCACCAGAATCTGACAGAAACACTGAAGAGAAGAAGAGCTATGATTAATGTAGTTACAGTTTTATCCATGTTTTAATGTTGCAGAGTTCAGTCGTTTTGTGAATAGTTCAAAGTTTAAACTGGCATGTTGAACATCTTTTATCTGGTCAATTTGTGCAAGATTTAACAACTAGAAAATGGCAAAGAACAAGAATATTGTTTCCACTCTGATTGGCTGCTGTGAGGCCTACAGATTTTAACTTGAATGTTCATTGCATTTTTCTTAGACCCCTGTGAAAATAATTTCTATTCCCATGGCTTTTTTGTTCTCTGGGAAATGATCTTGATGATAAATAAAGAAACAAGCATAAAAATCAAAACATCTACAACAGTGATAGTAATATTAATGATAAAATAATGGTCCGTGCAAAGTAGCCTGCAAATTCTTTGGTGGGGGTTGTGAGGGACCTGGATAGAGGCTAGGGGGGCGCTGGCCCGAAAAAGGTTGAGAAACACTGGTCTAAAACCTTTATTATTGATACATTTTTATTTAAATATTTATCTACATCAGTATTTAAATAGACCAACTACAGATGAAGCTCTGCCTTTTTAGGCAACCTGTGTCACACTTAAAACATGTTTTCTCTTCACTTTACAAGTGCCAGATAACTCTGAGCCCCAGATTTGGCTCTGGTGACCTTTATTAGAGATGACGGCAGCAGCCATGGACACGGGGAAGCTCCACGTTGGCACAACAAAGGCTTGCAGTGGAGCTAGATTACAGATGAACGCAATAGCAGGTAAGTGAAAGTGACAAGGAAGTATCATCCCTTTCTGAGGTGATAATTACCTGCAGCTGGAAGTCTGAGAAAGGTTATCTTTGAAACCAGTGAATGCTTTGAGAAAATGGACCAGTGCAACGCTGTGTTGTTGTTTTTTTAAATGGTATGTGGGTCATTTGAATTTCTCAAGGGGTGAAAAATATTGAAATTTTTGCCCATTCTTCTTTGCAAAAACAAAGAAGCGCTCAAACGTATTGGATTGAGAACATCTCTGAACAGCAGATGTTAATTCTTGACAGATATTCTTGACTGTATTTGGGTCTGGACTTTGACTAGGTGGGATTCTTTGGTCTAAATGAGTCGATTGTTAAATTTGGGTGTATGCTTGGATCATTCTCCAGTTGCATATTGACCCTCTGCCCCCTCCTCAAGTCTTTTCAACCACCTAAAGGTTTATTTAGCATTTTCTCATCAACCCTGGAAAGCTTCCTCAATGCATGCTGCAGAAAGGCAAACCCCCATCACCCCATTTTGAAAGTAGGTTAAAAAGTTGAGTTTTTGCCTAACTTGACAGAGGACTTTCTTTTATTTGTTGGGTCTCTGCATGCCTGGAGGCAAACTGCAAACAGTACTCGCCTTAGCTTTCAAGAAAAGCGTCTTCCAGGCTTGCTTTAGGCCCAGATTTGCAAAGTGCACAACAAGCAGTCGTCCTGTCGACAGAACTTTCCGCTTCTTTGTGTCCTCAATAGACAAAAAGCTTAGAGGTCGCAACTTTCTATGGATTTTGTTCTAAACCCTGCAGATAAGTATTACTGTAAGGTATGTGGTGGAGAACTGCCATGCAGTCTAGGACTAAGCTTAGGGCTGGATATTTATCGTATTGTTTATTGTGATAAATTTATCATAACAATCGTTTTCACAATAAGTTCCAATTCATGATGTTTAAACCCCCCAAAATTGTCAGAATTGCTAATTTTACTATTTTCTCCAATGAGGCTGAGAAATACAAATGCATCCGAAAATTATTAAATGCAGTGACTGTGTGCAATTTAGTGGTACGCTTATGTGGCTGGTGTCCTAAAGACATGCATTACAAATTACTATGTTTTTTAAGTATTTGTGTTTGTGTGGCTATGATTGCTGTCGCCCTAAAAAAAATTTATTAACTGTTCTAATGTTAACTTTTAGTGTTTTTGCAATAGTACCATAAAATATTGTGGTAAAACTTTAAGTCTAACCCTGGAGGTATGTAAGCAGAGGACAGGCTTTAGCTGCTTCACCTCTCAGATAAACTTTGCTCAGCTGCCACCAACCAGCTTAGCAAGGTTGGTGACATCAACTAACTCACCCACTCTATGGTTACCTAGTAACAACCAGCTTCAGGTTTCGCCAATGTGTTTCATATGTGCTTAAAAATGGAAAAACAACAGCGTGGGGTGAAAACCGTGAATCAAACAGGAAAAGTTATACCGCCAGTTTGGCAGTATAACAGATATTTAAAGCAAAAAAACGCATCAATAATTATCAATATCGAGTGATAGGAAATGTTTATACTGTGACTTAACTTACATCTTTCTGGTCTTAAAATAGGGGGGGTAAAAACCGCCCAAACCGCAATTGCATCAGAAACATTGACTCTGAGGGGAAAAAAATCCTTTAAAGACTTTCAGCAACCTCTTTTTTGATCATTTCACACGGCGAGAATTATATCAGATGTCAGCATAATCTGACATCATTATTGAGATCAAAATGTGTCTGACACAGAGCGACCCGGGGCGCTGACAGCGGCGCAGCCTCTGTGACGGGATGATATGGATTACACTCTGCGAACCGACCTTGGGCCTTTCTCGTTTTTTTTTTCTTTTTTTTTTAAACGACTGCCACTCGAACACAGCGACGACCACATGTGTCGCATCGCTGCCAAATAAAACCCAAATATCCCCCAGATGATTAAGGTCAACGCCATCGCTGCTCTACAGAAGCCATCCTAGCATAAGCCTCACAGAGCAGAGGGGTTGGGTGGGATTTGGAGGAGGTTCAGCGGGTTGACCCCCCCCTGGACTCCGGCTTGTCTTCGCCGGTAGGTCTCCTCGTGGATCCCCCAGGTTCCCCTCTGCCTCGCCACGGCGGCATCAAGACAACGGCGCCGCCGTACCCTGTGGGCTTCTCCTCCCAGGCGCCGTGACCTGTTGTTGACTTTCATTTTCTGTGTCATTAAGAGGTTTAAGCTTCTTCATGAGTTTATCCCTGGATCACAGGGATCTGCGAGGCTCACCGGTCATTTGCTGTCAGCGTCCCAAGAGCTCAGATTGTTAGGGCCTGCTTTACTCTGAAATTGATGGAAATGTGTTGGACTAATTTGGCTTTAGCAGGATTGGCTGAATATTAGTCCACTCATCCCGTGGATTATCCCCATGGCTCACTCCAGTGAACGCAGTGTGGATTGGAAGAGCTGTCAAACTACATGCCTCATTCTCCTTTAGTATTTAGCTCCCTGCATCTGAAATGTGCATTCATTTCATCTATGCATTTTTTTTATTCCTATAAAGACAAGGACTGATGCTGCCGCAGGAAAGCCGTGTAGCATATAATGCATGCAGTAATGAGGGCTTTGGGAGCTCTTAACCGGTGAGATGAGCTTATCTGCACAGTGTGTGCATTCATTTAATCTGAGTTCAACATCAGGTGTCAAGTATGATTACACACTGATGCACGTGCTATCAACAAAATAGATTTGTGGCAGCACTACAGTGTCAGATGTGAGTGTTTTTATGGAGTGTTGGAAGAGGACAAGCAGACGTACATTAATCTGAGATTTGTGACCGCTTTCCAGTTGGTGTTTTTTTCCCCATATTTCTGACCAGGCAATACAAATTTTTTTCTTTGAGAAAAATAACTGGCAATTTGAGTTTATATGGTTGGTGCAGGGCCGGCCCAAAGCATCTGAGATAAGTGCCTGCTTAAGGCCCCCTCACCATCAGGGGGGCTGCGGAGAGGGAAAAGCTAATGGGATAAAAAAAAACAAAAAAACTTTCAATTACACAAAATAAACGCCATTAAACATAGAAATCAATTTCTATGTTATTGACATGTTGGGGAAACATAAGATATTAAACTTGTGGGTTTAATATAATGGGTATGTTGCAAGCTTGGCAAAGATGATTGGAAATATTACTGTCTAAAATGATTAAAGCTGGGTTTTATTAAGAAAGGAGACAAGACTGTAAGCAGTTAACATTTTTGACTGTCTGACATTCTATATTAGTCGTTAGCTTGATTAGCATTGCTAGCCAGTTGTAAATGGTCGTGTTCATGTGTGTTCCCTAAACTCATAATGCAGTTGATTGTATTTTACTAAGCTTACTCATATAGTATATGAACATTAATCTTCTTAGTTTGTAAAAACTCTTTGCTGCAAATGGGCAATTAGCACTGATGTTTGCCAGTCTATACGACTGACAGCTACTGTTGATAGGTCTTTATTTCTCATCAAAAGATTTAGGATAAAATGAAACTCCAGTTTGGTTTAGATTCTTGTCTGTTTTTGCAGCCGTCCATGTATTGATTATTGACCATTTTAACAGAGAAATCAACTAAATAAAAGCAACCTGTCTGGTTTTTTTTTGGGTTTTTTTGACTAGCTTTACAGGACTTAACCTGCGCGTAGGTTGATTTGATGCCGATCATGACAGAATGGGCTGCTTTCTGCAGAGTTGCGTGCAATGAGTCATTACCCTGTTCCATCAGTAACAACCTCCATAGAGAAGAGCGTTTTGGTTAGCATAACCTGGCAAATGTTGACATTTCTGACCAACCAGTCAGAAATGTCAGGTCAGGTCGAAAACACGGCGATTCACGTGACTCGCTGATTTTCTCTGTGCACGTTCATTACCGCCACGAAAATTTAACACCGTTGGCTTCTTTTCTCCCCCCTCCAGAATATTCATTTAACGTAGTGAGGATTTACCCCCTAATTTCCTCTCCAGCAGCAACATGACTGACCTTCCTATTGGCTGTGGCATGTTGAAGTGACAGCTGGTGTGATGCAACAACAACTCACCCCCCTCCCCATCCTCCTCCTCTCCATCACACAAGTTATAAAGAGCAATATCTAGTTCCATGGATTGAGATAAGCTTAGGTAGATTAATGCTCCGGGACACTGAAATATTTGCTGTATAAAACTCCTGTTTAGAAAACAATGGCTGGTTTCTGCAGACGAGAACCTCTGATCTGGCAGATGGCACGGGCTCCAAAAGTTCCTCCATGTTCAAGGCAGTGCTTCTCCCCCGGTTTGAGCTCCTGTGGCTTAATGGGATTTTAGAGTCTACATTCAAATGAAGTCTGTATAGGGGAAAAAAAAAAAACAGGATTATTTTTTTTCAGGCTGTTTAATCTCTCTCTCTCTCCTTTTTTTTTTTTTTTTTTGCAAAACTGAGCCTGTCCCACGATTTTTTTTTTTTTTCCAGCATTCGTGGAAAAGCGAATGCTACAATCAGCGAACGCTAGAGCGCAGACGGCCTATCAGCTCAGAGAGCCAGACGGATGCCCTGTGGACCGTTTTCTCTAACGTGAGGCGCGCTCAGTCACTTCGACTCACTTCAGCCCGGCTTGCTGCACCGCGCCGTGCCCGCCTTCTTCTTCTTCTTCTTCTTCTTCTTCCAAAAGCACTCCCATCCTGCTCAGCGAGGACAGACGCTTAGAGGCTCCGTTGTCGTCGCCGCCGCCAGATGCAGATCTTTCAGTGAAGAGCGGCTCCATCTCCGACTTCCCATCAGTCAGACCCTCCGCCTCTCTCTCTTTCTCTCTCTCTTTCTCTGCACCCCGCCTGCGTCTTGGATCGTCTAGCTCCTCATCAGACAGATAAAAGATCTGGTGGAAAACCCCCCCAAACCCATGAGAGGTCCCTTCGCTTCCTGAATCGACAACCTGATTCCCGGGAGACCTCATGATGCCCAACGCGTTCCAGCAGAAAAAAGGTGAGACGACCAACTTAGGCTCGTTAATTATAAGTTAGACTGACAACTGAAAGCGGCAGGAATTAGTGAACAAAGCTCACTCAGGTTCCGTTAAACCCACGTAGGCTTTTTTAGAAAAATAAATATCACTCTGTGTATATAAAGCATGCTTCACTTTGCTTCAAGGAATACATTTTTCATTCCAATATCTATGCCCTCTTATTTATTTTTTCCCCAATTGGGGACTTTTGTTTTTTTGTTTTATTTGTTTCCGAAATAAGGTCATCTCTGAACAACTTAAATTTACAGTAAGGACCTCACACCTGAGCAGCATGGATGGAGCGCAGCCAAACCCAACACCCACTGCATGCAAAGGCCAGGAGCACTCGCTTGCCAACACCTGCATTGATAAATCTGTAGAATTTCCATACAACTTTCATGTCGGTCACCCAATCCGAGAGATTTAATCGCTAAATCGCTCGTTCAGTTCCAATTTGCCGGCATGCAAAGCGGCCGAGGAACGTACAGTAGGCACAAGTGTGATAAATCAACTGACATCTGATAAGCAAATGGGAACGGTGCATCCGCTAAAATAATGGCCCCCACTTCTTTTATCTACTGTATTTAAAAAAAAAAAACTCATGTAAATAGGAGGCTTTGTTTTTTTTTAACACCCGCCACCATGAGATATGAGCAATTTGAGAGAACTTTTTGATTCACTTTGGATTTTCGTGTCAGCTTTGCATCACAAGCGCCTTCTCCCCTGGTGCACGGGAGACACTGAAATCAAAAGGTGAGTGGTTTCGATAAGAAACTTTTGTTGTTGTTTTTTTTTTTACTTTATCATCAGAGGACTTTATGAAAGACTAGCTAAAAGAAAAACCCAACAGATTACTGTAAATGTTGTTTAATGCACAACGTGACCCCACGCTTCGGTTGGAAATTTCTTTAGTTGAAATCCTCTTGCTCTACTTTTGCTTGTGGTCTCGAGTATGTGGAACTTTTTTTCCTCCCCCCCAAAGTGCAGTATCAAAAAAAAAGAAAAAAGTGTCTCTCTGCGAGTAAACGTAAAGGTGCTGAACTTCCACCTGCAACTTCCTAGGCTGCAGAGATGCTTTTTTACGAAACCACATAGGGATGATGCGACTCTTAGGGAGACTGGAGAATCATTTCATGGCAAAAAAATAAATAAGTAAAAATTCAACTTAATGAGGCACGATGGTTAGTCGGGTTGAATTATCTCTGGTGCATGCAAGCTGTGGGAGGTTTTTTTTTTGCAGGATGCATGAAAAGAAAGATTTAAGATTGTTTGTGATTTTTGTGAATTAAATTAAGTAACAGCTCAGGTTTTGGAAAAGAAAAAAAAAAGGATTTTAAGACCAAACGTAATTTTTGTTTGCAAATTAATTCAAATTTAAATATGCAGGTAAAATATTATGCATATGTTTGCATATTTTTTAAGATAAAATCTTGAACTTTCCCCCTTTTTGAATCCCTCTCCATCTATCTACCATAAATGCACTTAAAAAAAAATTTACTCATTTATTTATTTAGACTTCTGGAGTCTTGGTCAGAGCGCTTTCATCCCTCACCAATCCCACGTTTCCATGTTGGGATTTAAATCCATTTACCGCTCTGGCTGCAGGGGAAGCAGCAAAGGAGCCGACATGAAAACACACCTACATACCACCGGCGGGTCAAGACGGTTTGATGCACAGGAATCTGGTCGGAAGCGTGAGGGCGCAGACTTTTTCTGACAGAGCTCAGAAAGCTGAGGAAGAGGCTGACCTCCCCGTGTCTGAACGGCGGGGTGATTAAAAATGCAGATGAAAAATAAATTAACAGTGCTCTTTATCCAGGACTGCATTCATATTTTAGTTTTTTTTTTTGTTTAATTTTTTCCTTTTTCCCCTGTGGCACAGAGCGCTGAGTGCACTGTTGCTGCTTTGTTGAACTGTGGCCTACAGCTAGGAGTGTGCAGTTCCTGTTCAACCACCCCCCACCCCCCACCACATACACGTATAGACCAACGCCGACCAGTGGCGGTTGGCGTTCGCCTCAGCCAGCCGCTCTGACCTTGCAGCGCGCGGTTAGTAATGTGGGAGAATTTGATACGGCTGAAATCAAAACTGGGCCACGGTGTGACCGAGCGCAGGGGAAGGATCGGGGTGGAGGGGAAGAATCGGGGTGTAGGGGAGGGTGGTGGGAAGAGCTGCGACTGTTAAACGTGGAGGAATGACAGCAGAATACCGCCGGGAGCGCATCTGTGTGGGAATCTCTTCAAATACACCAAGTGTGGCGAGAAAGAATTCAAAACCGGTTGGGCAGCTTTGAGTCTTCACCGTTTGCATCACGACGCACTTAAGAGAGACAGTGGAAGTTTCCAACGCTTCCATGGAAATGCACCCCAGAAGTTACCTGTGTTGGCTAAACAGTTCGAACGGCAAAATAGAAGTTTAGGTTCTGGGTGACCGGTAGGTTCGGTTTCTGCTTCAGCTTTCCCTTTTCACCTAAGAGATTCGTCATGGATGATTCATGGTATTCACGTCGAAAATGGTAGTAATAATGCATCGATCTAATTACTGTAATTTGAAACAGAAGTACAAATTATTATGTTGTCTGCTAATATGAAACATTTAAGTCATTTTGGCATTTAGAAATACAGCATGGACACCTATTAAATTTAGTAGTTTTCACATGCTTATGTGAAAACTACTACTTATTGAGCAAAGTATCAGAAATTGTTGCTATTCTATTTGTAGAGTAGCGGAAACAACTCAAATTTTATTTACGGAGCGGTTTTCATACAGCCGAGTGTAACACAAAGGGGCTTTACAGAGGTTAAAAAATAGGCGGGCAGACGTAAAACCACAAGAGAGGCACACTAGAAATGATCCACCTGAGTCAGCAGACGAAAATAAAACGGAAGACAACAAGAAGCAAGAGAAGCTATAGATAAAAAGATAGATAAACAAATCAGTAATAGATGGTGAGGGGGTAGAATTAGCTCCTCAGTGAACTAGCCTGCAGCCGGCTGCTTTACAAACATGTTACCGTAGAAACTGTAGTTTTAGAATCGTTATTGGCTTTCTGAAAATATGTCCAAACTGACAGATTTGCCTTTTTTTGTAAACTGGATTGTAATGGAGGGACTATCTGTAGGGCATTTGTCGTATCATTTATTGTGGTAAATTTCTTTTGATAATTTTGTCTAATTGTCGCAAATAAATTACAACACGTGATTTTTAAAACACCCCCTAAAACTGTCGAATGGAAAAAATAGTTATACTAATGGTTATACTATTTTCTCCACTGTATTTTCAATGAAAATATCAATAATCATCAGTAACTTTCAAAAATATGATTAAATGCAGTTACAGTGCGAAGTTTAGTGGAACAAATCACACTTGTTTTTGCGACTGTTGTCCCAAAGATGCTTATCACAAATAATATCTGTGTTTGTGTGGCTTTGATTGGAGTCAGAGCCATAAACTTACCTAAACATTACATGCCGTCATAACTTTAATCGTTATCGTGATAGTACCACAAAATATCTTGATAGTACTTTAAGTGCATATCGCCCAACTCTGCTATCTTACTGGTCACTCAGGTAGTTCCACCTCATTTTCAAGTGTAAAAACATTGAGATGGAAAATGTTAGGATTTTAAATCTGAAATTTCTCAAAAAAGTAAAAAAAAAAAGAAATCTTGGTAGGTCTAACTGTGACATGCCTAATAAGGAAGATAAGATGGTAACTAAAAAATTTTATTGTGCTTTGGAATAAAATAAATCCTTAAGTGTTTTTGAGACTTTTTTTATGATCTAGTAAGCATTAATTTTAAAGCTTTGGAGTATGCATTCTTGAGGAATCTCCTCCTATGCAGTTTGAGTTAAATAAAAAAAAAAGGAAGAAAAAAACTGTCGAACAGAATAGAAGAAAAGCTGTTCTTCCAGGTTTCCACCTCACATCCAGCCCATCGAGATCCACAGCTCGACAACTGGTGGATGTTTGGGGCAGCGAAGGGGAGAAGGTGGAGTGATTCAGGCACATGATTCCTATTGGATCATTATCCAGGGTGGTGCGGAGTAATAAGAGCCACCTGTTGGCTACCTGAGCGCCCGCTCCGAAGCGTCCCGTCTAAGACAGAATACCTCTGAAGATACGGAGGCAAAGCTTTGGAAGTAATCTCTCAAATTTCAGCCGCTCACACCTGCTGCTCTGGAGCAAACACAGAAAAGATTTAACGATGGCACCCATTATTTGCACACATCGTCAGTCTCATTCCTGCGTTTGCTGGAGGAATCTGAGCCATCGTCCAGCAGGTGGTACGCCAGCAGGAAGTAGACGTATGCGTTTAAAATTCCACCGAGTTCGGATCTGCAGAGTGCATTCTGGGCCTTCTCTCAGCTGGCCTTGAGAGGAAGTCCTGAATATACAGGCTTTGATTTGACTAAAATTGGAATTCCAGCCCACCAAACACCCAACACCATCACACTCCTCGGTTCTCAACGCGCTCCGAGTCGTTTGCTTGGACGAGCAAAGCAAACAGATCTCAAGGTGAATCGCCAGAGCGCTGCAGAAAACTTTCTGCAAACTTACTTTATAAGAGCGTGTTTTTGAAGGAACCAATAGACACTCATTGTCCTGAAGTGCTAAAATATATATATTTATATGAACAGGGACGGATTGAGAAGAATAAAGGCCTCTGGGCTGGAACCAGATTTGCTGCCCAATCACAAAAAAAAAAAAATCTTTTACTCATGTAAATTACTGAACTTTAATAGGTAGATCTGCATATTTACATATACAAGTTGATGTGTGGTTGGCTTAAAATGTGTGGCATCATTTTGGGACCATGTTGGTCCCGAAGTAATAAATCATTTCCAAATATTTGAGTGTATTAATAAAACAATCCAATGTTTTACAACAAAACCCCACATGCGAAACGAGCCTGTGACTTTAATATGAACCAGGGATGCACCAATCAACATTTTCACTTCCAATACTGATATCTAACATCGGCCGATACTGATCCCACACAGAAATAGTACAGAATTGGTTTAAAACATGTATTTTTTTTTAAAAACGCAAACCTAAATGGTACTCAATTACAAATTTAAGTGACAATTCTACACTAGTTAAATACACCAACAGCTTCACAATGTTGGTCAAACATGTAAAAACGACTTTAATTTATTCAGTCAGTGCAATTAGGAGTATAGCACCAAACTGAAACTGACAAAAGCATTGACCACCTTAGTCAAACACGTAAATAAAACAGCCATCTATAATTTCTTTCCAATATTGAGACCGATTCATATTAATATCAGGATCTGTGCATCTCTAATATGAACACGAAAATGTTGTTTGCCGCCCTCTCCCCCTGTTGTTTGCGCCCCGGGATACTGCCCTTTCTAAAGTCTGGCCCAGTTTATGAAGCAAGAACAATCCGAACCTGACTTTGAGATCCTAAAAACTTAAAAAAAAAAATAAAAAAAAAAAAAGCAGCTTCTCCTCGTTTTTGTGTTTAACCTTGTCAGACAGGATGAAAGACAGCTTTCAACATGAGACATGCAGCAGCTTTGTTGCAGGGAGGGCTTGATTGCACGTCAGAACAGAAGTCGTCTGTATTAATTAATATAAAAAAATGTTTAAAAAAAAAAACATGAGGCAAACCTCCAAAAGAAATTCACTCCTGCACAGAAAATCTTTTGAAGTCACCCTCCTCCTCCACCGCACACATCATTCACTTTTTTTACATCTCAATCTCTTCTACCTGTTTTATAAATGATGTGCGCACGTACAGTAGGTTTTTCTGTGATGCCTTTAAACAGACGATCAAGGTGAAAAGATATGAATGCAAATCTCCTTGTGATGGTTTCCACGCATCCGCCGTGCAGAAAGACGAGCTTAAATGCGAGTGAAGAGAGAGAGAGAGAAGGAGAAAAAAAACAAGAAAGGGAATGGGGGAGGGGGGGCAAAAAAAGTGAAACTTAACAATATAAAAAGAAAATCTTTTAAAGAAAGGAACTAAAAAGACCTCTGTAGCTAACAGCATTATCTGTTTGGTGTTACAGCGCGGTTGCATCATGCCTCTCAGAACAAAACTCTGCACTCATCTTTGCTGACAATGAACACTGAAGTTGGCAGAAATTTGCTGTGAAACGAGACAAAAAAAAAAAGTGCAGTTTATGAAGAGGAGGAGGAAGGAGGGGGGAAAGTGAGGCAACCTCCGGGCCTCGGGCTTTTGTCAGTGGGCATTTCTGGTTGGTGACCCTGTGGTGCACCGACTGGATAGGCAGCGATTCACACCTTTTATTATTATTATCGTTAAAATGAATTCAGCTGGTGTGCTTGATTTCTGAATGCCGTTAAACAGAACAATGTTTAATTCTGCAGTCTGAACGGAGACGATTCGGATTAACCGGCGCAGTTTGATAACACGGTGGGTTCAGATGGGGGCGCATTGATCAGCCTCCTCTGCCCTTCTCTAAGTGGGTCATTTATTATTACTGTTTTTTTTTTTTTTTAGGAAAAAAAAAATTGAGTAAAAAGTTTGCCAAGGATTTGCGGTAATTATCTCATCCCCGTATAGCGGGGGCACAGCATGAGGCCTTGGTAAATTACACGTCTCCCTCCTAACTCCTGGATGGTTTATGGCCGTGCATTATGCATAAACCGCGCCGGAGCGCCTCAAACGTCCCCCAAGTGGATTGAAATAAAGTTGACGCTGCTCTTTGTTTGGAGCTCCACGCCGTCTTTATTTGGCAGTGCTGAATCGGAGATTGCTGTTAAAAAAAAAAAAAAGACGTTCGTCTTAATTATTTTTGGGGACTTTTTCGCCCTCCCTACCTCCCCACCACCACCACCAATGGTTCATGAACACCTGAAGTGTTTTTTTTTTGTTTTTTTTGGAGGGATTCCGGCTACAAATGGGCGGATGCTCGGGCACTCCGCTGGGAGATGTCACTCTTGCTGAAGCGGGAAAGAGGAGGGAGGGTGGGTTGCTGTACAATAAGTTGGAAAAAAAAAGAGAGGAAGAAAAAACAGGAGCACAGACTGTTGGGGGGAACATTAATCTCAGACCCCACCAAGTCAGACGAAGTTGTTTAAATCTCGTCAAAACCATTAAAAATGTGGCTTTTTTCTTTTTGTTTCATGCTCAAAATAATAGAACTTACTTTTAGAAAGTCTTTAAAGGTTTCTGTGGGAAGGAAAGTCTGAAAACGGAAAACGTTCCCTCTTACCACTCGTTTTAAAGTCCATAAAATGAGATCTCTGGGAAACCTCCGGAGATCATCTGTGCCTGCAGGTGCTGTCCCTTCCCTACTTACTGCTGCAGACTGGTGCCCAGCTGGCTGAAAGAAATATGCCTTGTGCTTTCAAATTTTGCTCTTTGAAAATATGTTCGGTTGCAGAAAACACAAAAAGGTCAGGGTGTGAAAACTAAAGAAAGGCAACACTGGTTCCCTCCGGTGTAAAGGCACTTGAGCACATTTAGTAGTTGCTCATTCTACATTTTTGCTCAAGTATGTGTTCAATTTAAAACAGTATTATAGATTATTATTTAACTGTAATAATCAATGCATGCTAGTGTTGTTGCTCCATGATTTTAAATAATACATTAAAATGTCTCTTCATAACATTCTAGTTCATTTTTTTTTTCTCTGACACTTTTACACATTTACAATGAGTATCTGTTGTATAGCAACCCCCATGTTTCAGTCAGTTTACACACTAATTCTGAGCTAAAGTTGCACTTGCACTTCAACAGGGGGCTGGGCAGGCGGGCCATGGGCACCTATGGGGAAAAATGCTGGTCCCCCCCTGACACCCAAAGAAAACCATCATCAGTTTATATAAAAGGCATACAGTCATTTTCTTCAATCAAGACATAAATGTAAAAACACAATCAATACATGCATAAAGTTTTAAATATTTATGTTGTTTAGTTGTGGCACTCTAAAATTTTACCTGCCCTGTCTGGCCGTCCCTATGAAAATGTTCTGGGGCCACCACTATCTAACTCACCTACATCCACAAATACGTGCTGTTTCTTTTGAGAGTAAAATGATCTTTTATAAGCCTTAAAACAACTAATCATCATTTCATGGTTTTTGTGTCCTACATAAATTAACAGAATTTTTTATGTTTTTTTTTTGCTCTCTCTAGCCCAGCAAATGCTCCTCCTCTGCCAAGGAGTGAACGGGATGAGAAAAGACGGCGAATCCGTGGTCTGGAATCACCACAAGCAAGGCTTCCAAGGTGAGTCACTGACAGTAAATGTGTGCCCACATGTCGTGAGATGAACGCAACTTCTAACGCCTTGCCTGTTTTACATCTCATAACCGAGATTCGAAGGCTCGCCTATTAAAGCCTGTAAACGACGTGCAACTTCACACCAGTCCTGCCTTCCACGCAGGGATGAAAACAAAAACCACAGAGTTCAAGCTTGTCCTAGATGCCTTTCATTTCATGCAAGTGCCCGGCTGGTGATAGTCGCAGACAAGAAATGGATCAACACAACAAACAAAACAAGGCTGCAAAAGAGGTGGAAAAAAAGGAGCAGTTTTATTCTTATAAAATTATGCAGCATAGAGTTCACATGCCTTAAAATAACAAAGCAATGTACTGTTAATTTTCCAGATTCTTTTTTTTTTTACTTTATCCTCATCTATCAAATTAATCCTGTCATAAAGAAACAAGTCAATCCAAACTGAGCAACAGTAGGTTTTAGCCCACAATACAACACACTCCTGACCTTGACATTACTTTTTTTTCTTTTTTACAATGTTTACATGTTCCAGAGAGTTTTAAACATTAACTGATTTATAACCAGGAGCTGCATGTGTGTTCTACTCTGGACTCCCAAGCCTCAAGTTTTCCTACTGCAATGCAATTACAGAAATGCAACAAGTTTGCTTTACTATACAAACAAACCCCTTACAGAAAACAGTCTAAAGCTCTGTTAAAAGCAACAATCACCCAAAGGTTACAGACAGTTACAGAACAGCTATAAGCAGAAATGAGAAAAAAAAAAACATAAAGCTGAACTAAAGTACCGGTTCAAACCGTGCGCTGAGAAAAACAATCCCATCCGACCGCTCCACCGACTCAATGCATTACAGAGGAAATATCAGTCTATTAAAGCTCTCCCCCCAAAACCTTCCCCACCGACGGCATGAAGTTAACATACCCGCAGGGAAATGCGCCTACAGACTGATAAGAGCCCCCAAAAGCAAGGCAGAGACATCGACCTGTCCGCACGGACCTAATTCAGAGCTCTGTCTCTGCGTAGCTCATGTATGGACTGTATGTGTGTTAAATGCGACGGAAGGCAGCGGCACGGTGCGCCGTTTAAGTCACGGAATATAAATTAGTTCTGAGAATTTCGGGGGCTGGTTTTCTCGAGCCGGTGACGTCGCCAGCTCGCCGTCCTGTGACTGTGCGGGCTGAACCAAAAGCAGGGGGATTCCGGACCCCGCGAAGCGAATAACTTCGTTATTTTCGACATTTATACGCCTTTTATTGCTCGTTTGAACGAGTATTAAAATATATTTTCGCTCTAAAAATCGTCAGGTGCCCTTCGCGTCTGAAGCAGCGCTTTGAAACGAGTTGGTTTTGAAAACTTTAGAAAAAAGTGTCTCTCCCCTGCGCCGGCAGAGTGGTACGGTCTCAGGCTCAAATTCCGAGAATTGTGCTCCTCTGATTCTTAGAACAGGGGTTCTTAGAAGTGGTGATGCAAGAAGTTTCTAGGAAAGCGCTACCAGGTGATTTTTTAAATTCCATTTTTTTTAATTTAATGTGGCGCGAAGTTTTTATATGCTGTGTTTCTTGTTTATGTTTTTAGACGTTTGTCCGTTTTTGTGTCTGCTTGGGTGTTTTGTGAAGCCGGCCGGGGCTGCGTGTGGCTGTCAGAGTGTGAACAGTGGAAACTCCGGAGAGGGAGAAAGCGGGCTGCTGCTGCTGCTGCTGCTGCTGTGGGTGACAGTCGGAGCGCCGCTCTCTCCGTCTCTGGCAGACCGGGTCGGTTCTCGCCGCTCGGAGCCGGCCGGTCGGTCGGTCCGTCTGGAAGCGGCGGGCAGGCGGACGGCAGTCTCCAGCGGTTGTCGGCTGTCACACACGGTGGTGGTGTAAAGCAGAGTAATAACGCTCTGGTTTAAGAGAGCAACATCGGAGGAAAATGAAGCGCTTAGTGCGGCTCGCAGCGCACGGTGCTCGGGGTGCCTGTGATTAAATCCCCACTTTGTTAGTTCAAGTGACAAAACACAGAGGAACGGCGGCAAGCAAGCGCTGTGACGCGAACTTCGCAGACAGCGTGGCAACCGCACGTTCGGACTGTGTATCTATATTGTTTTTAGTGCGCAGCAGCGGCGGTAATTTGCTCTAATGGAGCGCAAAGGGCTGCCCAGAACAAATCCTCCTGTTACCGTAACACTGCAGCGGAAATGTTACTGTTCATGTGTGTGTGCGCGCGTGTGTGTGAGAGAGAGTGTGTGTGTGTTTTTTTTTTCCGCGGTAGAAGCTACAAGTTGTCTCTTATTTTTTTCCACTGTGACAGCACGCTGTTTGACAAGTTTAAGGTGTCACTCCGAAGTGGAGAGTCTGTCAGAGCTCTGCGCTGGGAGAAACGGAGTTTCGTTTACGGGCTGAATACTTTTGCTCGATTAAACGAGAAACGTGACGAAAGTAAAACAAAAAAAAAAAGTTTGGTGACTAAAATGTGAATTATTTAAATTTAACCGACGCAGTCATTTAAAGAATGACTTCAGGTGTCCGTCAGCGTCGTGTCAGACCCCCAGAGAGTGTAGTTAAACAGTTACTGTATCTGTATCTTCATATTTTATTCCCCAATTGGTCTGTCTGTGCAGTCCTGCTTCTATTTACGGACGAGTCCAGTTACACGCTCCACTTTTGACACTTGACTTAATGACAGTCATAAATCCGCGTGTATGCTTCAAAGCCAGTTTTAATATTTCTGGTGTTTTTTCTCCCCCTGGTTTGATAAAACCATTGACCCAAAAATGCAGCAGGAGCGTTTTGAGCGGACTTTAAAACATCACCAAACTGATGTACTGTTAAAAGCTGCACCGCGTAGTTTTATTTTAATCACGGCGTTAAAATCTCACGATTTAAATTCAGATTTTTTTTTTTCGTACCGACAGGGTGAAAAAAAAAAAGAAAATATAATCTGTTTGTGGGAATTATTTCCCCTACCTTATAATCAGATTGTCAGAAATGAAAGGCGCACTGAAAACTTTCTTTCGCTCCGGTCTAAGTTGAGACGTGCTCTAAGACCTTGATATGCTGTTCATTTGAATAACGCTGATGTCTGTATTTAAATTAGTCTAGACTTCAGTTCCACATTTTAAAAAAACAGCTAATTATTATAAAATTTTGCCCATTTATGTTGTAGCCAATTTTTCCTGTAATTTGCTGCAATTTATTTATCTGCTGAATAATTTATCTTGAACTTTATCATATTAAGCTTTCGATGAGTGTTTCTGAGAGACGGTGAGGAGGAAAGAAATGATTCTAAAAGTGGAAATTAAAATATCCGAATGTTGTTTTAATAAATGGCGCCGCCTTCTGGCGACATCGTCTGTGTTTCTGATCTAACCGTTTCTTTTATGTGGGGATGTTAAATAAGTTGAATACAGCTCATTTATCCAAGATCAGATCCTAGAATTTGGTCTTAAAACTAGTTTATTCTGTGTGGAACAGAGTTAAACTGATGAGTTTTATCGTTTCACAAGAGCAAAAAAAAAAAAAAAAAAAATTAATTCTCTTTTATTTTGTTGGCAGAACTTGACAAAATGGCTTGTGCAGCAGACAGCTGCATACAGTTTACGCGCCACGCCAGTGATGTCCTTCTTAATCTGAACCGGCTGCGCAGCAGGGACATCCTCACAGATGTTACCATCCTGGTCAACAGACAGCAGTTTCGTGCACACAAGACTGTTCTCATGGCTTGCAGGTGTGCAGTGTTTATTCTTAAAATTTAAAGCACATGTTTGCTTTGTGCTCTTGGTTTAAATCTAACCCTTTTTTTCTCCATTCATGCACACAGTGGGCTGTTTTACACTATCTTCACTGACTCCCACAAGTGCAACCTTAACGCCATCAGTCTGGACCCAAAGGTGGACCCCGAGGGCTTTGCCATCTTGCTGGAGTTCATGTACACTTCCCGTCTCACACTAAAGGAAAGTCTCATCATGTCCATCATGAATACGGCCATCTATCTGCAGATGGACCACGTCGTGGACACTTGCCACAGATTTATCAAATCCAGGTCTGTGGAATCCATCAGATCTCTTGTGTAAATCCGTGATTATCAGTGTCTGTGTGTTCATAACCCCTCTCTCGTTCCCTGCACAGTGATCCGACTGCCAAGCTGCCCAGAGACGAGTTTCTGGTCAGTCCCTTGGTGTTGCCTCAGGACGTCCATGCGTATCGACCCCATGATGTTGTTGACAGTCTGCACAGCCGCCTGGCTCCGTTCAGGGACGGAAGGCCCTACGGCACAAACATGTTCAGCAGCGTCAGCACCCCCAGTAACTACCACCTCTACGGGCAGTTTCCCATGCCGGGATTCCCTTTCCCGATCTGTAAGCTGACTGATACCAAAAACGCTTTCGCTGACCTGTCAAAGGGTGGGATCCACCACAAACACTGTCCTCCTCATGACGGCGCCAATGGCATCAGGGCAGACTACGCCAGAGCGCTTGGTACCGGCTCCTCTGGCATTATTCACTCAACTACCTTCGCTTCCAGAGAGATGGGAAGAGACGATGAGATGAGGAAGGAGGGGCACGAGGGCCAGCCCATTGGCCTCAGCTCAAGGAAGCGCGCATTCCCTGTGTTGACCCTTGAGCACCAGAAAGACTTGAGCAAAGAGCATGGTTCACAGGCAGAGGACGACCTCATCCATCAGCACTATCCTTTGGGGATCTCCGCCGGGCGCAAGAGCCTCATGAGCAGCCCGCAGAGTCCCCTAAAATCGGACTGCCAGCCCAACTCCCCAACAGAGTCCAGCAGCAGCAAGAACGCTGGCCTCTCCCACATTGGTGGAGGGCAAGTGACGCAGGGTACGCCAGACCCTAAAGCTCGCAACTGGAAGAAATACAAGTTTATCGTGCTGAACCAGAGCGCGAAAGATGACGAGGCAGGGCTGAGGGATCCCGGGCTCCGCTCCCCTCAGCGCCTCGGCCTGCAGCCCTACATCCACCCTGGCGACTCCGAGAGCCTTGACGCGCAAGCCACGAGTAAGAGCAGCGAGGACCTACCCGTGCCACAGGCCAGCCGTCTCAACAACATCATCAACAGGTGAGGGCCTTTAAGATGCGAGTTTAAGAAACATCATCTTGTGGATTATGGAAGTCTTGAGTGTTTGTTTTTATCTTTTCTCTCCCAGTGCGCTCGAGGGGACACTGAGGAACGGCGACGGCCACCCTCCCCACTACCTTAACCGCCTCAGCTGCTCCACCTGCGGCTCTCAGTCTCCCCAACACTCCAACGTCTGTCCCAACAACCCCAGGTCACGCCTCTCCGAAGACATGGCGGAGCTCCACTCAGAGTATTCAGACTCCAGTTGTGGTGAGTTCATGGTTTCAGGTTTGGATTACAAATGCTTGTATCCGGCATCAACCATTAACGAAATCCGATTTCTCTTTCCTCCACCGAGCAGAAAACGGTACGTTCTTCTGTAACGAATGCGACTCCAAGTTTGCCGACGACGAAGCCCTGAAACAACACATGCTTCAAGTCCACAGCGACAAGCCATACAAGTGTGACCGCTGTCAGGCCGCTTTCCGCTACAAGGGCAACCTCGCCAGCCACAAGACTGTCCACACAGGTACTGAACTAAAAAGACATCTCTTGTTTTTTTCTTCAAGTCTTTGTCATTGAAGTCTAAACCGATTTCTTTCTGTCCAGGAGAGAAGCCGTACCGCTGTAACATCTGTGGTGCTCAGTTTAACAGACCAGCTAACCTCAAGACTCACACTCGCATCCACTCAGGAGAGAAGCCATACAAATGTGAGACGTGTGGAGCTCGTTTTGTACAGGTAAGTCCAAGGTTAAACCGGCCCTTAACGTACAAAACTATGCTTTAAAAGCTGTTCCAACATTTGATTCAATCATTTTATTTGGGGTTCCTGTTTCAGGTCGCTCATCTTCGTGCCCATGTGTTGATCCACACCGGTGAGAAGCCATACCCATGTGAGATCTGCGGAACACGCTTCCGTCACCTGCAGACGCTGAAAAGCCACCTGCGCATCCACACGGGAGAGAAACCCTACCATGTAGGTTGATTAGAAGAGATTCACTCCAATTCTCACTTGATTGGCTCTCAATGGCAGGTCAAATAGCAAATCATTCAATAGAATCCCTCGTTACATCAAAACTAAAAGTTGACTATTTTTTTGTTGATGAACACCAATTAACAGCATGTACTATGATGCCCTTTCCTGAAGGTTGGGGATGTATATGTCAAATCATATTTTTTTAATATTTATATATTTTTGTTTCAGTGTGAAAAATGCAACTTGCACTTCCGCCACAAGAGCCAGCTGCGGCTGCATCTCCGACAGAAGCACGGCGCCATCACCAACACCAAGATCCAGTACCGCATGTCCACAGCAGAGATGCCTACCGACCTGACAAAGGCATGCTAAGCTAAGCTAACAGAGGGGAACAAACAAAAAAACGGTTACCTTGGAGGCAGTCTTGACCCTGGCATTTAACGACCCCCACCCCCCCTCAAACTTGTACAATCATCCAAAATTGTAGTGCCACACTGTGTTTTTGAGACAATTCAATTGGCTGCGTCTGCCATTCTAAACGGGTTTCCACTACATGTGATGCTAGAGCCACTTATGGTATCTTAGTCACTTTATGATTTCTATATAAATCTAATTATATAAATATATATATATATATATATGTATGTTGGGAGTGTTTTTAAGCTTTGAAGGTACATATATAAAAGCTTTATTTTGTTGAGAAGGACAAAATGTAAACTGTTTTTTTTTTGGGGGGGGAATACAGTATTTTATATCAGAGAACTTACTTTTCTGAAAGTATTGACAATTTTGACAGGTGGTACATATATTTTAAGAAAAAAAAAACAGGCTTTGTGGCTATATAAATTTGTCTAGACATTTTTAAGTGTATGTACAGACACGTTGGCGTAAAAGGCAGGACGGGTGGGGCGCATTGGGACTGGAGGGAAAACGTATCGGACGGCTGCTGCTGTCTGACTGTTGTGCATGAGGTATTTCTTACCGTTGTTGGGCAGACCACGTAAATATTGTGACATATTGTGTTCTATCTGTGCGATTGCTCTCTGCTGGCAGAGCCAATCTAAACGTTTTTTGAACTGCATTTCTGGGTACTGCTTTGTAATGACCAAGAAAAAGAAAAAAAAAATAGATGTTCTCATTTTATTTATGTTTTTGTTTTTTCCCCCCTTTTTTTGCTTCAGATGTGTTTATATATAGATGTGACTTTAGGTTTTTCTTTTTTTTTTTTTTTTCATAAGTGAAAGTTTACAGTTCTTGCTCTTTGTTCCAGATCTTACCGTAAACTTGCGTCAATGTTCAGCTCTTATTATTTTTTTGTTTGTTTGTAGATACACTGTGTATTCAATGTGCCTTTCTCTAAGCTGGCTGACCTCTTCAGGGTTCAGACCAGCTCTATTAAAGGTACAACTCAAGGACACCACTTGTCCTAATTCCCAGTATGTGTGTGTGTGTGTGTGTGTATGTGTATGTATATATTTCTAAATACTTGTCTGTAACCTTACAACATGAAACTTTATCATTGTAAAAAAATTCAAGACTTTTTTTTTTTTTTAATTGGGTTTCTTTTTTTTAACTGCATTAAGATTATTGTACAATGTTATAAATGTATGAATGTAAAATAAAGGTACTGGATTTCTATGTATTGAAAGCAGAGTTTTCATTTTTGTTTAGAAAAACTGCAATGGTTGTTTTCAATTTATCACCAAGTCTTCAACATGTAGAGTATATTTGGATTTTGTGGCATTTCATAATACAAAGTAGAGCAGAATTGTGACATGACTAATAATGGTGAAATAATTTCTCTGCAGCTCCTCTAGAGTTACTCTGAGCATCATAGTTAGTTCTATATTTCCAGGCTAATAGTTTAGCTCAACGTGTTTAACAGAGATGTTCAACACTGAACCTGCTTTTCTTGGTCTTCATAATGCGATTTTATTTTGGGGTAACAGAGTATAAAGAGGGCTGAGAAAAAAAAGCACACCAATCTTTCAAAAGACATTAAATGAAAAAATATCCATCCATTAATTTTCTTTACACCCTTGTCCCTTATTGGGGTCGGGAGGGTTGCTGGTGCCTCTCCAGCTAACGTTCCGGGCGAGAGGCGGGGTCACCCTGGACAGGTCTAAATGAAAAAATATCTTTCATATATTTAAAAAAAAGTTCCTGTCACTTTCTAATATGAATTAGTTTGGGGTTTGTCTGTTGCATAAAAATCCCAATAAAATAAAATTAATCTTGTAACTTGGAAAAAATGTGGAAAAGATTCAAGTGGTAAATATTTTACTTTTATCGCACCAAACAAACAAAAAACTGACATGCGGGCAGGATTACAATGCTGTCAGATTATTAGCTGCTCCTACTGATGTTTCTGCTGTAAGCAGCACCAAGAAAAGGACACGAAATCAATCAGTCTGTGGATTTAGCAGGTTTAGGAAGTGTTCATTTTGCTGCGATTCGTTGCGTTTAGGAATGATCCTGTACCAAGAAACTGCAGCTCTGTTACTCAGAAGGGCTCTCACTGTAAACAGCATTTCAGTCGATTCCTCCATCCGTTCAGCAGCTAAAGAAAAGACTATCAGTCTTATTTAAGCCTAGAGAAACTCTAGTCACTGATGGAAACTTGGCAAGACAGCGAGGCGCTTCCAGTCGTTTTTCATGGATTCACTAGAAATTAAATAAGTATTTATAATCTAATTTTGACAGCTTGACAAAAACAAAAATAATTCCATAATTATACAAAGTACATCTTTACATTACTGGATCTAAAGTCTTGAATTTGAGTGTGAATCGTCTGCTGTCCCCTAATGGTGCAAAAAGGAAATGACACAGACTTTTGGTAGAACGTCAATGAAGTCAAAAGAAATTAAATTTTTTTTAAATATACTGTGATTAAGTTTTAACCAATGATTCAAAAATTTGTCATTTTGTTTTCAAATTCCCACATTCAAATCTAGGAGTTGCCTGCTGTGTCCAAGTTGTGTAACTGGACCGGGACCAGGACCAGCCTCTGCTGTGTTACTTAACTTTACGGTCAGCACTGTGGGAAAACTGCAAGATCTTCCTCTCATATCAGATCTAACATTCCACCATACGCCTACTTCCTGCTAATAAAACCGTCTAAAATGAGCAGCAGATAAAAATTACAGCTAGAAAACAATGGCCGATTTACAGTCATGACAGAAAAAAAAAAAATCCATCCTCTCATTCCAAAGGTTTATGTATCTTCATACAAGTAAAAATCCAGCTGGTACCGCTGTCAGTGACGGAAATGTTTAACAAATACAACGTTGGAAGAAAAACTGATCCTGAATTTAGATGCAGTGTGTTTCAGCCTCAAAGCCAGTGTGGGTTATGAGGGCATGTGGCAGGCTGAAACCACTAATCAAAACTGTTCTGACCGTCAGCCTTCTGGGTCGTGTTTAAACTATTAGAATCAATACCAAATGGAAAACATTTGATTCAGCTGCCAGTTTTCCAAAGAGCAAACATCCCAAGAGATTGGACCGTTCATGGAACAAGATAATCTCTACAGGCTTCTGCTAGCATCGCTGTGCTGAGCATGACTATATTTGGATAAATAATAAACAATTTGGGTGTTAAAATAAGCAGAGCCAGACAATGGACAGACAACAGCAGCCTGTATACGACACAAAAATACTTCCTTAAAAATAAAGAGAGTAAGTAACAGCAAGGAGTTGCTCACACTGAGGGAGAAACTGTAAAAACAAACAAACAAAAGAAACAAAAGCAAAAGTGCAACTCAGAGCTAACCTTCTTAACCTTCGATTCTCATCGCCCTTCAGTGATTTATCTCATTGAGCTCGATTTCTCTGGTTGGATTTCTAATGGACCAATCAGAGAACAGGAGATGTTTTGAACAGTAACGTTGATTTTCTGCGCAGTTTTAGAATTGTAGTCCTCCCGTATGAGGGGTGGTAGTTTCAGCAATGGCAGCAGAGGAAGTGAACGAAGCCATTCTATCTGTGTTGGCCACACCTCTAAATATCAATCAAAGTTGGAGCAAGAAGAATGTTCAAGACATGGTACTGCTGGCAAAGAACAAGAACATTCATCTTGGCACGTCTCTTCGTAATGGGGAATGGTTGTTCACAGCGCAAACAGTTTCTGGAAAACTTCATAGCGTAGCTGGCGCATTACATACGTCACCGCCAAACGTTAGCGATTGGGTAAAATCAGATTCAATCGTTTAAAACTTCAACAGAGTCCATGCCTACAGCAAGCAATCATTGCTCAATAGTCGATGGTTCAGATACTCTGTACAAAGCAAGAGTAGAATAAGGGGCTGGTTTTTACCAAGATAAGTGAAGTAAAGTACAACGCTGAGTAAGTGTGGATTGTTTTGATGGAGTTCCAGGAAGCTTATTCTCTCTGAAAAAAAAAAAAAAATAATAATAATAATAGCACTGCCTCGCATTTAGAAGGTTGAATCTGAACACTTCAGGAGACTTCGGGAAGAACATGGTTTGAGATTACAAAATCAGAGAACCGCCGCAACAAACATCGACTTTACTGCATTGAAGTCATAGACTGACCCATGAACTCCTCTATATACCAAAGTTTTCTATTTAAACGTGAAGCCATCGGTCAGCCAGCTGAAGCTCAGCCCAAACACTGCAGTACATTTACTACAGAATGCATAAAGAGAGACATAGACAAGATGAAAGGTGCTACAATAACCCCTGCTCAAAGTCCAGACTTTAACTTAAATAAAAGGATTTGGTAGGACCATAAACTGATGCACATAAAACCCACAACTCAAAATGAAGAAGAAGGGACAATGTTTTCCAGAACAATGCGTGAGAGGGATAAGGTCGCACAGGCGACAGTAACGTCAAGTTATTACTGCGGTGGGACGTGCTGCCGACTATTAGGGTCATGGAGGGAACTGGTGAATTTTGGGTCAGCTTTAAAACAATAAAACATGCTGTTGTTCACAAAGACACTTGCAGATCTAATGGCGTGACACAGCGTGTGAAACACAGAGCTGTTTTCAGTCGACTCAGCACTCTGATTCAGACAAACACAAACAAGCTAATGAAATTTTAGCTTTATTTCCAAAAAAATACACATAATTACAAAATGACTTCTTCCACGGTCATAGTTGATGTTGACACATCAAAGTATTTCTCCAAAAACAATTAAAAAAAAAAGCTACAAGTAGAGGTGAAAAGGCAGGAGAAGAAAAAGAGAGAAAAAGACTTTTTTAAATTTTAAACCAGCACGGTCAACACAAACACAGTCCTCTGTTGTTTGAACTCACTAAAAGACTGGCTAAACGTCCTGCGAGTTTGAGACAACCAACCCTGCTCTGCAAATCTCCATAATCAGGAATGCACAAAAAAAAAAATAAAATAAAAATAAAGTACTTTTTTTGTTGTTGAAGTAAATCAAACTGCCATCTTTAAATAGTTATTAGAAAACGTAAAGTCATTGTATCTCAAACCCCTCCCCATCCCGATCCCCATCCCATCCTCACGACCCCATCACTGCTTCTGCTGCATGGCTTCTTTTCGCGCTGCGTCTTGGAGCAGCTGCGTGTCCACCTCGTCGGCCGGCAGCTGGACGTACCGGACCACCGATCCACGGATGAAGCAGTTTTTCACCGACAGCTGAAGCAAACAGAACACGGCGCAGTTTGACGGCAGGACGGAGCAAAATCTGGCTCAGAATTGAATAAACACCTGATCCTAATGTGGTGTCAAGTAAAAAGATTACTGAAGGGGTTTGTACTTTTGTTGACTTCTCCTGAAAGTTTCTTTGAATGTGAATTCATTTAAACAGTGAGGCCACTGTTTTGACAGAGTGTGTTCTGTCAGGGCGTTGTCTCTTCTTCAGGGGTTTTTAATTATTCTTGGTGTTGAAATTAAAAGGTTTTCCAGACAAATTCTAAGATCTGGTGGAATCAGTCTCTTTAAAGACAGTTTTTAATGTACTGATTAAAAAATAAAGGCAAGCAATTTCATAAATGGAATGAACCTCAATACTTCTCCACAATGATCTTTAATCAGTTTGTTTTGTTGTTGTTGTAAGTAAATAAGCCTCAAGTTTGAAATGAAATAGTCACGGCTCTTCCGGAAGTCAGCTTACCATATGTGGATATTTCTCTGGATCTGTGACGCTGATGTCTGTCAACTTGATGTTCAGGTACTAAAACATAAATATGAGAAAGGAAAAAAAATTATAAGACAACAATGCAAATCCTAAAAGGCATTGACTTCAAATAATAAAAATCATAAAACCAACCTGGTCAACAGAGTGAAGCGTTCCACAGATGCTGAAAACAGATGGAAGGATTTCAGTAATCACCCAAATCTACAGCTATAACCTCCTATGCATTACTGGGACTCTCTCACGTGAACATATTTATCCATACAAATTACAAAAAGCTTATTTGGTCATGTTAGTGTAAATATTCATTGATACAGCAGCTTTCACTCGGCTACTGCAGCATTTCAACCAGCTAGCGTCCTTTGGTCTAGCCGAATAGCAGCAGCTATGGCGGAATAACGTTACAGTTTTAGGTGTTTTAGTCATAAACACTAACCTCAGGTCGTTTTTGAGCTCCACCACCACGTCCTTCCCCACCAGCGACTTGAAAAACGAGTAGAAAAGCTGGGAAACAGAACGAAATGCTAACGTTACTGTTAGCAAGGAAGCTACATGTCAAGCATGACGGAGAAGGTTTATTAAAGAACCGCAGTACTCAAACCACTTTAGCCAACAATGAGGTCGAAATCACACAAGAACTGGTCCAATTACAAAGAGTCTTTGTGTAAACTGCTAATAAATCTAAAAAGTTATTCAAGCTTCTTACCATTGTTGCTTGTGGTTTTTTGGAGGCAGCGCGTCTTCTGTTGATGACGTTTCAGGCTGCATTGACTGACCGGCTCCACCAGGGGGGGCCAGAGGTGTTTTCTAGTGCTCACAATTTCAACAAAGAAATAAAGGCTTTGGTAAGATTGTCCAAAGGAGCCATAATTCACAAAATAAATGGCTATTAAAATGAATGGAATATCTTGGTTTTATTTACACAAAATGTAAGTTAATATTTCATGTTTTTATTTTGTCTTAATAAAAACAAAATAACCATCTTTGACCAACACACCATCTCTGACCAAGTTAGAGATGGTCAGAAGTTAGACCATCTCTAACTTCTGACCATTAGAGATGGTCAGAAGTTAATTTACTAGTAGGGAACCAATTGTAGTGCACTGCAATGCCGGAGTTACTGAAATACTCAAATAAAAATGATAACGAAGCGGGTTGAAAGATGGAAGAGTTACCAAGCTCTTCCATCAGTTGCCATGGCAACTGTTTCCATGTATGAAAACAACTTACTAAAAAACACACTCAAGCCTATACATTTCTAAATGATAGCTGTGACAATATATTTCTTCACAACAGATTTTATGTAAAACTTTTCTAGTTTTATGGACAATCATAAGAAAATACATTTGTGGAACAAAATACAACAAAGTCCAATGAAACTTTGACAATTGTATTTATTTTGGAATTTATTGTACATCTGAAGAAAAATATTTAATTATTCGTGCAATTTAATACTGTGTGGTAAACATTCATTAGCCACAGTATAGTGTAAAAGTTTCTGTTTGTAATCATTTGGAAGGAGAGTACAGTTTTGTAACCTACAGTGTGACAAAACTGTTCAGGGTGGGACTTAGAAACCCACCCTAAAAATGTAACTTTCTGTAACAACGAAGGGAAAGTATGTAGAATGTAGCAAATTCTAACCCCAGCCCCTCCAACCAAACATGTACATGAAACCTTGAAAACAAAGAAAACATGCAATTTTCCCTTTCTTGAGCCCATGACCACTCTGGGCTACCATAGAAATCTGGCTTTGTATCAGGAAACAAATCTGATTTGTAATGAAAATAAAAACTTTACGCTAATAAAAACATAGCTATACACATTTAATTTCTACTTACAAATCTCATTCAGTGACATAAACTGGAGCTTTATTACCATTTTGGGTTGAGAAATGTGATCTGTTAAATTTGAAGCTGCAGCCATCATTCAGTCAACGTAGCTTAGCATGAGACTGGAAAAGGAGTTCTAACTATATGCTGTAGAAAAAGGGGAGAATAAGTTTTTTTTGACACTGTAGAAAAATGATAAGCTACTCTGTGATACAAAGTGATGAGAAGAACTGGTCAAAGCTTTGACTTTATATTTAGTTAGTAAAATGCAGGGCAGGAAGCAGTTCTGTCAGTGCTGGACTTATTTGCAGCTTTATCTCAGTTCACTGGACGACCCGTCTTGGAATGCTCTGAATGCACTGAAATAAGAAGAAAAAAAAAATGCATCAGACTGTGTTGATTCAATTGTGCCCTTAAACCTTTAGCGCGTGCCTTACCGTCTTTGTGAGGCGGTAGCGGGCCGGGTCTTGTCGGAGCTCTCTGTTTGCTGGGAAACTCTGATGTGTCTCTGTAATCTCTGGGTTTGGGGTTCTGGGGTTCAGGACGCGACTTAGTGGGCAAAGGAGGCCGATGAGGCGCCATGCCTCCCTCTGAGCGGGAGGGAACCACAGGCTTCTTGTGACCTGGTGGGTGCAGACCTACAGTGGTCTGAGGCTGGGATCTGTTCTCAGAAGAAGTGAAGGAGCGGTTACGTGGCACAAGCAACGGGGGGCGATTAGGGTCTCCATCTATGGTCGGCGTAAGACGGTCCGGCTGGGGATGACCTTGGTCTTTGGCCTGACTGTGAGATTTGGCCATGGAACCGTACAGTGGGTTGTCCAACATCTCAGACAACTTCTCGTCCTCATTCCTAGCAGACAAGAACAAGACTAGACTTAGGGACTCCTGATCTAGACCAAGGATCTTCAAAACCAGTCCTCGAGGGCTGGTATCCTGCAACTTTTAGATGAGTCTCTGCTTCAACAACACACCCAAGTCAAATAATGAGGTCATTAGAAGGTTTGTGGAGAACTTGACTGCCTACTGAGGAGGGGATTCAACCGTTTGATCCAGATGTGTTGCACCAGGGACACATCTAAAAGTTCCAGGACTTCAGTCGTAGAAGCCTGGATTTGAGGACCCTTGCTCTAGACCAGTGGTTCTTAACCTTTTTTGAGGTACCGAACCCCCCAGTTGCATATGCGCATTCGTTCTTATTAAAAATGGTAAAACCCTTAGCTTGAGCAGTCTATACACTTTCAGCAGAGTTAATTTCAGGTCTATTTCATAGGCTTATAACAACTGACCATAATTATTAACAATAAAAATTGCGCAAACAGCAGAGATGTTCAAGCAGCGGCAGAAATGTCATTCGAAATGAGGAAAAACTGAAAATAGCAGCAGAGATGTAAGTATTTGTGGCTTGGAGTCTCATTGCAGGGTTTTAAAATATGTTGGAGGTTGAAAATGCTTCAATAAAATCCCCAAATCTATTTGACATTCATGCCGACGATGAATGGATGGAAACCTTTCAGCAGCGCCACATTTTTCAGTTGTGGTTTTTTGGAAAAATGACCCAAAGTGAAAGTGTATTATTAATATTCAGGCACTTACGTGGTATAATTCATTGTAGTGGGACTTCGTACGCTTACATCGTAACCAGGCTTCTTGCACTCTTTACCCCCCTGAGCCCCACCGCAGACATTCCTGGGGGTCATGCTGTAACTCCAGCCCCTATCCGACACATTCCCACTTTTGAATGAGACTCCCATATAATTTGGGTTGGAGATATCATGCGCCGGCGTTACGACGGACCTGTTAACGAGAAGACAACACCGCAAGTTTTAGAAGAATGTTTAGTGGCTGCGTTTTGAGTTTGGGGGGGGGGAATAAAAAAAATAGAGTGTCTTACTTGTCTCCGCATTTGCCTTTTGAAGGAGCGGCGTCGTCTCTTTCAATTTTAATGAAATCTGGAAACGGGAGAAGAACAAAAAGAGTTGATTTCAGAAACCGGGAAGGGATTTAACGAGGGTTGTTTTCCTCCTCCCAGTCTCACCGTATAACTTCTCAGTGGGCTTGAACTCGGAGGTGCGCAGCTGAATGCCCCCGGTCAGCGTGCCTGTCTTCTCTCCCTGGTGGGTCAGCGTGATCTGGAACTCATTGTAGCAGAACTGGGCGGCTCGCAGCGCAACGCATCCCTCCCCTTCAGGAAGTAAACACCAGCTGATCGTGAGGTCCTTTAAAAATCACACTTTAAAAAAACTCAACTTTTTTGTCCATTAGTCTCTTATGGGGTTAAAATGAAACAATTTAGAAAACAAAATTTAAGCTCCGGTGTAATTATAAATTCAAAGACAATGGATTCAAGGAACCTGCTAAGGCAAACTGAAACAGATGAGTGGATAGACAAAAAATAAAATTAGAGTAAATGTCTCAATACTTCAACATATTTTTACTCAAGTAAAAGTAAAGGGGAAAAAAAAAAAAGTTTACAATTCCGGCAAAAACATCTGAAATTTTGAGATTAATCTCAGAAATTTTCTGTAAAAAAACAAACAAAACAAAATAAACACACATTACATTTTGTTACATCCTTCACAGAGGAAGTAAAGTACGTACAGAGACATTTTGACAATGTCTTCTGCCACCTTGTCCCCCCTCACTTACCGTACGACTCGTCAGAATCTGTGGATTTGACGCAGATGAGGATGTGCTGCTCCAGCAGATAATCGGGGTCGGAAATGATCGGCGTGAGCTTGGAGAGACGAGAATGAGGCAATCAACGATTCAGTTTTAACCATGAAAACACAAAAAAAACCTGCTTCGTTTTACCTCGACTTTATTGCCGAACCAAACTTTTATGGAGCCGTCGGAGTGTTCCGTGTTGTCTCCTTCTGAGGTCTTCACAGTTTCTGTGGAAGACGTTTGTTTTTGATCAGTTTCTGGATCTTTTAGCTGCGGATTAAACGTGCCGAGGCAGATAAAACGTACTCTCCAAGCAGCTGGAGTGAAACTCGATGAAGAACCTGGTCTTTGACTTCGTCAGCAGGATGGCCACGCAGTTCATGATCTGGATTCCACCCTGAGGAGCGCTGCTGGGATCTGAAGAGTCAAAGCAAAGACCAAGGCATCAGACCGCAGGGTGAGGCCATCTTTGATTGATTTAGGCCACGTGCGTCAGACTCAAGGCCCTAAAACAGGGAGCTCTTTATAATCCAAAGAGACATGAATGTAATATGACCTTTGGGGGGAAAAAAAAGTCACATTTTAGGAATTTTGCTGTCATTTATAACACTGTTTTGTTTCTATTTTTAGGTTTTAAAATTAAGAAAAACATAAAACTTTGTAATAAATAAAAAGGATAGAATCTGTTTTTTTTCCTGTGGGATGTTGACGTTTGTGGAAAATAATATGAAAAAAAAACCCCTCAAAGTTTAAAGCCTAAAAACCAAAGACTTATCTAATAAATGTAATTTGTTGTGTAAATTCAAAGCACAAATGAAGGACAAATCTGAATTCTTGATTACAACTATAAACTACTGTATATTTGAAACATTTGTTGGTTTCACATCATTATCAGGCAAAAATATATTAAGAGCCATTACAACAGGTTCAAAGAGACTTTACTTTAAAGGGACAGCATTATGTGTTTTCCAGGCACATGGTGCCATTTTATAATACAATCCTTTAAAGACATTCGTGATCTTGATGTGGCCCAAAATGAAAATGAGTCCGACACCCTCTGGCCCACCTCCCCCGCTTTGGGTCAACTGGTTCTCCTACCTTGCTTGGAGACGAACTGTGACGCAACTCCGACTTCAAATGAAGCAAAAACAGGCGAGTGGTCGCTGGTCATGATGTCATTAGTGCATCCTGTGAGGACGAAAGGCCCAGTGGGAGTTCTCATCAGATGTTGTGGTCGCATGTCAAACATTCATGAACGAAAGACATAAAACGAAACAACACAAACAGACAGGTGTTGTGAAGGAATGAAGGCGCAAAAACCAACTTCAAGGAACTCTGACCAACTCTAAACAGAGGATAGTTGTGAAATGGGGATAAAAATGACATATATTTTACTCTGTTTTCATTTTTTCCTGCAAAACAAACATTTAAAAAGTGTGCCACGCATTTGTACTCAGTCTCTCTGAGTCAATGCTTTGCAGAAACAACCAATCACTGCGATTACAGCTGAAGGTCTTTTAATAAAGTGCTCAGTCACACCAGATGGTGAGCTGCTGTGAGCATCAGTCTTGAAAATGTTCAATTGTATTTAGGTCTACACTTTGAATAGGCCATTCTAAACCAGGAAAACTCTGACATAAACCATTACATTGTAGCTCCAGCTGCATTTCTCACTGGATGGTGAATTTTAAGTATGTTATTGTGTCTAACAGGTTTTCTTAAAGATTTTCCAACCCCTGCTATGTGTTTCAGTGTAGCAACAGTGTGTTCAGTTTGTGTTCTGCAATGTAGGCCACTGATTTGTTCTTTAAACGGATTCTGATAAAAAAAAAAAAAAGAAAGTACCGCAGAATTGAAAATAAGTAACACCAGACAGAACCAGGAGCTTCTTATGCTGCAGAATTGTTGCCTCTTTAGTAAAATCTGGGATCTGAAGCTGGCATTAATCCTGACTTAACTGTGTTGTAGTTACGAGCCAGAAAACCAGTTCAATTTGCTAAATTAAATGCATAGTTACAAAGCTTGCAGCTACTAGCAACACGAGCAGTACAGTGCATGTCTCTGCATTTTAAACTGACAACACATTGATTAAACACACACCGTTGTGCGGTGCTGTGTGAGCATTAAAACAGAAGTGAAAGTGCGACAGTTTTACAGTAACTGTCAAAAGGTTTTAAATTCATGGCGGCCATGTTGGATTTTGTGGTCAGGAGACATTTATGTCCATTTTTCCAGGTTGGAACATGAAAATGTTGGCTTCTGAGAAAAAAACTGAATTTATAAACTGCGCCCACTAGCCCAACACGCAGAATTCTGTCAGTTTTGCAGCTTTTAAAATTTAGTGCTACGTTAAATGGTAGGGGGCAGATAAAAGTTTACACTTTTTTCTCCTCCTTGTCATTCATGATTTGTCTTAGGTGTTACAAAAACCCTTCATATTTATGACTAAGTGAATTAAATCAAAACAAATTGCTATATTACATTTAATGAAAGGAAACCACTCGCTTAAAACGAAAAACATTTGGAGGGAACGCAACATTCATTTGCTTTTCATAAGAAAAGCTGTGTCATTGGACGACGCAGGATAAATACTCACCATACGCCTGGCACACAACGTGAACTAGAGGATATGACTTCCGCAGGACTCGATCGCACCACGATGGCAAATTGTATTTTGTCTGCAAATGTAATTTTTTGTAGTTAATAAAACTGAATTTTATTACAGTTTCCATTGAAAAACTGTAAAAAAACAACAACAACAAAAAAAAAAACACAAGTAACACACGATAAAAAGTAACATGCTGTCACCTTCCTAAAATGATGGCCTCAGAGATTCCACAACTGATTTTGGAAAAAAAAGAAAAAAAGAAAAGAAAAAAAAAAACAATTCCTTTTTTATTGCCAAAAGATGACAACAACAAACAACAAAAAATCATTAGGTAAAAAATAATTTAGGCTGACATTTTAGAAAGATGACGATACTTTTTTGTGTCTGATTTACGGATGTCTTGTCATGTTTCCATTTTGACTTTCAACCAAAGTAACTCCACTCATTTATATTCCAAATATCGTTATTGTTCCGACGGCTCAGTATTTACAGTGCAGGACAGAAGGACTAAAGTCAGCATCCTCACCCCTGTGGCTTTGGCCTTTGTGTAGGCATATTTGTCTCGTGTGTCTCTCTCAAAGCGGTAGGTGGGTGGAAATGTGATTTCCTCCTCCTCTGCAATCAGCAGAAAGATTAGATTTGAGGTTTTAGCGCCGACCCAGCTGCCGCATGTCTGCGACGGGTTCGGACTCAACAGAACTCACCGAAATGCAGGAAGACCCTCCCGTCGTTCCGCTCCATGCCGAGCTGGTCTCTGCTGAGGAGGTCGTGGTACTGCTGCTGCTTGATCTTCGTCACAATGTTCTCGGCGTCCTGCAAAGGGAAACCGTGCAGTGACTGTTCATGACTTAAAGTTATTTGTACAGCAGACGCAAATCTTGACGACATGGAAGAAAAAAAAACGGAGGTCTGAAAACCAAAGCAATTTCAAGCTAGATATGAAATCTAAACCTGGTCAAATTGGAGGTTTATTGCTGCAGCCTTCAATTTAAGTTACACACTTCACTGTAACTAACAATAATGCAGAACTAGTGCATTAGGTATGTAAAACAGAGTTTGTGTCAAAGTATTTCCCCACTGTTCTGCTCAAAAACTACTCTGGTCATCCACCGCGAGGTAAGATAGAAATGCGAACTGAAGCAGCCTTCTGCCAACCTGTGGAGAGACTGGTAAGGTCATCGCTGCTGCTAAAAGTGGTTCAGCGAGACACTGAGTCACCATGCGGACAGATTCGCTCAGCTGGACTGCACAGTCATGATGACTCTGGGTAATATGACATGCAGCTATTCATCGGACATTGCATTAAAATCACTGGAAGAACCAATAAGCTCTCCATGACGGGCTGATGAATACAAACTGAGAACTGGAAGACGTACAAGCAGCTCATCTAAACTTTTTTTTTTTTTGCAGTACCACAAATCTCACACTGAAACTTTGATTTTGAAAAAAATAATAATAATAATTGAAGTCACAGTTCCCAGTGTCCTCCAACAATCCCATAAAAATAAGCCACACAACCTGCAGAGAAGCTGCAGGCTGGAGCGCTAGAGAAAGAGATCATCCCAGGAGGAATGGTGAAACGTCTCCCTCTCTCTCTCTGCTTCTTCCAACATCTTAAGCCTTTCTATGCATCATCATCATCATCATCATCATCATTCCAACTACTTTGTCCACTCCGGGACAATCTACAGCCGTCAAACACGACCAGGGAAACCTACCGAAGACGGCAGGTCAACGCGATAGTTTAAGTCTCCCAGCCAGATGAGGTGCGTGAAGCGATGCGTGATGTCGAACGGATTCAGCTTTTTGTCGCCCAGGTTCAGAAATCTCAGGATGCTGACGTAGTTCTGATTCCGTCTGCAGACAAAGAAAATCCACTGTGACACGTTCAAGATTAAGAAATCCTTTTGACTACAGAGTCGATGTTCGTGTCTATCGAAGACGTCTCATTTAAAACTCCATGTCTCCGATCTCACCTGAGCTTCTTCTCACTCCCAGAGGTCAGGTGGCTGTTGACAAATCCGAAGGATGTGCCGTTGAACATGAAGGACACTCCCACGGCTCCTTTGTTACCTGTAAAGAAGCCGGATGTTACAGACTAGACTCTGTCTTTACGTCGGCCTTTATCGGCGCCTCATGGAGACGTGGAAACGCTCACCCAAAGTGTTGGCAATGCCCGTCTTCACGCTGTCTGAAAACACGTGGGAGATTCTGTTTTCATGCTCAGGCTTGGCCAGGACGATAATCCGAATGTTCCACAGAGTGTGAATCGCCACCTGAAAGACGGAAATCTGTTACTGCTTTTCACCAGAAATTGTCCGTCTTTCCTTTTTTCTTTTCTCTAAGCTTTGGATATTACTGTAAGACCTAACTCTGCTTTAAACATCTCCACAACTTTCTGTCTGACCTGCCTGCTGATTTCCTGTGACGCTTTTTGTACACTAATATTCTCTACTTAGCTTGGAGGCAGCTGCTTTTAAACTGACATAAAATTACACACAGTTGGATTATATTTCTATATATTCTTTTAACTTTAGAAGGCCGATAAAAGGTGTTTGTGCATCCTTAAAAACGTCTAAATTCAAGCATCTAAAAATAAGGCCTTAAAATGTCTTAAATGTCTTAAATTTGTATAAAACCGTTAACTTGGCCTTAAATTTGTTACCAGCTCACATGGGTGGCCTGTTGCTAACCCACATGAGGCTATGCACAGATAAACCTTTAAGCCAGGCCCAATGGGGGTTTGAGATGGTTGACTGTAATGCAGCAGGATCCCCCAACCATCCTCTATATTTGTAGTTTTTTGTGTCTTAAATATCACTCACTGTGGGACTGAAAAAGTTGTACATTTGACTTGCTGAAACTTGTTGATATTCTGAATTTAGATTTTATCATTAGAGTAAATGTAAAAGACAATTTCACATTTTTAAAAATTATTTTTTTCCATTACCCAACCTTGTGTTGGTCAAGGAGCAACTCAATAAAACACACTGCAGTTTGTGGCAAAAAACAAAAAACAAAAAAAACAAAACAATTGTACACATAAGGAAGGGGTGTGAATACTTTTCCACTGTGACACTCACCTGCTTGAAGCTGATGTTTGTGATTTTCCTCAGGGCGTTCTTCACCGTGTCTGACCACTCCCTCTCGCCCAGCGGATCCTCCTGGGTCCCGATGACGTACACGTCGTGTGGAATGTGGTCCGCCGTGTCGTCCCGCGTTTTCCCCAGGCCCTTACAGTGAAACCACGAGTCGATGTTGGGAGGAGGACCGGCGTTTCCTGTGGGTTTAGGCGATCGTCGTTCACGTTAGCATTTCGACGTCCGGCTAAATTTCGAATCGGTCGCCAGGCGTGGAGAAACTTTCCTTACCCATATTCCAGGTGCCGACAAACACAGTGATCATGTCCGGCTCCGGCTTTTCCGAGTGCTTGTTCTTCATCTGCTGAAGCAGCTGACAAAAGCCTTCTCTTTTCTTTAAGCAATCGAGACAAAAAAACGGAGAGGAAAAAAGTCTGAAAGTGAGCAAACAATGGAGGACAGTGGCTGTTTCAGTATTTTCTCACAGGTGTCAAACTCCAGTCCTGGAGGGCCACAGCCCTGCAACTTTTAGATGTGCCTCTGCTGCACCACACCTGAATAGAATAATTAGGTCATTAGCAAGGCTCTGGAGAGCTGATCTACACCAGAAGGAGGTTTAACCCATTTCATTCCAGTGTGTTGTACTTGTTGCACATCTAAAAACTGCAGGCCCTTGAGGGCTGGAGTTTGACACCCCGTCATAGAACAACAGCAGAAAGTTCTCGGTTGGACTCACCTTTGTGTCGTCAAACACAAACTCTTTACGCAGAATCTTCTCTTTCTCCGTCTCCACCACGATGATGAGCTTAGCATGCATTTTCTGGGATTTTACCAGCTGTAGGACTGAAGAACGTGAACACGATTAAAATTAAAGCTGACAAAGCTGTAAAAACACTGAACAGAAACCACAAAGTTTGTTGCTTCAATGACCTATAAAAATACGCTCCTCTGACAGACGAGGTTCTCTGTCTGCCCACCCTGTTTATTAAACCTTTTTTTGTCGAAAGAGAACAGATCTCGGCTTTAACGAGATATTGATCTTATTCTAACAACTTTTTTTTAAATCTACTTAAATCCAGAAAGTTTTCTAGCCTTGATGAGTTTTGCGCTTCGCTAAAATGAGAAAACATTTTCATATTTTTCCTATGAACGTAGCTCAACCACAGCGTCAAAATGAAGTTATGCGGGACGTCCTGACGGGGAGTTGGCCTATGATCACTTGCTGTTGGAGGATTTTGTCGTGTCTGGCATTTAGAGGTTAGATCATGACTCCTCCAAGGAGTCAAATATTCAAGATTAAAAATGTAAAAAGCTGGGTTTCAGCTCTCCAACACATTCATTGGAAACAGGTTTTATCGATACATTTACACTCTTGTTTTCTATACGGTTGTGAAATAAGTTCAGTCTCTTAATCAAAACGACATACTGGCATCAGTTTAAAACAAATTAACCTTTAGTTTACTATTCCAGTGGACAGTGAAGGCTCCTCTCTCACCAGTAGATTAGAAAGTTGAGAATCATTAAGGTTTTTTTTCAGCTGTCAAAATTGTGGAGTTATAATCTTTCATAAACCTAAAGAAGCTCTAAACTAAAATAGACCAAATGCAAACTGAAAGGAAAAGTAAAAACTGCTGTCACTTTTTGGGGGATTTTTTTTAAGTTATTGTTTAAGTAGAGCTACATTATCTAGACTTAAATATAAAGTTCAGATAATATATTAAAACAACTGAACCCAGAGAGGGTGAACTTGTAGATTCGTACCACAGCATTTAGTGCTAATATTTTGCTTCACAGAATTGCATTGTTGGAATTTTCTCAAATAATCAAAACTTTTGTTCCAAACTGCTTGGATATTTTTGAGCTTGAATTGAAGATCTTCGAAATAAAGAAACTATTCTACAGGATAATATGGAAATGTCTTACTTTTATTGTGAACAAAGTATTTATCTTCCGGTCCGTCTTTGGACTTCTTGAAGAAGAGTTTCCCGCTTTCGACGTCCACCTTCAGAACCATCTTTGTTGAAATGCCAAGCAACTCTTGCTTTACCTGCAAGTCAAGAAGGAATCGTATCAAATAAAACCACAGACCTGCAGAAGTTTTATTCCGTTTCTTTTCACCATTGAAGTTTAATGTAAGAAAAAAAAAACTGAAGGGGAAGCACCTCAAACGAAACAATCGGTATAAGAGATTTCCGGTGGCCTCCATCATAGCCGACGGCCTCGAAAACAGAACTTTTGGCCTGAAAGGTGAAAGAAGAAGTGCTTTTTTTCTCCTCTCTCTCTCAGCGACAGACGTCATACGGTTAATCTCCCAGGAAATGAGGAGAAAAGTGACCAGCGTGTGTGCAGCTGCCCATACCTTGTCCTCTATGGAGTAGAGCAGTTTGGTGAGTTGCTCCAGCCTGTAGCTTATAGACTGTCCCGAATCTACAAGAATCTGGAGAGAAAGGCAGCATGAGCAGCATGAGATCAGGTTTCTTTCGTTTTTTTTTTTTTTTTGCATGTGTGTGCGAGTAATGCTAAGGATCAAGGTGGCCACCAACCTGTTTGGGCCCAATGCCTGGGGAGATCTGCTGGTCCAGCGCTCTGTGGAAGATCTCGAGAGCAGGGAGGACTCGAGAAATCTCACTGGCTCAGAGAAAAAAAAAAAAAAAAAAAAGTAATCTCTCTATTAATCTCTCTATTCTAAAAACATAAAAAAAATCTGGCATCCTGAGTGGCAAACGCACCAGTTTAGATTTTTGCACACAGCTGTGATGAGCTTCTTGAGGCCGGGCAGGTTGGGGTTTCCATTTTGCACCTGCTCCGCGTCCAGGCAGATGGACGTCCTGAAGTACTCCTGGACGGCCATCTGGTGTTCCTCTGACAACCTGGAAGCACCAACAAAAACTGAAACACTCTGCAGCAACATCCGCAGCTACTCAAGTTACATATCAGCGACATCTAGCTGTGAATTAGATTCTTTTCTCCGTACGCGGACAGGTCCATGTGCTGCAGCCTCATCAGGTACGTGTCCGACAGGGACTTGGTGGCCTGCTCCGACGTCTTGGTTTCACTTTCTTTGGTGTCGGCCAGGAAGTTCCTGGGTGGAAGCTGCGGAGGAAGACTGTTGGATTCTGGGACACAAACCACAGAGATGGGAGGTGTGAGAGTTGGTTGAGGTTGCAGCATGTTATTTTTATTTTTTTTGAAGTGGGGTGGGGTCGGAGGTCAAACTGACCTTGCTCTTCTTCTGCCTCCTCCTCCCTCTGGACCGGGTACTGCAGGTGTGTGACCAGGCCCATGTTGGGGTTGTAGTACGCCTCCACCAGCTCAGGCAGCATCGTGAAGAATCGGATGGGAACGCCTTCAGAGGCCTGCAGTAACAACAAAAAAAAAAAAAAAGAGTTCTGCAGAAAATTGTAATTTTACAACGGCGTATCTGAGCCGCTGTGGATAAAAATAAAAGATAAAGGAGATAGGAGTTAATTTTCACCACAACAACAACAAAAAGTCAATGATTTTTAGATTAATCTCTGAAATCTTCTAGAAAAAAATAAAGACTTGGACATTTCTGAGTTAGAAAAGTCTAACATTTTTGACTTTTGGAAATGTTCTGAGTTTCAAAAGTTGAAACTTTTCTACTTTAATCCATCAGCTGACAATAAAAGAAATAAGGACAAAAACAGACAAATGGCACAGCTGCAAAGCTAACAAAGTTTGTATCATTCAAAGGCCCTTTTGACAATGACACAAACCAGTTCAGGCAGATGGAGAGTCTTTTTTAACCAATTTTCACAAATTAAAGTCAAAATGTTTTAAACAGCAAAGTATTCGTTTCTTAAAAATCATTCTTTCTGCTTTCCTTTTGGAAAGCAGAAAGACTTAAGACTCTAACACAAATTTAATTTACATTGTTAAAAGTTTTTCAAATAAATATGACCAAAGTCAAATCTTCTTCAGTTTTATTCACAATAAATACGTAAAGTGGTTGACTTTCTTTCACAAAGAAAACATTTATTTCCCACAAAAAATAAAAAAAATGTTTGTTTAATAAAAATATTTCCTGTTTTATTTTCCAGCTCGCGAGCGCTCTTGAATTGACGATTTTGGCCCACGTTACAGAAAAGTTTGTACACCCCTAACGCCATACAGGAAAAGCTTGCCTTTTTATGAAAGTGCGGCTAAAGACTGAAACAGAAAAAAACAACAACAAAAAAAAACTATGTTTACAAACCGCTTTGTGCGGTGAGAAAAACTGAAACCACACGTCGCGGCATCTCCACACTGAAACACGACGGTAGGAGTATCATGCTGTGGTTCTGACTCATGGGGGCTGCACTCACATTCATTCCAGCATCTTTCAGGTGATTATTGGTGAAGATTTTCACAGTGACGCTGAGATATTTCACTTCTTCGGCATTTGTGGCGTAATTACTTGTAAAAGTTCAAGAAATGTCAATTCTTTTGCAGGTTTCGACACCGCTTCTTTTGTTCGTCTAAGTCATTTTCATTCGTCAAATGTAATTCGTTCAGAGAAAATGGGTGAAAGTTGATACATTTGAGGCAAAACACGGGTTGACATTCGTCTCGGAAGGAAAGCAGAGCAGAGATTGTAGGTTCAGATTTGGAGCTTCTGACGTGAAGCTCTTGTTCACAGCAAATCTGAAATAAACCAAAAACAGCTCAAATATTTCCACCTGTAAAGACACGCTAATCCAACTTTAAGCTAATTGATTTCTCTGCAGTGCAGCGGTGACCAAACTTTTTGTTTGTCACGTGGGTCAAAATCGTCCAATCAAAACCTACCGGAAAAAAACGGCATACTTTTTTTTTTTTCAAACAAAAACCACAGAAAAAAAGCTTTAAGATTGCTTTTTTTTCTTTTCTTCTTTTTCTTTTTAAAAAAAAATAAAAATAGACAAAATGTAATATAATCAATTCTCAGTACTTGAGTCACTCTTTCTTTGAAAACTCTTCATGTTTGGCTTAATTAATCATATATGCAAATATGGATTCACCAAGGTCTGTTTTTGAGTGAAAATCTGTGGCTGGATGTGGTCCGTTTTAAAAAAAAAGAAAAAAAGGAAAAGAAACAGAAAGCAAAAATCGTGGTTAAAGTAGAAGTGTTTTACGTCATCTTTTCCATGGTCCACGTTGCCCTGGCCTAGTTAATAATGAAAATTCTCTATAAGCATCGACCATCTGAGAGTGCCAAATATGTGTCACTCTTAATTTGCACAAAATGAGTCCAGCGGGTGCAAACAGACCCCAGACCACATTTTGGACACCTGTGAACTCATGCAAGAAGAATTCAAATCCCTTCTTTGAAGCATCTCATATTCAAGCAGCTCAGTTTGTTAGAAAAAACTTCTTAGGTCTATTGTAATGTTTAGGCCTAAAATGACCTTTTGATCCTTTTAATTAGGTGACATTACAGCTAATTTGTAAGTCTTAGAATATGCAGCAAGTCATAATTAAAGGAGCTGATTCATCTTAGGAAATTGGCAACGGTGAAAAAAATATAGAACAGATCTTGAACTCATTCTGGTCAGACGGAAAGGCTAAAATCTCCTAATCTTAGCTAAAACGTGGCTGTGATTTTTTTATTGACTGAATTTAATTTTAGTTTATTTAGAACTTTAAAATGCATGACTAAAAATGACCTTGATTTTTAGTTGATGACGCAACCATCTGAGTTGCGTCATCAACCTGTCCTCTGAGGAAAGCTGTAACCACAGCATGATGCTGCCATAACCAGTTTTTCTTTTTCATTTTTGTAGGCCAATGTGTTGGGCCTGCTGCCGCGAAGGACCGAACTACACGCCGAGAACAAAGAGACAGGTAAAAAATAAAATTAAAAAAACCCTTTGAATCCCCGAATGTGAAACATTATGCTAATGTTAAAATAAACTAGCTAGTATTTTGCTGTGCTAACAACAGATCTTTTCCCGCTCGTGCTGCAGGCGACGCTCATAAATAATTAATACTGTTATTATCGGAGCTTAAAAATGGTCTGCTAAAATAGGGACACGGAGCAAGCTTCTTTATTTCCGTCTGAAGTCGCCATCTTGCGAGTGTACATCCGTTTTAAACCGCCATATTGGTTGTCCAAAATTAAAATTAAATCCATCACTTCTTTGACTGGTTAATTAGAAATAAATTTTCTAAAAGGTTATTGGTTTCCAATCCAGGAAATTATTTGATAATAAAATAATTAAAATAATATTTTTGTCTTTGCTTCTGCCTTGCATTGTGAACTGGTTGCTGTGAACATATACTAGTTGTGTCCTTAATTTAGTATTAAACTAATTTAATTTGCTTAAAGCTAATCTTTCCTCAGTCTAATTCTTCCAGGTTATCTTTTGTATGTCTTTGCATATCGATATCTTTGCATATTTCGGTGTTGCTGTGTGAGTAATTCACAACATATTTTGGTATAAACCAACCTTATGTAGCTTAAAGCTAATTTGGCCTCCTTTGGAAGTTCCTCAGAATAACCCAAGTTTCTCAACATTCACAGTTCATCATCTCATCATTTTTACAGGTTATCTATTCCATTCTTATTTCTTCATTTTCGCTGTTGTACTTTTAAGTACTTTATTAGTTTTCATTTTTCTCTCATTCTGCCTTAGCAGCTCAGTTGAGTGTTGCTAACTCAGTGAGTTGGTTGATTAAAGTAAATGTTGAATTAATCACGTTTTGAGGAGAAGTTGTGCTTACATAGTGCTTTGTTGTTCAAGAACATCAGTATTGAACGTAATCCTTCATCTATTAAACTTTATCAGGCAGATTCATAAAACAATAACTTAAATTGAGAACTATTTAACTATTATTTCCTGGTAATCAGGTGGTGCCCCGACTTGATCATTTTAGATCTAAATTATTAATTGTGTTAATAATTGCAATTTACTACTTATTAATGGTTAGTCATAGCCAAGCCAAAAACATTTTGTTGAATGACAGAGTGTAAAGAGTTGACCTTTGGTCTCATCAAACCAGAACATGTTCGCTTGCATATATATTGTCCTCTTAATAGCTTGTTGGTAATAGTAAGGGATTCTTATGGCATTCACACACACACACACACACACACACACACATATATATATATATATATATATATATATATATATATATATATATATATGTTTACCAAATTAAATTACCAATTTTGTTTTTTAATGATTGAATTTAAAGGCAATACTGATTGATCATCCATGCCATATCGTTCGCTGCCGTTCTAAAATGCTGAAGTACTTTACAACTCTGGATGACATAATGTTTTCCTCCGGTTTACAGCTCAGATTTATGGTAAAGGTAGGAAACATCAAGCCAATAAATATTATGAGCACAATGACGTTTTGCTTTCCTTTAGGCCCTGATATCTTAACTCTACTTTCCATCTCTTCCAACAGTCCATTTTAAGTCACCACCTCATTTAAACTCACGTTCCAAACACATCTAGGATGTGCTGACCTGGTCAGTAGAGAATGAATACCAGAGATCAGTTATGTATTTACGCACCGGACGCCAGGATTCCTCACACTTTCACTGATTTATGAATTAATTTGTGGCCTTCAGGTCTGTCAGGTTTTTGACATAATATACTAAAGTGTATTGATGAGTTGTACATATAAATGAGCAAATGTTTGCTTAAAGTCAACATTTACATTCTGTACAACCTCTACTGTTCATGTTGACATAGTGGAAATCAACCTGTGGGACAAATCCTGACTGATTCTTGACTTGTTAGTCCTTGGAACTGATTATTATTAGTTTGTGCCTAGCCACGTGATTTGACTATGTTAGAATTTTCTTGAAAGTTGCTTTATTTTGTTTCTTAATCTTGTAAAAGTATTTTTGGCAGTATGGAGAAAAAAAAAATCAACTCCCTTTAACTAAAACGCTTCCATTTCGGCACATCACAGGTCTTAAAGCTTTCATATTTTCTTGTCCTGACAAACAATTTTCCAAATTTCCCAAACAATAAGAAGGACAATTCATTGGTGTAATTATACTCTGCATGTCTTCGCTGCTGACTCCTTTTCTTACTCCCAACCACCTGCTGCCAATGTTGAGCAAGCTCTGCACTGGCGGCAACAGGCCTCTGTAGAGCTCTCTGATTCTGAAAGGTTATCTTAGGATAACCTCCGGAGGTGATCATGATGATTTTATGATTTTTCTTTACAGCTGACCATTCAGAGCTCAAGAGCTGGGAAGCATGATCTTTAGCTTTACTTGTAAGGAAACGGCTCAGTTTGAGATGTTAGCATGGTCATTAAAATCTGGAGATGTAACACCTTCCCACATATTCATGCGGAGGCGTGGGTAGGTTTTTTTAGGCTTTAGTGATTTTTGTTATTTCAGAATAATAAAAAAAAAATGCATATTGTCACTTTCTAAAATAATGGCTTAGGTCATGTCTTTTGCCAAAAGTAATGTTTTTCCTAGAGCATCTTTTGGCAAAAAATACTTGCTGATTTTGTTTATTCACTTTACCAGAATCATTTTGACTAAAAAATGACTTCTTTTTTTAGGAAGATGGGCTACTTTGAAGAGCTAATCATACTGCCGCTCAGTTTGATCACTGTGATCAACTGGAATGTTTGTGTGATTGAACTGAAATGCTTTTTTTTTCTTCTGTTTTTGCATAAGGCACCTTGAGACATTTGTTGTAATTTGGCTCTTCATAGATGAACTGAATGGAAGTTAATGTAAAACTACCCCATGTTGAATATTGTATTTTTTATTATTAACTGTAGATCTCAACCTAAACGCAATCTACTGACGCTTCACCGTCACCACTGGACGCCAGGCCTCGATTGTAACAAACATCAAAACGACCAAAATAACTCCTGCAACCTTCAGACGAAAATACCTGTGGCTCGCTTTGAACCGCCTACCCACCTGAACAGAGAGCTGCTTGTCCTCGTTAGGCAGGATCCTGTACGTGTACACGCAGTTCTGGTATCTGTGGTCAGCAATGAAATGCAAATATCTGTCATCGGGATGGGACACAACATGATGCACTATTACCAAAAAACTAAAAATAATAACACAAAAAAGTGTTGGTGCAATCGGAACAGGTTGGGTGACTTTTTAAACTTAAGGTTTAGAACGTGAAAAAAGATGGTGCAGAGGGCAAAGGGCGGTGCTGCATGGCAGTACAGAATGCAAATAAAGGGGAACTAGTTTTATGTTGCGGTGTGTGTGTGTGTGTGTGTGTGTGTGTGTGTGTACGCGAGAGTGAGTGTGTGTATGCAAGAGATGTGACGCGAAACAGCGTAGAACAGCAGGGGAATTTTAACTTATAAACTTGTTGCTTTAGCGATGGTATCACAAGACAAATGGTGTTAACAGTTTGGTAACGTTTAGTCTGATGGGACCGAGAACCTGGAAGGCTTGTTGGGACGACTATCAGGAGCGGCGTCTTTAAATCAACTTCCAGTTCCATTCAGAGCCATTAAACAAAGGTAACTTACAAAACGCAGAGGGCGTACGCTCCCTGGACGGACTCGCTGTCCCGGATAAGGAAGCTTCCATCTCTCGCTGCTTTGGAGAGCAGATCCTCAGCTTTGGATCGTGTTATATTGTCATGGTACCAAGGCTGGTGACTTGGCATCCTGTTTTGTACAGACCAAGAGCCTGAGCTCAAGTGTTTTGCATCTGCTGTCAAAATAAAAATAATAAAAAAAAAAAATCCTATGCAAAATCCTTCCGACTGTTCTGGACCTCAGCTTTTCTGCTTGGCTGTTCTCATCTTTGCACAGTCCGTTCTACCTCTTCATCATTCTGCGGCTCTTTAGGCTGTAAAAGGAAGCTGCTCCTAGCTCTGCTCTGCTCTGAACTTCCTCATTTGAGAAGTTGCAGAGAGGAGGGCCTTTTGGTGCCGTATGCCGGATCCCCAGCGCTGTAAAATGAAAATACAGGCGTTTGCTTGCACTGGGGGGGAGTAGCATTCGTCATGGCCTAATGATTGACCAACACAATTACCCAGGCTGCCTTGTACACTTACTTATTAATAAGATATATTCATGAAGTGCTGCTGTGTGCAGAAACTGAGCTACAAGAAGAGAAAATAGGAAGTAGGAAGAAACTCTTTGCTGTCATGCTGAAAAAAAAAATCTCAAATTTAAGAGTTAGGAAACTTCATTTGATCTTCAGATAGTTATTCTTTTAACTGGATAACTCATCATGAATCCATTCTTAGCTCTTTTAGCCCCAAAGACCTATCCTGGGTCTCACTGTCACGCTTCTAATCATGTAAATCGGGAGAGCTGGCAGGTTCTTCAGAGCGCATGTATTCAGGAAATGCAAGCAGAGAGCGGCGTGTCTCGTTCATGTGATGGACAGGAAGTCTTGCAGAAATAAGAGGAGGAAAATGAGTTGCTCGCAAACCACAGCACAGGTCACATGACGCGAAAACAGAACTGCACGGAGAGAAGTTCACTTGAGCCCGTCGGAGGTTTCTGGCCCTCAGCAGGCACTTTCACAGAGCCGAGAGGGACTTCTACTTTTCACTCGACGCCGCAGCTCAAGAGCTCAACTCAATCGCAAAGCAGCAGCCAAAACGTTCACAGGCAAATCAAAAGGGCACAGAAAAAAAACACTGAGTCAGCTGTTGGCTCATTTGTAGTTTTTATGAGAAGAATTAAGCAAATTCATTGCAGAGTATAAAAATAAAACAGTTACAAGTTAAAGGATCAGAAAGAGCACTACTTGTGAAATTTGTCTCAAGCATAACAGCGGTTTGCAAGTTTCATGAAGTCAGACGGTGTTGTGTAATATTGTAGCAGAAACGCAGACTATAGCAAATTTAAGAAGCTGAAAGAAAAAATGAAGAGTATGTTTATATACAATAGTAATTTGTCATATTAGCCTCCTGCAGATATCAGTAAATCTCTACACTACTTTAATTACATCATCACTGGTTAGTGTCAGAGCCGGCCCAAGGGATAACCGACATTTGAGATTCTTCGGTGCCGGCCTGAAGCCTCCAAAGAGAAATTAAAGGTCAACAAATGCACAGTTTGCATATTCTGTACAATTTTAAAGTTACCTTAACAGAATCATATTTTAAAGGTGTTTTCACACCTGATAGTCCAGTAGACTCGGTTTGATTTGGGAGCAAAACGGCAACATTTGTTACATTTTTCAGCTGGTGCCGTAATGGACTCAAATCAAGAGTTTGAAACTCCAAAAATTTGGTCATGAATGAAAGTATAGACACTTGATTTTTCAAAAAAAAAAAAAAAAAAAAAATCCAGTCAGAGACCCCAAGCTTCTCACAGTTTCATTGTGCTTTCCTGTCTGGATTAAATACTCAAGGTTGCTAAGCTAAATACACATCAAACCACACTTCTTACAATAATGAGTGTCTGTTTCATTTGGCTTACAGAAAACACATGTTAGAAGTTGAATTCACAGTCACCATTTCTTCTTATTATGGTCAACGGCCATGACGCCTGGTCCTGTTTAGTCCACAGTTCATGGGAAGGTTTGGTTTCCTTTTCCAGTGTTTTGATATTTAAATAAGTTATCATTTTCATCACATTTACTGTGGTGAAAATGGCTGTTGATGACAGATTGTTCTCTGATGTACGGTAAAAACAGCTATTCCTCCTTTTCTTCCAAATAAGTCACACATGACTAGGAAGTGAGATAAAGAAACAGAAACAAACAAAAAAAGACATGTTTGTGACCGCATGACAAATTCTGACTATGGTGATCATATTGCTAGTTGTTCCTCTAAGATGTTGAGGCTATGAAGTCACAGAAAATACAACATCTTTTCATAGGTTTCCAATGTAAAACAATGGGAAAACCCGTCTCAAAAACAAAGGGAAAGACATTAGATATATGATTGAAACCATACAAAACATGCAAAAATCTGTTACCATGACAGTTTTGACAATACATGTTGACTCTACAGTTGTAATAAGGTACATATTTAAAATAATAATAATAAAAAAAACTTTCCTACAGAAGGAAAATGCATTATATTCAACACTAGAATCATTGGCCTCTGTCATAAAACAGATCCACCATAGCCCCTATTCATCAGACCCCATTCAAGCTAATCATGTTTTTAAAATCAATAAATGAAGCTGACTTTGCTGGACCCTGGTAGAACCCGGACAGGTGAATATGGAGCATATTTCTGACATTTCTCATTGTAAAAGGTGAAACGTATCAGAGACACAAGGCGTGTGAGGTTCATTAATCTGTTTTTAGCTTACTTCAGTGCAACTTGTCTGACGTGTCAATGTGGAAACCAGAGTCCCATTGGATTTTGGCCTCAAGTCCCACAGCCGGATCATCTCATTGTCTGTCGTCCCTACAGCAAACCCCCGAGCCATAAACCCAGCTCCTCCTTACATACGTTGACTTTTACAGCTCTGTCTCTATCCCACCTGTGGGTTTGGACAGTACCACGTTGATCATCTCCTCTTGCTACCTTCAGAAATCAAATGATGGCAAAAAAAGCAACCGAAAGTGTTTTGTGAAAGGGCCTGTAGTTGTGTCACTTTATATTATTCACAGAAAATTTCTAAATTGGACATCTCTACGCACATCGTTATTTGAAGTTGGTCAGTCATTGTCCGCATGTCATTGACAATACGTCTTTGATTAACCAAGAAATCCTCCAAATTTGACTGAAACAGACACTGAAATGTAAGATGCTTGGGCCCTTTCATCAGCGAACATCTCACTTTTTAAACAAGCTGTCTATTCAGGGTGACTTTTCATTGAAACTTTGCACAAATAGTTTCATAAGGGGTTTATTAGACCAGGTGCAGAGTGAAGCCTGGATGTTGGACTTTAGTTCATGCTTCACTCCATCCAGGCTAAGGTTCATAGCATCCATTAAGGCCTGAACAAAGCTGTTTACGACAGTCTTCCAGGTCTTTTACTCAGAACTCAGACTTGGCACTCAGCGAGCTTTCATGTGTTCCCTTTAGGTCTCCGCTAGTGGCCCCAATCATCCCTGTCTTATCTTTACAGAACAACCTCTTCAGCGTGCTTCTGAATTTCTCTGCCCCGAACAGGTACACCAGTGGGTCCATAGCACCGTTCATGCAGGTGAGGGAGGAGGTAAGGCGATTGGCCATGCTCAAGGCTCTTCGTGTTTGGCAGGATACGTCTGGGTCGTTGTAGCCAAGGATGAAGGTGACTCTGCTCAGATGATAGGGCAGAAAGCAGACCATGTAGATGAGAATGACGGCACCAATGGTACGCAGGGCCCTGAGTTTTAGGGCAGGCTCCAGCCTGGAGCCCCGGTGCAGGCTGTGGATGATGAGCAGGTAACAGGATAGGGTGACAAGGAAAGGCGGGGTGAAGGCTACAGCCAGAGAGACCAGCGCCTTGTGGGACACCTTCTCTCTGTACAGCTGCAAGCACACCGTTGTGTTGTCCACCTGTGCTGTCTGATGGGTAACCAGCAGTGGCGCCATAGAGAGTGTGACCAAGACCCACAAGGAGAAGCTGATGATGTGAGCATAGCGACCTTGGCGAAGCTTCATTGACCTTACAGCATGAACCACAGCCAGGTAGCGGTCCCCTGCCACGCAAGCCAGAAAGTACAGACTGGCGTACATGTTGACATAGAACAAAAAGCCCACCAGCCTGCAGGGGACCTCACCCAGCGGCCAGTGGCCGCCGGTGAAGTGGTAAATTGCTCTGAGTGGGAGGATGACCACATAAGATAGGTCTGCCACTGCCAGATGAACCAAGAAGATGTTAGCAGGGCAAAAAGCCCCACGCTGACGAGAAAAGATCCAGAGAGCAAGACTGTTACCACCAAGGGCCAGGATGAAGACCACCATGTAGAACCACCCAAACAGCTGGTTCTCTATTGCTGTCTCTGCTGGTGCACAGCTCTTAGATGACTGGTTTGAGAGTAAAGATGCTTCTGCAATCGTGGCAGACTCCATTTTTGGTTCCTGAGGAAAGAGAAAAATTGCATTAAGTTTCACAGAAAATTGCAGTTTGTATTTTTTTTATATTCGCAGAAGAGATGAGTGTTGTCTTTTAAACCACTAGAACATGAATTTGGGTTAAGTCAAAAAAAAAGTTCAGTCTTAGGCTACAATCACACTGCAGCCTGAAGTGACCTAAATACAATTTTTTTTGCCCATATGCAACTTGTATCTGATTGGATCTGTGTCTTTTCATGACACAGATCCAATTTTAACAACTGCAACCGTGGCATCTTGGTTATGCGGTCCTAAATCTGATATGTAATCTTTTCAAATGTGACCAGTGTCTGTGCGGTCAAGTCACATTTATCCTACCTAATAGTGACCATTGACGCTCAACAAATGTCACTATTCTGTGTCTTAATATGCGCAAGTGTGAAGAAAAACAACAACCGTGGTGGGAAATAATGCAGATCAAGTTGTTAATGTTGGTGATCGCTCTGGTTGGACAACAACTTTTCTTCCACAACCTCTGAGCACGTTAGCTACATTACTAACGTGCTCTCCAGCTCACACAGGAGATACAAATGTGAACAACCATGCAAAAAAATTAAATAAAATCACAAAACATTGGATTTGAACATTAAGGCCTGCAATGTGAACATAACCTTAGTATTCTAGGAGCAAACTAACTTCGTGACAGGAAGCCAAGCTAGTCCAACTGTGTCCAATCAGAGAGACAACAGGCAGGGAGCATGTTTGGAACTGCACCAGACTCACAAGGTAACAATAGATGGTAGTGTCCCTGGTTAATGTGCCAGTGACCTCAGATGATGTAATTGCTTTGTTCTGACCATTAAAGTTCCTCTACAAAGCCCAGGAAGTCAGCCCAGGTCATTAGCTCTTTGCTTTTCTTTTTGTAGCTTAACTGGCTCTGGCTTCTAACAACTGATTTATATGAGCTGGTAAGTAGGAAACGTGGCTTTTCTGGAAAAGATATCACTCTGCTACAATGAATTTCAGTCAGTTTATTGTAGGATGTGCCTCCCTCCATAGCCTCCCCCTTTACTCGCACGCGGAGCTCCAGACATGCGCAGTGGTTTCCTCTGAGCGGGAGAAGATGTCTGTCTAATCGTCAGTAATATAATAGCGCTGCATAAATCATAAGATATGGCGACATGTAAAATAAGCAGCGCTTCGCTTTCACAGACGGTGAGGACTTCGTCCACCTTTTAGTGTCACTTGGAAGGAAAGCTTAAAGAAAGGTAAGATCTGTGGACGTGATGCTTGCTAAGCTAGCTGTACAGAGACGCATATGTTGCATCTGTAATGAAAAAAAAGTTGTCACTCATGCATTGAATTATTGTGTGGAGGTGTTGATGAGGTGTTGCATTTATGGGATAACGCTGTGACCAAAGTCTGCAATATAGTGATATGACATTCAGGAACAAACCGATTCTTCTGGACGGATCTTTACTGATTACATTTATTTCAGCTCTAAGTATTTAATATCTACGTGTTTTATGGGAATGTGGATCTTTCAGATCAATTTGAGAAGCAATTTTGATAGGTAAAACTTAATTTTTTTGCGTCACGTAGCGCAGGGTGCTGGTCTTGACTTGGTCTTGGGTAGGTGGACTTGACTACAACTCTGCTACTGGCTCCTCGGTTGCCTGTCCTCTCCCACCCACCTTCTTTCCATCCCCTTTCTGTTGGATTTCTTTCAAAAGAAAAGCCACTAGTGGCAAAAAAAAGTGAAGTTCATGCTATGTTAGGACAGGAGACCAGATGTTTCCATCCCTGAAATTATGATGCATAGAATCACATATCTAAACTAAACTATGTTACAGAGTAAACATAATAAAAACATGCTTTATCTGTGGCATTGTTCATTAAAATGGCACATTTATAATGTATTAAAATTAAAAACGATCGGTTCACTTAATGATATTGTATTAGGGATTCAGCAAGTACTTTTACTTTTAATACTTAAGTATTTTTAAAAGCCAGTACTTTTTTACTTTTACTTAAGTACAAATGTTAATGTGGTAGTTTTACTTTTACTTGAGTACATTTTTGTCTGTGTATTTGTACTTTTACTTAAGTACATTCTTTGAGTACTTTCTCCACCACTGGTTCTCAGTAATAACTTGTGTGCTTGTAGTGCACATTTTTTTTGGTTGTTGCTTTTTAGCTTCACATTACAACTGATTTGCTTGATATTTTCCTTGCAAAAACCCGATACCAAAACATGTCGGATAGAACCGAAACCTTATCTTTGAATGGATTTCTGTTTTATGTAAAAGGATTTAGGTAGAAACAAAATTTTTATTTGCATAAAACCTGAAGTTTCAAACGTTCCTCTGTTCAAAGGCTCACGTGTGTTCTCCTCTTGTGTGTACAGGAATTATTCACCGTAAACATTAGCATGAAAAGGTGCAATTCAGTGAACATTTAGTGTTCACTCATCATTGATATGAATTTCATATTAATGTTTATTTATCTGGGTGGAATCATTATATATATATATATATATATATATATATATATATATATATATATATATATATATATATATATATATATATAATTGTATAATTGCTTCTTTGTGTGCTTTGGAGTGTCTGTGCAGATGAACTTTTTTGCAAAGCGATAAAAGCTGGTAGCTCTTGCATTGCTACAAAATAGAGCCATGTTTCCCTCAGCCCACTGGCTGCAATGTTGATACTGCGAGATGCCACCAGACCTAAATTCTGAACATCATGGTATGGAGTCATCCCAGTTTTCCATGTCTGGCGCCTCCTCACCCTGACGCTCATACTGATAGAAGGAACCACAGAGCTCTGTTAAGTTAAAGCTCATCTTCTGAAGTTGGGATATTTTTCCTCCAACAGATTCCAGAGGAATCGCCTCAAACCAGATGTTGAATTGAATTTTATTTCAATGTCATTTATTTGTGAATGATAGCTCCTCATTTTCAACAGTAAAGCTTTAAGTTTAAAAAAGGTTATCATTAAGTTTCATCAACATCAATATTTCCACTAAATAAGAGGCAAAAAAAATTGTTTGATAAAGGAAAAGCCTCAGACTCTGAGCCCGACAGCACCGAACTATTTTTTTAAAAATATTGGACAATTAATTTAATTTCACATAATTGTCGCGGTAGAAGCCATTTGTTTGTTAAATACGTAATGAAACATATTTATGTTTGATGTTTGTTGTGAATGACATATACTCATTCACAACAAGCTGTCAATAATTTTTGTCCTGTGGGTCAAAATTCTCAAACCTGGTTCCTGCTGGCTCTCTGACACAGCTAAAGACATGTTTCGTAATGTTAATTTAATTTGGTAAATAAAGTGTGGATTATTTTCTATAAATGTATGTATCAGTGGGCTTTTTTTGTCGTAGCCAATGTGATGGACTGTGATAAATTGGGGGCTTGTCCGGGATTTCAACCAGGATATTTCGCAGGTAGATATTGGCATTTTCAATGCAAGATTTTAATTTGTTGGTAATAATTTTGCACTAATTGAAAAATAAAGTCTATCTGCATCAATCATCTGTGAATATTGGCCGAATTTGTATCATTTTTAGTTTGCAGTAGGAGGCTTGTAGAACAGGGGTGCAACATTTTTTTAGACCAAGATCTTTTTTGTCACCATCCGGCAGAGATCTACCACATCGACACAAAGATATAAAAGTTGTAAATGAAACTCTATTAACTTATTATATATGAAAAAATATACCTGGTATAGCAGACATATTAAAGTGATAGAAAACTTAATGCAGTTTCTTCCTCAGTGAGATTCTGACACTGGGAGCAGGTTACTGGTTTCTCAAACAGAAGCTGGTTGTAAACCTGAGGCCAGCAAATATTATTATGGTAGATCTGAAATTTTGTTTGATTACCTCAATATGAGAAATTTCGACTCATAGGAGGAACCACAGAGCTCTGTTAAGTTAAAGCCACATATTCTGAAGGTTTCCTCCAACAGGTTCCAGAGGAATCACCTCAAACCAGATGTTGGACTGGAATTTATTTCATTGTCATTTGTGAATGTTAGAGCCTCATTTTCAACAGTGGAGCTATAAAGGTTGAAAAAGGTTATTATTTTGGAGAAAATCTCATCAACATCAATATTTCCACTGTGAAGCTTTACTGATGGTTTTATGAGGTTTAATTCCTTCAAAAGCACATCCCATTCATTGTAGCATTGAAATCCACAATCACCACTGTTAAGAGCTGAAAAACATATAACATGTGTAACTAATTGTTTTACAATGTTTCCATTCATATGTTACTTTAAGTCTATGCCAAATAAAAATATTAACAGACAGAATACGCTTTAAAAGTAAATACTTTTTACAATCAACACACCTTTTGACTTTTCAGAGGGGCTGCCAGTATGAAACAATGTTGCTCCATTAAAAACAAAGTACTGTACCAACTGCTGTAACTTATTAAAGGTAACTTGAAATTCACCAAAACACTTTCAAACATTCTTTGTGGGACTGAACATTGTGTTCTCATGTGTAGACACACCTAAAAAAAAAATAAAAGAAAGAAACACCCACACACACTATTGTCCATCGGTGGGAAATCTCCACTGTCCACTCCTCTTTTCTTCTGTTGTTGTAGCTGGACACCAGCTCAGCTTTCATCAGCAGGTCACAAAAAGTCTGACTTTAATCAGTCTGAGGCTGTTTCTGTAGCATTTATACAGAATCCAACAGCAATACTAGAACATGTGTAACTAATGAGCTCGTCAAAAAAATAGAGGGAAATCAGGGGCTTGTTTTTGCAATGGCATATTAGAGTCATTGTAGATAATGAAAAAAACGGGAGTACATTTCTGCCAAAAAAACAAAAATTTTTAGATTAATGTTTCCAGAAGATTTCTGAGATTGATCTCAAAATTTCTTACTTTTTTGGCAGAAATGTGCTCCTTCTTTTGTTTTCTATCCTCACTGGCCCTAATACGCCGTTCCTCACTTTTTGGTCCATTTGGAGCCAACCAGATGTAGCAGTGTGGCTCTCAAAGAGGAAAATCTCGGCCAAGACTCAGACTCTGTGCTTTCATCCCTCCTTAAAGAAAAGAATTGCAGCCCCGGCGGTGGAGGAGGTGGAGGTGGGAAACAATCCGGACGCGGAACAGTGGAGCAGAAAAGCCTGAATACATGCATCTCTAAGAGATAATCCTGAAGAGAACAAAACCAGAAATTCGCTTTCACCACAGCAATCTAGTTAAACTGATCTGTGCAGACGCACTCATAAGGAGAGCTGACCGAGCATTCTGGTCTCCAGTCGACTAATCTGTAGTATGTGTAATCTGACACTTTGACTGGAATACTGTAGAGTAAAAGGAGGAATCTGACAGATACAGTTTTATTCAAATATGAGGCGGATTAACATCCCTAACTGTCTTCTATGTCTAGAAGAGAAATAGAGTTCTAGAAGTTGAGGTAAAGCTATGAAATCCATCATTTGTGATGTGAATCTGTGTAATTGAATCATTTATTGAGAGGCATGCTCAGATCCTGGTCCATCAGTGGAGTTTGGTTGATGCGGTCCTTCAGTGAGTGTAAGAGAACCATCAGCTGCTCGGCTAACAATTCAAATTAGAAACCAAAACTTAAAAGATGTGGAGGGAAATACATGAGCAGCCAAGCTGGAGTCGAAAACAACAACAACAACAACAACAACAACAAGCAGGAGAGGTTGGTTTGTCCCAGCAGCCCGCAAACAGAGAAATGGAGCAACGCTTCACGAACTGAAGAAAACATTTTTATTTCATCTGGATACCGGGGACACGGACCGTTTCTCAAATGATCCTCAAGAACTAATTTCTAACCCGAGTAGATTGTAAAACACGGTGGCTCAAGCATCATGATACGTCTGCTTTTCCTCAGCCTATTTTTGACATGTCAGGAATCACAGTAAAATGCAGAAAAGGAGCGACTAGGCATCATGGAGCGACTAGGCATCATGGAGCGACTAGGCATCATGGAGCGACTAGGCATCATGGAGCGACTAGGCATCATGGAGCGACTAGGCATCATGGAGCGACTAGGCATCATGAGCGACTAGGCATCATGGAGCGACTAGGCATCATGGAGCGACTAGGCATCATGGAGCGACTAGGCATCATGGAGCGACTAGGCATCATGGAGCGACTAGGCATCATGGAGCGACTAGGCATCATGGAGCGACTAGGCATCATGGAGCGACTAGGCATCATGGAGCGACTAGGCATCATGAGCGACTAGGCATCATGGAGCGACTAGGCATCATGGAGCGACTAGGCATCATGAGCGACTAGGCATCATGGAGCGACTAGGCATCATGGAGCGACTAGGCATCATGAGCGACTAGGCATCATGGAGCGACTAGGCGTCATGGAGCGACTAGGCGTCATGGAGCGACTAGGCGTCATGGAGCGACTAGGCGTCATGGAGCGACTAGGCGTCATGGAGCGACTAGGCGTCATGGAGCGACTAGGCGTCATGAGCGACTAGGCGTCATGGAGCGACTAGGCATCATGGAGCGACTAGGCATCATGGAGCGACTAGGCATCATGGAGCGACTAGGCATCATGGAGCGACTAGGCATCATGAGCGACTAGGCATCATGGAGCGACTAGGCATCATGAGCGACTAGGCATCATGAGCGACTAGGCATCATGAGCGACTAGGCATCATGGAGCGACTAGGCATCATGGAGCGACTAGGCATCATGGAGCGACTAGGCATCATGGAGCGACTAGGCATCATGGAGCGACTAGGCATCATGGAGCGACTAGGCATCATGGAGCGACTAGGCATCATGGAGCGACTAGGCATCATGAGCGACTAGGCATCATGGAGCGACTAGGCATCATGGAGCGACTAGGCATCATGGAGCGACTAGGCATCATGAGCGATAGGCATCATGGAGCGACTAGGCATCATGGAGCGACTAGGCATCATGGAGCGACTAGGCATCATGGAGCGACTAGGCATCATGGAGCGACTAGGCATCATGAGCGACTAGGCATCATGACGACTAGGCATCATGGGGCGACTAGGCATCATGGAGCGACTAGGCATCATGAGCGACTAGGCATCATGAGCGACTAGGCATCATGGAGCGACTAGGCATCATGGAGCGACTAGGCATCATGGAGCGACTAGGCATCATGGAGCGACTAGGCATCATGGAGCGACTAGGCATCATGGAGCGACTAGGCATCATGGAGCGACTAGGCATCATGGAGCGACTAGGCATCATGGAGCGACTAGGCATTATGGAGCGACTAGGCATCATGGAGCGACTAGGCATTATGGAGCGACTAGGCATCATGGAGCGACTAGGCATCATGGAGCGACTAGGCATCATGGAGCGACTAGGCATTATGGAGCGACTAGGCATCATGGAGCGACTAGGCATCATGGAGCGACTAGGCATCATGGAGCGACTAGGCATCATGGAGCGACTAGGCATCATGGAGCGACTAGGCTACAGAAACCAAACTATGATGTTTCTGAGAAAAAAAATATGAGGGAACTGTGGGATACAGGCTGGAAGACCTGACCACAGGTTTGACAAGTTGATTGATTCTGATAGTAAATGCAACATAACGAGTGATTTGATTATTTTTCTTTGGATATATTACTTTTTCTTCCCTTTCTCATTTTTCTTATTTTTTTTTTTAACTTTCTAACAGAAAGTGTGGATCTCACTTTGAACCCAATACATTACAATCATAAAGAGCCAAACATGGAGAAGCAGCATCCAGGTTCTATTCACATCAAATCTGGAACAAACTTCCTGAAAACTGCCAATCAGCAGAAACCCTGAGCTCCTTTAAATCAAGGATAAAAACCTTCTTGTTCAGAGTTGCTTTTTGAATCATAATAACTGGAACATTGTTCAACATATTTTGACGTTACTAGTTTCACACTTGTTTATGTTTTGATGTTTTCACTACGTAAAGCTCTGAACTACCTTGATGCTGAAATGTCCCACACAAATAACTGATTAATCAGAAACAGAACATAAAAAAAAAAACTTTTAAAGACTTAAAAAAAAGTTTTTCTCAGTTATTCAACTGAGAAAATACTGATGCACATAGTTATTGTGGAAGCAGATGTGATAAAGTCAGAAGCTGAGCAGACTTACCGGTTGATATCCTGAGTGTGCGGCGGTTGGTGCTGGAGCAGGGAGCCCTGACTGAAGACCAGGAGTTCATGTGGCGCTCCGTGGAAGAACTGATGCTCTGACACGAGGAATGCCGTCCTATGACCCCTCTGCTCTCTCCCTCAAGACGACCCAAGGAATGAAACTGTAGCTCTTTTTGTCTCACAACAAATTTGATAACAGAAAAGGAGCCCCGACGGGGAGCCTTTCTCCTGAACCCTGACCCCACCCTTTCTCTCCGCATCCCCTTCTCCTCTGAGAGCCACTTGTGCGCTCCACAATAGCTCGAGTCAGAATAAGAGCCGCAGTTCGGCAACGGGGGGTCGGGCAGGGGAGGGGGGAGGAGAAGAATGGCATGCCTCAGTCGGGTAGGACGCCATGGTAACCAGGGCTGGTGCTGCAGCAAGAGCCTTAAACATGAACTCCACACACACACACCCTGCTGAAGAGAAGAGAAGATTTGGAGTTGTTAATTGTGGAGTTTATGACTGAGTCTCAGAGATGATCTTTTGTGGACGGCCTCCTGCTCCACAGGGCATCGAGGGGTGAGGAGAGAAATAAAACTAGCACAGGAAAACACAAAATATTTCTAATTATGGCCCAGTTTATAGTGCAAATACCTTAGTACACTTGAAATAAGACAAAAGTAACTTAAAAGTAACTTTTCGGCAAGATACAGGAACTAGTTTTAAGTAAATAATTGATGAAAACGTGCTCGACCCACTCAGATTATTTCCGTTTCACATTCTTTCGTAAGTGAGTTAATTTGCCAGTGTACTTTAAAACAAAAATCAGTATTAAGGTTTATTTACTCAAATTTGAGTCCCTATTTGTAGCTGAAAAGTTACTTGAAGTTATTTTTTGTCTGATTTCAAATGTATCAAATCCTTGGTGAGACTTTGTGTTTCTGCAGTGTTCCAGGGGCAAACAGAGGCCCTTGTTGCCCTTTTGCCTCCTGGGGGCATCTTGAATCGGAATGCCCAAAATAATCACACAGTCGACGGACAGATGTGGAGAAAGGCCTGTCTGGCTGAGGGGGGATAATATTTCTTTCATATGTGGACTCCACAGCTGTGTGCTGCAGACATGGGCCCTTATTCTCTTCTGTATTATCCACATGCAAATGCTATTCTGCTGACTTGAATGCAGCCACTATCTGCAGAGGTCTGGAGACGGGCTTTGACATCGCTACCCCGTTAATCTGTTGCCAACTTCTAATTGGGGTGGTTGCCCCCCTCCTCCACCTTTGTTTGGCCCGTCTACTTTCTCAGTTTGGTAGCCGCGCAGCAAAAACATTTCTTTGTGGATTGGCTGATATCAAGAGCATCATTCTTCGTGCCGCTGAAAGAGGTTCAGGCAAAAATGGTTCCTCTGATGGTTCAGAGACAATGAAGAAATGATTTTATTTTTCACTATAACCCCCCTCTACTGCTTACATTGCTACATCAGGGCTATTGTAGGAAGAAAAAAAGGAGAAACATCTGCCAAAAAACAGATGTTTTGAGATTCAACTAAAAAAATTTATAGAAAGAACATTTGGAAACTTCGAGATCCAAAAATCTAAAGTTATCACCCTTAGGAGCTCAGAAAATGTCCAAGTGCTTTCTAGAAAATATCTGAGAATCTCAATTTCTTTCTATTTTTTGGGTGGAAATTTACAGTTTTTTTCTATGTACAATAACTCTAATACACCATCATAGATTTCAGAAACTGATCCAAATACAAGAACTTCTAACAGAAATTATACATCTGGAATTTTGTTTTTAATAATAAAATTTGTCAAAAGATGCAAATATTCCCTCAAAACTGCCAAATGAGATGATATGTTCACCGGGAAGGAAAACTCGTCTGAGCAAGTGAAATCAACATCACCAGATTGAACGTCAGGTTTTATTTGACAAATTTACCAAAAGAAAAAAAAAAGAAGAACTGAAGTTAACATTTTCTCATGGGAACGCCCATTCTGAGATTTACTACTTGGACTGATTAGTAAAGAAAGCTGCTGTGAAGGGCATCCCACAGAGTTTTTAATACCACAAGACGTGTGTGGGGTATTGTGTCAAACTGTGGGGCCCCATGATGTGTGTGTGTGTGTGTGTGTGTGTGTGTGTGAGACACAGGAGCACAAGCATGTTCAGACATCTGCGTTTAAAGGAAGTGACACAAAGCTCCGGTAAAAGGAAGTGAATATTACTAAAACAGCCTGGTGGTTCAGGAATCTTTACAAAGATAGTTTTAATTAATGCAGGGGTATGTCACGTTTATTAAAAAAATAAAAAATTAAAGTTTACCATGTTGTGACGTCATACAGATAATCTGAAGAAAAGAAAAAAAAAAATCGAGCTCCTCTGCCTTCTACCAGTGCTAACTAGAAACAACCAATCAGAGCCAGAAGGAGGGCTTTAGTGCTGTCAATCATCCTCAGAAGCAGCTCATTCCCCCTTCCTCTGTTTCCCCTCACATGAACGCCAAGTGTTTTTCTGGAAAGGTAAGTTGTTTCTCTGTCATTTGCACTTTAATTTGAACATACACAAGTGTGATTGACAGCATTAAGACCCTCCTCCTGACTCTGATTGGTCGTTTCTGACTAAATTGTGTATTCAGTGCTAATTGTATTTCTTCATTTCATACAGGGGAAGGCAGAGTCAACCGGTATATATATATATATATATATATATATATATATATATATATATATGTTGCACGTCTATTAAAACGGTTGATTGAATAACTAATTGAAAGTGGAGAACTGGCTACAACCCTGAAAATCATCAAAGCGACACTTTAAATGTTTTTTCTTAGAGAATCTCTTCAAATCCATTTATGGATAGAACGAAATCATGCAGTTATCCAAAGATTCCCTGGATCATTGGGAAATGACATGAAATGGTGACTGGCTGTGGAGCTGGGGCTCCACACGCTGTGCAATCCAGAACCCAACAGACCGAGTCCAAAAGGTTAGAGTCAACTATGTCTGAGTTCCATCAAGACCCAGATATTCTGATTCGTTTTGGAAACACTTTGAAATGCTGTCAAAGGGACATTTTCCTGTGTTGTTTTATTTCTGAACAGAAAGGCAGATCAGTTGATTTAAGAAACATCAACTCAACGGTTCATTATCTTGATTGGATCTGAGGCATCAGCTCTTGGTTCCCTGTTGAAACTCAAAGCCTGATTCCTGCCAGTTTCCTGTTTACAGGTCAATCTGTTGCACTAGTGAGTCATAACATTAGCCTAGCACTGAAGCATGAAAACATCATAAACAAGAGCAAAACGTGAGTTTATTGAGAACTTTACCTGTATGTGTTTTCAAAGTTAGATTAAATGACTTTAGAAACAAATAATAAAGCTACATTGGAGCAGGACTTTGAGGTTGTGCTGTGTGTTTATCTATGGCTGCTGATCAAGTCAGACAGGAACAAGCGCAGCATGATTATTTGTAAATTGGGAAAAAACAAGATTACAGTACTAATACAAATCACATAATACTGATTAAATTCAGTGAAATGTTTTACTGCATACAGTCTACACAATACAGATTTTAATCAAGTATCAGACTGAGTCTCGATGTCTAATCCTAAATAATTCAAGGACAGAAAAAAAAAAAGAATCCTGATCAAAACATACTTAGTTCTAGTAAACATTCAAAGGAACCAGTGCTCTTCATCTTTGGGTGAGTGACGTAAACAGAGCCTTGCTTCAAATCAAAACTGAGAAACATTTGTATTTTTACGCAATAAACCTGTGACTTTTTCCACCAAACGACACTGAAATCTTGGGTAATTTATTCTGGAGCTGCAGGGCTGACTTCACAGGCTCACATGTTGTAGCGCTGGCCTCTGGTTCTCTCTCTGAGGTACATGCTGACATAGGAGGTTATCAGGTCATCCATCTTGTAGCCCTGTTCATGGAAAAAGGGAAAAAAAATGAATGCAAAGAATATAAAAACAAACTTTGTTAAAAAACCCAAAACAAAACAACCTACCAGCGACGTCTCACAGAGGAATTTGTTGCCCTTCACCAAGCTGCCGACGGTCATGTGAAAGTAGGTGCTTCCACTGCACCAATTAGCTATTTTGTTGTATGGGTGATTTGCCAGAACCTCCTTGTAAAGTTAAAATAAAACATCAGTAATTGAAGCGACGCAGAAAAACAAACATTTCTAATTGCAAATTTTGCCTTTTTGTAACCTTAGTTTTCGGGTGCAGGATTGTGAGTCCAGTTTTGCTGATGGCGATTCGCACAATATCTGGAAAATCTTGCTCTGATGTTTGCTGTTAAAAAAAAAAAAAAAAAAAGAATAGAGACAGAAAAATTTAGGCTCAACTAGTTTTTACGGCTTCAGCGGCTGTTTGCTTTCTGCTGCAAGAGCACAGCGGTGAGAGAGGATGCAGAAGCCACTGACCAATCAACTCGTCTGAACAGATCAGAGACGGAGAGTCTGCAGAACCCACCTTCACTTCAAAGAACGCGCAGCCGAACGTCGGCCAGCGACACACCACCTTCAGGAAGGCAACTTTTGCTTCCTCGACAGCCATGCTGCCCTGTTTGTTAAAGAGGTTGGTGATGTTCTGGAAGAAAAGCAAACATGTAGCAGCATTAAAAAAAGAGAGAGAGAAAAAGGAAGAAAAGAAATTGCCCCGTTTTTAATGAGGTTAATGAGTCCCTCTCCACCCCCACAGGCTGCAGGGTGAGTTCTCGCCGAGCCGTGGGCGTTCTCCTCCTCCATAATGGACATATTGTTTATATATGATCAGCAAAGCAAAGTCTCATTATAGAGAAATGTCACCATGAGCCAAAATCTAACAAAAGAATGTTGTATCTCTTATTCTGCTTTCTCACAGAGACCCTTTATAATCCTCTCCTTATTCAAGGGGAGACTTTTTTTTTTGCAAACACCCGCCCACCGTTATCAAGCTCTTATTAATGAACAGCTTATAAAGTCACAATTCATATTTTTCCACTAAGCGCATTATTTACAGTACTTAATTTGCTTAAAAACTAAGTATTAGAGCAATTTAAACTCTAGAGCAATTCAAACCCAAGGCCAGGGGGCCAAATCTGGTCCCCATCAGCTCTTTATGTGGCCATCTGGACTCCAAACTACATCAATAAGTCCCTCCAGTTTTTCTAAATTCCACCAAATTCACACAAACTCAACAAATCCTCACATTTGTTCTGATTTTACAGCACTTTTTTCTCAAAATTGGTCAAAAACATTGGGTTTAAGTGTCTGCTAGTTTTTAACATCTTTGAGTTTGAATTTTTTTGTCCATTACTTTTTTTTTGCTATGACGCTACAGCTCAGTCAGATCAGACACAGAGCAGTAGATTCTCAACTGGTTTCAAGTCTGGACTTTGACTGGGCCATTCTAAAACATGACTAAACATGAATTAGAGGTTGTTGTCCTGCTTGGATTTGTCCACAATGACTCTCTGTAACTTTAGCTAAAAACTAAAACAAATCAACAAATGTTTTAAATATTGTAACAACACTTGCCAGTTTTTAACAGTTTTTCATTTATTTTCTGCAATAATTACATTGAATTTTCACTAAGAATTTTTTTTTTCTTATTCTACATTATCTTCAATCCTACAGGGAACATAATAACTATCCAGTCTCTGTTTTTCCAAAAATGTATCTTCATCTTTATTTTAAATCCTAAAAATCAAGATAAAAATTGTGGCTCTAATTTACCACAACTAATTTACATGTATCCACATGTACATGTATCTAAATGCATAAGATGTCTTTTTTTTTTTTAAATTCCTGTGACATTTGTGACTACATTATTATTTTTTGTCTGGCCTCAAAGCAAAATTGCTCCTTAGTTTTTAAAGGTTGCTGTTTGTGATTGTAATGAGACAAATGGTTAAAAAGTTAGAGGGATATAAATAGATATCAAAGACAGAAGTTATGATATTGTGTACCAAAATAACAAAAATAAACATTGAGGTTTCTAGTTTTGCACCATAACAACAACAGATCCAGCAGGCCTCATATTCCTCTCTGCCGACCTCTGAACTCCTTCACATCCCTAAATCTATCTAACCCCTCCTCACCCCCACAACCAGCCTGGTCCTTCTACCTTTTTCCACTCGTTTTCAGACATGGCCTTCAGCTGGTCGGCGGGAACCAGCTCCTTCAACACCTTGGGAATCGTGGGGATCTGGCTTTTGTCACCGTTGACCTTTACCCTGAAGAGCAGAGAGGCAATGTTGACCATTTCCTCCTTGGTACAAACGTGATAGCCTCTCAGGTACTTGGGCAACTCCTGGAAAACAGAGAAGCAGTTGGGGTTTGTTGTGGTAGTTTACATGCAGTTGTCGTCAGAGTGAAGGTTCGTTTTGGCCTCACATTCAAATTCATCGCAGATCGTCTGTGACCCACACTGGGTCAAAACCATTCATACACCCCCGGTAACATTAGGATTAAAAACCACTTAGGAAATGGGGAGAAACCAAACAATGTTTGCAGCCACTAAACAAGATCCTGGCTGGATGTTTGACCACAAACAACTTTTAAGCAGATCGAGATTTCAAGATGGATCAATTTTGATATTTATTGGGGGAACATTTTCCAACAACCTGAGATAGGATGTACAGGGACCACCTCAAGCAGAAGTCAAAGCTAGTTCCAGGAACCTGCCCACCGACTGACCCACCTGGAGGTCAACCCGTCTTCTGGCATTACAACATGTTGGACCTTGAAAACCCTCGTCTTGTGAATTCATCATTTCTTTACCAAACCTTTCCTCCAAGGTTAAGCCAGGTGAAGTCAAATCTATAATCAGCTAATAAACTAATAATTTAGTCTCGTGAGATTTAGTGAGACATCGTCACATCCATCTCTTCCGTCTGGAAAAAGAGCCGGTCAGATAAATGAAAACACTGAACTAGTGAGTGACTCCTGCTCAGTGCTCAAACTGTTGCATTTCTTCAGAGATTTGACCTTTGAACCCACTTCCCCGAGTCAGTAGATAAATAACCGCCTCTGGTCTGTTTGGTTGAGAATATTTGCCAATGTTTTTCCACGCCGCCTTCCCAGCTGACATCCTCATTTGTGTGCGAGGTCCGATTATATTCAAAGTGGACGAGGACAGAAGCTTTTCTGCTGGGTGTAAAAACGAGTTGAATGAAGCTGGGAAAGCGAAGCTGCTCACTGAAACGCACCTGAGGGAAATGGAAGATAAGGTCAGCCTCGGTGTCTCTGCCAGGGATTACATTGAACCACAACTTCCTCATGAAGAACACGTGGTAGGAAATGCTGACCGGTCCACCTGCAGCACACAGACAGACAGAGACAGAGGGAGAGAGGAGTCTGCAGACAAATATCGCCGACCATCCAAACCTTCATTCTCTGCATGCTGTGTGGTTACCGTCTTTAATCCTCTTGGCTTGTTTGGACCAGTCGGTGATTTGTCTCAGACTGTCAAAGAAGTAGTCTGTGTCGTTCAGGCTGTGAACCTGAGATTAGACAGAGATGGTTAGACGGGTTTTAGCCTCATCAGAGAACGTAAATGTTCATTATAGAGAAAAATCTAATCCACAAAACATCATGCTCCACATCTGAGGCCAACATACGCTCTGCTATAGACGAAGGAGAAATGTTCTCTCTTCCAGTGTTAGAGGAACAAAATGATGACATTCTGTCCTCACAGATCTGGTTTTGCTTTTTTGGTGTCTGACAAACATCGTGTGAATGGTCAGACAGTGGAAAACTTTTCAGTGGAAAAGAACTATGAGGATTTCCAAAGAAACACAGAGGCCCTGTTTTTATCTTGAAACACTAAGGGTCAAAAATAATGGACAAATGTTGACCGTTCTTTTGGTCTGTGATCCAAACTCAGAGATTAAACCCTAATGTTCAGTCTTGGAATGTTATTGGACAGGAAATTTGCTTACAAGCCCCCCATACAGGGTCACAAACTACCACAACTTGAAAAACCCTGGCTGAGCAAGATCTCTGAGATTCACTGTAATGTAGTATTTAAAAAAGGCAAGTTCAAATGTCTTTTTCAAGCTATTTTTATGTAGAACATGTGCACATATATGTGTACTTTTTGTGCAACACTTGTACAAAATGATATTACCATAAAACTTTGCAATAATAATAAAAAGACTTCATATTTTCATCTCCAAAGTACTCCTTACAAAAACATCTACAATGTTGAACTTTGGTTTTTCTTTTTCCAGTTTTTCTCTGTCTGAATCTTTCAGGGTTAATTTTCAAAATGGGAATGACAAGGAAAAAAAAGTCATTTAAATCAGGCAGAACAGTGTTGATCTTTAAAAATGTAGTTCCTTGCTTAAAGTTGCCTATACCTACAGTTGGAGCAATAATTAAAATGGTTTGAAACAAACGCAAGAAAAAAGAAATTGCGGTGGGATCACCAAATCTCCATAGCAACCAGAAGTTCACAGGAAATGACCGTGAAAGGTGTGAAACTGATGGCTGAACCTTGTCGTGCGTTTTCACAAAGATGCTGAAGCCGTCGGCTGAAGCCAGCTTGAGCTTTTTGGAAATATTCTGGATGAGATCCCGGATCCTGGTGCTGGTTGCAACCTCAAATATCTGGACATCGGGAGGAGAGGAGTCTGTGTTGACATTATGCTTTCTTAAAGCCGATTTGTTTCGCTCTGCTGCGTCTCCGGTGGGGGGAGAGAGAACGTCCCGCTGCGTACCTCGTCTGTGTCGTTGGGGAAGTAGATTTTGTGGAAGATCTGGGTGCTGTTCTGCTGGATGGCGTCCACCTCCACCTGGTGCGGCGGGAGCTTCCTGGGATCAATCCTAAACACAACCATCAAAACGTTAATGCTCTGTTTATGTACGTTTGCAGTGATATGAGTTTATCTGATGGCTTGGTTTCACTAATCAGTCCCTTCAGGAAGTTGCAATGTTAAACAGAAATTCACACATCATTTACCAAATTTTGCACACTTACAATTTTCTACCAGTCATCGCAGCTTTCCCACAAATCTGACCAATCACCTTAACCTTTCCTGTATTTCCTTCTCTTCTGACCAATCACTGCAACTCAGCTGAATTTCAACCAATCCCCTCAGCTCCCTTATAATTTCACTTCCTGTTTCACGTCTCTTGAAAGTCAAACCTGGAAGATGACAGCATGTGTGCCACTGAACAGTAACTTCACCTTTTTTTTTTGTTACAAAAATAATTTTTGTAATACTGTGTAGGACTTGCTTATACTATATATAAAGTTCATGTTGATATGAAATCCTTTTGCATTTTAATAACTCAAGACACAGCTTTATTTGTTAAGGGTGCATTACAAGAATAACCCTTCTTGTAAATGTTGAAAATTTTATTTGCACTTTAAATATCAACTATGTTAAAGTCCTGTCTTTTTTTTTTTTCTCTCGAATGATTATGTGAAGTAATTTCAATCCCCTTCGCCCCCCAAGACTGTTACGGCAAAATAAAGCTTAAAAAATGTGAGGTTTTGACCGCAACTTTTTGAAAAATCAGTAATTTTAGACTGCAACAATCAGAAAAACATAAATAAATGCTAACATCCTGGAGGGACCAATACCACATTTCTTTAATCTCAAGATGAAGTTTCTGCTAACCTTCTATGTAATTATAACATATCAAAATGCTTATTTATGTAGCAGAATTAAGTCGCCACCAATCATATGTATGAAACAGCATTTACTTTGTTTTATTTTAGTGTTGTTTTTTGTTTTTTTTTATCAAAGACATGATGCTGCCACTGCTGTAATTTCTGCTTGCTGATTAAAAGCTGTATTGAAATAATCCTGCCTGGCGTCGTCATGCAGACTGTAAATAAGGTGTATTTATAGCAGAGGCTATGCAAATGCTGGATTTGGTTGGTCACCCTGGTGCAACGTTGATGCAAGGCATTTGTGTTCACAGCCTCTTCAATGGTGCAACAAGTTCTGCATCACACTGCATGTGTTTTTTTTTTCTCAAAGAAAGACAACAGCATATGAAAAAAAACACAAAAAAAACAAGACATCACAGTTAGACTTTTTCCTCCTCGCAGCCAGGAAGGCTGGTGCAGAAGCTGATGAGATGCCGGGCCAACAGTTTATGTGCTGGTGGTGCAGGACGAACCTGAGCGAGCTCTGCAGCCGCTGCAGACAGTCGGAGGCCAGCTGCTCTCTGCGCCGGGACTCCACAAACTTCTGGGCGTGTCTGAGGAGGGCCTGGCTGGGCGGGAACAGGCCGCAGCACAGCCACAGCAGCTGCCAGCCCAGCTCTATGCTGAACCTGCAGGCACAGAGGAGACCCGAGTAGAGAGCGCCCGCCTTCGTGTCCGGACCGCACGGCGTCCTGCAGCGATGTGCGCACACCTTCAGCCCGCAACGGTCTCAACTTTGACTAGGCCATTCTGTCACATAAACCTGAAACATTCTTGAGGATTTCATTGTAGCTCTGGCTGTATGTTTTGACAAGAAGTGTTTGACAAGTGTTTGCCCACCCCTGACCTAAACTGATTCAGTATTTCTTTCATTTGTCGTTTCTCGTCACAGTAAACAATAAATCAGACAATCGCATGATAAGTTAAACAAACTTAATTTCAATTTGTATGATTTATCATTTTTCTCTCTTTCCACCAAAAACTGGATGATAAAAGTCCAGTGCTTTGACTACATGATTCATGATTCATTTTATTTGTCGTTTCTGTCGTTTTCTTTATTTATTTTGGATATTTAAAATGTCTCCAAGTTTCAGTGTTAAATGCTCTTTAAAATTTAAAGTTTATTAATCTTTGAGAATGTCTTCTTGAATTACGATTATATTACTTGAAAACAATGCAATCGTTTGGTTTCTCTCACAAAATCCCTGGGAAAACACACAGAGGTCTGTGTTGGTAACTTGACAAAATATGAAAAATATCAATGTATGAACACATCCTTTCATATTAATAATAAAAAAGTGAAATCTTTTAGTTTAAAACAAGCTAACCAAAAAAACAAACAAACAAACAAAAAAAAAAAACCCGCCAAAGAGGGGTGCGACTGTTTGGACGCCAAGAAAACAGGCAGAAAAAGCAAAGACCAACCTGTTGTTGTTGCTGGTCATCTGCTTCATGATCTGGCAGTAGATCTCGTCCCGCAGCGCCTCATGTTTAGTGGGGGGGCTGAAGATCTGGTCGGTGAGCTCCAGGGGGCTCTGCATCTGCCTAGTGGGATAATCTCCCATGTACTTCAAGATGGGTGAGCCACAGGTCAAGGTCAGATAACGAGAAGCATCACGACCTGAGGAGAGTTCAATGATTTGATGGTAGAAAGTTGATCTGATGTTTTCCCACCAATAAACATACAGCAGAGGAGTCAGACTAAAAATCTGATGAATAATGCGAGTTATGCTTTATGACAGAGTTCGGTAGTAGCTATTAGTTACATTTACTAGGGTAACTTTTTGGAAAAACAAAATGCTTTTAGGAGGATTTTTACTACGAACCTCGAGTCATTTTACTATGAAGTACTGATGCTGTTACTTGAGTACAATGTCTGGATACTCTACCTCAAATATATATAAAAGAGTCAAGTCAACATCTCCATGAGGAAATGATGTTAAAACACGAGGGGAAGCTCAAAAACGTCAATTTTACATGACGGTGACCCTCTAGAGTAGCTCTTTAAAACACACAAACACAAGTGTTACTGCAGCTGTTTTTCCTGCAGCTGTGCAGAGAGGATATCAGTGAAGGCCAGGCAGGCCTTGTGGCTGAGCTCCGGGTTGCCCAGCAGGTTCTTGAGGAGAGGCTGTCTGATGGGCTCTCTGGAGTGAGCCCACAGCTTCTCCGGCGCTGCGTTCCTGGAAATCACCTGGCGGTTCAAATCCTTGGTGGGCTGCCTGCAAGATGAAACAAAAAGGAATTTAAAAAAACCAAGCTTTTATGGGGAAATCTGTGGAGAGCTGTGAAGATCTGTGAAGATAAAGACAGCGTCCAACCTGAAGTACTGCAAGGAGAAGTCCTTCAGTGAGGCAGGAGCTACTCTCTCCACGGTGCCCATATCTTTCCGGTTCGCCTCCACCAGGTTCTTCCTTTGGTTTGGCGACAGGTTGAGGAGGTTCTTTGGGAAAACAAGCAAAAGTTGTTTTAGGAATCATCTGAGCTGATGGACTACCGAAAAAAACAGAAGCTCGGGTGAACGTTCGGCACCATGACTTCGTTGCTGGGTTTGCTGAGCGTCGGCAGGATAAAGATGGTCTCCGTGGAGACAGCGCCGATCTTTTTGGTGCTGCTGCTTTGACATTTGATCCAGCCGCGCTGCTTGGAAAATTCCTCATCCTTGATGAGAATCAGCAGCTCTCCTCTTTTAAAGCTCAGGATGGTGGGGTCATCTGAGGAAGAGGAGGAGGAGGAGAAAGAGAGTCAAAAACAGACTTTCCTGTTTTCGCCCAGCGAATAATCCATTAAATCGATTTTATTGATTGAATTTTTGGGTTTTTGAACATTTAATTTTAGGAGAAATCTGGGGTTGCGTTTTTTGTCAACAATTCTCTCATTGGGTGTCTGTAACTAAGAGATGTCAGATTGCCCAAGGCCATCTTGTTTTACAACTTCAGTTTATTTGGACTTTGAAATCAGGTCAACTCTACAACAAAATGTCATGGTAAAGCTATATATTTTTCTTTTTTCCAAAAAAAAAGTCCAAATGTTAAAAGCGTACAGCCATATTAATATGAGAATAAAGTCTTAATGCTCAGACCTTGGCTGCTGACTTCTCTCAGCGCCACGGCGTACTTGGAGCGCTCCGTCAGTCCGCTGAGAAACATGGTGATCAGCTCGGACATGTCTTCAGCAAAAGATCCGCTCAGGGTGAAGTCTCCTTTCAGCGTCAGCAGACACACAGCGAGGCCCGAGGTTTTACCCTCCCTGAGCAACAACAACAGAGCGATACGGTTACCACGAGGACTGAGGCAAGATCTGAGAGTAAAACTCCAAAACATCTGCAGCTAAAAAATGATGCCTACTAATCTGTTGATTATTTAATAAATGGATAGCAAAGGTGTTTAATTAATCTTTTTTCTTTTTTGCAGAATTTGAACCCGGTGAAGCTAAAAATGCCACTTGAGTTCTGAGTAAAACATGTTTACAGACAAGAGTTTTTCATCTTAAATCCAATATCTTTTGTGCAGTTTTGCCCTAATTCCTTCTGAGTGTGTCATTCTTTCAGCAAATGACCTTTCTTTGAATCAGTATACTCCGATTAACGATTAATCGATTACTAAATTAGTTGACAATTATTTCACCATCCACCATCCTAATTACAACTAATTCAACTAATCACAACTCGATTAATCGTTTCCGCCTTAGTTATGATTTTCAGTGCTTTAAATTTGGCACAATGTTCTATCTATGAATGAAACTCTTATTTTGTAGTAAAACAGGAAGTAGTTCTTTAGTTGCCTGTTGTGTTGACGGAATCAACTAATATGGATTCATCACAAGGAAAGCTGGGCATGTAGGAATGACTTGTAAGCAGTGTGGGAACTGGCTAACCGTTAGCAGCTAACAATGCTAACCTTCATATCTTCCCATCAGTACAAGACTAAAGGGCTATTTCGCAAAGTTTTAAGAACGTACACAAACTTTACTGGCATCACACCAAGTCATTCTCATAATTCCCATCTAGCTTTTCAAATGTTTCCACTGGTATTCTGACGATAAGGAGCTACAGGTCCAAAGCCCCTTCAACAGAATCTCTACCAAACTTAAGTCAGGACTCAAAAATATCACTTCTACTCAGAAGAAATGTGTTGGTAAAATTAAATGATTACATTAAAGCCTAAACTGGGAATTAATCATTTTGGGCTTAAAGACAGGCCAAACCTGGATTGGTTGTTCTACATGCATTACGAGTCGGATGCATCACTACACCCCCATTTCACATTTCCTTCAGCTCCTGTTTCAGATCGTCCTAGTTGAGGAAGAAGCGTCTCTACCTGACGGTGTTGACTCCTGTCACTTCTGGGAAGGACAGCTCCAGCAGCCTCTTCTCCCTCTCGTCCAGGAACGTGATACCGGTCCAGTTTATGGCCACGATGAACTTACTCTTTGGTAACGGGGGACCTGGAGACAGAAACACATTCAAGAGTGAGACTACCTTAGATCCTTCTGTCACATGCAAAGAACTAAACAGCACCCAAATTATATTACTATCATCAGTAAGGAAATGAATTGATTAATGACCCATGTGAGCTGTTATTTCAGGCTGGAGTCATTAAACAACATCCAGCTTGAATGATTTGGGAAAACAAGACTTGGGCGGGTCTATTTCCACACAATGCCTACATTTTCTTTTTTGTCATAAGTTCCTAAATTAATCTTGCAGACAGTTAAAGAAACACTTTCATTCTAGTCATGAAGTCAAGCAACACTAAATGAGGAAGTGAAGTTCATTTGCATGGAGCTCAAAAGATATTTTTAACACTTTTACTGTCAGCTGATGTAACACTTTCCACTTTCACAATGCAGTAACGCTAAGCAACGGCGTCAGTGCTGTACAACCTCTGATCACCTGAACAGGACAGACTAGGAAAGGGAGAAAACATAACCAAGAATGTGTAACGTTTAGACACTGACATTGCTGAGGTCATAAAAACGGACACATTTATAACTTATTTCATTTCTAGTTTTATCTGGCTTCACCTGACAAATATGCCAGATTATTCTGAGAGTCTACTACGGGTAGCAGCTCCAGTAAACATATCAAATACCTCTGGTAGCCTGCAAAACTCCCTTGGAGAGTTGTAACACGTCATTTCACCATTTTACTCTCTCAAGCTATTTTTATAGTGGTTGTATTGAAATAAGGAGACCTGGAGATTTGATGAAGATCACATTTTAAAAACAAATGACAAAGGTTGCCCTACCCGACTGCTTGGTGACCTCAAAGAACTTGGAGAAGAACATGGGCCACTTCTCTCTGGCGTAGTCGACCACCTCCGCCTTCACCAGGTCCGCTTTTTGTCCGGAACTCAGGAAGGTGCTCTGGCATGATTTGTGTTCATTAGAAGCTGCTGGAGGATTTATTTGTTTCATTGCTTATCATGAGTATCCCAACCTGAGCATGAGCGGTGTGGATCATCTGGACCAGTTTGGGTTCTGACTTGGCCTCCAGCAGAGAGGTCTTGATGCAGTCCTTCACTGTCTCCTTCACGTTCTCTGGGCGACTGTCTGAGCCGTGTTGGATGTACAGGTGCTTGGCAGCGAGCTCGATGATGTCGTCCTCCTGTGGAGACATGGACAGGACAAAAAAAACAAAAAAACTCAGTGTTGAGGCAAAACTTTGGAGAAATAAAGATGCATCGATCTCAAATTAATATCTAGATTCAAGAAGGATCTTTGTGCTCTGAGTGACGCCATTCTTTATTTATTTTACATTATATTTAGAATTCCTAATTGCTCTTTCTGAACCATTTGAAATGTTTGTTGCAGTTTAATTTTTACTGGTTTGACTAAGGTGGTCAAATTATTGATTTTGTCAGTTTCTTTATTATTTATTTTTCATTGGTTGTTCTCCTAACTGCACTGACTGAACATCTTAGTTGTTTTTACATGTTTGACCAAGCTTGTGATGCTATTGGTGTATTCTAGTTCTTAACCATTTAGAAAAAATTTGGAGTGTCTCATGTGTTAACCATTTTTTAAATGAACATCGTGATAGTTTTATTAATGTTTAGTTGAAGACATGGTTTAAATAACCGACGCTAAATGTCTGCGAGAGTAAAAGAAAAGCTTTGAGATGCTTCCCCTGCGTTTTTAAAATAACAGCGTCATCAGCGTACATCAAAGTATGAACAAGGATTTGGTAATGTGTTAAAGTATGGGGAAACTAAAAGTGACCCAAGGACAGACCCTTGAGGGACACCTACTGGACATTTTAAGCAGGGGGATTTCACACTGTCAACTAGGACTGAACAACAATAAAAAAAAGTCAATAATGTATATTGTGATAGACAAGTGATCAATATCAATAGATAACGTGTCTGTTAGAATATTCAATACCTTCACCAACCCAAAACTAAATTAGTAGATGATTATTTCCATAATCAATTCATCTGATTAATCTTTTCAGTCCTAGAGAAAAAAACAACAAATATGAACTTAAACCCTCATTTCTGGTTTTCTAAAAACTTACTAACAGTACACTCTGGAAAAAATGGTTAATCTCAACAAAAGCCCCAAATGAGGCCATAATATCCATGCCAATGATGAGTGTATGTAAACCTCTGACCAACTTGTGCAGACATTACAACAGAGCCCACCTTTTCGGTCTGGTACTCTCCAAACTTCAGACCGTGGATGATCTGCCTGTAGATGAGGTCAGTGCTGATCTTGTCCTCCTTGCAGTCGTGCCAGGGTGTGAAGACCTCCTTGCGGAAGATGAGACGCCATGGAGCGTGCTGCTCCTGGCCGCCCCTCCTCTTCACCTCCTGCTCACACTGGGAGATGGCGTCCATCACGTGCTCCCGGCCGCTCCCCAGGGCCCACACCTTCAGCACGAGTCACCAATAAATCAGTAACTAAAATCAATCATGCTTTATCTGCTCAGCAGTTATACAGAGGTGGAAAAAGGGATTTTAAAGTGGTGACCTCAGAAAACTTTAGCCTGTTTAGCTTAGCATAGCTTAACTTTACACAACTCTGTTGCTAGCGCCATTATGCTAACTCTATTCAACTTATCAACTTAAGGTCAAAATTATTGAACCATTTTAAACTACAAATTGAAAACTGTTTAATTATGCCTTTTTGCACATTTTTTCTTATCATTAAACATTAAATACATCAAACTGGTGATTGGATCAGAGATGGAAATTAGTCACTTGGCAAAAACTTATGTACTTATATGTAACGTAATATGTAATGCTCCATCTAAAAGAAAAACTTAAAACAATAAATTAAATATTAATGACGGTTGTAAAACAATAAAAGGAACATTTCTGGCATAAAATGCTAATCTATGTATGATATGATACTGATATTATCGTATCATACTGATTTGTATCAAACTGATTGGCAGCTCTGCTGTCCCAGATTCATTTACCTTTTCATACATGGCTACATAGAGAGAGAAGCCAAACGTGTCATTTAGCTTGATTTTGTTGGACACAAGTTGGCAGACTTCTTTGGATGTAGTTGCCGAGTCAACAGGAAGGTTAATGGATCGTCCATCCAGCAGTGCCACAGACACCAACATGGGCTTCTTTGTCTTGGTTGCCTACGAGACACCAGAGAAATGACCAGTGGAAATCAATCACACAAGTTTCTTGAAAATCCTTTAAAAATGACACAGCATTTGTAAAACAAATATGATCATATGCAAATTGATTATAGTAAACTTATCCAGAAATATGCATCTTTGAGATTATAAATGTCAAAGAAAAACAACTTAAGTGAAAGATATTTCTGGTTGGGGCTAGAGGAAAGCTCTCCACGGTGTCATTAAAAAGCAGTTTTCTGGTGCAACCACTCTCCCCTCGCTACAGGACATTTATATCAGTCGGGTCACAAAGAGAGCTAAAAACATCCTCAGAGACCGCGCTCACCCGCGGCACTCATTGTTCTCACTTCTGCCTTCCAGCGGATGTTACTGACGTAGGAAAGTGAGAACTGACAGTTTAAAAAACAGCTTTTATCCCCAGACTGTCAGGCTTTCAAACTCAAAGTAGTTTAATGAAGTTTCTAATTTTGCGCGATTTTCTATTCTTGTTTTAAATGAAATGAAAGGAAATTGTGGAGTAAAGATTTTATTGCCAAGTTTGTTTCTGAGTTAAAGAAATAAAGTTATTTCTATTTCTGTTCTTCTCACCGAGTCACAGTCATACACAACACAGGTGCACTCACCAAGCTTTTCTGAATTGTAGGGCTTTTTATTTGGTTCACATGCAACTTTGAAATTTGGAACGTTTTGAATACAATCCCCTGTTAAATATTTGAGTTTTGCACCAAAATGTGTTAAATTTTATTTCCAATCACCTTAATATAAAACTCGTAATCTACATTAAGTTGTTGATTAACTAAAAAATAAAAAAACTCATGCAAAATGATTATGATGCAAACATATTCCTTTATGAATAAAAACATAACAAAACTGTTTAAGGGAAACAATCAAATATGCTCTTAGATCTATTGTTTAAACATAATACAATTTTAAATCCTCCACAAAATAATAATTTAAAAAAAACATCAGAACCTGCAGCTCCAACCAGGCTGGCGGCTCCCCTCTGGGTCCGTTTGACATGGTGCGCCGTAGCCTCTCGGCTAAGTAGAAAGGAAAACCTCCAGGAGCAAAACGGATAAAACTTTGAAGGTACTGAGGAGGAAAAAGACAAGAGACAGTCATCAAAACATTGTTTCTCACCGGTGGTGACATTTAAAGCGGAGGTATCTAACTTTTACAACAACAAATGTTTTTCACATGTTAGTTAAAACGGTCACCATGTTGTCACTGTGTAATATGTTCCTAAAGACTGAGCTCCTTCACCTTGTCCCAGTGCTGCTGTAACAGTCTGATGAAATGCACGGTCAGAAAACAACCAATCAGGACCCAAAGGAGGGTCCTACCAGTGTCAATCAAGCTTGTGTACGCACTGTAAAATGTGCTAATGGCAGAGAAACAACTCACCATTACAGAAAAAACCGTTTGTCCACCGACGTTGGTGGACATGCTAATGTTCATGGCTAGCATTCGTGGCTACGCTATCAGGAAGAAGCGTTAGCGTAGCAGAGAGGGAGGGTGATTGACAGCGCTAAGACCCTCCTCTTGGCTCTTATTTGTTGTTCCTGACTGAGCAAAGTATTTTTGTAGATGACAGTGGGAGCACTGGGAGAAGGCAAGGAAACATGATTTTTGACAGTAGAGGTAATATATATATATATATACAGTTTCAAAGGTACATGTAAGCTGTAAGCAGTCGGCTTACTCGTGTTCCTTACTTTTAAGAAGCGCTCGCTGGGAGGAAACACGCCCAGGCAGAGGGACAGTAGGATCCACCCGCGGAAGTAGCTGTTCCTGTTGTTGTTTTCATGAAGCTGTTTGCAGATCTGACAGTAAATCTCATCTCTGTGTTGGACATACACAAACACACACACACACGCACACCCACACACACATTAGTTTTAGCAGTTCTCCAGAAGGAGCAACTACAATCAGATGTCCTGCGACGCTAAAGGCAAACAGCTGGAACCTGAGGTCAGGCCTGATGATGCCGTATCCCACAATGTAGTGGACTTTTTCAAGAGACGACAGGGGTCTGTCCAGGGTGGGCCCTTCTCCGGTCATGACGTCACTGTCCTCACTCACAGTCTGCAGTGTGGTGGGCTTGGACACCTCCGTCAGGTCATCGTTCTGAAAGAAACGGAGACGAAAACAGAAGTTATTGCGTCCATGACAACCGTCGGATGAAACGCTGCGCGGGCTTCTGGCCTCACCTCCTCCATGATGATGGAGGGCTTCCTCATGTTCGACACGGGCCGCACGTTCACACTTCCTTTACCGGGCAGGACTTTTTTGTTTCTGGACAGCAGGTCGGTGAACGTGGATCCCTTTCTCGCTCGTGGGCTGCCTTCGGGCGCGGTGTACGTCCTCAGGTTTGGAACCGTGTCGGTGGGCATCGTGGAGGGCTTCCTGTTTTTCGACAGGAGGTCTGTGAAGATCGATCCCTTTCTCTTCTGGTCAGGCTCCTCTGCGATGACGGCTGGTTCCGCCTCTTTGTTTTTCCTCAGCACTTTCTGAAAACGAGCAAATTTCAAATATTTATTTGAACATTAGCCATTTTATAGCACAACCAAGTAACTATGATACTTTCAGCTGCTGTATATCAAATAGGACTTAAAATACATTTGATTTCGTATTTTAACACCTTACAATTGGGCCTCTGTCTCTTTAAAAGCTCCTGCTATTTCTGAAACTCCGCCTTCAGGAAGTCATCACAACGTAGCTCCTCTATTAACCCTTCAACAGCGTTTTTACCAACATTTCACTGAGAAGTAGCTCCTGTAATGAGCTCAGCAGATGTGCAGTTCTACCAGGTGTTTGCTAATTGCTGCTGGCTAGTCTGAAGGAACTGAGTGGGGGAATCTCAAAGGGCTGCTCTGTGAAGCAGAAGCTTGGAAACTGCAACATTCAGTACGACTTGAGCCTCTAATAAGACGTTGCTAGGTCCAACAAGGTGTTTTGGACAGATGAATGGTTGCCACAGGATTTCTCAAACATTGATGAAAGAATCAAAGCAACACTCCAGGTATGTTTTTGATAAAATAACATTACAAAATGTTGTAAAGCTCAAAAAAGACTTAATACTGCCCCTTTAAAAGAAGAGAAAGCTTTCCAAATTCTTCGCCTTCCTGTAGGGAAACGTACCTGATCCAGGCCCACCATGTGGCTCAGACGTCTATCCTGCCTGGAGATCAGGTCCTGCGGGACGTAGCGATCCCGGATGGCGCTCCCCTGCTGAAGCCTGCTCATTCTCTTTGGCTCGGGAAGATCTCCCAGAAATCTCAAAATGATCCACCACACCGTCAGCGAAGCCTGGCAAAAACGCGACAAACTTCAGCGACGGGCAAACAGGCTGAAACAAGTGAACCGTAGACGTTTCAGAGCGGCACCATAACATCGCCTTCGTCCTCGTGGTAGAGCAGCGGCTGCTGAAGTCTCTGGCGGATGTAGGTGGGTGTGGCCGCTCCCTGGAAGTGAATGGAGGCAAATTTGGAGAACGAGTACTGATCCAGGTCTTCGTAGTCCTCCTCAGGAAGCTCGTCTTCCCCGGGAATCTCGTCAATGTCTATCTCCTCGATTATGGTCCGTTTTCCTTCGATGTTCTGTAAAAAAAAGAAAACACATGAATTGTGATCAAACGGACAAACCTCAGCTTGAGAAGAGAGCAACCACACGAGCGTCGAGAGTCGGAACCTCGAATCCGACGGGAGCCTGGCCCTCCTGCCCTCCGACCACCATGTTGGGCAGGAAGCCAAAGATGTCGTCCACCATCTCCTGGTCGCTCATGTTGGCAGCCTGCGCTCTGGCCTCCGTCTCTCTCTTCTGCCTCAGCACTTCCTCCAAGTGCTTCTGTTTGGCCAAAATGGCCCGCTGTTCTTCTTCCCTCTCTTTGGCAGAGAGGTACATCTAAAAGAACGGGAGACACAGGATCAACAAACATCGCCTCTTCCAGTTAAATTTCTAAATCCAACACAGATTGACAGGGATGGACAGTCAATATCGCTTTAAATATGCATAACGGGAGAAACATGGTGGTTCAGATCTATCATTGGGTCTTTCTGTGTCAGATGTCAGTGTTGAACCGATGCCTTCATTCGATTTTCCTTGGATACTTGGCCAGTCTTGTTAAATCCTATACATGCTAGCAAAAAGGAGTCTCCAGCAGTCAATCATGATGATTTATAAGAAGATAGCAGGTCTTGGACTGATCAACAATTAGGATTTAAATGTATGAATTAAACTATGTAAGCCTGAATATATGAAAGAAAAAAATGCTTATGAAAATAATCTATCATTTCACCCTGCAAGAAGAAAAAGCTCGGGTTCTTTAACATGAGCTTACGTCTCTCTTCATCTTTTCGATGTGTCTTCTTGCCAGCACACCTCTGGTGTGCGCCTGCAGCAGGATCACTGCGTCTCTCTTGCGGTTCCACTCCTTCCTGGCCAGGTAACCTCTGACCTGCGTCTGCAGCACCAGCGCAGCAACCCGCTGCCTCTTGTAGTTGAGGTGGATGTGACGGGAGCGGGCGATAGCCTGCAGCCTCGCGAAGCCCAGCTGCACCTGAAACCAGAGCATGACTGGAGGTTTAACGCACGAAACCTCCAGTTTCTGCTGTATGACATCGAATACGTCGGTTATTAATGATTCTTCAGAGGGAAACCCACCACTCTGTACCGCTTCCTGCCTTTGTAGCCTCTCCAGTATTTCTGAATGACGAGGGCAGCCGACCTTTTCCTCATAAATTCTTTCCTTTAGAGGAAATGAAGCAAAGTACAACTACAATTAGGCCCATCACAATAAACTTGCACAATAAATTGACCCAGTAATTTTTGCGACAAATGATGATATTGTTGCTGTGAGACATTTTCAAGCTAATAAGTGGGGGTTTTTTTTGTTTTTGACAAAATTCAAGTTTAACACTGGAATTGCAACATATTATAAATATCAAAAATAAAACACAATAATCAAAAACAATTAAAAAAAACTGAAATAAAACCACACACAACTAAAACCATAAATGAAACTCATCACAATGTTTCTGTAAAATAAAAATATTAATCATCAGAACAGAGTGCATTGAGCTCATTTTAATTTATCATGCGATTAATTATTTAATTACTTATTGTGACAGGTTAAAAAACACTAAAAACACACACATACACAAAAGAAAACCATCTGTATGGATTTCTCTCATACCTGAATTTGTATCCTCTCAGGACTTTTTGGATCAGAAGAGCTTTTACATTTAACTCCTTTATTCGCTCCAGTTCAAGCATGGTGTCATGGAAGTCCTATGAGAAAGCAGCAACGTTTTTAATATTTTTATCTATATGTATATTTAAAAAAAGAAAAGAAAAGTTTTTTTGTACTATTAAAATCACACATTCAGCTCTGGAGAACATGAAGATCCATTGAAAACCTGGTTGTTTCCCCAAATGTTGATTTCTGAACTCTTAATGAGTTAAAACATCAGCATTGTTGTTCATAAATGAATATGAACTTGTTTTCTTTGCATTATTTGAGGTTTGAAAGCACTGTATCTTTTTGTTATTTTGACCATTTCTCATTTTCTGCAAATAAATGCTACATTTTTGCTTGGAGTTTCAGAGACATGTCAGTAGTTCATAGAATAAAAGAACAATGTTCATTTTACTCAAACATATACCTATGAGGTGTACAATCAGAGAAACTGATCATTTTATGTGGTCTCTTTATTTTTTCCAGAGTTGTATTCTGGTCAATATGGCTCTCTGTTCAGGGCAACGGAGCTGAGTGGGCGCCTGGAGAAAAGTGAGAGAAAGTTTTTTTTGTCCACTGCACCAAACTTTTTTTGTATTGCTACTTTTTGAGTGTATCCAGTGAGTGAAGCCATGTGACGCAGGAGCATTGCTGATTGACAGCGTAGGACTCTGAGCTTAACTGAGGGTTTCTGAGAATTTCAAGTCTTAAGTTCATGTATCCAAAAAGAAGGCCTTAAAATGTCTTAAATCCATTTAAAAAATAATAATAAACTGGCCTCATACTGTACATCAATCACAGGTCTTGAATATTGTGGATGCAGAACTATTCAATCTCATATATTCTGTGTTTATTTTTTGCAAAATATTTTTGTCAGAGAAAAGTCTGAGTCACACACACCTTCAAAATCTTCTATGACTCCAAGCGCTTGAGGCTACGGTAACTAGCTGCTAACATACAATGGTAGCTAGCTAACTTTTTTTTACGTCTATTATGGCTAAGTGCAAACTTATCGCCAATTTATTGTCTTTTGCGTATTGCCATCACAAAACAGGTCTTAAATTTAATTCACAATGGTCTTAAAATGTCTTATTGTCTGGACAGATGTCAGGTGGATAACTTTGCACTAAACAGATTTTTTGAGATTTGTGGCCTTTAGCATTTCAATACCATCTCTAACTTACAACCACATTATATTCCACATCAATTAACAAATGTTTTTAAACCATACTGATTTAAAACTTGAAAAATATGATCCTCAGTTTACTTAAATAACTTGTTATACTAAACACATCCATCCACGCAAACTTAAGGATTCACCTTGAGGAAAATCTTTGTCTTGCCCGTCTTCCAGTCGCCTTCTCCAGCAAGGACTCTCTTACAGATGCTCTCACAGCAAGTCTCCTGGCTTTCCTGTTTCACAGAAACAAACATCCTCTTGTATTAAAAGGTGAAACGGGTCGAACGGAGAATTTCAACATGGCCCAACTCACGGTTTTGGGGTCACAGACAGAGGTCCTAAGGAGGACACGGTAGCGGTCCAGGAACTCGCTGAAGGTGTACCGGACTGGGTAGCCGGCCTTCCGGATCCTGATGGTCTCCATCATGCCGGAGTAACGTAGCTGCCGTATGCACAGCTCTCTGTCAAACAGCTAATACAAAAGATTTGTTTTACTAACAGCGAACGGGTAGGTTGACGCTGCAGAGTTGCCTTCAGGTCCAGGCCCGGCTCACCATGGGCTTCTTGAAGTCGTTGGGTTTGATGCAGCGGATGAAGTAAGGCTGACACACGGTCAGAGTCTTCATGAGGGAATCCAGGGACTGACGGAACTGCCCGGACAGAGTCGGAATGCGCTTCTTTCCCTCGGAGGGTTGCTGTGAGGCCAACAGCGAAAGTCACACACGTGAAAATGAGCTGCGTGCTAAAAGGAGCTTTGCTACTTTTGATTGGCCGTGTTTTTCTTTCTTTTTATTTACCCGCAGGCTGTTTTTGGGCGTGTTGATGATCAGTTTGGGGTTGACGCTCTTGACCACATTGGAGTTGGATGTCAGTTCGGCGTTGAAGGCCTGCTTGAGGAGTTTGTTGGTTGACGTTTCCACCAGCTGGATCAGGTCCGAACTCAGAGTGTCACGGTTCTTCTCGAGAAAACCTAGAACGTGGGATGGTAAAACCACAGTACAGGTTACACAGATATAAAACATGCAGATAGACTTTGTATCGTGCATTGACCTTTAATCCAATAACTAATAACAACATATTAAAAAAAGAATGTGCTTGTTAGACATGGTTGTCATTTTATTTCTCAAAAAGGTTTCAAGAGACACAAAACAAACATCCTGCATTGTAATTACACAAAGCAGGTTTTTCAGGACAAAAGAAATGTTTAATTTTTTACGTTGTCAAAGAATAATTATTCCTAAAATAAACCCAATAGAACAGTAGTGGTATAATTAAGTTTCTTTTGTATTTTATGAAAGTAAGTAAAAATTAAGAAACTGCAACAAAAAAATATACAGACAGACATGATGCACTAGTATAAGTTCTCTTATAGCTTATCTTGACTCCCAATGATGCATCTCATTATGTAGTAAACATGCTGTTATAGAAGTTTCAAGTTATGCAGACAAATGCTCGTATTAGCTAGCATGGCTAAAAGCAGCTAGCAGATCTCTTAGGTGGTTTTCGTATCGGTGTTGGAGACATCGCTGTGGATCATTTTTCAAAAGAATTTTCTAAGCAGTACCTTTGGAGTCATAGTAGACCACTCCTGCAAAGTGTTGGATCCCAAACTGGGTCTCAAAGTTGTTTTTGGGAGGGATGTAGACTTCGCCTTTGCTGTGAAACTGATTCAGTTTTTGGAGCATGGAGGCGTCTGTGCCCTGAAAACCGAGCCCCCCCCCAAAAAAACATTAGAGCCTTTTCAGCGTTCCGCTCGGCTACGTCCAGAGGTTTTTAGGACAGACCTTTGGGAAGTTACTCTCCTCGTCAACAAGAGCCAACACATTCATGGGCTTGTTGGCCAGCGTGTCCAGAGTGCGCTGGTTGTCCAGGTAGTCGATGTGCTGCCAGACGATGCCCTCGCGGGCGTACTCCTCCTGCTCCAGCTTGAAGACGTGTTTGACGAAGAACTGCTGCAGCTGCTCATTGGCGAAGTTGATACAGAGCTGCTCGAAGCTGCCGGAGCAACACGCACAAACGTTTTACAGGGAAGCATTTTAAAAAAATAAATGACTAAAAAAATAAAAATAAATTCACACTTGAAAAGAAAACTCCACCTCAGAAAAGAGAGCTGTGACAAGACCAATGAACAGATATAAATTCCTAAATACTAAACATTCTGGTAAAATGTGTTGCAACGGCAATTTACAGTCTGAAACAAGGAACAACAACTATAGGCAGTAAGTCAAGATGAAATAATTAAAAGCAGAACCAGAAGATATGTTTTCCTCTCCAAATAGTAAAAGAAAACTGTTAAGATCTGAACCAAATGGATTGTTTAAAAAAAAAAACATTTTGGGAAGTTCAAACATTTCTTTCCCAACTGGTGCCAGATGAGCTTCAGCTGGATGTTGCAAAAAGATCCTACACTAAAGGAAGGTAAACAATCAAAACCCTCATTTAATTTCAATAAGACAGCAGGATTTTATCTAAAGATCCAGCAGCAGCCAAACTACACCAGTCAGGGTAAACATTGACCTATTGTTGTCGAAGTTCTCAAAGCCAAAGATGTCCAGCAGGCCTATCGACTGTCGAACCGTGTCCTCATCATCGGGCGGCTTGTAAACGGCGTCATTAATTTTTGTCACCACCCAGATGAAAAGTTTGCCATAAATAGCCTGGAAAGACAAAACAACGCAAATAATTATCCTGGCAGGCTCTCCACTTAAGCACATTTCTCCAGAATATTTCCTGTAATGCAGCAGAGTTGGTAAAACTCATCTAGATGTTGACATATGACATCACACAGATACTGTCATTAAACGATCTGAGTGTCTCATCTTTATTAGGAGTTTCTGCAGAGGCACAAAGATTCAATCCGTCAAGATCATGCAAGTGGAGGAACTTCACATGGAAAAACATTGTTTCTTTTGAAGCAAAAACAGGAAGGCTAAACGCACATGGTTTAATAATGGAGGGAGAGTAAAAACCATTTGGCAAAACATTTTCATATCAGTTGGATTCAAGTTCTGCAGCCTGACTGGCAGGACTGGTTCAGAAACATTCATTTATTGGTCAGTATACAGAATTTGGTTTTTACTCAATGTACCTGGGGAGAAATATATCTAAAACGAACTTGGAAGAAAAATTATGGGCCAAAATGACGTTGGCAGCTGGTAAAAAAAAAAAAGCAAGAATAAAAGTTAAATTAGAATCCTTTACCAAAGAAGGAATGTTATGAACTCAAAAGAAATTTATGAAATGAAGAGGATTACTCTTTGAATGAGTTTTTGTCTTATTGTTATCCTTTTAACATCCTTCCTACTCCATCACATTCTAACAATATGTGTTGTGCCTTTTCAATGTATTTGCATTAGTTGGTTTCATTTTTACACTTTCGATGCGTAATTTAAAAAAGCAGATTGTTTTGAATTGCCTTTGTTTCTTGAAATGCTTCCATGTTTGGGCCATTTTGAGAAAATCCAATACTTATGTTGAAGTAAATGAGCTGCAGTCTGCTCGTGTGATGCATACTCATCTACTGAAATGGCCCAGTCAAAGTCCAGACCTAACTCCGAATGGAAATCTGTAGCAAAACTCGAAAACTGATGACTGGATTCTCATCATCCACTCTGACTGAGGCAGAAGCATTTCCTACAGGGCGCAACGTTTCTAAAGATAAAGGTCAACACTTTTACCGTTACCTTCACAACTATCCACCGCTGTGTAGTGGGTCCATAACAGAAAATCCAAATTTAGAAAAAAAACAAAAACACCCTGATGCTGCTGGCGGAGACCAGCTCCACCGGTAGGAAAACGTGCAGGAGGAAGTGGCCGTTACCTTGACAAAGGCGTCCCTGCCGTCCAGAGCCTGGTCAGAGTTCAGAGGTTTGTTGACGGTGTCCCTGGCAGTGGTGACGGTGCGCTGAGTCAGACACTTCTCCAGCGCTGTGGGATCCACCTGAGGACGCAACGACACGCGTTCAGAAAAGGTCTCGGCCTCATCGGCTGAGGAAAAACGTCACCTGCCTCCAAAAGCTGGCTGGCCATGCTGAAGTGGGAGGATTTGGCGATGTTGCAGCCCTCCAGGTTGCTCATTATGATGCCTGAAACCACGCAGAGAACTTGAGCCCAGGAGAGCGGAAAAGAGAAAAGAAAGACTCAACAGGAAGATTTTGAGAAATGCGTCATCTCCTACTTTCAAACTCCACGTTGCCCAGGTGGAGGATGGCAGCCAGCAGCTTGGAGATCTCCCAGGAGTCGGTCTCAGTGAACGTGAGGATCTTCAGGGCCGATCGGAAGTGAGCGTACTCCTTCACGTCGTCTCGTCCTTCGCAGCTGGTGCATTTGCCCTGGGAAAGAACACGCGTTATTCCCGACTCCAGATCCTTTTTTAAGCGTGCCTGAGGACGGATCAGAACCGAACCATGGTCAGGTATTTGTACTCGGCAGCCGTTCCGAGGGAAAGTATCTTCTTCTGGTCCGGAGCCATGCCCATCAGCATGTAGTAAAAGATGTGGTAGTTCCTTTCCTCGGGGGCCTGTTGGAGAACCGGAATGCTCTTTAGTCCAACACAATCCGACTCCAACCTCCTCGTTGCAGCAGGAGACCCCCACCCACCTGACGACACACTCTGGACTTCTCCAGCAGGTACTGCTCCACCCGGGCCCCCTCGATGGCCCCTCCCTTGGTGAAGCTGATGTCGATGTACTTCCCGAATCGGCTGGAGTTGTCATTGCGAACCGTTTTAGCGTTCCCGAAGGCTGAGATGAAAAAAATAAAAGATAATAAAAGAAAAAAATTGGATCAGGAGAGTGAGGGAGAGAGGGCCTGGTTTAGAGGCGTTTTCCCATCGTTCCTCCGACTGACCTTCCAGAATGGGGTTGGCCTCCAGGATCTGCTGCTCGATCCACGAGTGCTGGCCGCTGACCGCAGCCAAGAACTGCAGCATCAGCTTGGTGCTCTCGGTTTTCCCAGCTCCAGACTCTCCGCTGGTTTGAGAGGTGTCAGGAATTACTTGTTGAGTCACTCACAAATGACTGTTGTGTATATATATATTTTTTTGCCTTAACTTTAAAGTTGACTTTTGTTTTGAAAATGGAAATCTTATGATCACAAAAAAAAATCTAACCTAGTGGGGATAAAAGTGTTTGCCCTTTTGGTAATTTCTCATTTTTTTGTTATCAGTAGATGTTTCAGATCAAACTAATTTAAATTATGGCCGTCAACGTTAAGGCGTCTGATTAATCTAAAATTTTAGATTTTGTAACAATTTTGTAACAAACAGTTCATATTAAAAAAATGCCACAAAAGAAAAAAGGTGTCAAAATGAGAAGCTACAGGCACGCCTTCAGCTTTATCAATGTTTCCATCATGTAAAGGTATTTTAGATGGCAGCAACTTCTTGAATAATAAAAATAAAATTTCAGTTTAGCCTTTCCTGGAGCCCACCTGATGACACAGCACTGGTTCTTCTTGTTGCGCCTCATGTTGAAAAAGCAGGTGTCTGCGATGGCAAACACGTGGGGGGGCAGCTCGCCCAGACGCCTGTCTGTGTACTGGTGCACCTGCTCTGTGGTGTAGATGGGCAGCAGCTGGTACGGGTTCACCGCCACCAGAATGGAGCCTGTGTACGTCTGAAAATACAGAGAGAGAGAGATGTTTGTCGTTACACACAGTTTTGTGAGAGTGTTTTGTGTTTCCATGAGCATAAAGGCGTCACAGTGGAGGAAAAGCAGACAGATGACCGGCCACAGTGCTTCAGGCGTATCGTCCTCTGGGTGTAAACATCTGAGTTTCACTCAGAGACGCCCGTAAACACCAACGGCCGTCATGTGATGCAGTGGAAGATGGCGAAGCGTCTGTATGTAAATAAATATTCAGCAACATTTCAAAGTGTTTTGTATTAGAAAAAAAAGTGAACGCCTGTTTCAGATTTAATGTCTAAAACTTAATATGAATACTTGACTTTTATCAGAGCGAAAGCTTCAACTTTGACCTGTGAAGCCCTGAACTAAAGGAAACAACCAGCACTGTGTGGCACGCAGCAGACAAATGAGGCTTTGTGATCTTAGGATTTTACCTCCACCTCATGGTTTGAACTAGATAATTATATATACTGTATGAAAAGACACTTTTTTTGCTGTATGGCATTAAATGTCTGATTTTTTAAGCTCAGGTGGGGTAATTACAATTTTCTAAAAGTCAGAATAATGAGAAATGTCTTTAAACTTTAAAATAATGTAGAATCTTACAGATAATCCCTCAGTATTTGGTAGCATTCCCTTTAAACTGTATCCCTCCATCATCTACATTTTTACTTTTTTCTTTTCTTCCAAACCCACTTTTTAAAAAAAAATTATTTTGATTAAAATTAATCACTTTTAGTGACCATAGTAAATGTTGTCAACATTAAAGCTGCGGTATGCAACTCTTACGAAGAATATGCCGAAATTAAAAATCTAACCCAGCTTTATTTACGTTTCCTTTTCCTTCTTTTGGTTTCATTCCAGAGACGTTTCAGACCCAAGAACGTTCGTCTCTAGCACACAGAACCCGTCTCTTTCCTGAGCAGCATGACAATCTGGACGTTCCCAGGCTTGTTATAGTTATGTGTGTTTGTTTGAACAGATGGAAATGGGGCCTCAAGGCATTTGAAAGTGGTCAACCAAAGATCAACAAGACTCGTCTTTTAGGTTTTTTTTCGCCATGAAGTCACAAAAAGAATCAGATGTGCTTTGAAAAAACACCACAGCTGTGCCTCCAAGTAACTACAATGTTGTGAAATAACCCATCCTAGGCTTTCCCAAACTGTAGTCGATAATTTTCGTACACGTAAAGTTCTTACATTTGAAGAACAAAATTCTCTCTCTGTCAAGCAAATTGAATCATTTTGATAACACCAACTGAGCCGAGAAAAGGAAAGGTTGAATCTGATTTGACATAAGAAAAAAAGAAGCTGTCGCAATGTGTGTATATACATGTATATATATAAATAACTGATCCCTTTAAAGATTTGATGTTTTTTTTAATGCATCCCAGAGTGGCTTTGAATCACAGAAAAAATATTGCATTGATACATAAATCCTTTTTTTTAGCTTACACTGTGGCATAATTCAGATACAAGTGCATCTTCAAATGAAGCTCAAAACACTATGTTTGGGTTTTAATTCTCTGTAAGCCATAATCTTCAAAATTACATAAAATAAATGTGCAATAAATCTAAATAATGAGTTCAGCTTTCTAAATGACAAAAAGAATATGTTATCGTTTTGTACTTGAAACGATAACATTGCAGCACAATCTGACTCTTTGTATTCTAAAGTAGCAGTGTTAGGGATATATATTGTTTCTAGTTGAACGTTCAATTTCAGTGCCCGCTTAAAGCATATTTAATAAATTAGCATTGTTTTTTGATTGGTCTGATGTAACATTCTAATCTTAAATATCATGTTTCCCTCAGAAGAAAAACAACAGTGTGTGTTGAACTAATAAATATACATATATGAAATGAGTTTCACTTGGTGAGCTGAGTAATTAAAGTAAACCTAACACACTGACATGAACAGAATCTCTGGGTTTATAGCTCTCCACGCACAGCTGAGCTTCGCCGCGGTGACGCAGAAAACGCAGTATCTGACGACACTGCCTTATTAATTTCCATGGAGACGAACGAACAGCTCCGCGATAAATCCGGGGGACAAAGTCTAAGCCGAGCCGCTTCGCTCGCCAAGTCCAGTAAGTGTTTCCAGTGGCCGGTTATGGGCGTCGTAAAACTGGGTGGACTCCCGGGAACAGAAACTTACATAGATGATGCCCTCTTTGTGGCGGACCAGCAGGTTCCTGAGCAGCCCGGCCTCGTTCAGGTCGCCCAGCATTATCATGTCGTCCACACCTTTCACCGAGCTGGGGTGCATGGGGCGGATGCTGCCCTGGGTCTTCTTGTTGATTTTGTGCTCCTGCATTAAATCGGCCATTAATTAACTCAGAGAGGGATTAAATGCGGGTTTGACGGTTGGAAGTGAAGCGAACATTTTACAGGTGTGGTACCTTTCCTTCATCGTCGATGAGCTGAAGCTGCCCGGTGTCGGTAACTGTAACCTCGGCCCCGATAGGGACTCCACTGCCGGAGTCCACCCAAACGGAATCCCCCTGGTTGGAAAACGCCAAGAGTTACAGTCGACGTTTCATGATGCGTTTAAGGTTTATACAAATGTGCAGGAATAAGTGAAATTCAACAGTCGTACCTTACTTAAATGCAGCATGGTAGCAATTTAGTAAGTCTGAAAATAAAAATAAATACTTTGTTAAGCAGAAACGCTGACGAACCAATGCAGGCTCAAGCAGAACAGTTCGAGCCTGTTCGAAACAATAAGCAATGAAGTCATTTAAAAAAAAAATCCAAGAAGTATTATAAATTCGTTCTCAACACTATCAGTATTATGGCCATTGGAAATATATAAATAAAAAGTACATTTCCACCAAAAAAAAAAAAACACCCTCAAGTTTTGACGTCAGAAACTTTCGAGAGAAAAACCTTTGAAATGCACGAGTTTGAAAAATCGACAATTTGCGAGAACACAAAAAAAATCGACTTTTCAAACTCACAAACGTCCATATTTTTTGCCTAGAAAATTTTTGACTTCTCAAAATGCCAGTTTTTTGGCGTTAATATACTCTTTTATTCCTATCTACAGTGGAATACGCCGTAACCGTTTCATAAGTTTCATCTTACATAATCCTGAACGAACACATTTTAGAATAAGACACCAGTAAAACGTCACATCAAGTTCAAAGTGGTATTTTTCTAATGAGAGATTTTCCAACACCAACTATGAGCTCTTACCTGAGAACAGGTGTCCCTGTGGTCCCAGGCCTTCCTCGCACCTGAGGGATCTTTTCCTTGAATGGCTACAAAGCAGGAACTTTCCCCCCTGCATCGTCTCATTTTATGACTCTTTGACTTTGCTCCTACAATAGAGCCACCCGGCATCGCCAGCAGCTACAAAATGGGCGTCTGCTTTGTTTTTAATTATTATTATTATTATCAAAAAGGAATAATGTCTTTGTTTCAAAAATCGACAACTGAAGAGAATTCATGTTTGGTGAAAAGAAACAAAAACAAAGCTAAAAGAAATGTGAAGTGTGGCATTACAGTGTGTGGCACAATAAAGATAAGGGAGCTATTTTAATGGCTGTACAATAAATGTGCTCCGACTTCCCTGTTGAACAAAAAGCTCCACAAGATGGAGTTATAGAAAGTGCTAGAAGGAAGAAGGCAGTCCGTCCCCTTAATGCCTGGTCCATTATCACAGTTGTTGATAAATGTGTTATGATTAAAAAAAGTTTTATAAATGAAAAGGTTAATGACACTGAAGAGATAACTAGCTTGTTCCGTAATAACACTGCTAATTTAATTGGCTTCCTTCAGGCGTGGCCCGCTGATCCTGGTCCCGCTTTGCCCGGCCGGAAGGTGATTTGTTTAATAACATGGCAAAGCAAGGTTGACTCGGGTAAACCACCTGCTGAGAGCAATTACAGCCACGAGATTCAATAATTAAGCAGGGTACACTATATGAAGATGCTTCGAGTAGTCTTGTTTTTGTCTTCTAATAAACAGCTAGAATAAAGAATGGATTTTTTTTTTTAAAAAACTGATAATCTGTACCGGACAAAATTCCTTTGGGTCGCAAGAGGCCTCAAAAGTCGGAGGTTTTCTGGAGTTTAAGTTTTTAAGGTTTTTGTTTTAAAGGGACAAAATGGCGTCAGTTTGAATAACTTCCCGTGATGAATTCTACCGTGGATGTTGAGGCTGAAGCAAACTGGAAAAGATTTCGGAACCGTTTATACTCACATTTTTGTGCACCTTCACCTTAAATGCAATCGGGGTGAACTTACTCTGAACACTAGCGGAACAAGTCGGCGTGGGGCCGGGGGGCGGGGCCTATGACCGGGCCCCTCACGTGCATCGCCTGCGCTGCTGGAAACTGTTGAGGGGGTGGGGGGTACAGGTTGGGACAGTAACTTGCATACACCTTTCTGAACAGGCGAGGGCGCACTTTCTCCGTCTAAAATCAGATATTAGAGCGTCTTGAAACCATTCCTCTCCTCCCTGGCACCTCCAGACCCGGGCCCCCTTCAGGCCCTTGCCGGGGGCAGCCGCCCCCCCAGACCCCCCATAGCTCCGCGCCTGACTTCATGTTCAAAAACGAGCCCCAAAAAGCGCAACCCACGATTCATTATATTTGCAAGCAACTTTGGAAACAAAACAAGCACAAAACCGCTTATAATAATATAACTTGGCGACAGAAAAACAAAATAGTTCCTGTTTTTCCAACAACGAAATGCTTTTGCTGATATTGTCGCATATAAACGGCGGTCGCTCCGAAAGATGCGCAGAGCAAATAACATTAAATTACTAAAGAACAGTAACGCAAAGTGATTTCGTTAAGTAACTGTAATCTCCCACTTTAATGGTGTATCACAAAAACACACAAAATGAAACTTCTACAGGTATGACGATTTATATTTAAAAAAGTATGAATGTACATTCAAAGACTCTGCTTTTAATGTATATTCTAACTAAACTTTTTGTCTTGCAGGCTGACGTTTGTAAGAACGAACCAGTTAGACCAGATAGTAGAGGATAGAATAGGTTATCCTTTCTGTCTTTTACCTCTCTCTCCGTCTATCCCTCTATCTTTTCAGATATAGGTTTTAGCATAGACTGAAGATGAGGGTTCGTTCACAAGTGTTGCCACACGAAACGAAAAAGAAAGGTATAAGTGCCGAGGCCATTTTATAAAGACTTTGTCTTTAAAGCCCCATACCTTACGCCTTCCCGCAGGAATGGTGCCTGCCGTGGGCAGCCGCCCCCCAGCCCCACCTATAGCTCCGCGCCTCACTCTGAATACGACGCTCTAAGAGTTTAAAAATGTTTTTTTATATAACTGGTAGAATTGCATAAAAAAATTCTACCAATTTTTTGTTTGTTTGAGCCATGACTTGGCTCAAACACGCAGTGTATCCTTCCAGAAGCTTCCCGCCATAGTTAGCAAAGAGGTAGGCTGTTCCACCAACATACGTCCTATGATACATATGTTGGTCTCAGGGTCGCAACTACATATTATTCAGGTGGATGCGAAAGCATACATTATATATATATATATATATATATATATATATACACACCTACATATACATGAAACTCCACTGTACATTGCACATGTTGTTAAAAGTATTTTTTTAGCCAGCCAGACATCCTTAACTACAAATAACCAAGCATTTACTAAAGGAGTGGTTTTTGCATTAATAAAAAGGAATTGATTTGTTAATTTGGATTTTTTTAATATGCATTTAAAATTTTCTATTTAAAAGGCCTGAGTGGTTAAATAAAACAGAATGTGCTCATTTTATTAATCCAATTAATAATCAGAATAATTGATTATTAAACAAAGTTTGTTGCAGGCCTAGATTATGTTCTCATACTTGCAGATTTCTCCCTTTTTCTTAAAAATAAAAATGTTTGTCCATAACAACAATTATGGGCAAACATTTCAACTTAGTTTCATCAGACCAAAAAAGTCTTCACAAATTAAGGTCTTCCTCCCCAAGAGCATCATCAAACTTTTGTTGCTTTTGAAGTGATGACTTCTTCCTCTCTTAGTATCACGTCAGTCTATGTCAGTGCAGGACTACTTTAACTGTGAATGCCAGCATCTTTACATTTGTTTTGGGTGTGGAGTTGAAGCCCATATTTCACACTAAGATGTGCATGGTGCGACATTTGGACATTCCTAAGGCGTTCCTTGTACCTGTAGTCAAAATGGCCGTCCATGGATGGAGCCGCCTACATGAAGTCCACTGTCCTCTTCCTGTTGGCTTTGCTTCCCCAAGATGTCACAAAAGGAGTCCGCGTTCTTGAAGTAAGCCCCCATTTAACTAAAACATTTTTAAATTATTGATCCAAACATACAAAGAAAAACATGAATTGCTTCGACAGGTGAAAAATACTACCTAAAGTGAGTTGAATTGATTCCACAGAAGCGTAGCTTTAAGTATCTTTACTATAATTACACAGACAAAAACAATGTACAATGACTAGATATTTTCAAGCCCGCTTCATTCTGCAACTCTGCAACGGTTGCACTCTGCAGCAATGAAGCGGCGTAACACACACGCACAACACAAACTGTTTCATCAAGTACAAAAACTTGAAAAGAACCAAGTCAATGAAAAACCAATAGCACATTTACAGTGATTTACATGAAGTCAGTCTGCCGTTGTGAGAGCACAAGGCAAGTTAGTCTCTCTTCTTCTGTTTCAAACACTGCACCGTCTCAAACCAAATCAACGTCACTTCTAAACAGTGGGACATCTATTCATCTTGAAGTGGATTAAAGATGGCAGTTCGACGTTTTTAGAATTCTCACTTTCAAAACTAAGGACATTCTTTATGAGGATTTTTTTTTTTTAAACCATAAAAAATTATTTTAAACATGCCACATTAAGGTTTTTAACCCACACAAGTATTGTCATTTTGATTTGTAGATTACAACTAAACACGGGGCTGATATAAAAAAAAAAAAAAAGGGTAAATGTGTAACCATCGAATGAAATATATGTATATATAGATGTATATATATAAAAAAAATATTAGCCATAAAAAAAAAAAAATGTAGTGATTTGAAATGCGGGACAGCTTACACATTTCTACATCCAATTCTTCTACACTAACAAAATGAAGGCACAAACTGAGCACAGCCAAGATTAGTCTGAATAAACTGTTGACTAAAAGTAAAATCTGAGGAGATGGACTCAAAATTCTCTGCATCTGCATGCCAATTATCACAGATGCACAGGAAGCCATCTTTGAACTGTCCTAATGGAAGAGGCAGAAACTAATAATAAAACAAGCCTCGAGAGTCTTTAAAGTAAATCCGTCGTGGGCTTTGTTTTGTTTGTCCCCACTAACATCTCAGATTGCTTCATACTCAGTATGTTCACTGTGTCTTTAAGAGAACGCTGTCCGGGTCAGCTTCTCCGATCGCCGAAGCCTCCCCGGTTGGCTTCTCTCTCCGTCTCTCCAACCACAGGCAGTTAAGGAAGGGCGCGTGCGATTGTATGCAGCAAATCATAGCACCAGAATTCAGAACGGCTCCTTTGCCCCGCCCCCTTTACTCCTTGGAAACAGGGCGGCAGTCGTCGAGGGACGAGCGACTCACCCTCAACCTCACGCCCGTTCTTTGCGCTTCAGTTTGGACGACTTCTTGACGGTGCCGTTCTTGTTGAGCAGCTTCAGAACTTTCTCCTTGTGATCAAGAACCTTCATCATGGTGTCTCTGGCTTCGGTCACTTGGTCCATCACCAGCTTACAGCGCTGCATGTTGCCCTGGGGATGCAAAAATTTGATTTACGGTTTACATAAAGTGATTTGCTTTGGCAGCGGCTGATTAAACATTTGATTAGCTTTCAACTATTTCTGAAACATGAAACAAAAACCAACCAATAAAACCTTAAAGAGAAACCATCTTATCCCTCATCACATTACTGTAATGTGTGTAAAAAAAATTTAAATGCTGTTGCATAATGTTAAAACTTGTAAATCAAAAATGCTACCTAAGAAACTAATTATTCTATTCTGATGCTTTGTCTGCGCCGATGAAAATCCATTCACCTCGACATGCCAAATACTCAGAATGGCTCTGAACAAGCAGAATTTTTATGATTAATTCATCTAATAATTATGCCACTAGGGGGCACTTCCTTTATAAACTGTGTTGAACTTTTACATTTGTGGAGGGACTGGATTAAAATGTTTAATTCAGTAAACTGCAGGATCTATAATTTTAATAAAAAATTAATATCTAAAATAAGCATAATTTTCAATTCAAAAACCAATTTTGCTGATAAATTATTGAACAGGCATATTAATTTGTTTTTAATCTATCTAGTTTATTCAAGCACTGCATTGGTGCAAAGTGCTTTTACACCCAGTCAGTTTTCAAGTGTTTCATTCATAGAACATATTTGGAAAAAAAGAACCCATCTTTAGAATTGTTGACACTGAGATTAGCATTAGCGTCTGTGCTGCTGAAACATGCTTAGTATTGAATGCCATTTTAGGCTTGGATAGCTTCACTGATATGCTGAATCCTTTTAGCACAACTTGCATACAACAATAGTCTTTTCCAGTGTCCAATCAGTTCATTTTGTGAAGCAAAACTTAACCCCCAGTGGGGCTAGACAAGTGGTTTTGTCGTTCATTACAACAACAACAAAGAAAACCCCCACGGGGCTCTGTGATGATACAGCAAAAGTAAAAAAAAAAGCTAATTTGTACATTCTTCAACCCAAAACAAACACTAAAATAAGAGGTGTGGCAGGATTTTATGTTCCACAAAATCAGTTTCTCATGGTGTAATTCAGGGAGCTAGATAAACAGCGGTAGTTAGAGAGGCTTTACTTCCTAGCAGGATCTACATGTCTGAACAAGTCTGAGTGAAACATCCAACTGTGACTGGAAACAGAGTCCTAAATGTGACAGCTTGATTAAAAAAGGATTTTAAAATGTGTTGTGCTCTTGAAAGTCAAAAACAATTCCAAATACACTAACTGTTTAATTTGGCAGCTGATCGTCAATCAATCTCGACAACTAACAAACCCGACAAGAAATACCCCTAAGCATAAAATGCTTCTGCTGACATGTTCTGTTCTTGCTCAATATGACCATAAGCAGAAGTTTAAATGAGAATATCTCCCAAGTTGTCTGTAGTACCTGAATGAGCTCGTTGATTCGGTGCAGGTCATCATCAGATCCTGCTCTCTTCTTTGGAATAAGGCCCTCTTGGAGGGTGGAGAGACGGCTGTACACATCATGCTCCAAACTCGACTACAGACACAAACAGAGAAACAAAAATCTAACTTAAAGACCTTTTAGTTGGTTCCCTAATTATGAGTTTTGCACAATTCTAAGTAGTAGTAATAATAAAAGACTTTTGAGGACTTCCGGGAAGGCAATGGAGAAGACGGACGCATAATTTTGCTGCTCCGCCAGACCCACAATAAATAGCCTGCAAAGTAATGAAAAGTGATAAATGACTACCAAACTAAAAGGAAAGGGCTCAAGAGGGCGGAGTTCCAGTCAAAATACAGAGAAGAAAGATATGAAGGCTGGTAGAAAAGCAAACATTTAGAGGTTTGAGTATTTCAAAATATGACAGAAATGCTACAAATTTGTGTTGGAGGAACTGTAATCAGATTGGGGATCACACTCATCTTTTGGGACTGCCCAGTACTGATTCCATTCTGCCAGGGGGTTCAGACAGAAACTCTATAAATATTTAAGTTCACGTTACCACTGAATCCACTGCACTATATATTGGGTTTGACCCCAGGAGAAAATATAGGGAAAAGGGAAGTCCAGTTACTACAGATTCTTCTACTGGTTGCAAGGAAAATGATAACTCTGTCCTGGCTCAAACCTTTACCTCCCACACTTCAGCAATGGCAAGAAAGATTGAAGAATGTGTATGTAATGGAAAGGATAACGGCAAAACTTCATGTAAAAATTGAAATTTTTCTGAGCGTATAGACTCCAGCTATTTCCCACTTTGGATGGCCACACAGATAAAGATGCTATGGGTTATAAAAAGCTGTCGGTCCCCTTTGTATGTCTCTCTCTTTTGATGGAAGACATTGGATATGTGCACCTCCCTTTCATGTGAGCCCATGAGGACCCTTTTTAAGAAATGTCAATTGCTGAAATGGATTTAAATGTTTGCTGAGCCTTTTTTTTCTTCTCTTTTTTCTGTTGTAGTATGCATTTGAATGTATATACATATGCATATATGTTGGATTAACAATATTCTTAAATAAAGAATGTAAAAAAAAAAAAAGAAAGACTTTTAAAATGGTACACAAACTGTTTCCTATAACTAACATTTGGTAAAAACTATTTTATTGTTTGCATGAAATGACTAGTTTTTTTCTTTCCCCTAATTTTCTAACTCTGAAATTAAAGTTGATGAAGATGCACTTTATGAACAACTTGCTGAACAAACGTCAACAAGTGGCGGTCACTCACCAGCTGCCTGAGCTGTGCAGCACACAGGTGAATCTTCCAGCCTTGTGCCCTGCATGCCACTCCTCTCTGATTGGCCATATCCTGCAAGCTGCACTTCTTCTCTTCTGAAAGGGGAAAAAATACTGACAGTCTAAACTGGTTTCATTAAAATACATTTGAGCAGCTCAATCAGTTTTACATTTTAGTTCCTACTTAAAATGATCACGAAAATTACGTATTACAAAAAAAAAAAAAAAAAAAGAAATTTGCAATGTATTTTGTAAACACATTCGTATTGTGTTATTTTAATAAATATGATTTCGATATTATAACTAAGCAGCTCAAGAATTCTTGGATTGGGCAGACCGTCAGAAGAGGACTCACCTTTGACCCTGATGTCGCTGTACCTCTGAAAGTGGTGGTAGGCAGCCTTCCAGGGGTTACGGTAGTGCCGCAGCAGTGTGATGGGAGGACGAGGCCTGACCGGCACATATCGAACTCCTTCTTCATCTGCAAGAGAAAATTACTTTTTAAAATCTCTAATCGATCAAACACAAAACAATTAATAGAAAAAAAATAATCTTTTTTTTAAAAAAAAAAATCTAATTAATCAATAGAATAACCGATTACTTAAACCAGTGTTTCTCAACCTTTTTCGGGCCAGCGCCCCCCTAGCCCTTATCCAGGTCCCTCACCGCCCCCCACCAAAAAATTTGTAGGCTACTTTGCACTGACTATTATTTTATTATTAATGTTACTATCATTATTGTAGATGTTTTGAATCGGCACACCGATTATGTTTTTCCGTACACTTCAGCGCGCCTTACGCTCCTTCACCTCGCGCACATAACGAGGTAAATGTAGCGAGTTTTGCCCTAAACGTATCGGCGTCTGGAGGAGGGGGGTTGGGGTGGGGGCGAGCGTATGTTTCTACGCTTCTTGGTGGGGTTGTGCCGATTTATGTTTTCGCATCTACCTGAATAATGTGTAGTTGCACCCCTGCCCATGGCACTTCAACAATATTATTTTACCTTTTATCTGGAAATAGTGTCTGTTTATTTTTGCCATACAGTCCTCTGTATTAATTATTGCTCAAAAGGTCTTGCCATACCAGTTTATTCCTCCGTATTTACTTTAGTTTCTTAGTTTATTCTTGCATTTTGTTTTTCATTCATTTCCATTTAGTTTCATTTGATTAGTATTATCCTCTCTCGGTTTATTGCTATGTTCACTTTAGTTTCTTTCCTGTTGCTAGATTTATTTTATTGTTTATTGATTATCGATAATATTCATTCATCACCTGCTGCGCCGCTTAATCGTCATGTTTTTCACATCATGTGTTGATTTTTCACGGTTCAGCATCGGATTCTCTGTTTTTATGCCATAATTCGTTTGTCGCTACGTTTTGCCTGCTTCTCACGTTTCAGAATTTTGCGCAATGTACGCGGCTTTTTTTTTTTTTTTTTAACTCCCTAAGATGCAGGGCGGTCGGGAAACATATCTTTGGTGAAAAGGCAGACTGACATAAAACTTTTAAAACAACGGAAACAATTACGGCACTTGGATTATTGAAATTTTAAAGTGCTGTGTTGTTCCATCACACCCGTTTCACGTCGGACCACTTACAGCACCGGTGTTAACGCTATAAAATGAACGCTCTCTATCGTGGTATCACTCATGGAGGGATTTCTTTATTTAAATGGGTTAATTTTTCAGAGGGATACAAAGTGAAGGTATTGTGATTTTGGTAATTAAGAGCGATTTTCTGTTGTTCTTCCATGGTAGCAGGCAGCTTTCAAACGGAAATAAAACACTTTTTAATATAAATTGCTGCTTTGACATGATCACAGAACTGCCAAAACGTATGTAGCCTACATAAATACCAAAGTGAATCACAGCAGCGTCATCAGCCGGTGTAACGCTGAACTGATGCGGAACGGAGCTGCGCCATGAAGCTACAAACACTGAATAGAAGAAGAGCTGCCATCGATACCGTTGCAGCCAAGCATGATTTAATGTTACACAATACATTTTTTCCAAGTTGCTCAAAGTCTAAACTGGTATTGTTGTGGATTTAAGGTGTAAAGTTTACCTTCGATCAAACGCCCCCCAAAGGCATCCCAGCGCCCCCCTTTTGTAAAAATGTCCGCTAGCGCCCCCTGCCGGCCTCTGAACGCCCCCTGGGGGGCGGTACCGCCCACGTTGAGAACCGCTAACTTAAACAATGTTTAGTTGCAGCCTTATGTTCAGAGTGTTTTTATCAGTGGCTGTTAAAGCGTACCAACGTATTCCCGGGGAGGGGACTCCCGCCTCTCCGCCCTGCCGCTGATGGGCCTCCCGGGGGCCTTCTCTTCATCTGTGCTGTTGGTTTCCACCATCTCACTCTCCTCTGTGGAGATGACGTGCTGCTGTTTGCGGGGTTTCTTCCTGGGTGAGGCCCCGGGGACCAGCTCGGCTGCAGCCGGAGGGTTCAGCGTGTTGGCCTGGGTGGAGCCGGCCGGGGCTGAGGACAAATTCACATTGGGATCTACAGGGATGCGACATGTTTACGTGTGAATCCACGTTTCTGACACACTCTCTGATAACTGGAGGAAGAAGACGTTTCCTACCGGGCTGCGAGGTGTCCATTGGTTCCACCTCCTGCTTGATCTTGACGTCTGGGCAGGTGGAGCTGGCGGCGCAGGCCGCCGTGCTACTGGCAGCGGGCTGAGTGGGGGAGGCCACGGTGTTGGCCATCGACGCCGGAACAGGGGGGGTCACGGCCATGGCCGCTGGCAAGGAGAGAACGGTGGAGGGCTGGGAAGGAGGAACGGGCCCCGGGGTCGCCAGCATGGTGGGCATGGCCTGGGTCAGGTGCTGGGGGTTGGAGGCCTGCTGCTCCCCTCCTTGGGTAGGCAGAGCTTCGACTGCAGCCATGACTGGAGGGGCCACGGCCATGTGGACCTCTGCTTTGGGTTTGACTCTAACGACAGAAGAGAAGAGTCAACTGATAGGAATCATTTCAGAACAACAATGAGGCGACCGACACAAACAAGCAACAAGCTCACCCCGCGGGCCGGGGAGATCCTGCTCCTCTCACGCCGCCATCAATTCTACCACTGTTGGATTCACTGGGCTGGGTGGGGATCAGGGTCTTACGAACACATCTGGAAAACAAAAACAGGAAAAACAAAGTTAAAAAAAAAGGAAAAAAAAACTCCTGCTAGGAACTGCGATCTGATGCGAGCCCTCACCCTTCGGTCGCAGGTTTCTTTCGCAGGATGCTGGGTCGAGGGGATGAAACCAGGGTGGGAGCTCCTCCCACTCCTGCTCCCTGGGCGTGGGCCTGCACCATGGTAGCTACAGGCTGGGTGGCGCCAAACGTGGTGCTGATGGGACTCGCTACAAAACCGTCAGCCAGAACAACACCTGAAATCAATAAATACAGATAAATATAGACACACAGTGTTGTAGAGGTATAGACATTTTGAGACAGATTAGTATATTCAGAGGTAGCGGCACATACAGAGACATAAATGATATATAGATACTAGAGATGTGCCGATCAGGTTCTTTCCTGCCAATACCGATACCGATCACCCATGACGGCCGATAACCGATACCCATCACATTATTATTTTTTATCAAACACTACCGGTTACATTATGTGGAAAAGGAACCATGAATTCACCTTAATTTAGACAAAAACTTGGTTTTAATAACTTTTTCCAAGAAGAAAACTAAACAAAACAGGCATTCTGCAAATTGTACTGCTATCGGTAATACTATCTTTAACAGACTGATAACATATGAAGGCTCCGAAGAGGCTAAATAATGCAAAGAGCCAAAATAAAACCTCTCAACATTGCCAAAAAATTAAAGTATAAAACTTAACAGTCAAAGGCAAATACAGGATCCATTACAATAAACAATCCAGAGTTACTGAATGAAAACTTCCTGATAGCATGGCGGCTAGCTGATTACTGCTAGTTCTGAGTGGCTGTTTCTGACTGAGCGGAGTAATTATGCAGAGCAGGGAGATCGATCGATTATTTTTTTAGAGATTATCCGTCTCATGTTAGGACAGCGAAAGTTTTAATACGTATGTAAAATGTATTTTTTTTAGGTTAGATGCTGCAGCTTTAAACAGTGGTTCAGTGAGAGAGTCACTACCAGGTGGAGCAGAAGCGGCGCTCCGTCTGTCAAATATTACTACCTGTAGTAATATTTGTAGCGTAGCTACTGCTGTAGCGTAACAGCGGTTCAACAGCGAGAGCAGAACCAGCGTCTTGCATCGCAGCTCGAACACTTAAATAATTTTGCGGGTTATTTGTTTAGCTTTCTGACCATCATGCTAATCCGGGTGAGTGTTTGTAGCTGTGCGTTGCTTTACCCGTTATCTGATCCTCCATATGTCTTTTTTACTGCAGTGAGCCTCGATGTAGCCAAACTCTGTCAAGTATGGCATTGTTTTTATGTCATATTAGCGTCATTGAGTTGATGCATTTTGACCTGCTTCAATTTTCCGCCGCAACACACAAACTTCCCCATTCACTCAGTGCATCATAGTTCCACATCGCTTAGGATTTGTTGCTGCGCGTTTGCGCAGTGTGAAGGAAAGAGGAGACCAGCTGCGCAGGCAGGCTGTGAAATGAGATGGCAACAAGAGCCAATGATCGCCAATCACCGATCATGCACTTTTTCACAAAAATCGGCCGATTATGATCGGTGACCGATTGATCGGCACACCTCTAAGAGGTACACAAATATACATTGAAATTCTATTCTACATCTAAGGCTTTATCTGTCTCTGTACATCTATATCACTATATCCGTCTATAATATCTATATTGAGTTGAATAGATAGATGTATAGACAGACGAAGACAGATAAATATAGAGAAATAGATGTAGAGAGAGATATAGAGATAGAGTTATAGAATGAGATTTTAATACCATCATGGGGATTTTCATGCGTCACAGCAGCAAAGAACTAAATTGCTATAAACAACACTTATTGAAAAACAAGCTAGAAAACAACTAGAAGCTATACACCATGAAATCAGTGACACATGCATCTCCAATAAGCCCTGGTTCTGTTAAAAACTAACCACTACAATTCCAAATCAGGCAGACTCAGGTGAGCAGCTACCTGGCTTGGCTTCAGTCTGCGGCTGCTGTTGCTGCTGAGGCTGTTGCTGCTGCTGTGTGACAATTGGTGCAGGCTGAACCCCCTGCGTAGCGATTGACGCAGACGTATGTAGACCCTGAACACCGATCTGCGCGGGCTGGATGCCCTGCGCGGTAATCGGTGCGGGCTGGATGCCCTGGGTGCTGATCTGTGCTGACGGGAGGCCGATGCGATCCACCGTCATCAGCTGCATGTGGTTGAGGTGAACAGTGGTGGCCACGCCCACTCCGGCCTGAGCAGGCAGAGCCGAACTTGGAGCTTGAGGGGTGACTTTAGGAAGGAAAGGAAAAATGTGTTGCTTCATATTTTTACAAAGAAGAAATTCAACACATTATAAAGATGAATTGTTCTATTTTTGTCACATTGAAACAACCAACTTCAAAGAATTTTAAGTCATTTAAATTAGCCTTCTACCAGGACGCAGAACACAACTAAAATACACACCGTATTACACACTCAGACTTGGTTAAAGTTTGGACATAAAAAAAAAAGCTAGAACTTCAGTACCCAATTGTACAAACTGCAGAGCAGAGAGTGGTTCTACAAACTATCAGATAAGGGTGAGGTGTACAGGCAACTTTACACATGGTAATTGGTAAAAAAGTAAAACTTACTTTTAATTTCACTTAATTTTTCACTACTTATTAGTCTATCACAAAAAATAAGTAAATAAAATGCACTGAAGTTGGTGATTGGGATGTGCATCTTTAAATAAGAACAGAAAACCCAGCCGTGTAAAAGTAAAACAACACGGCTTGGCTGGACTCACCTGGATACTGGCGGATGGTGGACACAGGGCTGCTGATGGGTGTGTATGTGTGTGTCAGAGGGTATGATGAAGAGTACGCTGGAAGGAAATACTGGAGCTGTACTGGAACAGAAGGTCTGTAGACAAGGAGAAAAAAAAACATCTTCAAAAGTCAAGATGATTTGTTACACTCAGTATCCTGAACTATTCTACTGCTAAACTTTCACAGAATGCTTTGTAGTTAAGAAGTGTTTAGTATTAAAAGTGCTCAAGTCTCATGTAACCAAGGTGCCTTAACCTTTACACATGTCAAATCAAGACTAGATTTTTTAAATTATGACATTAACATATAAAAACAACAACAAAAAACTTTACCATCCACTTAAGAGCTAAAACATAACTCAAACCAAACATTTTCCTTCTCACCTGTTGTCACTTCTGGTTTCCATGGTGACGGGGTTGGGAGAGGACCTGTGGCCTGGGATGGGGATGAGGTTAGCCCTCTCTCCCGGGTACTCAGCCTGGACGCGGGATGAAGAGTGGGCGATAGGCTGTGGGACCACTTTAGCTGTTAAAGGCACAGGACGGTTACTGCAGGGCACCACGCCGACCAATCAGGACCGAGAAATTATATTCAAAACGAAAGTCGACAAACAAAAAAAGCCCAAAACAACAAAACACAGAACAGACTTACCGACGGGGATAGTGGACGTCGTCGCTGCTGTAGCGTGACAGGAGTGGGACGGCATCGTCACGGTGACGATAGTGCTACTGGTCATTTGGGTGTGAGGTACAGAACCTAAGCGTTCGGGAAACAGAAACTATTTTAGTGTGCTGCTAATAATTAAAGTTCCAACAAAGTTTACCTTCTGTGAGCCTCTGAGAAAGGCTCAACATCAGTACCTATCGTGGTCGTCGATGGCACAGTGTTAGTGGCGACTATCGGTGCCACAGTCGCTGCGGCGACAGGAGTCACAGTGCTGAAGATGGGCTTCTGGTTGAAACAGGACACATAGATTTCCTGTATAGTCATTTGCGTCATCAACACTACTTTCACCACGTGAACATGGAAGAGCACCAACCTGTGCCATGGTGTGCGGCGTCTGGGCCTTCTGGGCTCCCATGGCGGGGTGCGACGGCAGAGTGATCCGTGTGGCCGAGTCCCGTGATGTCTGAGGCCTCTGGATGCCGACGGTGGCGGGAGGGGGGTGGATGGTCAACGCCGGACGCCTGCGATGGGAAAATGCTCACATCACCATGTTCCTCACTGCAGCAGCTTATGAAGACTATCTGTTGTAAGATTATAATGTCTGCATGCAAGTGTTGATTAAAACTGATGGAAAGCAACAAATATAGATTATATCTAGAGGTCATAATGGAGGGAAGAACGACGAGTGCAGCTCTCAATCGGCCTGCCAATTTCCTTCATTTTGGGATGTCAGCTGATATTTAGGAAATCAATCAAAGTCTGAAAATCACCCACTGTCCCCTTTTGCTTTGTTGCAGGAGAGGGCCAAGAAAAGATTTTAAAACAAGGCAAAATTAAAGGCTAAAGAAATTGTTGTCCAAACTACTAATTTAGGAAAGAAAAGAAGAAAGAAAGAAAAGCTATGACATTTTCATGTGATCATTTACACACAGCTTCTTTTTCTTTTTAAAGCAGCTGAACATAAAACAAGAACATTTTATCTATATTTAAAATACAATAATTTCTGCAAGACATACCCATGGGTCACTTCAGAGTGAGTGACTGTGGGACTGATCACTGGAGACTGAGTCCTGGCAGCGGAGATGGGTGCCACCACAGTTGGGAGAACAGCTGTGGATGTTGTTACAGCGGGGCGAGACTGCACAGCACAGCATAGCAGAGAAGGAAAGTGGAACACAGAGCAGCTCGTTATCGGACCGTTTTGTTTCTGTCCTTCTCCGTCTAAGCTGTTGAACTCACCTGGATGGTCTGATGGATGATGTGCTGCACCGTGGGCTGACCAGGGCTAGCACTGGCTCCGGTGGCGGGCCGCAGGACCGTTTTGGAGCTGGACATGACAGCTGCTGCTGCCGCCCCTGCAGGGAGCACAACACATTTTAATAGAGGGATGACTAGATATCTTTATTGCTTCTTTTTCCACACCTAAATGTTCCAAATATTTTTAAATAAATCAGACAGAAATAGCAAATGTATTTAAGAAATCCATAGGGAGAACAACAGCCAACCGTCTTAAGGACACAATAAGAACCGTACCTCGAGGTAAATGGGATGGGTAGGACTGAGGAGGGACAGTGGGGGTCCTGATGATGTGAATGTTGGCTGGCATTAGGTGGTGCAGGTTGCTGGAGTGACCCTAAAGCAACATGGGAGCAGAACAGACAAATAATCAGCCAGGAAACGTCAACATCCGTAAGAGGCCAATGTACAGAGCCTGTGCACACCTGCTGACCACTGATGGTTGCCACGGGGATGGATGGGGTGGTGGGCATGGTGCTCTCTATGGTGACAGTGATGTGACTTGGCACCTTAGGTATGTGAGCCTGGTTGGTAGCGGGAGCCGGGGCGATCAGACGACTCGGAATGGGCGGTTTATGGACCGCCTGAAGGAAACCAGAGAGTTGGTCAATTTAACAAACCTGGGAGTGTTTCTGAAAAGCAGGACAGATCTGATTTGTTAACATTAAATGCATGTTTCCTGTACAATAGTTGAAGAGTTTGTTTTATGCCTAAAGCTAAAAGTGGCCTTCTCGGTTTGTGTTGGAGACATGGAAACTGTTTTAGTTATGAGTAAGACTGTTTTCCTAAAACACGGCACAAAAGTATTCATACTTTAGAAACTTTCACAGATATAAATACAAGTAACTTGACAGATTGCAGCAACTAATGGATTTTATTTAGGGATGCATCGATTCCTTAATTTTAGGTGATTGGCCGATACATGTGAAACTGATAAAGCCACCTCTGTAAAGTTCTGAAAATCAGCCACTGTTCCCTTTTGCTGTCATAAGAGAGCGCCGACTGACGGACCAGGTCACGTCTGCAACTTTTTAAACCCCCTCCGGTGACTTTTTACAGCATTTAAAAAAAAAAGAAAAAGCAACCACTAACCAATCCAGACACTTTTCCCCATGTTACTGGAGAGCATTGCTGTAAACTTTTCATTTATATTTGAGAGCACAATCTCATGTGCTGCTAAAACAAGTTTGTAGTATTTCACAGGTATTATGTAAAAAAAAATTGGGATATTGAAGGTGTATTGTGATCGTATAAAAAAAAAAAAATCATAAATAAAAATGTATTAGCCAAATCATAATCGGCAGATCTGGTTTTTAAATGTTGGTGATTGGCCAGAAAATTGCAATCGGTGCACCTAGTTTTATTGGGATTTTATGTGGTAGAGCAACATAAACAAGTGTGTATTTGTTGACGTAATAGAAAAAGGTTCTATTATTTAATTAAAGAAGAAAAACACAAGCTGTGTGGCCTACACTTGTATTCAGCTCTCTTTGTAAAGTCATATCAATAGAACTCAGTGCAACCAATTAGCTTTGAAGTGACCCAATAAATATATAGACCAGTGTGTAATTTAATCCACACAATTTAATATCTGGACATCATCCTAAGAATACCACCCACAGAAAAATAAAGCAGTGGCAGCATCATACTGTAGGAAGGCTCTTCAACAACAACTGAAAGGCAGCTGTAGTTGCTGCATTTAGAAATTATAGAAAAAGTGGGGCTTCTACACAAACACATTCAAATCAGGTGCAACTTTGCGTTGGTCTTTGAGATAAAATCGGAATACAAGAGTGACATTTGTTTAAAACTGGGACAAATAAAAGATGGTTACCTTCATTTGGCTGTCGGTGAGAACTGAAGGTTGGCCCTGTGGGAGGTGGACAGTGGGTGCAGGTAAGGTGACAGGCGTCCCAGGCTGGATGGAGACGGTCTGGGGTGCAGCTTGCGGCTGCCCATGCATCTGAACCTGCGGGTAAGGCCGGACCACCATAGTCTCCTGCTTGTCGTCTCTGAAAGCTAAGGTTGCCCCCCCTCCAGTAGAGGGAGGGTGGTCCTGCTGACCATGATCGCCCTCACGACTGCTGTCCCCCTCTCCGACAGCTCCTGTAAAAAACAGGATTCAGCACTTTAGCGGATTTCCTGAACTTAAGCTAAGCTCACTGCGATGATGATCATGCGTTACCTGGAGGGTTGGATGGCTGGTTGATAGGCACCAGGTTTGCAGGAGCAGGGATCTGAGCGGCACCGCCGCTAACCGCAGGCAGCCCGTGTCGGGGGAATTGTTGAGAGCTCATCCGACCTTCTTCTGACCTAAAAAAAAAAAAGAAAAAGAAAGGGGAAAAAACAAGTTTAGAACCACGCATTGTTTAACAAAAGTCAAATTGAAAGTAAAAATGCAATATTAAAACATGTAAGTAGCCAATTACAAGTAAAAACCCTAGAGTTTAACTGAGCGGGACAGAAAGCAGACTAATGTAAACGTTCAGGACACAATCAGTAGCAGCTGGTGAAGCCGAGGAGATAACAGCAACTCGGTAACGTTAAGTGTTAGAAGCACAGTAATGCTTTCAAAAACATGAAAAACAGGCAGCTTCTCGTCTCCTTGTTTGGTATTAAATGGTAAATATCATATGACAACACTCGTCGGTAATCATACAAGTGCTACCCAATAGTAAGTTGTTTTGATGACACATACGTAGTCTGCAGGTTCTGCATGCACAAAAACACCTAAAGGCGATCTATCTTAAGCTAAATAATCGTCTCTGTGGTCAATAGTCTTGGTTCCGTAGCCTTAAAAGTAAAACGCTACCTTGTTAGCTAGCTGCTTTTGCTAGCAGCAAGCTAACGTTCCAGACGACAACTAGAAGCCGCCTGCTTTTCAGTCTAAAGTATTAACTTCCCAGAGCCTAAAGGCGCGAATTCTACGAGCTAACCAAGCGACAATGTTTCTGAATGTGTGCGGACATTACCGTAACCGCTAAAGAACTAGGCAATGGTCGTTTTGAGGATTACAATTTTTCCATTCGTCTTTTCTTTTTTTCCCCCTAACATGTAAGCCGGAAGAACGCATAGGAACAACTTAGCTCTTTCCGCCAATCAGAGAGGGCGCTTCGACTTAATGGGCCAATCAGAACTTCAGAATTACTATACCTTAGCAAAAGCCGTTGGCTAGCTGCGAGCAAAAAATGTTACGCTCAAACAGAGCGGTCACGTGGTTTGTGGAAACTGCACCTTCTATTTATTATTCAAAAGATGACGTTTACATAAACTCGGTAAATTATTGGTTAAACACTAAAGAATTGCTTTATCAAAGTTTAAAAAATTCTAGAAAAAAAAGGGAAAAAATGTACTGTCAGTGGCTTAATGTCATTATAGACCACTGAATAGTTTAATTTTACAGAGACGTAAAATTAAATTAAGCTAATAAAAAAATGCTAACTAATTACCCTTAGTTGCTTAATTTCCTGGAACTTCAGTTCTTATAATGGTGGCTAAGCTGTTTTTCTCAAAGAAAACATATTTTATGGATTCTGACACTGCTCTTCCAATCTAAATCATACCAATATGGTCAGAGCATGTGCAGATGTCACATGCCTCATAAAGTCATATTTTATCCAATCCCTGTGCGCTTGCCTGAGCCAGTAGCCAATGGGAAGCACAAACTCATGAATATTGATGAACACTGCTATCTAACCCGCCAAAAGAGAATCTTGGGGCTTGGTACAGTAGTAAGGGCAATAACACAGCCTACCATTAGAGGGCAGCAGAGATTCGTAAAACTAAACAAGTTTTCATTCAGAGTAAAACCTCCGACAGATCAAGTGTAGTTCATGGGAGAACACGTGCAAGAAGTATTTTAGAGGACGTTATATTAATTTGTCAATATTATGCCTTTCAGAGGTAACATACCAATTTGTAACATACCAATTTATGGTATGTTACCTCTGAAAGGCCTCAACAACAACTACAATGGGATATCTCACTATGAATTTTGTGATCATCTTTATCGCCTTAAGAAATTATTTTCCTAGAGCATGGGGTGTAAATACCACAGTTTCATTCACATTACACAAACACTTTTGCTTTAAAGGAAATAAGAAAAATCTGAAGAAAATGAATGTTTGCATGATATTCATTGACTGAACAGTGAATTCTACCTTGGTTGTAGCGCAACTTCCTGTTAGGACTTACACCATTATATTTGTTATTACAAAAGGTTAAACTTTTGAACTAAAGGTGCATCTTTATATGACATAAAATCCAGAGCACCTTGGATGTATTTCTTCCCTTCTTAAAAGTGTAATGTCTGTATCTTGCGTGACATAACCTCCAAAATTATGTCTAGAAAATGAGTTTATTTGTTGGACTCTTCTAGCTTTGACAAACTGTGTCTTAGAAATCTTCTCCATTTTAAAAATGTATCACATTTCCTCTAATATCAACAAAAGCTCACCTTCATAATAACAGTGCGTGAACACTACAGCTAGCTCGTAGCCTCTGAAGACTTGTTAGGCAGGTCATCATCAAGTACACCTGGGCCATAAAAGATTATATAAACCAATCCTGCATGCTGAGGCCTGCCAAATAAATTCTTGAGTCTCGCGCACGCACTAGCTGACCTGCACCTGTCGGTATGTTGCTTCAACTCCGGAACATGTGAAACCCTCACGACAGTCATTCTTTGGATTTTATTGCCAGCTAGTTAAGAAAATGATGAGGGCTGGCATGAGCGTCAGATTCCGCGCATGCCGTTAGCACTGAGAGGTGAAGAGTGAATGTGCGCAAGAACAAAGACGGCGCATTGCTTTCGGGTCTCGAGAGGATTTCTGAGCCGTACACCCATGTTGTGGTTGAAGTCTTTTATCTGTGGCTCTAACGGTTTCTTCTCGCCGCAAAAAGCAAAAACGCCAAGTATTTTTGGTCTAGTTTCTATGTGAAATATCTTAGTACACTTGAAATAATAAAAAAAGACGTAACTTACAAGTAATTCTTCAGCACGATATAGGAGCTTCGTAGAAGTCAAAAGTTGGTAACACTTTATTTGAAGCGTTGTGCGTAAGACTGACAAGACACTGTCATAAACATGACATAACACCTGTTATGAACATAAAGGAGTCTTTATGAATGTTTATGACTGTTGTCATGAAGTGTCATTCGATAAGTAATGACACTTTTAATGCAAAGTTGCTTTAAAAGTTCATTAAAAGTGCCAACTTTGTATTAAAGTGTATACATTTACCAAACAATGCAAAGTTGGCACTTTTAAAGCAACTTTTAAAGCAACTTTGCATTAATAGTGTCATAATTTACAGAATGACACTTCATGACAACTGTCATGAAAGACTCCTTCATGCTCGTAACAGATGTTATGTCATGTTTATGACAGTATCTCTTCAGTCAGTTAATCAATAATTCCCTAATCTTACCATACCATACCAACTTTTCTTATAAAGCACTTTAAAACAATCACTGCTGATACAAAGTGCTGTACATTAAAACACAACATAACAATAAAAAAAATGAAATAAAAACTCTTACACATTAAAAACAAACAAACATAATTTAAAACTAGATCCCGCTGGAGTTGAAAGCCAAGTAAAATAGATGGGTTTTAAGACGAGCTTTAAAATCTTAAAATCTTGATATAAATGTACTAGTTCCTCTATGAATCAGTACTTTTAAAATAGAAAAAATGTCCTGTTGGAAGTGAAATAATCCTCCAATGAAACTGATACTAGAGCAGAAAATTATAATAGTCAAAATGGGAGGTGACGAGGCCATCGGTGTCATCTGTCAGTGAAACTGGCAGAAGATGGAGCCAAGAGGGAGGAGATGAATAAAGAAGAAGAGAAAGGTGTTCTCTAACAACCCCCCTCCCCTGCCGAGGCCTTTACAGGACAGCTGGATCTCATACCATCACTGAATTACACACAGAGGGGCGCAGTTTAACAACTACTGCGATAAGGTCACGTTTGATGGTAATGTGTTGCAACTGGATTTTATTTAGAGGTGCGAAACTAAAAGGGCAGAATTAAAACCTCTCAGATTCTCATTTGCGCTTTTCACCCTTTCTCCTTCCGCGTCACAGTCACGCACAACTTTGCGTTGGATTTTCACATTGAATCCACGAGTGAAAGTTTTTAGAGGAGAAAAAGTGACAAAATGTCACAAAAATGTCCCGAAGTTCAAGGTGGGATGATTACATCTACTATGTGCTATTCATACAGCCTGGAGGTGCTAGTCTGCGCTTCTCCAGACGCCGATGCGTTGACTCATTCTGCGCTCCGGATGATTCCCTGGGAACCACAGATCACAGGCTGCAATTCTTCAGTGACAGCTGAACTCTGCTCCAGGTTTACATTGTGTGAATGACTTTATAAACAGAGGAACCACGCAGTAAAGATGAGGAATCACATTTAAACCTCAAAATGAAGAATGAAGAAAGTCATTGTGGAGAAACAGGAGAGGATTTAAAAATAAATAAAGCAGTTATAGACAGAAAAAAAAAAGTTAACCACACTTCTGTATTTAGATTTTGATTTAGTTTGAATTTCCCTACTGTAAGGGCAATTCTTCATCAGGGACAAAGATGGGTAAAACTACATACTAGGTGATCTTGAAAGTCTTGGATGGAATTTCAGATCCAAGAAGGAAAACGAAACCCTACCGCCTGAAATATTCTGGCTGAGATCACAGCAGATTTATGTGGTAGAATGGCCCAGTCAAAGTCTAGACATGCATTCATTTGACCGTATGTGGCATAACTGATAACCATATGATTTAACTGAAATTGCAAAATGTTAAATCTCTGCAAATTGGAAGAAACGTACACTAAAAAATCACTTGGAGGAAAAATTGTGTGGAAGACGGTTTAACAGTAACAACAACAAAAAAGACCCAGTTGGGCTCAGCGTGAGTGCATGTGGAACTTTTCAACATTTTATTATAAATGTTCCATTCAAAACCATGGATTATTTTACTTTCACTTCCCAATTATGCCTTAACCCATGGGTGTCAAACTCATTTTCATTTTGAGTTATCAAAAATCTGAATGTTCTTAAAGGTCCGGGTGTGTTAGAATGTACTGATTAAACTATTAAAACATCAATCAGTAGATGTTTGTTTCAGCATTCAATAAGTGTTTCTTAAAATTAAATAATCACTGGTCAGTCCCTCTGGGATTTTTTGATTGTTTTTGTGGGGTTTGTGCTATCAAAATAACAGATGTTGGGGTGCTAATGTAGAAATATTTGTAAGGAATTTTTGCGATATTTACACTAATGTATGATGTTAAATGTGATTTTTTTTATTTTTATTAATCACCATATCAAACATAGACTGTACCTTGACATCAAGTAAGGCTGAGGCAGCAGTCACTTGAACCCGATGTTTTTGATCAATTTTGAGAAAAAACTGCAATAAAATCAGAAATAATTTGAAGATCTGTTGAGTTTGTGTGAAATTTGTGGAATTGTGAAAAACTGGAGGGACTTGTTGATGTAATTTGAAGTCTGTACCACATAACGAGCTGTGGTGAGCCAGATTTGGCCCTCGGACCCTGAGTTTGACACATGTGCTTCAAGCTGTGTTGGACTTACACATATTAGTGGTTTGTGGCCTCTTGCTATGGTGACCGACTGAGAAACGAGATGCAAACACATGAATGATTCAAACTCCAAATCACAGGTACAAAAAAATTATCTGTTTTATTGCAATTGCAATAAAATAGAAGCAAAAATATAAATAAATAAATAAATACAATGGTGCAATTTTTTGTTAGAGTTCTGCTGCATTTGATTGATTTTTTTGTGTTGTGGAGTTTGCATCGTCAATGTATTTGCAGCACAGCTTTAGCTTGTAGATGTGACACTGAGCTGGGACTGGTCAATTACCAGTTATCAAACCATCCCAGCATGCGAGTATTTTGAATAGGAGTGAACAACTAAGAAAACACACACACACAAAAAAGACACCAGTCCTAACGGCAATAAACAGTTTATATATCCTCTTGTAATCTTAACACAGATGAATCATAAAACTTATTTCCAACTCGATAGGCCTTAACCACACCCCATGCAGGTGGGATCCTCTTCCTGCTAAACCACCAATCGCGCTCACCAAAGCTGCAACTAAAGCAAAGTAAAAATAACTGCTGCGAGTATTAACCTTTTTATGAGATATTTTCATTTTTTCTCAGCATACTAAAATTAGAACAGTGCCCTGACTTATGTGGAAAAGCTCAGGGGGTGTGGAACATTCCAAGACTGCTGTAGGCAGGAAGTTTTGGAATCTCTAAGGATATCAAGGCCAAACAAAGCGCCGCAGTTATTTTTCCAAATATTTCCTTTTTTTTGTGGAAAGTTTGCTCAATAGCTTTGTAAAGTTGTCAGATCATTTGTTAACCAACTGTTCCCTGAATTTTCCCCAGACAAATACATCTAGTTTGACATAAACCGACCATTAACTTGAATCTGAAAAAAAAAAATGTGGACAAAATAGGAGGACATTAAAGGTGCACTATGTAACTTTAAGAAAAAAATATATTTTTCACAAATTTATTGAAGCTTTCACTATGCCATGGCTTATAAATGTCCAAATGTCACTGCTCATTACCCCCCAGTTCCCTCCTCCCCTTTGCTCTCTGCTACACTGCAGTTAGCACAGCCTATCATGAATGCCTAGGGTTAGCTAGCATGACCACCTTTGACAGCGGATGAACGTTAAATTGAAATCCGTTACCAGTTCAAACTTGAGAGGAAGGAAAAGTGGTTGAAAAATGTCAAATCAGACGATTTTTAGTTAAATTTTGCCATAAGCACATTTAGCAGCCAGTACACAATATTGATTGACAGCACTAAGACCCTCCTCCTGGCTCTGACTGGTTGCAGGGAATAGGTGGAGGAAATTGATCTTTTCACAGATTATGTGTCATAACATACATGGTGACAATTTTATAACAAATATAATATATAACTGTTTATATATTATAAACAGTTATATATTTTGTCTGAACAGTTTTTTTGTCTGAATTATATATATATATATATATAATTCAGACAAAAAAAAATTGACATCTGTTCCTGATCTACTCGCTGAGTGCTGAGGTCAGGTGAGTACCACTCACACTTGCCAGGGGTCAGAATGATGAAATAACAGAGTGATGAAATAATGATGATGAATGTATTTAGCCCCCACAGCAATCCCAGCACTCCAAGCAGGAATACAGATGTGTGTGGAATGTATACATGTCCGTTGATTTCATTTTCATCCCTGCCTGGATGACGACGAGATTCCTTCAGGAATCAATCTCCCTTTATCAAAGTGGTTCAGATATGGCTGTTTCTGGAGTCCCGTAATCCTACCCTTTCCCCTGTTGCCCCCCACCCCCCACCCCCCCGCACCGGACCCCCTCACACACACACACACACACGCACGCACGCACACACATGCACACACATGCACACACACACACACAACACACACGCATACACACTCCCTAACACCCCCATCCACTTGTCAAGTCACTCCATGCAGTTTGGCGGAGGGTACTGACATAAGAAGACGAACAGAATATATCCGAAATGTGATCCCCGCCAACAGACGGGACCAAAAATAAGGGTAAATCACAGACAGTGTGGTGCCACATGTGTCCCAGCTGAAAATGGAATTCAACAGATGGAGATTTACTATTGAAGCTTTTTTTTTTTCCTCAGCTGAGAAAAGTGGCACTTGACTACAAAAAAAAAAAAAAAAGACACCCGCAGGAGAATGTTCGGCATCCGTGGAATGTTATTTCAAGCTCACTTGGGGAACAAGGAAGGCCAAAATATTTACACAGAGAGTCAAAGTCTACAGAGAACATTTCAGAAGGAAAACGTTCGTGGAAATGTACTAGAACAGCCAAACGTGTAGCTGTATACCAACGGTGAGATGGTGGTCTCCTAAAGATTGCACTCAATTGCATCACATGGAAAGAGATGATGTGTTAAGTTGTGTCAAGTTTATTTGTGTAGCACATTTCAGCGACAAGGCAGTCCAAGTAATTTATGCCATAAAAACACAGCAACCAATCAACAAACAAGCAACAAACATGACATTTTTTCAAAAGTCATGAAGCAAATATATCGATCAATGTTCCAGTTGTAAATCAGAGGCAACTCTAAACAGGTGAGTTTTAAAGCCTTGATTTAAAGGAGGTCTGTGTTTCGACTGTTTTGCAGTTTTCTGGAAGTTTGTCCTGGATTTATGGAGCGTACAAATCTGAGCACTGCTTCTCCATGTTTAGTTCTGGATCTTGGGATGCAGAGTAGACCCAGTAAATCAAGCTCCATACAAGTAATTTAAAAATGTTTTCTCATTCTGCCACTGGAAACTTGATTTTAAAAGAAACTTTTTTAGACATTTGGAATACTCCATTACACATGCACACAATCTCAGCATATGTCAATGACAAGATCATGCAGAAAACAGCCAAGCGCAGATGAGAAGACAATATGAACTGGATCAGATGTAAACGTTAAGCTTGCATTAAGTCTCCTGTTAGTTAAGAGAAAAAGAACTATAAAAAAAATAATCAAACCAGAAAATCAAAACAGGTTATTTTTGCAAGCAATGTTCAGTTCAGTACTGTTCCATCTCCAGCTATCAATGGGGAAAAGGCGGAGTACACCCTGGACAGGTGACCAGTCCTTACCAGAGGACAAACAACCATGCACTCCTGAATAAATTCTGAAGTGAGGAGAAGAAATGACAAGTCTTTGCAATTTGTCCTGCTAAATCACAAATAGGTTACAAATGGACTTTAAAAATTTAAAATGAAGAAACAGGATTTGGCAAATTATTCAAAGCCGCCTTTAAATTCAAACTGGCTGTTAGCCGTCTTGTCAAACGTCAAAGTCAATAAGCAAATATAAGAGCATAAATCTGGTTTTCGTGTGATTTTCTGACATGTGTTCAAACAGAAAAGCTTTTCTAGCTTTTCTGGACTCTTTTATGGCTGAAAAAGTTTCATCCCGTTCTGTGCCAAAGTTCTTTTAATAACAGAATTTCTAAAACCTGCTGAATCTTTGGCATGTCCTCATATTATGCAAAGACCACATAATTCAAATCAAGTCCTGAAAAACCAGGAAACATGCTGAACAAGTGGGACATCGACCACTGTAGACTGGGCACAACCAGGTACTAAATATTGGGTACAATGGGACAGGTACAAGCCAAAAGTCAGCACAGATGCAAAAATAGTAGAGGTGTGCCGATCGATCGGTCACCGATCATAATCGGCAATCGTGAAAAAGTGCATGATCGGCGATCATTGGCTCTTGTTGCCGATACCGATCACCTGCTTCTCATTTCGCAGCCTGCCTGCGCAGCTGGTCTCCTCTTTCCTTCACACTGAGCAAACGCACAGCAACAAATCCTAAGCAATGTGGAACTATGACACACTGAGTGACTGGGGAAGTTTGCGTGTTGCGGCGGAAAATTGAAGCACGTCAAAATGCATCAACACAACGAAGCTAATACACATAAAAACAATGACATACTTGACAGAGTTTGGCTACATCGAGGCTCACTGCAGTAAAAAAGACATATGGAGGATCAGATAGCAGGTAAAGCAGCGCACATCTACAAACACTCACCCGGATTAGCATGACGGTCAGAAAGCCAAACAAATAACCCGCAAAATTATTTAAGTCTTCGAGCTGCGATGTAAGACGCTGGTTGTGCTCTCGCTGTTGAACCGCTGCTACGCTACAGGTAGTAATATTTGACAGACGGAGCGCCGCTTCTGCTCCACCTGGTAGTGACTCTCACACTGAACCACTGTTTAAAGCTGCAGCATCTAACCTAAAAAAATTAATTTTATATACGTATTAAAACTTTTGCTGTCCTAACATGAGACAGATAATCGCTGAAAAAATAATCGATCTCCTCCCTGCTCTGCATAATTACTCCGCTCAGTCAGAAACAGCCAATCAGAACTAGTAGTAATCAGCTAGCCGCCATGCTATCAGGAAGTTTTCATTCAATAACTCAGGATTGTTTATTGTAATGGATCCTGTATTTGCCTTTGACTGTTAAGTTTTATACTTGAATTTTTTGGCAATGTTGAGAGGTTTTATTTTGGCTCTTTGCATTATTTAGCCTCTTCAGAGCCTTCATATGTTATCAGTCTGTTAAAGATAGTATTACCGATAGCAGTACAATTTGCAGAATACCTGTTTTGTTTAGTTTTCTTCTTGGAAAAAGTTATTAAAACCAAGTTTTTGTCTAAATTAAGGTGAATTCATGGTTCCTTTTTCCACATAATGTAACCGGTAGTGTTTATGATAAAAAATAAAAAATAATAATTATGTGATCGGTATCGGTGTCGGTATTGGTGATCGGTATCGGCCCTCATGGGTGATCGGTATCGGCAGGAAAAATCCTGATCGGCACATCTCTAAAAAATAGTCCTACTATCAAACCAGGTTTGGCCTACAGGTACACATTTAGGAATGTGTATGGATATGTTTCACAAGTAGAATTGATAACTTCTATCGTTTTATTATCATAAAGACTCCACTAAGATGAACTGTAGGGATTTGTTTTTGTCTTTCTCTCATTGCACCGCAGTGTCCAGTAATAACGTCAAAGAATGAACAGCTGTCCAGTTAATCAGAGACCATCTTCTTCATTCATGAATGGCTCCTTTAATGGTAAAAACGCACAGAGCCGGTGGTTAGACAGTGTTTAGGGGCATGGTTAATTTTAAAGGCACATGACACCTAAAATATGCCACTCGTTAAGGAAATTTCTTGGTGGAAATAGTCACTCTAATTTTAGGGGGAGGAGGGATGTCATTCCTCAGCTCTTAAATTCTTCTCTGTTTGTTTATGGGTGTCCATTCTATGCTGACAGATGCCAGCAGGATGAGGATATTCCAGAACAATCAGCTGTGTAAGAAAACTGAAACGAGGTTAACTGTGAAAATAAGGTGTCAGGCACCAACAGGAAGCTGGATGGTTTGGAAGCAGAGCAAAAGGATGTACTGTTACGGTTAAGAAACACCTCCATCGAATTTGCACCAACTACATCTTTTTCGCAATATCAGACATATGTAATGTCACTTTTTAAAACAAAAACAAACATTAAGAATTGTGTTAATTATGCTAGCTGAGAAAAGTTGAAACCAGACATGTACATACAGTACATAAATAGACATTTAGGCATTTTTCCCTCACTGTCCAAAGGTAAATCAGACCAATTTTTGTTTTAGTTTGTTTAGAATTACCAAAATTTATTTCTATTTTTTTCAGAGATTTTTTTTGTAACTTCTCAAATTCAACCCAAGTCATGCATTTTAAAAGATACTGATCAAATGTATGTAAACGTTTGAATTTGAGAAAAGTAGCTAATCTCTAAAATAAAATAAATAAATAAAATAAAATAAATGGTTGAGCTAAGTTTTCTGGCATTTAGCAAATAGAAATAATTTTGGTAATTTGTACTAAGCTAAAACATGAAACGTTTGACCTGATTTTACATCAAGTAGGACTGAAAAAAATATATGTACATCGGGTCGGGCGCCGATTTATGTTTTCGCATCCACCTGAATAATATGTAGTTGCGCCACTGTTGGGGCGCTATACCCCCCCACCGCCAGGCAGCACCGTGCTACAGATCCGTGCTACAGGCTACGGCTCGGAGCCGGGCTGCTGAAGTAGAGCCGGTGGTGGAAAAGGGACATTACATTTTATTCACAAACAATTCTATGTTGTTAGTTGGGAGCATACACACGAATAAAACGTAAATACGTCTGTAGTTGAAGGGCCCATTTCCGCCTCCTTCTCTGCAGTCCGCTCCAACTCACGTGACATGATGTTCGAGCTTCAGTCTGTCATGTCACCTTGCTGACGTCAGCTGCCTTGGGCCTATGCAACACACCAGTGACGTGGCTAGATAAGTAAACTGTCATGTGACGTCACAGATGGGTTGTATATATATCTATATATATATATACGTAAGATCTGTTATTTGTATTCATCTTCATTCGCATAGTATCATTATTGGACGTTCGAGAAATTTTACAATGAGTTACTTTGTGAGATTTTCTAATTGGATTGGAGCTGGACTGGGGATCAACAATCTAGGACCAAGAAAACAAGCCCAGAACTACAACACAGAGGCATTTACATATAACACAACCCTCAAAAAAGCGGGAATAATTCCAAATTACAACCTGGTTGAAAAAACAAGAAGATTTTGTACAGGAGTGCCATTGTCTGGCGTTGAACTTTTAAAAGCTTTGCATTTACCAACTGAAATGAAATCCTGTTCAACTCAAACGCCCCGCAATGTTTTTAGATATGGTAATATGCCTCTCTTCCGACTTCCAGATTTTGATGAAGTGAGGAGGCCTAGAAGCTGTTGAGGCTTCTAGGCCTCAACATGTAAGGTAAAGTAAAGTAAGTAAGGTCAGATAATTTTATTTATATAACATATTTTCTGCAACAAGGCAATTCAAAGTGGTTTACATGAGTTAAAATGAAATACAAACAAAACTAGAAAAATAGCTGTTCCTAGCGAAACAGCCGTGAGAATGCATATTTGCAGAATGATTGCTGCAGAAATGCCAGAAAAAGTGGAGTAACGCTTAAGAAGTAGAAGAAAGCAGAAGAAATAGAAATAGTTGAAACAGTTGAACAGTGAGACAAATAAAAAAAAGCATAAATTTAGTAGAAGGAGAAATTAGTACACAACCAGAAATATTTGAAGAAGTGAAACATAGCAAAACAAAGCAAAAAGGAGCAAAAGAAGGATATTTGCAGAATGATTGATGGAGAAATACAAGAAACATGAAAACAAAGATTAAGATGTAGAAAAATCAGAACGTTACAGTCATACATTGTAGAAAACGTTTATGTACTAAAATTTAGAAGAATTCAGCAGAAGAAGCAGGAGTTTGTGTGCAACCTGAATTATTTGAAAAAGTCAAAAAGTGAAACAGAGGTTAAGAAAACGCATAATTATCACAGGAAGTGGAAATTAGTACAAAACCAGAAATCATTGAAACAGTTGAACAGTGAAACAGCAAAATACATAAACTAGCAGAAGCAGAAATTAGTTCAACGCCAGAAATGGTCGAAACAATTAAACAGTGTAACAGCAAAAAGCATAAACTAGCAGAAGGAGAAATAGTACAAAACCAGAAATAATTGAAGTGAAATATAGCAAACCTAAAAGCATAAAGGAGCAGAAGAAGCAGAACATTTTGATATATGAATTGCTAAAATTTATTAAAAATTGCAGAAGACCTTAGCAGAGAGTAAGATCAGTAGAAATAGAAGGCATACAGAAAAGTAGACAAGCAGAATGAATAGAAACAGATAGAAACAGAGCGCAAGAGAAATACATTGAAGGAATTGGAGAAGGTGTGAAAAGCATCAATAAGCAGAAGCAGAAATTAGTACAATGCCAGAAATGGTTGAAACAATTAAACAGTGAAACAGTAAAAACAAAAACTAGCAGAAGCAGAAATTAGTACAACGCCAGAAATAGTTGAAACAATTAAACAGGGAAATAATAAAAAGCATAAATTAGCAGAAGCAGAAATTAGTACAAAGCCAGAAATGGTTGAAACAATTAAACAGTGAAACAGTAAAAACAAAAATTAGCAGAAGCAGAAATTAGTACAACGCCAGAAATAGTTGAAACAATTAAACAGGAGGGAAATAATAAAAAGCATAAATTAGCAGAAGCAGAAATTAGTACAAAGCCAGAAATGGTTGAAACAATTAAACAGTGAAACAGTAAAAACAAAAACTAGCAGAAGCAGAAATTAGTACAAAGCCAGAAATAGTTGAAGAAGTGAAACATAGCAAAACCAAAAGCATAAAGGATCAAAGGAAGTAGAAGATTTTGATATATGAATTGCTAAAATTGATTAGATTGCGGGGCTGCACAGTGGCGCAGTTGGTAGAGCTGTTGCCTTGCAGCAAGAAGGTTCTGGGTTCAATTCCCAGCACCGGTCCTTCTGCATGGAGTTTGCATGTTCTCCCTGTGCATGCGTGGGTTTTCTCCGGGTACTCCGGTTTCCTCCCACAGTCCAAAAACATGACTGTCAGGTTAATTGGTCTGTATAAATTGTCCCTAGGTGTGACTGTGTGTGCGTGCATGGTTGTGTGTCTCTGTGTTGCTCTGCGACAGACTGGTGATCTGTCCAGGGTGACCCCACCTCTTGCCCGGAATGTTAGCTGGAGAGGCACCAGCAACCCTCCCAACCCCACTAAGGGACAAGGGTGTCAAGAAAATGGATATATATATATATAGTCAGCTGTTGCCTACCTGTGTGGTATACATATTTTTTCATTATTATATTTTTTTATAATGTATTATAATGTTCTGTTAGGAGAACTAAGCACCAGATAAACTATTTGCTCTGAACATTGATTTATTAAAGTTGAACAATACCAGGGCAGCACATAATATAATAAAGTCAACACTTTTAGTCCTTAATCAACAACCCCCTCCCTCTCAAAAGTGTAACCAGAAAATGCCTCCTAACTTAAAGGAACAGTGACAGTACAACAGCACTAATGAACATTTAACAATAAATTTAGATAATAATTATAGATTAATTATCTAAATAATTAATCATTACAGTATACACATAAAACATACATATTTAAACAAGTGCTTGTTTTAACAGTGTTGCTGTGAAACATTGAAATTTGATACCTGGAACACCAGTATAACATAAACTGATATAAACACATGGCCATGAGCCAAAAGTGTATCTACCCCTCATTAAAACATAACACCTAAAAGATTTTCCACAGGGCCTAAAGTAGTACGTGGGAACCACAGAGCTCTGTTAGGTTAAAGCTCATCTTCTGAAGTTGGGATATTTTTCCTCCAACAGGTTACAGAGGAATCACCTCAAACCAGATGTTGGACTGGATTTTATTTCACTGTCATTTGTGAATGCTAGCTTCTCATTTTCAACAGTGGAGCTATAAAGGTTGAAAAAGGTTATTATTTTGGAGAAAGTATCATCAGCATCAATATTTCCACGAAATAAGAGGCCAATTATGAGGCCAATTATGCGCCGATTTATGTTTTCGCATCCACCTGAATAATGTATAGTTGCGCCACTGACTAACAACTAAGTAAGAAGAGTTACACTGGTGTGCAGTTGAAACTAGAACATTTCTGAAGAAATTTAGTATAAAGTGTGCCCGTCAGAGGTGGGGACTCGAGTCACATGACTTGGACTCGAGTCAGACTCGAGTCGTTAAAATCACGACTTGAGACTTGACTCGAAAAAATGCTCAAAGACTCGGACTTGACTTTGACTTTCATGCCATTGACTTGGGACTACATAAAATAAATATTTAAATATTTAAATACATTTAAATAAATAATGATTAATGCTAAATAATATGTATGTATGTATGTATGTATGTATGTATGTGTGTGTGTGTGTGTGTGTGTGTGTGTGTGTGTGTGTGTGTGTATGTATGTATGTATGTATGTATGTATGTATGTATGTATGTATGTATGTATGTATGTATGTATGTATGTATGTATGTATGTGTAGCTGCAGCTCAACCAATCAAATTAACAGGATTTGGACATTTAAAAAAACGCGGCGACGCTGTAGAGCTCAGGGAACGAAAGACGAAATAACCGCTCGAATATGCTTCCGCGAGTAATAACTTTTGGCTACTTAGGTTATGAAATTTCGAATAAAAAACGAACTGCAACTTGTAAAACATGCAAGAAGAGAATATCGGATGGAGATGCCACGACGTCCAACTTTGTGACGCTTCACAAAGATCGGTAGGTGGCACTTTTCTTTTGCTGTAAGACGGTTGACTTTAGCTAACTTCGTGTTAGCATGTGAACTCCGGGTTAAATTGGTGATGATTTACCATAAATCCGGTCCTTCAAATGCCTCCACAAATAATGTGCACCGTGTTATTAGCTCAGGAAGCCGGTGGATAGTGAGCGGGGCTCCGGAACAGAAAGCAGATTCTGGACCTGAACTCAGGGAACAGAGTCTCTCTGTCCCATCATGATGATGAGCCGGTCTAGTGTCATCTAAGGATGGTTGGTGTATTTGAAGACATCTACGTTGGGAAATTACATTGACAATATATTGTTTACTGCAGTCAGTGCATTAAGTCAACTGTTTTTGACTTGATGCACCGACCGGTGTGACTGTCACATGTCACACAGAACCCATTTCCAAGTAGTATAGCTTTGCTGGAAAAACAAATAATAATAATAAAAAAAAAATCCCGTTTTTTTGGCCATCGTTCAAAAATTTCTGTAAAAATAAAAATTGTACAATCTCACTGACCCTGAATATAACACTAAGTGGTATAGTTAACTGAGTAAGACATAAAATAATGAGCTCGTTATTTTGCGTTTAGTGATTCTGACCAGCTTGATTCACACATGTTTTTTATCAATATTGAGATGTGACATTGGCTGTAGATTTAACCCACTTGGCCTGACAGATGTTTATTTTACCATCACATCCAAATTCAAAACCACTCCACTTTATTTGCAATGATTTTGATTTTTTCATGTGGTTTATTTGTTAAAACAGACGAAATACAGTGATTGTCCCAAATAAATTTTGTGTTTAGATTATCTGGCCCATATGTCAGAGGACTGAAACTAACATACTTAGAAATAAAAGCAGAAAAATAAATGCACTAGACCTTCCTGAGTTTACTTGTGATAACTTCATATATACTTATTTCATTTTTTGAAAACTTTTTTTAAATTGAATATCAAGTTTAACAGAACAACGCAATAAAGAGGTCCAATTTAAAAATGTTTTTTATACTTTGTGTTCAGCTGCACATGTTCTATAATTTGAGATAAATACAGATTTTAAAAAGAACAAATGGTCTATTATTTTAATTTTATGTATAATTTCAAATGATAAAAAATAAAATAAAAACGACTCGAAATGACTTGAAATTAAAGGTTCCTGACTTGTGCGACAGACTGGCGACCTGTACAGGGTGACCCCACCTCTCGCCCAGAACGTTAGCTGGAGATAGACACCAGCACCCCTCCCGACCCCATTAAGGGACAAGGGTGTTCAGAAAATGGATGGATGGATGGATGGTTCCTGACTTGAGACTTGACTCGACTTTTGCCTGTCTTGACTTGAGACTTGACTTGACCGTCTTTACTTGAGACTTGACTCGGACTTGAGGACAGAGACTTGAGACTTACAACACAGTGACTTGGTCACACCTCTGGTGCCCGTCGGTTAAACCCAGCGTTCTGATGCTAAAAATTAGCATCAATGCTAAAGTAAGCTACCAATGTACTCAATAGCATGTGGAGAGTCACAAGCATGTTGAGTAACATGGGCTTATTCCATTCAATATCTTAAAATTTGTGTATAAGCTATAATTAGCCAAAATGCTAATTGTTGTTCAAAAAACAAGATTTCTTCTGCTCTTTTGAAATACTACTTAACTTACAAGTAGTATTACAAGAATTGTGCAGTTATGTTTTTATGAAAAGTGAATGTTTTTCTTCTTTTATCATCCATGGTGGTAAATATATTCTAAAACAGACATTCAATACAAAAGCAAAAGTCTGATTTATACTATGGAGCAGTTTGTCACCAGAAAAAAGCACTCATCTCAACACCAAATTAATTATTGTTTATAAAACATAAGCTCTTTTGAAATACTGTTTATTTGTTTAGACACAAGAAATATAGTTGGTAAATTTTCCAAACGTAAAAGTCAGATGTTTACTTTGGGTGCGTTTAGACTGCAGCCTGAAGTGACCCAATTCCGATTTTTTTGGCGTAATGTGACCTGTATCTGATCTTTTCATGGCAGTGTGAACAGCACAGATCGGATTCTTTAAGAATGTGACCCATATCCGATACGTATCCTATTCAAACGCGACCCAACGTCCAGGCCGCATTCATCCGAACTGAACATCACTGATTCTCAACAAATCTCACTATTCTGCGTCCTGATACGCGCAAGCAGGAAGAAAAACAACCATGACGGACTATAATGAGGATTAAGTTGTTAATATGTTGTTCTGGCCGGACAACAACTTCAAACATATGCTCCAGCGTTAGCCTCCATGTTTACTTCCGCAAACACTGAGCACTTCTTCTTTTTATGGCGGTTGGCAGAACACTGAGAACGCTGACGCTATTGCGCCCTCTACTGCGCATGTGGGACACTTTCAGGTCGTTTGCCCGTTCAGACTGCAGAACACATACAGGTCGCATTTACTGGCAGTGTGAACGACCCTGGCAAAAAAATCAGAATTGGGTCACTTCAGGCTGCAGTGTGAACGCACCCTTTGTAGCACTTTGCTACCAGAAAACGTGTTCATCTCTTAGTAACTGATTAACAACAAATATTGCTATTGTTCAAAAAACATAAGACTTCCTCTGCTCTTTTGAAGTGCTACTTACGATAGCAATGCATAGGAAGCAAGGCAGTGCATTAGCCTTAGAATTAGCCTTAGCTAAGTGCTAATTAGCAGTTGTTAATTAGTGCTGTCATTAGATTTAGCATTAGCCTTAGCAGTGTATTAGAAGTAGCCTTTTCCCCAAAATAAGTTTTAGGAATTTTTCTTATTTATTAGATGTGTTTAGCACAGTGAATGGAGGAAGTCAATGTAAGACAAGATGTTAGTGATACCTCACATGCCATTTGTGTGCATTTGCAAATTGCAGTCTTACTTTTTTATGATTCTTTTGGAGGAATGGCTTCTTCCTCACTGAGTGGCCTTTCTGCTCATGTTTGTACAGGACATGTGCCACTGTAAAAAGACTGTAAAGCCTAGGGGTGGACATTTATCATATTATCATTTATTGGGAAAAAATCCTCATGATAAGAATTTTGAATTATTTTTGTCTCAATAATTTTCAGTCATTGATGGTAAACCCCCTCACCCCCACACACAAAAAAAAATAATTATTGATTATTATTGGACGTTATTCTTTTCTATTTTCACCACTGTATTTTCCACGAGAGCACCAATAAATATCAGTTAAATTGAAAATATGATTAAATGCAGTTGCTGTGTTCAGCTTGGTGATATAATCACACTTTTTTTGTTTAGTTAATGGCGTCCTGAAGAAGCCTATTTCAAACAGAAATGGAGGGCTGGAGGACATTGTATGAGGTCACTAATGAGCGTGTGCTAGAAAGAAACAAATTAAGAATCTGAAATAGATAAGTTCATATTCTTTGTGAACAGTCAGTGAGTGAGACACAGAAGTAAGATTAAGAGATCAATTAACCTAATCACTTTTTTTCGAAAAGGAAAAACCGGAGCACTCGGAGAAAACCTATGCATTTAGTTTAAAGGGTGTGTTTGTCATGAAATGCGGGTGATGGTGGTGAGAGAGAACGCAGCAGACCCAGGTAGGAGATGAGTGATGGATTTCTCTGAGAGAAGACTAGGAGGTGGAGACTCAGAGGGAGCGCTAGGAGACTCAGAGGGAGCGGTAGGAGGTGGAGACTCTGAGAGAGCGCTAGGAGACTCAAGAGGCAGCACTAGGAGAATCAGAGTGAGTACTAGGAGACTCAGGGGGAGCTCTAGGAGAATCGGGGGGAGCACTACAAAACTCAGGGGAGCACTAAGAGGTGAGGACTCAGGTAGAGCACTAGGAGACTCAAAGGGAGCATTAGGGAACTCAGGGAGAGCACGAGGTGAGGCGAGGGGCGCAAAGTCCGCAACAGCAGTGACTGGAAGTGGTGCTGGTCCCGAAGATGTCGGTAAGGCTGTAGCAACGGTGACCGGAGGCGTGGCTGGAGCTCCAGCTAGAGATGTGACCGGAGACAAGGCAGATACACAAGACGTGGACGGAGCTGGAGCAGATGCAGAAGATGTGGACGGAGCTGAGGTGGACGCTGGAGACGCCGGAGCTGGGTTGGTGGAGTATTATTTAATGATTGGAACCGTCCGTCCGTCCATTTTCTTCCTCTTCTCCATCCGCTTCGTATCGCAGGGGTAGCAGCCTAAGTAAGGAGGCCCAGATTTCCCTCTCCCGAGCTACTGAAAATTTTTCTCTGGTCAGTTTCTGTGGGACAAACCTTCCTGCCTTGAGATGTAAAAGGCCGCATTTCAGGCTTCCTTTTGCTGGGAGGTGTTGGCTTCAGTCTCTAGGAGACTGAAGCCAAATAATAACTGAGGGGGAGCACTAGGAGACTGAGGGGAGCACTAGGAAACTCAGAGGGAGCACTACAAAACTCAGGGGAGCACTAAGAGGTGAGGACTCAAGCACTAGGGGACTCAGGGAGAGCACTAGTTGAGGCGAGGGGCGCAAAGTCCACAGCAGCTTTGACTGGAAGGGGTGCTGGTCCCGAAGATGACGGAAAGGCTGTAGCAACGGTGACCGGAGGCGTGGCTGGACCTCCAGCTAGAGATGTGAGCGGAGACAAGGCAGACGCAGAAGACATCGCCGGAGCTGGAGCTCCGGCAGATGCCACCTCTGGAGATGCCGGAGCTGGGTTGGTGGATTATTATTTAATGATTGGAACTGTCCATCCATCCATTCTTCGTTCCTTCCTTCCTTCGTTCCTTCCGTCCATCCGTCCATCCATCCATCCATCCATCCATCCATTTTCTTTCGCTTCTCTATCCGCTTCGTATCGCAGGGGTAGCAGCCTAAGTAAGGAGGCCCAGATTTCCCTCTCCCCAGCCATTTGGTCCAGGAGTTCCCAGATCAGCGGAGAAACATTGTCCCTCCATCGTGTCCTGGGTCTTCTCCTTGGCCGTCTTCTGGTGGGACGTGCCTGAAACACCGCACTCACCAGGGAGGCGTCCAGGAGGCATCCTAACCAGATTTTCCGGCTCAAGACCATGGCCTTGGATTTGAAGGCACTGATCCTCATCCCGGCCACTTCGCACTCGGCTGCGGATCGCTCCAGTGAGAGCTGTAGATCAGGACCTGATGAAGGCAGTAGGACCACATCTTCTGCAAAAAGCAGAGGATGCGATCTTAAGGCCACCAAATCGGATCCCCTCAACACCTTGGCTGTGCCTAAAAATTCTGTCAATAAAAGTATTGAACAGAATTGGTGACAAAGCAGCCTTGGCGGAGTCCAACTCTCACCGGAAACGAGCCTGAGTTACTGCTGGGAATAAGGACCAGACTCTGATACCGGAGCTTCTGTAGGTCACGATCAGATCACCAAGGTCCCCCACCTTCAGCTGCCATCCTTTTGATACTGCAACCCACCCCTTTGTCCCTCCCACAGGTGGTGAACCCATGTGAAGAGGGAATCAGGTCTCGGATTTAACCCCTATACCTAGGCCTGTCACAATAAGAAATTTTGCTGGACGATTAATTGCCATAATCGTCAACATAAAGCCAAAGTGGAAATAAATACCGCATTCAACCAAAAGAGTGCAGATTATGAAGTCTGTATACTATTGCCGTTCAGTAATCTCTACATTTAAATAGAGAAGATGGGCACATCCGACTACCTAATGCAATAGTTCATACTACACAATTTTTTGGCCCTATTTTCCCCTTATGACAATCTTAGATCATTGGTTGATCTAACCGATCATCCTGCAGTGTGTGGTGTGTTACAGTAGATCTTCGTGGCTGCTCCGACCGATATCGTTAACGTTGAATGTGACAGGTAGCCAATCAGAAAGCGCGGGTTCTCCTCTGCGCATTCTAAGGGGAAATTACGGAGGGGAATCCCAAACAGCTGACACGGCTCAACCCGAAGTCCAGCGGACATTGGAGATATGTGGAAACAACATTAATATTTATTCAACATTTCGTGCAAAAAAAAAAAAAAGAAATGACTAGGGGAGGAGTTGGAGCCAAATTACTACTGCAGTTGATAAACCCGGCAAGTTTTCAGCTGTTCTTCGTTAACGTGACATAAATAGGTTATAATAATTTTCATTCAGTCAGGACTTTACGCTGACTCTAGCCACATGCATCACAGGTAGATTCTAGTAAAGCATTGATTAATGGCTGATTTTAAAATTAGTTAACTGGACTTGTAGCCATTATTTTGTGTCCATGTGGCTGGACACCACACGGCACGATGAACCCGATTGAACCGCTCTACCAAGGATTTCTGTCGGCTAAGGTCTCTGAGGTTTTGAAAATGGGCAGACAACTCGTGTAGTGTGCGCTGGACATTAGACTAAGGAATTGAGGAAGGGAGGGTCAGTGGAGCGCACCAGAGCTGAGCCTTTTTCATTCAGTGTCATTAACAGAAATAATAAAAGGCAGGAAGAGACGACAAAGCCGATAACTAAAATGAGGTCGATAGGTTTAATTTATCGTGCGATTAATTGATTTATCGTTTATCGCGACAGGCCTAGCCTATACCCTTATCTACTGCTCATTTGTCTCTGGTCGGTTTCTGTGGGGCAAACCTTCCTGCCTTGAAATGTAAAAGCTTTGCATGTGTTTTGATGTTTTCGTCAATAAATTCTGGCTCTATCTTTCCTTCCCGCAGAACCAGAATTCTTCGATTGCCTATTGATTTTGTTTTGGGTAGCTCGGGTTTTTTTCCCTGGATTGGTGGTAGAGGTTTGAGTTGATCAAAGCAAAGTTGTGTTTCAACTTTGCTTTGATTAATATCACCTTCTACCTTAGCCCCTTTCCTCTTTATGGTTTCCTTCAAATTATCATGTTGCTTCTTCTCTCTCATGTACATTTCTGTCACCTTATGCAGTTGGTTGGTGACTTCTTTAATGTGCTGTTGATCTCTCTCCCTGGTTTTGCTTAGTACGTTTAGCTGTAAATTTAAGGATCTATTTTCTTTCTTCAGATCTCTCCAATCATATTCTGTGTGGGCTAAACTTTGTTTCACAGCCAGAACCTCTTTCTTTTGCTGAAAAGCTAAGAGCTTGGAGGTCTCAGCCTGCTGCTCCAGGAGTTTGCTCACCTCCTGTTTTTTTTTTGTCAGACGTTCTTTTAGTGTTCTGTTTTGCTTTTTTTCCAGAGTTAATGTGCATGAAGATAAACCAACTCTTGCTTTAAACTCTTGTTTAGTTCTCTCTATGGCTTCCTCCATTGGGGTTCTGGGAAGTTTCTTCTCAAGAGTTTTATTTTCCTTCTCTGCCTCTTTCAAAAGCTTTTCCAGAGCTTTTACCCTGGCCTCAAGAACTCTGGACTTGTCTTTTTCTTTCGAAAGCTCATTATTCTTCATGCCAATTTCATCAATCTTTCGTAACACCTCAACCTCAAGTCTCTTCACTTCATTTTGTTGCTTTTCAAGCTTTGCTTGTATGCTGTGATTACAGACACTGTTTGCCGTTTTCCTGTCTCAACCTTCTCAACCTGACCTGCGTGAAGCTGACACCCCACCCACGTCAAAAAATCCAGCAAATAGTCTGAATGGTTAGTGCTCCGTTTGTGCAGGTTTGTGCCGTTAAAATTTTCGTTTGTGCAGTTTTGGTTTCTGAGATATTAAACATTATTTTTTAGGTCATCTAGAGTTCACCATCCCCCCATATCTCTCCAAAACAAACCAAAGTGGGCTAGTTCGTTAGTGCTCCGTTTGTGCAGGTTTGTGCCGTTAAAATTTTCGTTTGTGCAGCTTTAATCTTTGAGATATTAAAAGTTATAATTTTGGCCGATGACGTCACCATCCCCCCATATGCTCCAAAACAAACCAAAGTGGGCTAGTTCGTTAGTGCTCTGTTTGTGCAGGTTTGTGCCGTTAAAATTTTCGTTTGTGCAGCTTTCGTCTTTGAGATATTAAAAGTTATAATTTTAGCCGATGACGTCATCATCCCCCCATATGCTCCAAAACAAACCAAAGTGGGCTAGTTCGTTAGTGCTCTGTTTGTGCAGGTTTGTGCCGTTAAAATTTTCGTTTGTGCAGCTTTCGTCTTTGAGATATTAAAAGTTATAATTTTAGCCGATGACGTCATCATCCCCCCATATGCTCCAAAACAAACCAAAGTGGGCTAGTTCGTTAGTGCTCTGTTTGTGCAGGTTTGTGCCGTTAAAATTTTTTATTTTCGTTTGTGCAGTTTTGGTTTGAGATATTAATTATTTTTGGTCATCTAGAGTTCACCATCCCCCCATACTCTCCAAAACAAACCAAAGTGGGCTAGTTCGTTAGTGCTCCGTTTGTGCAGGTTTGTGCCGTTAAAATTTTCGTTTGTGCAGCTTTTCTTTGAGATATTAAAAGTTATAATTTTGGCCGATGACGTCACATCCCCCATATGCTCCAAAACAAACCAAAGTGGGCTAGTTCGTTAGTGCTCTGTTTGTGCAGGTTTGTGCCGTTAAAATTTTCGTTTGTGCAGCTTTTGTCTTTGAGATATTAAAAGTTATAATTTTGGCCGATGACGTCACGTCACCCATATGCTCCAAAACAAACCTAAGTGTGGGCTACTTCTTTAATTCTTCAGATTCTCAGCTGTTGTACAATGTGTACATTTTGTTTTGAACTTCAATAAAGACTTAGAACAAGAAAAAATTTCAAGAAATGTTTTAAGATAGCAATGTTTTTTCACGAACGTAGCGCACAATAATTGAATCCTGCTAATAAAGGACATGCAGCCTGACCCTAACGTAATGTGTATAACCTGTTCAACTGTGCTTTGATTTCGGAGGTGGTCTGAAGAATTATATTCACATTGTTGATGTACTGTCTGCTGATTATGCAGCAAACGTGTAAAAAAATTACATGAGCCTATAAAGGCCAATTTGCTAGTTGAGCATTAATTTGATTTTACCTTGTTCAAAAATCAAAATCGGGGTTGAAAAAATTCCAAAAATGACTTATTCAAAACGATTTGAGACCCCTAAAATATTAACGAGAGGTTGAAATTACACTTGCTCTGCAAAAAAAGATGGGCGGGGGGGGGGGGGCTCACTACAGTGTGGGGGGAGCCAATCCCAGTTGTGTGAGAACTATGTCAAAGTTCGCAAAACATGCCTCCTTGAAGCCCATACACATTTAATTAAGAAATTGGATGAAATGAAAGTCGTTGCATTGAAACTATATTTACTAAATATTAAGTACATTACTTGGATGAACTTTGAAATAATGACACATTTCCGTTTTACTCGGCAAAATCTTTGCTCAAGCAACTAGCAAATTGGCCTTTATAGGCTCATGTAATTTTTTTTGTGCTGCATAATCAGCAGACAGTAATCAACAATGTGAATATAATTCTTCAGACCACCTCCGAAATCAAAGCACAGTTGAACAGGTTATACACATTACGTTAGGGTCAGGCTGCATGTCCTTTATTAGCAGGATTCAATTATTGTGCGCTACGTTCGTGAAAAAACATTGCTATCTTAAAACATTTCTTGAAATGAGACACATTTTTTCTTGTTCTAAGTCTTTATTGAAGTTCAAAACAAAATGTACACATTGTACAACAGCTGAGAATCTGAAGAATACAAGAAGTAGCCCACACTTAGGTTTGTTTGGAACGATATGGGGATGGTGACGTCATCGGCCAAAATTATAACTTTTAATATCTCAAAGACAAAGCTGCACAAACGAAAATTTTAACGGCACAAACCTGCACAAACGAGCACTAACGAACTAGCCCACTTTGGTTTGTTTTGGAGCATATGGGGATGGTGACGTCATCGCTAAAATTATAACTTTTAATATCTCAAAGAAAAAACTGCACAAACGAAAATTTTAACGGCACAAACCTGCACAAACGGAGCACTAACGAACTAGCCCACTTTGGTTTGTTTTGGAGCATATGGGGGATGATGACGTCATCGGCCAAAATATAACTTTTAATATCTCAAAGACGAAAGCTGCACAAACGAAAATTTTAACGGCACAAACCTGCACAAACGGAGCACTAACGAACTAGCCCACTTTGGTTTGTTTTGGAGCATATGGGGGGATGGTGACGTCATGCCAAAATAATTTTAATATCTNAGAAACCAAAACTGCAGAAACGAAAATTTTAACGGCACAAACCTGCACAAACGGAGCACTAACGAACTAGCCCACTTTGGTTTGTTTTGGAGCGATATGGGGGGATGGTGACGTCATCGGCCAAAATTATAACTTTTAATATCTCAAAGACGAAAGCTGCACAAACGAAAATTTTAACGGCACAAACCTGCACAAACGGAGCACTAACGAACTAGCCCACTTTGGTTTGTTTTGGAGAGATATGGGGGGATGGTGAACTCTAGATGACCTAAAAAATAATGTTTAATATCTCAGAAACCAAAACTGCACAAACGAAAATTTTAACGGCACAAACCTGCACAAACGGAGCACTAACTATTCAGACTATTTGCTGGATTTTTTGACGTGGGTGGGGTGTCAGCTTCACGCAGCTCTCAAACCTGTAGTTTTGAGTCCCTCTCCAGGTTTTTTAAAGAGGCTTGAAGCTCTTTAACTTTGTTTTTGTAGTCTTTTATCTCAGACAATAACTGAGTCCTGTGTGAACTCCGGTTCTCTACCTTGTGTTGTAACTTTGGGATTTGCTGATTTTCCAGGTATTTGTTATATGACACAACAGGTGATTATTATTAGAAAATAAAAAAGCCTAAAACTGAATAACTGGAAAAAATCAAACAGGACAAACTACTACACAGCAGAGTTGCATTCTTTGTCTCAACCATTTTCACAGAGTTGAACAGAAGTGAAATTTCTTTTAGGTAAGATCAAAGATTGGGGGTAATTTTTTTTATTTACATTTGTGTAATAATATTTGGCCATAATGATCAGGTTATTAATGATATATCCCAATTTTGTGTCCAAAATATAAATGCCAAATTTAATATTGTTGCAAGCTAAAGTTGGAATATTTAAATTATGAGTCAGCAACCAATTATGAAGATCCTTCCAAAATTTAGATGCATAACTGCAAGAAAAGGATAAATGTTGCAAAGGTTCTATGTCAAAAGACACAGTCATTTTCCTCAATATTAAATTTTAGTCTGAATCAATCAATCAAATTTTATTTGTATAGCACATTTCAGCAGCAAGGCATTTCAAAGTGCTTTACGTAATTAAAATAAAAACAGAAATAATCAGTGAGAAAGAGAGAGATTTAAAAAAAAAACATCATTAAAACGTCGAAAAGAAAAGAAGAAATTAAAAACATTAAAGACATAAAAAGATGGAAGACATCAAAACCGGCACTCTAACCCTAATTTAGCCATAAGCAACTCTAAACAGGTGAGTTTTAAGTTGAGATTTAAAGGCACCCAGTGTTTCAGCTGTTTTACAGTTTTCTGGAAGTTTGTTAGAAACCTGTGGTGCATAGAAACTGAATGCTGCTTCTCCTCGTCTGGTTCTGGTTCTGGGGATGCAGAGCAGACCAGAACCAGAAGATCTGAGGGGTCTAGACGGTTGGTACAGTAATAACAGATCTTTAAGGTATTGTGGTGCTAAACCGTTCAGAGATTTATAAACTAACATCAGTATTTTAAAGTCTATTCTCTGAGCTACAGGGAGCCAGTGTAGGGACTTTAAAACTGGTGCTATGTGCTCTATCTTCCTGGTTTTAGTGAGAACCCGAGCAGCAGCGTTCTGGATCAACTGCAGCTGTTTGATTGATTTATTAGTCAGACCTGTGAAGACGCTGTTGCAGTAATCAATGCGGCTAAAGATAAACGCATGGATGAGCTTCTCTAGATCGTGCTGAGACATCAGTCCTCATACTTTACATGGAATACTTTATCCATGTAAAGTATTCTTTACATGGATAAATATTATCTAATATTTTAAAATTAATTTATTTTGTTTTGGGGGATAAAGGGAATTTTAAATAGCTACATCAAATGTTTTTGCATACACTAAAAGAAAATTCTTTAAGTATATTTCTTCTTTTCAAGGGGGATGACTGTTCTTATGATGACTGCTGCAGTTTTTGTCTATAAAAATGTAGTCTTGGATAAACAGTGGGTAAGGCCGTGGTACTGAGACTGTATAAAATAACGAACCTTGTATTGTGTTAATCAAAACCTGACGGATAGCTTTAATTACAGCTCGAAATTCTTTTTTAGTGCCGGTAAAATTATGTTTATGCTGGAATTCTTCAAAGTTCAAAATTTTCCTTCTGTCATCCATGAGATGTTGAACAGACCAAATGCCTTTTGCCATCCATTCTTCAAAATTTACAGCAAAGGTAAATCTTTCTCCTGGACTGAAAATTCAGAAGAACTCGCTCCTCTACCAGGCTGAATCGTTTAATGTTTCAGGTCTGGTTGTGAATCAGGACGCTCTAGTCAAAGCCCTGATGTCTGGAACGATACGAGCTGCAGCTTTAGACGCGACTCACCCCGAACCTCTATCAAGGTACCCTCTATTTTAAACTCTTCCTTTGTTTACACATTATTGCTAATGTTAGCTTCATCTGATGGGTGAAGCTAACAGATGAAGGGTCATCCATTCCTGGCCTTCTCCAACGTGCTGATTACGCCCCACATCGGGACAAACATTTGTGGGACAATAAGAAAGATGGTGCATTTATTTATTTATTTCAGTTTCACTACCCACACACCTAGGTTTTATTATAGCCATGCCTCTAGAATTAAATCACTTAAACATAAACTGTTAAACATGAAACAGGATAAAAGATAAATAAGCAAAAGGTCCTGCCCTGATTTCAAGATATTCAAAAACGGATGAGAAACTAAATCAAACTGTCAATTTGGGGAAAACTAAAGCAATCTTCACAGTGCAAGGGATCGTTCACACACAGAAAACACAGACAGTGGCTTGCCACAATTATCCCAAGAGCCTCATTTCCAGCCAAAAAGAACACCGAAGACCGTCTCAAATTTGACAAAAAAAAAAAAGACTTCCAAATGATTCTCATGACTTCAAGATACTGTGGCATAAAGCAAAGAAAAAAACTTAGAAAAATAAAACACTAGCCTAAGTCAAGACAGTAATGTTACTGTCATGGTGTGGGCTTGTTTTCCTACAACTGCACCTGGAAAACATGCTTTAATTGATGGAACCATAAGCTGGAAATCCTGAAAGAGAACCTTCATCCATCAGTTTGTGAACCTGCATTTTGGTTAAGCACATCAGCAGCTTTACCTCTAATCAGTGTTTCTCATTTCCAGTCGACAGAAACCATTGCCCTGCATGTTTTAGATGTAGAACACCTGATTCTAATGACTGCATGACCTCTGCATGCCACAAAGTGCTGCAGAAGCCTGTTAATGACCCACTTATACAAGTCAGGTGTGTGGCAGAAGGGAACAAGAATGAGGTCTTAAAACTTCTTTTTTAAGAAACTAAAAAAAGAAAAGACATCCTGAGGTTTTTATCAGACATATATTAGAATTTATTTATTATTGTGAAATGTTAAGGCATACATCCAAATGTTTCCTTTACAAAAGTTCACAGCAACATCAAATGGGTTCAACCAGCTGAAGCAAGGCACTTTACTTGGCCCTTTGTTTTTTTTTTTTTGTTTCTTTTCCCATCAATTATAACTTAAACACAGAGTACATCTTTGGCACCAAGACACAAAATAGTTACATGTATATTATATATATATATTTTACGAGGACAAAAAACAGACGTAATATATTAACTCTTCTCACTTCAAATTGGCTTTCGTGTAAACAACATTCCAAAATAAGAGGACAGCATGTAACAAACAGACACAGCATTGACCGGCAAATGCACCATGATGGGAAATCTGAAATTAGCAGAAAGAAAAGAAAACACATTTAAATGTGAGGTTTTGTTTGCTATTTGTGCTCTTCAGAATATGCTTTTAAATTGTTGCTGTTCACACAATAAACATCAGAGATAAAACTGGATAATAAATAGATGATGCCATATGAGCTTCATGTGATAAACACCTTAAGCTGGATTTTAGTGGCTCTTAGCACTAAATAGAATGAATTGTGGTCCATTTCAGTGTTTCATATATATATATATATATATATATACACATACAAACATAACCAAAATCCTTGACAACAGTAGTTTGCATACAACAGTGTTCAGTAATCCTACACTAAGCAGGAGAAATAAATAGAAGATTCCTTGTTAAGCATTTAAGCAACTCTGTTATGGGAACTATGGTAAAAAAAAAACACTGCTGTATTTCACACAGTGATGGAGACAGCAAATAGAAGAGCAGATGCAAGACAATTATAGTCGAAAACCTCTTCCAGCACGACAGGACCGGCCGCCGGCACTGGGAGGAAATAAACGGGCCGAGAAAAGCATGCGTCCAAGCACACAAAAGAATGCGTGCCATTTTAACAAGGCCGAGGGGTCAGACTTTAGATAGCCTTTTTCTTTAACCGGAGCATTCCCTCAGCGAGGAATGCAAGAAGATTAGCTCCAGCGTGTCATCGGACGGGGGGTTCGAAACAGTGGCTGGCCGCCATCTGAGGCCCGCCAACGCCGGGGAGTCTGGGAGAACAAAAAAAAAAAGGGACCCCAGTGAAACGCCGTCAATCCTCAGGAAGCTTTTTTCGGAGTGAAACCAACGGGCGTCTCATGAGCTCTGGCATTCAGGGGGAAGTTTTTGAATCCACTGGCCCGGATGGCGGTTAAAAGAGAGGGGGCATCTGCTCATTTAAAGGTGGAGCCGTTTCACAAAACACAGCTTCTGAATGAAGGCCATCGTTTCTCTGAGCGTTTATATGAATAGATGTTACTGGCGGAGGGCATGGTTACAGGAGATGCTACAGTAAAGTCAAGACAACAAAATTTAAAACTAAACAGTCACATGACAAAAAGGAGCAGCATTTACACATATAAATACAATTCACAACTCATGACAAACACCATGCAGTATGAGCAGCCCAGTTCCTTTTGCGTCACTAAAACACTTTCCAGGTACCTCGTGCAACGTCGCCTATCCCCCGGTCACTCGTGAAATGTGCAGAAACAGCCGAACGGAAAGCTCCGCTCTCCTCTTGAATCATACTTCCACGCTCTGGACAACACAAGCTCGGTAGAGCTCACATCCACTGAGAACTTTGTTTCTTTTTCCTCCCGAAAACGTTTCTGTCAGGGTTCGGTCTTATTGAGCAGCAAGTTGTGGCTCATATGAGGATTTCGATCGCCTCGACATCTGAACTCTTGAACATCTTGAACGGGGCCTTCGGCTCCTCCGAGGCACCTAGAACCGGTAGAAAGAATTAGAAAATTAAGTTGCTAACAGACCTTGTAGAGGGTAGTTGAAATTTAAATAGAAGATAGAGATGAAACCAGACTGAATAGTGATCATTAGTTGTCAAAGAATGTATTAGGGTGATCGGCAATGAATCGATTTTAGCAATAAATCAAATTTTTGTTTTTTGAAGATTTAATTTTTGGAAATTTGGGATTTTTTCCCCCACCATTGCAGCCCTGATCTCAGCCTGCCTAAGCCCAACATCTTGTTTGACAAACGTGTTTCACAGCTTCTGTTTGAATTTACGTCAATTATGCAACAAAGTATATGAGCATGGCCAAGACTTTTTTTTTTTTTTCATTACGAGAATAAAGTCAAAATATTACAAGAATAAACTTGTAATTTTGTGAGAACTTCTACACAATTTAAATGAGGAATTTCAGAATCTCAAGAACTTTGGGAGTGGTTTTACGAATAAGGAAAAACCTAATCTTTTAACGCGTAAGCATCAAATTATTATCAGTAGCAGGACTTTTGAAATGACTGTCCCCATTATGTCTATTATTTAAAAGAAAGAACCACAGACCTGAAAAAATGGTCATGTCAAATCTTGATGATGCTTTTTTCCTCATTTAAACAACTTTTTCTCTTGTAATTTTAAGATGTTCTTCAGGCAAAACTGAATTTTTATTATGCTGTTATGACTATATTTTTGTAAGAAAAAACATTCTCGTATCGTAAGGAAGGGATGAGTGAAACAAAAGTCACATTTTGAAAATATTTTCTGTCAATTGTAATTTCATTTTTAGACTGATTCAGATACTGATCTGGTATGGTTATATAATTGTACCAAACATTAAAATCTCACCGGTCGTAGCTGCTGGAGTTTCTTCATTGACCTGTGACCTGTCCTTCTTTGCTGTGACGTCCAGCCCCGGCTTTACCTCGTCACTCTGGGTGCTGGAGTCTTGGGTCGGTGCCTTGGCCGCGACAAAGGACGCGGGTTTCAACACAGCAGCACCTGTCTGGTCATCCGAGAGGCTCTTTCCTGAAAAACGTAGACAAAGAGAAGACGCCATTTAATCACCTGCTTCAATCCACAATGACAACCCCCTTGCCTGGGAACATCTGCCCTTTGCTAGTTCTTCCCATGACTATTCCTAATCGGGCTATTCTGGAGTGAGAGACGATATGCATTCCAGTATCAAAACGTGTCTCCACGAAAAGGTCGCCTCCTTCTCCCTATTTTTATATATTTTTTTTAGCTTGCATGGATTCTGTCTGGCTCCGGCAGCTGCCACATAGCATGGCGTGATGTTAAAGAATGTCTCGAAGCGTGAATGGTAGGAACGAGAACTCACCTTTAGTTAAAGTGCCACACGTCACGGTGTTGATGGAGGGGACGGACCTAGCCTGACGGAGCGCCTGATTCTCTAGCCGGCCTTGCTCCCATCTGGAGCGCTGCTGCAGCACTTTGATCACTGCGTCCTTTTCCACGAGCCGAGCGTGAAGTTCACGGATCCTGAATGCACGACAGACACAACGTGAGTTTAGGGTTCCCTGGAAACCAATACGGTAGGGTTAGCCAAGAGGAGTACCTGTTCTCCATCTCCTGGTGTCTGTGGCTCGACAAAGGGAGGTCTTCGTTGAAGCTGCTGTTTGGTGAATTCCTGGGCGAATGGTTGATAATTGTTGTATCCCTGAAAGTAATAAAACACACTGTTGGCAATATGTTGATACACAAACTATTTCTGGTTGATCTGATACATTGTTTTTTATATTTCCTTCTCGTGTTTTCATCAATCAGAAACAAGCTTTTGTGTGATTAGTACGGCATGATCCTACCCAAAACCTGCTACTGAACGCATGTAGTGTGTCATCATACCTCTGTGCTGCAGCCGTGGCTGCTGCGTCCATGGCAAACTGCCTCATGGTGCTCTCCTCCAGGTACTTCTGCTCCCATTTGGTGATGTCAGCCTCCAGAGCCAGGATGCGCTCCTCTTTTTCCCTCAGCTCCTGCTGCAGCATGGACGAGCTCAGCTCTGATGCTGTGAGGTTGGTTGTCTGGTTATGGTACAGACACAAAAGAGACAGTAGACTTTTTAACTAACCGTTACTTCAAATATTTGACTTCTTTTATTTGTTTCTGATGGTGTTTTCACTCCTGATAGTCCAGTAAACTGTTTGGGAACCAAAACTGCAACATTGTTACATTTCAGCTGGTGCAGTTTGCTTTCACACTACTCTGACAAACGATACAAACCCGTTTACCTCCTCGCCTGTGGTGGCACTGCACCAAAAGCTACTGAAGGGAACTATGCAAAAACTTCTGAAGAAGACATGCAGGTATTTTTCTTCACAAAATGTAAACAAAAACAGTAGTGTCAGATTGTAGCAGTTGTAGGATTTCTCTTTAGTTTCTGGTATAAAACAATGAGCCATTTCTCCAGCAAGCAACCCACGGGTTTGTTTTGGTTGCATTTACCCAGAATGCCCTTCGCTACAGGAGTGGTCTCTGGTCCGTTGCATTCATATGTACAATCGAACAGAGCCAGAGTTGACTTTGACTGAACCAAGCCCTAGGTTTGCAAGTAACCAAGGGTCTATTTTTTGGTTCGCTTTAGAGTCCGATTAAACATTCTCACCTCCCCAAATGAACCAAACTTTGTAGGCAAATTAACTAAAGTTAACTAAAGCGGACTAAGGAGCCAAGATGCACATGTTGATGACATATTTCTTTGTTTTCGCTAACCTGCTGTGCCCTGAGGCTCTTCAGCTCCTGCTCCAGTCGGGTGCGAAGCCGCAGCTCCAGGACCTCCCTCTTCTCGCATGCCGCCTGTAGTTGAGCGAGGGAGCTCTGCAGCCCCTCCACTTTCTTCATGTAGGCCGTCTTGCGGTGCAGCTCCTCCTCCAGCTGCCGGTTGCGGCTCTGCGCTGAGGTCAGCGCCTGCTCCATCCGTTCACTTCTGCGCTGGCACTCTTCACCAGACACACGCAGGTGCTGAATCTGCTTTTCCAGTTGTTCGCGCTCCCGCTGCTGCTCTTCATCTGAGATAAAAAAGGGATTTAAAAAGAAGACAGGTGATGTAAGGAAAGAGCACCAGGGGAATTTTCTCTTTAAAAAAATGCTAATGGGGTAGGGTCCACTGTAAGCTTGGTCCAATGACTCACTCAAACTCTGAGCTACATTCTTTGAAATATGACCCAACATTTATACTCACAGATATCAAAGCATGTGGCTCAAAAAGATAATTACCAATTTGTTCTCTAAGCTAACAGCGAATGGAATTTAACTTGTACATGAAAACATGAAATAAGCAATAAAAGAAACAAAACTCTCCTTTATTAATCCTGAACCTTCTTCACGTTTTATTGGGTATTTTAGAAAGGAGAGCAAGTTTTATGGCTCCCCTGTGCCACTTTAAAACGGGGGCTGATTACACAACACAAGTGCATGCCTGTGGAGGGAATGCAGACTTCCTCTGATCCACTTACGCACACAAGCATAGCTTTGTACTGGCAAAAGCTCTGGAATGTTTCTAAGGACGTGAAGTAAACAAGCTGCTCAAAATATTCCTCAAGCAGTCCTTGTTAAAAAAATAATAAAAATACATGTACACCTCCCATGACCATGTTTTTATTTGTGGTTTAAGCCAGTGTGGCCCCCGGGGGAAATTCTATGGCAAAAACATTTCAGACTTGATGTTTCAGAACTGGTAAAGGCCTAAATTGGTCCGTGAAAATGATGCCAACAATATGCCAGCAAACTCTTAAAGGAACAGCTCAGTAAATTTAAAGCAAGGTTCTGTTAAAACATAGCAGTTAATATGTTACTGGCAGTAGATAACTCTCGTGAAGTCGTTTTAGAATACCTTTCAGATCAGTTACTCCTGGTTGCTAACGCTAACAGCTAGTGCAAGACAAGACCAAATACTTGTGCATCGTATGAGTTTATGTGAATACATTTTTATTAACCTTTAAACTTAATCACGTTTGCTTTGGGTGGGTATTCAAACAGCAGCCAAGGCAGTAGCACAGTGTGAAACTCGCACTAAGAACATGACCTTTTCTTAGGTTATGTTCCTGCCTGATACGAGTAAAAATAGTCAAAAATATCTACAAAATAAAATTTCTCTAAATAACTATACTCTTGGTTTTTATATTGCTTTACTTTTAGATAAGAAAGTTAACTCTGGCTGGAAATGCTTTATATGTTCTGCTCTGAGTGGATGTTTGACATGGAAAGATTACAGACGCTGCACACCTCCAACCTCAATTTCCAGTGTAAATAATTGCCAGTTTTCTTTTTTAATAACAAACAACAACAAAAAAGCACCCATTACAAATCAGAACGTTATCAAAATAGGATTAGAGTTGAATCCTACAACATTTTTAAGATGAAGTTGATTTAAAACCGCAGAAGTTCACTTTGGTCCTGACTCCTCTTTCACTAGCCGTTAGCTTGGTAACAGCCGGTTATCAAGCTAGATTTAAACTGAATGCTCCAAGATAGATATCACTTACAGTTAAAACATCATAACTGTAAGTTAAAATATTACCACTGCTTAATATTTAAAATGGCAGAAGTTTGTTTTAATCCCAACTCCTCTCGCACTAGACGCTAGCTAGTGAGAGCTAATTACCTAGCTATAGTTAACTAGACATTAGCTAGATAACGGCTAGTGAGCTAATTTGGCCTTTGGCACCAAATTATCTTGATTTGAACTAAATACTCAAAGATAGTCATCACATACAGTTATAAGATTTAAATATGAAATTATCAAATATCCATTTAACATCAAGTGAAAGAACAGCAGCATCGGCTGAAACTATATCTGTTCCCTCTAAAACCTAGAGAGAGAGATGAAATATTCACAGCTGGCTGACCATCATTAGACCATGGGGTAATAAAATGTCCAAACAAGGAGAGTGTGCAAGCCAGGGGTCATGCTGAGTTGGGTCAGGATGCCCTGGAGTCCCAGGCTTATTAGTTGCTTTAGAGAAAGGAAGTTGAAGTTCGGGGAGGTAATTAAAATGACAGAACTGGCTGAAATACTATGAAAGTCCAAGAATTCAGGTCACCTTTACTGTAGCTCTGACAAAAAGGTCAGTGTCTGTGCTGACAGCTGAGATGTAGACATGTGTGTAATTAATGGGGAGGACACCAGTTCCTGCTTGTCTAAAGTTCCTGCTATTGTTCAATGAATCACAGAGAGGTCTGCTTTGACAAATCACATCAATTACCATCTGTCTTGGACAAGCTTGTGAAAGGACCACAAGCAAAGTGCCATTACTCACTTTGCTCCAGGAGTTTAACGAAGATGTGTTGCCTTGGGTCTGAGCACTCAGCGTCACCGGCCGCTCTGTGCTTGTTAGCTGCTCCAAGTTGCTCTGTGCAAAGGAAAACATTCACAACACACCGGTTACACACATTATGTCATTTCAACAAGCAGGTGCCTCAACGAATGAACGGACCAAGTACCTCTGAGGTCTCTGTTAAAATCATGCATCCTCTTAATCTCCGCCTCCAGTTTATTCCTCAGAGTTTTCTCCAAGGCTTCCCGCTTAGCAGAGCCTCTCATCAGGGTCTCGTACGCCTCTGATATCTGTTGGATCTCAAGCTCCAACTAGGGAGGAAACACAACGACGATCAGCGTCTGGACGCATCAAAGAGACTAATGAGTCATTCTCACAATTTGCATTTACAGACAGACGGCTTTCAGACACTATGCCAACTGAGGAAGGCAGTTAAAATTCCTGAATGAACACTTATGGAGCTCCAGGTTGAGCAGTGGTACGCTGTCCTTTTACAAAAGAGTTGAGATGCTTTGTTGGGATTCCAGAGTCTAGAATGGTGAGAAAACACTTCACACTTGCTCCATAACATGCACTATTCACAAAGACCTCTTCAATGGGACCACACATGCAGAAAATTCAAAATCTGATCACTGACCATACCTAAGCACTATAACAAGCCTCTTCAGTGTCAAAGCTGTTTTCCATCAGAGGTGAAAAAGTCATAAGATTCAATATAAATGAAACTTTTGCGAAAGGTGTCGTCTGCCACAGGAAGTCATGCATGCCTTGGAGACGTACTACCAGACTGAGGAAGGAGCTAATTAAGCTCTAGATGTCACTAGCAGATAACAGGAGGGCTAACAGTTATACAGCAAAGTTTCTCTTTTCTTTCCTTCACTGATTGCAACCTCTTTATCATGAAACATTCTAGATTTGTAAATGTTGGCAGTTATTTTTTTAGAATATGTCCAAGCTGTCTGAGTGTGACATGGTAATAGTTAGTATGGCTGAACAAGTTAAAACCTTACTCTGATTAACTTTTTTCTACATTTATCCTCTTAATATGAAAATGTATTGTCCAATAATGGTTGGAAGGCTGTGACGTATTTTAAATGATGGTATCTATAGTTTTCCAAAATAAATTGACATCAGCAGATTGGAGCATAACCAAAGACCAGAGACCGGGAAAAAAAACAAAAGAACCCTCAATTGTTTCGTAACATTTTGGGTTCAGCAAGGACGTTGGAAGTCAAGTTATTTTAGTCTTCAAAACTTATTCAGTTGTACTCATTTGTTCAATAACGTTCAACTAAAAGTACCCATTTTCTCACTTACTTGCAGACGCCTTAGTCCGTTAAGTGGCAATAAAAATAAATACCAAAAAAACTGTCCGGGGGACTCAGACCATTAACTATCTGTGAGGTATTTATGCTGGATTATCACATTCTTTATTTTTGGTGCATCATCCATTTATTGTTATGGAGTTGAACTGCTCAATAAATTATGATATTGATTTAAGACCATGTCACAAAGTCCTAGTCTCCATGTTAACACCAAAAACCTTGATCGTCCCTTTAGATTTTAAATGCCGTTCAAACAGGTTGACGGAGCACACACCCTACAAAAACTGTATGCGCTTCTGTAGCGAGATGATGATTGCAAAAGCAGAGACAATGAGTATGAGAGTTTGATTTAAGAGGAAAGTATTGTGTCTCTATGGGTTGGGGGGGTCTTGCTCACCTTCTGCAGGCTGGCAGCCTTCTGGATGTACACCTGCAGCTCACTCCTGAGCTGTTCGTTCTCCATCATCAACACATCATTGCCGTTGGAGGATGCGTTGATGCTGTTCTGAGCCACCTGGGCTTGGGCAGACATATACCTGCAAAGGGCAGACATGAGTGATTCACCACAACACACCTGAGAACCACAGAAATGACGAAAGAATGCTTTGTCAGGAGTTCTTCGCTTGCTCCCGTTTCATTGTCGGATAAGCCTCATGGGAGAATGAGTCGATTATATGGTTGTGTGGCTTACCTGTGGTGCTGTGAGTAAAAAGGGGGAGGAGGGTCTTTGTGATACTGTACGTGCTCCTGCGAGTAGCTGAGCATGTACTCAGGAACTCGGGCACACAGAGGATAGTCTGGAGGAGGGCCGCGCTGGTCTGCACCCTGTTGGGTCTCCTGTCTGTTACGCACCGCAACGTTTAAAACAAGATTCCTATAAAGCTGCGGATAGCTGTGGGAAGAGGTCAGAGCCGAAGCGTCTCTGTGTCCATTTCTCTCCAGAGAGAGCTGCATGAGCCTCTCGCTCAGGGAGCGAGCGTGCTCCAGCTTCAGATCCCACTGTCCCTCACTTTGAACTCCCACTGCGTCCGTGCCGGGGCCGTCCTGCTCTGACTTTTCCCTCCGAGAGATCAGGTACTGCGAGTGCGCTTTGGCCTCTTCGTAGGTCGGCAGCTCCTCCCTGTGGAGCTGGTACAGATGACACATGGGGCTCTCGGAGGGCAGGCAGTCCCCTTGGTGCTCCTGTCCTTGGGGCTCCTGCCGTGTCGACATCTGCATGTACTGGGTTTCCTCTTGAGTGAGGCTCTCTAAGGAGGAGCGGGGACTGCCCTTTCCCCCACCGCTGCTCCCTCCACGCAGGGCCTGCTGCTGGATGGCCAGGAGAGTGCGAGTGTCAGTCAGGTTCCCATAGCGGAGCTGCTCCTGGATGAGGCGGTGCAAGACGGTTCCTGAGGAGTCCTCGGCTGTCCTCATGTCAGTCAGTAAGAAATCAGTGCACAACTTAAACAAAAACCTAGCTTGATGTTGAATCCTCAACAATCTGAAAAGGAAAACATAAGGATCTTGATCAGTCTTCAACAAGCAAGAGCTGGCTATTTCATCCTTCACATTCTGTATTTTTGTAGTTTGGTCTTTTGTTTCCCAGGAAGACATTTCATATCCACACAAATGACTAACGAATAAAATTGATTTACTATAGTCTCCTAATTGTTCTCTGTACGCAAGAGTGGTTTTATGACTGATGGTGGCTTCAGACCTTCAGGTTTGTCTACATAAGGGGTAATATAGTCTCCTGAAAATAATGACTTTTTTTTAAGTTGTGGTGAGATTAGATCATTATATCTACAAAAGTGATTTAAAAAATCTATTTCAAAGAGATACAAACTGATGAATATTGGTAAGTAAATGAGTAGAAAGGAGTTTGGTTTTAGGTGTTAAAGACGGAAGAATGGAGAGAGCAAGGCAAATTTACCAGGTGCCATCCGATACAATCCGGACCTGCTAAACAGCATTACTGACAACTACAGTTATAAGTTTCATTATTTTAACAGTTAAACATGCATCTGTTGTCTATATATCCGCTTATCTGAGCTGCATCACTGGTGCCTAGTTCAAGCCCAATTCCTATGAGAAGAGTAGAGCATGGACAGGTCGCCAGTGATTAAATATGCTTCCTTTTTTACAACAGTTGCACAATACTTAATGCCGTCTGACATGAACTGTTACTGGAAATACCCTGAAGAGTGATGTCAGTAATACAAACTGAATTTTCGTGCCCACACAGTCCAGATACATGGGTAAAACACGGAAATAAGAATTATATTAAAACAAACGAACAGTCGAATAAAAACAACCAAATTCTACTAAATAATTAGCGTTACCAAATAAACTGCGTAGAAATATTATGCTGCTTGTATATAGTTTAAAACAAATATGTCTAGTTTTATAGGTGCTACATATCGGTGTTTCACCAGGATTCTCCATATGGAGTCTACACATGTAAGAAATTGCGCCGTTCGGAAAAGTCGCTAAACATTCAGACATTCAGACTGGACGAAAACCATAAATAATTAAAAATAAAACAAGCATCTTACCTCGCCTCATTCCACCGTGAACACCGATAAGAGTATCTCGTTTAATAAATAATCTGCCCCTACTTTCAAAAACACCAACTATCGCTTTTTCCAGGAGCTCGTGGACATGTGCGCGCGCTGACTGGGTAGAGGCAAAACTGAGCGCGTGAAGCTTCGAGCTGCGTGGATAAATAACTGAGAGGCGATTGTTCCCTGAGCCTGGAATGAGAGGAATGCAAGCTCCGAGGCCCTGTGGGATCAAAAGCAGAAGCACAGGGGAAAGGAGGAGGAGGAGGAAGAGCATGGAGGGAGGCGGGACCCCAGGGGGGCTGAAAATGATTTCAGAGCTACAGCAGCAGTCCCTCAGCTGGCTGCTGGTGTCATGTAAAAAAAAGTTAGATTTTTTTTTTTTCTTTGCGAGAGTATTTTACATCCTTGCAACTTTTAAGAAAGCATATATAAACCTATACATTTAAATATATAAAGACAAGCTAACATTTTTCTATGGAAGAGCGTTGGTAGGTATTCACAGAAACATTTGAGGAATGTGATAAGCTTAAAGGAAATATGATTCATAAGAAGGTCACAGACCGTTAAAAAAATGTGGGAGTGGAAAATAGTAATGTTTCTTGCAGTTATGCGACCTGGACCAGCCCCCACCACACCCTCTTTTAAAGAAAAATAAACACATTGTTACATTACGTCACATTCACTTACTAACATATTATGAAGATTACCCTGTAAAATAATATACTTTAGTGTTTCATATATCTAAAACTAGGTAATGAAGACATCTATTTTACGTCCGAATCAAATGCCAATATCAGATTTGTCTTTGTGAATCCTCTGCGTTCAAACCATAACTCCATGTTATGGACTGAACATGCAGTTAAGCAATACATAACCATTTAATGCACAACAACCTTTTTTTTTTTCTTAAAATTTGTTTTATTTTCTTATAAGTTAGAGGAAGCCACAAGGCCATGCTGCCCTGGGAAGAAAGCCACATCACCACCACCAGTGATTTAAATTCTCAAAAAAATGACATGTGATGTTTTGATGAAAACATCTGCATTTTCTTTTAGCCGCCTTGTGTTTGTTCAATGAAATATCTTCAAATCTCGGAAATTGTATGCCATAGAACATCTGCTTTTTTGGAATCCATAGATGTAGAAGAAAAGCCCTTTGTGTACACATCTTAACTTAATAAAAAATTCAGCTGATGTAACGATTGATTATGTTTGAACTCATACGATGCACAATCTGTAAGCAGATCATGAAAATCTCATGTTTTCAAATGCTTAAAGCTGCACTGGTGTTACAAGCTGGATTGTACTTCACGACAGAAACCATAAACAAACTGGGTTAACGGGTCCCATTATAGCTGACCATACTGATAAGTGCTAATAATTGAGACATGGATAAATTTTTTTTTGTTTCTTGAAAAGCTTTTTTTTTTGTTTGTTTGCGTGGGTCTGGTAAATATTTAAGCCATGGCCCGTGCCAGTTAATTGCAGAGTGTGTGTTCCTGTGTGTGTGAACACGGCGGGACAGGGGAGGTGGGGGTGTGCCGGGAGCGAGGCATGCTGCCTGCCAGCTGTCCGTCGACTCAAATCCCCGTCCCCTGCTTTAATAAGAGCTCTAAGAGATGCATTGTTCTCCCCAAAAAGCAGACATGACGGGGGCAGCCCTGCCATCTGCCGCACCCCGCCGCCCCTCCATCACCAGCACCACCAGAGCTTCATTCACAATCACAGCCATGCATGAAGATGGAGACACTGGGATCAGCTGGTGTTGGGGGGGTGAGAGGGAGGAGGTTGTTGGGGGTCCAACAATGAGAGGAGGCTTTTCTGCAAGAAAAAAACAACAACATTGTCCTAATTTAGCGGCTGGAGTTTATGGAAGAAGTGAACCTGCTTGATACTGCAGCCCAGGTCGACAAACTGAAGGTTCCCTTGTTCACTTGTCTCAAACGGAGGCAAGCGTGTTGATTTGCATGGCAGTTGAAGTCCAACAGTTGCTGAAGAATGCTGAGCAAGTGATAACAATCCAGTTCTGCAGAGTTATGATTCAACTGGAAAGTCAAGATAAGCCCGGGGTTTAATGCCTCACATTGTGTTGTTTCTCTGAAGAATTTATGGTTTACTGTTCAGTGTCAAACATCCTCATATCTGCAGGTTGAAAATTAATTTAGGGCAATAACGCAGGCAAAAGTATTTATACCCTTTGAACAGTTCCACATTGCGTGTCGGACCAACACAAAGCAGCTGCTTATCTGTGAATAATATGTATTTAAATGTGCAGTGTTACGTAAAATGGACTTTTTTGAGCTTCACACCATGTTATTATGTTATTCTCTCATCAAAAACACACCTGGAGTGTTGCCTTCATTCCTTCATGCATGTTTGAGAAATTCTTGAAGTTCCCGTGCAAAACGCCTGAATGGACCTAGCAACACCTTAGAGACGAGGATCCTCCTCAGAGCTGCAGTTTCCATACTGCTGAGCTTCTGCCTTACAGTGCAAGACTCCCCAGCTCAGCTCCTTCAGACTAGCCAGTAGCAATTAGCAAACACCTGATGGACCTGTGTATTAGATGAGCTCATGCGGGGAAAGAGAGACAGAGACTGCGGCAGCAGCGTGTCGGTTGGTCTGTGTTACCCAGAAAGCAGTTGGGCACAATATCGCAACACCAACACCGTGAGTGAAACAATGACTGGGGCAGCCTACTATAAAAAGTACTCGGGGAACACTTCTTTACAAATGTGAATGTGTAATAATAGAGTACAGAACAAATTGGCAACCCAAACTGAAGCGTCTATTCTATGTGTCTTATAAAGCAAAAAAGTATATGATATATGAAAAAAAGTTTTAAAATAGGCCATTCATTGAAGGTGTGCCTTAAAGTGCCTAAAATACGGTAAATTAAAAGGAAATACAAACAAAACAACAAACCAAAAGAAAGGCAAAACGGTAAATATATTGGTTCCCCATGTTCAATAAGAATAAGTAGTCCATAATTTATGAACTAGTTGCAGTTTCTCTTGATTCTTGCTCTGATAAAACGAAATGTTGGTTCTTCGTGTTTAGTAAGATTAGTGAGGTATAAAACTAAATGTTGGTTAAAAGAAATGTAAAAAACAAAATACATTAGTTTAAAGTAACACACTAAAATGTTGTCCACTAACTTCTGTCGTCAAACAACTTCCCCATTACAACCCATCATGTTTCCAGCAGGTCCATTTCACAATGTCTCTGTTGACTATTTGGTGATGTTAAACCCTTTCACCGTTACGACTGATAATGGACTACAGTTCAGATCTTTAGTTCATTATCCAGGTTATCAGCAAATCAGTACAATTTGCTGGTTTTCTGACTGAACATGGCAACGACTGTGTACCATCTTCAGCCGAACTGATGTCTGACTCTCTTTAAAGTAGTACTGAACGGACTCTTCAGACAGCACAAGCTCCTCAGTAGCCATGGAGAATCATGGTTAGGGAAATGCTTCATGGCTATCAGGGCACCCACCATGCGACAAATAGTAGGCCCTCTTTGGACTTCGATTTAGTGCAGACTAAATTGGATTTACAGTATGACCACATCAGTATAAATGTCAGCAACTAATGGAGACAGTCACACATTCCACCCTGGAAAAGTGAGACACAAACCCCAAAGTAGACAAGAAGACCATCATGAAATGAGGTCAGAGGTGAAAAGTACACAGTCATGCTAATGTGTGAAACAAAAATGTGAATTTGATATGAAGCGCTTAATTTCAGTTATGACTGCCATAGTGTTTTAGTCTCGACTAAAATCGTTGCCAGTATTCAATCCAAACATAACCCGGCAAGAATGAGCAGATATAGACAGAGAATGGATGGATGGACTGATTTGTCATTTAATTAAGAAATTTGTTTCTTATAGAAAATACAAGAGGAGTATGAATTTATATCAATTCTGAAGTATCAGTTTTTATGTAGATTTTAGCAAAAAAAAAATCAATGTCAATGTCAAAAAAATTCTGCCTCAGTAATCAATGGGAACATTTTTATTACAGTAGTAAAACTCTTCGTATAATTACTGACTAACTTTCTGTATGCCAATACTGCTATTTTGATGATTTATCCTTCATGACAAGCTGTAAGACTTTGACATTGGAAAGACTCTTTGCCACCATCCCAATATTTTTCTGCCTTCAACTTTAAATCTTTTTTATGTAGGTAAAAATTGAAAGATTTCTTTAACCCTCCTGCAGCCTTAGCACGACACACAGGAAGAGCACAGCAGATGCCACGGTTGGACAACGGAAAAGCAATGAGGGTGTCCCGTCATACCGTCAGTTCCCATAACGACACAAAAAAACTTTGCAAAAGCATATGCGGGGTCAGTGACACTCCGCCGGGACTGTTCACGGGATAAAAGGCTCTTGCAGGCTCCATAGGATTTCATGTTAGGACTACAGCAGGGGAAAAGGTACATTTTAGCTTCAACTGCACTCAAATATAAAAATATAGCTTGCTGCATTTGATTATCCACCAGAACACACCACTTTACTGTAAAGATTATGACTCCTCTGTGTCGCAGACAAAAAGCCTCTATATATACACACAGTATTTGCTCAACCACCACACCAAGCCCCACACCATCAAGCTGTTTTAACATTTATTTAAAAAAAAGCACCTCATCACTAATTCCCACTTGATTTATGGATGTCTGAAATACATTTTTCTTCTAGTAAAAATTCAGGTATCCACAATGTTTATTTGAGATAGGACATTTATGATAGACTGCTGATGCTATATTGATGCAAAATGAAGATTTAAAAGTATTTAGGTTACAGAAATGTCTGTAAATCTTATGTACAGGAGGCGTCACTTTCTCTCTTTGGTTCCCTGGATCATTTGTTTGCTTTCCCACAGTAAGTGATCAGCATTAGGATCACTTTTCCCCGTTTTCAGGTAGACCAGACTTCACTTGTCTGGCTCGAGCCGGAGTTCAGATAAGTCGGATTCCCAACTCACAAATTCACTTCTTTCCTCCAAACGGGCGTTTCAAATAGTATCAGATACATCACTCAGAAGCATCGTTACAGAAAAAAATGTTTCTCTGATCATTTATTTTCCTCGCATTCCAGATGTAGCAACTCACAGTTCAGTGAATAAGGTGGGATAATCCGTCTCTCTATTCACTAAGCGTATATGACGTATTTCATTATGTCTAATGACTGTTAGTGTTACAATACAATTGCTTATTACATAACCACGATTCAAGTTTAATGGAAAGATTCATTTCTCACACCCTTCTCTACTACTTATGTCTGCCTTTTGTACAAAAAAAAGTAAAGCTGGTGTGAATAAGTGCTTGACTTGCTTGAACATGCAGCAATTATTTTTTTCCCTCACGACTACACCCAACATCAACACGAGCAGCTTCAGAGACAAGCGAGTTATGAGTTATTGTGTCATTCCATTCCTCGGAAATCCGATAAATCTATCACTCTGTGGATTTACCGTCTCATTTTTTCCAGTGTAAATAGGAGGCAAAAATGCTTAGGTAAACAAAGTAAATGAGATAATATTTATACATTTCATACAAACCAAAGCCTGCTGATGCTTCCTGGTAAGCTCAGAAGCAGCATTTACTGTTTTACTTAGTTTCTGTTCAGTAGAAGACGGACAGCTGGTTGGCGTTTCCACTAAATGACCCTCCAATAGCACATTTTCTCTCATTTATTTAACACATCTGAGTTTCAGGTACGGTTACTGTCAGACGGAGCTTTAAAGGCTGGCCTCTTGAAGGTCGTTAATGGCCCGGCTTACTGGGTTAACACAATACAGACACTGATCTGAGAGCAACAGCCTTGTTACGTGAGGTATGAAAGGCTTGGCGCTGGAGCAACTCCCTTTGTTTCCTGCAAAAGGAGGAAATGGCCACATTCCTCGCATTACCATGTGCATGGGGTCTGACCGAGCCTCCCATCAGTGGGCTTCAAACGGCGCAGAGTGGCGGCTCTCTAATGACACTCTTGTAACTTCAAACCCTTTTTTATTACAAAAAGAGAGGGGAAAAAAGTGTGTGATGAATGGTGGACCTGCTCATTTGCTCATGGCGTTTCCTGAAGAGTTGGAACCTGGGGAAGTATTTTGTATTTTCTGGGCAAGTAGTGCTATTTTATAGCACAATAACATAATTATGTTAACTTCAGGTGTTATATATAAAGACATGACTTAAAAATATTTAACTTTATAATTTAGCACCTTGAAATTGGGTCTCTGTCGCTTTAAAAACTCCTGTTCTTTCTGAAACTCCGCCTGCAGGAACTCATCACAACTTTTTACCAGTGTTCAATATTAGCTCGTCACAGGACAGGACATGTTTCCAAAAATAAAGCCTTGGTGTGAGTGAATTTTAAAAGTAGAATTTGGGACTTTCTGTTGCTTTTGGAGGAATTACTCCTTTGTCCCTGGTTGGCTTTTCAGCCCATGTTTGTGCAGGAATCGTTTCAGGGAATGACGCTGTAAAGCATCTTCTGATTTCATTATGGTCGGGTCCATGGACACATTTGATTCTGAAACGTCCATGCCACCGTTTAGGAAGTCAAAAATTCTCTTCTGGACAACTTGTCAGATTTCTTTGATTTATCCATGATTTCACACTATGAAGCAGCATGTTGTCTCCAGTTTACTTAAATGTCGCGAATTAACCAGAAGCTAACAAAACCAGGACATCATGGCATAATTCTCTTAGCTTATAGTAAGATTTGACTCTAAAGAAAGTAATAAAAATCTTTTTTCTTTCCCATTAAGAAAGTGGAAATGATTTTGCTTTTTCTAACCAACCTAAAAAGGAGACTTTAATCTGATTTAATGTCAGATAGCAAGAAAGAAAAAAAAAGCTTCCATCTTTTTTTAAGTGTGATATGAATTGTAGGGGGAAAAAAAGCAGCCAACCAAATGCCAGTAGCCATGTTGGAGGGCCGTAAGACAAAAACATTTACACAAGTGTGACTTGTTCCAGGTCCAGCAGACATGGGCCTCTTGCTCTTGGTGACACAAGAAATTTCTCACATTAACAAAAAAGTAAACAAATGACACTGAGCTGGTGAGGAACTGTAAACAGGACTACGCCTTGGGGAGACGCCGTTTACAGATAAGACACATATTTTCGTTTGTGTCCCATGGGCTCATTACTGCTACGCCTTTTGTTCTGCATAATTTCAGAATAACTGTAACAAGATAAGGACAGCAAATATCTGGGTCTCGTTTTATTCAAAGCATCGCATTTGTCCCATCAGGCCGCCAGTCTATGCATCCCTGTTCTGTTCAGCAGCTCTTATAGATGAACGTGGACAAGAGCAAACAAAGAGGGAAAAATGGTGAAATCAAGGACACAATGCTTTCTGTTAGTTTTTTCAGGAAGCATTGTGAAAATTATGATTACGGACGTATGAAACGAATGAATGAAGTCTGTGTCAATAACTGCGTTTTCATTAACCATAAAAATGCCCAAATTGAAAGAACGAAGATAAATTTGGTTAATGGAAACCCAAATTTAGGGGAAAAAAATCCAGTTTTTCAATAAAGTTTTTGTGATATGATGAAGTGATCTTTCAGTCATATCAAAAGTGTATTTTGATCCGGCTGAAATGCATCTCGGGTCACATGATCAACAACCGGATGTTACTACTGGCGGAATAGACGACGAAGACGGCAGGAAGTGGTAACAGGATGATGTTTTTTTCCATTATGTGAACAAACTTTTCATGTGATTTGTATTTCTTATTTAATGGAAAACCCTGCAATTGTGAAAATTTGTATTTATTAATTTTTTGACATTAGCGGAACATTGACAAAGTTTTGCGCAGATTTGTAATGGAAGCGCATCACAATCCCACCTCTCTTACCTCTGACTACACATCCACAGGCTTCGTTACAGAAGTTGCAAACAATGCTTCACAAAAGAGCACCGCTATTTATTGTGCTTTTTTCTTTTTATCAGCTTCCTCTGCCTTGTTATGATCTTGTGACAATATTGTCAGCTTCCGCTGCTGGATAAACTTTAAACCATTCAGTAAACAGCGCTCTGTTGTGTGACATCTACATCCTTCTGAGTTCAGCATGTTGACGTTTTTTTTTTTTGCTTTTTGGCTGAGAAGATTGGGACTGAGCCGTTCCGACTGCCGTGAAAAAGTTGGATGTAGCTGGAATGTAGCTGGAATACAGGCAAAGAGAGCGGATTTTGGGTCACGTTTGCCTGCTGTGTGAACAGCCGCAACCATCACTGAGATGGAAATATACTCACTGGACGTGTGATGCATGTAAACACTCCTCAAAGCAAACCCAGACATCCCTTGTTCCCAGTGTTTCTGATAGCTTCGGAAGACGCTGAGCTAAATCTAACTGCTTCAGGGAAACAAGCCCCGGGTGTTGTCTCACAACAAGGGCGCTGCTGTGTGTCAACACACAACATGAGCGTTCTCTTAAATGCTTGTGGTGCCAAATACCTTAGGAAAAAAAAACAACACCTGAAGGAAGTTAAAAATACAATTAGCTAGCGTTTTATAGGTATATTGTTCATTCATTGCCTAGATTGAGCAACCGTTAGAAGAACAAAGGTGAGTTTTGTTGAAAGATGAATGACGTATTAGCTTTCTAAAAACAAAGAGGATGGAATTTCATGGGATGTCACAGGGCTGCAGGGCTAACAGGCAGATGTTTGTGGGGAGACAAAGCACTGAGTATCTCCTGCCCTCCAGCTCGGAGGCAGAAGCACCTGTCGGCTCCCACCATATGGACGTGCACACACACACACACACACACACACACACACACACACACACACACACACACACACACACACACACACACACACACACACACACACACACACACACACACACACACACACACGCACATCATGAAGTGTGTACCATACACACAGACTGCAAGAACAGCCAACAACGCAAAATATGAAAGGAGGCCTCTGCTTTCATTTCTACGGAAGAGGATTAGGGCCACTGGGAAAAAAAAATTAAACAGTTCTGACTTTAATCTCAGAATTCTGAGAAAAAAAGTAAGAATTCTGAGTTTAAAGTCAGAATTCTGACTTTAAACTCACAGTTCTGACTTTAATCTCAGAATTCTGAGATTAAAGTCAGAATTCTGAGATTAAAGTCAGAACTGTTTTTTTTTCCAGTGGCCCTAATCCTCTTTCGTACATTTCAGTTAATAATAAAAGTGAAAAAATATTAGCACCACTTGAACTTTTCCTTATTTTCCATAAAACAGAATGTATTTTATAGGGCTACAAACGGTACAAGGTTTACAAGTTTAAAAAAAACTAGTGTAGTTTAATGTAGTCTAGTTTTTTTTAAGAAACTACTAGTTCCACTGGCAGATTATTTAACTTATAACATGGGAAAAAATTATTTTTAAGTGAAAATCTACTGGAACAAGTTTTTTTACATCAACATTAAGGAACTGACTTCAAACAAGCTCCTGAATCTTGCTGAAAATGTTATAGCAAGTTAGTTTTGCGTTACTTTAAGTGCCCCAAGACATGTCCACTAGAAACTAGACAGAAATACTTGATAAGATTGTGTTTTTGCAGCATATACATACACCCAGAACAACAATTGAATGGCTTAGAAACAATATTTTGCATGTGCTTTACTCACTGAGCCGTTTCAAAATTTTATACATAAAACATTTTTTTAAAAAAAGAAGTATCATTTTCCTTCCACCTCACAAATGTGCACTACTGTCTGTCATGTGAGACTCTAATAAAATTCATGAAGGTTTGTGGTTCAGTAGAAATCCTGTTGTAGGGAGTTCTGACAACTTTAACATCTTATTTAGTTGAAGTCAGCTGTTGATAGTGTTTTTTTTTCCAATGCTACATTTCTTTTAATCTTTCTGCTTTGTGCTGAACATGTGTACGGACTCGCATAACCCCGCCTCCCCCCATCCCCATCTGTGCAGATCCGATCTGTTTGGAAACAGATGGCCGAGCAGAGCCTGGACTTCCAGGTCAGATCAGGATGAGTTGAGTCCTCCATCGGCCCATTGGCCAGTGTGCAGAGATTGATGGCTCTGTGCTTGAGACCCAGAGAGGGGCTGGTGTCACACAGAGAGCAGGTGGCGGACCTCTGAGACACAAGCTAAACAGTTCACTGCCCCGACACCAACAGAGGGCAAAGGTTAAACACCGGGGGAGAGCGACTAATAATGACTGTCGGGACTACCAGCACAGGAAGAAGACAGAGGGTTCTCAGTGATCAATGTAATGTTACCGTTTCATTTTGTTGAAATTCTTTCATCACAGATGAAGTAAAACGCTTTTTTCAGCTCCAATGCTCCAACATAAATCGACTTTCAGACAGTTTAATGCTGAATTTAAGGCGCATTCGAACTTGTTATTAATCTATGATGGAGTATTAGGGTCATACTAATAAAAATAAATTAATTATGTGACGTAATAGTAATCACAAGAATAAAATTAAGAGAATAAAGTCAAAATAACAGAACAGGGTTACGAACTGACAAGACAAAAAGTTAAAATTATGAGAATAAAGTCAAAATATTACCAGAATAAAGTCAAAATAATACGACAATAGTCATAATATTTACAGAATAAAGTCAGAATATTGAAAATAAAGTCAAAGTTAAAAATATGACAATAAAGTCATAAAATGAGATTAAAGTAAAAATTTAAGTCAAACACTAGAATAAAGTCATGGTATTTAGAAAACAGTCATAACATTACGAGAATAAAATCAAAATGTAAGAAAAAAAAAAGTAAAGTCATGATATGAGAATAAAGTTGAAATAATATGAGAAAAAAAGTCAGAAAGTCAGAAAAAAAAAATGTATTCTGATAATATACATATATTTAAATTTTCTTTGAGTGGCTCTGACACGTCGTCATGCTAGTGAAACCAAACATCATTAGCAGTCAGGGTTGACCTACTGACAGGCTGCTCTGGGAAAACCTGCCTCCTAGCATTCACATGGATGTTATTTCACCACCTAGCTAAACATCACCCGTCCCCTCTCACCTCCACCTCCTGCATGATGGGAAAACCTCTCCTGTATGGTGATGGGAAACACCCACCACACACACTGGAAACCTGCTGGGTTCATTCTGTTACAGCAATTAACCAGCAACCAAGATAACTGCTGCTAGCCATACAGGCTAATAACAAAGCATTGTGAATTAGCTCTGGTGCTAATTTCCACCTGCAGCCCCAGATCAGCTGGTAACTTTTAAAAACGAATGCATAAAAAACGGATGTATGCTGTTAAATAAATGTAATTTATAACCAAGACACCATCAGAGATACAATCCAACAGCGTGCAAACGCAACCGCATAACATCCAGATTCCCAAGAGTTCACAATACACAGCACTCTCTCATATTCACTGATATTTAAAATAAAAAGAAACATGAATTAAAACAAAATACACTGTAAATCCAACTTGTTTTGTTCTCGTTTTTTACGTTTGCTATGGCTAAGTTTTAAAGGCGGCTCCATCTGGTTCAAGCTGGTGAAAAAACTTGTTTACATTTAGAGATTTGAACGGTCAACTAAAAAAAAAAAAAACCTCCATAACATAACTTTAGGGAATTATTTGTTTTTACACTTTTTGCTTTCCATACTCAGTGTGCTCCATGTGCTTTTGTTCTGCACTTTAGTAGCTGGTATGTTCCTGCTTTCTTTATTTTCCTGGGTTGTTGCTGTGTGTTTGTTCTGTTAATTGTCATAATCTGCAGATTTCTTTGTGTTCCTGGGTTTTCTATGGTGGGTAATTTGATGAAAATGATAATAAAACAAGAACTCACAAAACAATAAGGCGGACACGAGGAGCAGGACTGTTGAGGTAACATAGTATAACCAGAGGAAGCAGCAAGGAGTGAGAGAAAGAGAGGCGGTTAAATACTGGCAGGTTGATTTGATTACTGGAACAATGGAAAGGTACGAAATAGGAAACGAGGTGCAGGTGTGATGAGAGAGCAGAAGGCAAGCAAAAGAGAGAGACATGGCATAAATAAGATCTGAACTAGTAAAACAGTAAACAGGAAAAAGGCTGACCTAAACCCAGCAAAGAATAACTAAAGCAGAGCACAGAAAACAAATGGACAAAACCACAAACCTAGAAAAAGCAACAGCCCAAGATCCTGACAAATTGTTCATTTCTATTTCTTTTCTATAATTCATCAAAAACTACCATCAGAAATGAATGAATATGAAATGGTTATGACACAAGTTTAAAACATTAATTTACAAAATGAAGTGAGGGGGGATGAATAGTGATGGGTAAGGCAACACCGATGTGTGCCCAAATTAGTGTTTTTACTTAGACCAAGCTCATAGACCAAAACCCGTGTCGGTGCGCGTATTGGTTTCAGCAAGTCACGTGACCGATACAGGAACTGTTTTGAAATGAGATCAACGCGCCAAACTGTGTTTACAAGAAAGCGAATCTGTCAATCTGTCAAATGCATTTGCCAAATGAATTATTGATCTTTTACAGCATCAGCTATACAGCAGCCTCAAAGGAAAGGTTTCCGCAGTGTGGGACCATTTTGATATTATATTGGAAAATAAATTTGTTTTCATTTTTGTTTTTTTCATCCGGTTCTTGTCAGTTTCTACTTGATCTATCTGAATCCAAATTCAGCTGAAATGGACTTTTAGTTTACTTTCATATTATGCTCTGCAGGTTAAGTGTCGCATCTGTTTAACTAAACTGTCTTATTTAAATAAATCCACCTTTTCAATGTTGAGGCATTATGAGACCAGGCATGAGAATGAAGTCTCAGATACACCTAGATAAACTCAGATATGCAGCCATTCTACAGATTACTCAGTTGCATTTTATTAATTATTTCATATACATTGATCCCTCGCTGTAACGCGGTTCACTTTTCATGGTATCGCTGCTTCGCAGATTGTTTTGAGCAGTTTTTCCCCCCACAGTGTTCTGCGTCCTGATTGACCATATGATTGGTAAAAACAGTATAAGGGCTTCTTATGGTATTTAATGCAGATTGACCATTCAGGAGATGGAAACTGAAACTTTGAATGCCAACTGGGAAAAAAAAGTGTGGCCAGAGGCAGCAAAACCCGACCGGAGGCTCGTTTGATGAGATCCATCGCTCTGCTGTAGATACAGCTGTGAATCTCGCAAAGCAGCTTGGAGGAGACGCTGTAATGACATGACTGCGGATCACATTAAGGCCCGATTGATGAACACGCACATCCGCTGACCTGAAAACAGGTTTTGTTATTTGGTTTCAATGTAGAGTATTTATTTATGCTGTGTAATGACTAAAAAACAGGGGTAACTACTTCATGGATTTCGCCTATCACAGGTTATTTTCGGAACGCAGCCCCCTAGAAAAACAAGGGTTCGCTGGAAATGTAGTGTTTTGTCAAAAAAGCGTGACAGACTACATTTCTAAATGTTGTAAAATTTTCTTTATATATATAAAAATTTGTGGAAAAAGAAACAGTCCTTGCATCCTCTTTTCAAACACATTCACTTAAATTTTCACTTTATGGTACATGGTCACATTATTTATTGACTGCATATCATATATATTTTAAATTTAACTGAAGATATGACATAATACAATATATAATATTCAATAACATACAAAGACTTAAATCTTATCGTATAGACTTGGTCATCAAATCACTACGTTGCCTGTAGGAATTTTTAATGCCCAGTAGTTGTCAGTATTGAGTGACACAGAATCGACACAGTTTTGCTATGTGTCGAAACGATACATGACGCCTCATCTACCCATCACTAGGGATGAAACACCAAAACACGAGTATGAAACAAATTTCTAACTTGTAAACTGACCTGATGCTGTCGGAGCCTTAATCCAAATTTTGGATTGAAAATCTAACCCAGCTGGTTAAAACTCACACTGCAGCGGTGCTACGTTCAGCTAACTCAGGCTGGGTTTGGTCTGTGTTTGATCCAGGACCTAATTAGTAAAATAACCCTTCAGATTTTCATGTGCAAAGTCTTGCTCCTTCCATTTAAAGCTGCATGTGTCACTTTTATCTAAAATGTTTTTTAAAACTGTCACCAAATAATCTGAAAAGATTGATCTCATGAGCCACTATTGCCATTTAAAGAAACAAAAACAACCAATCAGAGCCAGGCGGAGGGTCTTAACGCTGTCAATCAATCACATGCACTCGCTGCTAAATGTGCTAATTGCGAAGAAACATCTTACTGTTCCAGCAGTCATTGGTGGCTATGCTAACTAGCCTTAGCATTCACAGTAGGCTCTGCGTGTGCTAAGTGCAGCGCCACACCGAGGGGTGATTAACAGCACTAAGACCCGCCTCCTGGCTCTAATTGGTTGTTTCTAGTTAGCACTGGGAGGACTGGGAGAAGGCAGAGGAGCTGGGTGTTTTCACAGATTATCTGGCCCATACCACATTGTCACAACATAGTGACAGTTTCAACAAATATGTATGTTTATGTAAAAAAACACATTTAAAGTTACATACTAGAGCTTTGAAGCTCAAACACTGTTTGCTAACATCAGATGTTGACTGTGTTCAGTGTTGGCCCAATCAACATACAACCATTTTAGAAACATATGACCTTTGGCTGAAAAACTACAGTTTAAAATAAGAACCTTATTTATTATGGTAATAAATTATACCCACTGCACATTTTCATAACTAATTCTCTGCTCAGTCGATGGGAATCTGTCGCTACACTTTGTTTAGACTTGGCCCCTCATGGCGCTTTGACCAGTCATTTAACGTTTGACCTGACAGCTGAGCTGCTTCCGATGGTTTAACTCAGGGGTGTCCAAAGTGGGTCCTCGAGGGCCGGCATCCTGCGTGTTTTAGTTCTCTCACTGGTTTAGCACACCTGCATCAAATGATGGCTCATTAGAGGCCTAAGGAGAACATTGACTTGCTGAGGAGGTTGTTACAACCACTAGGGAGAGAAGTAAAACATGCAGGATGCCGGCCCTCGAGAACCCACTTTGGACACCCCTGGTTTAACCTGTTCATGGAGTTGCTTTGGTTTACCCGTTGATTTATTTATCGTTGTATCGGAGCAGAGTGGCAAGGATTATTGTATGAAAGCCGACACGGTTTCCTCCGCCCGCCCCCACCTTGTTCGTAAAAGTTTGACTTTGTGTTTCTGGCAATTTGCTCCTATTGTGAATCACTTCCTGATAGCAGGCACTCTGGGAGACGGGCTCAGTCAACTGCAAAGGAATGCGACATTCCACTCTAATCTTACGGATGTTTCTTTGGATTTCAGAAACCGATTTCTGCCATTTTCCCTGTTGTGTCTGGAGAAAGTGTTTCCTGACTGACACCCGGGCCGTGCTCTGCTTTATCCACAGTGACTACAACACATGGTTCTCTTGTCACTAGTAAGCCACTTGCCATTACGTTGGATTTTATCACAAATATCTTGATGTTTTATGCTGCAAGGCAACAGCTCTAACAACTGCGCCACTGTGCAGCCCACTTTATATGTATATCTTCACTTATTTATGGTTTAAGTTTTAAAGTCTCAATATTTACAAACTTTTAGATTTGCTTCTTGTTTCCTCAGTTCTTCATTCTCTGAAATTGTTTATTTTTCTGAGTTTCAATTTTTTCTTTGATATCATTTGTGAATTTTCTGTTATTTTTTTTAATCAGTTTGTTCCTGTTTTTAACCTATGGGAAGCAAAGTATGTGACTGATTTGAATGAAGAGCAGCTAAATTTTTAGGTTAGCTAGTGCAGAGCTAAATATTTAGTTTGGAGCTAAATAGTTAGCTTGCTAACTAAATATTTAGCTTGCAACTGTGCTATTTACAAATGAAGAACATGGTGAAAATATAACTTTGAAAAGGGAACCCTCAGTTTTTTTCTCGTGACTTTTTAAATAATCCAAATTACTGCTGTTCATTTTTGATTGTGTAACTTTACCACTGTGCTCTTTATTTTCTTTATTGTCGTTATTTCCCAACACCACTGTTATGAAAACAAGTCGTGTAGTACGTTCAGTGAATATCCTTTATCTTTTTATTTATAGCCTCTTAATGTTTTTATTCCTTTGTATTGAAAAGCTTCTGTTGTGTGTTAGGATTCCTTCTTGTTTGTGTAACTAACATCCACATGCATGTTTCCAAATAGCAACAGAAACAGTTTATGCTCGTTTAGTTGTACCATGTCAGGGGAAAGCTTTGGTAAATACAGAGCTCGCTAAACAAACACTGTCTTGCTATGATAACCTCTCTGACCAGATGGGAAACGTGGATTTAAAGGGAAAAGAGAGTCAGGGGAGCAGAGGGGTCAGACATCAGGAATGAGGAAATCCCACCCTCGCCCCAGAACATAGAGAACAGGAAGTGAAGGCCATTTGCATACAAATTGTTCTTCAGTGGTGTAGCATATGCATCAGCGTGAGGGTGGGTTACCAGCAGAGCAATAATGTAAATCACCAGGTGGGTATAATGTGTCCGATGGGATCCTTTGTCTGCAGGTGGAGATGTGGCTCAGAAAAAAAACCTCTTAGAATAAACCAATAAAATATGCATTCATAAAAATATTTCATCTATATTATCGATGCGGAGGCTTCTCTCTATCACAACAGACGGGTCTGAATTTTCACTGTTTCTTTCACGAAGTCATCTGGTTTATTCATTTAGAAAGCAGAACCGATTTACGGTTAATACACTGCAAAAACACAAAATCTTACAAAGTATTTTTGTTCTGGTGCAAATATCTTAGTGCATTTGAAACAAGATAAAACTAACTTACAAGTTAACTTTTCAATAGGAGTTTGTTCAAAGTCAAACACTCCTTAATTTCAATGAAAAAGTACTGGTTCCACTTTTAGATTATTTTACTTATGTTACAAGTTGCTTGTAAGTTAGTTTTGTCTTATTTCAAATGTACAAAAATATTTGCACAAGAAACTAGAGCACAACAGATTTTGTGATTTTGCAGTGTAGATAAAATGTTACTGAACTGGTAATAAACCTTTCAGTCTGTTGTATTAAAGGAGTCAAACCTTGTTCCTGAAACCTGCAGCCAACACCTGCTGTTCACGTCAACGTCCTCAGGGTTAAAGAAGCTCAGCTTGGAAGGAAACAAAAGTAACGTTTTGTTACAGCCCAGAATGATAAAAAACAAAAAAATAAGTCTTATTATAATTCTCAATTTCTAACAAGTTGATACAATAATTATTAAAACATGATAGCAGGGTTGCACATTCCTGTATGGAATTCCTTTAGTGCCAAATGTATGTTCTGTGCTTATGTAAGGTGACATGTCTGTGCTGTAACTAACGTGGTGTTCTGACCCACAGGTTTAGACTCATGCTCTAAACTTTTTAACTTTCTTATGTCAATGTTTAAGAAGTTCAAATTAATCTCTTTATGTCTATACAACTGAATTTTTATTATCCCTGTGGGATCAATAAGATATTTTTGAGTTGAATTAAAACGCTTAGTTTTTTTTCTCTATGTGGTAAAACAAAAAAAAAAAAAAAAACAAAAAAAAAACCCATTTGGTTCAGTTCAAAAATACCAAACACGACTGTACGAGATTTCTGAATAATCCTCATCTAGAAGCAACATACACAACCACGTCCAGCACACGGGGAAAACGGGTTTAGGTAAGGCTGCATGGAGGCACAGTTGGTAGCACTATAGCTGCGTTTCCATTACAAATGTGAGTAAAAGTTTGTCAATATTTCGTTAATGTAAAAAAAAAACACAATTTCACAGTTGCTGTGTTTCCATTGAATAAGAAACACAATTAAAATCACACGTGAATGAGTTTGTTCAATAAAAAACAAGCCGTGCCGTCATCCTCCAACTACTTCCCGTCGTCGTCTTCTTCGAGGTTGGTGCCAGTAGCAACATCCTGTTGTTGATCAAGTGACTCGTGTGATAAAAATAAAAGTAAAAGTGTGTTCACTTCGATTTTGCTAAATGAACAGATTTTTATACGGCCAAAATCATCCTAGCACCAAAACTTTTGATCAAAAAATACGAGTTTTTTCTTCGAAATTGCCGTGTTTCCATTCAGCAATTTTATTTCCAAAATTTCGAATTGCTCAATTATATGATCAGTGGAAATGCAGCTCCTGTACAAATGTTCAGCCGCTAAAAAAACTAACAGAATTTATTTCAACTTGTCTGAACTGAATTTAAAACTCTAGTTGGTGTTAAAGGAGACCTTGTGCAGCGCCGCATAAAACGCTTACCTCTTTGGTGAAAATGTTAAAATCTCTCCCATCTGTCTAGTTTTATTAACTTGCGTTATAATTGTGAAAAACTAGTGAGGAGATTTTAAACCTGTGGAGAAAGCCCTGTGGAAACCTGATGGCCTGTGACGCTATGGGAGCCGTCACCGCAGGTGATGACAGGCTTTTCTGTGATCTCCTGAAACACTGACAGGTTTATGGTTCGTGTAATTAAAGACATAAACACGAGGAATCAGTCAGGCAGAATGTGGCATGAAAGGAGGGCGAGGTGAAGAGGGTCAATGATGTTTTGATTCTGGTTCAGGAGGCGGTGGAATCCCAGATTTTAGACAAATAGGAAAGGCATCCCAGCTGCTGCATGCTCATGTAAACCTTGAATTTTGTAAAAAAAACTTTTGAGTTTCTCAGTAAGAACATCTGAAATTATTTTTTTTAAAAGGCCATTAAATAGCAGTAGCAATGAGGGGTAGCATGTTGCGTAATGATTTCAGCGTCCTTCGAGTTCGGAGCTGAACGGGACAGGGAGCAGGGTGTTCCCGGAATGGGAACAAGGTCCAATTCTGAGAACAAATGTTCCTGACAACACCATCACCTACCCCCCGGACTGCAGCGGCCTCAAAGTAATGGAGCATGGAAATGAAAAGAGGAAAAAAAGGAAGGGAAAAAAGAAAAAGAGTGAACGTAGCGTCGGCTTATAAAGAATTGAGACCTCGGAATCTCAGTGTGGTTTTACTGTCAACTGTTCTCAGTTATTGGGAATAAAAACATAAAACATTTCAAGTAATCACAACTAACAGCTCTTGGTGGCACAAAATATAAGAACATAACATAGATATTTACAAAACAAAAGAAGATTTAGATAATTTATATGTGCTATTTAAAGGATCGATGATAACGATAACACTTAATTTGATTTTGCATATTTCTATTTCATTTCCATTTAACATCTTACATCAAAAATTTCCCTCCTAGCATAGACACACTTTGATTTCACTAACTTTTTAAAATCAAACCGTTTAACAATGAAGAACTGATTTAGTTTAGTTTGTATCAAGATAGTTATTAAGAAATTAGTTTACAAGTAGAAGGATTGTTTTTACACATAACAAATAACTTGGGTCCCGGTACTAAGCCTCGTGGAACATCTCAAAATATTATACTGAGCTGAGATTCTGAATTATTGCTTTTTTTAACTTGCTTTTAGATAATGCTTCAACATGTGATTTGTAACGTCTCTCGTTCCACACCGTTCATGTTTTTGAAAGAGTAGCGTAACGTCTAAAATCAATAACATTGCCTTAAACATGCCCATCATAATCATTTTCACCTTCTTCTCCTAAAAGAAGAAGGAAAGAAGAAGTTTTTAAAGTCTATGTTGACATTGTATTTGCTAGAAATCCTTTTGGCTTTCCTGTAACAAGCTTCTCACAGCGGTTTGCTGGAGTTTTGGTCCATTCCTCCTGGCAGAAGTGGTGTAACTAGGTCAGGTTTGAAGAAAATTGAAATCAATGGATGAGCCAGACTTTCGGAGGCCCGACGATTCCTTCCTGAACTTTCCGTGAAGTCACTACATCCACTGACGCGCTCCTAGTTGATTCAAATGCGGGTTGGCCAATCACAAGATGAACCATGATGCAGACATTTAGGATTCGCCCCCAAACTGCTCACAGACATGGCGATCTTAATACGTAAACGTCTCGGTTAAAAGAACGCAATGAGAAATTCTAGAAAAAACCCAACTTGCTCATTATTCTGGAATTTAGCGAGTCATCTTGGTAACCCTATTTGACCTAAACCAGGAAGGTTTAGTCGGATTTAATGCCAGATGGTGACATTAAACCACAAATCTCCAATCTTTACCTTTTCTGCTTTCAGTTAACAATGCATTCATTTTGTCCGTACTGTACTGGGGAAGGAGGTCAAGTTTATTTCCAATTAAATTTGAGGAAAGGCGTCATTTCCTCAGGCATTCCAATTGAAAAGACGTACAAACCAAAACATGCTGAGCTGTTTATGTCACCATGGCTGGAAGAATGTAAACTGGCTCTTCCCCACTCCTATTCATCAATGAATGCCGGGATACTTGAAATGTTTTTTTTTTGTTTGTTTTTGCTCCTTTTCCATTTTACTAATTTCTGCAGTCACAGCCCGGCTCTGTCTGGAACCCGTCTGGTACTGTAGATTAGCAAGCTAACGACTGGAGATGATCCAAATTGAAGGCCCCATTAGCTGTAAATGAACAAGCAATGTCCTGAATAGTTTTTGCATAAGGCAATCCAACATCAAAGCTCACTCTGTAGCCCAGATTCCCAGTTCTGACTGGGCTGAATGTCATGAACAATGTACTCTAATTTCCAAGAATTCTTATTATGTTCCTTCAATTAGGGTCTGCATGGGACGGCCGCGGGGGTTTTAGGATTGTTGTGGTTCGTTCCAGTGGAGGATTAAAACAGATGAAGATGTTTGCATTCCCCTCCTTTTTTTTCAGGACATTGCTGTGGATAAAGTAAAGACAGAGGTTTTGACTTTACGTGATGGATTTCCCTTGAGTGTTCAAGAATGACTTGAAGTATGTTTGCAACAACCTCTCTTTTTCCAGGAAAAGTATGAGGTTTTTCTTTTTTGGGGGGGGAGTAGGAGGGGGAATGTGGATAACACTAGCGTTGGGTTTTGCTTGGGTTTTAATAGGTACGCATGCCCTTTGTGAATGTGTTTTATATTGACGTAATTATGTTTATATATATCAGTAAACTAAGATTTTCAACTAGAATTTTTTTTCAGTGTTTCAATATCAAAAACCCCTCAAAAATACAAAGAGACTGTTCTTAAAGAGTGAAAATGCTAAAAACTTACTGGAAATGTGTTTCATCAGTAAGATAAAAGGGAATATCATGTATTTTACAGACACATTGTGGCATTCTCTTGCACATTCCATTGTTACAAAATGCTATATATGTATATGAAATATGACTTAAAAGACATTTGACGCTTTGAAGTTGGGCCTCTGTCTCTTTAAGAAGCTCCTGCTCTTTCTGACACTCCGCCTTCAGGTAGTCACGACAACAGTGTTTGCCCATTGTGCTGTTTACAAACATTCCTGTGAGATTTGGGCTGAGACTCGCAATTCTAATTGTGGTGTTTGCTCATTGCTGCTGTCCCTGCAACACATCCTCTTCCTCATTTACAAAATTTTAAAATCTTCTTCCGGCCCTGCAGATTGCCGGATTACATGGCAACTTCTGAATGGAGATGTGTTGCTGGGGGGGAAAAGCTCAAGGTTTCCCTCAGAAAACCTGCTAAGCATGGGGGCAGTAGCAGTCCACCAGCTGCCCAATGTGTTTTGTGTTCTTTTTTTTTTTAATTCAGAGGTACACGAGCAGGCATCATAATTTGGAAATACTAGCGTGTGGCCAACGGGCAGGTGCAGCGACGGCGCAATTGGTGTGGATCCCCTCACTCCCAGTTCAACGTGTCAGCTGTAAACCTAAATTAAACCGTCTTTACTCTCGCTGTTATCTATTTAATAAACAAACATTGCTTAGCTTGGTGGGGGGCAAGTAAAGCCTGGTGGTCTGCCAGGCTTATAATACACTGGAGAAAACCCAGAATTTGGCAAAGAGGTTTAGAGATGTTTAGGGTGACTATTGTGTTTCAGCTGGAAACTCCATTATTTTGTATCAACTAGCAGAGCAACTGATGGCAAGGTTCACCATTTAACAGCCTCAAGCTGCTTACATGAAACTATCTAACCCATTATTCTCTTTACCTGCACGTCAATAGCCAAAGAAGTATCAAAGTTGGGTTATGGCACCATTTCTCTTCCCTTGTACAGACCAGTACAGTAAAGTGTGTGCTGTAAGTGGGGAAAACAATACACGTAAATGCACTCATTGTGTGCTGGAATGCATTCTTTTCCTCCTGGCTCCTTTCCTCGGCGTTCTCTAGGCACCGAGCGTCAACGCGCCTTCCAGTCTGCAGAGATTTCAAACGCGACCTGATGCGACTCGACGTCGCACGAGACGTGTTCATCAGCGACCTGCGCCCACTGCCCGCGACCCCCCACCGTCCCAAAGCGTGCGCGGCCCGGAGAACAATGAGACGCTCCCCTCAGCAAAAAGGGCATTGTTGGAGGCAGAAGTAGGACAGACACACGCGAGGCACGTCAGGCATGTTCTCTGAGGCCCCACCATGGAATGTGCGACAAAGAGATGCATGCAGGCTGCAACAATTCTGGGATAAAAAATAAAATAAACCAACTTATCTGGTGACAGAAGTTTAACAACTCGTTTCAGGGCGAACCGTTTATCCCATGCAACGCTTTTACAGCGACCAGCTAAGGGGCTTAATTCCATCTTTTACGATATAAAGGCATTATGAACATCCTTGAGTCTGATGACTCGTTTCCAGTTATCTCACAGAACCAAGGCTGCTCCTTCATGCTGACTGTTTTCCTGGCATGCTGACCCGTCTGTTTAGGGGGAAAAAAAAATCTCCTCCAACCTGCACCAACCTGGAGCGATTCAGCAGAGATAAGTCAACCATTTACACAAACAAACCATCTTCATTTTTTCCCATGACAAGTTATGATCTTTATGGAGATAAAGAAAGTTCCCTAAATACCTCAGATATCTCAATTTATCAAGATGGATTGATAACGTGACCTGATATTTCCACCAACACCCTCCTCTATTTATTTTATGAGCGTGTTGGATGGGATACACATTCCTGCTTTATAACGGCAACACACCTAAATCCTGATATGAGCCGGAAAAAAACCCTGCAAACATACACGGATTAAACATGACCTGGTTGCTTCATTGCGCTTGGCTTGATGACACAGAGTAGTTTACAGCTCCCTCTGCTGCTGGTTTGTGGCACTGCATATAAAGCCCAGAAATAAACATTTTGGCCTCATATATCCCACCTTCCATAGCAGAAATAGATATTTTACTTTAGGCAGTCAACCATTTAAATAAAACATTATGCAACATGTTATGTTAAAGACCTACTTCAAGTCATGGGTTTTCAAGCTTCACTTAAATAACAGGATCGAATCTAGTTCATGGATTTTATCTCGGCATTTTATGATATCACGCTCCAGAAACTAACAAAGAAATTTATCCTCCATTCCTAAACTCTTGTCCTCTCGTCTCTGGATCTTGAACTCTCTGGAAGAAACTGCAGTCAGTCTACATGTGTACTTAGTCTACTCCTGTTCACACTAACAAACACTAATAAACACTAACAAACAAGAAGGGTTGACCGATAAATTCATTTAATCAATTAATCAAATTTCATTTAATTTTTGGAAAATCGTTTTTTTCCCCACCAAAGCTCTTGTTGGGTTTTCATAGCGCCCATCTTGAGTTCCTGTCCCTTCAGAATCAGCAGTCAGGCAGGCTAACGGAAAACATCAAGTGACCTCAGAAGCAGAAACCACCAGAGTGTGATACAGCTTTCCGCATCAAAAAGTTAAAATTATGAACCGTTCCTCATTCTAAAGTGGCATCTTTTTATGTTTTATCCAGGTTGTACACCTACAAGTAAAATGAGTAGATCTCAATTTAGTTAGCTCTATGCTAATGACTTTACATTTAATAACTACTTGGTTTAATTTGAAGTAGCCTTTATAGAGTACATCAACATTAGAACTCAGCTTGTTCAATAATCCCTTACTGTGAAGCAAAGTCTAATGTTTTTGCTAATTAGCCCACATGCTAATTGGCATGAGGTGCTAAAGTTCCATATGCAGAACTTTAGCACCTCTAAACCGAAGGAATGCCTCCATTGCCAACCTTAGTGCTGTTTGTTGGTGTGTGTGTGTGTGTAATGGGGGGTGTTTACAGAACAAGCATGACCACATATCAAAGTAAAAAGTCAGAGGTTTGGCAAGCAGCCGACCACCACTTCTCTGTTCCCTGTAATAACAAAAATGCAAAACACATTTTTTTCTTTTCTTTTGTTTTTTTTTCTTATTTTTTCCCTCAGTTTATTTCCATTCTTTCAATGTGTCTCTGATTTAAAACAAAGCTATAAAAATGCATCTGGATACGGCTCTGCTGGCCTCTGAGCCGTCCACATGGTCCACATTAACATTCCGCCAGGTTTCTAATGATGAGGACGGCGCGGGCTGCAGGGGGAGGCTTCATGACAGCGCTGGCATGGCGCGCACATTCCTGCGCTGGACGAGCTGCAGAGTGGGTGGGAACTGGGGACAGTAACTGTCCTCGAAACATAGGATAAACCTGGTAAAAAGGTCGGCTTTTCCCAAAGATAACACCGAACACGTTCTCAGGAAATCTGATTAACGTACCGGAGAAATCTTGATCGTTTCACACGTGTAGAGCAGGATTTTGATTTATGAAAACCTGAACTGAAGATCCTAACCAGAGGGATTTCTACAAAGACGGCAAATCGGGAGAGTTCAAGGTCTCTGAAATGAGAAGCTAGTAAATCCCATCATCTTAGCAACATTGAACATCAATATATTAACGCCAATATTAGCATTGTCATACTAATATTGAATATTTGCGATACAATAATTGATACCAAGTGCAATGTTTTCATAGTAATATTACTGGTTGATGAGATGCCATTTGATGCCCATATTTACTCATCTCAGCATGCTCAGTGCTTAAAGTGGCTCCAAATGCCAGCAGCGTGGTCTACTTTCTGATTCGTTCAGGTAACGATTATTCAACAACTAGAAGGCTGTCATAGAGTTGTGAGAATTCATCCCAAGGTGGTCAGCTGATCCTTAAATATGAATTCACAGAAACGACGCAAGACGAGATGACGCCACGGCAACGCATCCTGCCAAGACCACGCCGTTCATCGCAAACAGACAAGCTTGTGATTTTCAACACGTCAAAATGCGTAGTAAATTAGGAAACGGTGCGTTCGACACTCGTGAAACCATGAGCAGGTGTTCATTAATGAGTGAGCAGAGTCACACACCTGTTTAGTACCGTTTATCAGATATGTTAAGGCAGAAAGGTGGGGTCACGGCGCAGAAGGCCGGGGTCACGGCTCGGAGCAGGAGCGCGCTCCCGAGCCGCTCGCCATGAACTTGGACACCGTCCTGAAGTTGTTCTCCTTCATGCCGCGGATGTGGCTGTCCAGTTTCAGTCGCAGCTCGTTGGACCACAGGCTCTCCTCCTCCAGGAAACGAGACACTGCGCTGCGTGCAGGGGACAGCGCCTCCTGGTGGACAGGAGCACTAACTTTAGAGCATTTCAAGGTGAGTTTTCAAACTTTCGGAATCAGACTTTCGAGATGAAAACATCACAAATAAGCCAAAGACAGCAAGCTTCAATCCACTATTACATGAGGTGACTTATTACAGTTAATAATGTCTTGTGATAGTAGTCGACATTTTACAGAAGGGTCAAGCTAAAATATAACTACTTTTTTGTCTCATACAATGGTTCTGTTTTATTTATTTTGTTTTTTATCGCTATGCGCTCATTAACATAACATTACACACACAAAAAATGAAATAGAATAAAAAATAGGAGGTGTGGTGTACAGATATCACATTTAAATAACAAATTCCAGTAAAACTAGTACAGAGTCACATATCTGGACATTTTACCTCAATAAATTTATTTATAATCCATATTTGATCTTCTGCCAGGCATAGAGGGATAGAACGTTTTTGCTTTAACTACTGTATTTCTTTGTGTTTTTTGGGTCGCAAACTTAAAATACAAAAAAAAAGCGTTTAGACTCTGAGTCCACTGGATACAGAAGTCCAAATAAAAACTCATCCCACTTAAAAGGAATTGAAAATTAGATTTTGGTGATTCTCACTGACCTAAAACAAGAATCTAGTTTGATTTAACTTCAGATAATTGGAGAAAAAGTGGATTTTTATCAGCTGTAGAAAAATATGGTTTCAACGGTAAATAACGTTTTTCAAATTTAAGTTTTTAATCAAAAGTTATATTGCACTTTATTACACAACTGTGCAGTTTGAATATCAAACACTTTCAAGGACGTTACACAGAAATCAAGAACTTTCCAAATACTTGAATTCAATTCGAAAACATCGAATTGAATTCAAGTATTTTCCAGGATTTCAGGCAGACAGACGTATGAACCCTGTGACCCCTGACTGCAGCTCGGTCATAGAAGAAGACTCACCTCTTGGCCTCTGGGCCTGGAGGTCAGAGAGTTTTCAGGGCCGGAGTTTTGGCCCTCAGCAGCAAGTCTGTGTGGAGTGAGGGCTGTGGCTGAGTTTCCTCTGCTCAGTCCAGGGCTGCTGGTGGAAGAGGAGGCAGATGAAGAGGAGTGCAGCTGGCTGTCTTTGTGCTCTCGGCCAGGCGGCTCGTTGGAAGATTTTGGAAAGACCTGAAGCTCTTTAAAGAGCCTCTGGATCTTCCTGTCGTAGCTAGCGGGCTGAGTCCTGCAACGACAGCCGTTCAGAGCGTTTCACCATGGAAATGTTTCTGCTCCCATGCGGACGCACCACCTACCGTTCTGGACCAGGCTGCACCTGTGCCGTGGTCATGGTGTGGCTGAGCGTGACGTGTCGGTTCCTCTCCGGACCCGTTTCACCCTCAGCCTCCAGCTGCACGTGGTGCTTAGCGAGTGCCTGCCTCAGATGCCGGTTCTCCTCTTCCAGGCTGCTTATGGAGGTCAAGTAGCGCTGCTGCAGCATCGCAGCAGAGGATTCATCCCCCTGGGGAGAGACGGGCGATCGACGGATGAGCAACACAACCAAGAAAGCGCAGAACTTACTTTAAGGGGAAGGATCCCACAGGCTTCCTGCAGGTTTCACAGACTTAAATTTGAGGCTTTTTAAGACCATTAATGAAATTTAATCCCTGTATTGTGACAGAAATGTACAAAAGAAAATCACATATTATATATAATAATATTTTTTTTGCACAGAATGTACCTGGCCTTATGTGGGTGGCAACTGAAGATAAATTTACACTTACCAATGAAACTTTCATAGTGTAAATACAAATAGCTAGCAAGGATATGATAGCTATAGGGGTATGATGGCTAGCTAGCAAGGGTATAATAGCTAAGAGGGTATGATAGCTTGCTAGCAAAAGTATGATAGCTATGACGGTATGACAGTTAGTTAGCAATGGTATGATAGCTAGATAGATGGCTAGAAATTTGTCTTGGATATCATGCGCTAAACAAAGGTGCAACCACAATTAAGTACGTTACAAACAATAAAAACACAATATTAGCAGGTAATTAGCGCTAGCCTCAACGACTTAAAGCCACAAGACGGAATGAAAATGTCTGTGTGTGACTGGAATATACAAAAGATAACAGTCCTGCCACAAGATTTAAGACTGTACTTAAACGTATTTAAGACCAATCAAGATTTTTTTTATTAAGAAATTTAAAAACACTTTCAGATCTAAATTTTAGATGCACAAATGTAAGACTTTTTAAGGATGTGTGGTCACCCTGTCTTAGCTGCTGTTGGGTGATGAATACTGAGAGACAAACCTTGGGAGAGCGGGACTGCAGCGTCTGCAGCAGACCTCTCAGATGCTCGTTCTCAGCCTGAAGAGTCTCCTGCTGCGCCTGAGTCATCTGAGTAACGGGAGAGGAGAATCTGGGTGGTTTCACTAAACCCAGCAGAAAGGTTAAACATTTGGTCTTGAAAAACGTGAGAGTCTCTCACATTTTGTCTTTAACAGCTACAAATCGAGACGAAAAATCTGTAAAGTGTGGCATACATTTGTATTCAGGCTAAATGCCCCAGAGTACATGGGGCATTCATATACTTTTAATCCCTCATCTGACAGTAGGATGAAAACGTCAATAAAGGAAAGAATGTTCTCTCATCTAGAGCAACAGCCTGGATAAGGTGAGCATTAATCTAAGAGGGATCCAAAAGAGAAGAACAAGTAGAAACATATCTTCTGGTCGGATGAAGCCAAGATTTTGTGGTCTAGCAGAAAAACCTTCATCATCCTGAACACAACATTCCAAATGTGACACCTGGTGGTGGCAGCATCATGTTGTGGGGATGATTTTCTTCAACAGGGGAGATGGTTTAGTTAAAGTTAGAGGCTGCAAAAAACTTGAGACTGGCATGGAGGTACACCGTCTAGCAGGACAGTGAGCATAAACACCCTGACCAGATCCAGACTGAACAACACTCATCTATTTCAACGGTCCAGTCAAAGTTTCGGCCTAACTCCTTTTGATAATCATGGGCATCACTTAAAAACAGTCGCTATCTGGGATTGTTTTTAAGAGACGGACGAGGGAATATCGTCCATCTATGGATGTGGGAAAGCTGAGGCTGAATACAAAAACGCGCCACACTTTTCAGATAGTTGCAACAACAACAAAAAAAGTTCCTCCAGGTTCTTTTTTGTCTCATGGACATTTCAAAATCACATGGTCCCAAACTGACCTTGAGCTGCGTGGCTGCCTCCGCCGCCCGCTGCACCTCGTTGCGAAGCTGCTGCTGGATGCTGGCCGAGGAGCCGCTGAGCGCCGAGATGGACACGTCGCGCTGGTGCAGCTCGCCTGTCAGTTTCGACACCTCCCTCCTCATGCCCTCCACCTCAGCGCTGTGGGTCTGCCGCGCCGTCTCCAGCTCCTCCCGGAGCTGCGGGGGCGACTCTGGACATGTGAGGGGCGACCCGACACGGAGGTGGTGGGGGAAAAAAAAAAAGGCAAAGCAGAAAGAACAAACCTACCTTTTTGCTTTCAGCGAGCGAGTTGTCAAAGTCTGCTGCTATGCTTCTCAGCTCTTTCTCCATCTTCGTTTGATCCTTTTGCTGTCGGCTCATGCTCTCCAATCTGCGTTCAGACGAGATGAACCACACGAAGGTTCAGCTTAATTTGCATAATTAAAACACAAATCAAAGATATTAAGAAAAAAAAAAGATTATAGTGCAGGAAGAGGTAAAAGCCTGATGGGTTTATATAAATAGTGGAGAAAAAAAACTAACTATAACATGTATACAATACGACCCTTCATCAGTTGATCATCACTTTATGATATACAGTCATCTCCAAAGTATTTGTGGGAATTTAAATAGTGTATATTTACAACCATCGGGAAATTAACTTATCTCCACAGAAACGATTGGCGGAAAATGTCCGCTACCAGCTTCCGTAGAAAAGCGACAATCAGAGAAAACCGACCTCTACAACTCTGATGCCGAGGAAGATGAAACGAGTTAAGTAAGAATGAAACGGCATATTTGATTCAAAGTAATGGGTCACAAATCTTACAAAGCAAAAAGCAGACATTTTGAAAATTGTTAACATTGTATATAAACAGTCTGAATCTGTAGATGATGACAATCTGACTGAGCAAAGTGTTTTTGAAACCCAAAGTTTTATGCGAAGTTGTGGGAGAAAAAATAATATCAGACTATAATAAAGTGTTTGTCCACTTTCAGCTGTGATCAACAACAACTCCAAATGTTGCTGATGATATTTGTCATTCTGATCATGATGCCATCGATAAGAGCTTTCTCGGTTTCCTTCAACATGACGCCAGCAGTCGCCCACCTCTGTTTCAGACACGTCACTTCCGTCCTGAGGCTGGCCTCGCCGGCCTGAGCGCCCTGCAGCTTGTCGGCCGTCTTCTCCAGGTCCTTCCTAATGACCTCCAGGCCGGTGCATCCCTGAGCCGCCAGGCAGTCCTCCAGAGAGCTGCAGAACGACAACAACACCAAGCAGCCCGTCACCCTTGCTTCAGATTCCCGACACAGTGAGGTTAGAGCGCCCCCTTGTGCAGAAGGCGCAGCGTTGCATCCAGAAAGAGCTTTTAAACGTCCGCCCACCAGATGACTTGGTCTTTAGCGTGGAGCAACTGTCTGAGTCTGACGGCTTCATTTCGAAGTCTTTGCTGATCCAGGTCAGCTTCCCTCAAGGCGTCCGGTTCGCCTGACCGCAGCTGCAGGACAGAGAGGTCACGTCGGTTAACACGGGACTTCAATGAGCTCAACTGATTTAACTTCAACAGCAATAAATGAAACACTGACCATCACATTTGATGTTTGTGGATGAGGCCACTTGACAAAATTATGTTTTTATGATATAAAGCACTCTGAGCTGCCTCGTTGCTGAAATGTGCTACGTAAATAAACTTGACTGGTTGATATAAAATCCCAATAAAACATGATTTTATGTAGGTTTGGGTTTGTGATGTGACAGTCTGACTACTTTTGGTTTCCACTGTATGTAATATGTGGACTATTATTTAATATACTTACTAGTTGTCCAAATTATGATTACTGTTGTTTTTAGAGCTCAGAGTGTTTTATAAAAGCAGTTAGGTAATAACAGGTTACATTTATGCAATTACATTTAGTTCAGAAAGCTTTTTTTTATTATTCTAAATGTACTTTTAGGATTATTTTTACTACACTGTCCTTTTTACTTTTACTTGAATAATTTGATCATGAAGTATTTTTACTCTTTCTTGACTAAAAATTCTGGACTTTCTACCCACTGAATGAAAAGTTAAATTTCACCAGACAAAGTTTCATAAGTTTTATAATGAAAGAAACTGAATTGGAATTTGTTTTGTTACTTATACAAATTATTGTCATTTTGGTCCTTAAAATAATAACATTTTTCACTTCACTTTATATTTTGGTCTGTCTGCTGATGTCATTTGTAAATATTAAACGATGGATAATTTGATCAGTTACTCAATAACTGAGTAAACTTTTCACCAATTGCTTGAATAATTTCTTGAATGGCTACTTTTTACTTGTGAGTAAAAATATTTTAAAGTAGTGCTACTCTTACATGAGTATAATCTTTAACTCTCTGCCCATTTCTGTATACAAGCGACTGAATGAGCCCCCCCCATGCTGACCTGCTCTGGCTGTCCCAACAGGGCCTCACAGGGTCGCAGACGCTCCAGCTCCAGCTCCTGGGACAGCAGGCTGCTGCGGGCCTTCTCCAGCAGAGCACTGAGATGCTGCACCTCGGAGCAGCACTCCATGTGCTCCTGATCCACCCGCCAGGGTGCACTCTGGGAACAAAAACGCGGCACGGTGACAAACGACCACTTCCAGGTTTACATCTCTCTCTCTCTCTCTCTCTCTGGTTCGGTTACCTTAATGTGTGAGATCTCCTCAGTCAGGCTTTTATTCTGAGCCTCCAGGGTGGTGAGCTGCTTCTGGTACTGTGCCCGCTGCTGCTCCCAATCAGCAGAGAGCCGCTGGTACTCCTGCAGCAACCAGCAGGGTTAACTACACTGCTATCGGTGCTACTGCTGGGTCCGATGTAAGCAATGCAAATGGAGATGCAGGAATGTTACCTTCAACTGGTCTGACTCTTTTGCTGCTCCGCTTGTCTGCTTGAGCTGTTTGCGCTGGAGTTTGAGGTAACTTCCCTTTAAATGGTCCAGCTGAAAGAAAGCCCGTACAACAGCATGTTAGAGTCATTGTTAGTAGGGAAAAAAAAGAAGTACATTTTCACCAAACAATTTCAGAAATTTTCAAGAAAGAACTTGGAAATGTATGAGTTTCAAAATTTGAAAATTAGTTAGAAAAGACTCAGAAGTTATCATATTAATCTCAGAAATTTTCTAAGAAAACATTTTCTTGTCACGACAACATTTTTTTTTAACTTTCATAAAGTCAAAAATAAAACTCAGAAATGTTGAGATAATCTCACAACTTTTCAAAGAAACAAATGTTCTTGTCATGACAGCAAAACATTTTAGACTTTAAAAAGTTTTTAAAAATTTGCTAGAAAAAAAACCTCAGAAATTTTGAGATTAATCTCAGAAATGTTCTAGATAAAATGTGCATATGTCTGAGTCTTAAAGGTTAAAAAAGTTCCAACTTTTGAAACTCAGAAACTTTTGAGAGAAAAATAACCGGATCTCAAAATTTGTGAGTTTTCCGGCAGAAATTTGCTTCTCTTTATTTTCTATCTTCAGTGGCTCTAATACGGCGTTGTAAGCACGTCTACAACCATTCATTGGAACTTTTAATGCATCTGAGGAGAAAGAAAAAAAAAACAGATAAACACTTGGACTGTTTGCTTCAATGTCTCACCTCTTCTCGGAGTTTCTGCAGCTGTTGCTCGTACTTTGTGACCACCTCTTGGCGACATTTCAGGATTTCTTCCAGCTGTTTTTGAAGTACTCCGATCTGCAAACAAAACCCCTTGAACAAAAACTCCTCATGCAATAATTTGGATTCTTTAAGAAAAAAAAATGCCCTCAGCAGGGATTTCTAGGCCTGTTCGCTTCACCTCCAGGTCCCTCCGCTCAATGATGTTTTTGGAGGTTAGAAGGCCCTCCTCTCCGTTCTTCACCCTGACCTCCAGGGCATGCTTCTCAACCATCCACTCCCTCCTCTGGTGGCTGATCATGATGTCGATCTGTCTCATCAACTCCTGGAGCTCTGGCTCGCATGACGACAGAACAGAACTACAGCACACAGATGAAAGCACGTCTGTTAGAGCCAGTAAAACACAACATTCACGTTCTAATTCAGTTTGCTGTTACCTAAAGTTAGTATTCCGCGCTGATTCAAGAGAAGCCTCCATCTGGATCAGTTTTTGTTTTTTTTTTTTGTTGTGCTTGTTGTTGGTAAAGTCTTCCCTGGAGGTGTTAACCTAAAGGCTCCTCATGTCTTTCACCGGCTGACAACAAAACAGCTTGTGGAATCCTGAACGTTACACCGCCTCCACTGCCACCCAACTGAACTGGGCAACAACGACGCTTCCACACAGCTGCTAAAGAAACGGAAAGGACTGATCTGAGGCTAAGCGCTGCGGGTAAAACACTGAGCTTCACACAGTGATTTACTAGCGGCAGAAGCTAATTTACAGCTAAGTTTAGTCCGTCCAAGGATATTTGTTTACATCCGTAACAGCACTTATGCCGCCTTTCACTCCTTTCAGTACAATGAACTTCCTGTGGTAACCCCGCCCCCACACTGTGACCTCAGCACGTTGTACGTCAACCTAACCGAAGCCAAGGTTTTCTAGTTTCAGATGGCGCTCATGGCTCGTCTGAATAGGAAGGTACTGTAAATTTAATGACACGTTAGGAGGTATATAAGGTATTACATAACTATGAATACATATAAACAGACACACATACAACATCACTGTGCTGATAGGTATAATTCCCATTGTGCCGGACAGTTGAACACGTGGCTCGTTGGTCTAGGGGTATGATTCTCGCTTCGGGTGCGAGAGGTCCCGGGTTCAAATCCCGGACGAGCCCTTATTTTATAACTAGTTTTATAGCTGCTTGTCTGTTTCATTTATCTCTGCCTCACTTTCCTGTAGATGTAATAATATGCACTATTTGTTCCTTTGTTGTTAGGTGTTCTAATGATATACGGGTATACACAGAGGCAAAATACGAAAATCTTGGAAAACATAGATCTTTCGAAAGATTTGAAAATTCATACCCTATCTTGTTTTATTCTGATCCAATGGGTTGTGGGGCTGCTTCGCCGGCCATTTCGACTTTTCGCCATTGCGTTCCTTTTGGCTCGTTTTTTCATTCGATTCTGAGAACGAAACAGATAGAGGCATCTGCTCCTGCTTGCAGCAGTTATGTACGGCAGGTTTATTTTTGCTACTCAGAAATTGCTGTAGGGAGTTGTGACTTGTTTATGGGTACTCACAAAGTATTTCTACACGACAAAAAACTGATATATTATTTTTTAAATTAAAAAACAAAACTAGCATGCCATTAGACTATAAGTAGATAATTGAAAATGTCAAAAATCATCCGTTGACTCGAAAACGTTACCGGTAACCCCACTTGGCGGATGACCAATCGAAATATGTTCGACAGGAAAACGTCCAAGACGGCACCATTTCATTTCTGTTGGTCTTTTCGGGTGAATTAGTTGATTTAAAGAATGAACCACGGCATTTTGATTTAACCCGCTAATCAGATAAGGGCACAGCTGTTGTACGTTAACAGCACAGGTACAAAACAGTTACCGGACTTCCTTTTTCTTGTGGCTCGTTGGTCTAGGGGTATGATTCTCGCTTTGGGTGCGAGAGGTCCCGGGTTCAAATCCCGGACGAGCCCAATCTTTTTCTACTCTTATTTTAAAATAATAATAAAAAATATTATATATAATTTTTTTTTTTTAAAGAGCGCTCTGTTACCACGGGCTCCCTATTAGCGTTGTTCCTCCCCTTCTACCCACACCCCTCCTACAGCCTCCATCCTCCCTTCCTTTTCCCTCCACCTGCTTTCGGTCAAACGGCGAACAAAGAGCGCCTCCACCTCTCTGCTCCCCCAGCTGTTGTTGGGAGGGCTTACGACCGGGTAGAAATAAAGAGAGAGACGTTCCTGTTCCGCCCCCACAAACGCCGCAGACAGTTCTGACAGGCGGCAGCCGAGCCGGACTCTTTCACTCTGTTCACAGCAGCGACACTGAAAAACAGACGAGACAGATCGGAATCAGCTCAGCTGTAAGTACGGCGTTATTACTGTAAGCTTTATTCTGTGAACAGGATAAAAATCACATGATGCTATCTTGTTTATTAGATCCGTTTCTGTTTCCTTAGTGCTCTTTTAAATTAAGGTTTTATAATAATGTGTTACAAAGCGATCTAAACTTTTTTATTGATGTTTGACTTATCTGTAGAAATTTGAATGTTATATTTTTTCTATTTGCTGAACTTGAATAGAAAATGTGATTTTTTTTTAAAGGCTTGTAATTTTTGCAGCTTCACTCTAGTAACATATTCATACATAATTTGATTCTCTAGGGAGAGTCAGCGTGGGAATTTGAATTAACTGCTTTGACACATCGTTGGAAGCTTTTCAGATCACCCTCAGGGATTTATTATTATTAATATTATTCACCGCAGCAGCAGAAGGAGAAAAACTCCCAGTGTGCGCCTCACCATGGTCCTGTGTGAGGATGGCGAGTGCAGCGTCTGCCTCCTGCCATACTCCCGCATGGACCGGATACCCCGGGTGCTCCACTGCAGGCACACCTTCTGCGAGCCGTGCCTGGAGACGATATCCCAGCTGAGGAGCGGGCACCTGGCCGTGTCCTGCCCGCTGTGCCGCCGGGTCACCTGCATAGGGCGAGAGCGCAGCCTGCAGGAGGCCCTGTGGGTCGACCTGGAGCTGTGGGAGCGGATACAAGAGGCAGCAGTGGTGGAAGAGCAGGAGGAGGTGGAGGAGGAAGAGGATGGACAGAAACAAAGAGTGGCGGTGCAGAGGGTGGAGGCTAAACAGCAGCCAGCATTACAGGCCGAGTGGTGGGTTCATGAAAAGAAACACCAGCGTTTAACTGGAAAACGAGTCTATTTTTACTCTCCCGGAAATTTGATTTTCCATAGCCGTTTTTTTGTCCTGACGCCACACAGAGATGGCATAAACATAAATATGGGGGCTTGTTTCTGGGAACAAAACACACTTCAGGCGCTTATCCAACTGAAGGGCTGGAACGATTAATCTGATTAATCGCAAGGAATCGATTATTGAACTAATCACCAACTAATTTAGTAGTGATCAATCGTTAACTGGAGGATACAGACTCAGAAAGAACAACTCAGAGTAATTAAGTTAAAACTGCACAAAAAATTTACATTTTGAATTTGTGATTTTAAAAAATGAACTTTGTAAATATGTTCTAAGCACAACTCCTCAAATGACATAATTTTAGATTTATCCGTTCAAATTAGGTAAAAAAAACAAAAACAAAAAAACTTTGTTACCGTAAGTTGAGTAGAAGGGTTAAAGTTTTCACATGTTGATGTTAGAAGAATGTTTCAGCTGCAGAGGCTTCGTTTGCTACAAATGATCAAGCATTCGCTAACAGAATGCCACATTGTTACATTTTAGGCAATAACATGTTTGTTATTTTAAAATTAACTGAATTATTTATTTATTTATTTGCATCTTTTAATGTATTTCTACTATTATTTAAAAAAAAAAAAGATTGAAGTGGTTTTATGAAAAATCTGCAGAATGGGCCAATTTTTTAAATCCGATTAATCGTCAGAATAATCGATTAGTGAATCAACGGCTAGTTGCAGCCCTGTGCGAGCATCTGAGCGCCTTCAGGAATAAACTTAGGAATTCCTTACATACCGAGGCGGTGGCACGTGGGTGCTAAGCTGCAGACGACCCATTAGCGCCTGAGCTCTGCAGCGCCGCACTCTGACCACAGGAAGCTCATCTCCTGCCCCGTCTTCCCTCTCCTCAGCGTTTCCTGGAGGCCGGCCCCGGCGCGCCGCAGGCTGCCCTCTCTGTTCCGGAGGTTCAGCTGGACCAAGCCGCACCAGGAGACCGTCATCCCCGGCAGCAACAACGTGTGAGTTTTCACTTCCAGGACAGTCGTTAGAGTGGACTCTGAGAGGAAAGAAAGTGACTGAAGATGTTTGTTTGTGTTTCATTTAGGGAAATGAAATCCTGGCGCCGACTCTCAACAGACGACGTCTTCTAAGAAATGCAACCAACCGGTGGATCCATTTTGTCTTCCTGTTGGGAGACGGTTTTGTCCTCAGCTGAAGGTCTTCCCATTATTTCATCCAGGCTTAAATCTCCCAGCTGGTGCAGTGGGATTTAGTTCAGCTGTCCCAGTCCGGCTAACGCCCCCAAAACCCCCTCACAGCAGATGGTCCGCTCTTCATCGCTCAGTGTAACTTATTCTTTTCTTTATTTATGACAGTTTGTTGACAGAGTTTGTAATTAAACTATTTTTTAAATATTTCTCTTCCACATTTTTTTTCTTTCTTTCTTTGTGATTTTAAGGAATCATGAACTCCAGCTTGAAAACTCTTCCCTCCATCTTTCAAGAAGTATTTAAGTCAGAGCAAGAATATGATAATGTGACTAGAACTTTATGCACAGCAACAACAACAAAATGAAAGCTTTGCATAAAACACCCAGTCAGCCATGAAAGTGGATTATAATCTTCATTCATCGAGCATCTGGCAAATTTTCCACGTTAAATGATATCAGAGAACTGGATCGTCACTTTGAAGGGAACGCCCTTTGTTCCCCCTGCCTGCCTGTGTCTGTGCTGGAGGGTTCTGTTGTTATGAAGTGTGCCGTCACACACACACGCACACACACACACACACACACACACACACGTCTCACTCCGGAGCCGTTGTTTCAGCATGAATTTGTTTCGCCTCAGTCATATTAAGGTCAGCGCAGTGAGAATCCGTTAGTCGTCCCACTGGTTTAGGAAACAGCAGGCTGCCTCAGCTGCAGATCTCTTAAAGAGACAGTCCCGCTTTAACACCTGTTATTAATCTGACTGAGCCTTTCAATTCCCCTTTTCCATGTTTTCATGTTAAAGCCGTAAGCCTCAGTGGTGGTGTGATTTATTTGGGATTAAATGTGAGCGATCTAAACCACAGGTGTCAAACTCAAGGCCTGTGGGCCAAATCTGGCCCACCACAGCTGTTAATGAGGCCCTCTACAACTTAGAGGGCCTCATTAATTTAAGTTTTAAGATAACAGCTACATGCTTGAATATTATTTTATCAGTCAACTCCAACCAGTTTTCAAATATGTAGGACCAAATTACATTATTGTGAAAATATATTACAGATGGACACAATTTTATAATTTTTCTGACACACAGACATGTCATATTTTAACTATTTGCTAACGGGTAATTTTGTCTCAATTTTCTTGGAGGCTGTTCATGGTCAATGAACAAGAGTTTGGCCCCCCTTCTATTATCCTGTTTGTATGTTTAGTGTTTGCACCTTTCTCTACCACACTTTTTTCCTTCCACTCAACTTTCTACGAACATGTTTGGATACAGTACTCTGAACAACCAGCTTCTTTAGCATTTGGTGCTCGTTCTACCGACCCACAGAGAACGTGTTTGGAATTAAATGTGCTCGTTAGGTTTTGACAACGTTTAACTTTTTCACAATATTCTAATTCTCTGATATACCCAATTTTGGGTTTTCATTCTCTGTAAGCTACAATAATCAAAACTACAAGAGAAAAGGCTTAAGATATTTTACTCCATGCGCCATCAATCTATCCATATAATGCGGGTATTGCATGACAATAAATATTTTTCACCATATACTAATTTTCTTTAGACATAACTATAGACTAATGTTCTCCCACAACTCCACAGAGCAGCTTTGTGTGGTTTAAATACTTCTACAAAGCCTCGTATATCCCTGTAAAATGACTGTTATCATAGCACTAACATCACTTTATTGATTATTCCTATTAAAAGGCTGAATGTATAACCTTAACCGGGACGAGCATCGTTGGAGATCATCTCCCAGGCGGCGAACCTGCAGGGACAAGCAAGAGTTTCAGTTTCACAACACATTTCCTGACTCATCATGTGTTACTTGTTGTGTTTATATTTAGGATTAAAGTTGAACTGAGAAGGAAGGAACTCCCAGTGATGTTACAAGCACATTCTGTTACAAATATTCTGCCATTTAGCATCAGACTTATTCAAAGTATGTCTAATTTAATTATTGGCATCCATAAAATAAAACTGTCCATAGTAAGCAAACTCCAGATAAACAAGTAAATGAAAGTTTAATGATCTACACACACAGCAGTGGCTGCCTAACATATTCAGGTAGTGGTGAGGTCAAAGAACCACTTAACAACAGGAATTCCAGCAATCGAATCTTTGAAACAACACTGAGTAAACACTTACCAGGGTTTGCTAAGTATATTAGGTAATATACATTCCTGAGTAGGGATGTTTAATCCACACAAACAGTTACAATGTCTGTGACTGTACAATACAGGTGAGCAGCACCTGATGGCAAACAAACAGAGCTTCTCACTGCAAGGCAACAGAGCTAACAGGTTAGTCACCTTTTAACCCAGGTTAAAAAAAAAGAACTGGGAAATAAAGAAACACAGTTAAGACAATAACAATAGTCACATCAAACTAGCTCATTTCCTTATTAGTCCTGGAGGAGGAAAGTTATTTCAGATCAATGTTTTCCAGTTAATTAGTTAATTAAGAAGAAACATTTCTATCTCCTCTATTGTGTTAAAAAAAAAGTCGCTTCCAAAATTCATTTGTCATGTTATAATCAATACAGTTTCTGAAAATTTCCTGAATCTTCACACACTGCAACTCCAAAGATTCTTCTAAAAACAGTAAGAGGACTTTCAGTCACTCCAAATTTCTTTACACTTTCTTCAAATGAGACAAATTTAAATTTAAAGTAGTGTTTACCTTTAATTCATTCTGGTACCATAAAAAAAATAATAATGTGGACAAACAACTTCAGCCGCAGCTGCAGGTGAACGGCATCTGTAGCAGAGATCAGACAATATTCAGAAATCAAATTAAATTCAAGGTCAAATAACTGTTGCAGGAGATAACTGTCATACATGAATAAAATGCTAGTTTAGTTTATCTTGTCAGTGTATTCTTGTTCAACTGGTATATTAGTAAGAATGTGTTCATAAAGCAACCATATTGGGAACAAGACTGTTCTGGGTTGGAATCTGAAAAGTTTTGGAAAAGGCAGCAGCTGTTTGGGATCCTCCTTTTGTTGGATCTGATGTTAGATTTCTTGTCTGTCATTCTTGGTAATTTTTCACAGCTTTAGCTAAAGAAATACGAATAAACTGTCTTGATGACAGGTGGCTGAAAATATGCCTGTTTAAAAATGAGGATGTTGACAATAAAAACAACACATTTATGTTACACTTTCTTCCAAATATCCCCTTAAGTAGTTACACCCCATATCCGTCTCATTTTTTGTTTATCAGGTGGATTAACTATAGATTTTTTGGTGACTAACTTTTTCCAATCGAATAATTACTATTGTAATTCTGAAAAAAAAAAGTTTTATATTGTATAGTCTCCTGAGGATTCTCCGCACATTTTACTGTCCTTTTTAAGATGTGTCCTCACTAGTATTGAACATTTTACTTCCGAGGAATTAACATTATGACCCAACAAGAGCATGTCATCAGACAGAAAATAAAGAGCTGGTTGCCAATTAGCCGTGTATTAAGGTTTTCAAACTGATCGTTCCTGTATCTGCATTTCTAGAAAAACCCCACATCTAACATGTTAAGTAAATGTTGGTTTCTTACTGTCTTGGACATGACAATCAGTACAGCACTGAATTATATTTTAGTAAATAAAACAAAGATACTTACATGTGTGCTGCTATAAGTTAGCATTGATAGGCTAGCAGTGAAACTGTAAGACGCAGTAGAAAGATCTTTTGTAACAAAGAATCAAATGTTAATGCATTTTAAATTAAGCTATTCATATTTGTTTAAGCAAATAGTGATTTTATCCAATATTGGTCAAAAAAACATCTGTTGATCACATTATTGAAGGAAATACAAAAAACGTAAAATTTTTAATGAAAAAGTTACTCTTAGGTCACAATTGATACCTAAATTTTGCAAGCAAAGCAAAGAATTTAAGAGCATCAGTGTTATTTTATGTTCGTGGGCATATAAACCTAATTTTTAACTTTTATGTTGTGGATGGGTTACTCTGATGTTGGCTAATAGGAAAGCTGAATATCTGGTTATATTAGTCTCACTGAAACTGGGTATTTTTACCGAGTCAGGACAGAAACTACGGTTCCTCCCCATGTACACAGGTTGTTGGTTAGTAAGAGTGGATATTCCTCTAAGTCAGTGGTCCCCAAACTACGGCCCGCCTCCACATTTGGCCCCCTGAACAATACCAGAGAGCATTCAGATTTTTTTTTCATATATTGTATTTTCCGGTGGATTACATATATCTGGATTTTTCTTCAACCACCAAGGGGCTCTTTAGCAGGAAGTGTGTCCTGTAAACTGTGGGTGTTTTGTTTTGCATGGCCATCTGTTGGACTTTTAGGGAACTGCTTGACTTTTATGTTATTTAACATAAGAGGAATTCCTCACTTTAACAGATGAGGAATTCATATGTTAAAGTTACTTTCCCAATGGAAAGTAACTTTCAATGGAATATATACTAGTCAGTCCCAGTGACTGTTTCACTAACGGTTTTTGCCCTTGTGCTTTCTGAGTAAAAATCAATCGAGAAACGCCACACACCCCCTCCCGTTCAACAATTTCCGGCAGCGCAGGTGATAAACGTGTAACACTTTTTCTGTTACAAACTGACTCCGGCCCCCACCAGAGAAGGGAAAAGTTATGTGGCCCTCACAGGAAAAAGTTTGGGGACCACTGCTCTAAGTAATAGTGGTAATATTTTGTATAAGGTTAGGTTTTTAACTTGAGAAACAAACATATTTCCATTTGAAACAATCAAATCAAATGATGAGCAAAGGAAATTGTACAAAAGACACTCATGCAGAAGGCTGGTAATAAGACATCTTTATTAACCATTTGTAGAGACATGCTAGATCTCTGTACAGTGTGAATGAGAACCAGGTCAGCAGTAATCAGGTTTGATGCTCTGATCTGTGATAGTACAATCACAAAAATCAGCAGGGAAACCACCCCGGCCCCTGCTCCAACACGCAAACATCCCATTTACGTCCCTCAGTCAAACTGTGTGGAATGTTGAAATGGGCCGTCAACAAATAAAGGCGAACTCTGCCATATTAAGGGTTTAAATACAATGGAGTATCTCCAAAATTCAATCTGAAAAACAAAAACTCGAGTTAATTGTTAGAGTGCTTTTCTTAGAAGGAACCACAAACATTTTGTTGCAAAATGGACCCACACAGAGCTTCCTCTTAGCATGTTGAGGGAAGTTCAATGGCACTTTATTTTGGTGTGTTTGTATTCTGGTGAACGTTTCCTGTGATATTTTAACCAGCTGTTTCATTATGTTGGTTAGAGTTTGTTTTAGAAGTGTGCTCCATATATAGATGTGTGAAAATGATTCAAAACCGACGCTTCTACTCTAGGACACACTACTCCAAATTGTATGGAAATTAACAATGACCATTTCCTTTTAACGTTTTACATTTTCACTCTATATCTAAAACACATTCTGCAAAAGTGCTGTAAAGACTTCACATCAAAGACACATCAAATTGAAGTAGTGTTCTTAGCACTGGCTGACTTCACCACCAGAACGTTATAACTGGCCCCGAAGGCGGAGAGAAATAGTCCATAATGTCAACATTTTCATTCAGTTTAAACACAAGCAAGAAAAAGAACAAACAAAAGTGGAAATACGTTATGCGACAGTTTCTTTACCGATCAGACACATCTTTGAATTAAGCGACTGTACAATTAGAATGAAGCGTCTCCCAACTTCATAATAACCTGAAAGGTCTACATGTGCAAATTAGTCTTTAGTCGGTGAGGAAACAGAAGAACGACGTTTTAAGGGTGTAGTTGATCCGTCTGCTCAAAGGGCACACGGCAGAGGGTTGGACTCTTCGCTGCTCGTTTACAGCGATCTGCATACACAGATCGTCATTAAACACATAATTCTCCCACAGCAGCTGGACGGACACAGTCCGTGACGTACAGACCGAAGGTGTCCTTAAAGAGAGCCGGAATGTGGCAGGAGTGAAGTGACGTGGCAGTGGCCCTCAGGGGAACTGCGTTCTAATGCCGTCCATACAGAAAGCACAAATTTACACACACGGCAAAAAATAGAAAATAAATATGAAATCAAAAAGTTGTCAGAAGTCAAGTATACAAATCCAGCTCTTAGAACGCTGTGCAATCAAGTCACTGGTGGAATATTACATTTTTCAAACTCGTGTACACAGGTAGACAGTACCTATGCTTTACAACTAGGCATGCATTACATACTCTGGACTTTACAGCTCGGATTGATCCGTAACGTCTGAAATACAAATGTGAGGATAACAGCAGGGCTACAGGCAGGAAGGCTGTGATTGGCTGTTCTGTAATTAGCTCAGATACTCAAGAATAGTCGATAAAGCTGAAAACGTATTTTTTTTGCGATTGCCCACAATCGTCGTGGCACACAATACAGTGTGGTCTGTTCTTCAGGCTCTCAGACATGTTCTTGTTTTCCTAAAGTAGATAAAGAAAAAACTTCCAGAGGAATCCACCTTGTTATAAAAAAATATGGGAAACAAAAGAAAGCCTTTTACTGTTCCACATGGGAGAACTAAATCTATTCTCAGATTAGGGTTTTTTTGGGGGGGAAGTTTTACCAAGTTGTACAACTTTTTTCTTGACTTTTTTTGTGTGGCATTTTTGTTAAAGTAGACCCAATTTCACATATTGTTAGTTCCAACCGATGATCAGTGGCCGGATGAGGAAACCGGGATCTCAACGTGCAAAGTCAACAGCGGGGTTAACCAATGGGAAGCAACGTAACAAAGCGTGTGGCGTCGATGATGGAGATCCACGGAGGAACCATGAGCACTAACAGGAGCAGCCGCTTTCAGTGGTCTGGGGCTCCTGGGGTTTGTCCAACTTTATGTCGATCACTGAAAAATATTAAGGAAGCCAAGCAAGCAGGTCGACAGGACATTGTATAGATCATTAAAACTCAGATACATTAAACAGAGAGACTTTTCAAGTATTTATAGTTGCCCATCAGTGTTTCTGAAAACTGGAGCTAACAGTGCAGATGAACTGCAGGCCCTGAAGGCCTCAGCGGTCCCACAGTTTATCAACTCCATAACTAGACACAATGATGCAGCGATTCTTGCAAAAGGAACAAAAATCATCAAAATTATCAGAAGCACTTTAAGAAAATCATTTTGTATGTAATAAATCTATATAGAGAGTGTTTTACTTTTTGAATTGAATGAAATAAATTCACTTTTTGGACTATAGGCAGCTTAAAAGAGAACACACAAAGACACTAGCTGCAATGCAAGTTTCCAACCACTAGATGGCGCCTTTTCCTAACCTTCCAATAATTCACCAATGAGATTCTGAATGAATCTGAGCAGAGTCACAGCGGGTTTGGTGTCTATCTGCAGCGATCACTAGGAGAGAGGTGGGTTACATCATGGAGGGTCGTCGGTCCGTCACACAGGCAGACTGGAACAACAACCATGTGTGTACACACACACACACACACGCGCACACTGAAGGGGAAATTAGAGCAATTAAATGAACGATTCTGTTTTTGAGCTGTGGGAGGAAGCTGGAGTACCCAGAGAGAACATGCCAACTCTATACAGAAATACCCCAGGTTGAGGTTTGAACCCTGGAACTTCTTTCTGCAAAGCAACAATATTACACTGCAAAAAACACAACGTGTTAAGTATTTGGTTAGTGTTTCTAGAAAGAAGACAAAACTAACTCATAAGTAACTTTGCAGAAAGATACAGGAGCTTGATTTAAGTCAAAATTCCTTAACTGATGAAAACATGCTGGTCCACCGGCAGATTATTTCACTTATAACAAGACATTTTCCCCATGGTGAAAGTGAAATCACCTGCCAGTGAAACTAGCACTTTGTCATCAGTATTAAGGAATCCTTGGCTTGTGAAACAAGCTCCGATGTTTCTCTGAAACATTATTTTTTAGGTTAGTGTAGCCTTGTTTCCATATTTGCACAGGAAACTAGATTTCAAATGCTTGGTAGGATTTTTTTTTCCAATTAAAACAGTCACGTTAAGTGAAACAAATCTGCCAGTGGAATCAGTCTATATCTTGCTGAAAAATTACTTCAAAGTTGGTTTTGTATTATTTCATGTTCAAGATATTTTCACTAAAAACTAGCAAGATTTTGCTAGTTTTTGCAGTGTATTAACCATCCCACACTTATAAACAGGGCTCTATTTTTATTCATTCTTCGGAACAGTCTTTTTGGACAAAGAGAAAGCGTCCAAGTGATGCAGCCCAGTCCGTCTGCTGTATTATGATGGAGACATTAACTTTGAATCAATCCTGGCTTAAATCACTGTGGAACAATTGCCTAGCTAATGAGCCAGGGCTGTAAAAAATAAATAAAAAACACAGTGCTATTCAAACTTTATCTTAGAGACCCAAAAAGCACATCCTGGCCAATCCAGAGCTTCTAGTAAACATGAAGGTGCAGCAGTAGCAGCCTCTTCTTTATGGGGCAACAAACACGTTTGGCCTACATGTGTGCAAACTAGATCCAAACAGTCCCAGTGTGGCTGTCAAGCAGCCCGGTAAGAGGTGGAGCCTCGCCGTGCGGCCGCAGATAGGGGCTCCGGGAGCGGCGCGGCGCGGCGCGGCTCGTTCCCGCTGTTTTACAGTGGAGCGCGTGGTGGTATGATGTCATTTGAAGGACAGCGGTTTAACGCGGCGCGTGCCGGAGCGTTCCCGCGTGGACCGGCTCGCCCCAGCTGGAGGATGGGAGTGTGTGTGTCAGCTGCCAACATCACCAAACCAAATGAGCTTCGTCAGTCATGAATATTTTAGCAGTTGGCATAATTCAGTAATGGCTATGGCTCCAGCTCAAGACGATTTGAAATTTCTCAAGAGTAGTTTTGTCGGCGCGATTGTGTCAAGAGTGGAAGAGAGACTCGAATGAGCCGGAAGCTAGTTTTTACATTACCAAAAACACAAAATAAAACGATACAAATCTGAATTTATACAAAATACACAGTGATGAATATGTTTATTATGCAGTAGCTATATTATCCTAATATATTAAGGGAAGAGGGGCAGCTGCAACCTTATTGAAAAATGTGTATGTTTGCTTTTTTTTTTGCTTTTTTGCTCCTCCTGCTTTCAGGCCTTCATTTGATTTCTTTCCTCTGTTTGCCTGAGTAAAGCTGCAGGTGTTTGCAGCATGCTTGAGTAGTCTGGTTCATAGTGAAATCCCAGATGGGATCTTGTCAAATTAAAGCGCTTTCCCCAGATCAGAACCTGATGAAGAGTAATCAGCGTGACTAAAAGGCAAACTGAATGTAAATCATGCTGCTTTGCAGGGAAACAGCAGGTACACGACATGACTTATTCTGCTTAATCTTGTTCCACAATCCTCATTCTATTATGGGGATTTTGTTGTTGTGATAAACTAACAAAAAGTAGAGCTTAATTGTTCAGAGGGTCGTGAGTTACACATGAGCTTGGCTTGTGGCAAACTGCAAAAGAGATTTCTCAGCAACTCCTTTCAACCAGAGATGGTCACAGAGAATTTCTTCCAAGTCTCAAGTCTTTAGTCCACAGCTGAGATAAAACTTTTCTTATTAAATCCATAACATCTAGTCGGCCTCTGACCCTGCATGACTGTAGTCAGGAATCCAAACCCGTACCCTGCAAAAACAATAAAGCTGACACATTATTCTATTTAAGTACCCTTCAAATAAGACAAAAATTAACTTACAAGTTACTTTTCAGCAAGGTATGAGCTTATTTTAAGTCAATAATTGACTAGTATTCATAAAAAGTACTAGTTTCATTGGTAGATAATTTCACTTACAAGACCTTTTTCCCATGTTAGTGAAATAATCTGCCAATGACACCAACTTAGTCATCAAAATTAAGGATTTATTGAGTCAAAACATTTTTTTTTATCTTGCTGAAACATTACTTATAAGTTAGTTTTGCCTTATTTCTAGAAACTAGAACAAAAATACTTGATAATATTTAGTGTTTTTGTAGTGTACTGTTTCACTTGATAATTATTTAGCAATCTTTTAATATCTATTTAGGAGTCATCTTTAATATTTAAATTAGTATCTAAAAATGTAACCAAAGATTGTTGCATATTATTTTGAAATTTGTTAAAATGTAATCTTTACCTTAATAGTAATAGCAGGCATTTCTGTTCCAATAAAAAAAATGTTTTAGATTTTTTTATTTATAATGGGTAAACTAACTCCTGTTTATCCCAGCCTTCCTTCATATTTTCCACTCCTTTATATTTTGCACTAAGTTTAAATGGTTTTTTCCTCACTATGACCTGGATAAGGTTGAATAATATTGGGAAACTATTTTCTAAATTCACATTAAAACCTCTTTCTAAAATCTTAATAGCAAAGATGATCAAATATGAGACATAAATTACCACAACAAAAGAAACAAACAGGAAGAAAGTGCTTATATTTTGACAATTTTAGCTGGAAGTATCTTTGTAACGTTGCAGCTAGCTTAGCAGCGAGAAAAATGTCAGTGGTAAGTTATGTTTATTATGATTTCTAAATGATCCAAAGCCATTTAACACAGCGTTCATTTGGAGAGACATTAATGTAGCCATTATTATGAAGCTACAGCGAAAATGAACAGATTGTTATGAGGCATTAACATCCCATAATCCACCAGCATCACCGGCTCCGAATCAAACTCATCCTTTCACAATAAAACAGCTGCAGTCCGTCATTCACATACTGACTTCCCTTCACTTTTTTTTATTACAAACGGTTTAAGACTCGAGTCTCAGACAGGGAGACCAAGTCTAGTCTAGTTTAAAATAGTTGCAGTCAAAGTTGCACATTTAAAAAAAATAGTTTTTAATTTGCCATAAATCGGGCTTCCAAAAAAGTTTTAATTACTTAATTTTTCCAGAAAATACAGGATTTTAAAATAGTTAATATTAGAGATGCAGCAATCAGATATTACTGTCTGTGTCAATCCTGATGTTGGGTAGAGGTGGCAGTGTGCTTGGTCCATAAAGGCAGATCTATTCAGTCTAACTCTGTACTTTATGGTCTGAGCGACGTCATACTTTATAATTTATTTTACATTATCTTTAGAATTCCTAATTACATTTTAAAGTTGATAATTGGTAAAAATTGCAATGCTGTGCAAAATTTGCAATTGATCAGTGAATTTGGATTGGAGTTTGTGGTTGTGACTAAAATGTGGAAAAGTTCAAGCATCTGAAATACACTGGACACTGTTGGTGCAGCCAGTTTCTTTGTTTTTGTCAGTGTTTTCCTGGTAGCCCTGATGACCTCCATGCTGATCTGGGTCAAGCGCCGTGTTTAAACCCCGGAAGGGTTAACGACACAACCATTAGGTAGGAAATTGTTTTCAGAAGCATGAGCGGAAACCAGAAACCTTCAGGCCTGCACATCCACCATAACACGCTTCCTTCCCACCTCCAGTTTAAATGCACAAATTACAGTTTCCTAAATGCTCCGTGTGCTAACTGGAGTCTGATTTGGACCCCTCCGCGCTCTGCTTCAAATCAAATCTCATCCTTTTGAATCCGGAGCCTCCCTGCCTCCGTGTGTGTTTGTGTTTGGTGCGTGGAGCTGCTCCACTGAGCGACCGTGTCAGCAGAGACTCATCGCTGCTGAGGAACTGTCATCACCAGCCATCCATCACCGCTCCTCCACCTCTCACATTCTGCCACACCAGGAAAGAAGAAAACAAAAAAATAAAAAATAAAGAAGAGATGGAGCTTTATCTCCATCTCTTCTTTAGTTTCTTTAGTTCACTTTAGATCTCAGTGGATGGAAAAGTCTGGTAGGTTACCAAGTTTATTCCTGCAGGAGCTGAGTTCACAAGTAAATTACAGGAACGCTGCAGCGGGATGAGCGGGAGCGAGCGTTCCCGTGCTGCGCTGTGGTCTGCCTGATTTAGGCAGATAAATGCTGCCGCGTTCGTCGGGACAACAGGAGTCCCCTTAGAAGTGAAGGAGTAATGACAGTGCAGCGTGCGCGCGGTGCGACCGCAAGCAATTTTCTAGCTCATCTACAGTTTCCATAGAGATGCAACTCTGCGGTTGTGGAGTAGAGGAGGATGTGGAGGGCTGCTGCACCCAGGGGAGGAACGGTCACAGAAACAAACGGTCGGCGTTCACAGACGGAACAAAGAGACAAAAACATACAGAATGATTGTTGATTTATTAATACTACTGAAGTACTATATGAGACGGTGCCAGACTAATGGTACATTAATGTGGCTCTTGAGCAACACATATTTTTCTTGTAGTTTAACATATTGTTTTGTTTGTTTATTTCTAGGCCTGTTGCAATAAGAAATAACTCAATGAATCGCATGATAAATTAAGCTCAATAATTTCCATTTGAATGATTTATTGTTTCTCTTTTCTCTCTTTCTACCAAAAACTGGATGATAAAACTCTTAAGTCTGGCGTTTTGGTCTCAACTAGCACTTTGTCTTCCAGTTCCAGTGTTAAACGTTCTTGCATTATTATGTCATTACTGTTATTCTACTACTGTTAAGACAACAGTATTATTTATCACAACTGCTGGGACAATTGATTGTCCAGCAGAAGTTATCGTGACAGACCTATTTATGTCAAACCTTGATCCAAATTCAGATGGCATGATATACATTTAATTTGTTTGAAAATAATGTAAGCAGAAGTATAAACACATTTTACTCTCACCATTTTCTTTTATCTGTATTACTTTATATATTTACTCAGATTATCAAAGTCAGATCCCAAACGATCTGAAACATTAAAGTGTGACAAAAAAAGCAAAAACGGGATCAATCTGGAAAAAACCAAATCCAGTTTCACAAATACTCATTAAACCCTGGGGATCGATGCCGTGTTTCACATCTGATGAATAGGATAGAGATATTTATTAAAATGCAACATTGACCGTATTACTAAACCAAATAAACAGCATAAAAATCAGATGGAGTAGCAGAGCCTGGAGGTTCTCTTTTAGTTACTGATGGAAATTAAAGCAGAAAACATCTCAGCTGCTCCATTTATCTCCAATAACATGTTGAAAAATGTCTCTGTTTGGCATATATTATTCCACCAAGAGCATATTTTGCATATCACCTTCAATTATTCTTCCCTTCTTACCAGTGCTGGTTTAACTTTGGGCGCATTCTGCCGCTCCAGCAGAACAGGGGCTTGTTCTGAGGCGGTCTCTGGTTTTAACGAACAGACCTAAGACGAGCTGACGGTTACCAAGACGATTTTCCCTAACAACCTATTTAATTAGACAGGTAGCTGACGTTAAATAGATTGCAAATGTAATTCCGTCAGGTCGTTCACAGCGCCGTGCTGCAGCATTCAGACGTCAAAGTTTTTCCCCTGTACAAAAATACAGAGGAAAAACCCCGTATTGGGATAACATGTGACAGACCAGCACAAATCAGGGAATAGTTGTGAGATAGAAGCGAAGTGATTTGAGGGTTTAATGCCAACAAAAATGAGAAAATGTTCTCAAATAACTTGAAATTAAATATGCAAGAATCGACGCAAAACTGCATAAAATCCTTGAATGCATTTTGCAATACTTTCTCCCACATATGTAATGAGTTTATTATATTTTGCTGCCCATTATTACAAAATACAGAGATGGATCTTTTAAAGAAATGATGATGTAATAAACGTTCACAAACTGTTTGTGTCCAATCATTAATCAGTAATCATTATACTCCTAATAATAGTCATATTTTGTATGCTTTCAACTTGAAACTCTGGTCAACAAATTCAAAACTATTGGTAACAGACTCTGTATGAACCTACAACACAAAACGATTCAAAATGCCTTCAAGGATTTTATTACATTTTGTGTCATTATTACATAATGCAGCTTTAAAGACGTTTTATCACATCTTAAAGTTTGATTGTATCACATTATTGCATATTGTGGTGTTATACAGCCTTAAACACAGTCAGGGATACAATGGCATGACTGATATCAAAGCATATTTACATGATGCACTGGCCTAGTCAAAGTCCAGAACAAAATGCATTTGAGACTCTTTGGCAAAACTTAACATTTGATGTCAACAAATGCTCTTCAAGCATTTTGACTGAGCTTTGGCAATTTCCCAAAGAACAGGCAAAAATATACAACAAAATATTACAATTTTTATATGTTAAAATTTTATTTTTTTCCCCATTTCACTTCACAGTTATATGCTGCGTTGTGTTGGTCTATCACATAAAATACATTAGTGTTTGTAATGTGAGAAATTGTGGCAAAGATCAAGGGGCTATGAACATTTACACTAAAAAGTTTTCTGTTCACTGTGACTGTGCTATAACATATTCATGTTTTTTTCAAAGGATACTTCCTTCTTTGCTGGTTTCCTGCATACTTTCCATCCCTGGGAGAGCAGCCGCCACGCGCCGGAACAGCTGGAAGACAGAAAAACAAACAGAGACACCGTTGTTCCAGACATATTTACTTAGAATAAAAAAAAAAAAAACCCATTTAGGATTTTTAATATTCCATCTGAAAGAAAGGCGGTGTTTTTATGTTATGAATCTGCTGGCACAATGTCAGTCTGCTGAAAGATGACACAGCCAAACAAACAATGAGACACTGCAGCCTTTGGAGGCTGAACTGTGACCTTTGTTTCGGCTGCACAGAGTGATGCTCGGTGTTTTGGTGAAGAACGGCTTCCTCTGTCTGCAGGAGCTGCTGCAGTATGAGCGCAGTGCCTTCCATCAACACCGTCCACACACTGACAACACAGCCCGCCTTACACTTGTTTGTTCTTTATTCTGCAGACAACAGCTGCTTTAAACCAAACAACAAAACAATCAGCTGTTTAAAAACAGACTCGAACCAGACGAGCCTTCTGCTTCTTTCTGTCTGGAATAATGGAAACCTCAGCGTTAGGTAACGAAAGCAGTTCAGTTTGCAGAAATGGGCTAAGAGGAGAGAACTGAATTGTGATTGGTGGGCTGTCTGACCAAATCAGGGAGCAGCAAGCGCTCAAAGGGAACGGGATGAAACTGGAAGTTAAACCTCCAGTTCCTTTCACAGGAAGAGCTGACACTGCTGGAAGAGGAGTAGAACAGAAATATCCTTTACTGTCACACAAAAATATTAAAAACATGTATTTAAAAATAAACTAAGAATAATATACTGCAGCGCAACAGTAAAATATCATAATATACAATTCAGTTATCAAAAATGGTGTACTCCGATCGAAGGTAATGTGCAACTGAGTAGAATATGTAGCACTAAATGTGTTAAAAACCCCCACAAAATTTACAATAAATGGAAAATAAAACTGTGCTAACAACATAGATGCACAAATATCAGCAGAAATAATTTTTATAAATGAGCTCATTTGCTCGTTATTGTAAACACAGTAAGTGCAACATTGACCGTATTACTAAACCAAATAAACAGCATAAAAATCAGATGGAGTAGCAGAGCCTGGAGGTTCTCTTTTAGTTACTGATGGAAATTAAAGCGTCAGTAACTAGTAAGTGTTTACTTACTGGTTAGTAAAAGCTAAAGGTGTCAAGTCAAACTTAAATCAACTCAGCCCCTCCCTTCAGTAATTTCTGATATTTGCTAAAGGATCAAAACACCACACTGAGTTTTCGTAAGGTCAGATTTTAGCCAGATTTTTGTTAAAATTTAAAAATTCTCATATTTTTGTTTACCACAAATTGAAGAAAGGTTTCACGGATCCCAAACTGTGATGTAGAGAATATATGAACAGTGAAAAAGAAAAATCAGTGTAAGGTTTGACTCGTCCATCTACAATTTAATCAAATTAAAAAACACCTTGTTGCCATGGCTGCCACATCATAGCTATCTAAAACAAAAAAATGAGGAGTGAAAATCAAAGAAGCAAAGGAAATCAGAGGGGAAAAAAAAACTCCAAAAAGGCAAAGATCTCTCAACCAAGAAGGTCTGGAAAAAGAAACCAGTACTAATGTTACTAAACTACTCCACCATGAGGGAAGCATTTGTAATGATGTTGCAGTTTCCTGTACAGAAGGTTTATTTCCACTGCAGGTTGTGGGGGAGGTAATTAGTTATATTTTCCCCAACTTTCCTCAATTTTTATGACGTAGTAATGCATAAACTCCCACGACAACGGCTTATACTTCAGTCCACCAATCTACAGCTACTAGGTACCACTTTGAGACACAAACTTAATTTTGTTTAGGCGAGTTGTGACCTTTAATTATGACTCAATCTTGTTAATATTTACACTGAAACAATATTATTTAAAAAAAAAAAAAAACTGTCTAGGGGTGCACCGATTGCAGTTTTCTGACCGATCATACTCATCTTTAAAAAGCCTGACTTCCTGATTCCAATTCTGGCTGATACCAACTTTTTTGGTCAGAAATGTAGCTAAATATAGCATATAAGTCGATGAGTTGGCAACAGTGGGGTGACGATTGACATTTTAATAGAGTAAATAATTGATTGACCATGATGTCTTGAGAAAGATTAGCGCTATGTAAGCATATTCCGGGTTTGATTTGTTGGAAAATTCTCACTTGTTTGACGTTGTAGCCCGTCTTGGCGCTGGTCTCGATGAACATGACGCTCAGCTCTTTAGCCCTCTGCTCGCCTTCCTCGATTGTAATTTGCCTGCAAATAAAAAGGGATCTTCATCAACATCAGCATCTGAATCTAGACACAAAACAGTGGTCGTTACGCTCACATAAACAACAAGCCAAAACAAGTCATACGAGCTCATTGTCATTTTAGGCAGGGAGGGAAACAACAGGCGTGTTTGGGTAACTGGGCGAGAGTGATTAATTACACTGTATGAAGAGTTAATGATGGCAAATTTGCATCATGTTCAAATGAATGGGGCGGAGACTGCTTGGTTCTTGCCGACACAGAGACACCATCAGGTTTCCTGTGAGCACAGACGGAGACCTTTGGCCGAGAAAGCAGCAGATCCAGAGAGGAAAGGCTAAATTAATTAGCCACTGCTCTTCTGGAAAAATCCTCATGTCACCATTTTGTTCTCGTTCTTCTGCAAATCAAAAAGTATACACCGTGTATACAATTTAGTAGGCATATTTTCTAACTCCAAGTTGGATAAACTTCAATACTTAGTGGATTTAGAAATAGCAGGTGATGCGTGTCTGTAATGAGGCGGGGTGAGGCCCAAGGAGGTCAATGCACCATGTCAGGTTGTACTATTAGACAGCTTCTGTCTTCAGACAAAATGAGCCTTAAAGAGATTTAACTAAATGCGGAAAGTCAAACATTACCAGACGTCTGAGGGATGACACACTCTTGAGATTCCCAAGACTTTATGGCAACATGACAGAACAATTAAATGTTTTGTTGCAAATAGTCAATGGGGTCGTAAGAAACGTGTTGAGAAAAGAAAAATGTAAATTAAGCGCCAAAAGATTAGAGAACAATCAAGTGTGAAGCAACCAGGAAGCCATTGTCATCCAGTTCTGTTATATTCAACCAGAGCAGGTCCAACAAGCAGCTGGCTATTGGACCTGCTGTGGTTGCTGCTACACAAAACACCGACCATCAACAGATTGAGTTACTGAAAATAATTGGGAGGGCTACATTGGTCACTGATTATTTCTTTTAAGTCAGAAAAGCTTACCAAGCGTACAATTCTCACTTAAACAGATTAAAATAAAAAAGTGAGACAGAAAAATGTGAGTTTTTTTATTTAGTTAGGTAACAATTCTTCCCCAATAATTGAAGAATTATTGGGGAAGAATAATTCCCCAATGAGGTTTTGGTTTTTCTTCTTTTTAAAAAGCCAAAATCTCACTTTTACTTTGAGGTTTTGTTAACATTTTGAATGAAGAGCATTGTAGATGGCGATTAATAAGAATAATCCTCAAAAATAAGGCCTGCCTAGTAACTGTGCACACGGTGAACACGTCTAACAGGCTTTCAACCCTTAAACACAGCAGCGCTAAATCAAACGGATGCTTCCCTCGTTCTCCAACACCTCCTTTGCGTCGCATCTCAGAGCGGAGTAATTCAGCGCACATGAGATAGTAAAAGACGTCTGCTGCACACACAGGAAACGTTGCACCGGAGTTGCATTTCAATAATAACGCCACCTGACAGAGTTACACCATTTCTTCTGCAACTATTTCTGGATGCTTCGGTCTGAATCGCAACTTAAACAGCTCTGCAGCTTATTTATCATCAGAGGTGGCTCCAGGGAAGCCGGAGGATGAATGTGCTGTCCTGGCAACATTTATGCCTTGCAAAGCAGCACTATGATTAAAATAGTAGAAATATGTGATGCCGCCTTAATGTGTGTTGCACTAATGATCCTATGCAAACAACAGCGAGGAAACAAAGTAACAGGACATAATCATTATGGATTATGATTAAAATGTTTTAATTCTTCGGTACATCCTTCTATTTTTTTTAAACGTTGACTCCCTTGGATCGGTTGATCCTCAAACTCATGTCATTGTTGATCATCCAGAGTAATATGATGAACTTAATCAAAAATGACAATGAGTCTGAAAGAGTTTTCACGTTCAGACAGGAGCGGCTCGCCCCCCTGAGAGAAGGTCAGGACATACAAAGACAAAACTCCAGATTGCTGTAAGCTGTTAAATCACTTTAAACCCAATATATTTATAGCTCTGCAATGGGAACATTATGAGTTATTAAAGGTGACCTATTATGCTTCCTTGAAGAGGTTAGGATAGGCCTAAGCATGTTAATTACATTTCGAACACCAAATCATTCTTAGGTCTTATTCTGCTCAGTTCTGCATATTTTGAGCTCCTTTCAGAATGAGCTGTTTAAGGGCTTCTGTCACTTTAAAAGTTGGCCACGCCCCCCAACTCAATGTTTACACTGGCAAGTGAGTATAGCTGCGAATACATGCGCCATTATACAACTGTACACCTTTGAAAAGCAGATGTGGAGCCTCCTGCACAAACAAGAATGCAGCAACAAAACAAAACATTTGTCTTTTCCAGCAGCCATTGAACAATGCATACAGCAGTAAAACCAGCATACCAAACGTGCTAGAGCTCTGCTCAGGTTGCTGGGTAACAGGTTGCACTTCACTGAGCTTGGTAGGTGAGGAACAGCGCCTGCCGATTTGTGATGTCACATTCCAGAGGTTTTGAAATGGGTCATTTTCCAGACATCAAATAATAAACATTGCCAAAAAACTTTGTTTTTGTTATTAAGCGTTTGGGTTGTTTTTAGAAGCAGTGGAAACCCAAATGGCAGTACAAAAACATGCAAAAGGTGAATTTTGTACAATACGTCCCCTTAAAAGCTATTCTGGCACTGACTTAAAAATGAAAAGATGGTGATTGGATCAGAACCATTTTCAGCTTGATCAGTTAATCGGAAAAATGCAAACATCCTACATTTTTCTGATCTGTGAACACTCCATGCCGAGCACCATTAGGATAGGATTAGGATGGAAGTCTGTTCAAGAGGAAGGAAGCCTGAATATCAACAGTTTAAGTATCAGTGAGGTATTTAAAATGAAGTTTGAGGTTAGTACAGTTATGCAAGAAAGTCTCTAAAAGGAAACATTTTCTCTTACTTCACCAGATATTCTAGGTAAGAGAGATTGAGAGCAGATAACACAAAGGTTTCCCAAATTACAACAAAGTTACTGTTTAATCGTTTTGGGTTAGAAGCAGCAGTGTTACTGGATTTGATGACCTTTTGCAGATTTCTCAGTAAAGGTCAGGGTCAACATTTTCAAGATAAAATCATGGAGATTGCCAGCTCCTTAAGCTTGTTTACATTTCAAGCTGAACCTTACTATTATGAACTTGCAGACATGAATGCAAAATTCAGACCATGATCCTAATCACACCATCTCAGCAGTGAAACATAGTGGTGGCAGAATCATGCAGTAGAGACGTTTACCATAAGACTTGCCGCTGTCGTTGCAGCCAACAATGGTAATGCCAACTTTTAGTGCTGGACAATAAATCAATAACGATACATATTGCGATAGACATGACTGATGTCTATAGATAATCTGATAGAATATTCAATATATAGAATATTCACTGAACTCTGATCCAGAACCGCACAGCATTCTGGGAGAAGTAGGCAGAGGTAACCCTTTAGCCACTCAACCTCTCACAGCGAGCTGAGCTAGACTGGTGGCTCACGTACTCATTGGTTACCTAGCAACAACCTGTTGAGTAACTTGCACAGCAGCTGTTTCAGGTTTTGCCCGCTGTGTCTCTTTACTGCTTAAAAACAAAAACAAAAACATTACATGGAGTGAAAACAGTTAAGATCACGCCACCAATCCTTCATATATTATTTTTAAATCAATATACTGATATAAAACACATATATTGAGTTTTTGACTCAAGAGGGTAAAATATAAACTGGCACCACACTTTCTATTTGTCAGATGTTTTGGAATAAATTTTTACCCCATTCACATGTATCCGCTACCTCGTGTTGTACATTGAAACCTTGTGGTAGAAATGTGAAAATCATGGCATAGTAGCTGTACAATTTGTGCTCCTTCTGCTTAACAGAAGAATTTTTCGTGGGAAGAAGAAATTCTTCTACTAGCTAATTATCGAAAATGTTGTGGTAGTCGTTCAGGAGCAAGTATAAAAAAAGAAAACGGCAAAATGCAACGAGCTGGATACCGTGGAGCTTCTTCTCGTCGGTGGGCAGTTCACCAGGCTCTGCTTGGCTGCTGCCTCCCGCTGCCTGGTGCACACCAGATTTCCCACATGCTGAGCTCCAGCAGATCTGCAGCTCCTACTCTGTGCATACTCCCCTAAGCACTGAGCATTGTGAAAAGCTCCACCACACCCCAGTGAGCAAAACCAAAACCAAAACAAAAGAAAAAAAAAACTCTGAAATGCTTTGTTCCCAAGTGATTTATACATACAGTATGTGTAAAGTCTACAATACGTGGAAACAAAAAATTAAAAAGGCGCTACATACAGATGGTGTGAGAAAAAAAGATGCCAAAGACGCAAACCGAGCAGAATTTGATCATTTATGATGAAATCTGACTCTTACTCTGTCACTTTTGAAAAATTGTTAATTTGCTGAATCCCCTGATGCGACTCAAGAACCTGAACACACCTTCTAAACATTTGCACGAATGTTCCTGTCAGCATTGTTTCCTGATACTAATGAGGCCTTCCTCTGCAGAAAGCTGAATAATAAGCTCGTTATTAAGATTTAGAATGATCGGGTAAGAAAACATTTGCTTCAGCTGGAGCACTGATGGACCATTATAATTTTCTGCGCTGATTTAGCTAAACATCTGTCAGTTTGTTTGGTCCACACAGCAACAAGGCTCATTTCCCCTCTCAAAGTGGGAGATTAAAGGAGGACGCTGATGTGATCTTAATGCAGTATACTGAATTTGTTTCTTTGCTGCGGCTTTAATATTCAGACCACATTAAGAGCAAACTAAATTAACTGTGAAAAACTGGAAAAAGTCCAACAAGAAACTCCGATTAGAATCAAACAGCTCACTTTCTAAATGTTATTCAACCTAAATGCTTAGGGTGTAATCATAACAATGAGTGGTCCTCTCCTACCAACACCTCCTCCTACAAAACCAAAGCTTTTCATTCATCTTTTGCTACAGAAACGGTGAACTTTTATTGGCAGCTCCGACGAGACACATCCAAGAAACTGCCACCATCAGCATTTTTCCTGATTTCCTTTCACTTCCTGACATACTGTGAAGTAAAGCGCCAGGGGAGTTTCTCTGCAGCTCTGAGCTGTTGACCCTCGCCAGGGAAATTAATGCATTTTGTACCAATGAAATTACTTACCTCGCAAGGATGGATTTTCCTGGAGTGAACGTGACATTCAGTAAAGCTGCACAGTTCAGAGGAAAAACGCAATAATGGAAGCACTTTCCAGCATCCATATAATACTAATGAGACAATATGGAGATACATGGAGAATGTAAAGCATGAATCTAATAAAGGGTATTGTGTACGATGAAGATCCATCACGTATAAACTACCTTTCCGTTAAATCCGTTTTCGTGCCGATTGCAGATTAACGCATAGTTTGCCAGTACATGTTGGTGTCCTCATCCTGACCTATTTTTGTCTTTGTCTTCAAACAGGATTTAATTAAAAATGTCTACACATGCATTTTCAACTCTTCTGATTCCTAAAATGGCAAACACCAAGATCCTGTGCTCAGTTTTCTCAACGTTTTATTCCTTATGTTCTTCTTTTTAGCCACTTCCCCAGCAGATCCACAACACACTCTACTCTCACTGACTGATGTAAAATGATGGATGAAGCCAATTTTCTCCAAGTCAACTGCAAGAAATCCAATATGTTAATGATTGGACCAAAATATGTCGGAGTCTTCATGCAACTTCTGTCCCACCCTGACCCAGTCCAGAACTATTCATGCTCAAATCATTTGTCAAAACAAACCTTTTTCAAAAGTACTTTTAGGACATCACTGATTTGTGTGTCATTTTTATTAACTTTATTTTAGGATTTTATGTTACTCAATACTCTGTAAAGCCCATCAAAAATAAAACGTAAGATAATTACTACCATCACAGCCCAAAGAAACAATAAGAGGATCAAAGTATGAAACCTGGACTAATTTTCTTAACTGGTTGTGTTGTGAGGTTCTGCAGGTTTTAGCAGATTTCAGGCAAAGAAACAACTTCACCACTGAACTAAAAAGGATTATTTCCACCTTTCTTTGCATTGATTCCTTTGTGTATGAAGTCTGCCTGTGGCCTACATTTTGTACACATGCACCATCAATACATTTAGCCAGCACAGCCTATTTTATGGTTCAGTTCTTGCTGTATTATGTTCCTAATAATGCGAGTTTGATTCCTTAGTTTATTTTTCCCTCAGCATCTTTAAATCGACTCTTTTCTCCACCTATTTTGGCTTCATTAAGAATCTTGTATCATCAGCATTTTCATTTTTTCTTTTTTTATGACTGTACAAATCACAGTCACATAAACAGGATGTGCTGAGGGATAAAACATTTCATAATCATGATTTACTTATTTCAAAGCAGGTGGTCTGACCCGAGTCGCTCCAATGAGGATCGGCTGAGTTCCAAACATCACAACAATAAAACTAGATTTAATTCATCCCATAAAGCTAATGACTGTGTTCATTACAGAATGTGATTATGTAGCGACAGTAAGTCCTCGCATATATTCCTGCACTGCTTGGACTGTAACATTAAATTCATATGCATTCACATCATTTCCATCTCATTAATACACAGATGTACTCTGCAGCGAAGCATCTAGACCCTGTGTTGTGTGAATGCAGCCGGTGGAGTCAGCTTGCTTTGTTCTTGCTGTTCAGCTGAATGTGCCTTCAGACAGTCGCTGTGCCTCATAGTTGCCATGGCGTCGGGGCACGAAACGAGATGCTGGAGTTAGCTGGCAGGAAGGGATGGAACTACATACCTCTTGTCTGCTAAGTCTGTTTTATTGCCAACAAGCATGATGATGACATCACTTCCTCTTTCTGTTCTCACGTCGTCAATCCATTTCGATGTCTGCTGGAAGGAATTGACATCTGTGGGGATAAAGCAGAGTGAGATGACACCAAACAGCTGAGGCGATAAACGATGCAGCAGCACCAGTCCTCCCACTGCTGTAAACCAACATGGAAAGTATAGAAAATGGTGGGGGAAAAAATACGACTGTTGAAACCTTGGTAACGAAGTGCTCCTCATCACATTCCCTCATCTTAGTGCATCGTTCCAGAACATTCACAGCTCTGACAGTAAAGCTGCAGTATCTGACTTCTATAAAAATGTTTTTTTTGTTTTGTTTTTTTACATATTTGTTAAAACTGACATTATGTAGTGACAGCGTAGTACGAGACAGATAATCCGTAAAAAAAAAAAAAAAAAATACAACCTCCTCTGCCGTCTCCCTGTGGCCAACTGTGGAAATACACCGCTTCTGGTCAAAACCAACCAATCAAAGCCAGGACAAGGGTGTTAATGCAGTTGATCATCTTCATGTGCGAGCTACTCACACCCTCCACTTGCTCTCTGATATGCTACAGCTGGTTCACCACAACATAGCATGCCGTAAATGCTAAGGCGAGTTAGCATGGCAATGACAGCAAATAAATAATTTTTCTGTCATTTTTAGTAATTTCTCCACCTTTAGTACAGTGAGCAGTACATACATGAGCATGATCGACAGTACCGCCCTTCTGGCTCTGATTGGTCGTTTCTGACTGGGAGTGATGCATTTCTTCTGGCCACAATAGTAGCACTTGGAGGAGTAGCTAAATTTTTCTATAGATTATCCGTTTCATTTTATATATGGTGACGGTTTTAACAAATATGCAAAAAACATGTTTATAAAAGTTGTATGTTGCATTATTAAAGGTTTTATTTGGAAAGAATTTTGATGCATCATCTTCTTTGTACTTCAAAGCCAAGAACTACTTCCTGTTGGCAAATCACTTAAAATCCCTATAAAATTATATTGAAGTAAGTATGTATGTGTGTAACATTCACAGAAAATGTGAAAAAGTTCAAGAGGTTTTAATAGTTTTGGAAGGCAGTAGTTGACATGGAATAATACAAACAGCAGTGAAGTCCCATGTTAAGTTGCTGAACTTTAAAGAAATATCTCCACTTTGCCTGGCAGGGCTAACTGGCTGCTACACTGAGGCATTTACTGGATATAGATTTTGATAAAAGATTTTATTTCTTTTCCAAAGTGAACCTCAAACCTGGTAAATCATGATTTTGATATTTGTGTACATCATGAGACAAAAGTTACATATCATAAAACCATCTGATATTATATATAGCCATTGCTTAACTGTACAAAATAAAAACCCTGTAATATCTAACAAAAACTATACTGTAGCAACACTACTGATGGGCTAGTAGTCACTAATCAAGCCTTTTAGACTCCAAATGCTGGAGATGCTAGAACAAAGGATAGTCAAGTAACCCATAAGACAAACCACAGGAGACAGACAGCCTCAGTGAGAGTCAATATAACCAAATGTTCCTTATACATTACATCAGGCAGCACATACTGTGTTAATTCAAAAGGTCTTATAGAAAGAAATGGACTCATCTTGTTGCATTTAATGAAAGCTTTCAAAAAATTTGAATCAATGGGACTCCTATGGTCACACTGTTCCATACAACATACCTGCCAAAATCTCCTCGATTTCAACCTTCCTTATAAAACTACAGAAAACATTGGAGGTGTGTGTAACTTTGTACATTTTACACTAACTTTAGTTTTAATCCAATGGTGAGAACTGATAACTAAAAAGTTAGTTTGGCTAATGCTAAAGCACTAAACCAACAAAGTATTTAGTGGAAGCTAATGATAAAGATGCTAACTTCATTTCAAATTAAAACACAAGTCTTCAAATTCCATAACTCCTGTACTTGTCAAATGTTAGGGTATGTTCTGCTTTATTCAGATTCCTTAAACCAACATCCCTTTATTTTATTTTGTTTGTAGAAATTTAACAAACACCAGTTTTTAAAGTTGAAGTTGTTTATAAAATGAAGTGAAATGGTGTGATAAATTAAATCAAAGATAAAAAAAAGTTATTTACATTTAAAGAGGCAGTATTATGCATTTTACAGCCACATTGAATCATTTTATAACAACTATATTACCTTCAGTTGTTATAAAAATGATGTATAAATCAAACATGACTTAAAAGAAATTTTACTTCTTAATTTAACGCCTTGAAATTGGGCCTCTGTCTCTTTAAAAACTCCTACTCTTTCTAAAACTCTGTCTTCAGGAAGTCATCACATCTTTTCTCTAGTAACCCTTTAACCTTGTTTTTAAAAGCAATGCACTGAGAAGTAGCTTCTATAATGAGCTCAGCTGATGTGCAGTTCTACCAGATGTTTACTAACTGCTGCTCTGAGGAGGAGCTTCATCTTTGTAGGCGGAGCTAGGTCCAACCAGGTGTATGTCACAGCTGAATGGTTGCCATGAGGCTCAATGATTTCTCAAACATGCATGAAAGAATCAAAGCAACACTCCAGGTATGTTTTTGATAAGGGAATGGCATAACATGATGTAAAGCTTAACAAAGTTGATTTATCTTAATACTGCCCCTTTAAATCAAAACTTAAATGAGTTATTTGTCTTTCAGAATATAAAAAGTCTGGTAAAGTCTGTTTTCCATACACATTTTCCTTTTGTCGCCACCATACTTACCCAAACCTTGGAAACACTTTTCATACATTTCCTATGTAGTAATCCTGTCATTCTATCTGTAACAACAATCTCCAGAGTCAATCCCCTTCAGTTTTAGTGAGCACAGTGTGAGCCTTCTGTAAAACTCATCATGTGTGACAGAAACACACAGCCACAAAAAGACTCCACTAAGGAGCACAGAGTGAAATAGAAAAGCTGTCATCTGGGACACTGACTTGTAATGTCGTAGACCACCACGGCCACGGTGGAGTCCCGTATATAACTGGGGATGAGGCTTCTGAAGCGCTCTTGTCCTGCTGTGTCCCAAAGCTGCAACCTCACCTGGGGTTCAGAGAGAGAACGCTGAGGAGGGGAAGATTATTGAGACAGTCAGAGAGCCTGGAATCAGCTGGCTCCCTCCGCACACAGTCACCGATAACACAACGAAAGCAAGATTCACAACAGGGCATTATTCAGACGAACAGATACGTCATTTCCAAGGTTGTACTGCTTTTTTTGTGCCTTTTTTAAGATAAGCAGATAGCAAAACAGCAGATTTCATTGTATCCACCTACGCAGCACAGAAAGATGACATGCTGTTCCCTCAGCGCTGCTCAACAGTCTGAATGCATATACATTATTGTTAACTAACGCCACAAAACCATCGACGGAGACAGCAGCTGCTACTGGGAAATACAACGTTTTCACTTCTTTTTATGACATTAATCAGACGTAACGAAGGTCCTTACCGTTCGATCTTCCAAGTACATTGTTTTGGACAGGAAGTCGATTCCAATTGTGGCCTGGAAAGGAAAGAAGATATCAACAAACCAACATCGCTAAACTCGACTCTGAAGATTATCATCATTATGATACGTGTAATAAATATGATCAAATCTGCAGTGGAATCCAGGCAGTTGTTACACACATTAGCATTATGCTTAAACAACCAAAATACATCAAGAAGGTTGCTGATTTTAAATGCTTTTTACACTCAGTTGAGCTGTTTACAATCATGACTCACATCTTCCTCAGCAACCACTTATGTACACCAATCACAATCTAATCATTCCTTTTATTGTGTCATAAGGCAGATGGCAGTGTTCTTCTTCGAGGCGTGTTTACTTTCCGCTTCCAAGCCCACGGCTTCTTTGCTTTGCTGCCTGTCATGATCTCATCAGCTGCTCCGGCTCTGATGAGCCCAAACTGAGAAATCAATGCTAAACTGCAGATCTGCATTTTGTTTCACCGCGCCGCTTGTCAGAGTTGTTCATTTAGAAAGATGTGGAAATATTGCCCGCGTCCTTTTGTGATGTAGATTGCTTTTCTTTTTAAAGGGAGAATAAAAGAAACTGTTCTGCTTTTTGCATATGTGGTATTCTTTGTCAAAACCTGGATTTAGTGTAAATATTCTGTTAAGCAGCACAGTATGAAAATAGAGACAGCTGGCCACGGCAGATGTGATCGGTGTGTTTTTCATGTAGCACTCCGAGATGTACAGATGTGGCGCCGGGGCTGACCCGGACCTGCGCGGCCGGCTCCAGCTGCTTCTTTAAAGTCTGTGTGACCTGGCAGACTACAGCATAGTCCAGCTGGAGTCTGAGTTATAGATGGTCAACAGGTCCAGTAACACTGCAGAACTCTCAAGTAAAAATTTACATTATTTTCAGTACTTCTCCTGAAATACTTTCCACAGTGTTCATATACACTTTATCCATGATAAAATTCAAAGCATCAGACTTTGGAGATAAGAACAATAAATGAATTAATACAAAAAGAAAGAAAAGTTTCAATTCACTATTGCGCATCATTTCATACCATTTTTAATAGTGTGTGATGTTACGGTATTGTAGATTTAGGGTAAACTAAAATATAGCATTTTATGTTCTGAAATGTCTCTCCAACACACACTCTATACAACTGACTGGTCCAAGAATAAGACACTAATTTAACTAAATATCTCACAATTTTAATCATGTTTAATGTATAAGTCTTTGAGCCATTAGGAATAATAAATATTCATTACATTGAAACAATCCAAACAACTCGTGTTTAGGTAAATGACTTGCATGCTCAAATTAAATGCTAATCTACAATATACAAAGAAAGTTATAAAAAATGTTCTTGCCAAGTTTTACGACCATTTTTAGTTTAATACCAACAAGTAGTTTTGGTTGCATAATTAACAATTTTTCCTTTAATTTTTGCATTTTTTGTGGAGTTCAAAAAGAAAAATCCTGAAATATTTTCCTGCCTTTGCTGATTTGTTCTTGGTCTTGGAAAGTCTGGTTTTGGTCTCAAGCAGTCTGGTCTTATCCATGGTCTTGGAAAATCTATTTTGGTGTTGACCTTGGAATGTCTCGTCTTGGCCCTTCAAGACCAAGGTCTTGGACCTGGAGGGTCTGGACTTGGTCTTGGAAGAACCGGTCTTGACTCCCTCCTTGGTTTTCTTGTTTCCAGCAAATAGAAACAATTTTAGTGATTCTAAATGACCTAAAACAGGAAAGGTTTAGTCTGATTTAACTTCAGACAGTGAGAAAATAAAGACTGTATCTTAATCTTTTAACTAGGCGTGAAAATACCTGATTAAAAGTCTAAATTTGAAAAACTGTTTGCAGTTGAAACCAAACATTAGATTTTACTTTACTACCAAACTGTGAAGTTTGAATATCAAACACTGTCGAAGACTTAATACAAAAATCAAGCACTTGAAAACACTTAATTGAAATTCAAGCATGTTTAAAGATTTCAAGCGCCTGCACAAACCCAGTTTCCTAAAAAGGGAGAAGTTCAGTGCAGCATTTGTGCGAACCAATGCCTAGGCAGGTGAATAGATGTATATGCCATGTTCCTCTCTGTTGGGCAATTCAGCAGGGTGCCCACTGCCCACTTTGACAGAACTGAGCATCAGCAACTCGATCACGCACTTGTTTCCTTGGCGATGCCAGCAGCCACACTGAACTGATTCAGAGTCTGGCAAGGATACGGGATGTCATTTATACACTTCTATTAGACTCAGCCACATCAAGCACTGCTGGGATCAAACTTCAAACACAAGAACTGGGGATGTGACAATAAGGAGCAAATCTGAAAAATTAAATCAGAATATTAAATACAAACTCTAGATAGCTACAAATTAAGCTGAATTTTCACTTTGCAAGCATAAAAGACAATAAAGGAAAAGTCTTCTTTAAACTGCTCTTAAAAAAGAAAACGCAAAACAAAGAATATATTCGGTTTTCAACAGTATATTAAATATAGATATTTATTACTGCTAAACCAGATTGAAGATAAACATAGTAGGTTGTTTTAGGAGAATAATAGAGATCTTCTAGGTTCTGTACTGCTTCCACTTTGAATATAGAATCCCTCAGACAGCTGTACATGCAGAAGTAAGATCATGGGAAATTATTAATGTTCCTCCCGTTTAATTTTTAACAAGCACATAATGTCAGGAGACTGGTCATACATGCCCCACCCATTCTGCTGCCAACTAGGGCTAAACCTGTCTTCAGTAGACAGGAGTGGTTCTAATAATCCCCCTCCCATCTTAAAATGTTAAGTATAAAAATGTTTGGAAGCGAATCAGATATTAATCATCATTTAGTTACTTGTTGGACTCCATGGTAACAGAGGCTAGGAACACAAACTACATTCAGAGGAATGTCATTAAAATTAGGGGTGCAAGATGTAAAAAAAAAAAATCTTGCTATGACATTGGTAATATTGTAATTGTTTAAGTCTCTTAAACAATATCTTAACTAAAAGAAATCATGAAAAGAAAGAAGCAGGAAGAAGCATAAACCTAGACCTACCAACTAAAATACATATTCCACATCAGCCAACTTCAGCATTGTGAAGGTTTCCTGTATTTAAACCTTGAGCCATTTATTTTGGTAGGCACCAGACTATTGAAAAAATAATGAACAACAACATGTTTCATGTTTTAGACATTCAAAAAGAAGACTGAAGCAGCTTTTGAGTCTGGTAATAGTTTTAGAGAGACTTCAGAAGAATTTGAAATCAGTCAGTCCAGATGGAGGACAAAGAAAACACCTGCCGACACGGGAGCTCTTGAAACCTGAGATACAAAGTACATGTTGGCACAGTCAGAAAGGGACTACACACAGACCAGAACTTGAATATCTAACACGTTCCCCAAATTTCCTCTGCAGAAAAATTTCTTCTAAATTCAGCAGGCTAAACAAATGCTGCTTTTAAGAGAGAAGAAAAAAAAATCTTCTGACAGCTCTGTTCCTACCAGGACTTTCAAGGTCCTCCATCTAGCAAGAGCGCTGACAAACCGAGCGACCCTGAGTCACAGAGAGCCCAGAGGCATCTGCTCACAGCTTCAACAGCTTATTAAGAACACGCAATGTGATTCATCTGAGGTTTGCTGCCAGCACTGTTCAGGAGAGTAAATCTGTCCATGAATGAGTCTCCTTTCACAGAAAGCGGGCTGAAAAAAATCAAAGACCCCGAGACCCTGAACAGCACTGAAGAAGGACAGAGCAGCTTTTTAAAGACTACATTTCTCGAGTCAAGGAGAACATGGATGCTTCAACTCTGATCATTATTGTGGTGTTGTGGTTAGAAGAAAAAGAAAAGTCAGTTTATTATTATGACAAAGGTCCATGCTTGATACGGCGGGTAACACAAAGTCACTTGGCATAAGCGCAAAGGACGAAGCCTGGATAGGGTTAGGGTTATGTCTGCTTCCTAAGATGCATTTTCTTCTGAGTATTTTAGACCTGCTCTATCTAATAGGCAAGGGTCAATTGTAATAGATAACAGTATTACAAATTTTAAAAAGATCAAAATTTCATTAATTGCTGTTTTTCTGATTTTTATTAAAATAAACTAAATTATGTTCTACATGTTATAAATTTCTGTGTTAGCACTATAAATCTGTAGTAATGCTAACTTGAAGTTGAAGAGTCAACACTCGGCCCGCGCCGGGCTTATTCTTTATATCGTTTAAGATTTCAACATGTAAACAGAACATCCAGAGTTAGATTTCATAGCTTCAATAAGTTTATTGACACAGTTAACCTGGAGCTCAAAGGTTAGGTTTACATAGAATAACATTTACACTAAACAAGTTGGAAAAAATGAGGACGGCTTTCCGCCCCCCAAAGACGGCGCTAACATTTCCGCCTTCGAGTAATGAAAACAGGCAGAAAAGAGCAGCTGATTCTGATTATTTGGGGAGAACAGACAGATGAAATCACAGCCTGGTGGCCAGGCTTGACTGACAGCTCAGACGCAACTGACAAAAGCGTGGAGCCTCCAGGGACCCCAGAGCCCTTTAACATGTGCTGCCAGGCAGCAAGGACGCCTGTCTCTGTCTCTCTCGGCTGAATGGCTGCTTGATAGGAGACTGCTGCTTTAAAAAAGGAGCAAATGCGGCTCGCCTCACTGACATCCTCCTGCTGCCTGGAGCTGCCGCTACGCTCAGTTTCATCTTTCTGACGGCCGTCGGTCACTAAACACACCACTGCTCCTCTTTCAAATGACTCGGCCGCATCTGCTCGACTGTCCGAAACTTGACGAATGATGAATCAAAAACGCCAGCCGACAATCCCGGATGTAGAAGCTGGAAACCATGACGGCATAAATCTGCACTTCAGGACAGGTGTCTCCTGTGGGCTCTATTCAAATCAATTTTTAACCCTCATTGGGCTAATATATCCTCCCCCCTCTGAGCAGCAGCACAAACACTCTCACTGATCTGATGCCTGCTGCATTTTAATTAAAACGTAAAGGTCTCTGGAGTTGAGACAGAAAAAAACCCCAGCAAAATCACTGTCAGCTCTACCTGCTACTGAGAAAGAGGGTCATTGTGCATATGTAACTATGAATTAGGGAAAACTGAGTTACAGTTTTGATCCATGTCAATTAAACTATGACTAGCATCACAGTAGATAGAAAAAAAATGCAGGAGCACAGGTTTCTAGATAAACTTGGAAATTTCTGAGTTCCAAAAGCCAAAAATATTCTAGAAAACACTAAGAAAATATGAGATTAATCGCAGAAATGTTCTTGGATAAAAACAAAAAATAAGGAGATTTTTGAGTCCAAAAAGCCCCAGAATTGCTAGAAAAATCTCTGAAATGTTGAGGTTAATCTTAGAAATGTTCTAGAAAAAAAACTTTGAAATTTTTAGAGATTCAAAAGTCAAAAGATATCCAGAAAAAGATATTACATTTTTTTTTTAGATGCATCATAATGAGATAGAGGTTACGAAGCCTTTTTTTGAAACATACCTTTCCTTAAACAAGCAAACAGAAAACCAACCCTCTTGCTGCATTCCTCCCAGCTGTTGCAGCCACAGCTGTGTCGGCATAAAGACTGACATTAAACAAAATATGAGCGCTTCATTCAATAAGCAGATGCTTTCTATTCAGCGCCAGCCTGCTGCCTGTCCCTTCAGGTCTCATTACTTCTAGACTTCTGCAGAACACCATTTGTGTGTGAAACCAAGTCCCCACATACTTCTTATGATGATTACATTAAATGTTGGCTTGGATGGCTAATAGATATCCAGACTGGAGTTTATCCAACACCACTTAGCCTGGGAATTACAGCAGCAGCCTTGGGGTAAGATTGACTGCAGACGAGTCACACTGGCCCAGATGTATTGATAGAGCCTCTGCCACCTCTGAAAATGATGCAGACATAACAGTCATTCATAAATGAACATCATAAATTCGAGTCTAGTCTATAAATGAACAAACGTGTACCAGCATATTAATTGGTGCACATGCAGATCAGCAACACACATGTATCACTTCTATAACAGAAGGCAGAAGTGGCAGCAGCTGTGTCGAACGATGCTGCTCCACTCGTGTTGCCAAGTGTCCAACAGCTGGACAGTGCAACGGCAAAAGTCACCAGACAGGGAAAATGACCCTGTCATGGAGGCATTAAATATCTTTACATGCACTCGACAGGTTTAAAATTAGAGTGACAGAGTTTCAGTTAATTATCTGAAGGGAAAAGTAGCTGTTCTGCTTCAGATAGTTAGCATCAGGAGCAAGAATCAGCCCTCTCACTTTGTGCGTTATTGTGAATAAAGTACAGATTCTCTGTGCAAATCAAGGATTCTCTCTCTCTCTCTCAAAAAAAAAAAAATCTAATAACTACAATAGCTTTGCAGCTGGGCACAGTGAAAAGTTGAAAATGATTAGTAGAGTCCTGCAGTTGAATGAAACATCCACACACACAAGGATGTCAGTCTGGAAAGTCACCAGTGCCGCTTATCCAAAGTTTAGGATTGATGCCAGGTTAAAAACAACTGTTTAATTGTGCACTTTAGCAGGCCCAATTAAACAGGGCTTGCTAAAGTGTGTTCGTTGGTTGCAACCCAGCGTTCTGATGCTAAAAATTAGCATCAATGCTAAAGTAAGTCACAATGTATTCAATAGCATGTGGAGAACCACAAGCATGTTGAGTAACATGGACCTACTCCATTCAGTATGTTAAAATTAGTGTATAAGCTAAAATTAACTAAAATGCTAATGTTAGCCTAAATGCTGTCAGTGGCACGTGGGGTATAACTAGCATGTTGTCTTACATCGACTTCCTCAATTCGGTGTGCTAAACATGGATAATGAATAATAATAAAAAAAGATAAAAAGCTATTTTTAGGGATAAGGCTACTTCTAATGAATAGCAATGCATAGCAATGCATGGGGCCTCCATGCGTTCCTATGGCAGGCCCCAATAAGATGACCTTATTGTTGTTTATCCATCGACACACTGAAGTGCTGTCCTATCAGGTTATTTGAGAGTAGCTCTGTAATTGTGCCACTTCTATCAACAGTCACATCATCAATAATCAGCAGTGACCCCAATTTATTGGCAGCAATGCATGTCCATGTCTAATAAATGAGTTTATTATGCTTTGGATAACCAGCTCTTCCATTCCCACTGAATGCAGACAACATTGCATTAATCAGCTTCAGGTAAAACATGTCTTATTCAAAAATCTTGTACGAGTTACATCAAGTTTGAGTTTCACATGAAGAATACTTCAACTCTCATGCTTATTTTATATACATATAGTGGTGTCAGTCGATTTGTTTTCCAGGTTTTAATATTCAGGAAGGTTTAAAATAAGTAATTGTCTCAAATGTCAATTTAGAAATGTTAATTTTAAACTGCTTGTGCTTTGGTGGAAGGATAAGTCATAGTTTGAATATGTACATGTTACCTTGGTTTTATCCAAACATTCATCAGAGTGTTATTTTAAAGTTCAATGTGCTGCTGAGCACACCGCTTTGACTCTCCTCACTCTTTAGGTCAAAACAGGTAATGCAAATCTGCGCTATGTAATATTAATGCGTTATACTATTGTGATTAAGCGCACAAGTTAACTTTGTAAAAATGTAAAGTTAATTTTATTTTCTACTTTTCATCAGATCAGAGTACAAGCCATTTGAGGTAAACTTCCTTTTACAGATGGTGAATGCCTCCTCTTTTTATTCAACAAAACTAAACAGCCTTATGTTACACAGAGGAACCTCTCATCCTAAAGGCTTCTAAATCCACATTTGTAGGATGTATTTGGAAGGCTAGCAATGTAGCAGGAGGCCCCCCACTGCTACCACCATGCTACCGCTCTGCTGCTGCTCCATGCACACTGTTGTCTCCTGGGCCTGCCACAACGACAAGCAGATGGTAGAAGATCAGCTCACTTCCAGAGCCATCAAGAGGTGTGTGCAACGTTGGCAAAAGTGCGATGTGTCTGGGCGAGAGCGTCACTCTGACAAAGCTGTTGTCTCGAGTATCATAACTTCGTACAGTAACAATGTTAGGACACTTTAATATTTTTGAAGTGCGAGTGGAAAAAAGTGCCTATGAACTGGTTGCTTTTTAACTGCGAGCTACTGACAGAGATGTGAATGCAGCTACAGCTTCTGGGTAGTGAAATATGAAATACTGAAACCTACATGGGTGGGTTATGAGTCCAGTGCACAGCGCCCAAGGATGAGAAAGTCATAATGAAGGTTGTTCCTGATTCCTAAATAAAATTATGTGATTCATAAAATAAAAAAAATTAAAAAAAGGCATCCTAGAAAAAAATGTGTTCATTAGTATTTATGACAATAAGAGATACTCTGCATTCTGATGCACTTTAAGATTCACACATTAGACTTTCTGTTAGTGCTAAAACAATAAACACAATATTTCTCTTTTATTGGGATTGAACACTTTTAATAATTACCACAATGCAGTTTGAGAATAAAAGTCTAGTTTATAAGATTGAATCTGTTTCAATATGTAAAAAACTGTTTAAAAATGTATTCAGAAAATATAATAGAACTAGTAGTGGGTGATATGAACTTAAATGATATTTTGTTATAATGAATGTATCAAGTTCTTTTTTTTAGTTCTTTTGGTTGTTACTATACTCCTTTGTAAAGCACTTCTGTAGGATACCACTCACATAAAGAAGTGTGACTTGTATGACTAAGCTGCATGCAGCAACTGCATCTAATCATATTTTCAAATTTATTGATGTTTATTCACGCTCTCAGTGATAAAACAGCAAATATCATGGTAAAACTATCAATCCCGAAAATATGACAATTTTGAGAGACTTTAAACAATCAAAATCTATCGTGGCAACAATAAATCAAAGCTCATAAGAAATGTATCGTGATAAATGATGAACAATATGATAAATGCATAAAAAAAAACAGATAAAGATTTCTGAAAGTGGCCAACTTTGCAACCGTGGCTCTGTGGGTTAAGTCGTCGTCTTGTGGGTTCGATTTCATCCTCCGCCTGCCATATGCTAATATGCCTCAGTGTATATAAGTGTGTAGTTTGTGAGCACAAATCACTATGTCTACCAAAGCGCTCTATAAATTCAGTCCATTTGCCATTCACTAGACTCTCTTCAGAACTGTGGATTAACAATGGCACTTTCTCAACTGTACCAATCCCATTTGCAAAATATGAAAATATGTTTGAGTACGACCAGAAAAATAACGTAAATGAAGTTCAACGTAGTATTTGTAGTCTCTTCTCTATTTTGAAAGAACCTCTTCCATATTGCCTTTTAGATCTGCTGTATTACCTTTTAAAGAATACAGTTATTATTAACATTTCCTGTTTGCCTTTTTTATTGTTTAATGTTTCAGTTCTTACTATAGAGCATGCCGTTTTTCTAGAGATAAACCACAACTGATGTCCATAATTCATCCACCAGCTGCTCTGGTTCAGTGTAGTTTGAAGTTAAACCATCCTCATCTTCATGTGGCTCACACTCTGACATCTTGGGACCGAGATGACACCAAACAATCGATCAGAACAGGATGTTCTCAGAGGGAAGCTTCACAGAGTGTGATCAGCAGGTTGTAACAGAAACATAGACTCAGAGTCTATCATAGGAAGATCTAGATGGTTAGAAATGGACCTCTGTTCTTTTGCATCACTCATTGGTGTACTGCTACCCGTCCACGCCCGCCGCCTCCCACTTCAAAACATCATTGATCTGGTTTCTGATGTTGAAATGCCATAATTTGGAGTATAACTATATTTGCAAAAAAAGATAAATCAATTTCTTTTTTTTAATTTCAAGTTCAGATCAAACTTATTCGCTTTCCTCGCTTTGCCTGCTCTAATAACCACAATGCGACGCTGCAGTTCTTAACGTAATCTCTTTACATATATTAGATCGTGAACTAAATGAGCTAAAAGACACGGAAATTCTCATTCTACACTATCCATAAGGGTGAAAGATTTATGTGTAATTCCAGTTTTATGACTGCATAAGAAGATCCTTTTTTTGCTTTTAAAGCAATAAACCCGCAGGCGTTATTAAACCGTCTGCAGGTCTGCAGATGCTCACAAAGATCTCCAGAAGTGCTGGAACTGCAAAAGCAATATTCTGTTTTTAGGATTGCGAGTGAGGTTCAGCTGCTCTGCAAACCAGACCTAAAAAAAACACTAATCGTCACGGGAAAATAGGTACTTTTGAAGCTTTTCGACTCAAACGCAGCTCTTTTAACATGTTCTGTCATTTTACACATGGCGGATATTTCTAGTAAAGCTGGTTTTACTGAAGTACATGTCTTTGATTCATGAAGAATATCAAAAGAAAGGCTTGTAACCCTTGTGACTGATCAAAACACATAAGTTGTAACATTACAGACTAAATAACCAGCTACATAAACAACCACCTACCTGATATGTGTTGTCAAAGCTGTCATACATGAACCGTGTGATCAGAGATGTCTTTCCAACTGCAAGACAAGAAAAGAAAACAATAGTTTCCATTAGAGGGTGAACGAGACATTCAGGAAGTAGACTTTCTGTCATGGCTGTCAGGCCTGGCGAGGGAGCTCATTAGAGCAAAGAGGTGACTGAGGGGGGTCAGGTGTGGCATCTGGTCTGCATGTAATTGGAGTCACTCTGTTGCTGCAAATCATTTGTATTTCCTAAAAGCTGGGAACTTTTAATGGCTTTTAATAGAGGTGAAATCCAAGGAAGCAGATTTGGTCTACTTTAAAGCAAATGGTAAATAAAGTAAATGTTTCCTATGTTGAATGATATATAATCAGTTGGAAGGATGGGCAGATTGATAGAACGGATAGGTAAAGGGATGGAGGAACAGATGGGCAGATGGATGGATGAAGGAAGGGATGGATGGACGGACAGAGAAAGGATGGATGGCTGCATAAGGTGTACAGTGCCTGTACAAAATATTTACTCCTTGGGATGTTTTACCCTTTTTATTACTTTTACAAATCAATCATGATCAGCAAAATCTGGTTTTACTGACATAATTACAAAAAACCCTTTTGATGTCAAAGTGAAAACTAATGTCAACCATATAATGGCAATTACAAATTAATTATTAATCCAAATTAAACCAACCCAAAATAAGTGATTGCATAAATATTCACCCCATTTAAAGTGACTGACTTAATTTAACAGAGGTCCAGCCATGTGGTGCTAGTACACGAAAGGTTACTGAAAAGTTCAAGTCATACAAGTAAATCTGGAGTTTAGCTGAATCCATTATCATGAAATGGGAAGAATATGGAGCATGTGTAAATCTGTCTATATCAGGTTGTCTATTATTCTCAAGACCTGAAATATACTTAAAAATAAAATCCTAGATTTTTCCAAACTGCATAACACTTTCACATAAAAACACCATCAGATAACGATGCCTTTTTTCATGCTTTTCTCACTACATTCATGTGTTCCTGTTCACAAACAGAGCAGACAGTAGTTATGAGAGCGAGCCACTGAACGGTTTGATTAGACTATACAATGATTGCTGTGATGATTGTGTTTCCAAGTAGGCCTGCAACGTGTCAAGGAAGCAAAACATTGCTGAATGTGGCAATTATAAGACTTGTGTTAAATAAACAAACGCTTTAGTGTTATTGTCTTTGTGCTTCAGTTCACTACCCATGGAGCACTTAAATATTCTGGATTAAAATAACTACATTATTTCCAGCAACATTGTTTCACTGAAAAGTTTGAACCAAGCAAATGAGCATCTTAAGTGCAATAGAAAATGGCTTCTTGATGAATCTAGAAGCACAACTACCGTCGTACATTTACACTGCTGAAAGCAAACATACATTTTCTACATTTTGGCCTTTCTAATCAAAAACTTTTAAAGTGTTTTACAGCATTAGATAAAATAAACAACAGCATGATCACAGTTCAGGAAAAAAGCTGTAGGCAAGCTTAAAGTTAAAATCTTTTGAGCTTTGACTATCCCACTGACTCAACTCAAAAGTTGAAACGGTAAACATCACAAATAGTGGCTTAATCAAAGTCCAAATCGAACTGCAATTCAGAATCTGTAGGAAAGACTCAAAAATCTGAAACGTGAACTGAAATCTGAGAATTATGCATGTTGTTTTTCCTTTTGCTTCTGCTTTGTGTGATAAAATCCCAATTAAACATCCAAATTGTGTTGTAACATGAAACAGCAAATGGTTTAAGGTGTGACATTGGACAAAGTGACATTAAGTTAAATATTCCACAAAATGCACAGCCATTCAACACTTCTACTCAGAATATGATATTAATTTACAGTGCAAAAGAGAGAATAATCTTAAACTACATGGCTTTTCTCTGTTTAGGTCTGATGGTCATGACTCAAACATAATCATCTAGGACAGTGATCCCCAAGGTACAGCCCGCGGGCCGGATCCGGCCCGCCGCCACATTTGGTCCGGCCCCCCGAACAATACCAGAGAGCATTCAGATTTTTTTTCATATATTGTATTTTCCGGTTTATATGTGGGTTTTTCTTCAACCACCAGGGGGCTCTTTAGCAGGGGGTGTGTCCTGTAAACTGTGGGTATTTTGTTTTGCATGGCGCATTGCTGCCATTTGTTGGACTTTTAGGGAACTGCTTGACTTTTATGTTATTTAATCAGTACGGCTTTTGCTAGCAATAGAGCAGATGAATACACGTGTTTGTTATGAACGCTGCATTCCAGGTTTCCCTGAATGAAATATATACTAGTCAGTCCCAGTGACCGTTTCACTAACAGTTTTTGCCCATGTGCTTTCTGGGTAAAAATCAATCGAGAAACTCTCAAAACTCTGCTTGTGTGTTTTTTGCAGAAGGTAAGATAATTGACGATAAAATAGTTGCATCTGTGACTTCTATGTCTTTCACTCCAGAGCCATAATTTCTCAGTGCAACAGTATAATCCGCCTCCCCGCCCAAAACTTCAACATGTGAAGCCTGGGGAGTAGTCATTCAGGGTTTTTATTGCTCTTAAAAGTTGGTGAAACTAAACTCATTATTTATGCAACAGACACCAACCGCAAGTGAACACGTCAAATACACAGCGGCAGCCTCCCTCGGTAAACATAATCTGTGCTATATTCACAGTTCATCAAATGGGCGGCCCAGTTGCAATTGTTTACAGGAAGATTTTATCAGCCAGACCAATTACACGGGGCTGTGCCTTCACTTGGTTTCCATAGCTGCGAGGCACAGACTGAAGTGCAGCCACTGATTATTTACACTGATTTATTAATACATCATCTGACTAACGTTGCTCTAAAGCTGTCTTATTTTGGGCACAAAATAAGACAGCTTATTAAAGGTAACCTTGTTAAAGGTAACAAGGTAACCTTTAACAAGCTTATGTGTATAGCCCTAAAAAGTGAATAAATTATATATATAGTATTAGATCTAAACTGCCTTGGCCAGCAGGTGGCAGTAATGCCCATAAAGTTAGCTTGATAGCAAACAAAGAAGATGCATGGGACTCATTCAATAACTCAATCGTCAGAAATAACCAATCAGAACCAGGAGGAGGGGCTTAGCGCTGTCAGTCATGCTCACGCTATCCTCCTTGCTCTCTGACATGCTACAGCTACAAAACCTGCAACAAAACAAACAAAACCTGCCATGAATACTAAGGCTAATTAGCATGACCTCAGATGACGGCGGATAAACCGTTTCACCATCAACACATTTACCAGTGCATATATCAGGATGATTGTCAGCCCCAAGACCCTCCTCCTGGTTTTGATTGGCTGTTTTTGACCGAGAGCCGCACATTTTTGCAGACGGCAATAGTAGTGGAGGAAGTTGATTTTTTTTAGATCATCTGTCTCATGTTATACCGTCATGACACTTTTTTTTTCCTTTTTTTTTTTTTTAGAAAAGTTGCATACTGGAGCTTTAATGTTAGAGTTGTGAACATAGCTTCAAACAGTTATTTTCTTTACAATGTGATACAATCACATTAGCCAACCATAACTGCTGACACGTCCAAATAAGAGATGCAAAACTTTCCTCGTTTAAGTGTCTTTTCAATGCAAACTGAACATCTGCTTGAATGTTTAAATATTTGAGGTTTTGCTGCTTGATGAACAAAAATTGTTTAAGGGAAATATTTCTGAGTTTAAATAACACCATGGGTGTTTTAAATTGATTCTTTTGGGAGCAACACGTTCATCCCTTAGTGGAATTTAAATATCACTTCATTATGAACAGAGTGTTTTATCTAATTTATATATATATTTTTTTAGTTTATTTGATAGGGACAGACACATCGACATAGACAAATTAAATAAAACAGCAGTCCATGTTTGCATCATGGTGCAATAGCAACAGCTAATTCGCAGCACTTGTCCCTAGATGGGCTTTTAAAAAACCCATTAAATTAAATTGAAGTGATAATCATTTAAAATAGCACAACATAATGTATACAAACAGAGAATTGTACAACATCAAAAATGGGTACAGTTCTGTTTTTGACATAACCAGAGTTTTGTTTGATTTTTGAACGTACTAAAACTGGTTACGGACTTTAAATCAACAAGAAGTGAGTTCCAAACTGCAGATCCTCTCACCGACGGAGCACTTTGAGCAAAAGTGGTTCTTCGAAAGGGGACCTTACAATTTCCATCTAAAGCTGCTCTGGTAGATCTGCTATTACCCTGCAGTCTCTGTATGCAATCACTTAATGGTGTAGGTGCCAGTCCATTTAAACACTTAAAAATACATTTTAAAACATTTAGAAAATTTGTAAAATCCAAAATGCCAAATTTAGCCAAAATGTGACAGTGATGGAATCGAATCGGTTTTTGATATGAAATCTCACAAAGATTATAGAGACATGCTAATGGTTTGAGTATAGTTTGACTAGTCTGAGACCAGACAGTAGCTCCGTAGGTAAAATGTGAGAGTATCAGTGAGTTCAAAAACATCTCTGCACAGTGAAGTGTCAAACAATGTCTAATCATTTTAAAACAGTTTATATTCGATCTAACAGTTTTGCAGATTTTATCAACATGGCTCCTAAAATTTAAGCATCCAAAATTATTCCTAAATAATTTTCTTGTGATACTTGTTCAATAGGGTCCCCATTGATCTGAATATTCAAGGACTGTAATGTTTTCTTTATTGAAAAGCATATGCACTTTGTTTTCTTTGTATTGATCGTTAAGCAAGAATCCTTTAGCCATGTTGATAATCTCTGCAGGCTGTTCTGAAGTTTTTCACTGACAACAATACCGCTTTTGTCCGATGTGTAAACAATGGGGTCATCAGCATACATTTGCAGATTGACTTCAGGACAAATTTCAGGAAGACTATTAATATACAAACTAAAAAGGACCGGACCTAAAATGGTTCCTTGTCGAATCCCTGTTACAATTTTGCAGAAGACAGATTTACTGTTATTAATGACAACACATTGTTCACTGTTGCTGCTGAGTCATCCTCCTCCAGCTCAGAGAACATGAGACGGCCCTCCCTGCGCCTCTCAGTCACAGCTGAAAGCTTCAGAAACTCAGGGACGGGCACAACGACCCTTCTCCTTCCTCCAACAGAGCATCGCACACAAAATCTGAAGAGACTAATTTCCTCCACCACAGGGATGAATAGTTTACCTCAGCACACCTTCATTTATCACCAGTAAACCACATCAAGCATATTGCAGATGAATTCTGCTTCTATAGATTTCTTTATATTAAATATTGGATGCAAAAGATGTTTTAAGATTTTTGCAGTAATTAAAAACTTGGACCAGCTCAAAATATTATGAGAGTTATCAAAACACTGAGTAGGTTAGGTGGAAACAGAAGGTGCAGCGCTGGAGATAAAAGCACCAATATTCATTTCATGGGACTGCAGAAATTAACCACAATCATCTTACTACATTTCAAAAGAAAATAATGAAACAGGAGAACTATGAAGTTCAACTATAATCGGGATGGGTTCAATAAATTAAAAATATAGTAGAGCAAATAGTTTGGGTTCAGTGGAGTCTGAGATTTTAGAGTGGGTTGAGTGTTGTAGAAGATTTTATGTTTTAATATTCAGGCCTTCAGGGCCTTTCAGGCATTTAAAATTCCCTTCAGACCTGGAACTCTGGCTTTGCTCTAGAAGTGTTGATCACAGGAGGGCTGGGCACTTTTCAATGAGTTCATTTGAATTTGCAGTACAGGCCAGGTATTTATTTCATTTTGAAAACATGCCAGCAAGCCGGGTTTATTGCATGTCGTGATTTGATTCAGTTTTCTAAAGAATATGTACAAACTCCAGTCCAGCAGCACAGCTGGAATAAACCACTTTAATTCATTTTTATTTTTTGGAATGGAAATTAGGTCCTTGGAAAACAAACGTAGTTTTACGTTTGTGAAATTTATGTTTTCACAGTTGTTATCCATCTAAACATATTTAAGATGTTAGGCTTGTGTTTAAAGTATTTTTTAAAACAATTCTCGTCATTGTTTGTTGTACTTCATAAAAAAAGCACCACACAGATCACTACTAGGTCACTTTATCTTTTGTCTTTCAATGGTTGACTTCACAAACTCTTTTTTTCTGTTTTTCTCTTCCATTCAAGGCCCTAAATCAGTGGATCTTAATCTTTTTTGAGGTACCAAACCCCCCAGTTTCATAAGGGCATTCACCGAACCCTTTTTATACCCCAACACAGAGTTCAGCCACAATAAGAATACCTTCAAACCTTTAGAAATAACATGAAATTAAAAACTATATTTCACTTAACTAGTAACATGATAAGTATTTCTAATAAATACAATTTCATGATGCAACTCTTACATAAGCTGTAGATTTTTTAAATTTGGAGAAAAAAAACCCTTGGAAGCATAGATATTTTGAGGATAAAATGAGTTTTATTTGAATAAACGTGGGAGGAAATTGTCAAATTAAGTCTATATGTCATCGTACTCCTTCGCATATTGTCACACTGACCCTCTATTCAGTTAGAGCTGCAAACATAACTGGCTTTCTGTGCAAATGACAAATACAGAGGAAGTTTTCCTTCAGCTGCAGAGCTTCAGCAGGGTTAGAGAGGACAAATCATTGGTTTACATAAGGCATTTAAATGTTTAATGCTGTTGTGCAGCTCTGAGTATGAACCTGATGACATCGTCGTCTATTTAAGCCTAGCTGCAGATGATGTTGTCATGCAAGATATTGTGCAAGTTAAGTTGCTGGAATCTCCTCCAATGTGAGGCCTAAAGTTCAGTTTCTTTATTTATGCTTAAGGATCTAAAAACTTGCATAGTGGTTATGCAGCATCTTGTAAAGGTGGAAGGTTAAATGAACATAAAAACATAGGTCACTGAAAAATGTTTTCATTTTCAGTCAGTATATTTATTGTTTCTTACATTGCCCCATGTTTGTTAAATCTGCTAAAATGACATCAGGTGACTGAAGAAATTATTAGAGAAAAATCAAGATTATCAATCCTGAAAGTCATCCAATGTTCAGAAGACTATGACATTGAATTTTTTTTTTCCTGATAAATGAAAGTTTTACCAAGTCACGACAACATTTATTAGCATGGATGCTGCAAATCAAAAACTAGGACTCAAATTTAAGTTGTTTTAGTGTTTTTGTTTTGAGCTTCAACCCCAGTTGTGGACAAGATTTTTAAAAGTTTGCAAGCTTTTGGAAATGTCAGAGTTAAAGTAATTGTCAACTAGACTTTACACACATGGACAGATTTCTGAAACTCCACCTTCAAGAAGACATCACAACATGGCTCCTCTATTAACCGTTTAATAAAATTTTTTCCAGCATTTCACTGAGAAGTAGCTCCTATAATGAACTCAGCAAATACACAGTCCCACTAGATGTTTGCAAATTGCTGCTGGCTAGTCTGAAGGAGCTGAGTGGAGGAGTTGCAAGGGGAGAGCTGCTAGGTGAGGCAGAAGCTCAGAAGCTTGAAACCTGCAGCTCAGAGAGGAGTTTCATCCTGGAAGGTGGGGCTAGGTCCTCCCAGGCATTTTGCACAGCTGAATGGTTGCCATGGAGATTAAAGGATTTCTCAAACATGCAAGAAAGAAACAAAACGACACTCCAGGTTTGTTTTTATGAGGGAATAACATACCATGATGTACATCTAAAAAAAAAATATATATATATATATATATATATATATATATATTACATAATACCGCCCCTTTAAGAGAAATAAGCTAAAATCAGTATTGGTAGGTCAAAGTTTTACAAACAAAAAATTAATTTGAAAGAAAAAATAAATAAAATCAGCCACAAAACTCATCTGCTCATTCCTAATCAAAACTTCCATTTTTTTAGTACCTTTGATGTGCATGTCCCTTAACAGCACAGGAATAAACATAAGAACCACATCTGCTCACCCTGTTCATTTAGAACAAAAACACAGAGTAAAATTGATAACTATGCAGACATCCTAATAATTGGCAAACCAGATACAGCAGATTCCTGAGCAGAGTGTTTCCAGTTACATCTTTAGTTCTAATAAAGTCTCGTCTTGGTGCGATCCTTCAAAGACTTTTCAGACTGAGCTGGCAACATGAGGGCCAATTACCAGAGAAAACTGGGGCCCCGCTGTGGGACAACCTGCTTTTTTTAAACCAAGAGACCGCCGAGCAGTCAGCAGACACCTCATCAAGACGTCTTCTAAGAGCTCAAAATGCGATTTTACGGCACATTACAGTCCCTGCACAGTTCAGCTTGCTTTAGGTTATTGCACTGCTATTTGTGAACAATGAAAGCACAAAATTAGATAGTTTAGGGCTCTCATCTCAACAGCTACAGTACAAGGAAGAAAAAAATAAATGTGGTTGAGATAAGAAGAAATCCCTTTTAGATATTATCACAGGGGATAATAGGTGTATTTAATGGAGTTCACTTTAATTATGTGTTAACACCTCAAAGTGTTAACACTTTGAGGCCTATTAAGTCAATACTACAAATTACGTATTTAGACTGCAGCACTGCTAACCCTTTGTTTTTGGTATCAAGATAAAAACGTGCTTGAAAAAGCTGACCAGAGCTTCAATAAACACAAACAGCAAATGAATTCCACTGTCTAAGCAGGACTTTGGCTTCTTTTCATTACGAAAATAATTTAGGAATAATGCAATTAAGGAGGAATAAACACAGATTGTGCTGCACAGCGCGTTGGATCCATTTAATTATGTGCAGAGGTGCACAGTGTGACTCATCGGTTCAGTAGATGGAGGGCCAGTCTGCTCAGCGGGGGTTGGCTGCATTCAATTTGGTTTCATTTTAGACACTTTTGGAGAGTGAACAGCAAATTTCAACTTTAACAATGTTGCAGCCGGACGAACCCTGTCAGTGAGACTGCAGACAGCATTCAGAGTCTTTCATATTTAAAGATGAGGGACATTCAATCAACTGCAGCGCTGTGGGAAACTTATTGCACCTCACTGATTTCTTCTGCTTTTGATTCATTTTTTTGTTACACTTAAAGCAGCAGTATGTAACTACTATAAAAAATATGCTCTTATATATTTGTTAGAAATGTTACTATGTTACAGTGAAATATAACACAGATAATCTGTCAAGGGTGATACAACCTATCATTAGGTTTCTTTTTTTCTTTTTTAAACATAGGACCAGGTGGTTGGGGTAGCTTTTGGTGATGTACTTGATGATCTAAACTCTTTAAGAGGAACAAACTTCTGAAAAATGAAAAATTTCTGAAACACTGATTTTCAGGTGGTATTCACCTGTTTAGAGCTGTTTTTGATTAGCAGTTACTGTAATTAACTAATTAATCAACATGTCAGGTCAATCTGCTTGACGATGGAATGTAATGTTTATTGCTTGTTTCATAACTGATGAGTGTATAATGTTTTTATGATGTGAAGCACTTTGAACTGCCTCATCACTGAAATTTGCTACACAAATAAACTTGATAAAAAAAAAAAGCTAAAGCAGTAAAACAATAAGGATTGTAATTTTCCCTGTTTTTAACATTGGGAGCGTTGGGCTCAATTAAAATCAATATACCACCTGATTTTTATTAACTAAACGCCCATATCTATATGTACTGAAGGTAATATTAGAACATAGCAGCTTACAAATTGTTGGTTATGAGGATGACATCCTTCATACTCGCCATATTTGCTGAATAATACATGGAATTATCCATTCAGCCCTCAAGCTGTGTTCCCAAAAGCCAGGTAAATCCACTGCTGGTCACTTGGTAGGTGAAATCCTGGAATCCCCTTGAGTGTTTGGCAGCCAATCAGAGAATGGCAGGGCTTTTTGCCTGGGCCGAGCTCCCACTCACAAGGAGATGGATAAAAATACCGGAGCATGGCATTCTTGGCATGACAACAGCATGAGAGCTAGCACAGTGCAGGCAGGCAGGTATCTAATATTTATCAATGAAGGAGAGGACAGAGAAAAGTAAGTGGTTTCAGCAGTTATTCACAGTGACAAGAGAGCGCAAAAACCAGTGAAGGATTTGGATTTATTAAATGTCACATCTCTGGACTTGTTTATGCCCACTAGCAGCTGCTGGCACACGGTAACCTAACAGAAGGGTGCCAAGAGCAGATGGCATCCAAGTAAGTTTAATTCCATCTCAACAAATTATACACACATTTAAAAAGATATAATAAAATGCTTCTGTGCTTGAAAGCACATTTACTGGGTATGCTCTCTGAGTTTTAAGACCTCTCGCTTGGTGATCCAATCAGACAGGAGGAGGATAACTACAGAAACTGTTAATATAAACATTATTTTTCTAATATTTGCAGTGCTGATTTAAAATCAAGACCTGATTTAGTTTGAGAGCATAAACAGAGAAATGTCCAGCATAACTAGGACAAATATTTATTCTGCTATATAAATTTAACATAATTTTGGTTTTTTAAATACTGATGTAATTTTGAGGCCATAATACTTCCCACCCCTGTTGCCTGGAGACATCACTAACTAAAAATCAGCATTAAGACTTCTCAAACACCAAAAAGCAAACAAAAAGAATCCTTTTCTTTTTCATTCAATCAGGTATTTCCACACTGACCTATCAGAACAGCAACACCTAAAATTCCACCGATAGAAAAGATGCGATGTGAAACCTTAACAGGATGCATCCATTTACCAATACCTCTGAATTATGGATGAGCGTGCTTTCATACTCGACATGGGATGGGTTCCCTGGGCACGCACGCACGCACGCACGCACGCACGCACGAGGAAGTCAGAAAGCTAATTCAGCTTTTACGCAGCCTAACGAGCAAAGTGACTTCACTAAACTTAGCAGCTCAGAGACACACCTGGAGTAGAGCAACATACCAGTAGTCCCGGTGACAAAAAGGTGATTCATGGCGTTTGTGCCTGCCTGGGGAGGAGAGATGGAAGTCATAAGTCTGCCGTTTCACCGCGGAGACACCAACATGCCTTTTAATGTTTCGATTCATTTCATTCTGACGAGGCAGCGGCCAGCTGGATGGGTGGAGAAATAAAAACAGCATCTTCTCAGAGAATAGCCCACTTAGTCCATTTCTACTCTTGCAGGTTCCTGTTCCATTACTTCCACTGACTGACTGGTTTCAGATGCACTTATGTCCCCAGTTAAAAATAAAGTGGATATAAAAATATAATTGCTTTGTACAATGTGTTTAAACCAGCAATTATGGGATGAAGAAAGAAGATTACAGATATCGTTTTGCCCCATAAGTAGGGCAAGGCAATGTAATTAATACTTCAAATCATCTCTAATCTTAAAGATTAAATATAATCTATATGCTTTAAATAGATTAAGAATTGCGTCTAGCAATAATTGTATAAAAAAAATTAAAAAGTCTACCAGATTTTAAGTTTGGTAATTACAACCTTGGAAACAGCAGCACATGGATTATACACTGTGCCATCATTTATTTAGCTAAAGTTAATCCAGCTTGAAAGGCAGGGTGGTAAATAGCGGTCAGACACAGCCAGTTAAATGCATCAATTCATAAATCATCTGCTGCATTATTTTTATTGTTTACACCTACAGATCTATCTCTAACTAGAGATATTTTACATGTTTTGTTCTCAAGATGTGTTTCACATAGGAAGATTATTGATGGTGCGCTGCCTTTATTTAACCTTTTCTTAAACAAGTGAGTTGTAAGAATTATATGTACCACCCTGGGTACATACTAATACAAAGTATCGTTTTATCTTTTTAAGATGCGTCAGCCTCATTTTCTTAAGAGAGAAACGTCTTGGCTGAATGGAAATAGTAGCAACAGAAAGTCTGCCTGCAGATGAATCATCTTGGGCTCGACTGTAATAGTTTAGGTAACAGAGGAAGTGGAGGAGTTGCATCAATGCAAGATTCAGCAGAAATGCACTGATTTCATTTGTTTTTGTGGCTGTTTTCAGGTTTTTAAATAGCTTTGACCTGTTCTAACAGGTTTAAGACGATTAAGAGCCATAATATAAAACGATACAAGATCAGCGCTGAAAGTATTTCTGTGAATCCTGCCATGAGTGGTCGTTTACCATTTATGTTTGGACGAGAGGTGCCATCACAGCAGGCGCTCACTGTGAAACGTTTTAACATTATCAAAAACAGAATTCATTTGTAAGTCAGCGTTGTTTGGCTTGCTTTAGTGGATCTCCTAGTTCAGGTCAGAAAGAGTCAAAGTGCAAATAAATAATAACCAATGCGTCATTTGCAATAACAGGGTTAAGATTTTCACACTTAAATTCAACTCCACTCTTTTCTCATACTGGGGCAGCGAGAAAACCAGCAGCAACCTTAATGTCATTCAATCCTAGTAGTTACTGGAACCAAGGCAAGTCAAGGTGTCCCAACGGAGGCTTCCAGGTCCTTCCACTTGACCCGACTACAGAGCCAGAATCAATATAGAGCCTATGAGTGTTTGGGTCAGAATGGCCTGACCTCCTCCTTTTTTTCCCTTTTGTACACAGCTTATAATAACTATTACGATTTAAAAAATCATCTTATCAAAGATATTCTTGTTTGATCTAATTTGTGTTTTCAGTTAGCAAAGCCGATGAGTTGCTACCATCTTTCTCTGTCAAACAGGGACCAGAAAAAAAAGAAAAAAAAAGAAGACAGAAAATAAATCCTCAAGAGCATCAGAATGACAGATCCGTGCATCATACAATAGGATCAATGGACAGACAGGGATGCAGATCAAAGTGGATAATCTAAACTTTGAAATATGCACGGCAGACCTGGTTAAGGGTAAAACCGTTCAAAATGCTGACTCAAGGCAGACTGCACCCAGTGAACCTCAGCTTTCCTTCTGCAGATCTGCAAGAACACAAAAGGCAGCGCTGCAGCCGCTGCGTTTGAAATGACGAATTGCTACGAGGTTCAACTCCCAGAGCTGAAGTAACGTCCGGGACAGGAACTGTACGGGATTATGGATGATTCAAAAACACAGAAGATGTAAAAACACATTTTTAAAAAATCTGAGAGGACAAAGGACTTCCTGTTTGTTGTGGGGGAAAAAAACAACAAAAATAAACACGATGAGCTTTAAACAGAGGTGGGGGCGCAGAAAGACACAAATATTTCTAAAAATATCCATCTCTGATCAATTTGGACATCACTTTTGAGCACATGTAGCATCAGACCGCTCCCACAGCATCTCCACCACCTGTTTCTCTGCAAGTCATCAGCTGGTGATTCATTTCTTTGCCCACAAAGTGAGATAAAACACTCCCCTTTATGCAAAGCAGAAAAGATGAATGTTCAGCCCAATGACTTCTCGTTTCGGTGAGACAAATGTATTTTACAGTCATCTATTTTAGCAAACATTCAAAAAGAGTTCTAATTTAAACACAAAAGGAGGAGAGCAACGTGAATGTTGCAAAGGTTGGGCTGAGGCTGGAGGGCTCATCTGGGGAAAGGGTAAACACGGACGGAGACCTGCTGAACTCAGTGAAGTGTCAGCCGTCATGCTGGGTGAATGACAGTCGTCTTCCACAGCAGGGATTTTATTCACCGAGCTGTTCTGTTTGAGCAACTGGCATTGTGCTTAAATAGGATTTGCCGTCTCTCTACTTTTGAAACGTGTCGTGTTATGCAAGAACCGCATCCTCTTCTACAGCTCGTAATTTAGACAACTGAAAACCAGAGCTAGAGATTTTAAAGTGTTGCGACACTTAAGTATCAACAGTTTTTTGGTGGAAATTTATAACATTTTAATGTATGATATCTGAAAATGTTCCTGACCTGAATACAATAATGTCGATAACTGTTTTTCATTTAGACATAATGAAGAAAATGAACATTAAAAAGTTAACTTAACTTAGAAATGAGTCAAGTTATAAAAAAGAAAAATATGCTAAGTCAACTTAATGTTATAATGTAAAAAATTTTAAGTTAGGGCAATTTTATTTATTTTTTTATTTCTCTCAATTGATCATTTTTAGTTTCATATATTTGCTAGTCATGGTCAAATTTATTGAAGTTGTAGCAATAGCTTTTACTATACGTTTTGAACTTGACAAAGTTGATACAACTTAACTGAGTCAGGAAGAGTGAGCAACTGTTTTTTTTTTACAGTGTGCTTGTTACAAACCTGTGCTGTCATTTCCTGCCTATGAAATCTTTTCTGATCGGATAACAGGAAGGCAGAACTGAAACAGACGTTTTTACACATCACTGCTTCGGCTGCAGCCACATTGTGTTCATTATGGGCGGAGCTCGACTGTGAAGACTCAGTCACTCTGATTGTACCGCATAAATATAGAACGACCACTGCTCGGTTGAAATGTGGTTTTAAATGTGTTGTAGGTTAGCATTCAAGCCTTATTAAAAACGAAGGGAGACCACAGCGTACTTCATGGTGATTTGAGTTAGAAAGTTTGTGCAAACAGCTGGGGAATGTGCAGCATGTCTTCAAATATTCAGTCAATGAAATATACTAATTTCAAAATGCAATTATTACGTGTAGATAAAAGTTGCAAACACTACCTGAAGTAGTCAGCACAGTGTTGCTCAAAGCAATGTTGCATTTTTTTACCTTCGTGCATTTTCTCCCGTGAGGATTTTCAAGCCAAATGTAACTTTTAAAGGGACAGTATTATGTCCAGAAGTGTAGTGATATTTTACAGCACAATCAAAAGTTATGGAGTCAAACTGACTCCATAACTTAACACCTTGAAATTGGGCCCATCTCTTTAAAACCTCCTGCTCTTTCTGAACCTCCGCCTTCAGGAAGTCATCACAAGATCTCTCCTCTATTAACCCTTTAACAACATTTTTTACCAGCGTTGCTCTGAGAAGTAACTCCTATAATAAGCTGAGCCAATGTGCAGTTCCACCAGGTGTTTACCAATTGCTGCTGGCTAGTCTGAAGGAGCTGAATAGGGGAGATGTTGGGGAGGGTTGCTCTGAGAGGAGGAGCTTCGTCCACCCAGGCGTTTTGCACAGCTGAATGATTGCAATGGGAAATTAAAGGATTTCTCAGACAGGCATGTTTTTGATGAGGGAATAACAATATAACATTGCGTAAAGCTTAAAAAAAAGTTTGACTTTATTTAATACTGCCGATTTAAAATTAAACACAGAAAAAATGATTACACCTGTACACATTGTTTATCTAGTGGTGTATGTTAAATCTTGTAAACCAGTTTTAAACGGGTCTACATAAAACATGAACCATTCATGGAGCATATCCGTTTTATTTGTAGAGCTTGTATGTTGGGATGAAGGGTGTAAAATTCACAGGAATCTACTGTATTACAGGATGGGGTATGTTGCGCTGATTTCACTGTTATTTTTTCCTGCTATAGTCAGCATTGTGTGCCATGTAGTGTACAATTATAGCTCTTTAAGAGGCAAGTTGTCTGTTGTTCCAAGTTTATTCTTAAATATCAAATGACATTTGAAACAATGAAATAATCATTTTATCAACAAATGTACACAATACAGTCCTGACCTGAATAAAAGGTTAGGAATTTATTTTGTACAGTTTGCCCTTTAACACATTATTAAATCGTTTTATATGCATCAACAAATGTTTGTGTAGTATTTAATTCAGCAAGAAAAAGATACTGTTCCAGGTTGCTTTATATTGCTTTGAAAATTGAAAGTGTAATACTTATCCCATTATGCAATGCATTTGCAATATATTGTGCCGCTCTAGTTATAATGTCATTTGCAGATCTCGGTTCCAACTTTTGGGGAAAATGAAATGCGTCATTGTGTGCACTGATCCTCAAAGGCGATAAAAAAATGACATATAGCCTCCTCTGCCTGGCACATAGTAAACAGGGCAGATTAAAGTGATAACTTGATAAATCTGATATAGCTGGCAGAAGATCAACAACTGCATTTAATCTGGATTTGAAAGTTTATGCTGAGGCATTTCTTTTCAGACGTGCATCCTTAATAATACTCTCAAAGTAGTGAGGCAAACATTCAATCAGTGGCACTAGGCTAGCTCTGCCTGTCACAGCTATAAAACAAGATATCTCTAGCTGCACTGTGTGAAAACATGTTCCACTGGAAACTGGAAATCCATACTATAAAAAACACACAGACACAAGATGGGAAGTTGCACTTAGGTGTAAAGTTAAAGTCTCCCAGTTATCTTTTGACAACTAAATGATGGTTGAGAAAAGTTACTAAAAGATAAAGGCTGGACTTTGTCTTCAACGTAAGGTACACAAATAATTTTAAGTCCTTTACTCTTAAATTCTACCAAATCTATTTACAGCACAACTCCAAGTAAATTTGCAGAATACATGCAAGAGTTTGTTTTAGCAACAGCGTTCAGTCTTCAAACAAATGAAACACCAAAGTTTTAATCTTTCAGGAGTAGCTCACAAGACGTTTCCAATGCAAATGTGCACAAAAATTTGTTAATATTCCACAAATGTCAAAGGAACACAATTTTGCAATTGCAGTGTTTCTATTAAATAAAAACTAAAATTAAAACCACACAAAGAATAAGTTTGTTAAGGGGGCAAATCGTTGAACATGCTGCGCTGTCATCCTCCAACTACTTCCTGTCGTCGATCAAGTGACTCGTGTGATGCCAAAAGTATTTCCAATGCAGTTTTGACAAAAAAAATAAATAAAATAATTTCAAGTGCCAAAACATTTTATCAAAAAATATAATTTTTTTTCAGAATTGGCATGTTTCCATTAAGAAAATTTATATTTGAAAGGTAAAACTGCGCAATTACACGGTCAATGGAAATGCAGCTATTGTTGTGATAGTGAGCCATGTCTGCTCAGAACCTCTGCAGAGAGAAGAGGCAGGATATCTGTGTTTCTACAGTGCTGATTATAAAGCTGTGCGACAACTTGAGGAAATAAAAATTAGTCCATTTGTATTGATTTTGACCCAAATAAAATTCCTTTTGTTAAAACAGATTATATTGATTATTTTAACAACTGTACTAAACCAAGTCCCAGAAGCACTTTTCAGATATGCTTTGAATTAAACAAGTCGCTGCCTACAACAAGCTAACATTACAGCTAGTCAGCGTTTTAGTACATTTATATACACACGTACTTATTATTTTGCATTTTCTGTGCATGTAGATGAGTGCTGCTGATATGCACTGATTGTATTTGCAATTGTGGTTTTTAGAGTCTTAGTAAGGGAAATGGGTTTGCAGCTCCCTGGCCAGGAAAACCAAAACTCAGTTTCATTTTGCTCAGAAATGCTGCTTCCTGCAGACAAAGTGATTGATGCATTAGCAGCAAGAAGCTAAAGCCTGCTATGAAGCTTACAGATCTGGTGAGTCAGCACTATTTTGAAACCTGCACTTTGTGTTTGTGCGATGGCAATCTTTGTGCAGTCAAAGATGGAAGATGGCATTTTGATTCAGGCAGCAGAAGCTCACAACAGCAATATATCCATCGCACCACACATTTATTTTCCATCTGTTTATCTAAAGAGAGATGAAGCTTGAAGGCAGGGAGATTACATCCAAACAACCGGCTGGTGTTTCTGTTGGGGGGCGGGTGGACGGAAACAAAATAAAAACAACAAAAAAAAGGCCAATATCAGCTACCCAGAAAGCTCGATCAGTAATCGGAGGTGTGTGTCAACAATGACTTAGTCGCTTGCATTCAGGGTGGAGAAACAGCCGATTAGCTTGTTTAAAGCCTCTTTAGCCGTGTTGAGGAAAATCTTTAGCCTAAAGTTTTTGTAGAGGGAAAGTAGGAAACAACCAGAGAAGTAGGCAGGAGTTAGGACTTCCAGACAGCTCATTTAACACTCTGCCTGCTTCCACCTACTTACTCCAGAGCCCCTCTCTTTCTGACGTTAGCTCATTCTTCTATGAGGGAAAAAAAAAAAAAGCAGGACATCGTGCTAGCTTTCCCTTTATAGATGCTCCGTTCAGAGACTTCAGCATCGCTGAACCAGAACCCTTCACAGGGAAAAAACAGGAGGCTTTTTCTTCAATCCGCTCACACATCCGTTCCCAAAACCACGCTCCAGTCCTGACGTGTGTCTGTTTTAATAAATGACACGAGCAGAGCTGACTGGATACACGCCCGCCAGCTGCAGACATGTCGGAGAGACACAGAGAGGCGCTGTCTGGAGGGTTGACAAACAGTCTCCTCACGCCGATAACACCGGTGGCTGGGAGATTTCAGTGCACACACTGGATGAGCCTCTGGAGTTCAACCGCTCAAACCATTTTTAGACCATATACGTAGAATGAGGCCAACCTTATGAAGCCAAGCAAACCTCCAAAGGTTGAACTAGCTAAAATAAAAAAAAATCTTCTCAGTACATTTCCTTAAAAGATAAGTTTAAAATACTCTCTCTTATGGATCCAAAATTACAATACTCTAATGGAGTATTAGAGCCATACTGAAAAAATACAATAAAATTGCGAGACTTAAGTCATAATATTATGAGAATAAACTCGTACAAGGTTTCCCCCAGAAAACTTGCTAAGCCCGGTGGTTGGGCGCTAGAGCAGTCATTCATCCAGCGCCCCGTCATGTTTTTGAGTTAAAAGATGCTAAAAGTTGACAGGAAATTTTAAAATATCTCTTTTATGTTATTGAAAGATTAATACCTGAACACCAACTATAAAGTCTTAAAAAAGTCAGAATAATACAAGAATAAAGTCATAATACTTTGGGAACAAAGTTAATACTACAAGACAAAAAATAATTTATGAGAATAAAGTCGTAATACTATGACTTTATTGTAATTTTATTTTTTATTTTCTTAGTACAGTACACATATGGTGTGAGATAGAACACACTTCATTGCACATTCTCAGAGGCTGACACACCAATTTATGCCATCCTTTCATAATAAATTTACTGGTGAGGAAACGGCACCTTGCGGCCACATCTCCTGAAGCCAGTTGCTTCAGTGAGTTGAGTTCAAGATGTAACGCATTAAAAAAAACAAACACACACACACACACACACACACACACACACACCTTTCCTGTGTTCCTTTAGCCAGGAAGTGTTTGTGCAGAACTTCCTGATGGAAAAATTTCTCATGATAACACCTTTCACATCATTACAGCATCATCTGTGCAAAGTTGATTTAACATGATTACTTTATTAGGGTCAAAAGAAGATGTAGGTGGTGGACGTCCATGGATACAGTTTGCAACAAATGGAACCAAGTTATTTTATTATTTCACACACATACAATTTCATAATTCCAGTCATCCTGAAAGCTTTCCAAGTTGGTTGAATATAAAAGCAACAACTCTCACTTATATTTTGCACCTAAATTCCTTAATTTGTTGCTTGGTTAACACTATACAGAAGAGGGACAAATGACACTTATTTAAGGACAGCAATGTTAACACTTTGGACAAGAAAGACAGATTTGAGACGAGTGAAAGAAACCATCAATGTTTAACATAAAAAATGGAGCACTAAACAGAGGAGGTGACTTCAGATTAGGCTTGTCAAAGAAATTTTTCTGGACGATAAATTGTCTCAGAATTTATTGCGATAAACGATAATATTGTCGTTTTGAGACCATTGTTTTGTGTTGAGGCAACAACACATTCTCAAAGATCAATTAACTTTAAAGTCTAATGAACATTTAAAGATTGGATTTGGAAGACAACTGAAATATCCAAAATAAATAAAGAAAAAAACAACAGAAACAACAAATGAAATAAATGATGAAATCTCTGTAAACAAAATTATCTTTCAAAAAAGTAACAGCTGAGACCAAAGCAAAAAACTGACGACTTTTTTTACTCAGTTTTTGGTAAAGAGAGAAAAACGATAAATCCAGCAAATGAAAATTATTGAGTTTCTTTTAGTTTATCATGCGAGTAATTGATTTATTGTTTATTGTGACAGGCCTACTTCAGATTTCATCTTTCTAACACCAACTCTGCAGCCGCGACTCTTCTCAAGAGGAGGTCTATAGCAGTTCCAACTTACATGGAACATCATAGACATATGTGAATAGATACAACCACCCAAACACTGAGCTAAACGGACCAGTAACAGCCTCATCAGTGACATTAATGTCCAAACAATGTTCAGGACTAAGGGTGTATTTTGGAGGAGAGGTGAATTGTCTTCAAGAAACAAAATTTAGCAGCCTGGTAAGAACCAGTCCATTGTCCTACGCTATTGGCTCAATAGCAGAGAGATCTGGACTCTGCGCTATTGAGAAACGATTTCTTCCTGGAGGTGTGGACCATGTTGAGGTTTTAAATTTTACCCAGTCGCTAACGTTTGTCCTTGATGTACGTAATGTGCCTGTTCAACATTATGAATCTTACTGGAAATTCCCTGACCATCCTCCACTTCAAAGAGTGAAGTTCTGATCTGACCAAGATGGCTGTTAATGTTAATTCAAGAACATTCAAGAGCATTCCCTTCCTCTGCTGCCATTGCTAAAACTACTGGCAGACTACAAAGTCATTATCTGTAACTTCTCCTTGTGTTTGCTGATTGGTTCGGTGAGGACAATCCAAGTCAAAGAGAAAAAGCTCACACTGTACTGGAAACAAGGTTTTTTTGAGTGGAGCTGAAAGGGAAGGAAACAGCCAAGTTATAAAAGAAGTCCAGTTGTCTTCTACTTGGCATTGCTCCTGTTAACACTTTGTATGAGCCATTTTGCCAGAAGAAACCATTTGATCTTCCTCAAAATTTAACAAGGGTTGGAGCATGCAGTAGGAGGGATCTTTGGCACAATCATCTTAGATCATCCACAGTGCTGGGTTCTCTCTGCACTTTTTTGGCCATTCAATGGCCACCAGATTTTTATTTTAAATGTTCTGGTAGTTCAACATGCCATACATTCCAACAAAGTTCCCATGTCCTTTGGAAGAGAAACCAGCCCATAGCATCACAGATCCTACAACATACTAAACTGGAGGCATAATCATTATCAAAATAGTACCACAAAATATCATGTTAAAACTCCATATCGCCCTCATTTACTATAAAATATAAAACCAAAACAGAAACTGAAGAATTATGGCATGCATTTTTATTCAGCCTTTTTGGATCGATACTAGCACCAGGATCAAGACTAGCGCCACCTTTGTAGCAGTTAAAACTGCAAGTATTCTGGGTTTTGTCTCCAACAGCTCTGCACAGCAGGAGACCGAACTGAAACATTTTAGCCATTGTAGCAAAAGAGCAGAAGCTCAATTTGGTTGGATGGAGAGCATTTTTAAAATCACTCCTTCTCCCTTGAGATATGGACTTTAAATAGGCTGTCTGACATTCTGAATATGTGTTTATGTAAAACAATCCACTGCAGCTCTGGCTGTTGTCCTCTATTTATCTCCATCATAATTCTCATCAACCCTAACCAGCTTCCCCACGCATTTCTGCCACACACAGCATTTTGACTCAAAACCATTAGTTTTGACATCATCTTTTCACTACTCCGTGTTGGTCTATGATTCCAATGAAATACCGCATATTGAAGTCTGTGCTTGTAGCAAGACAAGATGTAAAAAGTTCAACCACCTCCAATATTTGAAGAAATAAAACGTAGTAGAATTATTGATTCCAATAAAAATTGGTCTTATCCGCCAAAAGAAAACTCTTTAAACTGAAAAAAACTGGGAACGTTTTACTAGTACTTTACTTCTATGGATTCCAAATTCAAAAAATGTTTTGTGGTATTTTGACTGAATTTACTAAAAGGGAGAAAAGTGTTGCAGATAAATAAGCATGTATCTGCAACATATGAGACTGACTGACATCCAGTCTCTTACGTAACCAATTTACAATAGGAAAAACATAAATTATATCTCTATAAATACTGACACTCCACGATATAGGTGTCCAACTTCAGTTCTCAAGAGCCAGGGTCCTGAAAATGTCAAATTCTCACAGTTCCACACATCTGAATCAAATAATTGCTTCATTACTCAGCCTCTGCAGAACTTTATCACATACTGAGGAGGTAGTTCAGTCAATAATTCAGCTCTGGTGGAGAAGGAACTAATCTAAGATGTCCCTCGAGGACCAGGGTTGGATAATGCTAGTCCAGATTATAACTAATTTAGCCAGCCTTGCATTAATTAAACAAATAATTACCTAAATCTCTCTGGTACCAGCAGCCTGTCTATTCCATGCAGAGAGGTTAAGAAATGTTCACTGTTCTGTAATAATTAATCTGCCTGGCAAATGTATTACTCTTCAGATAATATACAATCCACAGATTGAACAATTATTTAATAAAAATGCATGACCCCGCTGTAATGTACGATCAATAGAAAAGACTTGAGCACTGAGCCATGACTAATGGGGTTCATTTAGCTGCTCAAGACCTCAGAAATACACCATATAAAAAATAAAATAAAAAAAAAAAAAGACGTGCCCTGTTTAAAAGGCTGAATTAAAACCTGGAGATTTAGAATTTGGCGTCCCTGCCCAGCTTAAGTGTAATCTTGTGGAAAATTATTTAGTTGCCTTAGAAAATGAGACGCTGTTGGTTGTCTGAGGGTGTGGGCATGTAGAGCTCAGGATGGAGTGCAGAGCTCAGGAAAAGACACGGATGAATCAGAGAGAGAGAGAGACAGAGAGAGAGAGACAGAGAGAGAGAGAGTTGCAAAAGGTGTGACGCTGCTCATCATTCAGTGGTATGCGCTTCATCCACTAACATGTACATCAGAAGGCGGGTCAGCGGTCAAAAACATACGAACTTGGTCAGTCTGGAACAATACCAAGGACAAAGGTTGCAGCCATACAAGTTATCTCACCGCCGCTGACAACCTGGGTGTGTCTCCACACCGGAATATCGGAATCAGTAAAAAAAAAAAAGAAAAACAACTTGTATCATCCACAGCAGCGTCACACCCCACGCCGTTTTCAGCCTCCCTTCACTCTACAAACCATGACTGGTGATGGTGCTCCGGGTTGTTATTTAACTGATATACCCGAGGCGGATATCACCGCATCTCCAGTCCTTTATAAACTTCAACCAAGCAGGCAACGCTGCTCTTCAGACTGCTGCGTGTTTCCATTAAAGTGACACCCTAATTCCCACACACTCACTCTCTAACAAACTGGAAAGCACATATTTCACCGCTGAAGTCCGTCTCCTACTCTGGCTCCCATCCCTTAGCCCCCACAGAGACGCCCCGCGGCCACGGCAGCTAGCTAAATGTCCGTCAACTTGCCGTCGGAACAGCAGGTGCAGCGAGTTCACTTGACAAACAACCGAGCACGAACTTCTTCTGGCGTGAATAAAAGCATTTCTTACCGCTCTGCTCCCCGAGGAAGACGAGTTTGAATTTTCTTAGAGGGTTCCCAAAGTCATTACCCACGGACATTTTGAGGAGGAGGACGAGGGGGGCCGACTACGGACGCCGGAGGACAGAATGACAGGACTTCGGTGCTCGGTTGGTGAAGATGCTCGACGGAATGGGGCGGCGATTTTCCAGCTTCGAGTCTTCGTGATGAGTACGAGCCGCTGTTGCTGCACCGCCTGCTCCGTGACGCTAGGGGGGAGTGTTTAGGCGGGCCCACGCGCATGCGCATTTTCAAACGATTGACAGCCATGAAAATAAAATGACGTCATGTGTAATAGAGAGGAGAGAGATGGCGATTTAATATAGATAAAACGAACTTTTATGGATGTAACAGGAGGAAACTATCTAAATACTAGGAAACAAAAACAGAAACCAATTTGAGAATCGGAAAGTAAATAACTGCTGGCACACCAAGATACATTTCAAGAGGTCTCAAAGTTTGCACCCATGTTAAAATGTTGGGTTCTACTAAATCTAATTAAACTTAAATAGTTAAGTTGTTTAAGATTGGCTCATCTGATTTGCTTGGTAAAAGCATAACCTGCAGGGATGTTTCCAATAATAAAAGTATTTGCCCTCTCACAAATGTATAATTTTTTAATCTAATGATTCACAACATCAAATAAATTTCCATACAAAACAAAGGCAACCTTATAAAAATGCAGTTTTTTTACATATGATTTTGATTCATTATATGGAAAAAAATCTATCCAACTTTTGCTCCATCAGTATGTTCTGAAGTGTCACATTAATGGCTAAAATACAATTATTTGTTGTATTCACTGATCTTTGTATATAGAGAAAAGAAAAAAAATAGATGGAAAAAAAGTACATTACACAAACAAGCAGGTGATGTCTGAAAATAAAATTTGCATGGGATAAATATTTGTTATTTTGAACAGTTATCTTTATGTCTCTGACCAGCTTCCCTGTTGAAGAAACTCATTCTCACAGGATGATGCAGCCGCCACCCTGTTCCAGCAACAGATGCTGCTAGCTGATCTTAAGAGAGTAATAGTTTCACAAAATCTCAAAGCAGCTTTTAAACAGACAAACAGTAAAACACAGAACATGTTCAATGACCAGATCTGTATACAGCATGATTTAGGTGCATAATTTATTTTATTTAAAAATATAAAAGGTAGGTGCTTAATATCTGAAAATTCATCAAAAAGTTACATATGATTATACATGAAACCATTCTTGGTGTTGTTAATAATGTCTCAGGGTATGAGACAAATATGTAGAAAATAACTTAAATATTAAGCTATATAGTTAATTAGTTATAGAGTATGTTGCCGATGCAAACAGAAACCCAAGTCCATTCCAGCCTAACACGAACACGTAATGTTCAAAGATATTTAACAGTTTTTAATTGTAATTTCATCCTTTATTATAGATGCAGCCTTCCAAGGAACATTCTTCCTCAAAATGTTCCAACTTCACAGCGACGCTATGAGACGAGTCTCAGCCGGATCACACTCAGATTTCGGGCTTCTTCTCCAGATTGTACTCCTGGGTCCGTTTTACCTTCCAACCCAGGATGATCAGCAGGAAGATGCCTACGATCTTATATCCCACTTGTAAACCCAAGTATCTGCAGGGGTAAGGTAATAGATCATTAGTGAACACGATGAATACGTTCAAAGTGCAGGCATACATTTCTTCAGTCATAAATGTTCCCACCGGCTCCTGAAGAGGGTGTTGTCATAGTACTCGCAGCTGGACTTCCTTCCGCACACGTTTTTCCACCAGATGCAAGACATGTCAATGGCCATCCCAAAGAGCGCCGGAGCCGGAAGCCAGGCTAACAGAAACGGAGGCAGAGTGAGTTTTGGAGAACAGCACTCAAACGGTTTGTATTCCTGTATGCCTAAGATCAGCTAACGCACTGGTATTTAATCTGAACCCAACTGGTCTAGCCTGCAAGAACTGATGCTGTAAAATCCAACACTGACAATCAAGAAAGGAGTTAAATGTTTTTGGGTGAGCAGCTGTGCAAAGAAAACAAACAAAAACAAAGCAACAGTACATCTTACTGAAAAAGACTGGAAGGAAACCCAAACCGTGCAATATCTACGTTTATCCAAATATGTATTGAAACCAGATATTTACATACACTGAATAAAAAGACACAAACACATTTTTCCCTCACAAGCAAAAGAAAAAAACAAACATATTTAAGTATAAAACTGTATTTGATGCCCAAAATGTTATATCCAAAATAAAACCGTTTTAAAAGGCAGTTTAAGCCTTTGAGTTCAAGGATAGTAACAAAATAAAAGTCTAAAAGAAAACATCCTCACCAGGTTTTCTGGCACTTAGCAAACAGAAATAATCCTGGTAATTCGAAGTAATCTAAAACAATAAACGTTTGGTCTAATTTAACTTCAGAAAGTGAGAAAAAACATGTCTTTCTTCAGTGTATAAATATCAGGTTTTACCTCTATGCAGTACCTTTTCTAATTAGTTGGTTATTGATATTTTAAATCAGATTCTCCTAATTTATTCAGCAGCAGAAATCTGTCCTCCTCTAGCCTACATACTGACAAGATCTTATGTTGATATTAAGATTAACTAGAAGCAGACTCTTACTGGGATTTGCTTCAGCATTTAATGTCTTAAAGATAATTTTAAATATAAAAAATATTCCTTTCTATCTAGTATGTAATTAGGAAAAGTAACTTACCTAATATTCTCATAAGTAAGAACTGAAGTCCTATAGCAAATGATTTCTCGTCAAAGGAAACACATCTGAAATGAAGAAAAAACATGACTTTTAGTCAGTGTGATCCACTTAACCCAATATTTGTGCCTAAATTAAGGATAGACTTTCAAGAATACATCTGTGCTACTGCAGATTTTAACTTATAGATACTAACAAATCTGTCTCTGTATGTGCCCGCATCGACATATTTCTTTACCTGAGCACCATCATGTAAAGTGGGTTGTGAGTGAGGCAGGCAATCAGCGAAGCTAGAGAGATGAGCAGTATGACTGGGAGGAGATATTGAGAGCAGCTATTGGGACAATGACCTGGTTTGACTTGGCTATCAGTCTCGAATGCACACTTGCAGTTGGTAAATACCTGTATTCAAAGAGAAAGTGACAATATTGTTACTAGCATTAGCTACACACTTTGTGTCCAAATGGATTTTATTATTAATCAAAGGCAATTTTAAATAGGTGGGTCTGTAACCTTGATTTAAAGAAACTCAGTGTTTCAGCTGTTTCACAGTTTTGTGGAAGTTTGTTCCAGATTTGTGGTGCATAGAAACTGAATGCTGCTTTTCCATGTTCGGTTCTGGTTCTGGGGATGCAGAGCAGAACCAGAACCAGAAGATCTGAGAGGACTGGAAGGTTGATACAGTAAAGATCTGCTGTTGTTGTGTCTTAGAGCTAAGTCATTTAGTGATTTATAAACTAACAGCAGTATTTTAAAGTCTATTCTCTGAGCTGCAGGGAGCCAGTGTAAAGACTTTAGAACTGGTGTGATGTGCTCTATCGTCCTGGTTTTAGTCAGAACACCAGGAGCAGCGTTCTGGATCAGCACCAGCTAAAGGATGGATTTTCTTTAGGCAGACCTGTGAGGACACTGTTGCAGCAATTAATCCAACTAAAAACAAATGCATAAATGAGTTTCTCTAGATCTTTTTGGAAGATTAGTCCTTTGACCCTAAAATATTCTTCAGCTGATAGAAGGCTAACTTTGCAATTGTCTTTATGTATCGCTGAAGGTTCTGTGGCTGGAATTATGATAGTCTTATTAAACACGCAGAAAAAAACCTATCAAGAGGCATCAGCAGCAGTTCACGCAAATTAAACACTGAAACCAGCTGTGGTCAGCTGACACTTAGCAGCTGACCATCCACCCACTAATGGGGAACGCGAGCTGGGTTTAGACTGTCGTGTGACAGGTTAGTTTTACTTTACTGATAATGTGTTGTTGCAATAGTAATCCTGCTCAGTACGTATATTTTCTCAACAAATAAAAGTCAATGCGTTGCATACATTTGTACCCTGATACCCCTAAATAAAAATCAAATACAACCAATGGACTTCAGCTAATCAGTAAACTGAAAGATACAGGCCAGCATGGCAGCAAATGTCAGCCTTATCTGACATACAGAGGCTGCCAAAAGTTTTCATATCCTTTAAAATTCTCCACATTTTGTCACGTCACATCCACAAACATTAACTCATTGTAGAAGGATTTGGATACGTGAGACAAAGTGCTGCAAAACTATGATATGGAGGGGTGGACATTTATCTTATTGTTTATTATTTATCAAGATAAATTTCCTATCATGATAATAATCTTGATTTATCAGTGTTATGATACATTCCAGATACAGATACTTAAAACCCTGGAAACAGTCCATATTGTCAAAACCACTAGTTTTCTACACTATTTGTTCAATGAAACCATCTATAAATATCAATAAATTTGAAAATAGGCCATTTTAATTATATAAATCGCACTTCTTTATGCCATTGGTCTCCTAAAGAAGCGTATTACAGATAGGGATATTTTTCAAGAGCAGTCTTTGTGTTTGTGGGGCTAGAATTGCTGTGAGTTGCATCAATACAGCGGCCTAAAAATTAAGAATTCATTTGTATCGTCACTTTATTGTCATCACAATAGTACAACAAAATATTGTGATAAATCTAAGTTCATATTGCCTGCTTGTAGGGTAAAATACCTTCTCTATATTTTCTTAAATAAAAGTCAATGAGTTGCATGCATTCGTACCCTGATACACCTAAATAAAATCAAATACAACCAATGGACTTTAGCTAATCAGTAAACTGAATCTATCTGTAATTTAATCTGAGTAATAATTTAAAATTAAAAGTTTAAAGCAGGGGAAGGAAAGGTCTGAACTTCCTACAGAGCATGATGCGGTCCATCATCTGAACCTGGAAAGAGTATGGCAAACCTACTTCAGTTTAATTTACTTTGAGTTAATTTGCAAAGAAAGAAAAAAGGCAGAATTTTTTGTTTCTACACTTTTTCTTCTTCAAAACCCCCCCCCCAAAACTTGAGGTTGTTATTTTCTCTGTAAAGTATTGACTGAAGAAGGGGTGAATACAATGCATTAACTTTTTAGGACTGTAGTATTTTTTTAAAACTCTGTATAAACAGTCTAAAATTATGCACTACGTAGTGTTGGACTGTCACATAAAATCCTAATAATATACACTGAGGTTTGTAGTTATAATGTAACAAAATGTGAAAGTGTTCAATGTTACTAAAACTTTTAGTGTCAACTTATTCTGTTTTTACAGGCTCTCTCTAAGCTAAAGTATCTCTGAGTGGCAGCCATGAACAAGGCAGAATGAATTCCTCAAATTCCTAGTTTCTGGACTTATGTACTTCTATTTTTCTAAGCTGAATGGTTGTATGAACTTTTTAAAATATTAATAACTGATCTTACATCAAAGTGTTTCGTTATTTTCTTAGATTCTTAGATTCAGCGGCATGTAGCTAAATGAGCCACATTTAGCCAGCTTATCTGTGACCCTTTGGATAGATTTAGAGATAAGCGTGTGTTACAAATATGCAAGCACAAAGCTTTTCTCTGGTACAAAACCTGATCTAAAAACAAAAGCTTTTCAAAACATGACATCAAAAATTCTGTTTGATGGAGGAGATAAGTAACATCATTGGAGTGTAATGCATTGAATTTCGCCCTATCCTGTTTTTTGTGTTGAAACTAACTCAAATCTTTGGAGGGGGAAAAAAGTCTAGAGACTTACATTTTTTCCTCCCTTTCACTAATTCACAAATTCATTTTCTATGTTGTTTTCCTGTTCAGAATTGGGGAAGGAGACTGGATAATTTAGAGCCACCAGTTCATCTTTTCCTTTTCTTATTTTTTAGGCAGATTCAAGCATCTAAAACCTGTATGATGATGCTGCATCAACATATTCTCTTTTTGTTTGTACAACTGATTTCTTTAAAACAAATATTTTTTTTGTTTGTTTTTTTCCATTAAAAGAGACAACAATTTAAATCGGTATTTTCTGAGTATGTGTTTAACACCAGCATGTTTCTATGTATACAGATTCACAAAGAGCAGCTGAGAGAGAGCGGTGACTGACCAGGACTCTGATGGTGTTGTTGAGGTCTCTGGTTAAGTTAGTGCAGCCAGCATGGCAGGGAGAAATGTACTCAATCCCATTGGAGTCACAGACAGGATAGAAGGCGCTCTCAGGACAGAGGCAGCTGGTGGAGCACTTGGGTAATGACCTGTAGGGGGCAGCACAGTTCAACCAATGCACATTAAAGCAACCTAAGTCGATATCAGTCTTGGTAAAATACAACACAATGTGTTATGGGAACAGAAATCGTGGGATTTCTTATTTTCCAGTTGAAGGAAGTCTGAAAAATAAGAAAACTCTGCTATGTCCCAGTTCTTGTAGGATTTTCATTTCAAGTTAAAAGCCTGGTCTGTTTCCTGCAGGATTGGATTGACGGTATCTATATTTTTAGTGTGTGTAAAATATGCTACTAAATTTTGTCGTGCTTTTGAGATAAAAAAAAAAAAAGAATCCGACATATACTGCTGAAACCAGAAGTTTACATATGCCAAATAAAATTAGACATTTTATTCTTTATTTTGAAGTTAAATTAGAGTAAACTTCTCCTGTTTTAGATTTGCTAAATTTATCATCTCCATCAATGCCACAATAATAACAGAGAGAATAAAGATATTTATTTATCAATGCCTTCAACATGAAAAGTTTACATACAGAATGATTGCTGTCTCTTGAAAAAATGATGATGTCATGGCAAGGGGCATGACCTGCTGTTTCATAAAGGTGCTCCACCCAAAAATCATTGCACACACAAATTATTTTATTAATTAATAACATTATTGATTAATAGAATCACAACTCAAAAAATGTTAATTATAAATGTAAAATGTTCTAATTATTCAAAGATTATCATGACTTGTTTGGTCTGATTTAACTTCAAACAGTGAGGAAAAAGCATGTTTATGTCCTTTTATCTAATGTATGTAAACTACTGGTTTCAACTCTAAACCAGGCTGATATGAGCTGTCATTTATAAAAAAACAGCCTGTAAAACCTGAAAGAAACGCCATATGAGGGATGTTCTGCATCTCTTAGATCAGTGGTTCTTAACCTGGGTTCGATCGAACCCCAGGGGTTCGGTGAGTCGGTCTCAGGGGTTCGGCGGAGCCTCTGCAGTGGAGGTAAAGACACACTTGTGTAAAGTCGTGATGACGCCCCGCTTTGCCATCACTTGCTGCAGAGGATCACGTTACATTGCTTAACCAATCAGTGCTGCGGAGGAGCACTGACTGAAGGAGCTCCACTCTCAGCATGGATTTGAACTTGTGTCTTTAATTACTTCAGCAAAGCTCACCTCACCATTTTTACCAAATTCTGTAGCTTTCGGTGTACTTCTAGATCTGCTCCTTAGTCGCATTTTTTCGGTGTTACTACCGCCTCCAGTGGCGTGGGGTGGTAACACAGCTAATATAATTACATTACTAAATCAGAGTACCACAAAGTCTTTATCATTTATTATTAATTTTACATTCTCTTAAGAATGTAGAGCTAATTAAATGATCTAAACATGACCTTAAAGTGGTTCCAGTTTCTCTCGAAGGCCAACCTGTTGAAACTGTGGCAAATTTTAAATACCTTGGGTCATTCCTGGACAGTTAGCTCAGCTTTGCTGAAAACACTGACTATATTTTGAAGAACTAGACTAGAGTCTAGTTGGTGACCCAACTCTGATTTAGTAATGTAATTATACCCAACTAGACTCTAGTTGGGTCAATCCTATGTCTTGAATTTGGAGGGAAAAAAATCATATTTTATTTATCACTACAGAAGAGTTCGGTGAATGCACATATGAAACTGGTGGGTTCGGTACCTCAAAAAAGGTTAAGAACCACTGTCTTAGATCTACACAAACCCTAAAACCCTAATATAAACAAAAGAGCTAAGAAATCAAGAAAAACCTACATGAAATTGTAAAAAAACTTGTAACAAAAAAAAAACTGGGATGTTAGATTTTTCCTGTTTCAGCTTTATATCCCTTGTTGGAGGATATTTTAAAATATTTTAAAATCAAAGAATTGTCTGAGCTCATAACATTTATCGTAGACATTCTCTGACTTTTTGTGAAACAAAGTTTCCTAAATGTTTCAAGTGTTAACTGTACTGGCAACAGAGTAAAGCAGCTCTCATGTACCGCCGGGACATTATGCACTCACCCATGCGGTTCAACTGGGTAATTGACCCCAGAGATTTTATGAGTGTTGCAGCCCATGAAGAAGAGAGGGATGCAGAAGAGGGTGGAGATGGTCAGCATGACGACTGAGAAACGAGGAATGTTCTTGGCGGTGAGTCCTATCCTCTTCATGATGAAGCCACCGATCAGCATCCCCACCGCTGCAGCTGGTAGATTTAAAGACCCTGGGAAACACAAACCACTGGGTTTTTACACATGGCACAGCCTTGAAATAAATTCATTTTAGAACTTTTGATTTGCTATTTACTTGAATCTCAGCCTCTGGACATTTTCTGGATATTTCACCACTCTTTTTGGTAGAATTGACAGGGCAAGAAAGTCATATCTGCTTCAAAATTAACATTTTCATTGAGCTATCTGGCCATGACAGTATGTTTGGAGAGGGAAAAAAATATCTCAAATGATACACATAAATAATTAAAACCTCCAAATTAAAGAATAACTAGATAAACTGTATAAAATGGGCTTTTGTTGTCTTCATGTTTTAGTGCAAATGGTGGCACTTTAATGCAAACTTGTTTAATTCTCCAACATTTGTCTTAAAACAGCCTTAATGCTGCCCTCCTTCACTTTAATTTTCCTATTGGTTACAACGGCATGGCTTGGTTGATATCTACAATACACCCCCGTTCAGGTATAAAACTATATACCTCACTAAGATTCTCCAATAACACAGAAAAAGTTGCTACAATTATCACTAGTTGCCGTTTTGAAAAAAGTTCCTAGCAGGTCTGAAAAGTCACCAAATAAAGCAACAAAGTCGCTAAGCCAGCAACAGTCCTGATCACAACCCCGCCTCTCTTTTCCACATTAGGCCACGCCCCTCAGTGTCTCTTGGCTAAATATTATCAGGGGCTGAGTTATGCTTTCACAGGGACATTAGTTCCACTTTAACAACATTCTTACACATCAATGTACAATTCTGACTGAAACTATAAATTCCTGCCATACTTACCTACTAGCATAGCGCTATAGGCAACTGGAGCCCCATATTGTCTCTCCAGGAACTTGCTAAGGAAGCTAGCTAGGCCTGCTATCACTGAGGAAAAGCAGCACTGGGCCAGGACCAGCAAGAGGAAGAGAGGATTTGACATCAGGTGGAAGAACATTCTAGGAAACACTGGCCAGGAACAAATACAGGAACACTGATTAGTAAAATGCAGCGTGGACAGTCAGGATATGTGTCTAATATCTGGTTAATGATGTGCTCACATTTAAGGAACTCAAGCAAAGACCTGTCCTTCTCCCGTAAGTTATCGTCTGAGTTAGTCTCAGTCTCCGACATCTACAAAAGAGCAAACATAGAGGTTATGTCGGCTTTCCTTTCCCAAGGAAAGGTTATGATTATATGACCACGTTCTAATCAGTAGGTGCTTCAGATGATCCCGTCTAAAACATCAGAAAACGTTAAAAAGCTGCTTTGTTTGGAGATATTGTCTTGCAGTATGCTGACAACAGCTACGGGACAGGATCTCCAGCCCCAAAATTGACTTATGCTTTCCTCAATAAGTTTAGGAAATTTTAACTTTAATTTTGGCCAGTAACAAGCACTCTAGATGGCTTTGATGAAGAAAGAACTATGGAGCACTTCATACCCACTCATCAGTATAGTGGAGGATCACTGATGCTGTGCGTCTCTTAAAGAAGGCCATTGGAACATAATTGGGTCAAAAGATATATAAAAAAAAATCTTTTGTCGATAAAAATGTGTGGCAAAATGTAGTAAAGTGAAAATGGCTCATGACCTTTCAGTAGAATAGAGAACCAACACATAATTTTTCCTCGTAGGTATGTATTTTTCTGTGTATGTCAGATTTTCTTCGTTTATTATGTTCAATAATAAACGAATAATCAACTTGTAATGTCAACATACGTCCAGCAGAGGTCAGTAAGAGAACACAAAAGAACTGACAATTTTCTAAAAAATCTTTTTTCCACAGCTATCCATCCATCCATCCATTTTCTGCCGCTTATCCGGGGCCGGATCGCAAGGGCAGCAGCTTCAGAAGGGAAGCCCAGACTTCCCTCTCCCCAGCCACTTCTTCCAGCTCCTCCGGGGGAACCCCAGGAGGGAGGGATTGTAGGAGGGATTTCCACAGCTACAAACTGTAAAATCATCACTTATATCCTTTCATTTTTAACAGAAAGATGCTTGTAAACTTTTGACCAAATCTATATCCATCACAGTAGAACTGTATGCACAACCTGTCTTGTCATAGTCACACTTACGTTTACTTCAGAGCTCATTTTACTGGGGAAGAAAAAGTAAGGAATGGAGGAGAGGGTCAGGAAGCCGCCGATGATAAGCAGACCCATCCACCAAGCCCCCACCCAGCCGGGGTCGACGGGGCTCAACCCCGTAACTACACCTGAAACAAACAGAACCGACCGATGAGTCGCCACGAAATGCAACGAAGCCTTGATGAACACCCAGGATGAATCACATGAACCGTAGGATGTGTTTAAGACTTTATCGTTACCGGAGCCACTTCTGTTCACGTCCACATAGAACTGAAGCATCACTGAGCCCAGCAGGTAGCCGAAGGAAGGTCCAAACACAGACACAGCAAACAGGATGGCTGTGAACGAGGGGGCAGAGGTCAGAGAAAATTCATTCCTCACAGGAAAGACTTTCATGCAACAAAACGGATTAAAGAAAAAACATTTCCTCTACAGGGCGTAGTAAGGAAAATATGTGGAAAAAATAAAGCAGTGAATTATTGAGAAGTAGAAGGTAAATTTTTATATGGTTTTCAAAATTTAATGTCTTCAGTCTGTTGAATGGATATTAGTGTGGGCAATATCGACTTAAAAATTAACTGATAACAATAAAGGTGACGATACAAACAGTTTATTACTTCTTTTTTATAGAACCCGTATGGCTGCAACTGTGTGTCAGCAATTATATAGTCCCACAAACACAAATACTGCTCTTGAAAAACATTCCTTCTTTAAAGGACACCTGTCACATAAAGACGTGCGATTTATTTAATCTAACTGCAGATTGTAACCGCATTTAATCATATTTTCAAATTTGTTGATATCTGTTGATGGTTTCATTGAACAAATAGTGGAGAAAAGTAGTAAAACTATTGGTCTCAACAATACTGTCAGTTTGGGGGTGGGGGGTTAAATGCCACTAACAGGAATTTATTATGACAATGACAAATGAAATTGATCATGGTTGGAAATTTGTCACAGTAAATGTTAATGCGATAAATGCCCAATACTAAATTGATAAAATATTACCAAAAGAGACAAGAACAAGAACACTGAAAATACAGCCAAAGCTAGAATGACATTATCTAAATCAAAGCATAGAGTGTTAGAATGATGCAGTTAAAGTTTAGACCTTTGAATGAAAAAGTGAAGAACTGTTTCAGTCTCTAGATGTGCAAAGCTAGTAAAGACATACCCTGACAAGACTTGCAGCTGTTAATGCAGAGAAACATGGTTACATATATTATTAACTCAAATTATTTAGCTTGTCATTTTTAAGAATAAATGACATCAGTTTTCTTCCACTTCACAATTATGCACTAGCAAGTGTTGGCTTGTGGTTGTAACATCAGAAAATAGGAGGAAGTTCAAGGAGAATACTTTTACAGAGTGCTGTATCAACAACATGACCCTTGAACTCATCTCCATTTTCTCCTGTATCTCTGAACTGCAGGTTATTCACCTATGTAGAGAGGGGAGTTTTTACTTCCTGCAAAATCGTCAATGTAGGAAATGCCGAAGGGCTGGATGGGCACAGAGCCCATGCCAAACAGCAGCTGAGCGATGGCCATAAGTATCCACAGCAGGGTGGTGTCAGCCAGGCGCCTGGTTTCTTCACTACCACATGTCTCTGGGCTGGTGGTGGTGTTGTGAGTGTTGCACAGGTCGTGGAACTCTGAATTGCAGTAGGCAGACACACATAGTCAAACATCGGAAGAAAGATGTAAAGAAAATAAAAATACAAAGTGATGTTTGATGACAGGAAACTGCACATTTTTAATTTCCTGAAGCCTCTCTGGCCCTCTGCTGAATCCAACATAATTAGTATGAGGTAAAATGAAAAATCAGAAGGAGGCTTCTGTTACTGCTAATGAAATATCCTGAAGGTAACTCTAATCTTCGTAGCTTTTAGCATAGAGATTATGAATGTTCCTTCAGTTCATGTTAAAGTTCAACTGAAGAGGGTGAGTGAACCTTGTAGACTCTTGGCGAGTCCACTTAAAAAGCTGTTGGTGTTGTAGGCAAACCCAAAGTTGCTTTGACATGTTTGTACACTTGCGAGCTCCCTGGTCTGGACAAAGTCGGCACCGACAGACATCATGAGGCTTTGTGTTTGTTTACGCGTGCAGCTGGTTCTTACTCTGCAAACCCGAGTCGTGTGTGTAGGGCTGCGACAGAAAGTGAGGTAAGGTGAGGATCATGGTGCTGACGGCCATCAGCAGTCCGCCGACGCCAATGACGCGAGGACGGTGAACCCGGCTGCCGAAGTAGCTCACAAACACAATCAGGATGGAGTTGCTGACCTTTGAAGCACAACCAGAGAAGCAAATCAGTCAGATCTACAACCCACACAAGACAGAAAATGCAGACGTGATGAATGAAGTCTCTCTTCAAGTACACATAATCATTTGATCCATTATCGCAACAAAAACATTATTAAGGTGGCTTTGCGTAACCAAAGCGTGAACTGAGATGGAATGTTCCGGCCTTGTTTGGTCTGGTTTCATAACAAAAGGCTGTAAGCAAACACTCAGATAACGTCAACATGGTTTGTAACTCCTGACCGCAGGTCATTTATCGAAGACAAATTAAAAGCATATTTGAGGGATTCGTAGGGAGAACATGCAGACTCTCTCATTACTCCTGACATGTGCGTCTCTCAAGTACAATATCGCCACCTGAAATGTCAGGGAATGTGACTTTGTGTTGCTTGCTTGCACCTCAGTTCCTCTTTTGTCGTCAGTATCCCTGAATGATCACACTGTCTCAGTCCTACAGCTCATGAGGAGATGTTGCTTTTGGCTCCTACCTCGTGGAGAGAGGAAATGGTTCCAGAGGAGAAGCTGCTGAGGCCGTAGCGCCTCTCAATAGTGGAGATGGTGCTCCTGAAGTAGGCGCTGTAGAGCAGCTGTGAGAGCTGCAGGAAGCCGTGGCACAGGACGAACAGCTAGGACAGAAAGACAGACAGACAGGATGTTGCTAGAGTTTCTATATTGTGGATAAAAAAAATAGTAATGCTGTCATAGTCAGAGAGGGAAGAAGAGAAGACCTCTGTCTCTCTGGAACATGGAGCATCAAAAATAGCTTAGTGCATACAGAAGTTCAGTGACTACAAAGTGTTGAGGTTCTGCTGCTTCAAAGGAGGCTCAAATAATCAGCTTGCCTCCGTTCATGGTTTCTATGAAGTGTTTTTGCTGATGTAGGTAAATATAGGTGCGGATGTCATTCCTGGTCCAATGTTCCCTAAGGACTTTGCTCCTCAAATCATGTTTGATTTTCCTTTCACATCAACATTTACAATTTCTCCCAGCAGTGACCCATCCTTGTTGCAGGATGGAATGACATATTGTTTCATCTAAAAAGAAGAATGTTTTTGATAAACTCTCCCCCTGGAAAAATATTGACCTACAGCTTATATTGTTATTGGTAGGCAGCCAGTTTCCAGTAACAAATTATCATAATTTTTAAAATGCAAGGATTAAAAACCTAAAAACAACCCTGAACATGCTACAATCTCTGCCCCACACCAGTTACAGCATACTACTGGTTAGCTAGCTATTATGTTTTTTTCCAAGTGTTGACCTAAAGCAAAAATATATATAGCCTACCCACAAAAAATATGCAGTGGTTCTTTGAAGCTTATTGCATTAAATATTTCACAGTTTTGTTGTTCTGCTTTTTGCACAGTCCATCCATTTTCTATACACCCTTGTCCCTAGTGGGGTTGGGAGGGTTGCTGGTGTCTATCTCCAGCTAACATTCGAGAGGCGGGGTCAGCCTGGATTGGTTGCCAGTCTGCCACAGGGCAACACAGAAACAGACAGGACAAACAACCATGCATACACACTCACACCTAGGGAGAATTTAGAGAAACCAATAAACCTGAGTCATGTTTTTGAACTGTGGGAGGAAGCCGCAGTACCTGGAGATAACCCACCATGCACAGGGAGCTCCATGCAGAAAGACCCCGGGCCGGGAATTGAACCCAGAACCTTCTTGCTGCAAGGCAACAGTGCTTGCTACCAACTGTGCCACTGTGCAGCCCGCTTTTTGTACAATAAAACATTTAAACTAAGCTTATATTTGCTGCAAAGATAGTAAAGCTATCTAGTATAGCTAGCCTGCAGATTTCTGTACTAGCTTGCCAAATGTAGATTTTAATCAGCGATACTTTATTAACAGTGATGTCTAGAGTTTGTTGTAGATTTTGTTTTTTACTTTTTCTGTTAATCCCACAGTTTTTATTAAAGCTAAGTCAGGAGAGTCTTATTTGGGCTAGAGTCAGCTCAAGGCTGACATCCATTTATGTAACTCTTAGCCCAACAGGTAGTCCTGCTGTGGGGATCTGGGGTTCATTTAGTCAGCTACCCTCTCTCATTTCAGCAGATGAATTTGTAAAAAAGCCTGGCAAAAACAATAGTTGAGGAGCGGGGCCAAAAAAATAAAGAATAATGTTTTCCAAAACATCTAAACCGCACACCTCTTACGGAGCAATAATGGGCGACGTTTTGGACCCGATGTCTGCCAAACCTTTAGGTTTTCGTTACTCTACATAGTCCATGTCTCCGTTTGTTTACATGACTTGTCTCTTGCACTTCTCTCTTCACACCGAGAGTTGTGTAAGGATCCCAGTCGCCCGCTGGTTGGACTCCCAGGGATTTGGAAAAGGAACCACGGTCTGCTCTGAGGGCTTCACAGAACCTCCGCATGAACGTCCCAGTGACGCTCAAGATACGCGAGGAGATTTAGAGGAGAGTTTGCAATGAAAACAGGGATAAATCTCAGATTTCATCTTTGTTTAGCAAACTGCCAGGTGGACAAGGGGACAATAAACTACACAGCTCCTTCAGAACAGTTAATTCCCCCATTAAAACTCGTCTTTCTGGTTTGTGAGCACGCACAATACATGCTTGTACAGTGTTGCTAATATTTCATCCTCGTTTCCTATCAAGCGGCCTTCGCTGGTCTGAGCGTTTCAACAGGACGTAGTTGCTGATTGAGGCAAAGAATGTCTTTTGTTCGAGTTTGAGATCATGACAAAAAGTCTAAATCCAACCTCAAACACACTTTAGTCTTTGCTGTCTCAGTTTTACACATATTCCATGAAAACATCTCTTTTGCCATTGAGAAATTACCTAGTGTATAATAAAATAAACAAAAAGGTTATTATCCTTAATGTCATAATGTTAGATTGATATGAGATATTATTTACACTTCCTGATGAAAAAACGTAAAGCAACAAGTTAAGCAACAGAGCAAAGCAAATGGAACAGAGCAAATGATCAGCTTTTCACATAATTTGGAACACACACACAGACTGGCGCTGGATGTGATCCCTACAGGGAGGATACAAAGAAGAAAACCAGAATACATCTCAGTAAATTACGAATATTATCATCAAAGGTTTGTTTTTTCAGTAATTTAATCCAAAAAATTACTGAAAAAACAGTAATTTTTTGGAATAGAAAATTGTTCAGATATGAACAAACACTACATATCTGAAGTGTTTGTTGTCTGTGATGATTATGGGTTGATGCAGTTTTTCACCCAAAAGCAGCCTTGACCAAGTACCCAGTGGAAACATTTCTGTACCATTTATTGTTCTAACATGTTGTCATCAAATCCAGCAGAAATAAATTCTAGAAATTGTCTTATTCATTCTGTGTGTGATTAATCTTTTAATAGGGCTGCGACAATTCACTATTATTTTAGTAATTGATTAATCAAATACAAAAATGCCAGATTTGGTGAATTTTTTTAAAAACTGCTCAAGCCTTTTGGATATGATATTAGCAACATATAAAAATGTGCAAATAAATAATTCAATTCCTTTCATAAATAAGAAAATAAATATTTTATTACCTGGAAGAGCAACAGCATCACAGTAAATCTGAACTGGGTGGAGCTAAAACTCTACCACCCGAGGAGTTTGGTTAAAACATATTTACAGACGATGATAGTTTAATCTTAATTACAAAATGTATCTATTTTTTGTAGAGTTTTGGCTTAACCAATTTTTTTTCACTAAATTATTTTTTTTCAGTTCAGCTACTCCAGTTAACAATTGACAATTATTTCAATAATCGATTAATGGTGATAAATCATTTCAGCCCAACTGAACCTTTCGTTTAAAACTGAAGAACAGAAATAACTGAACTTTTTACTAATGTTCATATTTGTTGAGATGTACTTGTATAAATGCAGCATACTCAATGCATTTTGTCCACACTTGTCCTTTTTGAACTCACTGTCAGGATGACATTGTCCTTGACTTCAACCTGCTGAGAAGGGAAGAATCGCAGGAAGTTCACAAAACGTTTTCTATCACTTTGATTTAAGAGAGCGAGCTGATGTCACAGATTTATATTTATTGTTGTTTTCTTTTTTTTCCCTCGTAACAAAAACCCTGAGCTACTTCTTTAAAAACTGCAACAAAGACAAAGCAGCATGTGAGGTAAGGATTGCCTCCCTTCTATTGTGAGCAAACGGGTTGGCCGCACAAAGGCCTCCTGAACACAACAAAGCAGGGGTGTCTCAGATTCAAAGGTAACAGTTACAAGCTAAGCTAGCAACATAGCTTGGCTTCGTATCGGAAGCTCCCGTTTTAAACTGGGGAATGTAACATGTTGAGTCAGCGATAATCATCACAAAATTTGAGACAGATGAAATCTCAAAAGAGATTTTAAAAAATGTCTTTTGAAGAAATCTCTTTTGAGATTTCATCTGATGGCACATTGAAGTGGGAACTGGTGTCTTTGATTCAACTACGTCAGCCCTCATATCACCACACTGTGTCTGACTGAGCCGATAAGAAAGCAACCCAAATGATACACTTGCAAACCCGTGTGGTGTCCTTCACCGTAACTCATCCTAAAGCATGTTCCTGAAAATTTGAAAATTCTGCTGTACTTCTGCGTCTTCTACATGTTTTAAGAAAAGTGTTTCTTCAGAATCTCAGAAAATTTCATCAAGTGTTGAATTGTCTGCTTATTTAGTCTTGGACATTTTGTTTGAAGCCATGTTAGTCATTTTCACATTGTCAAGTCGTGTCCTATGATTTTAACCCATTTTATTGGGGTTTTACAATATCTTTGTTTTTTATTTTTATACATTAAAATCTGAACAATGAGTCTTAATTTGAATTCACCACTATGAGTGGATACTTTGTGGAATCTGCTTTCACCACAGCTTCCAATAAACATGTAGAGACTGAAAGATTTAACCCTTCTTTGATAATTAACTCAAGCTCAGTCAGGTTTGTTGTAACTCTGAAGAAAACCAGTCCGAGGCATGATACCTCCACCACCATGTTTCACAGCAAAGGGCTTTAAATTCTCCCAATGCATAGTGTTTTGTAGGGGAGCACCAGTAAATCTGCTGCCCCGGAACTAATTTATCGTCTTTGATTTTCTTAATTTTGAGAGATTGTCAATCGGTCAATGGATATATGTGAAGCTGACTTTACTCACTGACCGTAGATACCTCTACAAAGGCCTGAAGGTATTTTATTATTTTTGTTCTCACTTCCACATATGTGCAGTTAACAACGGTCACCCCACTGTTACCAACTTTGTTGGTACATTTGTCGACTTCTCAGACAAAAAAAGATCAACATCGACCAAAATTAGAATCAGCAGGTCAGACTTTTTAAAGATCGGAGATTGGCCAGAAAACATCAATTGGTGTTTTGCAAATAAATTGTGCAAAAATTCAATTCTGATATCATGCGAGCACAGTCCCTTCAGGTTTGCTGTGTACTACCAACAGGACTTCTAACGCCGTTCTTTCAATTTCTCGTCACTTTTCCATTAAAGATTTGTGTTTGGTTTTCCTGCCATCAGATTCTTCTACATGAGCTGTGGAAATAGACTGAAGCCTGTACTTGCAGTTTGACAAAATCTAAACAAGACATTGAAGTTGAGCGGAACATCAACACAAAACGTCTCGGTTAAACTGCTGCATTTCCATGGTGCTAACAGTTCATACAATGAACCACTGCGTTCTGCTTTTATTTACATTTACACAAGTGAATTGATTTCTTTGGAAATACTTTTTACAGGTTGCCAAGTGTGAGATATGTGCAGATGAGGTCATCAATAATGCTATGATTTACATGAACGCAAAAGTTTCTACGCTTCAGAACAATTGCATCACATCTGACTGAATTTTCCTCTTGGATGTCGAGTTTGCCAGAAGGGGAAAAAAAAAAAAAAAAACACAAGTAAGAAGGCTTACAAGATGGCATATATTGCTCAAGTGCAGGAGAGGAGTTGTCCAGATGGAAATTTTTAAAGAATAGCCTCCAGCTTCAGGGGTTAAAGGCTCCGACTTGAGTGCAGACAAGATGTAGCCAGCACAAATAGCTCAAAGCAGAGAAGAGTACATAAACAAACCAGGTCCTCTCCTGAACCTGAGCAAATAGAAAGTAAAGGCTTTTACAGTTCTGCTTGAACATGCGCCAAGAGAAAGATGAATGGATATGATTAGTTTGTGTCACCTTTGCTGTCCAGTTGTATAGTATTTGCATTCAAGCGGGGGAAAACTACCAACGTCTTGTTTTCTGCAGTAGGAGTTTGTCTTTCACGCGGCTTATGCCATCTCATCACTTAAATGAGAGCAGATTGACAAATCGCCAGCTGTTTTGTTTTGAACTACTCCCATTATCTAAATATACCTTGGAAGGGGCTTGGAAGGGGATTCATGCCGACTACATAAAAGCAAAGGTTCATGAGGAACACCCAACACGACTGACAAGATCATGACCCTATGCTGACCTTCGCCGTTTCACCGACTTCCCATCCACCCACGTGTATACATCACTGCTTCAACAGAAGGTTCCTTCGAGCACAGAACCTGATATGGCAGGAGGGATAACCAAACATAAAAAACCGTCAGGTGTAGTCAGACTTCAGTTTTAAATGGTCTCTTCTTCTTTTGGCGATAGAAGCGTTTCTACTGTCTGAAAAAGCCCCAAGTCAAAGGTGTTGCTCAGAGACGAGTCACTTCTTTATCATGCTTTGAAAGTAACAAGTGTAAAACAAACTTTTGCCTAATTACCCAGAGTCCTGGAACGCAGAGTTTGTCATCCATTGATGCAATACAATTACTCAAAAAAAAAAGGGTTATGGTTAATCTCCTTTTGGCACGTAGTGGATGTAGATACATTTCTCCCTCCGGTTAGTTCTCAAAGACTGTAATAATACAAACGGAGGCGTACAAAGTTCCCCAAAAATGGACGCAGATGCCCCTGTTGAACACAGAAACATCTTTGTCTTGACTGGGGAGATTCAGTTCTTATTGGAAGGAGATAAGACAAAGCTGTCAACACTTCCCTTTAGTTAAAGCCATTAGAAGATGACTGAAATTCTACGGACACAAAATCTACTTCTCCTGGTTATGTATAGCCGGATCTTATGGAGGCCCATTTCTGCCACTTTGACGGACATAAAGAAAAATCTTGTCTCATATTTATGCAATTTAATGGAACCTCTTTTTTTTTTTTTTTCTTTTTTTACAACCACGACTCATAATTACTAGATATAAAAATCATAATTATGAGCTGTATCCACAATTATCAAGATCACAAATTCTTCAGTGACTTTGGGCTTTTTTTTGGTCTGGAAAGAAGAACCTGCTCACTAACTGTTGAGCTTCAGGACGTGGTCTTGTTGAAACACCCATATAAGGGAATTTCCTGTTTGACAGACAGCAACATGATGTTTTCAAGCATTTTGATACAGTCATTCTGATGTGCGATAACTAGCATAAGTAAACATCTCCACATTCATGGAGAATGTGCATGATAGTCCCCCCCCCCAAGTATCATGCTTCACATTGACCCTTGAGCTAAGAAGAACTGTTTTGGATTTCTCCATCAACAAAAAAAGTTGTTCTGATTTTAACTTCCTCATGTGCTTGTCGTCACCACTAGGATATCACAAGAACATGTTGCCAGTGATGTGCCTTCACATTGGTGTCATAAAATTGGTTCGCAAGTAATTATGGAGGTTTCTTGATCAGCCTGTGTCGATCCAATATTGATATTAGATATTGGTGCAATATCAACCAAAAAAGAATTATCAGATTATATCGGCCTGCATCTAAGAGTTAGTATTTAGTCAGCCTGGTAAACGGTGAGTTGTTCTCATGTCGATTATCGCTGTTGTCATATTACATGATCAAGCCTTTTCTAACATTCCACTCTTCAAAAAAAGTCATGAAAGTACATGTGATTTGTGCTGATATATCAGGTCAATATTGACATCGGGGATTACTCAAAGATTGGATATTGGTATCGTATCAGTACACCCCTTCAACCTGGAGCTGATCATTGGCTGTATTTTTTGTTCCACTGGGATGGTAGTTTTCCATTATATTTCATATTTCTGGTTTTGACTTTCTTTTAAAGATACGTTTACTTAAGCAGCCAATCATTTACAGCACTTGTTTTTATGTTCCCCACTCTCCAATAAACTGTTTTTGAAACCAGTTTTTTCACACAATGAACCTCACATATCAAATTCTGCACTGCTATTGCTTGAACAATGGATCTGGTCAACCGATCTCTCAATGCAATTGATAAAATTTTCTCGATGAGAAGACCGGGCACAGGAGAGCCCTCTTGTCCTGCGGGGACACACCCGGCAGGATTCACCCTGGATTTATTCATAACAGGATTTCTGCTGTTTGGCGCTTGTGGATTCCTGGACTAGTGAACACTCACACTGTTGGTGTGGACAGAGACGCAAGTTGGATGCGAGTCTTGCTGAGACTCGCAGCTCAGCTGAGGACTCAAAAACTCACTAGCGGGATGGAATCAGTCTTGGAGAAGTTGCTAGTTTCGGTTCAGTGGAACAACTAAACAAATTTGGATAATAGAGAACAGATGTATCGGAGAGACTTTAGGGGAGATTGAAATTTACAATCTACCCGACCTAAGACATTCTGTATCTGAATTGGTTTTCCCCGTGTTGCCTAGAAAGGGCTGCATATTTCCAATCTCCTTGAAGATATGTACACATAACGCTCCTTCCCACCTCACACCCTCCTGTTATCCATGCAGCCGTGGAGCTGAGCACTCCCAAGGCCATGCCTTGATAACAACATCTTATCGGACTTCTGCCGGGAGGCTGAGCAACGTGGTTTCATGGCCCTGTGATGTCACCGCCTTCATTCATGTCTTTGTTTTGTCTGAACGTTGCCATTTGCCCTAATGAGTCCTTTCCTCTTTTTTATGTTATTTTGTTAGAAACTGTGGAGTACTCACTTTTAACCCAGAAAAGGAATTAGAACAAACTTGGAGTCCAGAGACTCTAGTTTATTAATAGTCACTCTTTAGCTTATTTTTTTTAGAAATTGTAGACTACTCACAATTTAGATGCAGAGAGACTCCTATTATTGCAACCCAGAAAAAGAATTAGAACAAACTTAGAATCCAGAAAAATTCTTCCAGAACAGGAACATTTAGTTTTTATTATTACTTAGAAACTGTGGAGTAAATTTAGAGCACACTTAGAAAGTCCAGAGATTACTTATACTTATCTAGCATCCCGGAAGTCAAGAGGATACTTACTAATACTTATTTAGCAACCGAGAAGAAGGATTAGAACTTGGAATCCATTAAAACCACCTTACCAACTACTTTTTAGACTCCTATTCTTCCAAACCAGAAAAGGAATTAGACCAGAGGATACTTACTTATACTTATTTACCAACCCTGAATAGGAGTATCTAGTTTATTTACCTTGGATCAACATTATTAGCTTTTTCATCTTTTGCTCTTCCCTTGGGTTTGTTTTTTTGTTTGTATTTCCTTTTAATTTTTGTAAAGCATTTGGTATTTCCTTGTTGCTGAAAATGTGCTATATAAATAAAATTACCTTTATCTTTTTACCTTTACTTTTACAGGTCACTGGGCGAGGTGGTTGCCAGGCCATCGGGGTAGAAATATTAATCTGTTTCAAGATACTGGACCCTAATTACTTTGAGCACAAATGTAATTTACTAAGATAATATATCATAAATATGAGATAACATCGTCATATTTTCGAGATAAGGAAGTCAGAATTATGGCCAATGCAAGTTCTAATAAGAAGGTTAGAATTATGATTTAGCTCGCTCATTGTTATTTATTTATTTTTATCCCAATGGAGTAAATGTAGTTTTTTTTTTAAAGTAACATTTATTTTAAACCCAGGTCTTTATGACAGAAAATTTCACAAGATAAACTGGATTTCAATAACTTTCTATCAGATCATTGTAGAAGAAATAACACAACATTGCACTTGTTACCAAGTGTCAGAGAGACGCTCAGGTCGGTCCAAGAAGGTTTATGAAGGGAAATGTGAGCCGACATGCCTAGTTAGACTTTGACTCTGTTGAGTTGTGCAATTCTCAAACGAAATAAAAATGTTCAACAATTATATAAACAACGAGCGTGAGAGTGAGGCGGGTTAAAACACGACTTTTTAACGGCAGCATCGACTCTTACCTTTATACTGCACCATGACGTCCTGTTGGGTTTTCTGGTGTTTGTGGGGTAATTTATCTCCATTGTGTCCCCGCGCCGTCAGAGTAGGAAGCAGAGATGCGTGTCCCTCGCTGCTGGCTGACTTCTACCTCCACCGGTGAGCTGGGAGGCTTTTTAAAGGCTGCTGGTGATGTAACTGGACTCACGCCGAAGCTCCACACCAATTTTTTATTCCCCCCTCACCCACAACAAAGTGATGATCAGGGAACAGACCGTCTCCCTTAGCTTAGTCACCTGGGTAAACTTGAGGTGCCCGAAGGTGTTTTTATCAAACTATCACCGTTATTCACTGGGTGAATAACGGTTGTTATTTGAACGAAAACAGAGAAAACCACGAGCGCTTTTTAATTTAAAGCAAGGTTCAGTCCTCTGAGTGAACCCTGCTTTGGTCCCCCTCTCCTAGGCAGCTAAAATGAGCTTAATGCTTCATTAATTGCGGTATGCGGCTCCCTTGGCTGTTTCGGTCTGGAGCTAATGAGAACAAACAATTCAGAGAAGCTCATAAACACTTATGAACATAGGCGTAAATCCCGGGGGGGTCGGAGGGGGGTCAGGACCCCCCAATTTTGGAAAAGTCTAGAATTGTCCCTGCCCCAAAGAAATCATGAAAGAAACCCTTGTATTTGAACAATATCAATATAAAAAAGCAATAGAAACAAAGAACGAAGTAAATCTGCCATTCATCTAAGAAAAAACTAAGAATTAATTTTTAGGTCCCCCGCCCCCACTATTGTTAGAACAATGGTTCAGTCCAAAGTGTAGGCGGAGCAACAGCAGCGCTGTTGAACGGCACCGGCTCCGTTAGAGCCGCTGAAGTGAGGAGTTAGCTGTTGCTCTGCAGTGCTAACAAAAAACCCTCCAGTAAGTAAATACTTAAAGCAAAAGACATGTTACACATTTTATTTACTTTCATTGCTCAATAGGAAGAAACACATTGTTAATAAACAGTTCATTATTTCATTACTTTGGCTGAATCATGATAAACGGCCACCTTGGAAATCAAAGCTAGCTAAACTGCTACATTGCTTTCATAGACTTAGCTCCTTTTTCTGTCGAAGGTAGCCAATATTTCAATTATATTTAGCTCTCTAACTCTTACTTTAATAAGAAGAGTTTGAAACTGGAGGGAGTGGTTGAGCATTAGCTGACAGCTCATATGGGAGCCGAGAGCAAAGGAGCTACAGCAGCTGACGGTTAAAAAAGAAATAAAGTGTGCCATTATTTCATACCATCTTCAACTTAGAGCCTTTAAAACCACAAAGTAAAATCTGAATATTTTTCTAGAAAACTCTGGCGCTAACCTTTAAGTTTAAGTTATGATACTTCCCAAATATTCAATTCCTACATATTTATAGGTTTTAACATGAACCCCTCTACCCCCCAAAAAAGTTTAAAGCAACTTAAGTTATAATTTAAATAACACATGACTTGTATTGAGAACCACTGCAATAAATCAATATTTATGAGGAATTTTATTAAGTGCAGTTACTTATTAAAACTTGTTTTTGTCAGAGCATTAAGTTTTTGTAAAGGTGTAGCAGAGATTAAATCTGTGACTCTGAACCAAACTCATATCTAAGCAACATTTGAATCTTAGTTTGACTTCTACGGGTCTCAATAGGTTGTTTACAGGACTTACTAGTCCTTTTTAATGGTGCAGCTTGAACAAAAAAAATGTAAACCACATTTTACTGTAATTTTGCTGACCCCCCCCAAAATAGCTCTTAAAAAATTTCCGTTTATGCCCCCCCCCAATAATGAGATGGGATCTACGCCCTTGCTTCTGAAGTGTCAGATTAGCTGGAAAGCTCTTAATGTTACCTCAAACGAATGCTATGTGTGAGCTACAAAGGAAGTAAACAAAAGCTCTTGTAAAACTGTTTATCTAAAGTTCAAACTCATTTTGGTTCCTGTTTGTGCCTTTCATGTAGAGATAATGGTTTACATTCAAGGGGTAAGCTTTTAGGGTTTTCCCATCAGAAATCATACGAAGGAAAAGAAGTGATTTTGATCATGTTTTAAAATACAAAATATCAAATGGAAACTACAAGTAGTTTTTTTTTTTCAGTGGTCATAAACAATTGAGCAAAAAAATTTGCAATGGGTTTAATTTTGTTCTGGGACCTATATTCATGCTCAGCTATTAAAAAAAGCAACTATATATATATTTTTTTTTTACATCCTATTTATCCGTGTTCACACGAATCATAATTGTAGATGGTTAAAATGGGTGGTTTAGATTTGTGTGCGATTGTTAATCTATTTTGTGATTACATAAAGTACATTACACAGATGATTTTAGTTTGTCAGATTAAAAATACCTTTTGAAAATTGAAGTCAGTGTTAAAACATAATTTTTCATGAAGTGCATTTTTGAATGAAAAATGCTTAAAATGTTTTTCTATTGGTGTTTCTAATCGTAAATGTCGTACTTCCATTAGCTGAAAATCATTTTAACAGAAATTAAGACTTGAAAAGGTCTGTTTGTTTTGAATTAATTTATAGGCTATAAATTATATAGCTGGATAATATAATGTATACATCATAGCCGACCTACTTACTGAAATAAATTAACTTTTCAATAATTTTATAGACTACGATCACGCCTTACAACAGCGCCTCCTGTAGTCCTGTAGTGCAATAGTTGCAAATTCACCTACCTGTGAAGTGATATTAAGACACACACTTTCTAAAAAATAGTAAAACGATGTAAAAGGAGCATAAAAAATATGTATATTTATTTTTAAAAAGGGTAAAACATCAATCAAACCCTCATAAATGTCTAACCAGCTTGTTGGATGTTTCCACGTGTATTTGAATGATTTTCTTTGATCCGGGGCTCCTGGTCGTTGAAGATGGAAGCAAATCTGTAGCTTGTCTCACAGATACTCTGTTGGATTTAAGGCAGGACTCCAATTAGAAGAAATAACACGGCAAAATTAAAAGATAACTTTAAACTAATCTGTCAGGGGTATGAATGGTTTAGGGCTTAACTGTATACATATAGGGGTACAAAAAGGCTTTATGGAAATCAGTTATGCTAAATGTGCAAGCAATGACACGAGGCCAATGTCACAATATGGTTTTGAAGCTGTGGTGGTTATGATAAATGACACATGACTTTGTAACCTTTCCTCAAGGCTTCTTCTAACCAAGAGTTAACAGATTTTTACCTTGGGCCAATAAAAAGGCCTCTGTCTGTCAGTCTGTCTGTCCCTTCCAGCAACAACATTCATTGTGTTTCAAAACACTGAGATTTTCTGATTTCATCTTTTCAATCAACTGTTCCAAAACATCTTGCAGGAGTGCAGGTAAGGAGTCCTGAACACAAAAGAAATCAGAGTCATGTTTGGTCTGGTTTCAGGTTTTCCACAAAAAAAAAAAAAAAAAAATCTTTGTGCGGTCAGTAAAAAGCACACAGCTGGCTTTGTAAAACGTTACCAACATGATAGTTGTGTGCTTAAGTTTCTCATTACTCAGCATCTTCTTTGTTAGTTGTAATTTATGTTTTGTGCCCTACCTTCTGGAACCATCAAATTATTATATGTAAAAATGTATTCATCTATATGTCTATATCAGTGACGTACGGTGAGGTTCATAGCTGGTGAGGCACCGACTTAATTATAATCGAATTTACAAATCAAGACCCCTGCATGTTATTGTTTACATAAGGAAATTTCTTACAATGCTGGAGGGCAAAAAGACTATCCTTTAACATGTGATGCCGCCGCAGAATAATTCCGTTATCTCAATCAAACTTAGACATGTAGATATTATTAATTTCGTGTTGTGCTTAACAGCAAAGGGAGAAACCGTTAAAGTACAACTCAAAACCACATCTTTCTCGCTCTCTGTATCAGCGCAGCTTCTGTATGGCTAGATCTCTGTTACTGTCTCTTACTCTGCAGTTGTGGAGTCACAATGTCTGGGTTCATGAGCGCCCCCAGTGATGAGGCACGAGAACTACCTGCCTCACCTCGTATATGTTCTCTGCCGTTTCGGATCGCGAAACACGTTACACACACAGTTGGTGACAATAAAAACACAGTATATTAAATACATAAGCTAAATTATGGAAAATCAGTTCATACGTTAAATGTTTTTAACTATTTAACCCAGGTGAGGCTCAGCTCGCTGCTGCCTCACCGGCTTCACTTCTAACCATTTGAATGGGAAAATGCGAAAATTCAGCGATTTTGAAGAAAAATAACATCAGATTTGGTTAAATTAAATGAAAAATAGGCACTTTATAGTACAAACCACAGGGTGAAAATATCTTTATAAATGATTTTATTATATATTATTTTTCCATGATGACAGGTGAGGCTCTGCCTCCCCTGACCGCGCGTCACTGGTCAATACCCACTAATCGTTGCAGGGAATCTGGTGATTGGACGTCACCAGACGAAATACAACCAGGACAGGTCTCTGGTTCATCATAGGACAACACTGAGACACAGTGTTGTCCTATGATGAACATGCACACACACACTGAAACTGAAGGGGAATTTAGACCAACAAGCATGTTTTTGGACAGATGAGCCCCTGGAACATCGGTGCACCCAATTTATGAAAAACACAAATATGATAAATATTTCAGATTTAACACTTATTTGCCTGAATCAAAACAGTGATAGAATAAGGACTGAGATAATTAACAATAAGATTTTCTCATCATATACCTCAACATCACTAACCAAACTAGTCTCTGCTTTTGGTAGGATTTAGGTGTCTACTTGGTAAAAGTAATGTGGCTGTAAAACACTTTATATTACAGTCAGTCATTCACACACTGACAGGTGATCTGAACAGATCCAGCTCCAACTTTCTGTCTGGAGTCCAATCTTGATGACATCCATTCAGTGAAAAACAGATATTAAACAGATGGGCCTTAGTAGACACACATTTATTAAACAACTAAATAGTAATTTAGTGATTCACTTGTGAAAAAAATGCTGACACTAGACCTGTCACGATAAATTAATCTGGACGATAAATCGTTCTTGAAATTATTGTGATAAGTGATAATGTTGTTTGGAAATCGTTTTAAAGTAATATATTGATAACGACATAATAATGCAAGTTTGCTCTCAAAGACAAATGAAGCATAATTTTGTACAGAACACTTAACACAAAAAATGGACGACAATTTAAATATCTCAAAAAACAAACAAATAAAAAAAATACCAAAACTGAAAAAAGGGAAATAAAAACCACACACAACCAAAACCATTAATAAAATTAATTATGTAATCTCCGTAAACAAAATTGCCCTTCAAAAATATTAAATAATTCTGACGTTAAAATTTTGTCCAAATACATAACCAAGAAAAAAAAGAAAACACCAATTTCAAGCAGGTGAAATTTTGTGGTCATTATTATTGACTGTATTCTTATCCATTATTTAAGCAAAAACACTTTCCATTATAAAGAAGATGATTGTCTTGTAGGATTAAATTTGATGCGTTAGTCTATGATTCATCAGCATCTAATACAATAAAGACGTTATATTCACGATGGTGAATAAAGTAATTAAAGCTTAAAATGGATTTAGACCCAACAGCATTTTTTTAAGGCGAATTGAGTCTGGAAATGCAGAAGGTTCAAACATTTCTCTGTCAGTAAACATGAAAAGACATCCCTGGATGGACTTAGTCAGAAGAGAGAATTTAGTGAGAAAAAAAGAGACTTGGTGAGAAAAACCTCAAACCTTTAAACATTTTTCGAAATCAAAGCTGTACAAAGTCCCCAGCGGTGTGACGACACAGCCGTCTGGTGCAGACAACTTCCAGTTACCCAACGCAGGTTGTGTGTTTTTTTTTTCTTGGCTGCTTATGACTGGTGTTGTTGGGGAAACTGTTAGAAGAAAAAATGGTGACGAGAGCTGACAAAACCGAAACTCGAATATGAAAACACCAACTCTCAGCTGGATGCCAGGGTTGCTTTCCAATTTGATGATTAGATTTTAATTTCAATTATTCTCTTCCACAAACTGAGCAGTTTTAAAGTTATTTTGTTCTAATTGAACGCAAAGCAGCTCAAACGTCTGTCCTTTAATGTGAATGAGTGCAGAGAAATAATCTGACGTTAATAAAGAGATACTTTGTGCAAAATCAGTGGTGCAAAACTTATTGATTCCCATAACTACTGGAAAAATAAAATTTTATTAGTTTATACTTTTCTTTCTTTCTTTTCAGGCTTTATTTGAAATCAACGGTTTCCTATATGATGTGAAATTATGGCAAAAGTTTCTCTATTACTCCAAGACTGGAAAAACAAGAGATCATTTTAATAAGGCAGATGTGTCAAAACAACAAACAGACCATCTGCCATTAAAACCAGATTAAATCAGACAATATCATCCTTGGACTCAGTCTAGATTATTTCTATTAGATAAATGCCACAAAAATGAGAGATTACTTTCACTTTTTTATTTTTACTTTCTTCATATTCAGAAGTTTGCATCAGATTACTCTGCCTTTAGACAATTTAGGAAAGCCCGTACGATGATGTCAAAACTTTGGAAGCTTCTGATAGGTCTTTTTTTTTCACTGATAGGTTAACACAAAATTTAAGTTTAAAGGAGGAACACCTTAGACACTCTGCTTCCGTTTGTGAAATCATGGGGAAATCTAAAGAAATATCAGCAAGAGAACTGCTGACCTCCACAAGTCGAGGCTCGTCCTCTAGACTTTTGAAGGCGCTACGTTCATCTGTTATTCAAGAACCAATAACAATAAAAAGACAGATTATAGTCTGAGCATACACACATAGATAAAGAGCTCAATTTTTGAAGACAAGTCCTGTTTGTTCAAGACAGTTTATAATTGTTTGGCTAATATGATTATGTTTTGGGGGAAATAAGGAAGAAGCATGCAAGTTAAAAAACGCCGTCCCGGCTGAAACACAGCATCATGTTGCGGGGCCGTGTTACTGCAGGAGGAACTGGTGCACTGCATGAAATAGATGACATCACAAGGAAGGAACTTTATGTGGAAATATTGAAGCAGCATCTACAGACATCAGATAGGAAGCACAAATGTTTCTTCAAATGCACAGAGGCCCTGAGCATGCAGTCGTTACAAAGTGGCTTAATGACAAAGTCAGTGTTTTTGTGTGGCCATCGCAAACTCCAGATCTTAGTTTGAGAGATTTTGTAGTTAGATCTGAAGATGTGTGTGCATCTCTGTATGTGTGTGTGTGTGTGTGAGCAAGGCGGCCTACAAACCTGACCCAGTTCCACCGGTTCTGTCAGGGAAAATGGACCAGAACTCCTATCAGCTGTTGGGAGAAACTCGAGAGAAATACACAGCATTCGAGCAAAGTCATAAAGTTTAAAAGGCAAGTTCTGATTCTGAAGGCATTAATAAATAAATGTGATATGTTCTCTCATTAGTTGTGATGTTTATCAAATAGAAATTCTGATGATTCTAACAACTAAAACCAGAGAAGTTTGGTCCAACTTAACTTCAGAGAGAGAAGCTAGCTTTGACCGCCTTGTTTACTCTCAACCGAGTAATAGTACGGTTTCCAAATAGTAAGGAATTGAATAAAAACTTCTAATAAATCTCATTATTCTGCCATTTAGCAAATCAAAATAATGTCTGCAATGTTGACGTAAAACTGGAAAACTTCAGTGGGTTAATGCTAAGTGCGATTCTTCAGAGTGTGTACGAACATCTGGTTTCAGATTTAAATGCCAACTGGCAGAAAATTTATTTTCCTGTTTTTACATATTCATGTAAACATGGCTAAACTCTGTTAGGGATTTAATTTTAACTGTATGCTTGTCACCAGATGAGACCAAAATTAGGGACGCAACGATCCCTAATTTTGGGCTCGGAGACATCGGTACCTCCAATACCGATATCTGAGATTTAGTATCGGGCGATACTGATCTGATACAGCAAAACAGCTGAATTTATTTAAAACTTTCTTCTTTAAACACAGACATAAAAGCCCTGAATTACAAATTTAGTTGACAACTCTGCACCAGTACAGCTCACTGAAATACACCAACAGCTTCACTTCACAATCTTGGTCAAAACAACTTTAATTTGTTCAGTTTGTGCAATTAGGAGTAGAACAGCCAATGTAAAATAAATGAGCCTTTTGCGAAGGAGTATGAAGAGTGTGTTTGAAAAAAAATAAAATAAAAAGATGAACAAACTGAATCACACTGTTTTTAAAAGATCCCATTTTATTTGTGGATATGAATGTGGGAAGCAGTTTACAACCTTATCTCGACATGCAGTGACCATAAAAACACATCACGAAGATGCTAAAGGGTGGAAGGATACAACGAGAGCACGCTGGTTGGCAGTCGTGTGTTTTTTCACAGTGATTGATAGCACAAACGTTTCGACAAATCACTCAGAAAATTCTGCCTGGGGCTGGTTCTGACACAGAACAATCAAGCTTATAGAAAAAAACCCCCAAATCAAATGTACAAATAAAGGAAGGAGAGGGGGATCCAATCCAAGCCGAGTCGGATTCTGTGTGTAGCTTCGCTGCGGTTCCGTCCACAGAGCAGCCGTAAAAATCAGAGCGTTGGCACGGTTACGCGGCAGAAAGTTCATCCAGAGGAAGAGCTGTACCGTTTGAAGAGCTCTCACAAATATCACAACACACACAATAAGTGTGTGTGCCATTTCCAGGTTGCCTCTCGTACCGAGCCGGAGCGAATCCAAACGTCTGGGTCGACACCAGCTGTACCGGCCGGGCGTTTAAAGTCTACTATTCAGAACAAATTCACAATTTTCATCGCTTTGCTGCGTTACAATTCAACTGTAAAAAGTTGCCCCGTTGCCAGTAAATGTTGATGAGTCACACAGGAGGAGGACATGCTTCCATTGTTCCAGTCCTCTGGGGGGGAAGAAGGAGATGCTTTGAAAGCAACCGCAAGAATCTTATTTCCTTTTTTTTACTCCTCTATGCTGTAAAAAGGTAATTAAACAGATAAAAAAACTGTACAAAGTAAAAGAGTCTCTGAAAAGGCACATTTTTCATGAGTCCAAAAGCCTCTAGAGTTTTTTTTTTTCTCTCCCTCTCTTTCCAGCTTTCGTTTACACGAACAAGCCCGTTTTTACACGTAGGCACCCAGCGCGGCGTGAAACTCTGTGAGGCACTGAACGAGCTGCTGAAACTTTGGCCGCTCCTCTGGATCCAGGGCCCAGCAACAAGCCATGACGGCAAACCTGACAAACGAGAGAGAGGAGGGACAAAAAAAAAAAAGCACACAGTTCAGGCAAACACATACACACAACATCGCTAAGGAGGACAACGCTTCCTGTGAGTAGAGGTTGGTAGTAGCCCAGTCATTGTTTTTGGAAGAAACGGCGTCTAAGAAATGTTGATTATGAGCGCTAATAACGTAGAAAATAAAGTTACAAGTGGAAGTCGCGACACTGGACGGATTTCTGCTGGGTCAAACCAAAGTGTGGGAGTTATCCTACGACAAAAGCTGCATCTACATTGTAAACATGTGCAAAACTTTGACGAAAAAACTATTTTATGATCGCAGTGTTTCCATTTTCCATTAAATAAACACAATTAAAATCTCAAATCAACTTTATTCTGAACTGTCACTGTAACAATTAACATGGACATTTTTTGCCTAAACAAGCTGCAGGTCCAAGACTTTCAGGGTGTTCGTCTGTCTGCCAGGCACATTTAGAGACTGGCATCGTTGCCCATTTTTGCTTTGCGGATTTTCATTTGGATTTAAGTCTGGATCATTCTTTGACTGTATGTTTAAAAAGTATCTGCTTGAAGATAAACCTCCACCTCAGTTTCAGGTTTTTGCAGCTTCTGATAGTTTTTCCCTCAGAGTTTTTCTGTATTTATCTAAATACAGTCCACCTCTTGAGGACGCCACTGCTTGGACCCGCTTCCACATGTTTGCAGTTTGCCCTTGTGTTACAATGTGCTTCTTAGCTGCTTTGCTAGATTAGCAGCAATTAAAAACAGAAAAACTATTTTAATCTTTAAGATACTTTATTAAAAGTTTTTGAATCGTACCCCTGCTCCTCCAGGATTTCACAATTGCTTCTGAGATTTTTTGCAGTCAAAATGAAAGATTTTGTGGTGCTACTTTAGAAATATTTGCAAGAAATTTTGCAATAATTTCAGAGTCTACATATGGAGAAAAAAAAGCATAGATTTGACAAACATTTTTAGTCTTTAAAAGACCTAAGTAACTCAATTTTTGTCACTCGTGTATTGAACAAGGACCATAACTTGACATCAAGTAAATCTGAGGAAGCAGTATAATAGAACTGATGAATACTGCAGGTTGGAGTTTGCATAACTTTAATCCAATATTTTTCACCATTTTTGTGGAAAATTTCACACATGTATGTGCACAAAAAATTGTGGAATTATGGAAAAAAATTTGAAGGGTCCGACTATCAGAATTTTAAGAGTTTGTTCCATTGGATTTGATTTGAAGCAAAGAGGTCAGAACAGAAGACCACACTTTGGTTAGAGTTTAAAAAAGAAAAACTCTCGTTCTCATCCATGAGTGTGAAGCCGGTGACCTCGCTGTAGTCTAAGTATTGAGGAAACGGCCCATAAATAACAATGCAGCACTGGGCACCGGCTGCTCCCTGTGCTTGACAGTTGCAGGATGTTGATAAGGTTCGCATCGCCCTGCGCTGGCAGCGGCTGAGCGTCTCGGTTTAATTCAGCCCCGCTGTGACATAAACAGCGTTTGATCAGCAGCACACTTCTTTTGTCGAAAGCTTGTAAGAACAAGCCCGGCTGCAGCTGAACACACACACGCTTCGCTGCAGGTGTCAGCTAACTGACGGTTATGAGTTTATGGAGGTTCCTCGTCCTGAAGGAGCCCATCGGTAGCTTCACGTCGTCTTGGACTGAAATTTGTTTTTGTGACTGGGTGGCATCTTTCACAAAGTATGATACATCTGACAACAGTTCGTGGAACTATTTATTGCCCAAGACATGTTTGGCTTATTGATGTTGTTGACGTGACAATAAGACAGGTCATCGCCGAGGAGCCGGTGTACTGTGAAGATCTGCGTAATAATGCGCCTGAGTCGGCCCAGGCCTGTTGAGATACGGCACGCAGCACGCCTCTGAACGTCTCCTGGGGAATCTGGCACCCTGCTGTCAATCCTTCGAGGTTTAAACTGGGACCAGCATGAATCAGAGCCGTTTGTCCAGAACATCACACATTTGCTCAACTGGACAGAGACAGAGGGTTTGAAGGGGCAGTACTATGCATTTTCCAGGCACATAGTGCCATTTTATAACACAATACAATAACTATGTTGACTTAAGCTGTAACCCTCCCGACCTTTTTTTTTTATTACTAAGGGACAAGGGTGTAAAGAAAATGGATGGATGGATGGAGTTAAGCTGTTTAAAATGCTATATATATGAAATATGACTTAAAAATATTAAATAAAGGAAGAGTAAAGAGTGAAAAACTACAAAGGTGTGTGTGGTTGGGGGGTTAATTGATTATTTTCATGACATCTGTTCATTCAGATGGTCATTTTGAGCAAACAATATGACCAGATTTAAAAGCAGCAGCACAAGCGAGTAAGGTCTATGAGCACAGCTAGCTAACAACTGATGACATCATCTGGGACACTTTACTGTGGAATATTATATTGAGTTGTTAGCATGTCATAAAAGTCATGAAGCTGTCATACAGCCACTGTCTTTAGTCAGAGGCTTCTACAGATTAGTTGCAACACTGACTGTTAGAGAGATACTTCCTGCCCAAAGCATCACCATCCACAACAACTGAAGATCATTTGAGTTTCGACATTTAATTTCCCTTTGGGATAAATAAATAATTTCTGAATTGAACTGAATGTTGTGAATATCTGAATGAACCAGTTTTATACCAGAAAAAGTCCTAAATAACAGATAGTTACATACTTTTAAAGCTGCTATTGTGATTCAATGGAGGTGCTTTTAGTTTTTAGTTTCCTGTTTCAGATTTTCTATTTGTAAATATTTAAGAATATTAATATTAAGAGCTTCATTTTATTTATTTGTGTCATACTGGAGAGGGTACTTTAAACATACTTTGCATTCTGGTAAAGATTTTCTATGTGAACTCTCAAAATAGACTTTAAACAACCAAGTACACTCCCTAGATTTGAAATAGATTCAGAGCCATTTTTCACCTTTTTATGTGATGTAAATCCTGCTCAGTTAAAGTTTGAGTAAAAAACAAACAGATCTGACAGGAGGACAGAGCAAAGTGAAATAAAGTCCATTAAACAAAAATCTTTTTTGTTGAACTAGCTTTTGATTCAATATTCAGTTCCATTGGCTTTCTAGACATTGACTTAACAGCGTTGTTTGGAAAAGTTCTCCAAACCAATCAGATTATCCACACACTTGGAGATTTAGTTCTGGACTGTCCCAAAGCCCCCATTCTCCTCCCATCACTTCATTATTTTGTTGATTTTCTAATAACACAGATGTAGTTTGAGGTGCAGAGTTTCCCTATAAAACCTCACAGTTAACGAATCGATCGATCAATTTATCAACTCACAGTTCGTCTGGACAGTTGATGGGCTGTGCTATTCTGTAGCCGTCCTTTAGGTAGGCCGACATCTCGAAAGGGTCGATGTCAACGTAGGGGGTCTGGCCCAACGTCATGAGCTCCCACAGCGTCACTCCGAAGGCCCACTGCGAACACACAGAGCATGATTACATAACCGCTCAGCTCCAGTCAACACAAGCTGTCGGCCTCCATATGTTTTCACTTTACAGGATAAACATCATCGCCGTTTGTTTAACGGACGCGGAAAACCGGCGGTGCCCTCTTGTGTTTTTAAATAAGAGGGCAAGAACAATGCGAGGAAATTATGTCAAAAATGTCCTTGGAATATAAATCACCACCGCGAGTTTTTGTTGAGGAATAGAAAGTTTAAACTGCAGGGCAGCTGTTGTGAGAAGGGAAACAAAGTGATCAGGCTACGGTTGCTTCTCCTGCTGAGCATTTCAGAGACTAAAAGTAAAAAAATGTTCATCAAAACAAACCTACACTCACTTCACTAGTGATTGCTGGTTATTTTTGAACATATTTAGTGATTCTTTTCAGGACCAGAAGCCCAGATCTAACTGGTTGGCTTTAATTTAACTGATTCAGTTAGCTCAATAAAACTAATCAGATTGTAGCTCCTGGAACTGAGGAAATACTGTCTTTCAGGCAGAAGTTGTTTTTTTCTTCTTTTTTTTATTAACATGCCTTTATGGTCAACACCCAGGGTGGTATGGCCTACAGGGGTGGCACAAAAACTGAATCATTTTCTTTCAATGTGTCGAAAAATATTGCTGTACACTTACTAATGAACACGTCCTTTATCTGAACTGTTCTACACCATGTACCCAAAAAAAGTCAAGTTGTACAAGATGGTTTGTACCCCTGAAGAGCGCGGTGATGATGTACACGATAAAGCCTGCTCTTACATCACTGCTTATGGCCACTGCAAACATTTCCAGCAAGTTCTTAGCAGTGTGGCAGTAACTCTCTCATCACATCCATCTTCCAATGTGGTGTGTGAAACCCAGGGGTGTAAAGGTACAAAGTATGTACTGGATGTGTGTAACGGTGATGCACAGGGACTTGTAAGGACTTCCCCAGACGCTTAGCTGCTTGGTAATGCCGGGCATGGAGCGTCATGGAGCAGCATGACCATAAGAGGAATGTTGAAGGATGGAAGTGAGCAACTGGCTGGAGTGAAAGTCTCTGTGGATCTGCTAAGTGTTGCTGCTTGCCATCTTTAAACAGGAAGGAGGGGAGCACCAGAAACACTCGGTGGGCTTTTTCTGCGCCTCCCTTCCCCTTTTTAAAGCCATGACCAACTGTCAAAAGAATGCCCAGAACACAATTGATCCCGTTTCCTGGATGGGCCCTCTCAGACTCGCGGTTCTTGAAAATAAACTAAAACCCTCAGGACGGGAAACGCCGTACCTGCCGGTGAATTTCTTACCACGTCACTGGCGCTGGAAAAGTCGTTGTTGAGCAGGCTTTCCAGGGCCATCCAGCGGACGGGACGGTTCTCGTTATCCCCCAGGCAGTGGTAATCCATCGGAAATAGATCCCGAGCGAGGGCGTTGTCCGTGATCTTCACCTGCATGTTGTCGTCAATGCTGCCAGGGGGCAAGAAAGGGAGGGCTTAGGCATTCCCCGACCCAAAAAAAAAAAAAAAAACTAAACTGGAGCATGATGGGAATCAGCGAGGACAATTGTTGCCACTTACACGCAGTTCCGAGCAGCGAGGTCTTTGTGGATGACCTCCCTGCGAGCAAGGTAGCTCATTCCGCACGCGATCTGGATGGCCATGTAGACCAGGTCCTGCTGAGAGATGGCCTGACAGGAAATGGGAGAAGCACAGAGTGAAAACGAGCAGATGAGAGGGAGATGAAGGAACACAAGAGGGAGAACGCAGGAAGTTAAATACACATCATACTGTATGTCAGCTGACATACAGTATGATGTGTATTTAACTTCCTGCGTTTCCTTTGTAATGGATCAAAGATGAGCGCCACATGGCTTCAGTTAAAAGCTCAAAATGCTTCAAAAGCATGTCTCAGCACATAATTATTACAATTTTGTATGTGTGTTTTTAAAAAAATTCAGATTCCCTTAAATAAGCATTTCTCTTAATAATCTGCAACCTTAGTAGAGGTCCATGCTGTGTCTCAGTCTCACTTTCTGCAGACTCATTCAGAACTCATTAAGCTTCAGAAATGAACAAGCTCTTGCATATTCTGCTTTAAAATCTAACTTTGGGTCGCTGTAATATCTCAGATGAATATCTCCCTGAAACGTAAATAATAGGGTTTGAAAAAAATAAATAAATAAATATCTAGCACAACCTATCTTTCTTAACGGCTAACAAACGTGACGTGGCACGCTTTCCTAAATTCCTACAGTCAGATTAAGAAAGACAGAATGAGAAGAGACCCTGCATGGAATAAGAGTAACAATAAAACATGTGATCCACTCATTATTCTGTTGCAAAGTTAATGGAGCTTTTTTGATGCTTAAGACTTTTTACTGTTTTTGGTTTCATGAAATTGTAGAGCTACAAACCAGAAACGTTTTAGTGAAAAACACACATTGAACACATGTTTATTAAGCTAAATAAAGTGTTTTCAAACATTTTATAAATGGACAAAAGAGGTTAGAAAATGGCACACCGTTCTTTTATTTAGGCAAACACCTGACATCTTTTTACAGGCATACAATAATGTTATTTTCTCCTTTGTTTCATTCTGATAGGGCACGTTTAATTTTTTTGTTGAACACATAAAACGAAAATAATTCACCATAATATTATCTAGCGTTTTTAATCAGAAAAGAAAAATTGACTTGGTGATTTTGAGGAATATTGCAAAACATTTCAACACCACTGATTCAATGAGAACTCAATTGGATTGTTTGTCAAATCTTGCTGTTTTTACTTCTTCTGTTTATGAGAAGTTGCATAAATTTCTTTTGTTCTGTTTTTTTTTTGTGTGTGCACTATGCTACTTGTGAAGTGCATGGGTGTGTTTGGTTATGTGTTCCTTTAACATGCATGACTGTCCATCACAGCTGAGAACACACACACACACACACACACACACACACACACACACCCCCACACACACACACACACACACACACACACACACACACACACACACACACACACACACGCACCCCCACACACACACACACACACACACACGCACGCACGCACGCAGTGCATTTTTCTTGATGTCCTATCAGAAGACACAAGGGAGAGTGAGATGAAACCAAAATAAATCTTACCTCACCACAAAAAAAAAAAACCTCAGAGCACGAAGACAAGTGAAATATCAGCTACTAAAGGTGAAAAACAACCAAGCAACACTTAGTTTAAAAGTTGCCAGCTTGTTTTAAATTGTGCTTTAAATGTACCCACAAGTTAAATAAGAAACCTGCAAGTCCTTGCCATTATCAAACAGGGTTTCTTAAACTGTTTAAAGGCACAGTAATCTTAATCTTTTGCGTTTCGTTACAGTAAAAAATCCCAAAGAAGTCATAATTCTCACTGAGCAAATACAAGTTAGTTTGGTTATTTAATTTGGTCTTAAACTGGAAAAGTTTGTGTGACTTTATGTCTGATAGTAAGAATAAAAATTTTATATGTTACACAAAACATTTAGTTTTAACTATAAATGACATAGGGTGAAAACAGGGTCACCCCCTCCCAAACTAGCAAAAGTTTATAGATTTATATAGCAGAAAAGAAAACTACAGAAAACTGTATCTGTCTCCTTTAGGTGCCAAAAGCACACAGCGAAATGAGAGGTGGCTGATGTGTAGTTTGAACCTTCACAAAGGGCTTTTGATTAATGCAAACAGATGGCAAGCTTCATCTTGTGATTGCGAAATGTTTGCTAAATCTGTATTGTGGAGCTGATTGAGTGCTTGGATCCGAGCTGAACATTTGCCAACTGCATCAAAGAGTCGCAGGTTTGGCTACACAAAAGCCTGACTGTCTGTACGAACGCAGTGAAAATCTCTGCCCCCGAGGACCGGCTTTATGGCTATATAAACAATGTTTGTGATAACAGTGTGAACGGTAGTTCCTCTAGCTGCTACTTTTGTGGTGATTGCTGCTGAAACACAAAAATGCTTTTCAGACTTGACACTTGGATGGAGCCTGAAACGTCTAATTGAGGAGCTTTTATTGTATCAGATGTCTCAGTGTGCTGCAGGGTTATTATAGTTCATTATAATTCAGTTGTGACTTTTTTTTTACTAATGCAGTTGGTTTTATTTAGTTTTAGAGTTAGTTTGTTAGTTTTTATTGTTTAAATATTGTTAAGTTTCAGTTTAGTTTTTATTATAACTACAGGAGCAGGTTTAGTTTTTTCAGACTTTCAATTCTATAAAATTTTTTTAAATTATATGTTGTAACTCATATTAATTCAAAATTCTTCAGTTATTGAAGAATTTCAATAACTCGGTTAATACAGACCTGTAGCAGTCTGTATTACAGCAAATTTAAAAAGCCTCTGACTGAAGGCACTCTTTTACTTGTGCTTTAAGTTTTTTGGTGGGGAATTCAAAAAAGTCAACGTATTGTACTGTGATTATGACTACAAAGATCGGTTAATGAATACTCAACAGAAGATATCATTTTAAGAAATGGATTCAATTATTGTTGAAGAACCACTGACTGGCGTTTTATCCTGACTTTTGCTGTTGTCATTTATGGAGCAGCGTAAGTGCTGCCAGGAGCATGGAGTGCCGTAATTTGCCAGTAGCTGACGTTAAGTGCTTGTGACAGATCAGAAGGCTGATAAATACATGTTTCAGTATGTTTTAGTTTCATAAATGCATGATATAGTTCCAGTCATAGTTTTTCTCCATTAATTGCAATTTTTATTAATTTCAGTTAGAAATGTTTCCTCAATTTCAGTTTATTTTTAGGGGTGTTTCTGTCCGATACTGATATCGGAAATTGGTCCGATATCAGCCAAAAAATGAGTATCTGCTTATATCGGCTATTGTTGTTGTTGATTATTGTTCTCTATTAGCAGTGGTGGGAAGTAACGAAGTACAAGTACTTCGTTACTGTACTTAAGTAGAGTTTTCGTGTATCTGTACTTTACTTAAGTAGATTTAATAATGGGGACTTTCTACTTTTACTCCACTACATTTTACAGTAAGTATCTGTACTTTCTACTTCATTACATTTCTACAAAACTGTCGCGTTACTCGTTACATCCAAGTCGCATTGCGCTTTTTTTCCGTTAAAATGTGAAGTTCAGGGATTTAAGGTGGCGCCGTAAAATCCGAGCAATAAGGTGACTTAGTGTCTGTTGTCACCCATCGCCTCCACCTTTACTCGCACGCGGAGCTCCAGACATGTGCAGTGGTTTCCTCTGATCGGGAGAAGATGTTTGTCTATAATATAATAGCGCTGCATAAATTGATATGGCGACATGTAAAATCAGCAGCGCTTCGCTTTCACAGACGGTGGGGACTTCGTCCAACTTTTAGCGTCACTTGGAAGGAAAGCTTAAAGAAAGGTAAGATCTGTGCTAGCAAAGCTAGCTGTACTGAGACACATGTTGCATCTGATGAAAAAAAGTTGTCACTCATGCGCTGAATTATTGTGTGGAGGTGTTGACTGAGGTGTCGCATATATGGGACAACGCTGTGACCAAAGTCTGCAATATAGTGATATAACATTCAGGAACGATCCGATTCTTCTGGACGGATCTTTACTAAGTCCTAAGGACTGAAGCCTCACTGAGAGCCGTTCTTTGTTCTTGTGTACACTGCGGTAGCTATATATATATATATATATATATATATATATATATATATATATATATATAGACATTTATTTAATCGCTGAATAAGTAAAAGTTGAACGTATGAACACAGAGCATGCTCATTGCTCATTGATTGATTTGGTCTCCTGTCATGGTGGCAAACATCGCAGTGGGAGGGAGGGTGAGAACAGTCACGATGCTCATTCTGCTTAGTTACTTGTTGCACCGTTGGACAGTGTTCATAGTTGAACGTTATTTACCGTTAATTGCGATGTTTCAGTTGTGGTTTCTGACATGGGCAATATGGGCAACCGCCCAGGGCGTTATTTTTCTAGGGATGGCAGGAGACATCTGCGGATTATAGCACAGCGATGAAAGCAAAACAGAATGAAGTGAGTTTTAATTAATACTGGTTAAATTCATTTCAGCTCTTAAGTATTTAATATCTAGGTGTTTTTATGGGAATGTGGATCTTTCAGATCAATCTGAAAACCAATTTTGATAGGTAAACTTAATGTTATTGTGTCATTTAGCGCGGGGCGCTGGTCTTGGGTTCGGTGGTCTTGACTACAACTCTGCTACATGGCTCCTTGGTTGCATGTCCTCCACCCCGCCCCACCTTCTTTACATCCCCTTTCAGTTAGATTTCTTTCTAAATAAATGTGACTAATGAAGTTCATGCTATGTTAGGACAGGAGACAAAATGTTTCCATCCCTGAAATTATGATTCATAGAATCACATATCCAAGTCTAAACTGTTACAGAGAATAAACACAATACGAACATGTTTAATCTGTGGTAGTGTTAATTAAAATGGCACATTTCTGATGTATTAAAATTAAATACAATCGGCACTCTTAATGATATTAGCGATTAGGTAATGCATTCAGCGAGTACTTTTACTTTTAATACTTAAGTATTTTTAAAAGCCAGGACTTTTTTACTTTTACTTAAGTAAAATGTTAATGTGGTACTTTGACTTTTACTTGAGTACATTTTTGACTGTGTATTTGTACTTTTACTTAAGTACATTTTTTGAGTACTTTCTCCACCACTGTCTATTAGTGCAATATCACTTGGTAACGCCTTTTCTAGACAACAAAACTAGGAGATCTCCGTATCGTACTGTGAGGTGAAAAGGTCGTATTGCTACACCCCTACGCATTTCGTTCAGTTTGGTTAGGAATAATAACCTTGGTGCGGTGTCATACATGACTTGTACTTACCTGAACATATCATCGTCATTATTTTGAGCGGCTTTAAAGCTACTGTGAACAAACGCCTCACCTGAGGGTTGTTAGCCTCGGCTAGCTTGCACTGGCGCAGGAAGAGCTTGAGGTTGCCCCAGGCCATGAAGGGCAGCAGCACCATGGGCTTCTCTCCCTCCTCTGTACACACGTGACATATTGGGAGCAAGTTTCTAAAGAAAGGCAGAACAATGGAGACAGTGAATAACTCAGCAGATTTACTGCAAGTGTGGAGGAGCGGTAGATAAAAAAACAGCACTGCCAATTGAGGTCATCCAGACCATTGAATGGGGCGGACGTGTTGGGGAACTTATGAATGTGCTGACCACTAACGCAACAAAGAGGAAGCACAGAAGGAACATGAAAGCATCTTAGCGAGAAACACGTAACCTTGTAGAGGACTGACGCTGCTGTAAAGCGGAGTCAGTGAAGGAAATGAGAACATGACCAGCAGGAATAAAATGCACGTCCAACTCCTCATTTTATGGGTTTTGTGTTATGCTTTTCTTGCTGTTAGGTTTTTTTTATTTTTTATTATTTATTCTCAAATATTGAGGCAAAGTATGAGGAAAGGGTCAACACTCCGCGCCCTTCTGACACCATCAGAAGGGTGTGGAGTGTAAGAACAGTGGTGTTCCTCCACCAGCTATAAAACAAACAGATGACCATAGGAAGTGACCTGAAATCAAGTTGCTAGAAAATGTTTTACTGATAAGAATACACACGGTTTAATACTAGGCTTTTTGCAGGTTTCACCAAGTCAGATTTAAGACTTTTTAAAGACCTTAAGATTTCATTCACCATTGTGAATGAAATTTAAGACCTGTGAAGGGAATGTATAAGTCTCGTGGCTTCGATCTAACATGGTTGATGTCTGCAGAGCCAACGAAAGAGCTCTTGTTTTTTTTCTTCTTTTTTTTACCATTTCTAAAAACTTTGAAGTCATTATATGATCTTTAGGGGAGAATTTACTGGGATGTCAACTCACTAGAAGAATAGCAGCTGCCTTCAATGTTTTTTCCTTTTGAATAATCGTTCTACTTACTTTATTGTTATTGCACAAAGACACAGAGTATAAAGAAGAAAATACTGAGAACCTGTAAGTGTGACTATAACACATATAGATGTATAAACAATTTCTGGTGCAGGTAAGCAAAAATAAAATAAATAAGTAAATAAATAAATGCACATGCTCTAAAATGTCATGTGTCTTTTCCCCACACCTGTAAATGATGACAAAAATGAAAAGCAAAGTTTTTTTACAAGCACAAAGTGAAATAGGATTCACTTCATATTTTTGCACATATATGGTGACATTATGACTTTTACTTCACCAAAAACATTAAAGCTCCTCCTGGCTGCTCCTACTTACCTATGATGAAGCCCTCTAAGTTTACAACTTTCTGTGAGCATCATGGTCACCTGCACCTCTGAGGCATGATCTGAGAAAGAATCAAGACAAAAAAAATTGGAAACCTAAAGCCATGTGTAAAGAATATTACAGCAGTAAAAAAACCTTTATTTTAATAAATGTATCCTTTCTGTTGCACAGCTCCTCTCTTGTAGTGGGAAACTTCAGAGGGAAGCTGACCTGTGCCAGGTTTTAATCAGTGTCTGCAGCTTTGGCTTTGCCTGGTACTTATTGTTCTCTTCCCAAGGGGTACATGAGACGGAAGCAAGGATTTTTTAACAAAGCCATAACTGGTAGAGGGGATATTGTTCACAGAGTGGTATCCACCCCTCTCTGAGTAAACACCAGAGAACGGAGAGGTCAAGAGGAAGCTGGCAGAGAAAGCTGACACATGCGGCTGACAAAGAAGCTGGCCGGAGCACCAGCCCTCTCTCAGACATGCAAACCTGCAGCGTGGAAATGACTTCAGAGTCCTTTACTGTCCAGCCTGACCGTTCATTTATTGGACTGGATCCAGATCTGGTTTTCTGCCAAACCCGTTAGGTTAGCAGAGGCTAATTCTGTCCAAATTTTTAAGATTCACTAATGTTTTCTAATTCTGTGCAGCGGATCCCCAGGATTCGCTCATAAAGAAAACAAGACGTTAAACGCAGCATTTACTTGTCAAGATTATGGCTGTGATTCGATTACTGAAATAATTGTCAGCTGATTTGGTAACAGATTAATTGTTAACTGAAGTTAACTCGGAGCTATTTGCTTAAAGGACAAAATATTCAGAGCAGTAATTAAGCCAAAATTGTACAAAAATTTAAGATAAAACCCTTTGTTTCCCCCACAACTCCTCAAATAGCAGTTTTAGCTTTACCAGGTTAAAATTCTTTAAAAAAAAACCCTTCTTATTAATTATTAATTAAAAGCCTAAACAGACCAGCCCTACACTGTATCGATAAGTACAGTGTAAAAGCCAAATTTTTTACATGTTGATGTTTCATGTTTTTGAGCTGCAGATGCAACCTTTGCTACAATCAAACGTTCACTAGAGGAATGCTCTCATTGCATTTTAGGAAATAAAATGTTTATTTTCTTATTTTTTAAAAAAGAAACTGAATTATTTATGTGTGCTTTCTATTGTATTTCTAACGTTGTATAAAATAAGCTTCAGAGGCTAAATGAAAAATCTGCAAAATGTGAGATTTTTAATCGACCATTTAATCAAACGTAATCTGAGTTTTTCCCTTTTCTTTCACCCAAACAAACGCATTTAAGTAACAGTTTGTGTTTTGTGTTGGTTATACTGTGATTGCCAGGTTTACAACCAAGATGTAACTCCAGTGAAACCATCTTTACCCCTCATCATGATGCTACCACTACTATGCTTTAGAGTGAAGATGGTGTCTCTGGATGACGTGTGTATATTTAGAGATGTTCATACAGATGTTCTTGCTCCAAGTTTTCATGGCAGAAAATGTTTCTCCCAACAGCACGTGTTTGACTCATTTTTTGCCCACTCTGTTTGTAGAAAACGCCGTTGGTCAGCACATACCTTTCACCGTCTTCACAAAGACCTGCTTCTCCTTGGTGGGGTCCTTTTCATCCAGCAGCACTCCGTGGAAGATGCGGCCAAAAGTGCCTGACAGAGACAAACCACAGGGGTTTCAATGGGAGCGAGGAGGCCAGAGGCGTCACATTCATTGACTGAAAGGTCACCTCGCTAACCGGCTGATCTGTGGACGCGTCTCTGCCCAAGACGCTTTGTCTCTATGGAGGGATTAAGGGGCTTTGGCTCGAGTTTAGCTGAAAACTGAAAAACTGGATCTTTCATCGCTTAGGACGGTGCAGAAATGCGCACGCAGTGGTGAGAAGAAGCAGCGGTGGGAAGGCGGGGGTGTGTGTGAGGGTTAGCTTTCATTATCTTAATGTTACATCGCCACCCGGGGACATTTCGGAGGCCATTTTAGAGCATAAACCATCTACATAAACTTAGAAAACAAGTGGCAGCCTGGGGGCAAACTGAGTCTTAGTCTCAACAGGAAAACGAGACAGAGCTGGAGAAGAGGGTTAGAGTTTAAGTGTCTCCCTCCCCCCCGCAACGTCTTCATCAAGCCTGTCTGGACCTGCAGGCTCCTTCACCCTTCAGCCCTGCATGTCACGTATTTGGAGTCTCGTGTTTTGACGGTACATTGCTTAATTATTCAAGACTTCTCAAGTTTTTTTTTTTTTCTTCCTCATTTTATCACGTTGCAGCTCAAATTTTCATGAGTATTATGTGGATTTAGTAAGGGGTCTGTGGTTGTTATACTCCATAATGTAATAGGAAGTTGACAAAGCACCCAGATTACATGTATGTCAGAGCAAATTGATGAGAGGCTTTATTTACTTGTGGAAATCTGTGAAGCCATTGGCAAGAAACTGTTCTGGGATATTTAGCATGTTGCTACACAATGAGAAATCTGTATTTACAATGAAAAGCATCTTGATTGAAGTATATTTATGATGAAAAACAGTGAAAAGTTGTGTTAAACAATTATTTTTTCATGATAATGATGCTTCCCAGTATTGTAAAGTCTGTTTATTTGTAAAATGAAAGCAAAATGTAAAAAAAATAAATAATTCGTCATCTACAAAATGTTTGTTAAATGCAGAAGATAAAGAATCCAGAGGTTGAATACCACAGGTATTGCTAAGCATACCTGTGGTATGCTTAGCAATGTTTAGCAATGTCTCACAATGTAAACGTAACAAACACACAAAAAAATACTAGCTTTAGCTTTTTTGGTTGGTAGAGGGGATTTTTTTCTGGGTGTTTTCATGCAAAGAACCACAAAAAAACACAAGTAGTTTAATAAACTTAAGTTGTCCCTTTTTGTTCTTCAGTTGTAAATTGAGTGCTTTTTTTGACAAAAAATTGTTTAGCTGGATTGACGGCTAGGGTTCCAAAAGACCCCTGTGTTAGTGAATTAAAAACCTAAATTATTAACAAGTTTGGCTCAAAAAGTTTTAATGTGGCAAACCAAAGAGATATTGCAAAAACACAAAATCTTACCAAGTATTTTTGGTCTTGTTTCTAGTGCTAATATTTAAATAGTTGCACTAGAAACAAGTGCAAATATTTAAATATGCGCTGTCTTGCTGAAAACGTATAAGTAACTTTTCAGTAAGACATAGGACCTTGTATTTACTAATTACTTTCTTAATATTGATGAACAAGCACTAGTTCTATTGGAAAATTATTTAAGTTAAAACAAGAAATTTTTCCAGTCTTATAAGTGAAATAATCTGCTAATGGAACTAGTACTTGTTTGTCACTACTAAGGGAAAAGTTACTCAAATTTTCTTACTTCAAGGGTACCAAGTTATCTGCGCTAGAAACTTGACCAAAATTACTTGGTAAAATTTTGAGTTTTTGCAACATAGAAAGTCAATACTTCATCTAAAACAGTGGAAAAACACTTATTTTTTCTGAAATCCTGTTTCTGTTGTTCTGTGATAACCCATACATAAAATTCATTCATTTAATGCAAAATACTATTATTTAAAATCAATTTCAATGCATAGGAGTTATGCGTCAAGAAAAGGGAAAATCTAAAATCAATAAATAAAAGAACATTTTCTGCAAAATGTCACCCTTGTCTACATTCCAGACCATGTGTAAGTGTTCAAAATCAAAATGCCAAACTCAGATTTGAGACTCTGTCATTTCATTTTGTGAGCCTTTCAGCCTTGATTACGGGAATGTGCACACAGCTACGCATCACACACAGATGCACGAGATTACATAAAAAAATTGGGTGCCAATATTCTCTGTTTAGTGTCAATTTCAGAATTATAAAGCATGTAAAAGCTTTCTGGGGGAAACATCAGTATATTTCACAGTTAATTCAAAGTTGCCACATAATTTCGCTGGAAAGAAAAATGACTGGAAATGAATTTCATATTTAAAACTTTTTTTTGTTGCTGTTCATTTACAGGAAAGCCAAAGGCTGATCTGAACACTGAGTACTTCCCACATTACATTTAAAAACAGAAGTGATGAAAAAAAACACAACACCCACAGACTTGTAATGGATAGAGTTGTATACGTTCCTGGTGATTCATGCGTCGTAACTGCGGCCCAGTGTAGGGCTGATGTCCAGAAAGGGAAGTTCACCATAATAACCATCCCATGAACACGCTGTAAACAGAGTGGCTGCTGTATGTGGTGAAACTGAAGCCCAAAGCAGCTGTGATTGCATTTCTGTTGAGCTGAAGAAAGACGTTTGGAAGCTTGAACGTCAATGCCCCCACCACCCCCTCAATGTGTTACATACTGTTCCTGGCAAGTATTCATCAACACCGATCTGATGAGGCACGCTCATCCCCTGCAGAGAATGTCAACAACTTTCATATCAATTCTGGAAGGGGTTATTAAAAGGCTGCGTATGCCTGAGTGGGTTCTGTGATAATCCATACATAAAATGCATTCATTTAAACATTTTAACAGCTGAAAACGTGTTTGTAGAGCAGAGCTGTGTTGGTTTAGTTTGTGTTACAAAGTTAAAGTCTCCACCTCTTAAGAGTTTTGTTTTTGCGTTGTCTCACTTTTTGAAAAGAATCTACCCAAACCAATCCAGACCTGTGTGTGTAGAGGATGCTCTACCTTGTTATAAACCATTAGTTACATTTCACCATCTGATTTCTGCCTGTACTTTAACTTCTAAAGTTAAAGTACAGGCAGACTGATTCAAATGTTTAAAATTGAGTTCATTGCAGGGTCTGTAACTAATTAATCACAATCAATTACATTTTAATCTAACTATCGACAAAATAAGGAATATTTTCAGTTCAAAACCAACTTCTGCTGGTAATTATTGAATAAATAGACATATGAGCTCAACAACAGATAGATACTGTTTTCAATCTGTTTTTTAGGTTATTCAACCTTCAGATTGGTGCAGAGTGTTGTTGTACTCATTCAGCTTTCAGGGGTTTCAGAAATGTGAACTGACTGACATCACCATTGGGGACGTCTGTGCTGCAGCTACATGTTTAGCACTTTGAAGCTATTTAAGGTTTGAATAGCTTCACTGATAGACTAACTGCTTTTAGCACAACTGGAACACAACTATAGTGTTTTCCAGTCTTATCAATCAGATCATGTTTAGTGAGCCAAGAGAAGCCCACTAAACATCGGTGTTGTTTGTGGATGTGCGTCAGATTTACAGCTGTACCAGAGAAGGATTAAGAACCTTTGTATGATGGGGAACAAACATGGAATTAATTGCATCGAAATGTTTAAAGCGTCAAATAAATAAAATTAACGCACTAAACTCTCAGTCCTAACTTCTTGTGACTATGAGACGGATACCTTCCTGTAGGACGTCTCGCAGCGTGACTCTGTCCCTTGAGATGGCGATGTCCTTCACTTTGGCCTTGGCCTCCATTAACGTCACGCTCCTCAGGTCATTCTTCTCTATTCGGAGCGAAGGGTAACCTGTGAAAGGAAAGAGAAATAGTCTTATTGCGCAAACGTTACAGCTTTCTCTGAGCTTGGTGGACTTTTCTTCTTGGATCGCTGAAGCAGTTGCTATAATTCAAATAAATTCCAGCAATTACAAGAAACAGACTCAGGAAGACGTGCTGTACCTTACATGCATATTGCATATCAGCCACCTCATGCAAAGTATTACAGCACTGTTGTTGCATAATCTTCCCCAGTGTCTGCACTGCCATTAGCTGCAGGCCTACACAGTTCCCCACACCTTTTATACGTCAAGGAAAACGGCAAACGTTTCATCTTCAGGATGCCGATGATGAATGACGGCTTGTTTTCACGTCTTTGCATCTGCAGCCTGAAACGATTAAATCTGCGCCACCAGCCTGAACTGCAGAGATTTGAAAAACTAGACTTGAATTGTCTTGCTTTTCCAAGTGGTATCAAAACTGTGTTTTATTTGAAGGGGGTTGAAAACACACACATCATAATATTCAAATCTTATATTAAAAACCTTACATTACTTTGCATAAATCTATTACATTCCAAAAAAATACTTTAAACTGTATCATTGTTCAGAAAAAGTTGAAGGGATTCACAAAAGACTGTATTTTAGATGAACTCTTACAGAAAACTAACCAGAACAAAAGTGGACAAAAAAAAATCAACAACAATAGATGATTTATGTAGACATATCATCTGAAAGCTGATATAATGACAGCAAGACATTGAGAACAATATTTAAGAAAACTCACATTTATAAAAACAGGTTGATGCTGCCCCCTAGAGGTCACAACATCAACACTCATTTGAACCTTGTTGCATTGAGGAGTAAACAAATGTTGAGTCAAATCGAGGCACAAGACAGAAAACAAACAAACAAACAAACACTGGACAGGAGGGTTGGAGTTGAGGCAGCTGTGTAAACAATTGGAAGAGGACAATAAAGTACGGCAGAGACGGATTTCTGTTTGTGGCGTCAAAGCATATGCATTAGTCAAGAATGTCAGCTGCAACATGGTGCAACACTGCAGCAGGTAATAGGAAGGTTGAAAAAGGTGCAGCAAAGGTGACCCGTTTTCTCCTTCTGAGCTTTAAATCTCAGTTATGGAAAACGCAGGATTTAGAAATGGTGGAAATCTTAAGAGTGAAGATAAAGTCTACTTGGTCTATGGGGGGAAACGTCACTCAAACAGCACCTCTAAAATCATCTTGTCTTTGTTTAAAACTATTAGTAAACCCTGTCTTAGTTTAGACACACACAGTGTGGCATCTCCTTTGCTTTATACAACTGAGGACTGTTCAGTACTAAAGGCTTGTTATGTGGTCAGAACTACATGGTTGAACAAGCCAACAAGAGTGCAGCTATTTAAAAAAGAATATTAAATCACACACAGTGATATTTTTAAAGGATTTCATAAAATATAAAACATGAATGTGTTAGTGTGGAACATTTATTCCCGTTACAGGTCTTCCATCCAGGACGTTTTCATTGCGTTGGCATATTTTCAACAATGCAGCAGGAGAAAACCCTGTGACCTGGTTCAGCTTTTAAGAAAACTAACATTTTTGGCCTAAAAATCATTTGAATCTTGTTAATACTAAGCAGCAGCAGGTCAAAGCTTTATGAAATTCAGACATTGGTTTCAAAAGTCTGATTGGTGAATCCTTAAATTAAATGAACACATCTTTATTCTTTGATGTCCATTGGTGCCATCAGAATTTTTTCACGTTGTTAAAAACTAAAACACAAAAAAAGGTTAAGACGACTTAACCTTGGCTTTTTCATCTAAGCCAAGCTGAGTTCCTGAACCCCTGAGGGAGCATTTGTTGGAGCTGGTAAAGTGTGGCAATAGCGTAGCGTGTGCTGCGGCGTTGTGTTTTTGATTCCTCTTCCTAATGAACTTACTTTTGGTTTCATGAGGGGGGGCACCTGGGTTTTGGAAGGAGGAGGCAGCAAGCTGGAGAATGGGCGCAGAGCCAGGGTGATTGTCTAATGACGGGAGGGGAAGGCAGGGAGTGGAAGGAGGGAGAAAGAAAGGGACAAATAAGCAATTACAAGGATTGCTCACACAAATTACAATGGCACCTGAACAGATAAACGGACGTAAATACATCTGATTTTCAGTTTCCTTACACATCCGTTAAACTGGGCATGCTGGGGTGGATTTCACTATCAAGCTCCGGGTTAATGTATTGGTATAAAACAGAGAGAAAAAAAGGTGAAATGCAGATTTAATCCACAAGAGGGCGGTGATGGATCAATGATTGACATTTTATCACTGGTTCTCAAAGTGACAAAGTGTTCCAGTTAATCTAACAGGTGATTTACCTCTGCAGAGCTGAATCAGCACATGTGTAACAAACAAGAAGAGGATAAAAGAGTCACTTTTCATTTTATTTAAGATTCACTAATGTTCTCTAACAAACCAAGGCCTTTACTGAACAGTTGCATTTATAGAGAGAATAAATCCCAACTTGCAACTGAAAATTTCCCAACTAAAGCCACAATCATGCAGCAGGTTAATGTGACCCAAATCTGTTTTCTTCCACAGATGTGAATTTTTCCAGCAGTCTGAACGGCCCAATTCCCAACTTTACACGCCCCACACCCCTGAACAAATAAATCGGATCTGTGCCACTTCCACATGTGGCACTAATTCGAATACGTATCTGATTGTTTTCAAAGCATCTGCAGTCTGAATGGTCACGTCGAATTTTATCCAATTTTTACGTCATAATTCTGCACCAGAAGAAGCGAAACGCTGTAAATTAGGACATAAACAAAGGCTGAAAATTATGTTTACAAACTTATGGAAGACATCTGTGTCAATGAAGTTCATCACCTCACCACTCTTAGTTCTGACTACACATTGAAACTGATTTTTCTATAGAAGTTGCAGTCAATGCACCACAAAAAACCATATTATTGATATTGATTTTGTTTCCATTTCACTGGCTTCCTTCGATACCATTGGCTGCCACTGCTGCCAATGGCAGCCATATGTTTATGGATTGGATTAAAAACCAATCCATAAACATAATTTCTTCTGTAAACAATGCACTGTTGTGTGACGTCTACATTGCTTTTCTGTGCATGTGGGTCGCTTTGTTGTAGAAAACTGTAAAAACACAGAAGTCACGTTGCGGTCGGGTTTAATTATCAAAGACAACGCAAAACAAAATAAATCTAGGTCCTCAGTTGTGCTGGACTTTGTTACAGGGCATCAGAATAACTTCACAGTTATGCCTTACTAAATTCCAGCAAAATACGTTGAAAGGTATGGTTGCAAAATAAGAAAAAAAAGAAAAGAAGAAAAAACGTTCAAGGAGAGTGGAAACTTTGGCACTGCACAGTATTTGGTGTGACCCACAATGGAAAATCAAATAATTCTGACCTTCAGACCACTGAGGCACCTGCAGCAAATTACCAATCTGGAAAACATCCAAACCCAGAAAAAAAAAAAAAAAAAAACCGACGGTCATGCATCTAGCGGCTAAAAACGCTGACATGTTGTTTTTAGTGAATGCTAAATCTCCTTATTCTAATAGTTTTATTACTAGTGATGGTCAATAGATAAATTAATCAAGTCTAACCAAATCAGAGGAAATGTTAATGTGGCGAGGGTCAATTCCTAAATCGAGTCTAGAACTGTGTTTCTCATGAGTGGGGAAAGAAAACGCCTTGCAGATGAAAGAGACTAGAAGTTATGAAATGGAACAAAAAACACCCCACAAGAGTTCACCAGTGTCTGAACTTTGACCTCATTAAAACCCGCCTAATGAATTAAAGGTGTCAAGAGCTTTAGTTAATGGCATTCCCCCCCGACCCCTTTAATATGATGAACTTCACAGCGGTTTGTGTTAGCGGAGGAACTGAACAGATCCAGACATCCTCAGGCAGAACCAGCGAGAGCTCATCACTTCTGTGCTCAAACGGCCCAAATCCAACGCTTCAGAAAGGTTCAGGGTTGTTTTGTTTATATGTAGCATTTAAGTTTGTTAGCACAAGTCTACCTTTCCCAGCAGGTTCTGTAATCGCATCATGTAGGAGTTTGATCACTTCCTGCCAGGTCTGGCATGAAAAGGTGGCCTTTCCCCCCCTCTGTCAACCGCTGCCTGATGCGAAGCACATGGTGCTGATATTTACACACCGCGCAGAGCAGAGGAGGTCACAGGGCTGACAGCCACAAAAAGGAAGACAAACACCTTGGCAGCGGCGGCGTTCGTCATCATATGATACCGAGTGAGGCTAATTGTGTTATTCAGTCGACTATTAGATTGGGAAAAGCATCTGCCGTTTGCAGATGCCGGCAGGGCGACGGTATAAAAAGTTAAATAAATAGCACGCCGGACGCAGTTATGGATCTAATCTAATCTAATGTGGAGGATAGCGGTGTGAACGCTGAATGCATCTGGTCTCACACACCCGCGCGCGCACACGCACACGCACGCACGCACACACGCGCGCACACACACACACACACACACATACACACAGTGCAGATGGAGCAAGAACACCTTACTGGTGACGGAAGCGGCGTTGTTTGGCGTGTCGGCCCTCAGGTACTGAGTGGTCTGGGTGGACGGCTGAGAGAGACCCTGTGAGCTTCCGCTGTCGCTCACACTGACAGAGAAAAGAGAAAACATGATGCAGATGATCAAACAGCAGAGATAAAAATAAACACGGATTTGGTTTCTGTTATCTAGTTTCAATCCAATTCAGGTCATTCTATTCTATTCTAATCTATTCTATATTGCCAATTTATAGAAAATGTTGACTCAAGGCACTTTCCAAAACAAAAAAAACAGACCATTTCACAAAAAAAAAAAAAATTGAAACACATTATAAACATGTATGGTTGCATGCATTTGCATTAATAGTTGCGATCACGACATCGTAACTTCCTGGAGGGACTGGAATAGAAACAGCACAAGAAAGTAAAATCACAAATGTTTCTCAATTGAGAATCTATGTTCATTTTAAACCCTAACAACGTGCAGAGCCCTGCTAATGCATGTACAGCTCCTGAACCATTTCACTATTCAAACAACAAGCAGGGTAATTCTTTTATTGGGATTTTCAAACTGAATCATTCTGCATAACCGTAAAGTTATGCAAAGAGGAAACATATTTTACATATGAGCTCTTAGTTATTTTTTTTCTCTCAAATAAACGCACAAGTGTGGTACGAGTTGGTGCAATATTCTATGATCCGGCTCAATACAAATAAAAGGTAAAATGCAGCATCAGACATTTACTTGTCTGAAACAAAAGAATCATGTATCATTATTGTTCTACTTTTTCTAGCAAATAAAATCCCAATAAAATACCTTGAATCTTGTGGATGTTGTGGGAGGAAACAGAAAAAGTTTATGGTTCTTTCAGCAACAACAGATAGGATAGGTTATCGAGTCAACAATAGGTAGGCTACCTTCTTCTGTTAGTCTTGAAGAAGGCAGCAGAGGAATTACTAAACTATCAAGAACCTTCAATTGGGGGTCAAGAAGAAATTAAGGAAGAATAATTCAATAGAGAAATATTTATTCAACAATTTTAAATCAAATGAGACTTCCTGAGTTGTGAGCAGAGTTTAACTCCTGGCAAAACAGGTCAAGACCTTTTTTTTAAACAAAAAAATAAGTCATTTTTAGTTTGAAAAGTCAATAAAGGCTCAAATTAAACTGATTTTCTTCCTCCTTTGAACTCAGGTTGCTTCAAAGTGAAAAGTAATTTGCATCACAGTTTTAAATGAATAAACCCACCATGATTTAGGTAAATTTGAAAGTTTTAGCTTTTTATTTGGGACCAAACTTAATTGCATTTAGCATAAAATTCATTTCAGGTGAGTGCCTATCAGAGCTCTAACTGCTATAGATGAGACATTAATGAGCACAAGTGGATGAAAACTCCAACCTGTCCTCCATCTCCACCCTCTTGACACTGTGCAGGTGGAGGATGGCCAGGATGATGGCCACCAGAAATATAACGATGCAGCAGACGCTCACGCTGATGTAGAACACCTGGGTGGAGGTGGTGGGCGTGGCCACACCATCAACTGTTAAAAAATCCAAAAGGATAACAGTAAATAAAGAAAACCTGGGTGAGGATTAAACAGTGTTCAACAATGTTGAGCTATTGATAAAAAACAAACAAACAAACGATTAAGAAAGGAGAGCTATAACAGCCTCTAGGGCTTTGAGTCCAATGTCACTACTTTTAAAACGTGGGTTATCATGTATTCCTCCATCCTGACCCAGCAAAAGGAAGACAAACCTACTAACGGTGCTTTCTTACTCTCACAAAGAGTCTGTATGGATGCCCCAGGAGAAGAAAAGCCATTCAAAGAGTTCGCTCTGATAGTTTGGAGCAAATGGAGGTACGGTTACTTACAGCCCGCTGTGGTCGCGCTGTTATTGTTGACAGTAACGGGAATGTTCGAGTTGGAGTCCATTCCTGTTCAGAGAAGAAGAAAGATTAGGAAAGATGATTTGATTAAACCAGAGTAACACATGAATGTGGTCAATTAAATGGTAGTTAAGATGCAGAATGCTGACAAGAAATACAACGAATGCATTTCATGGAACCACATTATTAAAAAGTAAAGAAAAACTCAATTATCTGCTCCACCTACAATGCCATGCTAAAGTATTCACACCCCTTGAACATTTTCACTATGGATGCACTGATATGACAAGTTGGACACAAATCACATATAGCAACAAGGCAGAAAAAACATCGATTAACATCATCAACCCAATTTTACATGCTTTTTATTATTTTGTACGAATGAAAATATGAAATATATATTCCAACAACCTAAAACAAAATCCAGGCAACCTTCATAAACAACCTAATTGTTGACTGTATGTCATTATAGCTTTGGAAACAAAGAAAAACTGCAAGCAGATGGCTGTCATTCTGCTAATGTTTATCAGGGAAGAGGGAAGCATGGTGGAGGCAGGGTCATGCTCTGGGTATAAAATGCTGAGGCGTTGGAAACCTTGTATCCTTCATGTGCTATAAAATGCTGTATATATCAAATATGACTAAAAAGGAATTTGACTTCATAATTTAAGCCTTGGAATTGGGCCTGTTTCTTTAAAAAAAAACTCCTGCCGTTTCTGAAACTCCGCCTTCAGGAAGTCTTCACAACGTGGCTCCTCTATTAACCCTTTAACAACACTTTTACCAGTGTTTCACTGAGAAGTAGCTTTTGTAATCAGCTTAGCAGATATAAGTTCCATCAGGTGTTTGCTAATTGTTACTGGCTAGTCTGAAGGAGCGGAGTGTAGGAGTTGCAGGGAAGGGCTGCTCTGAAGCTGTAACTCCGAGGAGGAGCTTCGTCTTGAAGGCGGGGATAGCTCCAGCCACGCGTTTTGCACAGATTTAAGAATATTAAAGGATTTCTCAAGCATGCTCTAAATAATCAAAGCAACACTCCAGATGTGTTTTTGATGAGGGAATAACAAAGTAACATGATGAAAAACTCAAAACATTTTATTTTACGCAACATTGCTCCTTTAAGACCTTTGGTTTGACGTGTAAAACCAAAGGGAAATATCTCTAAACAATAAGCAGCTGTAATGGAAGTAAAAGGTGATTCCATTAGGTATTAATCCTTAACAAAACCACTTCAATAACCATATTTTAAAAACCAAGCATAGTGTTGGATCATGTAAAATCCACACATTAAAGTTTGTGTTTATTTTGTAAACAAATCATAAAGCGTTCAAGAGGTCTGAGTACATTTACAGGGTTAGGAATGGGAACATGATTCCTTGTTTGTTTGTTTGAAGTGGAAAAAGAAAGAAAGAAAAAAAAAACTCATCCAGACAACAGACTCGGCTCCACTGTCTCAGTTTTGTTGAAACTCTAACCAGAACCAGAATTCGTACTTTTGAAGCACATTTTCCTCCTCTTGAAGTTGAGCACTGTGAAGTTGGCGTGGCTGGTCAGGTTGAGCTGCATGGTGACAAACGCCTCTTCATCCACGTTCTCTGAACAGATGATGTCCACCCTGAAGACTGTAGAGGAAGCACAGACATGAGCCAAAGACATGCACAATGTCTGTGGGTAAGAGAAATTTATACATATAATGGAATACTAGACTCTACAAAACTTTTTTTTTTTTTAGTCAAAATTATTAGGAGCCATTATGGAAGAGTCTCTTGTGGTTCAGGAGCCTCAGGCTGCAGATCCCTGATCTAGAATTTTATTTTATTTTTTTGATTGGTTTGAGCTTTAAATCATTTGGAGAAAAACGGTTCACCAGACAAAAATCAACCTTGCTCCACTGCTGCCTCAGTCATGGAGCATTTCTACGCCGAACAACAGGAGGGACAAATCTTGAGTGACGCCATCAACCTTCTGTCTCCTGAAGCTGCTTGGAGTTGATTACGGTTTATTCACCGGCTTGTTGACAACTGATTACAGGGTTTCAGCAGAGCTTCATAACTCCAAGTCAAACATCTTAATGTTGTGATTCTGAACCAAATCCCGCTCTTTAGTCATGGCAGTGCTCTTGGGCAAACCTCTGAGGAAGCCAACTCCCTTACCCTACACATGGACTGCGTCAGGATGAAAGGCTGCTGGCACGGAGCTGGACTCACTGCAGCATTCAGCTTTTCTTCTCGCAACAAATTATTTCCCAGATGTCTCAAACAATGGCAAGGAATTTGTGCTTCATCTTTGTCCTTCCTGTAGCATTTCAGTCTGTCATTTCTGAGATGTGGTAACAAACTGATGACCTATTCGCAGAGAACCAGACGCCACCAAGCTCTGCACTGGTGACAACAAGAGTTTGGTGAGCTCCCCAGAAGAGGACATCATGAACACTTCGTCACTGGACCTTTCACATTGAAGTTCTTCCTCACCTGGTAATCTGCTCTTCCAGATTAAATATTCTTAGCAGCAGTTTCCTTTTTCACAAGAAGTTTTCACCTGTGCTTTTGACCTAATCCGACTGAAATATTTCTCACTGACCAATAGAAAAATGTTAAAAGCTCAATATTTTTTCTACTAAACGTAATATTCATCAACCCCTCCAGTTTTTCACAATTGCAGAAATTTACCCAAAAATCAACAGATTCCCAATTTTTTTGTGCTAATGGTCAAAAGACATTGAGTTTAAGTAACTGCCAAGTCCAACCTGCAGGTGGCAGTATTAGTTACTTATGCTACACTCAGCCTTACATGATGTCAAGTTAAAGTGCACTGTGGTCAAACTATTCAAGTTCTTTAAAGAATAAAAATGTGCGTGGGTGCGTGTGGAACTTGTCGGCTTATTTTTGTCCCCTCGTTTTATTTCTTCAACATGTAGATTTTGAAAATATAGCAAAATTCCTTACAAGTACCTCTAAATTAACCCTAGAGTGAGTGATCAAAATTATTATTTTTATAAATTTCTATCAAATAAATCTGTATTCATATGATAAATCAGAGCAATTTTACAGAGTGCGAATTTTCATGGTAAAAACTGGAGCTGCAAAGGTTTCAAACCAACATGAAATTGGTAAACTAAGTGAACAATGAGCATCCTGGTCATGGTTTTAACTTACGCAATTTGAAAGTGTTTTAAATGTGACCAACGCGGTGAGCAATAAAACTAAACATGGGACATTTTATGGACCTGAGGGAACGCGGGGAACCTCCCCCTGACTGGAGATGTTGCTCCCTGGAGTCTTCAGGACAGCAGGGTTCTCCACGAAGAATCCAAGCTGGTAGTCGACCTTAAAATGACAAATTAAAATTAACAAGCATAATAATATTTAATGTGTGGAGAGGTAGTTAGGGAGATAAGGATCTGAATCCGTACCTTTGACCTGGAATACCATGTGAAGTAAAGGCTGTTAGTCTCAGTGGGCACAGGCATGTTGAAGGAGAGAGCGTAATGATTCACCATGTCGTCTCGGACGTAGTACAGCTCTGCATCCAGACCTGTGGAGCAAACAAGTTACAGATGATTAAATCAGAGTGGAAAATAATATAAAAGATCAAATTTCATTATTCTATGTCAGGAGAGAGCAAGGCCTCCAGCAAATAACAGGAAGGCTAAACAGATTACAGTTTCACCCTTTCGCGCTGTTATCCTTTTGATGCTGAACCTGGATATGGAAATGTTTGCATCCTTTTCAAAATCTGCCAAAATTATCTGTAAACTAATTTATTTGTTTTTGGTCAAATATTGTGCATTTATTATATCATTAAACAGAACTAAAAAATAAAGTAGTTTTCCCATTTTTTATGCACTAAAAGAATATTATGTCATTTTTGTGGCACACGGATACTTTGAACTTGACAGCTTCAACCCACTGCGACGAAAGGTTTGAACATGTCTGCTCTAGGGAATACACACCCACACACGCACGCACGCACACGCACAGTAAATTAGTATTTAAAAATGCTTTGTTTTAAAGCACTTTGAATTGCCTTGTTGCTGAAAATGTGCTATATAAATGAAATTACCTTACCTTACTTTACCTAAAGAAGGCTCTCCTCTTCATCTCTCCATTTGTCACAAAAAACTAAATGCCGAACATTTCTTATTTAGGATTTACGACTTCTATTTAAAAGTACAGTACAAAAAAAATTTTTACATGTGAGAGAAAAACCTGTTTCTTACTCATAAGAAGCAGGGCTAGTATGAAGCACAAGAGAGGAGACCATAGATTATGAAAGCAAACAAATCGGTATGATGCTTTGTAATCAACATGAAAAGAGCCTTAAAATGATCCATCTAAGGGTTTTTTTTTCTCTGCATCAAAGTCTAATGTGTAGTGATGAAATCCCCGATTCTGACCCGAGGCAGCAGCGGCAGCAGCAGCAGCCGCAGCAGCACTATGACTCTTTGATGGTGACTTTCAGAACATGGACTTTAAAGAGAAGAATCAAAAGCGGGCCCGGCCTCTCGCCGTCCCCTCCAGGCTTTCTCGGAGCTCCTGCTCCAAACCCGAGTCTTCTCCTGCTGCAGACAAAGACATTCCTACAAATTTATCAAACTAAAGAGGAGACACGTTACATTCACCAGCACCTGACAAGCCCACAGAGACACTTTGTTTCACTCAAATATTATTTTTTCCCCCCTGTTAACGTGTTTTTTTTTTTGTTTTGTTTTTTTTTACAAAAATAGAAAGCTTAAATTTAATATACAAGGACACACATGTTTTGTAGAATTATTATTTAACCAGCTTTAAAGGAATATTTTCCTCCATCATCATCATCATCACTAAATTAATATTAAAAAATAAATGTACTTAAGTTATATGGATTCAGGGGAGGAATAATTGCTGTGAAGGATTCAAACTGTTTTTTTCACTCTTTAAATGTAAAAAAAATAATTACAAATATTTGCTAAACAAATACCTTAAGGTTTGATTATATTTTCTTTTACAGATCTGTCCGAGCTGGAATTAGAGACATGTTTTAGAAAAATATTCAGGAAAGATTTTGCTTTTTTGATTTTGATGAGGCTGAATAAAAGAAAGCTTAAACTTTTTTGTGTTCTTGCCATTGACAGGAATTTAAATATTGTTTTGCTTTTTTTCATGTCATTTTCTTTTTCAGTATTGTGTTTTTTCTTCTTTTTTTTCTGATGAGTATGAAAAGGGGGCTGCACAGTGGTGCAGTTGGTAGAGCTGCTGCCTTGCAGCAAGAAGGTTCTGGGTTCGATTCCCGGCCCCGGTCTTTCTGCATGGAGTTTGCATGTTCTCCCTGTGCATGCGTGGGTTTTCTCCGGGTACTCCGGTTTCCTCCCACAGTCCAAAAACATGACTGTCAGGTTAATTGGTCTGTCTAAATTGCTCCTAGGTGTGAGTGTGAGTGTGTGTGTGTGTGTGTGTGTGTGCATGGTTGTGTGTCCTGTGTGTCTCTGTGTTGCCCTGCAACAGACTGGCGACTTGTCCAGGGTGAACCCCGCCTCTCGCCTGAAACGTTAGCTGGAGATGGGCACCAGCAACCCTCCCGAAGGTGTCAAGAAAATGGATGGATGGATGGAATATGAAAAGGTTAAAATCAATCAAAATAAGTACATTGATAATATTTTAGGATGATGGGTCAAAGATTGACATGCTGGTTTCAACCCCCATGTCAGTGGGTTGAAGCTGTCAATCTTGCTCAAAAAGTTCTCAACCAGGAAGCTGGACGGCACAACTTCAAACAGAGGAGGATGTTTCCCCCCTACAGAAAGTACCGATCTACATCCAAGTTTATATCTGAGCAGTTTTGTCAATGAAGACAAGCTGACAAGAGTTTGAAAACAGGAATGAAAGGTGATGGCCACAGCAGCAGGTCAGTGTGTACACAGCCTGAGAGCTGGGAATAAGAGGTTCCTGAGCTAAAGGAAGTGTAACCACTGCAGTCTGATCCCTGACTCGCACGCACTGCTTTCTGCAATAATGAATGAATGCCTGAATAAATGAAATGTCCCTGTAAACAGAGCCGCTGTTCGATTACAAAGTTTGGTCAAAGCATCACAATATTTATAAGAGCATCTATGTTCCTGACCGGCTCCTAAAATGGCCCGTGGGAAATGAGGTTTTGGATTCCAGGACATGTCATGTTTTCAGTTCATTTCAAGCCGGACATTTCCATTTCTATCTGCAAGTGTGAAGTGATTTACAGCAGCAGCAAAGGAGGAGGCCAAAATAGAAGAAGTGATGGGAAACTCCCCTCCCGACACACCTGGGTACACGCAGGCTACCGAGGTGGAGGAATACAATCATTGTTTCAGCTCTGCGGTTCTTGAACCAACAAAAAACCCAGCTGAAATTAGCCAGTTCACAGCTAATTTAACATGTGAATCAAACACTGACCTGGTGACATACGGGTGAGAGAATTTCTCTCTGACATGATTTCTTTATCATTTTTAGAGCTAACTGAACCCACAGCAGCTTTTAAATTTACTCAAAGTCTAGAGAAACATGCAGTTACATTTATACAGCACAAAGACGTGCAAGCAAGCCGTCTGCTGTTTTATAGACACATTGAAACGTGACGTCATCCATGTGAGAGCCTGCGCCCCAACTCCCTGCTGTAGGGCAAAGAAACGGCTAGACAACGATAACTACCGTTGGTTTTAGTTGTCAAGTTTTCAACATAAACCTTAAATGTACTTATGATATATAAAAGAAAAATGGATGCATCCATTTGCTACTAATTGTCAACACTAAGACAAAGAGATAACAAGGTCCAATGGTATCTCACTTCACAGTTTAATACAAATATAAATAAAAAAAAATACAGAGGGAAGTAGGTCAGTCGTGCTAGCTTGACTTTGACAACCTTAACATGTAGCTGTGCTGTGGAATTCAGTGTTTTTGGTGAGATAAAAATAAACAAAAAAAAAAACAAAAGGCGACCCATCCACACACCAAGTGATAGATCATCAGTAGAGCAGGTGCTTAAATTAGCTAATCAACCACCGCTGTGTTCAGATGTTATTAATCACCTGACTACAGGCAATTAATAAGAGTCGAGAAACATCAAGCCTGAAAACCTAACGCTGTAACGGACTGACTGTTCTGTTCTTTGTGTGGGAAAAGTCTGCTTGTTTTTGGTGTTGAATCCTGACAGATTTGTAATCTTTGCTCTGCCAGCTATTGGACCTGTTGTCAACAGCATAGAGAAAGCCAAACGAAAATGAATAATAAAAAGTTTTGTTAATTTAATTATTATAAATACAGGAGCAGGCAGTTTTCCCTGTTCAGGAAGGAACGAAAGCAAGGTGCAGATGTTCACGAGATTGAAACAAGAGCAGTACACTGCATGTCCACCTGGCTCCACCCTTCTCTGCTCCCATCGATCACACAACCCAGACAATTTACACCTGCAGCTACAGCAAACACCAAAATGGAGCTAAAAGACGTTAAACCAAAGCTAAGAACGGGAGACGTCACACTGCGTACTCAAATTATGGCGGGTTTACTTCGAGTTTAGGCCTATAATTTATGTTAATTAGCCAGGTTGGGTGAGACTTGGTTGGATTTGTTAGCTCTCAGTATTAATGTGAGTAACAGAGATCTTATCACTCAGCACAGCGCGGACTTGTCATAGTCAGACTGGTCTACTTGTATCCTGATCAGCCTAAACATGCCATTAGATCTGAGTATAACTAGGTACTGGGTTTAACTTCAGACAATATATTTGAGAGCTGCCAAGTGTAATCAGTCTTCTGCCTTCAACCACTATCCAGCTTCACAGCAGTTTGCTAAAGGGCACATCAACTTCTCTTTCAAGTGTTGGCAGGGAGAAACGATGACTCATTTCTCTTTCAGGTTCAGAAATTAAAAGCTGAACTTGATACCCTGGTGGCGAACCTCGTCATGAGTAAAAAATGGAGTGAAGCAAACGTGGATGCCTTATAAAGACTGCTTTAGAACCCAACAACAGACCAATCAGTGCTAGGACCAGGAGCTTTCTGTGGCGTTCCGGTCTGCATGTTCAGCTCTCTGACAGGCTGTGGATGACGTTGAAAGGGGAGAACAAAAGACGGCAGTGGTCAGGTGGTCAGGTCCGGGACAGATACAACAAAGAGCTAGTTGTGCGCAGAGAACACACGCCACCTCTAAAAGCCTCCTTCAGCGAGTGTTTGGGAGGTTTCCATCAGGTCAACCTTTCTCTAGAAAGCCACAATAACTGGGGAGGCAGAAAACGATCCGCCTGAGGCTCAAACAAACCTATACCAGCAGGAGGCAGGAGGAAAGGAAGCCAAAGATACAAGTTTGAGAGATTGAAGAGAGTGAATGCATGAAAACTATCCTGATGTGACAATGGGACAAGACGGATGTCTTCACCGTTGCATTTCTCCCTTAACCCAATGAAGGTTTATATGAATACTAGATGGGATGCATTTGATGAAAAAGTGGTGATTTCATAAACTTTGACATGAACATCTCTGCGATTCAGTCAGCGTCACTAACGGTGCAACATCCGGCTGTAAATATCATGGACTACTTTGTTAGGTTCACTTTTTACAATCTAAAGAATCTGTTTTTTGTTGTTGTTGTTTTTAAACCATTCTAGTATTTTTTACGTTACAATGTTCACAGCAGGGTTTGACAACATGTCTGCAAAACTTACCACATTATAAGCATCTCATATCAGTCGATGGATAATTACTGATTAATTGCTGTTTTAAATATCTGAAATACTGCTACACTGATGGTGTGACCCTTCTTGTTTTATCCAGTTTTCACGTCACACTGTTGTTCATTTCTAAGCAGTTTTTTGAGGCACAAAGGTGAAACCTGAAACTGCTGATGTGCAAGTTACTCAACAAGATGTTGCTAGGTAACCAAGGAGTAAGTGAATTATAGTTGATATCACCAACCTCATCTTTCCTCAATTTACCTCTCAGCATGTCCTGAGAGTATAAAATGAGACGGAGAGTTCCTGTGGTCTTATTGTCATCTGCACAAATTCATTGTAATATTGATGGAACCACAAGGCCTTGTTTTACTGAATACATTGCATAGATTTTAATGAAGCATTTAACAAAAGAGACGTGAATATGACCAGTGATTGAGTCTTGCAAGGATTTTATGCAACCTCCTAAAATGCAATTAACTAGGTTTTCAAAATTAAATTTGAAGAATGCTTCAAATTTGGTTCCTGATGATGCAACAAAAAATGTGGGTGTCCTTTTTTAATAAAGGAAACATTTTTTGCTTTCATTTTGAGCAAGACCGCAAACATTCATTGGCTAAATTCAGTATTTCTGATGAAATAGTAATTGTATTCCTGAGAAGAAAGTAAAAATTTCTTGATCAGAGCAATCGTTTTTTTAATAAAACACTGTGTCGAGTTACAGATCAAGTCTCTCTTTAATTGAAATACTGCATATGAAGTAAAAATAATTTAAAAAATGTCGCATTTTAGCTAAAAATAATAATCCCACCCGTACTTTTAACTTGGCATCTCTTGCCTGCGTTGGAAAACGTCTGGACACCACCGCTTTGTGGCAAACCAGATGCAACTGTCTAAATCAACAAGCAGAACCGAGTCCAGTCCTTTCTGACCAAAGCCTAATGCTAAGTGTTTACAGAAACCCTGCAGCATCACCAGATGCTACAAAAAGGTCCCATTTAAAAGCATCTTACAGCCAGAGAAAACACACACATTCAGTCCCAATCTCTGCAGTTTCCTTTGAGTTGCTTCAAAGAGGCCGTGCATCAATTTTATTTTCTCCTCTTCTTCGTCACGCGCCTCAAGGGAATAAAACAAGCAAGCATGAGTGCCGCAGTTCACCGATGTCCCAGTTCATTCCCAGTTCTTCCCCAGTTCATTACATAAATATGAACTAGTTTCCTAAAAGAACTATATATATATATATATATATATATATATATATATATATATATATATATATATATATATATATATATATAAAAAAACTGTAGTTGCTCATTTGTGTCAACATGGATGGATGTATCTTTAGGCGACGCCTCAAACACACCAACCCTGCTCGGGTATTTTTGGAACAGCGTTCTCGTTTTGAAACGCTGGAGTGTTCGATGAAGAACTGTTTGGTTTTTTATAGTTTAAAAGGAGATACATTTCCTTATAAAATGTATCATCTATTAAATAAAAGCTACAAAAATATGTTTCATATATCTCGTCTAACTGTTTAGACAGTATTTCCACAGCCTAGACTTGAACAGGAGAAACATTTCAAGATCATTTGACATGAAAAATGGAGAAAGGACAATGTGACTGGGATCCAGAATGCCAACAATACAGACACACTCGCACTCGCACACACGCACACACGCACACACACACACACACACACACACACACGCACGCACACACACAAAGGTTTTCAGTTTTACAGAACCTCATGAGAGCAGGAGCAGCTCAGACAAAAGATGTGAAAGCAGGAGCTCCTCTGTTTAGCCAGAAGATTCCTGAAGAGTGGCATGAAGGAAATGAATGCTGCTGCCAATCATGCCTCTTTTCCAAAGCCTGGGCTTTGCCTTTCAGCCTCTGGAGGAGGAGAGAGAGAGAGAGAGGGAGAGAGAGAGAGGGAGAGAGAGACTACCCGACATGCCCTGAGCTGTTCAAAATGCACAGACAGTTTGAATCAGAGTATTTCTGAATCTGAGAACTAAACCAAAAGGCTCAAGCATGAAGTACATGGTGCAGCACATGATGGAGAGAAACAGGATTCCAGTGATTAAACAAATTGTTTTGTCACCATTAGAGGGGCGGTATTATGTAAAATCAATTTTTTTATTACATCATTTGTAATGTTATTCTCTCATCGAAAACATACATTGGGTGCTGCTTTGATTCTTTCATTCATGTTTGAGAAATCCTTTAATCTCCCAAGGCAACCATTCAGCTGTGCAAAACATCTGGTTGGACCTAGCGTCCCGTTCGAGGACAAAGCTTCCCCCACAGTTTCCAGGCTTCCGGCCTCACAGAGCAGCCCTCCCCTGCAACTCCACCACTCAGTTCCTTTAGACTAGCCAGTTGCAATTAGCAAACACCTGGTGGAGTTGCTGAGCTCATTACAGCAGCTACTTCTCAGTGCAATCCTGATTAAAAAACATTGTCAAAGCGTTAATAGAGGAGCCATGTTGTGATGACTTTGTCAAGGCTGAGTTTCAAAAAGAGCTTAATAAAGAGACAGAGGCTCAATTTCAAGGCATTAAACACAAAGTCATATAGATCAATGGATCATGATGTCTCTGCGGACAAAATTACCTTTAAAAAAAAAACCATATTAATCATCAGCATGAAAATGATCGAGCTTGTTTTATTTTATCATGTTTTTAGCTGACTCATCACTTATTGAGACAGGCTAAGCTTCAGGCTTAACTTCTAAGGAAGAGAGAAGTTAAACCAAACCTGGGAAAAAAAATCCCCAATCTTTGACTTCAAAAATAGATTTGTACAAAATCATGATAAACGATATCAGTGCAATCTCAGAAACCCCATTAAAATCCTAACAGCCTATGTGAGTGAAGAACTGATGTGGGAGATGAAAGAGTAGAAAAGAATGTGAATCCAACACGAGCTTCAGGTTCAATACCCGCTAGTCACATGGAAAAGCAATTAAGCGATGCCGCCGGCCCGTCAGCCCTGGACCAGAGCTCAGCTGAGGTAGGATGTTTTCCTTACCAAACCCTGGGGAGTCAGGCTGCTTGGAAAAGTTATCATCTGCTCCAAAAGCAGAAAATTTATGCAAAGCCTGCATCAACCAGAGATGCTTAGAGAAGTGCCTCAGTGTTTCGGTCTCTGCACAGAGAAAATATGAACGAGCGGGAAGGGAGTAAATGTAAAATTGTCTCAAAGTTTCACCAGCCAGTAAAACATAATAAAAAAAAATTGAAAAAACATCAATGTTCTACTGGACTGCAGCTTCAATGGAGAGGAGAGCTGAAACCTAATGTTAGACAGCAGTGAGATCCACCACCAATGATTCTGATTTAAGCAACAAAAAACTAATAAACTGTATATTGATCACCAAAATACATTATAGACCCGTTGTTGTTGTTGTGTCAACCCTCCAGACACAACAACAACAACAACCAGAAGACCTCTGAGGTCTGCTCTCCATCCCCAGAACCAGAACCAAACATGGAGAAGCAGCATTCAGTTTTTTATGCACCACAAAATCTGGAACAAACCTCCATAAAACTGCAAAATTGCTGAAACACTGAGTTCCTTTAAATCAAGGCTAAAAACCCGATAGGTTTAGAGCTGATACTGTAACACTGATCAATATATTTGATGTGTATTCACTTGATGATGGCTTTTGACAAAATGTAACTTTTATGGCTTGTTTGATAATTGGCTGTATGGTGTATGATGTTTTTACGGTGTAAAGCACTTTGAACTGCCTTGTTGCTGAAATGTGTGACAGACAACCAAGAAAACAGGTTTGAATTGGTGCTTTGATGGCCGTTATCAATGTACGGCCATCAAACGTTTTACTCAGTCTTTTCCTAGTTGGACTGTCAAACTTTGACGCAGCATTCACTTGAGTCACCAGATGTTTCTTTTATTACATTTTAATATGTTAAGCATAAATACTGGATGATGGCGCATTTCCCTTTCACAATGGCTGTTCAGTCTGGCGTTGAATGAGTTGAAGCATCAAAGCAAACTAAATATAATCACAAGCAAACCAGTCCTTCTGTTTGATGATTACCAGCTCTGAATAACTGCATTGTCACTGAATGACCGGGCTAACACAATAGTCTTGTGACACCATCTACTTCTACCTGCTGATAAATCCACTAAATAGAAAAAGATATCGCTGTTGATCCACGAACAAACGCTAACGCGATTATAGGTTGATGACCAACTCATTTTTGACGGAACTCCGGCAAAAGTCGAAAACCTTCTTCTGATTTCGCTGCTTCAGTTTCTGTGTTAATGTGGAAGGAGCCGCTCCCACACGGTCTAAACCCTAAAACAACAGCTAAGGAGCAATGCATACACTGACTTAGACTAGGCATCCAAGAAGAGAGTAACCTCATGCCATTACATGCAAAAAAGATAAATAAAATAAAAAAAATCAAACATCCAGAGTAATTCACAGCTTCATCACTTTTTGTCTTTTTGCCACCATATATGGCTGAAATGACTGATATGGCCAAAGATTATACACACTGCACCAAAGACATGAGCGTGTACAGCTGTGCTAAAACAGACGACCACGTCATAAACTACTTTGTTTCAGAGGCTTCAAAATGTAGGATTTGGAGGTTGCATGTTGTTTGTGTTGTGTATGTTTTTTCTCCTGTACTTTAACGCAAACATTAGAGAAGCCTCAAGGCCGTTTTGTTCCTCCTCTTGATTAAGTGGAAATTGAAAAACCTTTTTAATTAAGTGTGAATTACTCTGCTATATATAGTCGTCTGGTAATTGGGTTTAGTTTATAGCCAGCAAAAATATCTGAAGAGACGAGCAGGAACAAATTAAAAAAAAAAAACTTACACAAAGATGAGTTCATTTCAGATTAAAACACTGAACTGACTGAAGGCTGAAAATGACCCTCATCTCTTTGTATTTTTATGCATTTCTACTGTTGTGTAAAATAAGCTTAAGTGGTTAAATGAAATATTTGCGTTGATTTTTTTCTATCTGATTATCGATTACTAAAATAATCCTTAGTTGCAGACGTGGATTAGAATGATCTTTTCGGAAACCACAATCTGTAGAATGTGATAATTATTCAATTAGTCATCAGAATAATCTACAGAACAATCAATTACTGAAACAATCGTTCCTTTCAGGCCTATATTTAAGAAGCAAATCCTGATTTCTATGGGCAAAAGACTAAACCATAATTACATTACATTTCTTTCTAATGTTTATTATCAAGTATGACATCATAAGAAAATAGGATATTGTCATACAAGCACAAATTCAGCGCATTTTATTCTGATTATATGTCAAACACAAGATAGCGCAAAACTGAGAAAAAGGAAGGACAATTACACAGTTTTAACAAATAACCAGAGAAGTGTAGCTCTGTACTTTGCCTAGCTGAGCCAATATTTTGAATAAAATGATTACAGTCAAAAGTCTTGGGGGTTCTTTTTCCTGCCAGCTTATCAGGCAGAGTCTAACGCTCAAGCTCAGTCGGTCTGGATGAATGCTGGTCCAGGAGTCCCAACTGGATTTAGGTCAGGACTTTGAGAGGGTAATATCTAACACGTGATTATACTTTGATCTAAAGAAAATTTGGACTGTTGCTCCTGCTGTACATTTAGTGCTGGAAGGTTAACTTCTTCCTCTTTCTCAAGTTCTGTGTTTTACTCTGTATTTAGCTCTATTAAGTTTGACTCAGCTGAAGAACAACAACCCCACAGCATGACACAGCTGTCACTATGCTTCACCGTGTGGATGGTATGTGTAGTGTTATTTGGGTAACTTGCTCGCAATGTATTTTATTCATTAGTACCAAAATAAAATTATTTTTCTCGTTTTCCTCTCACCTCAGTTACTTGCTGTTTTTGTTGTGTTATCTGATCACATCCCAATACCAGACGCTAACGTCTAAGTATGAATACCTTAAATAGAAACACAGGCAGACTGGGATACATTCACAGCTGACTTTATAACAAGGCCTACTTACCTAGAAACTTCTTCACCTCCTCCACGCTCATGTAAATGTTGACACGGGGGTTGTTGTTGTTATTGTTGTTGATGTGGACGCCTGAGGGAATGCTGTGGCTGGCGAGGCAGCCGGCGCCTTCCAGCAGCAGCAGGAAGAAGAAGCCCCCGAGCCTCCACAGCACCGAGTGAGGCCAGCCCCGGCTCTCAGACGGGCTGCCAGCGCTCACAGTCAACCCCAACATAGCAGTGGTCGGGTCGTCTGGCTCGCTGTTGTGTTCCCTCCTCAACAGTCGATAGTTTCTTTCTCATCCGTCCGTGAAGTTAATCCGTGGAGGAAACATTACGAGTTAAATTACGCCGCAGCGTCACTAATCACTGTAACTATGTTAGCCACAAATCTGTTTTTTTTAAAGTCTTTTCTTTCGTGCTGAAACAGGCTAAGTTAGCCAGAGGAGGCTAATTTGAGTTTAGTTGTGCTAACCCTCGGTGGTCAGACTGTCGTTCACCGTGCTCGCGCTCAGATTTACGACGTTTTCCAGCCGAATAAGGGACGTACTGGATATCGCCACATTGATGCACATTGATTTGTGCGGTTTAAAACGAAACAAGGGTGAAAAAAGTACCCAAAAGCAGTAGAGTCGCTAATACATGAAGCCTTCTCCCTCCTTGGTATGTCCTCCCGTTGCTTTTTCCTCACTATCTCAGTTTTCACTCGGAGCAGGGAGGAGGGGGGCCGCGGAGACGCTCGCTGCTCCCACCGCAGAGTTGAGTGCTGCCTTCAGGTGCTGTGGGAAATATTTCTTAAACACGTCCGATTCAGGCACGTTCGAGTTAAAACGAAGGTCCATAAATGCTCTGACTATACTGTAAATGTTGGAATATGCGTCCCAATGAGGCGCATTTGTCAGATTAAAAGTAGACAACTTTTAAGATTGTAGATCTTTTTAGTAAATCACATTGTTAGACATACTTATGGTATTTTACACTGAACAGTCGTATAACTATATGCATTAGCTGAATTATGAAGAGATTAGGCTTTAGAGTGCGAATGCAGGACCTCACCTTGACTTGTGCTCTCAGATTTTCTATCATAATGACGGAACGTCTGAAATTAGAGGTGGGCTGTGTAGGGTAATACATATAAATAGGGGGGGAAAAAATGCTAATTTTACATTTTATTCCAAAATGATAATAACAGTTCCATGTCTTGTTAATTGAGGGTATCGTAGAAAATGAAACGACTGCAGAGAGTGGTGCCCTTGAAAAACATTTCTGTCACGCCTTAAAAAAGTTTTTTTTATAACATCGTCTCACACAATGTTTTTATTTAAATAAATCTAACTTTTAATTTAAGAAATGAGCATTTATATACAGATTAAGACATATCCAATGGCACAATTACTGCTAACAATCTCTTTGAAATGAATCTAAAACTTTTTTTTACTGTTCTTGTTATATACTTTGCTATTATACATTGACAAAGGTTTCTGGAGGATTTCCAATAGTAACTCCTGAGTTTCTGTTGCCCTACAGTATAAATATAACATGACACAGACACTCAATTATTTTAGCCACTGGCCAAAGTCTGGATGAGGAGTAATATTTATACAGTCACCACTCATAGAAGGTTAATAAAAAATTAGATATATAAAAAATTCACTGTTAGAGGACTGCAGAAAAGAGTAGGATTCTTACTGGAGTCATCAGGTTTTCATAAAGGCCAGATGCTATCAATATGCTAACTAGACAATTCAGATAAAAACCTACTTGTCCCGCTAAAAAAACTGATAATGGGTCACAATTGCATTTTTGTTATTGGAATAATGAACTAAAGCATACTGCCAAACAAACAGTATGGTTTACCAGCCTTAAAATGAACCATCCTCAGTGGCTTGACTTAAAAATATAGAACTTTATTCCAATATAATGAAAGAAAGCCACTTATTTTCTAACATTCAGAAAGAATAAAGAAATCTCAAACCATTTTTATCATTTTTATTAATAAAATATCCACCTACAAAATGATCTATAAACACTATTTACAGAGTAGCAAGCAGTGATGCCCGCTAAGACAGAGTAAGATATTTTACATAGAAAACACTTGGCAGAGGAGATCAATTCATGGGCTGTGGTGAGAATGTATTGTACATTTTCTATTGTTTCATAAGGACACATGAGGAAAATGTAGGGACTCTGAGCATTCTGTGATTATTTCCCTGAGGGACAAACCTGCAGCTGGAGCACAAATAAAACCCTCTCCTTGTGTCTCTGCATGGAAATGAGGTATATAAGGTCTCTTATCCAAATTTGCTTAAAACGTGTGAAAATAGTACCTGCCAGCAAACGTCATAAATAACGTGGGGGTCAGTCGTCTGTCGATCCCTTCCTTTTCCTGCAAATGAAACTTCAGGGGTGGAAGTTCTGTATCCGGATGAGCAAACAGTTGTGAACTGGTTACAGTGGGTCTTGACAGGGGTTCTCAGCACAAAAAAAAAAGAATCACCATAATCAGATACTTCAAGTAGATTATATACACCAAAAATGTAGCTAGGAGGTTCTCCACATGACAGTGATGACTTTCATCAGCATCCAGCTTGCTCTAGTGGAAAGAATGACAGAAACTTCAGTTTGTTTTGTTGAAAATAATGTGCCGTTCTGCTGAGGCAGGCAGAAACGATGTTAAAACCTACTTTGATTTTCTTGTAAAAAACCAAAAAACACCATTACTGGTGTCTGCTTGCTCTTCTGGCTGTTAGGAAAGAAGATACAAGTGTTTCCATTTAGTTAGATGACTATAAAGTTACTTGTGAGCAGACAGCTTGTTATGCTTACTTTGACTTTTCACTGGCTCGCAAATCTCCCGATAGCACACGTCCTGCTGTACCTTATATGTCCTTTTGTACCTGCGAGGAAGAAAAGCTCAGATTCACTGGATCCGCTGGGAAATGAACCCCCCCCCCTCCCCACATTCCTCATAATCCGGAATCTGCATAAGTAGACAAAGTAGCAGGACTCACTGATAGTGGCACACTCCGCCCTCCCAGACAGGTATGCTTTTAGTCTCAGAGTAGAGCCGGGTGCATGGGTGGGGCACTCGCTGGCAAACTGAAACACAGCGGACACACAAATGCCTTAAGAGCTGCCAGGACGGGGAACAAGCCTGCTAGATGGCTTAGGGGTCTTGCGGGATGGAACCGGGCCCTTCTCGCTGGCTGACGGATGGGTTTTAGGACAGGAATGTTTAAACAACTCTGACACTGGATATTTGGGTGCAGAGCAAGATTTAAGGGGAGCAAGGGGTATGTCCAGTGTCTCCTTCATCAACGTGTTCTTAGAAGAAAAGTCAAACTTGTAAATCCTCCTCTGTTTTGGCAGAGCTGGGATTTTAGTACAGGGGTAAGAAAGTGTGTTCCCTCACTTGAGCGCTTTTTGGTCAGCAGCTGCTTTTTAACACTTTTCCGTACTTTTCGTTTGTGTCTTTTTGGCTCCAGGAAGTTGTAAAGAACGCATATGTTCTATGTTCTTATAACAACAAACAGTTGTAAAAGGAGATCAATAGATATCATTTTCACAAGAAAATGGAGATACAAGGCTTTTTACCCAACAGCGATGAAATCTTTTGTTCTAAGGTACGTTTTGGAACATTATTCTTCAGCGGGTTTAATAAATTGTCTCATTAATCGGAGGAAGCAGTTTATAATCTTTAGGAATTATTTTTATAGTAGGTAGCTGATATAAGAGGTCATTGCTGATTGTTGGGTGTCATACCGTTTAAAATTTTTTTCAATCTTTCATTGCCTCAACATTCTGAATGAAGCTTGAACACCAAGTGTACAGTATGCAAAAGTATTTGCACCCATTAAACGTTCACATTTTGTCACGTTGCAACCGCGCGCGAGAAATAATGAATTTTGTTGTGACGCTTTGTTATAGAGCAACAAAAAGAAGTGAAAAACTGTGGAGTGTGAGGAAAATGATGCTTGGTTTTGTGGCGTGTATTTACAGCTCATCATCACACTAGACCATCTACTTCCTTATTAAATTGGTTGAACTGGATTTGTCTCTGTGACTCTCTCCCTAAATCCCTGCTTCTCTGCATAAATAAAATTTGTGATTGGGACATGATAAAACGTGAAAAAGTTAAAGGGGTTTGAATTTTCTGACTACTGAAAATGTATCCAAATCGATAATCCTACTGGAAGTAAACATTTTAGTTCCTGTAATTCTTATACACAGAAAGGTAAAAAACAGTTAGAAATGAACCGTTGTTCATGGCTTTTGTAACATTCAAAAATCGGTTTATTATATAAAATGGAAAATTTCTGTTAAAACTGATGGGAAACTGGGACTCGTGGTCTAAAAATTACCCAATGAAAACAGACTACGTCTTTAGAATATAACGTTTCAGATGCTGAGCAATGGAAAGCATTAAATAAGAAATAAATTGTGTTTTATAGTTCGTATAAAAAAATGCTTAATTTTGAAGCATAATTATCTGTTAGATTGTGACAGCACAGTGTCGCTTAAAGCTATGCACACCACTGTTTACCAGCTCTATTAATAATCAGCTCTACTGAAAATATATATCTATAATTTAACAGTTTTCCTGCATTATTCAACATAAAAATGAACAAATCTGAGGGAAAAATACAACTGAAAGGTATAACAGCTTGGCTGCAAAAGTCAGATTCCGTCTGAGGCCTGTGTTGGCCGTTCCAAAACTTTAACTTTCCTCTCATTAAGTCATTCTTAAGTGGATTTGGACTCACTGTGATGCTGACTTTTAAAAATTTCTCTTTGACTTCAGAAGGTTTCGGGATGAAAACCGAAGTTCAAAAAATGTGATTTAATTACAAAAACCTCTAGTCCATCTGAAGAAAAGTTACCACACACCATGATGCTGCCACCACCACTGTTTTCAGAGCGTCACACATTCTCCCAAAATATTCTGGGAGATTTTAGCCTGACCTGTATTGTTTTCTTTCAGAGAAAATGTTTCTTTCTCAACCAGAAGGCCTGAAAATCCAACTAGAACAGATAAACTTTATTTCAGGTTCAGAAGACTCACTACGACTGATTGTAGGTGAGAACTTAAACCTGGAAATAAATCAGCAGATGCTTAAATTAAGGACTAGTTTCACAGTGTATATGACTAAAGACTGAGAATAAACACAAGACGTAAAAACCAGTGTCAACTGGGATCAGAGTCTGGATCATGTGGTTTGTATGTGGAGTACAAGAAGACAAACACATACTTACACAGTTCACACTGTCTGCCCTTGAAACCCGTCGCACAGCTGCACACGACGGAGCCCCTTTCGTTCACACACGTCCCTCCGTTCTGGCAGATCAGACTGTGGCAGTCCTGGGGCGACTCTAAAGACAGCAGCTGCCATTAAAACCCTCAGAGCAGAATGAGCTTCAGTCTCGTGTTTCAGGCCCACTAGTTCACATCATCCACAGCTGATACCGTCCGCTGACAGATTCCAGCTCTACTCCAGTCCACCAAACCAGGAATCTTGTGCTTTATTTTTTGCTAAAATATTTTAATTAAAAAGAGAGAAAGAGAGAGTAAAATGAAACACCTACCAGGCTGTGTTCTCAAAGCTTTTTCTTCAATCTCTAGTGCAAGGCTAATTTTGTTTGTTGTTTCTTCCATCTTTTCTAATCTGATAGGTGGAGGTCCTGCAAGGCAAAACGAAAAGAAAAAAAGAGAAACATTTCCTGTCATGTATCTTTGCGAAACGAGGAAATTAACGAATTACTCCATGATGAATCTGACTGAGTTTAGATGTGGCACTGGCAGGCACTGTATACATTCCTCGTCCTGAAACGATGTTTTGTCAAAGCGCCATTAAAGTTGGTGGAGAATCTTAAAGAGGAAATCTGTTCTCGAGAGCAAACGATAACATCTGGAAAAAGGTTTTACTGTTTAGCCTATATGCTGCAGGAAGTGAAAGAAACATCCGAAATCCTCAATAAAGAAAAAAGCTGCCATAAAAAGTGAGCATGGTCTTCAAACATTTTTACAGATAAAAACCTCAAATGTGTGGCATTCATTTGTCATCCCTCACACCTATTATCTGATACCCCTGAATACATTTATGTGCAACCAATTGTCTTCAAAAACATTAAAAACCCCACCGGTTTGTGGTTTTAACATTAAATTATACATTTTATTATGTTAAAATAATAACATTTCCAGTTGTTCTAGTTTAGAGTTCCTCTAAATGAAGGCTAAATCCCCACCTTGCTTGGAGCCTTGATTTATAACAGCTGGAACATTGATCAACATATTTGATTTATATTTGCTTGATGATTTTGATGATGGCATCTGACAAAATATAATGTTTATTGCTTGTTTCATAATTGGTTACCGAATTATGATTTTATGGTGTGAAGCACTTTGAACTGCCTTGTTGCTGAAATGCAAATAAAGTTGACCGACTAACATAATAAATTGCACAAAGCATACTGAGGAGACTGGAACTATTGTCTTAAAGTAAAACGCCTTCAATATCTTTTAAATATTCACACTATCGTTTGAACTTACTGGTACGATGTCGGATCACTTTCGGCGTTAAGTGGGAAAACCTAGCCGTTATCTTCCCCCTCCGGTCAACCAGCTCAGTGTATCTGCAGCACAGGAACAAACACTGCTTAGCTTTTACAGTGGACCTGCTGCTGATGCTCATGTTTTAGGGTAGAGTGGACTGTGATCAGACGCCTGCTAATACCTGAACAGCTCTTCTGTGCTGCCGCCCAGGTCTTGAGGGTGAGATGTGGGAAATACGCGCCCGGTCTGGATCCCAAGTCCCGTTACTGTGGGCCGCTCCCTCCTCCCAGGTCTGACCTGCGTTGGCACTAGGTTAGCGGAAGGAAACAACAGCAGAGTAATTCAAATGTAACTTATTAACATTTGTGGAGAGACAGAGCAGTAGGCACGGTAACTCACAGGTGGTAAAAGATAAGTGCTGCGGTATGCTGTGGATCTGTTCCTGTCCTGTGTTTTTGACAGACATGAGAGCAACGTAGTAGTGATGTCCTGGCGTCAGCTCACGGAGTGTGTACAACCCCAACTTCCCATTAGGCAGGAAGCGACTCCTGGTATTCAGACCACGAGTTACGTTGATCACAAAGCCATCTGGGACGTGTCGCGCATGGCGGCTCCAGGTGATCAGCGCTGAATTGGGGGTCAAATGCGACAGGGACAGATTCTGTGGGGGATAAGGCCCTGGGGGTAAAACATTTAAATGGTCAGATTATTAATTTTTTTTAACTTGTGTCATATAAATCTCTCATAACACAAGGGAAAGGTCCTCCACAGACGTTTTCACAAAAAAAGAACTAGGGATGTAAATCGACTTAAGATTAATTGTCGATTAATGGTTTATTCAATTAAATTAGTTCTAATCAATTAACTAGTAGTAACGTCCACTTGGACCTTCTTTTAGTGTTGTAGTTTGGCTGCTACCCAGCAGAGGGCGCCACTGGTCATCCCTAAACAGAGCCAGTTGACACAGAAACAAAGATGGTGGAAATATCACGAAATAGGAAAGAGAAACGGTCCAAACAGTCCAGTATGGGATTCAAATCGCATTTTACATTGTTTTGTTTTGAAGTATAAACACTCAACAAGCTGCTTAAAATTGAGGATGTGATGACAGAAAAGTGGAGGCATAATGCAGAAAAACTATTAACGTGATGGATGCCAATAAGTAATGCTGGTCTTTAGAGCTGTAATGACGTAATATGTTTCATGAAGCAAAGTAATAACTTTCCTTCAGTAGCATCATCTGTAAACATTTCTGTTCACGGGAAATCAAGTGTTTCATGTATTTTATTCTTTTCATCCCTTATTTTTTTACTTAGCAACCTGTGAGGTTCCTGTTTTGTTATATTTATAAATATGTCTAAGTTTATTAATATGAGAAAACTGCAATTTCCTATTTATTCAGTCAGTATTTAACATAGCGGATACTAAATTCAGCATATTCTGAAAAATGTAGACCATGTTATGAAAAGACGGCTGGCCCTCTTTATGCAAGAGAACACTCAGTCTTTGAGAAAATGGCTGCTTATAGTCGACTGATAAGATCAATCAACTCAACGGATAACCGGCATCCCCATTAAGAATACACATTTTTATCTCTGGTCAGATCCTGGGTAGCATGATGTTTAGGATAAGGATTTAAAGGGCTTACATAATTTGTTTTCTGTACAACAACTTTGAGTTGGTAATCTTTGTGAATGGAAAGATTGTTGAAACAATGTTGAAACCTAATAGTGTTTGAGAAACTGTCTACTTACTTGTCCAGAATTGCAGAGGTCCTGCTGAGTGACTGGTGGAAGGAAATTCATCCGGCCTGATCCCACTTTGAGTCAAAACATCCACTGTATACATGTGAGCAACCTGTAAAGAACTGTGAAACCCAAGGAGGGACAAACGTTGTGTTTACTCATCCTTAGTTTTGTCCAGAGCTGTTTGAAACTTTACATTTGTGGAAAAAGTACTGCCCTCTGCCTGCTAAAAAGGACTCTGTCTTGTACAATACATCAACACCTCCATCTAGTGGACAAGAGTGGAGCTGCGACGATGCCACTGGAATATTTAGTGCAAAGTCTTACCTGAAAGTGTGCTCGGTGACGCTCGAGTTGAGCGCAACAGTGAGAGGCTCGGTCCCATCTGAAGGCATCAAAGAGACATGCACCCTGCTGACGGCTGCATGATGAGCAGCCTGGACCAGCCAGCTCAGCCAGACCTGGGAGGACGACACATTGACCAGCTGCAGCTTTTCCACCCGCTGCGGTCCTGGCACAGAAAGTTTGATTGTTGAAACTCAAATTATTACATAAAAAAAAACAAAAACAAAAAAAAACATAAGGAGATGCTCACTTGTGCGAATTAGCGCAGTGGCAGGCTGGCTCGTGTCGTTGCCGTAGGCTTTGAGTTTGATGGAGACGGTGGAAATGTTGTACAGCATGCCGGGAACCAAGTCCCGCAGAACATGAGTGGAGCGCTGCTTGTCCAGGTAGTCCGTTTTGGGGGTGCTGTTGCCCAGGGGGGCATAGGTCACAGCGAACATGCTGAGCACTCGGTGGGAGTGGTCCGGCTGATCCCAGCGCAGTTCCACCTCATTCTCCTCCACGCGCAGTACATGGAGACCAGACGGTGGCAACAGGTCTGGGAACAGCAGCAACCTTAAATTTTTATTCTACACAATGCGGTGCTTTGAAAAAGTATGTCAAATTGAAAAATACACTACTTTATTGATCCTAAAGGAAAATTAAATGTAATTCATTAATTCCATATTCTTCAAAGAGTGAGCTTATTTAACTTATTAATTTACTGAATTTTGAATTTAATTTCTTTGTCTCTGAATTTATTTTCACATTTTGCGATATAAAACCCCAAAACTGTCAGTGTGTTTTATTGGGATTGAATGTAACAGACTCAATCGGCTACCTCTGAAGATAACTGGTTGCACTAGGAGTATTAGATTATGCAAGTCTAATAATTCAGATTTTCAGTCCTAAAATCCCTATTTCATATTGGTTCACCACACAACATCTAAATAAAATACATCAAAGTTTGTGGTTTTTAGGTGACAAAATGCGAAAAACTTCAAAGGGTTACAAATCCGTTACGATACTCTGTAACTACATTGTTGCCTTTATAAATTTGTGAGGGCAGTTTGATTGTTGACCTTACTGACCTTTCTCGCAGTCTTTGCCTGTGAGGCCCACTTTGCAGACACAGTTGTAGTTTCCTCTCCTGTCACTCCAGCAGCTGCCTCGAGTTCCACACGGTTTCAGCACACATGGGTCCTCCACTTGGTGTTGACAAAGACAAACAGTAGCAATAAGACGACAGTCTAAGAGACATAAAGGTTATGTTAATCCCATTTAATGCTGAACAGCAATGGAAATAGACGTGTGTTTTGTGTATAACCACAAAAATGATGAGGAATGTATGGAAATGCGAAAAACCAAAAAGGTTAGGTTTTTGTCTGTTTTGTTTTTACAATTAATTGACTTCATGGAATTAAAGACAGCGTGAACTTAAAATATTCCGTTTTGCTTCGTCACGATTACTCCATTTGCTCCTACGCATCCAAAATCTTTTTTGCATTTTCACACCTGACAGTCCGGTAGACTCTGTTTGATTGTGACCAAAATTGCAACATTTGTTACATTTTCAGCTAGTGGCGTTTGCTTTCACGCTGCACCGTGTCAAACGATTTAAACCAATTGAAAAACTGCTGTTCACACCCTCGCCTGTGGTGGCGCTGCACCAAGAACCACTGAAGGAAGGCACAGTGGTTATACACTGTCAGTTCGGTCTTTGGAGAAGACACGAGTGGTTATGCACTCGTGTCTTCTCCGAAGAAAACACGAGTGCAAATTCCTTCTTCACAAAATGTAAACAAAAATGGAGTAGCTTCAAACTGGAGCAGTTGTAGGATTTGTTTTTGTCTTTGGTAAAATACTACGAGCCTTTTCTCTAACATTAGACTCTTGCGTTTGTGTTGGTTGTATTTACCCAGACTGCGATGCGCTATAGTCCTCTTCCTGTTTTTGGAGCAGAGACAGCATATGCATTGGAAGCGCGCCAGAGTTCACTTCAGCTGAACTGAAACGTAGGCTTTTAGGCGGACTGGATTTCGCATTTTTAGTCTCTCTCAGAGTTTGATTACGCATTCTCTCCTCCCCAAACGAACTAAACTTTCTAGGCAAACAGATTAGAGTTCAATTAAAGCGGACTAAAAGGGTACATGAAGAGTGTGAATACACTCTTCATGTACCTCACTTACTTGTAAAGATACTATCACTATATCCAACTCTAACAGTTAAGAAGAAATGCTGGCGAGCACAACAGTTCAAGTTTTTTTCTCTGTCCTCCATAGACACTTTTGGATTTTCAGTGTGAAATTTATTTTCGTATTGCATTTAAAAACAACTGTGAGCTTGGTGGGTGTTCTGTCCATCATCATCTTGATTGTCTTGATGACAGTAGGATTTGGTTGGCACTGAAATTTTTAAATTCTAATGAGAAAAACTCTGAAGTCATGTTGTCCCGACCTAACAGGAGTCCTTGGACTGAGCTGTCTTACTTGGCGTCCAATTAGAAATGCCTCATAATAAATACAGGGATAAAAATGGATCCTACATTAAAACTTGACTGTCAAGTCAATTTTGTAAAATAATCCCTTTTCCAGTTAAGGCATCTGACAAGAGTTAAGCCTAATACTGCCTCCAACAGCAATACAAAGACAGTCAGACGCTTTTATTACCCATCGCCTTGATTATTGCAGTGCTCACTTTTTGCCATCAGCTAGGCTTAAATTACTCGCCCGCAACTCAAAATGTGACCACTTGATTTGTAACTCGGACTTACAAACATGGCTAGATTCCACAAACTTTAGCCTGAGCGGTGTGGATACATAGAGGTAAGCTATTCCACAATTTCAAAGCAGCTGCAGCAAAAGCTTGGTCTACTCTGCACTTCAGTTGGGGTTGTGAAACACCCAGGAGAAACTTTGACCAGGATGCTCCCTAAGACGTGTGGATGGTTGAGGAGAGGATGTTAAATACAACCCGAATGCCAGAAAGGTTCTTTACATTTGAACACAATAAAAACTCAAAGACATTCAAATCACATGAGGCAACATGTTATTCACAACAGAACATAATGTAACAAACATTCAAAATGAGAAATTGTACGTCTTTATTCACTAAATGCTGCAGGCACCAAAAAAGTTGGGATAGCAACCATATTTACCACATTGTAGCAACTCTCTCTTTTTTTTTTTTAAACAGTTTGAAGATGTCTGGGGATCAATACTCTGATTGATAAATGGCAGTTCTTGATGCAGTGCAATCTGGACATTTTCTTTTATTGATTACAGACCCAAAATTACCCTTGGAATCTAGTTTTAAACGCAAGACCGAAATTTCAGAATTAGATATTGGACACAGGACTAAAAACAAAAGGGAAGAACTCATTTGCAACTTTAACACTGTTTCTGACGGAGTTAAGAGATAAATGTGAGAATCTCAAAGTAAATATCAGAAACTCTGCAAAGTTTACTTACACATCTGGCAGCGTTCCCCAAAGAAACCGTCTTTACACGTACACACGTAGTACTGTCTGTAACCCCGACACACGCCTCCGTTCAGACAAGGGCTGGACTCACAACCATCTTGCTCTGCACACAGACATTTGCACATTGGTAGAATTCGTCCTTTTATTTCTGCCGGTGGCTAAATGTGCAATATTTGTGGTTGAAAAGCCACTGCACCTATTTCACAGTTCTGTCCTTTGAAGCCTTGTGGACAGTGACACAAGTAGGAGCCAGACTGATCCTCACATGTCCCTTTGTTCATGCAGGGCTCAGACAGGCATTCATTTGCGTCTTAGAAGAAATGAAACATTCACATATAGGAGCTATATACGTGTGAATATTCTTTTGTGTTTCTGTGAATGTCGTGGATCTACGGAAAGCCTTACCAATCTGACAGCGTTTTCCACTAAAGCCGTTCTTGCAGACACACTTGTAGGACCCAATCTTGTTCTGACAAGAACCGCCGTTGAGACAAGGCTGTGATAAGCACTCGTTAATCTCTGTCAAAAAAAGAAACAATTGAGTTAAGGTACATGTAAAGTAAAGCATAACTCCGAACCACTGAAGGATGTTCAACTTCAATTAGGAACGTTTTCATTGATCATAAAATTGCACAAATTGGAGTTGTGCAAAATAAGTTTGTGTAATGGAAACAAGGCGATTTTGAAACTAAAATTTTTGCATAAAAAGTTTTCATGCCGGGATGAGGTGGTTTTTCAGCCATATCAAATTTTGTGAATTTCAAAAAAATGCAACGGAAGCACTTTTTTTTTCCACTTCAAGCCAGTTTGTATACAGCAGTGTGCACTTATTTGTAGACACTGAGCTTCTTTGATAATGCGCAGCTGGCTCCACCAGAGCTCTCGCAGGATCAATTTCGCTAAAACACGTAGCTGCTCCCCAGCATAAGTTTGTCTCTCCAACACCTGAACAGCGTCTCCTCTCCTGGCTGTTGATGAGCACTAGCATTGAAGCTGAAATATGAATACATCTCCTGTAACTGTTTACATCGATCGCCTCCATGACTTTTAAATGACTTATTGCATACACAGGCTTATTCACATGTGATTTTAAATCTGCTTTTTACTCAGTAAAATTTTACTCATCGCAATTTCTGTTCTTTGATATTAGCAGAATATCGAGAAAGTTTTGCACACATTTGGAAACGCAGCAACTGTAAGAACAAAACAATTTTTCACATGGGTTGGAGAGGGGTTGGAGAGGGTGCATGTGTTGTTGTGTTCTACAGACCCTTACAAACGGGCGGCTGGGTCCATTCTCCCTGAGTGCCGCAAATGCTCTGCGTGGCTCTGGGCACAGACGTGAACCCTGAATGGCAAACGTACGCAGCAACGGAGCCTGGTGTTGTCGAGGAGAACTGGACTTCGGCGTGTTTGACATGGGGGGGCGGCCCGCAGCCCAGCTCTAAAACGAACGCAAACACGCCGATAAATACGAGCATGGCTGCATAGTAACAAGACGCTCACAGTGGTCTCCCACCAAAGCACACCAAAGGTTATGGAGGTGCTTTCCATCGAGAACCGTCTGTATTTGTCCTGCTAAAATTACCTCCAGCTTGTTGTTAAGAGTGTGTAGACATGAATCACCATGTCTAATCACGTCTTACTTTATATAGCCTACACAGCCATCTATATTTGTAAATGTGGGGCCTCTAGTGCAGCAACACTGCTAAGATTATCTTTAGATGGAAAGCTAATATCTACGCACTTTAACAACTCAGGATATCCTCTGGCCTCGTCTAATCTGTCCAGGGCAACATCTTGCAAATGTCAACATCAGAGGGAGATTAAGACATTGTTGCCCGGTGACACAAAGTCTGCTTACCTGCAGAGGGATGTAGTGAGCTCCGGCTTATTTGACAGTCTTTTCCGCTGTACTCATCAGTGCATTCACATTTATACTTTCCTAGGTAGTGAAAACACGTTCCACCGTTTTGGCAGGGAGTAGAGGAACAGGGGTCTGGCTTTCCTGAAAACCAAAGAAAGGACTAGAATGAAATTCATTCTTTTAAGTACTGACGTAGTTTACTTTTCTGGCATACAGGACGAGGCTAGCTTACATTTGAATATCAAAGAAAAATTAGGAAATGTTCAAGAAAGGAACATGACAAGAATAATACATTCACCCTCCACTTTATTAGGAACGTCATTTTGCATACAAACTGCCTTAATTATTCATGGCAAAGGTACCATTAGCATTATCTAGATATTTTGGTCCATATGAACATGATCACTCAGTTTCTGCAGTTTTGGTGCTCTACAGATAGAGATCAGCTGACTGGTAAGGCCATTAGAGTACAGCATTGCCATCATGTTCTAGAAACCAGTTTGAGGTGGTGTATTATCTTACTAAAATCAACCACCACAAGTCAGAAATTAATGACAGAAATTCTGACCTTCCATCTGAATATTGCAGATGAAATTAAGATCCGCCCAGGCAACGTATTTCAGGTCTATTGTTGCACAAATTTACTGACTATGAGTAAATCATAGGTCTGGGTGATATGTCTTCAAGAAAAAATCTCTGGTAGTTTTCATACCAGATCTGATTTGAATTAAAAAACATTTTTCCCTCACTTTCTTTTTAAAAAAGAAATTAAAAAGAAATTACAAATTACATTTTTCAAAATAGTTGCAGTTGTTTGCACGGCCGTGTCAAAGTCCTGCTACAGATAATTATTTGATGCATATGTGTTAAAAGGCATTTATATTAAGTATTATCTGTAAAACTTGTAACAAAAAACTTAAAACAAGGAATGTTGAGCACTTTGTGATCTTATGCTTTGGTATTTTTGTGTTTAGTTCTCCTAAAATGGCTACTTTATTCTCCTAATATTACAAATATCTTATTGGAATATTATTAACATATATAAAAAAAAAAAAAAACAAGTCTTAGCTTGGCCCTAATATTTCCTTGTAGAATTGTCCTGAATTTAAAGTCCAAATGAATAGAAGCTGTAAAATACGCTTCTGCTGACATCACCCCCAAAATATGGAAACCCAAGGAGCGCAACAAAAAACACAAAATTCTAAATTTCCCCAAATTAACCCAAAAATTAAATTAAAGTGAATTTTGACATAAGCTTCCTTTTAACTGACAGGAGTGACATATCGTGTGGTCTGGTGCTGCTTCGGGGCTCAAAGGGTCGTGTGTTACAGATGGTATTCTGCATGTCGGCTGTAATGACAGGTTCTATGGGCTATTGTTAGCTTGCTGTCATCTTGAACCAAAATATCTTACAATTACGAGAAAACAATCTTTTTATTGAGAAGGAAAAAAAGAGAGGCTTCTTGTTGGAGCCGGCCTCTCTGGCACCAACAACCATACAACGTTCAAAATATTTCAAATCCCCTTGTTTTCGCATTCTTGGTTTGAACTTTAGCAAGTCATCTTCACCACGTCTGGAGGCCTGAATGCACTGAGTTGCTGCCCTGTAATTGGTTGGTTTACTGTTTGAGCAGACAGCAAAAAGAACAGTACATTATGAAGTGGACAGTGTTTGTTTATATAGCTGAAACCAGAAGTTTACGTACACCAAATAAAAACTTATGTTTTTTTTCTCAATGTCCGAAGTTACAACAGAACAAACTTCTTATATATAAAAATATAGGAAGTCTACATCATTCTGTATGTACGTGCCTGATTCTGACAATATTAAGACATAAATATCTTAACATATTATTTCTCTAAATATCATGGCATTCAGCAAATTGAAATTATTTTGGTGACTCTAAGTGACTTTCACACAAACCTGCAACCAAATATTAGTCATAATAATAGTAGAGTGGTACTCACCCACTTCGCAGTGTTTTCCAGTAAATCTGTAAGGACACACACATCTGTAGCTCCCTCCCTCTTCCTTACAGGAGCCTCCATTACGACAGGGGCTCGACGCACATGTATTAAGTCTAACTGGAAAGAGACAGTCAAAAAGAGGAATCATTGAAGAAGAGAGCACTCTAGCTTTAAATCACACAAAATACATCTCTTCCACTCCGTTGAGATTCGAGTCATAATTTGGGGAAATAGCCCATAACTCCGTCATACATACAAATTATCATAAGCCTTTCAGCATTGCAATTTTTCAAGGAGCATTACGAGTGATGGCATGTTTCCTAGGGCATGAAAAGCCACTGTTGGACTTGAGCCTGGGTAATAACGCACAACACATAGGGATGTTTTATGAATGCTGCTTAAAGCCGATTCATATGCAGGCACTGCTGAATGTTTTAATCAATTATTCTACCTTTTTCACAATGTTTGCCAGAGTATCCATATCTGCACTCGCAGGTGTAGCCTCCATCCCGTTCGTAGCAGTACCCGCCGTTTAGACAAGGCGAGGAGTCGCAGACCGACTGGGGCTGTACTGAAAAACACATAACAAGACTTGATTGTGTTCCACTGCAGTGGGGGACAGCAAAGCTCCAAAGTTTTGCTCAAGCACATGGAGATTTGGTTCAACTTCAAAAAAAAGAAATAACCAAAGTTTGTTTTTTATTCAGTTGATTACAGAACAATCAACAACATCAAAGATGTCAATTTTGCCCAGTATTCATGATTTGAACTGCGAATGTTAGAAGTTCACTTATGAAGCTCAAGTGTTTGTGACTACAGGAAACAAATATACATGCAGTAATAAATATAGTGTCGCCAGAAGTTTACACACACTGATTATGGGCACGATGGTCACATTAATTTGGGGTGTTTAAGGATTCTTCAAAGCTGTTATTTTTCCAAATGTGGTGATACAGACTGAAAAAATGCATATATTCAACTAAGTCTTTTAATTAGGAGCTCAGAAGTTTCAAGAAAACCTTTATCGTGCCCATCAGTGATTATGTTTGACTGCAGCAGGAAGTTTCTCTTTGCCAGCATAAACAAGGACTTGCACTCGTCAGACTGACCAATACTCAGAACAATGGAAATGTCCAAGGAACTCGGTCAAAATTTAATAGGAACTGTACAATTTACAACCTTAAAAAGAACCTTTAGCCACTTCTGAACAGCGGCAGATCCCAGCACAGCCAGTTCAAACAATTATATGCACATATAAGTTTGTTAGGATTTCAACATTTTGCAAAGGTCTGGAATAAGGTCCTAACTGTCACCCTTAGACTCAAGGAATGAACCAGAAGCTGCTACCGGAGACTCCAATCTGCCATAAACTGCTCACAGCGAAGCAAGTGTTACATCGCCATGGACATGGAAGGAGAACACCAAACAAGAAGCCTAAGCTCCAAAATTGACACCAATGAAATCTACTAAAAACTACCCACATGGATGGACCAATTGCGAAAGTTTGTTATGTTTATATAGCACAACTATTGAGATGTTAGGTGACACTGAATGGAGGAAAGGATGAGGGAATCAAGGTGAGGCTTTCAAATTTAATACCACTGTAACCGTCAAACCTGGTGGTGGTTGCACAATGCTAAGAGTCTGTTTACTGTTGGCTTAAAGGGTATAACAGCACAAACATCTAACATCTAACATCAACTTCACATAAAATCAACAGCTAAACCGATGCAATTTGAAGACGGCGGAGTGTTTCAACAAACCAAAGATACGCTGGTTTTAAATTATGCCAAAACAGGGAAAGCTTTCGGAATGGCTATGACCTGAAGCCCAGAGAAAAATTGTGGACTACAGCTAAGAAGCAAAGTCTGTGTCAGAAAGCCAACCTAGTAAAAGTTTGAACCAAATATTAGTAGGAGTAAATGTGCAATATTGACTTTTTGATGATTGGGAGAAAATCTACAATTCCACCGTACCCATGACAAGGGTATGAAAACTTCTGACTGAAACTGCAGCTGCCAAAGTGTTTGTTCACCATGCTGGTGCCTCAGGTTCTTACCAGGGTAAAAGTCCATATGATCAGGCTCTACTCCAGTGTGACACGTACAAAGATAAGCTCCTCCATACTCCAAACAGGGACTTCCATCAGGACATGTTCTGCTGTTACTGCACAGGGTCTGAGTTATTCCTGAGTTAGGGGAATTGAGAAAAGCAGGTACATAAATTTTAGCGGAAAATGTCTCAGTCACAGAGTGACCCATTCATCAAGGGATTATTCAGCTCATACCCACCCAGCTGACAGTAAGCTCCGGTGTAGCCTGGAGGGCATTCACAGGTTCCATTGATGCCCACGCAGACGCCCCCGTTCTGGCAAAGGCATTCTACTGCAGAAACACACACACACACCCCCGCACACGCACACACACACACACAGGCAGATGGAGATTGGCTGTGTGAAAGATCCAGTCCTAATAACCATCATCAATGCCACATGTTGAGTGTCTTTCATCTGATATATTGCAAACCCAAGGTTCTCAAACTAGCACCACTTGAGTTTCGAAAAGGGAAAACAAGCGAGAAATGATGATTCCTGTGCTGAGTGTCCATCTAATGAAAGTTAGCAATTTGAGCTAATGATGGTGTACTTCTTTACAGTTTGTGTATCCCAGCAAAATGGACAATGTTCAATACCAAAAATTGTACAGTACTTCCTTTGCTGGATATTTAGCAAGAAGTACTAAATAAATAAATAAATAAATAAATAAATAAATAAATAAATAAATAAATAAATAAATAAATAAAACATTACTTTATGGAAATGTTGACTCCTGAAATAAAATGGAAAGCAAAATTAAACCACATATTTTAACAAAACATGCATTGCCAATCCTAGAGAAACTCATATGTTTATCTTTGGTCGCATTGATTACTGCAACAGTGTCTTCACAGTTCTGCCTTAAAAATCAATGAGGCAACTGCAGCTGATCCAGAACGCTGCTGCTGTGTTCTGACTAAAACCAGGAAGACAGAACACATCACCCAGTTCTAAAGTCCTTACACTTTAGAACTGTAAGGACTAAAGTAGCTCAGAGAATAGACTTTAAAATACTATTGTTGGTTGATAAATCACTGAACGGCTTAGCACCAATATAGAAGATCTGGTGTTGTCATAACAACCTTTCAGACCTCTCTGGTCTTCTGGTTCTGGTTCTGCTCTACATCCCCAGAACCAGAACCAAATATGGAGACACAGCATTCAGCTTCTATGCACCACAAATTTGGAACAAACTTCCAGAAAACTGCAAAACTTTTGTTTTAGTTCCTTTAAATCAAGGCTATAAACCCACCTGTTTAGAGTTGCTGCTGAACCATAATAAATGGAACACTGACCAACATATTTGATGTGTATGATGATTTTAATGATGGCATTCGTCAAAATATAATGTTTGTTACTGGTTCCTCAATTGTTGACTCTATGGAGTTTTTATGATGCCTTGTTGCTGTAATGTGCTCCACAAAAAAACTTGACTGATTGATTGACTGAACATCTTTCTCCATTTTACTTGCCGTTGATTGTGGCAGTACTGGAAAATCATAGCCCTTACTGACGTGGTTATTTGTTATAAGAAAACCACTGCTGCAAACTATCAATTTGCTGCCATTTCTCTTTTCCGACTTCAGAGGATAAAAAAAATAATAATTACCCTTCTGCACAATGCACATCCGCTCCTCACGAACCGTACGAATGTTTTTGTTTTGCTCTCCCTGCTTAATTGCAGCAGTGGATCAAAGGACACGGCTGTGTCGTGGCTTAATGGCTCCACCTTTGAAGTAACCGGGAACTCTAGCGGAGGGCATTCATTTTCCGGTGATATGGAGCATATTTTGTGACCAAAAAATACAATGCCCCTGGGGCAATTAACGGACTGTTAATTCGAGAGAGCCACTTTGATTGGCCACCTGCGCCGCCCGGGCCCTTTGATCTGAGAGCCTGATTAGGCACGTCTGAGTCCGGCTACTTTCTCTTCCTTGGAGAATCCTGCTCTATTTTTCCCCTGCTGTGCCTTCCAAGTGAGCCAGGCAGGAAAGTATTTGGGAGATTTAAGAGAGACTATATAAGCACTGATAGTTATTTCAGCTCAGGGGTGAAAAGCAACATGCATTTGTAGGAGCTCAAACCTTATTAAAGGGCACTTTTAGCAGAGGGAACAAACACTTGCAGCAGCTGGTCTCAGTTGGTTAAGTGCAATCTCTTTTGAAAGATGAAAGTTAATCTCTGGAACAGGAATAGCATGACACAAACTCTACATGCTGTGTGACTGGGAATGAAATTTTTTAGTGTAAATGGCTAAAAACGATAAATCACGTGACGCTATGGCTCCGTTCCAAAGAGGAGCAGTTTTGAAAGCATGCATACTTCAGCAGCACGGGCTGAAGAAATGACTCGAATACCACCGTGCTGCCTCAACTCATAAACTGGCACTTTTTAGGTCTAGACGAAACGCTTCCTCTTGTTTGTAAACTAATAAAAAAGGCACTACAAAGCAATTATTCGCAGGATCAAGCAACCGGTTCCTGTAGTAAACTGGGCGAGGTCGTGTCACTTTTGATAATTACGATAATTCATCACTACAGCCGAGTCTTCCAGGGCAGACGTCCACATTCCTGTGGGATAGCACAGCTCTTCTTCAAAATACCTCAGTCTGCCTCTCTACCTGCCCAGCTGCCTGCACTTAGCAGCAGAGAACAAAACCTGCACACTTTGACAGCGTTTAGAGCAGAGCACAGGAACAGATCCAAAAGTCCAGCAGCAAAAGTATCTTCAACCCAGTGCATTCTTAATCTCCCCAAAAAGCAGATGTAAAACAGCAAAATGTGAACTATTTTTGGCAAAGCTTCTCGGTTACCTGTTTGGTTGTGTGGATCAGTGGAATTCATCAGCTCTGAGGAAAAAAGGCAACAATAGAGGGTTATTTTTATTTTATTAAAATAATACAATTTAGAAGATGAAACATCTTTTATATTGAAAAATATACTGGTTTCCAAAAGAATTATGGAAATAAAGAGTTTGAGAAATGAAGAATGAGAAGGAAAACATTTTTAGAGAAAAGTACATCTTATTCCATAAATAAATATGAAACAATCACCATAAACTGTGGTGTCCAATTTTCTTTCCCCACATGGGCCAAAATTGTCAGAGCACACAGAAGATTATTTTGTTTTTCAATAAAAAGCACACAAATGCTAATTATTTTTACGATGTAGACAGTACAATATTTTAAGAAAAAGAACAAAGTATTCTGACTGTAGTAGAAAAATAATAGTTTTACATCACAGAGATAACAAAAAAATAAAGCAGATAACTACAGTAAATCAGACAACATAAATCTAAGCTTATAATTCTGTATTTGCAGAAACCAGGTTAGAAAGTAAAGGAGAAAAAAAAATCTGAGACTTAACTATTTTGAACTACAAAGTATCTACAATATTAATTTTTTTTATTTTATTCTAATAAGATTTCACTCTCTTATTTTGGTCCTAAAATAACTTTCAAAAAGTTTGGATGTTGGCAGTTAGGTCTACAAATAATAAGAAGCATTAATGATGACTCTTGAATTTCATAGACAAAAGACTGAAAGAGCTCCAGCTTTTCAGGAAAAGGAGGAGGAAATAACTGAACTGTTTAAAAACAATGTGAACTCTGCAAATTAGAAGTCATTTTTGTATTTTTCCCTCCAAAGTGTCTGTCAATATTAAATTCATAAAAACTTTGGCTGGACTTATACTGAGGAATGGTTTTGAATATAAAGGTTAAAAAAGCTAATTTTAGCAAGTTGTCTCTGTATTTTTATTTAAAGTAAAATTCACTCTATTGTACCCTATTTCTTCAGTCATGTCTTTGTTTCATTCAATAAAATTTCATTTTCTCTTTGTAAGTAACTTTTTGTTTCTTAAAACCTAAACACAGAGGTAAAATCATTTTCCTCTTATCATAAAACAAGCAAATGTTAAAATGCAGGAAAAAAACTTGACAAGCTAAATTTAATCAAAGGACCAAGGATATTTTTGCAGCTCTGGACATTGTCAAGGTGTTGAATCCGTATTTACTGACCTACTCTGATCTACTGCTTTTTCTTTTTTATTTGATATTACAACACATTGAAAACATTTTATATTTTGTCACATTACGTCCACAGACTACAAAAGACTATGTTGCTTTCAATAAGTAAAAGTGTGCTGTGCATTTGTATTCTGCTCCACTGAGTCAAGATATCTGCTACAATCAGAGCTGAAAGTCTATTGTCACATTTCTCTACCAGCTTTAAACATAGAGACGAGACTTTTTCTTGTTCTTTTCTGCAAAATAACTTACACTCAGTCAGATAGGAAGGGGATAATCTGTAAACATCAGCCTTCAGTCCTTATGAAATGCTTAAGGATTTAAGTTTGGAGCTCTACTGAACCATCGTAACACAGGAATATTAATTTATTGGTATCAGAATAAACCCAGAATCCTTTTCTCAACCCTTCACAGCTTTGCACGGCTTCATGTCGATCCGTCAGATAAAATCCTGCAGAAATTCATTGAAGGCTTTTCTGCACACAGAGTTTCTGGCCACACAGCTGCAGAAATCCTCTCTGAATTCATAATTCTTTCCACTTTTCAAAGTTGATTATTTTAAAGGCACATTAATTTGGCTAAGAGCGTGCCAAAGTATGTTAAAAATGTTTTCAGTGGCAGTACATCCACAGATCCTTGCAACTGAACAGGATCGAGAAACAGAAAAACCCTCTTCCCACCAACAGGTCTGAGAAGCGAATGTTGCAATTAGTCAGATATTGTAAACTGTCTGTGGAGGGGCTTGTGTTACTCTGCAAAGGCAACCAGGATACAGTTGATGAAGGCAAAAAAAAAAAGTTTTCTATGAGTTTCTCTTGCTGAAACCCACCTGTTTCACAGAACGTCCCACTGAACGCAGCGGGACACACGCAGATGAAGCCGGTCACCCGATCCACACATTCTCCTCCATTCAGACATGGCTGGGATTCACATTCGTTGATGTCTGAAGAACACACCGATATCGAACAATCAAAGGTGAATCGAGAGGCGGATGTGTTCAACGGTAAACTGGATTAGCGGGATTGGCCTCGCCTAGTGCAGGCATAAAGTTTCATTGACCAGGTGTCTGGCATTAGGATTAATCTGGTTTCATGTAGAAGATTTGTGAACTCTGGAGGGCCTGATCATTTCATTTCCTCCTGGATTTAAGTTACAAAACTAAACATCTACATGGGACTTGGATGAGAAAATGACTTTTTGCATACTGACTTCACCGAAGGAAGCCATTTGAATGTTTTTAAAAGAAGCGGTGCTTTGAAATCACTTCGAGTAAGACCAGTTTGTCTACCAATACCAATTTGTCCAGATTGATAAAGTTTTTGACACAAACCGAGGATAATGTAGAAAGAAGTGAAAATGAGTCGACCGAGACAAACCCCACTCACCTGTCTCACAACGCACCCCGATGAAACCCGGCTCACACACACAGGTGAAATTGCCATCGCCTTGTACACACGATGCATTGTTAAGGCATGGTCTGTCTTCGCACTCGTCAATGTCTGCAACACACGCGCACACACACATACAGAAAGACACACTCAGGAAATATTTACTCAGCTGATTAATATATCCTCCACGCGACTCCCCTCATTCTGCAAATATGTGCTGCTGGCTGCGAAGGTATTAGAAGAGGCTTTGATACTTCTTTGCAGGCTGATCGACTTTGTGTTTGTGTTGTAAGGTGCTTAATGAGCGCTTAGGTTCCAGGTAGGAAGGAACTTTGTTCAGCATGGTAGGAAACTACATCTCCATTTTAAGTAAACATAGCTTTTTCTCATATCATATTGTCACCTTCCTGAAATATTGGCCTAAGTATTTTTTATTTTTTTTTGCCAAAAGTGACTTTTGTAAAAAAAAAAAAAAAAAAATTTGAAAAAAGAAAAAAAGACCACCTTTTTCATTTAAAATTATGTTTCAGGCATGAGACTACACCGCAACAAGAAAAGCGCATCTTAAGCTTTATAGATTTTTATTTTTTCCCCAAAAGATTCAGACATGTATTCTTTTGTTTCCACTTTACAATTATTTCTACGTTGTGTTGCTTGGTTACATGAAATCGGTTCAGATCTTGTCGACTTCCATTAGCAGGTTCTAGAAAATAACTTGAAGTCATTGGTTGTCAAAGACTAAAAAAATATAGAAATGATGGGCTAAGGTGCAAAATGACCGGTGCTTATGGTAACAAAACGTTTATCAGTTGCGTTTGTCAAAAAAATAGCCAGTCATGTGGCTCTCTTCCAAATTGAAGACTGTTTACAGATTGGTGATTGGCCAGAAAACTCCCATTCTCGCCTTCATGAAAATCGCACAAAAATTCATTAAAAGCAAATTCAAAATAAAAGGCTTATATAAAATATCACTCACTGCTTGAAGTTATTCTGTTTGTTCATTAACATCCTATTGCATCAGGATTGAAAAGGGAGACGCATGCAGATATCACACCCAATCCCAATAGAATGGAAACACAAACGCTGCATAAATGGAGGATTATAAATGGGAAGGCGACTTTGAGTCATGACAGCCTGAGGAAATAGATGGAATGTACCTATTTGGCAGTGAACCCCCATGTATCCGGGAGGACACTCGCAGATGAAACCATTAATCCGATCTTTACAACTCCCGCCATTCTGGCACGGATTGGAAGCACACTCGTTGACATCTGCAAAAACAGGAGGAAACACAAGGGAGGCACTATGATGTTTTTAATTAAAAGGAAACATCTGGTAAACGATTGAGACGACTTCCAAGGATAACACATCTGATTGGCGCAGAGCTGATACAGGTATTAAGGAAATACTCAGGTGTCCCTCTGGAAAGTCTGCTGAAATCTAGCTATTTTTTTTACAAGCCGACATTATTTTTCCTGGCCGTTCTCGAGTAGACAAGTAGTTGCTCGCAGCATGCACGTGTGTCAAGCTAAACACAGCAGGAAGCAGTGTCAACCATAACTCACTGATTTGGCACCGGCGGCCGGTGAAGCCAGCCAAGCAGGAGCAAGTGAAGGAGGGGTTGCCTGTAATACAGTCGTTGATGCACTGGCCTCCGTTCAGGCATGGACGCAGGTGCAGACACACCGAGGCTGGAAGATAACGGGAACGGGAAGCGGAGTGACGTCAAAACGTGAAAGGTGCGATTTTAAAAGAAATGTTCTTCTTTTAAGGAGTGCGGCTCTCACCAGAGTTGCAGCCTCCCACTTCCACGTTTGCGTCGTCTATCCTGAAGACCCATCTGCCCGGGTAGCCGACGTTGGTCGTTTCCTCTAAGCCGACCACATCAGTGGTGCGAGAGCCCGGGATGTTGAAGTAGCGCCTGCCGTCGCCAGCGTTAAAGCCTGCCTAGGAAGACGGTAATAAACGGGACGGATGTGTCAAAGGACTGATAATAGAGAGATTCTGAACCACTCCCGACAGATGGGCACTTTGTATCCACAAGCAAGATAAGAAAGGGATCTTACCTGTGCCGCAATGCCCCCCAACCCCACTAGGTTTCCTCCACTGCTGGCATGCCTCCCTGTTGTCCAGGTGATGTTATTGTACTGGAATATGGTAAAGGAAAGCTCTCCGTCTGTAATCAGCACCACCTGGAAAGTATTAACCTGCACAGAAGGAAAAAACAGCTTTGGGTAAAATAATGACTTCATTAGTTGTTGATGCAAGAAAAAACCTTGAATACCAAAGAAAAATCTCTACTTAGATAACAAAAGGGGAGTAAAATATCAAGAACTGTGCAAAGATAACAAATACAAAACCTTGAATATATTTGGCTAAAGGTTTACTTTCATTTTGCTTTCGAAAAACATTAATACCCATTAGAGAGACTGATTAGGAAGGTCAAGCCTGCAGGCAGGCCGGTAAAATATATTTGTAGTAATTTAATTGAGTTAAAGGGTTGTAAGCTATGTGGGATAATGACTTGCATTATAATATAGAGGTGACAGACCTCCAGGGGCAATACTTGGCAACGATGGGAGCACATATCTGTCTGAAAGGTCCCTAAACTGTGTGCATCTGCAAATAGGGTATCTTTACATATATACAACTCTTAACATGCATGAAAATGTGTGATTGTAACATGAGAAAACAGATTCAAGACGTATAAATACTTTCTCAAGGCGCTGTAAGTTGCATGGTTTTCGCGGTCATTATTTTCCACCAAGTTTCTGCTTCCTTAAAACTCACTCCAGTACGTAACTCTTATTTATTATTTTTAAATGTTTTTTGCATACTTGTTAAACATGTCACTATGTCCTGGTATCATGGAGACAGATAATATGTGGAAAAAATAACTTCTCTGCCTCCTTCCTGTGATCCTACTGCTATCTGCAGAAATTCTCAGCTCCCGGGTCAGAAACAACCAATAAGAGCCGGGAGGAGGGTCTTAGCACTGTTAATCAAGCTCATGTTTGCCCTGCTCCTACCCTGTCTTTTGCTCCATACTCCACTACAGCTAGTTCTGCAAAACCGAGCCTGCCTTGAATGCACAGGCTAGTTAACATGGCCACCAGAGACGACGGATAATCAGCTTTCCTGTAATGTTACGTATACGATTGTGACTGACAGCACTAACCCCCTCCAGGCTCTGATAGGTTGCTTCTACCCAGGACCAGAGTATTTCTATTGTATTGTATGATGAGATCAGATTTTGAAAACACCCAAAGTTACACTACTACTTAACTCGATGTTGACAGAACAGATTTGGGTAAATTTGTACCGGCGTTTGAGAGTTTCCTCCAAAGAAAGTGACTTGGTGCCAAGTAGAAATGAGCACCCATGTTGCGTTGAAGTCGGGGAACTCTGCGAAGTACGTCCTGACATCACCTGAAGCCCTCCTCAAGACGGAAGCATCCTGGCTCTGCCTGTAGAAGACGCTCCCTGCCAGACGGTTGTCCACATCGGCCCAGAACGGCGCCACCACCCTTCTGTCGCCAGCAATTGGAAAAGCCACCGGTGTAAACTGAGAGACCTCCCTCAGGAAAGACACCAGACCGTTGTTGTTAACCTGAGGAGAGGAACCAATAAAGCCACATGAATAAAACACCCCACATGTCAGCCTGAAGTTGCTCTGACTTGTTTATAGGATTAGGTGGAGTTAGGCGAAAAGTGCTGAATGGGGAAACATAAACTGCGTCACTGGGTAAACTCTGGAAATGAGCAGTGAAAGCTGCTTTCGTGGAAGTTGGCACTTCCTACTTAGCAAACAGACGCTTCCTTTAATTCAAACGATGACAGCAATAGAGAGAACCTGCTTTCTGTTGCTCTCACCTGCAAAGTCAGCACACCTGGAAGAGCATTTGTGGTCTTTAAATCTGCAGCAAAGTAAATCAGCAGCAAAGTAACCAAAAACCTTCAGACAAATGAAAGGCAATGCAGCAACAAAACTCCAGGAAAATGGTGTTTCCACATGAAGGTTTGCTGCTTGATTTGCTCATAACTGGTATGACTGGGAAGTTATTTAAAGATGTCAACCTGGACTTAAAAATAGCAGCTAAAACATCACACACACACACGCACACACACACACCCACACACACACACACACACACGCGCACACACACACACACACACACATATATATATATATATATATACACACACACACACCCACACCCCCCCACACACACACATGTGCGCGCATAATTGGTAGATTTCGATGTCAAATCATTGACTTTCAACATTTTTTTCTTTCTGATGATAAAGGAAAGAGGCATTTCTGAAAAGAGAATAAATCAACATAAAATGAGTATAAATAAGAGAAATATCTTTTTTTTTTATAAAAAATTACAAATGATTTATACTCATCTCAATAGTCAAAGGAAGAATCTTTATTGGCATTACAGCAGACCCTGAGCAGTATTCTGCATGGTTCAGTCTTAAATTTATCTTTAAGACTGACTGACCTCCTTTCCATCACCCTAATCCTTAGCTCCCTTCACTGATCCTCTGTCAGGTTCAGATCAGGAGTTTAGATTGGGTCACTCCAAAAACTTGTAAAAAAAGAAAAAAACATCCAGTGAGAAGAAACATGTTGGTAAAAACCCCCCAAAGATTACCTTAAGACTTAATCTAGCAGTGATGCGAATAATTTTGTGCTTATCTTTATTAGCACCTTAACTACTAATAAGCATTTAGCAGATTCTGCTTATGACTAAATGCTACCTTTTTAGCATTCAGTAATCCTACAGAAAGTAAAAGGTTCACATGACATTCATTTACTCACTTAATTCTCTTTATCTGGCTAAATTCCACAATACACATTTAGTCCCCACTGAGTCTCCAATAAAAGCAGACAAATCTGAGCATTTCTGACTCTTTGTGATTAATACTGTTTTAACATGCAATTAGGGAAAAATATCTAAAATTGCGCCGAGCATCATTAGGAGTTGCAAATGCAAGTTAAGGCGAAACAGAATCTGCAAAAGGAAGTCTGAGAAACACATAAGGAGTGAGTTGTTTACATAGCTCTGCAGAAGGCATGGGCCAGCTACCAGCTAGACCAGAGGTGGGTAGAGTACGCACAAATTGTACTCAAGCAAGAGTAGTACTACTTCAACAAATTTTCACACAAGTAGAAAGTAGTATTTTAAGAAATTTTTCAAGAGTGGAAAAAATACTTGGTGAAATGGTTCCTCTAGTGCAGTGTACCTGATCAAAACTTCTGAATATCTAAAAATGATGTCATCAGACAGACAAAACTATAGTTGTGCAAATTCTAGGATCTTAAAGACTAAAATAAAAAGACTTGTTTACAGAGCTTGTGTAGAAGCAAGAAGTGAAGTGATAGTAGTGATACTTCATAATAATATTACTCAAAAAAAGGTGCAGTGAAGTGAAATTTTTTCCAAAAAGTTATTCGAGTAAATGTAACTTGTTACAACCAACGGCTAGTTTCAAGGTATGCCAATACTTCAGAATGTTACGCTTTAAAACTGATTTAATTTTTTTGCATTCTTATCACAGCATGATAATCTAGTTTGCAGGTGCAAACGCCCAGTTAGGGAACTTCCCTGATGCAAAGTGATATAAGAAGTGATTTATGTTACAGCACATAAATGAACGTAGTGATTCCTCAATTTCAATGTGGTGACAGATTCTGAGTAATTGCTCTAATAAAGTTAGAACCAGATAGTTTGATAGGACAGACTAACTGTCCTATCAAACCACCAGTGTGGAAAGGTTCATCCTGCAGACAGAGAGGATGAATCCCAATGAAAGGCTTTCATTCATGCATTGTGCTGGAGTATTATTAGCATGGGAAGAGTCTGTCCGCCCCAGCTGGCACCTTTCCTTTCTGTCCTAAAACCCCGGTGTGAACTCTCTTCGCTTTCACGCTGAGTGGCATGTGACAGTGACAAAGCAACATCGGATGGCTGAACTCGGCTCCGCGGATGCATGAAAACCATAATTTGAAGAACTTTGCTGTAAAAACAGCGGAGGAAGTTTTGTTTGGCACAGCGCAGCAGTTCAGTTAATTGCCCAACCACAGTCTTCCCCTCTGAATCAGCGTGATGTGGTGAGAATGTGGCTGGTGCAGAGAGAGAAAAAGAGATACAAAGAGAAGGAGAGAGAGAGAGGGGACGGCCTGCTGAGGCAGAGTTCAGGGGTCAGCAGGGGTCAGCCGGAGCGCCATCTGATACCAGGAAAAATAATAATAATAATAATAATAATAATAATAATAATAATAATAATACAAGAGCGAGGGCATAGGGAAGGATCGGCAGAATTCCCACATCTGCATGCCCACTAATGAGAGACCTGTGATGACAGCAGCCTGAAAGTGACCCATCCTTAAACCAGAATTAGTGCAGGAAATCCCAAAAAAGAAATAACATTATATATATATATATATATATATATATATATATTTTTTTTTTTTTTTTTAACATCTAATGTAGTAGCATCTGGAACTGCTTAAACAAGTGCATTTCCACCTTGCAGAGAGTCTTTCCAGGTGGCTTTGACATGGAAATAACATTTGAGGAAAATACATATTTTTCTCTTATTCTGACTGATCTGTGACATTCAGGGAGGGAAGGTTCTGTACCAAACTGATGTGAGAAAGTAAAGGGGTTCAGAGCCTTGAGTTGTGCTGTAGCATGACTTAGGTTGGAAACACCGGTAGGTAAGAGGTGGAATGAGTAGGGGGTGGACCAAATGGACTTAAAGGGGCAGTATTATGTATTTTCTAGTCACATTGTGTCATGTATTAGCACTATCAAGTAACTAAGTTAACTTCAGTTGTTTTAAAAATTCTCTACATATTGAATATGACTTAAAAGAGCTTTGCCTTTGTAATTTAGTGGCTTAAAATTTGGCTTCTGTCTCTTTAAATAAACTCCTGCTCTTCGTAAAACTCTGGAAGTCATTACAACTTGATGATTCTTTGAATAATCTGAATTATTGAGTACAACAACATTTAATTTATCTTTGGGATCATTAAAGTATGATTGAATTGTAATTTGAACATTCCTCCTCTATTAGCCCTTTATTACTAGCATTGCACTGAGAAGTAGCTCCTATGATAAACTCAGCAGATGTGCAGTTCCACCAGGTGTTTGCTAATTGCTGCTGGCTAGTCTGAAGGAGCTGAGTGGGGGAGTAGTGGAAGAGAGCTGCTCTGTGAGGCTGGGAGCTCAGAGGAGGAGCTTTGTCCTCAAATGTGGAGCTAGGTCCACCCAGGGGTTTTGCACAGCTGAATGGTTGCCATGGAGATTAAAGGATTTCTCAAACATGCATGAAAGAACCATGGCAACACTCCAGGTATGTTTTTGATGAGGGAATAACGTTACAACAAGATTTTACATAACACTGCCCCTTTAAAGTTTTATCACGATACATTGTGGGACTACTGTAATAACGATAAATGTGACGATGAGAGCTATTCATTATTTCTATTTTATAGGACTATGTCTGACTGCATGACACAGCAGTCATAGCTCCACAAACACAAATGCTCCCTTGAAAAACCAAGCCATTTGTAATACGTTTTTTTAGGACAGCAGTCACATAAAGAAATGTGATTTGTGACACTGAGCTGCTCACATTTGAGTTGCATTTAAACATATTTTCAAATTTATTGGCGCTCTCATTGAACAAAGAGTGGAGAAAATAGTAAAAATAACAATCCCGACAATACGGACACCGTTATTTGGAATCTATCATGACAACAATAAATCAAAATTCACATCATGGCAAGAAATTTATCACGATAAACCATTGACGATACGATAAATGCCCATCCGTAGCAATGAGTCAGTCATAGAAGATGTATACCTCACTTTAAGTGGTACCACTTCATACTGCAACAAACTTTTTCTTTATATTTTTTGGGATTTCTTTGCCAGATATATTCAGGATTTTTTGCTTGGGTGGTTTTCTTTAGAGCCAAGTAGTTTTATAGGCTAAAATAAACTTTCTTCTAGTTTAAGCTTAGCCAAAGCAAAGCTCTAAATGAAAAAGAGGGCCATAGATCAGCTTGGGAAAACGTTAGTTTTTCTTGTCAAAAAGTGAGGTTTCACAGCTACAACCTTGTGCAGGTAGCCAACAGGACCAGAGAAGGCCAATGCACTTGTAACGTCTCGGCCCTGGCTCAGAAAGAGTTGTTGACTGACAACAGACAACACATTTCTTTAATATATATCCAGTATATAGGTAATATTTCAGTTAGATATGTTTAATTGAACTATGTTGTATTTTAAATTATGAAAACTGCTGGAGGCTCTTACATTTTCCTTCTGCCTTTGGGATTGGTCTGCTCTTATAAAATCCAGTTTTTCAAACATAAAAAGACAAGAACTGCAGTTTACAACGACTTGTGTGCCAAAGAATTTAGTTCTAATATATTCTAAAAAAGTACATATCTATATAACTTAATTCAATCATTTTAATACTTCCCAAAAATAGTCAATTTCAGCTTATTGTCAAAAAGTTTTCTGTCTACAGAAACTCTGAAACTTTTGTCGAATCACAGAGTTGCATCATTCACTCCACTTGGATGAGCATCGAGGGACAAGGAGCAGTTTCATTTTGTTATTTACTTTTCAGCAATCCCTCATTCCTCTGTTACACCTTTAATACACTTACCTAAAAAAAAAAACATATAGATGCAACTCATCTACAGGAAAACTACCAGAATCAGACAGATTTCTCTTAACTGGCTCTTTTTTCTGTCAAGTAATTGCATCAATACTAAAACATCCCACCATTTTCAATCCATAAACACATCATCAACCATGATGCATGCATGAATTTAGGAAATCTTGTTATTCCTGTATTTTGTGTTGGGTTTTACAACTTCTGCCTCAAAAAAAAAAAAAAAAAAAGCCGAATATTTTTGTGTTTTGGATCTAAATTTTAACTTCTAGACTCAGTTAAAAGATAAATTGGACATCAAACTAAACCAGAAGAGCCTGAGTTGTGCATCTTTATGAAAAAGTATCCCTGTTGATAAAGGATAAAGACTTGACACATGCAGAAGCAAATAAAACAGCAGAGCATCTTGTTGCTCTGCAGGTTCCTTATAGTCAGGCAGAAAGAGAAAACAATTGCAGCACTGCATGCTTTAACAGCCTTCACCTGCTGCTTTATATTATTTGGAACTTCTCATTTACATTCCCCACTGCTACAGCCTGTGTTTTCCATTTGGGATAAGCTTCTGAAAGTTATTTGACTGAGAGCTGCTGCTCAGCTGCCTGAAACATCATCCTTTGTTTTTCATTGCAGCTGTTGTCCATTAAGAGCACATTGCTCCTAATAGGCCACAATCATTAATTCTTACATTTGTAGTTGCGCAGCAGATCATAGGATAATTAACTTTTTTGGGGGTGGTTTTTTATTTGTTTTGGTCCCATTAAATAAGGAATAAAGACATTTTTTGCTGATCATGTGGGATGAAATTAGGTTTGAACACTCTGCCACTCCCACCTGTCTGCTATACTTCAAGGTTCCACTTCCTTTTGTAATTGTGGTTGAGTTATTCTATGTTAAAGTCTTTTTTTTTGGTTGGGTTTGAGAAGATCTGTGACAATTTCTGGAATTATTTGATAAAAAGAAATATATATATATCTTGCCTAAATTTCTATTGTATTTCATATAGCTTCATACTGTTCAATGTTTTTCTCAGCACAGTAATGTGCTTTGTGCTTCACAGGGTACAGTTATTGTGGTTGTGCAACATTCTTCTGTTTACATTAACTGTGATGGCTTAAGATGGGAGAAAAAGGCCCTAAACATTATACATTTAGGTTTGTATTAAAAAAATTACAGAAGCAAACGTCTTCTACAGTCAATCAAGTTAGCTTAGTGTAACAGTGAAACGTCAACAATACCTTCACTGATAAATCTGTTTCTGAGTAATGAAACAACAGACCCCTGCAGACACAATCAAACTATTATTGGAATCACAACTTAAGCCAAATATAAGTAAAAAATTTTAAAAAGCCCAAAATGATGAGATGTAATGATGCACTCCACAGATCAGCTCTCATTGAGGAAAATAAGTTTGATTTCAACTATGGCCATTTCATAGAGCCATCTGTTTAAAGAGGCAGTATTATGTATTTTACAGGCATATAATGTAATTTTATAGCATTATCAAGTAACCAAGTTACTTGCTACTTGAAGTTAACTTCAGTTGTTATAAAAATGCTGCCTATATCAAATATGATTTAGAAATAATCTACTTTACTTTAATTTCTACAGGGTAAATTAAAGTAAAAAAAAACATTCAGAATTGCACAGAAAGAAACTTTCTATTATATTCAACTTAGACTTACTTTATTGTCATTGTACAGAGACACTATGTGAGAATATATATACACATACATATACATACATACATACAAGTGTTACTGTTGCAGGAAAGAAAACAATATATGTAGGATAAATGTACAAATAATAATATAGTGCTAAAAACAACATTGAACTGTTAAGACATTCAGTAAAGATATTGCACTTAGTGTTTTCATTTACTTAGTGTGTGAATATTTATATGTATGCATATACGTATTATAAATTTAATGTCTAATAGAAGTCTGGTTCTAATGAGATTATATTTCTGCCATAGTTTTCAGTGTCTACTGGAGGATTCATGTGAAAACTGCAATTTTTAATGATGCTAGTAATGCTGCACACACTAATTTCTCCTATAAGATTCTGAAGAGTTCAATGTGTTAACTCTGTAATGATTTGCATTAAAATTTTATTAAAAACTTTGCTCTCCCAAACATGTGCCAACTCATTGCTTCTGCTCCAAAAATCAATAATTAATGAGCAGCTGAACGCCTGATGAAAACTGAGTTTGGAAATCAGCTGCAAAAGAAACTGAATAGGTTATGTATATTTATAGTTTCCAAACAAGAAGTGGATTTGATCAGACGGGGATATTCTCACATTTGATCATAAACCTGTGTCGTTTCTCTGATCCCGGATGTCCTCCTTCATGTTCCTTATGCTCAACTTCAATGGGAATGGTTAATCTGAGTGCGATAATCATTCAGAACCTCCTAACGGGGGTTACGCACACACATCTGTGCTCTGTTAAAGTGATCGGTTGTTTCTCAGATACAAGCAGCCGGACAGTTCCAGAGGGGGAAGACCCCTGCCATGTTATCTGAGGTGTGGGAGGAGAGGGAGGGGAGGATGTGGAGGAAGAGTAGAAGAAGAGATCCCAGCAACACGAGAAAACTCCCAGATACAAAACCATAACAGTGGGACAAGCCTGGTTACTATGTGGCAGAAATAGGAGTGGAAGTTGGGAAAGACCCTGGGTTCAATAAAATAAGTTTAAAGTGACATTTAGAGATCACGGTAACTAAAGGTTGAATTCCCTCTGTGTCTGGAAATAGCACATATTAGGGATTATATAGTTCTAAAAAGGATCTGCTGCGAAAGGCTTCAGGGGCTCAAAAGCTTCAGTAATGCTAATGAAGTAAGACAGCACCCACACAGCGTCTAAAATCGGTCTGCTTCCACGGCTTCTTTGTGGCAGCCGCCCAGAGGCTTGGAGCGAGCTCCTGGGAGAAATTTACAAATTTATCCCTGAGAGCTGAGTGAAATACTATCTGCCTCCCGACGGCAGATATCGCCCCGCGGCCTGCACGCCTTGCAGCAGATGTTTAATGGATTCAGGTGAGCCGCTGAAAAGGGCGAGCATCATTTTAGGATGATTCATTCATTTATGGCATTTTCAGACACTTCAGAATTACAAACGACTGAAAATGCTGAGCAATATAAACACAACAGGGCACGTTTTCCCTGGTTTTCACGTCTGCTGTGATGCTAATTTGATCTGAGATTAACAAATCAAGCAGCCTGCAGCTTGTCTTATCTTGTCTAATTTGACAGGTGGAGATTAGCGTTATTGCATAAGGCTGAGAGAGAAATGGTGTTTTGGAAGACGACCTTTTGACCTTGCTAATTGTCATCATGGTTCCTCAGTCTTTTTAATGCCAGAGATCCCAACGGGAGGGGCGCTAAGGGGGTGGGGGGGACAGGCACGGCTCCAGGCGAGGAGGGGCAGATTTGGAGAGAAAGTGTGGATGCATAACCACAACAGGTGGTGTTGATTTAAGAGAGTTCTGCCTTTTCCTTTTCCATTTGCTGGAGCCGAACCCAATATATGACAAAGGCAGATCAAAGGATGCTTCGCTTGCGCTGCGCGAAAATCCTTGTCAAACCTTTCAGCTTCCTCCCAAGAGCACTGTTTTTGCTCTTTCTGGCGTGTGCATTTCCTCCCCTTCTTCCCAGCTTCTTGTGTGGAAGAATTACTCACAGATGCTGAACACAAACTGTCATTTCCCTCAGAAGGCTCTTTCGCAGATTTACTTTTAACGGCGGGTTACCACTGTTCTGCTAATAGTTTGGTCTCCCACGTGTGCTCGGGAGCAAGCAGAGTGCAGGAACGGAGCAGATGTAAGTAGAAAGGGAGAGCCCGGCATTTTTCTTTCTTTTTTTTTTTAAACAAATGAGATTATTACACAGCGGACTAAGTGAAAACTCTGAACGAGCTTTGCAGTGTAGGATTTGGCTGTGTACCAGATCTCATCTACACCCACCCTGCACAAATCACATCTTGTCAGCTTCAACTGCTACCTGCCCTTTACCCACACACACACACACACACACACGCACACACACATGCACATACTTGTGATGACATACCAAAACACATCCAACTCAGACAGAAAACACACAGTTCTTTTCATCAACTCACGTAGAGTCCCGAATGTCTGTCACCAAAGAATGGGAAGGCGACAGAGATTTCCCGGAACCCGGAGCCTCCGTCGTCCTGGGCGGTGGTCTGGGCGTCCCCCTGGTCAGGACCAAAGGGGTAGAAGTCCTCCAGGGACACGGCGGGTTCCACCCCGGGCAGCAGGGTGCAGAAGCAGGGCAGGAGGGCTTGCAGCACCAACAGCAGCATGGCCTTGGCCGCCCAGGGATGGAGCTGACAGCAGGCACCGTGGAAGGGAGGGAGGAGCTCACGCACCTCAGGCAACAAGTGCAGAGTGGAGCAGAACAGGGCAAGACTGGACGCTTTTTCCTCCTCTGAGCCGCAGCGAAGCCGGAGTCCTCCCCGACTGCTGCCCCCTCCTCGGATCTGCCTCTGCCTCCCCTCTCACTCGTCCTTTCAGCAGAAAGCTGGGCTTCTTGTGCGAGATGGGCGAATACAGCAGATTCCTTGCATTCTGTTTGCTGCCGGCCGCTCCGTGAGCTTACAGTCCCGTCTCACTGAAATGAAACAGGGTAAGAAATGAAAGAAGAGGGGTGTGGGGGGAGAGCAGTGTGATTCAGCTGAGATGTTTTTCTTTTTTTTTTTTTTTCCCCCTTTTTTAAAAACAATCCAGTGATTTGGTCCCTGATGGTCAGCTTAGAAATATCCTCAATAAAAGCTCTATTCTGCTTGCCAAAAGAGTTCTTTCAGCTTTTGGCCCCACCTCCCCCACAGGGGATTCACTACCTTGCATAATTAACTCTGTCCGGCCAATAGTCAGAGAGAGGTCGGTAACTGGATAACCACTGGGTGGATCTATGTTAATCAAAGGGCTGCTTTAAAGAAACTCTGTCAGATTTTCCCCCCCGCACAGTTAACCTCTCTCTATGTGCAGTTACTAACATGTTGGCTTTGAGATGAAAAAAAAACAAACAAAACAAAACAAAACAGAAAAAAACTCACACAGCATACAGAAAAGAAGTCAAGAGAATATTAAGCTTGATTAAAAGTAAGAAATATTTGAAAAACAGGATCATTAAGTCTTAATAAACACTTTCTCATGCATTTTTGTAAATGTCTGGATGTTTTTATTTGAAATAAATGAGCAGAGATGCTCAATGTGGTCGTGAAAGTTTACAATCTTTTTTGACTGAAAAGGATGGTGACTTTTTAACATTGTAGCACATGATAATATTTTTCGTAATGTGACATGATGCAAAACTTTCAAACAATTCTACATTTGCATTCACTAATAATTAAAGTTAGTTATTCTCATTTGGATCAATTAAACAATGAATTTGATCGTGTCAGAAAATGACCACATAACCATGATAACAAATGGGTGTGCAGATCAATCAAAACTCAAATTAATGAAAGATTTTCATCACGGGATAATTGGACAGATAAAGTTCTCTGAGCCACACAAAGCAATCCCACAGAACAATGTGGCACATCCAGTTCACTTCCGAACAATGCACTTTTTGTTTGTTGTTGTTGAGCTTTCTCGCAGATTAGCGTAATCCCGCACGCATGTGTGTCTACGGGGCGGCTGTGAACGCCTCAGCAGTGCGTTTTGTGCGCTTCCAAGTATGGCTGTGGCTTGACGCATGCAGATGTTGGAAAGTTTCCAGGTGGAGAGCGGAGGAAGAACACAGAGGCGCCACATACTTCACTGCCTACACACCGGGTTGTAGCATCTGAATGAAATATTCCTGACGCCTTGTCGTCTCTCGATCGAGCTGCTCTTTGAGAGCCAGCACCTGGGGGGACCAGGAAGGAGGAAGAATGTAGATATTTCTAATAAGAGGATAAGAGGAGCTGAATATATTTACAGCTGCAGGTATAATACCTGTTCCTCGAGGTGTCTGACCCTCTGGCAGTGAGCCATCTCTCTGGTCTCTAAGGACAGCTCTGCCTGGAGCCGACTGTCCCTCAGGCGCTCCGTCTCTAAATCCAGTTCCCTGTGATGATGGGCTGTCACCTGCAGGAGGTGCTGTGCATGAGCGCGCTCCATCTCTGGGATTTGGATCTATCAGCAGTTTGTTCAGTTTTTAAGGATTGAAAACAGAGAGTAGAAAGAAAATGATAAATCGGGGAAAGGGAAAACGTTCTTGTTCACTTTTTCTTTTGTAATCAGGAAACTGAAGGGACTTCTAAACTGACAGTTGTTTTTTCCAACCACAAGTTAAAAATCATTTTAGTACAAAAAAAAGAAATAAATAAAAAATCAGTAACACTTTATTTGAAGGGGTGTGCATAAGACTGACATGGTGCTGTCTTAAATATGACATAACACATGAGGGAGTCGTTATGAAGACTCCTTCGTGTTCAGGTACTCATTTATTTCAGAAATCAAAAACAATTAAGTGTAATACAATGTCTTGCAAAAGTATTTATATTACTTGAATATTTTCAAATTTTTTTACAGTCCTGCCACAGATTTTTTGTGTGTGTTTTATTAGGATTATATGTTGTATGCCAAGAGGAGATACAGAAGAAGAAAAAATGTATTCTAGCAAGACTGTGACAACAGTGATGGAAAAGACAGTGAAGTTCAGCAGTAGTTGGAAAGAACATGGGTAGATTTCCCACAACATATCTGTGTGAAGTGAGCTTCTCAAGCCTGGCTACTCAGTCTCTCTCTAAAAACAGAGAGAGACTGAGAGCTGTTGAGGAAGAGCTTTGTCTTTCTTCAATTTCTGCCAGGAAATCAGATCTGTTTTCATCCAAACATGCACAGGTTTCACAGTAGGTGGATAAAATATACAGATATTGACATTTTGTACATGCAACTCTTCATATTTTAACAGTGAAATCTTTCCCAAATATTATTGCTTCTTTCAGAATAAGAATTATTTTCTATATTCCAGCTAAGAGAATGCTTATGGATTAGTTTGTAAACCACTTTGATGTGTTTTACAATTCTTTAAATTTAAGACCACATTGTTGTGACACTGTTCAGGTGTATTTTTAAAGTGGACATGTTAAGTGCAATCTGAAATAAGAAATGTAAAATGTGATAAAAGAATACATTTTTGTGTTTATTTGATTCCTATTCAAGACACTTTTATAAGAATGACTATATAGGTGGCTACAGAGTATCTTTGTTTACATTTTTGGTTGGTGGTGTGCCTCGTGATTTTTTCAATTAAAACAATGTACCTTTGCTCAAACAACGTTGAAAAACACTGTTTTAATATATATATTTTTAACAAATCTAATTCAGATAAACACAACAGGACTAAGTCGAACATTGATCAACATATCTCATGTGTATTTGCTTGATGATTTTGATAGAGCCATACGCAAAATGTAATGTTCATTGCATGTTTCATAAATGGTGTCATGATGTTTTTATGATGTAAAGTACTTTGAACTGCCTTGTTGCTGAAAATGTGTTACACAAATAAACTTGACTTGACTTAAACTTGACTTTTACTTTGGTACCCCTAAATAAATACAGCAACTCTTGGATGTGCACTCCACAAAAATGACCTATATGAAAGAAAAGATCCTGATACAGTCTTGGGAAGTTCTTTTTAAAGTCTGCTGTTAGCCATGTAAAGGACACAGCAAACATGTGGCAGTGCTCTGGTCAGAGGAGACCACAATAAAACCTTTCAGCAACCTTAAATTTTTATGGTTACTGACTATTAACTCAATAGACCGTCATTAGGTGAAGCATGCTGGTGACAACATCATGCAGAGAGGATGGAGCTTTTTTCCCAGCAAGGATGCTGGTCAACAGTTATGGGGGATGACTAACTAAATACAGGGCAATCTTGAAAGAAAGGCTGTTATATGCTGGCAAAGACATAACAGTGACAGAGCTTCAAGCTTCACCTGACCCTGATGTTTAATGTTTCAATTGCTGATGTTTGTGTTTTTATCATGTAAAACACTTTGAACTGCCCTGTTGCTGAAATGCGCTATACAAGTAAACTTGATTGGTTGACTGATTGATTAAACATACAGCCAGAAATGAAAAAAGAAAGGTTTAGATCAAACCATATGTTAGAATTAAAGATGCACCGATCCGATACCAATACCTGTATCAGTTCTGATACAGGTATTGGTATCATGACAATGTGCAAAGTCCATAAGGGTAGATCTATTCAGTCTAATTCTATGCTTTGTGCTCTAAAAGACGTCATGTTTTATTATTTATTTTACATAATATTTAGAATTCCTAATTGCATTTCAGAACCATTTGAAAGACGGTTTGTTGCAGTTTTGTTTTTTACATGTTTGACCAAAGTAGTCAACCTATTTTCAGTTTCTTTGTTTGTTTTTTTTCCATTGGGCATTATAATCCTAATTGCACTGACTGAACAAATCAAAGTTTGACCAAGCTTGTGAAGCTATTGGTGTATTTAAGTGTGCTGCACTGGTGCAGACTGTTTTAAAAAAGAAACATTTTAAGTTAATTCAGCACTGTTTTTCTGCATCGGATTGGCTGATGTTAACCTCGGATATCTGGATCGATATCGGAAGGGAAAAAAGTGGATCGGTAGTTAAAATGGCCAAAAATCCCAATAAAATACGTGAAAGCGAGAAAAAGATCGAAATACATAAACATTTTGATAAGTAATGATAACACAAGTGAGCTAGAACTGATTGAAATTTCCCAAAAAAATGTTTTCACCTCATTCAGAACAGGTCTTTCCTCATGGCCCATGTTGCAAGGATCTTCTTACCTTGAGAGTCTGAACTACTTTCTGCTCTTCAGTCAGCTCTTTCTCCAGACTTTGCAGCGTCTGCTCCAGCTGAACTTTCTTCCTGGCAACAGATACTACCTCCTCTTCTTTCCTGAGTCTCTCCATCTCCACCTGACAACAGAGAAAAGGTAATAAACTCACCATGACTCTTCCAACACTCAAATTCTAGCATGTTTGTAGCACAAATCAGAAAAATTGAGTTTGTCTTGTGGATTTTTTAGAACTTTATACCAAAAAACACAGCTAAAATGTAGCAAAAATGATTAAATTATAAAAATATTTTGTTCTTGTAAGACTCAGTGTACCTTATGGCCTCAGCATCTGCATGTATTCATAGAGTCCAGAGTGTGGCAGCAAGGTCTCTGAGCAACACTAAACACATACTACTTCAGTTCTGGCTTCTTTTGTATAAAGGCTTCCAGCAGTTGCAGAATTGAATTTAAGATACTTTAATTACATTTAAAGCCAATTGTGGCTTGGCGTGCTCATATAATTCAGATGTTTCAGATTTTTTTGTTCTTTTCACCAAAAAAACCTTTGAAGGCTTTACAGTAGAAAGTTTATTTTTTATACATATATAAATATAGAGTTCTTTAAAAAGTACTTTCAAAATGAGGCTGTTAAAATGAGCAGACTCACTTTCTCTAATGCCTTTCTAAGTGCAGACTTGTCTTTACTGAGGTGTGTCAACGCCTTCTCCATCTTTGCTTTCTCGTTCTGAAGCTTTTGCAAAGAGCTCTGCATGTTGGAGAGCTTTTTCTGCAGTTCCTTCTTCTCTCTGTCAATGTGCATGGACGCTTGTAGTTGAGCCTCCTCCTGTTGCTTCTGACTCTGTAACAGAGTTTATCAATTTATACTTCAGAAAAGAGCCTCGACCTTTGCAGTATCACTCGCAGGAGTACAGTGTGGCTCACCTCCTTCAGCATCCGGTTACTTTTCTCCAGCTCAGATATTCTAACATATAAATCCTGTTGTGCTGAGTTAAGGCTCTGGGTTTGCTCAGTGAGTGAGTAGTTCAACCTCTTACTTTCTGAAAGTGCGTCCCGGGTTTTATCCAAACTCTCCTACAGATATACAGATATTAAAATACACTTTCTAGAATCACACAATTTCATGAAAACATTGCGAGTTTGTACAATTTTATTAGTTCTTTATGTTATAATGAGATTTCTCTGAGGAGGAGCTTTATCCTCGAAGACAGAGCAAGGGCCACCCAGTCGTTTTGCACAGCTGAATGGTTGGCATGGGACATTAAAGGATTTCTCAAAAATACATGGAAGAATCACGGCAACACTCCAGATATGTTTATGGTGATAGAATAACATTATAACATGATGTAGAGCTCAAAAAAGTCGATTTTACATAATACTGCTCCTTTAATTGGTATTATGAGAAACTGTCCTACACCCTGTACCTGCAGCAGTCTTCGGTCGTCCTCGCCTGCAGTCAGAACCCTTTGCAGCTCAGTTACTTGCTCCTGCAAACCTTCGGTGTTCTTCCCGGACCGACTTATGGTATTTGAAAGCGTACGGACCTGTTCCCTCAGCCCGTTCTCATGCTGCTCAGCTCGAGTCAGAGACACCGCCAAACTCTCCTCGCTGACCCTGAGAGCTGCGCATTGATCTTCACTCTCGCGCAGTTTTCGTCTCGCTTCTGTAAGTCTTTCCTGAAGTGCGGCAGCTTCTGCATCCAGCTCTGCTGTTCTGAGGTGGGCCCTCTGTAGCTCGCCTTGTAGGGTGCACTGAGAAAGCTCCAGGTGGTTCGCTCTGCTTTGTGCTGCTTCCAGAGATTTTTTCAGTTTCTGGTTTTCAGCATTTGCACACGTTTCTAACTCCTGCAAGACCTCCAACTTGTCCTAAAGGAGATATTTCACACAGACCTTTAGTAGATCTTCACAAAGGCAACACAATGTGTGTGTTGCACATCATCATATTCCTATAAAAATGTCCTAAGTCCTAATAAATATTTATTATTTATTTATAAATAAATAATGATATAGGAAGGTGATGATATACAGAACATGATGATTTGGCTTCCATGGCAACAGATTTAGATGGTAACATTGGTTTCTGTTTTTTAAATGTCAGAGCATGTGAAGAACTTTGTGTTGATGTGTTATTCTCATGGCTTCCCTGCTCCCTTATTGGAGACGCTACTGAACAATGCAACATAAACATTAATGTGTATGTTTGAAGCCAGTCTTAGTCTCTTGGAAAATCACTATCCATATGTCTTCAACATACCTGCAATAACCTGCATTTAGTCTGAGAGGCTTGAAGAGAAGTCTTGAGCTGAGCCAACTGACCCTCAAGGTTTCTGCTTTCCTTCTCTTTACAATGTGCAACATCCTGCTGCAGGGTGAGGGACGTTTGCACCTTATGCAACTGTCGTGTCATTTCTTGTTTTCCTAAAGCAGTAAGCACATTGCATATGTCTGTCAGTTAGCAACTGATATTTTCTGATTGTTGGTGGGATTCCTTACCCTCCTCTGATAGCCTGAGGGAGCGCTGTACCTCCAGCAGCTGGTTGAGCGATTTCTCCTGAGAGACTTTCAGCTCAGTCACACGTTGACTCAGACTGACTATCTGGGCCTGAGCTTCATCCTAAATCAGAAAGATGATTCACAGTTAAGATTTTGTTAAAAATTTAAAGAATAGGATTATAATATGTTAGTAAGACTTTGATTTATGCCTTTTCTCTTCGAGCGTCCTTGAGTTCCTTCATGAACTCCTGCAGAGTTGCTTGCACAGATTTCACATTTAATTCTTCATCTTCAGAATTAAGCAAGGGTAGTCCAAATTCTTCTGGTCCATACTCTCCCTCTGACAAGAAAAAGCATGCCTTAGTTTCCCTACTCTCAAAAGAAACAAAGATAACTGCAGGGTATCTTCACTTGAAAAACACAAAATCTTACCAAGCATTCTTCTAGCACAAATATCTTCGTACACTTGAAATAAGACAAAACTAACTCACAATTAACCTTTTAGCAAGATATAAGAGCTTGTTTTAAGTCAGTAATTCCTTAATATTGATGGCAGATTATTTTACTTATAACATTGGAAAAATGTCTTGTGAGATAATCTGCCAGTAGAACCAGTACTTTTTCATCAATATTAAGGAATTACTGACTTAAAACAAGTTCCTACATCTTGCACAAAAGTTACTTGCAAGTTAGTTTAGTCTAAAATGTACTGATATATGCACTAGGAAAATGTTTTGGAAGATTTTGTGTTTTTTGTAGTGTTGCAGCATGATACAATGTCATCTTTACCCATCACATGGAAATGTCTCCTTGAGGGGGAGGAAGATCTTGTTTGCGATCCACGTTTGTGCCACAGCCTCACACGGTTGACACCAACAGTGCAGTGCAGAGCTGCATTCACCCTTGCCAGCTGGTGCTCCAAGTCCCGACATACACCTTTGCTCAGACTCAGCTGTTCCTCCAGGCTCCGGGTCTTGTTGTCAGCCAAACTGAGTTTGACAGAAAGTTCACTGATTTGTGTCTTGGAGTCCTCCAGCACATCTTTGAGCTGAGCTGTGGTTTCTCTGTGCCTCTGGTCGTTCTGTTGCTGATTGGCTTCTCTTTCATGCAGCAGCTCTCGGTTTTGCCGCTCAGCTGTTTCCAGTTCCATCACATGGCACTGCAAACCTGCAACCTGCAAACAAAGCCACAGTCCTGTCTGTGTGCACTGTGCAGGCAATGTGTTGTGTGGTGACTTAAATAGCTTAATGTCCCTTATAATATTTTACTTTTAAAGGCAGGACAGTGTTTTGAAACACATTTGTTGAGTCCTGTAAACTAGCTGGACTTTACTGCTTACATCTTTAAGTACATGAATGTAAACAAAAGATGATTTAGCAAGCATAATATGGAAACTTTTATTTAGAAACTCATCTGACCTTTGCTATTTCTATTGGAATTAGATAAACTAAAAGATTTGCTCAAGTGATTTTGAAAGAATATCAAAACGATAGTTTAGTAAAGAGCATTAAAACAAAGACTTGGCTCATTAGATCTGGTGTGATTCTCAAAAGACTTTGGGTTTTTTGAAAGAAGTTGTGATTGAGAAGATAGTAATGTTGACATAGTTTGCATTCCAACGTTGCATTAAATTATCATAATTTACAAAATCATGCAAAGTTGGCACTTTTAATGGACTTTTAATGCAACTTTTAGAGCAACATTGCATTAAAAATGTTATTATTTACCGAATGACACTTCATGACAACTGTCATAAACATTCATAAAGACTTCTTTATGTTCATGACTGATGTTATGTCATGTTTATGACAGTCTCATGTCAGTCGTATGCACACTCCTTCAAATAAAGTGTTACCAAATATGATAAGGGGGAAAAATCCAAAAGCCATTAATGAAGAACTCAGAAACAATCAGAAAAGAAAACACAAACGAAAAGCAAAACACCAACACCAGTAGATCATTTACCATTTACCTCACTGAGCGCTGCTTCCTTGGCAGCCTCGCTCTCCAGCGCTCTCTGACTGAGAACAAAAGCCTCCTGCTGTGCTTCCTCTGCCCTCTGTTCCTTCTGACATACTTGGCTCTGCAGCTCCACCAGTTCCTGCTTCTGGCGTCTGTTCTTGCTTTCCAGGACCTTTATCTGACAGCATAAAGATTCCACAAACTGATTCAAGCAAAACATGAGACAGATATTATAAGTCGAAGTAATCCTACCACCTGTCTGCGTAGTTCTTGCAGCTCTCTGCGGGCCTCCAGATGAGACTTCTCCAGCTCCCTCATAGAGCTCCTCAGACTGGTTGCTTCTTTGTGTGTTGAGCTGCTACTTTCTTCCAAGATGGACTCGTTATGTTGCTTCTCCTCCAAAGCTCGTCGGAGGCTGGGCAAGGTAAATTTAAACGGGCCGTAACATTAAAATTGAGCATTTTCTTGCTACAAAAATAGACTTTGAAGAACATATCCAAACTTGTGGGATGGCTGCACCTGTTGTTTTCACTCTCCGCTCTTTTGATGAAAGCTCTGAGCTCCTGATTAGAAACCTGGATGGCTTCTCTCTCTCTGGTCTCATCAGCCAATTCTCGCCTCAGCTCCAGTGCTTCTTTTCGTAACTTGTCTCGCTCCTGCACACAGCCTTGAAGCTCTCTGTGAGCCTCGGTCAGATCTTGTTTCCCTTCAAGAAGACTATCGTCTGCCTCTTGAAGCCGACGACGAAGATCCTCTAACTTGATGACCAAATAAAAAAAAACATGGAGTGCAATATAATTGAGGATTTATCTGACGATTACTTATGAAGGCAGTAAATTTTGATACAATAGTATGCTGCAAAAACAAAATCTTACCAAGTATTTTTGGTATAGTTTCTAATGCAAATATCTCAGTACATTTGAAATATGACAAAACAAATTTTTCAGCAAAATATTGGAGCTTGTTGAGAGTCAATAATTCCTTAATATTGGTGAAAAAGTTCTAGTTGTGTTGGCAGATTATTTCACTTAACATGAGAAAAATGTCTTGTCCTCATGGAATTCTTTGTCACTTTCAAATGTATTAAATCAAACAAATTTCATTAACAGATAACCCTGGTAAATACAAAACACATTTTTTTTAAATTAGAAGAAAGTCTGTGACTTCACTGTGGATTAATTTGTGCAAACTCTTCTTTGCACATTTGTTTTAAATCTGTCATAATGGAGGATTTTTGACCATGATCATTTTAAGCTCATCCTGACAGAATTCATTGTCTCATCAGTCAATGCTCGTCTGCTAGCAGCAGTTCCATCCCATCCCACCACTGAGCTTGAGTTTCTTTTTCTGAAATACCAGGTTAGCCTTAAAAGAGGTGCATCAGGAAGCACACCTTCTAAAAAGTTATTTTTCTGTCTCATCAGTCCACAAAATATTTTCCAGAAAGTCTCAGATCATAAAACATGTTTTTCTGGAAAATGTGAAATCTGCCTTATGGGGATTCTTTTCGGCCAACAGTGGTTTTAGACTTTCTCGTAAAGTAAATGCCATTGTTTCCTAGTTTCTCTTCTTATTGTTAAATCACAAACACTGACTCTACCTGAGCCAGGTGAGGCTCATGGTGCTTTGATGTTCTGGGTTTTTTGTAATTTATTGCTGGGTGAACTGTAGATGCACTCTTGTAATTATTTTGGTAGGCCTACTGGGACGGCTCTCACTTTGGTTCGCTTGAGTCCCAAAGTCTTAGAAACGACTTTGTACACTTTCCCAGTTGGACAGAAGAAATGACTTTGTTTCAGATCTGTTCTTGAATTTATTTAGATCCTTGCATGATGTGATGCTTGTTGAAATCTTTTAGCTTGATTTCTGTTGTCCGGTAGTTTCTGTTTTTCATAACATAGGTTTAGAGGTTCTAAAAAACACCTGGCTAATCACTGAATTCATCAGTTACCAAAGAGGGCCAATAGTTTTTCATTTATGGCTAGGTTGAGTTGAGTACTTCTTTCCTTTTTGAATCCTCCTGCTCTTTTTGAATCTCCACCTAATATTTTTTATCAGTGTTTTGCTGAGTAGTATGTCGTATAATGAGCTCAGCAGTGCCACCAGGGTTTTGCTAATAGCTGCTGGCTAGTCTGAAGGAGTTGGGCGGAGAGTCACAAGCGAGGGCTGCTCTGTGAGGCAGAAAGCTCAAACTGGAGACCGCAACTCAGAGGAGGAGCTGCGTCTCAAAGGCGTTGCTTGGACCCACCAGGAGTTTTGCACAGCTGAATGGTTGCCGTTAAAGGATTTCTCAAACATGCATGAAAGAAACAAGGCAACGCAACAGCTACGTTTTTGATGAAAGGAATAACATTATAACATGATGTAAAGCTCAAAAAAGTTAATTTAATCTAATCATGACCGTTTAATAAATTAAATTATCATTTAAAAACAGCATTTTGTATTGAGTCAGGTGAACTTTGCTATTAAATCAGCTTGATGATCTTAAAACATTCATGTGTAAGAAATATATCCTTTATAACATTTAAAATATGCTACTTTAAAAGATGTGTACAGAATTGTTAGAAACTCTGTGACCTATATTTTGTTTTATAGCAACGTGTTGTCGTGGGTAGTCAGAGAGGCAGAGGCCTAAACTTATCCAAGCACAGATAAGAGGTTATTGGGCCTGTGGCCAGGTTCTGTCTCTCCTTATCTTCTCTTTGCAGCTCAGAGTGTAAAAAATCCACACAGAACAGCCTGATAAATTGCAGCCTACCAAGAACTGGTGGAGGGAAAGGAGTGAAAGAAGGGGGAAAGGGAGGACGAGGAGAAGGAAGAGTGTTATGTTTAGAGCCCACACAAGATGGTTTTTTTCTCATAAACGCTAATGTGAGAAGAAACAAACTAGGGCCGATCAGGCCAATTATCCTTTATTTTATCTGATTTTGGGGGAGAGCAGGGAATGGGAGGAGTGGAGAATACGAGACGCCAGTGTTGTGTTATGTGGTTGGGAGAGAGGGACTCGGAGTCCCAGTGGAGCCAGCCTCCTGGTGTTGCGAGGGAGAAAATAAACACTCCCCCGCTGGCTTATTTACACAAGGGGTTAAGTCAAACTTTTATTTCATATCATGGTACCAGGGACTGTGTCCTCCCCTTGCTTTTTCCTCTCCCTGCGGTCCGTCTTCGTTGCTCACGCCCTGCCTGTCCTAGTGAGCCAAATTACGGTCTCTAATTGTATTTTTATGTTAATATTAGAGTCAACATGGCAGCAGTTCCCTCTTGTGGATTTGACATAGTAAACTAAAGCTGAGTAGGAGCCTTAGGGGAGGGAACCACAACACGTCTCCTTGTACAGCTCAATTCTGTACCTGATGGCACCTCACTGCTAGTAGGTTTTTGTTCCAGCTAAAGTCAACATCTTGGTATATTAAACGCCTCTTCCTACATCAACTCTAATTAATCCAAACTCTTGGAGATGGTAGAGGAGGATCAGAGTTTTTCAACGCTAGCCAAGCCAAACAAGTTACTTCTTTACCTCACTCTATAATTCCTAATTTGTCCAGGGGGTTTGACTGGTATAGCAGTTTTTTTTTATATGAGGGGCGCTCACACTTTCTCAGCATGCAAGCTACTTATAAAATTACCAAGTAGAAATCATCTACGTTTTTATCTTCTTACTTGGTCTATCTTCCTCACTTATTTTTATAAGTGAGGAAGGTTACTGTTTCTTAAGAGGTAACTCGCTATCTAGCTAGTTTAGCTGCACTTAGCGTCGTTGTTTGTGCATGCGCAGTGACCTAAGCGTGAGAAAAAGTCTGTTCTTATTCTTCGTTATAATAGCGGTTATAATAACGGTTAGCAAACCACTATTATAACCGCTATTGTAAGGTAAAGGAAGCATTAGCACCACCATCTGCTAAGACCTCCCTGTATATTAATCAAGTGACAGGATAAATGATAGGCTGACATCTTTTTTTTTAATGTCATGCAATCTACCCACAGATTTGCGATCGACTGGTAAATTGCGATTGACATATTGAGCACCGCTGTTTTACATACAAGGGTCTCTACAGGAAAATACCCAGTCTTGATACTTCAAATGATAAAATAAATATTAAAATGACTTAAACCTCCTCTTTTGCTTGTTCTTTCTGATGGTTGAGTTCTCTGATGTTCTCCATGAAACTTTTCCTAGTACTCTGATGAGAGGCCAGGGATTCTTCAAACTTATGTTGTAAATCCTTCAGCTCACACCTAACAACTACTGCATTCTGCAACATAAAAAGATGCAAATTAATGAATTCACCTCACAACAGAACTAAACTGGGAGTGTGTAGCCCTGACATACTTTTACCTTGTCCAGCTCTTGTCTGCTAAGCACTTCCCTCTGCATACGCTCTGTCTCCATGCTGGCTGTAATGAGATCCTGTTGGAGGGATGCTATTTTTTCTGTAAGGGCAGCTTTCTCAGCTTCCTGCTGGAACAAAGCCTGGACACAACAAACTATGAGGTCAGATTAATATATAGTCAGTGGCAAACAAAGCTGGATGTTCTTGGGCCGATAGTGACTTGCCCAAGTTTTCTGATCCTTTTACTTTTCTCTAATGCGTGGTTGTGAAGTGGAAGAAAATTTCACTTTTACCACAAATGATAGGCTACAAAGGAGAACATTAAAGCTGCAACCTGTAACTTTTATAAAAAATATATATATATTTTACACATATTTGCTGAAACATACTGTTAATTTTTTGACAGTATAAGATAGACAATCAATGAAAAATAAATCAAGTTCCTCTGCCTTCTGACAGCGATAAGATCCCCGAGGATCTTAGCGCTGTCAGTCACCTTGCAGCGCAGACCTTTTGTTTTCTCATACAGATTTTGTAGCAGACCCTGTTGTGAATGCTAAGGCTGGTTAGCATAGCCACAGAGGACGGCAGATAAACATATTTTCTGTAACTGTAGGTTGTTTCTCCGCCATTAGCACATTAAGCAGCAGCATGTACACAAGGTTCACTGACAGTACGAAAGATATCCTCCTGGCTTGGACTGGTTGTTTTTGGTCAGAAGCGCTGCACTTCTTCAGACAATAATAGTTCAGTTTAACCATGGCTTTCTCACACTTATCCTTTGGCATTATGACATGTGTAGCAGTTTTAACATACATGTAAATATTATTTTATGAAAGTTGCATACTGCAGCTATAAGTGTGACCTGCATTTGTATACAACCCTTCATCCTCGGACGTTTGCTTGAGAGAATAAGTGACAAAACATACTGTCACGACAAGAAACATTGCAAACACTTTCAAGAGTAACGTTATGGAGATGTTTGGGGGGTGGGGGGGGGCGAAACAAACTGTTGACTTTAACATTAAATACACCTTTCTCAACAGGCGAGGGTGCACTTTCTCCGTCTATAATCAGAAATTTCAGCGACTTCAAACCATTCCTCCCTTCCTGGCACCTCCAGGCCCAGGCCCCCATCCGGCCCGGGCTGGGGGGTAGCCGCACCCCCAGCCCCCGCTATAGCTCCGCCCCTGGTTTGGATCCATCTACAAACAACATACCATGACAGGGTCATGCAGTGAACCACGAATCAAGAGGTTAATGGTGACACTGGCGGGGCTGCAGAGATCTACAGCTCAGGTCTGAGAATCTGTCTACAGTGTGACTATTGGTCGTGGATTCTCTCAACCTATCCTTTATGGAAATGTGAAAAACGTGACATAACAAGGTCTAGTCAGAAAAGGCTTCAAAATTCATGTTCATTGATCTGATTGAGCTTGGGTAAAGGCAACCCAAAACAAAAGCTCGTTCTTTAAGATGAGGGACTGACGCGACTGATTATGAATAGACATAACACTTAAATTTTTTTATTTCCACTTCACAAATGCACACCTGTTGGTTGTGGTCTCCAACATCTCAATAAAATACTTTGCGCACGGGGAACTGGCAAGTTTAGTTAAACCTTCCTTGAGATTTGATACAGTAAGTGTTTTACGAGAGAATACCAATAAAATAATGTCCTATAGAACAGTGGTCCCCAACCCCCGGTCCGTGGACCAATTGGTACCGGGCCGCGCAACAAATAATTAAATATTTCCGTTTTATGTATTATTTGAGTCTGGACGATCTTTTATTTTGAAAATCCTTTAACCGGATTCTCTCGGTTACTTGCGCACCAACATTGAGCCCACAAGCAGCAAAATGAGTAAGAAACAGATCAGATGTCTTTGGAAAGTTTCTTTGCAAAGAGGAAAGGCTCACAGAAGAGACAGAAGAATGGATTCATCCCCGACCGGTAGGTGAGTCCCACATTACAAGCCCGCTCTGCGTAACATGCGGCGACTGGCTGCTAATGAGGCAATGAAGCTTCAAGCTGCTTCGCCACTAGAGACCAAGCAGGCTGTGGATATAAGCAACACTTCGGGTGTTATTGTCTCCCATCACTCCCAGATGGGACCGTCTCATTGCAGAGAAACAAGCTCAGGGCTCCCGTTAGTCATTATCGTGAGTTAAAATTTTCACGAAAGTAAAATGTTCGTTTTTATGTCGCTTCTGTATCTTATTTTGAAGGGATATGTAAACGTTACCATAGCGACCAGAGTCAGAGCGTTTGGGCAGTGGTCGAGAGGAGATGAGTAGAGCTTGTTAGTCTTAAGTCTGGTTTAGACGGCAAGATTTAACAATTATCGGCCGATTCTCCAAAACTTTGTGACCACAGAGCTGATAAAAGAACAACAGGTTCGATCGGTTCGTGTGTCCAAGGCAGGACCAACACACCACACACGAACATCCCGATTCCAGAGGATAATCCAGTAAAACCCCCAACATAGCATACGGAATTTAGAATAACCAAACACGGATGACGATGTAGAAGCAATAGTGATAATGTGTGGAGTCATTTTAAGAGATAAAATATGTAACGGTGGATAAAAGACGACGGGAGCAGCCGCTCTATTTGCTGCACTATAATTTGGAGGTGACTATTTTTTCCTAGTTAACATTTTTAACTGAATAAACATAATAATGACCTTTATATATAATAATAAACATTTCCACATATCATCTCTGATGTCCACCGGACTCTCGGTTGCGCGATATGTCAGCTGTTCGGGATTCCCCTCCGTTCTTACCTCACCGCACTTTCTGATTGGCTACCTGTCACATTCAACAGGTTGTATTCTCGTTCCCAGTCAGGGAAAAACCCCACCGGTTGCGAGAAAAGGGCCAAGACAACCCAAATTGGGTATATTCACATGCAGAAGCCTTATCTGAAAGTTAAAACATCCCCCCCCCCCACAGGGCCGCAGCAAAATTTCTAAGTCTTGACCGGTCCGCGGTAATAAAAAGGTGGGGGACCACTGCTATAGAACACTGGACAGAATTCCACTGACTGTCAGTTTTAAAATACAACTACATGTCATATAGGATAATTCTTTAACATATCCGAAAATACTTGAACAAAGACAAATGTATTTTTAAATAGGAACCACCTGTTGCTTTTTGCTTTCAGCCTGTAGGAGCCTTTGGCTGAACTCCTTCTGCAGCTTTGCCAGCTCATCCTGCACCTGCTGCAGCGCCCTCTGGTTGTGCGCACGCAGCTCCTCGCACTGCACGCGTAGCTGCTCTTCAGTCTGCTGCTGTTGGACAGCGAGCTCTGCAAACTGCTGCTCCTGTTAAACCGTCAAACATTGACACGCACTTCGGTTCTAATCTGGAAACAATATCTTCAATATGCGAAGACAACAAAGTCGCTGGTGTTATTTTTAAAGCCATTGTGAGTTTATGTGGGAACACATGCCAACAAATGGAGAGGCGTAAACACAAACTGAAGGCAGGTTAGACCTTTTAATGTTTAATGTCCAACTGTCATCATAATGACATAAATGCAGGCTGCTGTAACCAATGCTGATTATGTGTGCACATAAATTAAAACTGTTTACTAGCCAGGTGCTGCACCAGGTGCCGCAACATGGTCCTCAGGCTGATGATTTACCGTTTGCTTATGTTCGGCTTCCAGCTGCTCTCTGTGAATTTGCTCTGTATTGTTCCGCATCAAAAGGGTATTTCTTTCCACCTCAGTCAGCTTTTCCTCCAACAGTCTTTGTTGTTTTGCAGCTTGTTGTAGCTGTTGTTCGGCATCCGCACGCATCTGAGCAGTGTCACCTGCACAAAGAAATAAATGCGTGAACCCCGGGTCGGTAATGAAATACTGAGTTGTTCATCATGAAGAGATGTTAAAGTGTTATTATTAACATGTTTTTGGGGAGTTGCATATGCAGCCCATGTTCAGCCATGGGGTTACCCAGAACATTGGAGCTTAGCACTATTTATCTGATCCATGTGTGTTTGCATGTAGCAGAGAGACCAGGGTCAGCTGAGAAAGCAGCTTCGGTGATACTGCAGCCCAGCTGTTGCAGATCTCAGGGCTGAAATATGGATCTCTGGTGGATGGCTGGAAAAGCTTCATGGCCGAGGGGCTTGGCATGGAAAACAGTGAGACCTCTGAGGGAAGGGGCCACTCACGCGCCAGGGCCTCGTTAGCCAGACTCAAGCTGGATCTCTCGCCCTCCAGCCTGGTGAGCTTGGCCTCCAGGGACGCGGAGAGCTCCTGGCTCTCGAATATAGTTGCCTCCAGGGATTTCTTCTCTGCTCTGGAACAACGCAATAAAAAGGCACTGAGCTCTGAAAAAAAACAGGACCTCTGAAACTCAAGGTGGAGAAGATCATAAAATCCAATAATCCACCTCAAACACAGCTTCCAATAAAACTAGTTTACTTGTAGACTCTTGTTACACGAGACTCTGCTTTAGAAATCCAAATTCACTTTAGGTCAGATTGCCTTAAAATATACAATGCCATTTGGTTTTACTTAACTCAACACACATACACACACACACACGCACTTAAGGATTGAGAAGTCAAGGTATGAACCTACATTGATTCATGCCAATGTATGCCTGCCTGACTTAATATATATATATATATATATATATATATATATATATATATATATATATATATATATATATATATATATATATATAAATAAAATCAGTGAGTCAGGGGAGGCAGAGCCTCACCTGTCATCATGGAAAAATAATATATAATAATAAAATCATTTATAAAAATATTTTCACCCTGTGTACCTATTTTTCATTTAATTTAACCAAATCTGATGTTATTTTTCTTCAAAATCACTGAATTTTGCATTTTCCCATTCAAATGGTTAGAAGTGAAGCCGGTGAGGCAGCAGCGAGCTGAGCCTCACCTGGGATTGCGCAACCTCTCGCTAACTGCACCGGTTTGCTCCTCCTGTCTGTTCGTCGCCAATAAAATAGTTAAAAACATTTAATGTATGAACTGATTTTCCATAATTTAGCTTATGTATTTAATATACTGTGTTTTTATTGTCACCAACTGTGTGTGTAACGTGTTTCGCGATCCGAAACGGCAGAGAACATATACGAGGTGAGGCAGATAGTTCTCGTGCCTCATCACTGGGGGCGCTCATGAACCCAGACATTGTGACTCCACAACTGCAGAGTAAGAGACAGTAACAGAGATCTAGCCATACAGAAGCTGCGCTGATACAGAGAGCGAGAAAGATGTGGTTTTGAGTTGTACTTTAACGGTTTCTCCCTTTGCTGTTAAGCACAGCACGAAATTAATAATATCTACATGTCTAAGTTTGATTGAGATAACGGAATTATTCTGCAGCGGCGGCGCAGCTAAGCATCACATGTTAAAGAATAGTCTTTTTGCCCTCCAGCATTGTAAGAAATCTTCTTATGTAAACAATAACATGCAGGGGTCTTGGTTTGTAAATCCGATTATAATTAAGTCGGTGCCATACCAGTTATGAACCTCATTATATGTTTGGTGGTGACAGAAAAATCTGAATGCCAGCCGTCATTTTGACAGGTTACAATTCACACCCCTGACCACTTGGTACAGATGCATGGGATTTCCTCCCACTGCAGTGAGTTCTTGCAGAAACGAAAACCCCGGTTTTAGTCTTGCCAACTTCTAATCACTTCAAATGGAGAAATGTAATACCAGTGTCTAGTACCAGAGCGCAGATTCAACCTCCAGATCAACATCAAAACCTGGAGACATTTGATTAAGTCCATCTGCCTGTTGCACAATTCAGATCCAGCTGAAGGTGTGTGTTACGACTATAGCAGGTGTTTATATGTACGAGCATTCATCTGCTTGATGTGTGATGGCACGATGTGGATCCTCCGCTCAGTTTGTTGAATAGTAATTAAACCGAATGAAAATTTGATGCAGCTTAATAAGTCATTATTAAAAATAACAGATAAAAATGACGGAATTCTTTACCCTGGCAGTCAAAGTGACAGACAACAAAAAAGTATATATACCCCAAGAACACACAGACGTTCACAGACCTCAGTGCAACAAGCTCCTGTGTGAGAATACAGGCTTTTCGGTCGGCAGAGTTTAGTCCGACTTCCAGAGCAGCCTTGTCCTTGGCAAGTGCCGCCCTATGTTGGGCAGCTGTCTTTACAGCAGCGGTCTTTTCTTCAAGCTCCTTCCTGCATGCACACAGCTCCTCTTGTAAAGTCTGCATCTGCCTGTTGACCTGAACATGGACATTCACAAATAGAAACCAAATCAAACAAACTTCTTTTACATGCAACAGTACACAGCTCCATGCATTGCAACACAGAAGACACAAGGTTTAAAAATCGATCCTCAAATCTCAAGACATTTTAAGGTCAATTTCCAAAAATTGACACCAAGCTTGGCATTTCACTAAAGGGAGCCAAAAGTGAGAATTATAGGTGAAGTATGCTTTTTTATTACATATTTGTTAAAACTGATCCCATATGTGACAATATGTTTATGAGGCAGATCATTTGTGAAAAGACTGATCTCCAATTACTCCCTGACATGCTATTGTTGCCTGTCAAAATGCACCACTCCCGAGTCAACTTGACTAAAAACAGCCAATCAAAGCTGAGAGGACGGTTGTAGTGTTGTCAGTCAACCTCATGTACTCGCTGCTAAATGTGGTAATAGAGAAGAAACAACTTCTTGTTGTTTCTTCCTGCAGTCATCAATTTCCTGATGACTGTAGGAAATGTGTTTATCTGCAGTCATCAGTGGCTATTCTAACTAGCCTGAGCATTCCTGACAGGCTGTGCAAGCTGCAGTGTGAGAAAGAGCAAGGCTGAAGGAGAGGGCGCATGAGGAGCGCCACACAGAGGGCTGATCGACACCGCTAAGACCCGCCTCCTAGCTCTCATTGGTTGTTTCTAGTTTCTAGGGCTTTTTTTTTTTCAGATTATCTATTCCACACCATACTGTCATGACATAGTGAAAGTTTCAACAAATACGCAAAGGAATACTTTTTTTAAATAAAAGTAACATACTGCAGCTTTAAGAGTTTGACTTTTTCCAAATGTCAATATGGTGACACAGATCTGTCGAGCAACAACAATTAAGAGCAATAAGGAATTGCTTTATTACCTTCCAACAATTTCTATGGTTTCATAAACAGAACAGGAGAGGATTATCCTCTCATGAAGTTTCCATTAAGTGGCATTAAGCCTATTGTTAAAGATTAGAATTGTAAAGTCGCTTCAATTGGAGTGACTTTGCTTTAGAAATCCAAATTTACTTTGGATCCATAACCCAAAGTGAACCATAACCCAAAAGTTATGGATGGGTGCCAATAGGCATTACGGATGGGGGCTATGCATGTGCCGGACATGTTGCCCATACATTTGTTTACTGTCTTTGTTTAATCTGTTGTTAACATGCTGTAACTTTCCATGCCAATATATCAAAGTAAGCTAGTTTACAAGAGTACTGATGTTGCTACCCATGTTACATCTCTTGCTAGTTAGTAATGGTTGGGATAAACCCACCTCCTATAATCACTGTACATTAGTCGTGCTCACTGTTGCTTTCCTATATTTACAAGAAATCTTTCTCATCACAAGAAAAAGAACAAAATGAAGGAGGCGATGTTAGACCAGGGGCCAGCAGCAGGGACAATGATCAAGGAGAGACTCTAACTTGGTGACAAAAAGATATCTACTGCAGGCAGAAACCAGGCAAATATTTCAGAATTACTCTCATTCACACTCCAAAATATTTTAGCCTAAGCTGTAGGTAGAATAAGGAAGAAGGCCATGAGTGGTTTATAATTATTCATTTCATTTTTGTTGTGACTTAACGTCCTGCTGCCTTGTCATTTCCATTTTGTGTAATAATTTGCTTACACGAATAGCGTTTTATTGAACATCATGTTCCGTATTACCATTTAACACTTAATGATCTAGTAACTTGCCCAAAAAGTTTAACCTTTGTTAGTATTTAGTTTAAACAACTAAAATCGGCCCACTGGTGCTATTCCGTGGCTGTTAGTGATTATGTGTGTTTTTAGCCACTAAGGAGTGGTGCAAGAGAATGATCACTCAATAGACCTTTAAAAAATGTGTTCCGCTCACTTCTGAGATGATGGTTACACCCCTGTTGGGTACAACATAGGCGTAACCCTGTGTTCAAACACAAGGTTCAGTAGGATTCAGTATGTTTCAATCAAGAGACGTAAATATCTATTCATTCATCCATTGTCTGTGCCTGCTTGTCCTTAAAGAAGTAAACAAAATATCTAAAAAATATTGGTTTTTTTTGTAGATATGTTATACTTCTTTGTCCCCTGGCTCTCTACTGTTAAATAATTAATCAAAATGTTCTAATATTTCAAAAGGCGGCCCATTTCAGAATTGTCCAGAGATTTGATTTGATTTTGTAAACCATGAGAGCAGGGGCAGATCTAGAAAAATATCTATGGGGTGGCAAGAGGGTGGCAATGATTTTTTTCCGGGGTGGCAGCATATTCATTCTCACTACATAGACCCAACATTGAACTTAATTTACTTGATGATTTACTTGTTGCAAAAATATTTTAAACTTGCATTGTTTCAAAATGAGCTTCATGTCACACTGAGGATTAAATATAATTTCTTAATGTAGTATAGCTAATTATTTTTACGTCTTTCATACTGCTGCTAATTGATATGTATTCCTGGCTTGGACAGCACCTATTAGTCGCTATGTGATGCTTTGAGTTATGTCCAGAAAACCATTCTATTACAATGCAGGATGAGCAGAAATCTGTCGCAAAAATATTAGTAGCGCCATCATTTATTATCAGATATCTATTAAGCACGGCTTAAAATAAAGCTGATAAAATTGATGTTTGCTGCATAAATTCTCCCTGAAACAAAACTATAAAGTTTGGTTTCTGTTAGTTCTGTCAAGATGCAAGAAATGGCAAATTTCTCTTTTATTGGTAAATCCATCCATCCATCCATCCATTTTCTATACACCCTTATCCCTTAGTGGGGTCGGGAGGGGTGCTGGTGCCTATCTCCAGCTAACGATCCGGGCAAGAGGTGGGGTACACCCTGGACAGGTCGCCAGTCCGTCGCAGATATTGGTAAATTGTTTTATTTTAAATATGCTGTAGGAGCCGTAGTTTGATGACTGTTATAAATATCACCACGCTTTACGAACAGAGGGGATTAGTTCAGTTTTTATCGCTAGTTTAACTTTTAGGAATTGTAGCGGCTGCAGTGCGCCGCAATAAAGCCACAATAAAGCCACAATAAATCCACAATAAGGCTGATAAACAGGCGAAGAACAAAGCTACATAAAAACCACTTCTACTCAGTGACGTGCGGTCACGAGAGGGCAGGTGAGGCAGAGCCTCACCTGTCATCATGGAAAAATAATATATAATAATAAAATCATTTATAAAGATATTTTCACTCTGTGGTTTGTACTATAAAGTGCCTATTTTTCATTTAATTTAACCAAATCTGATGTTATTTTTCTTCAAAATTACTGAATTTTCGCATTTTCCCATTCAAATGGTTGGAAGCGAAGCCGGAGAGGCAACAGCGAGCTGAGCCTCACCTGGGATTGCGCAACCTCTCGCTAACTGCACCGGTTGCCACTTTATGAAAGCATGCTCCTCCTGTCTGTACGTCACCAAAAAAATGGTTAAAAACATTTAATATATGAACAGATTTTCCATAATTTAGCCTATGTATTTAATGTACTGTGCTATTATCACCAGCTGTGTGTGTGTGTAACGTGTTTCGTGTGCTGAGGAGTGATCAGAAACGGCAGAGAACAGACACGAGGTGAGGCAGGCGGTGCTCATGCCTCATCGCTGGGGGCGCTCATGAACCCAGACATTGTAGCTGTGTCCGAATTCAGGGTCTGCATCTTTCGAAGGACTGGTCTACGTAAGACGGGTTCTTCGAAGGCCGGGAATTAACTAAGACCGGGAGAAAAATATCTGTGGATTCGGACACATAGACATAACATAAGGATAGACACCTCATGGACCGCTTTCGCCTATTGTCGCTGACGAGATTTAGGGCGGCCATCTTGGAGCGGTCCACCACTCCACTCAGCGTTATGTGTTTAGCAGGCACAATGACGTATCAGCGCATTTAATCGATCATAACACGCTTTTTTGTTACTGGAATACTGAATAATATGTATAATAATATATACATGTTTATATGTTGTATGTATGTTCACTGTTCACTGCAGCACAGATGAATATCATATTGGATTTTGGACTCAGCCGACGAGTCCAAAATCCGATATGATATTCATCCGTGCTGCAGTGAATCCGTCTCTCTTTATAGATATCTCCCTCTTCTTCCTCACATCGTGTCTTTAGGAAACTTTCAAAACAAAAACGGAAGATTTGGGATGTATCTTACTTTTGACAGAGTGAAAGAATTTACCACCTGTGTAAACTTTGCTGGTGAATGTTATAACTAGGGCTGAAACGATTCCTCGAGTGATTCGAGTACCTCGATTATTAAAATTCCTCGAGGAAAATTAACCTGCCTCAAAGCTTCGTTAATTTATGTTTTATCATTTAGCGCACGGTGTTTCAGCCGGAACATTATTTGCGTTGAGCGGAGCTCTGACTTCCGCCTCTGAGTTGTTGACGGAAGCTACGTGTTAGCGGCATAACGTCCAATCTTCAAGTTCGGCTCGCAGGGATTTTACTGATTGGTGATAATTCTGGGTTTTCATCGTTTTTGTGGGACCAATAAACATCCTTAAAATGACCGGCAGCCTTTCTGCTCCGGAGCTGCTGGTTGAACGGCGGGAAGAAGCTGAGGAGGATTTATACAGGTGAGCGGAGAGACTGAACACGGCGGGCGGCTGAGGGTTGATGCTTACAGGGTAAGAGCAGCTTTACGGACGAACCGCACAATAAACTTATATCATCCCGGTCTGAACAAACGGGAGGCGGAACATGGCTGGTAGATGAGTTTCTGAACGGAGGAGCCGTAAATATCCCGTATTGCTCCCCCGGTTTACAAAAAAGTAACTGGTAGGGAAGCTCAAATGTGGAAAAAATAGACTGATGTTGATATCCGATAGTAACACTGGTGTTATGGAAGATTTACCAATATTTTATTTCATAATTGTTTTTATCCGATTACTCGATTAATCGTAACAAAAATCTATAGATTACTCGATTACTAAAATAATCGTTTACAACAGCCCTAGTTATAACACATATAAGTTTTATAATATATGTTACATTGTTTCATTTCTAATATAGGCTCTTGGGACAGATAATCTAAGTCAACGTTAGAGAATAATAAATTTTTTTAGATTTACAGAATCTCAGTTAGCCTTCATAGCGGGGCTGAACCCCATACTACGCCAAGCACTGTAGCTAATATTAGCTGGTATCTCGCCGGTGGACATAAATACAGTAAAGTAATTATCATTACTATTATTTTTTATTATTATTAATATTACTATTATTATTATTATTATTACATTATATTATTATTATTATTAGTTTCCCGCAAAAACGTGAAGAAAGTGGCAACTTTGCCGAAACATGTTGTTTGAGCTTTCACGGTGTCCGTAGATCCCTACGTGCGTGCTTTCTCAGTGCTCATCACGAGCACGCACGTATTTTGCCGCATGGGCGTGGCGAAGCGGCAAGAAGACGCCGGGGGAACCGTATCTGATAGGGAAACGCAGATTGACGTAACACCGCTACTTAGCAGTAGGTGTCAGGTTACGTTGTGTTGCATTCAATGTTATCGGAAAAAAGAGTACCATTCGCTTAATTTTCCATAACTATTGAATTCATAGTCGCCAGCTGGGGTGGCAACAGGGGTGGCAAGGCTCTCAGTTGGGGTGGCAACTGCCACCCTATGCCACTCCAGTAGATCCGCCCCTGCATGAGAGTCACATAACCACCAGAAACCATCACTGTCCTTGTTAGGAAATTGATAATAAAAACATGTTCAGGTGTGGAAACATCTGTTACTGGGGAAATCTCTCTGAACGGTGGACAGTGCCAATGTATTGTTTGCTGCTTTAAAGTCTCCCATGGTATTTAGGGCCGGGCGAATGCTACAATCCTGCTTTATTGTTTTTCATGTCAGTAATTAGAAAATTATGGAGTGAACTAAATTCCTTATTGCTGCTGATAAAAAAGTTCCCGTATTGCTTTAGTTCGGTTTATCCCTCTCTTGTCATCGTTTCTGAAGGTGAAGGATAAACCGAAATGTTTCCAAGTAGCAGATTTTATTGATCGTGGGGAGTCCTCATAAAATTGTGTGGTAGAATGCAGAGTTCTGAACATTATTATTGACGCCTCCGCATGTGTAGAGGCTTCAAATGATGATGTATCCCTTTGCTAGATATGCAAACCAAAAAATTTGTCATGAGTCTTTGTTGTTTGTTTTTCTTTCTTCCTTATTTACGTTTGAAAGATTTTACCATATTAAGTTAATTTCCCTGTGTTCTTTATTGTTGGAAAGTTGCTGCCATTATGTTTATTTCTTGTATCCTGTTCCCTGTATTGTAGTTTATTCTCTTAGATCTGTATTAGACTTTTATTGTGGAGATTATGTCACTGCATTGACATCTGAATTTATTGGAAGACTTTTGGTCTGCCAACAAATTTGTCCACATCTGTAAATGTGTTTTTTTTTTCACTATGAAACTTTATTTATTGTGGAGAAATAAAAATGTTGTACATCTTCTGCTATTTTCTCGGACAACATTCACAGACTCGAGAACAATGACTTTGTTCGATATGTGAACAAAACCACAAAAACTTTTCTAAGTTCAATTTCTTTTTTTTTTTCAAGCGGTCAATAATTATTTCTGTTACGTTTAGGCAGAGATTATTATAATTTGACATTATGTAACAGTAACTACTCTAAAACAGTACTGAAGCAGAATGTTTACAAAACCAAGAATCGATATAATCTGGTTTTTAACTAAAATGAGCTCGCATTAACCAAATATTATCGCTGCGTTCCTCTTAGCGTCTCCTTAGGTAAATATGAAAAAGGATGAATTACATGTTATGGATGAGAGTAGTAGCCAGTGAGGAGATGAAACATAAGCATAGTACTCTAGAGGCCACACAGGGCTTGTTTTATTTAAGGTTGATTTATTTTTCGCAGATAGGTTTCCTAAAAATGTTTGGATGGAATTTGTCAAATTGTTTAGGTTTGTTAAACTCTAACTGGGGATCAACAGCTCCAGGTATTACATTTAGAACAGATAATAAATCAGGAAGGCATTCTTTTCATTCTTTGCAGGACGAAACGGCGAGATGTTATTTAGGAAGAATGGGAATACTTAAGGTGTTAATTTATCAGTGCTTTCGGAAGACCTCTGCTGGGTATTAAATGTCTATCTATTCATCTTTTCCAGTTCACATTTGTTCCTGAGTATCATGTGGCTGTAATCTCCCAAGTCACTCATAAAACACAGCAGAAGAGCTCCAAAGAAAACTCTACAAGATTAGAAAATAATAATAATAATAATAAAAAAAACGCTGCATGAACTCCTATATATTTTAGTGGAACAAAAACAAGCTGCGTGAATGTGATGAAAGCTATTAATAACGTAAGCACAGTTCTCCCAGGTGGTGGGAGCAAGGAGGGGTGTGAATGACCAACAAGCCCTGACCTCCGATTGCTTCTTCAGGGCCTCGGCTCTCTCCCTGTGCAGGAGGCTCAGTTCCGCTTCCAGCTTCTGGCAGAGCTCTCGCAGTAGAATGTGGGAGCTTTCAAAGGCTTGTTTTTCAGCGAGCAAGTTCATCATCTCCTTCTGCGCTCGCGCCGCGTCCTCTCTGGCTGCCGCTCGCTTCCCTTCAGCTTCACATCTGCGTTCGCTGAGCTCCGTTTTCTCGCCTTCAGTCTGAAAGAGATGGAAATTTTGCTTTGTTCGCGCTGCCGCTCATTGATATATTTGCGAAAATCCAGAGACTGACCTGAAGAACAATGCGATTAAGCTCCACCTTGTCTTTGGCGAGACCTTCGCTAAGAGCAGCCAGTTTAATGAGAGAATCTTTAAGGGTAGAATGCTGACTCTGCAGTTTGATCAGAAGGCTCTCCTGTGCAGCACTGTGACACTCCATCTGTGGAGTCAATCATTCTTACAACAGTCACGCAAACTTCCAAGAGCCACAAATATATATCGAAGGTAAGCGTTGCGCTCTCACGGTCAGAACAGTTTACCTTGCTTAGAGCCAAAGAAAGGCTGGCTTTGTCATCCTCCAACATCTCCTTCTGCAGAGTAATTTGATCCAGAGATTCCTTCACTGTAATCAGTTCCCTCCGCAGATCAGAGTATTTGCTCTCAAGTTCCTGTAAAGCTTTTTCCCTGAAATATAAAATATATCAAAATGTAATTCTCACACTATTTTTCTTGTCAGATTCTTGATCATGTAAACTTTTCTACAGTCTTCCATGTTTCCTCCTTTCAGCTCCACATTCTGATATATCAGCTGTCCAGACAAGGGTAGTAACTAGTTCCATTTACAGTACTCAGATACAGTTACTCGAGTAATTTTGGAGGGAAAATCTACTTTTGTGAGTATTTTTCAACTCTGTACTTTATACTTTTACTTGAGTAATTTTATTATGAATACTAAGTGTTGTCGCTACTCTAATTAAGAGTAAAATTTCTGGATACACTAACCATTGTGAGTAACTTCACTTAATGAAGAACAAGATTTGTTTATGAAGAAATTGATTTGGAAAATGTTTCTTTTGCCTGATTTTGTTATTTTGTAATTATGTAATTTATATAAATTATTTTTCTTTTGGTCTTTAAAACACTAACATTAACTTTACATTTTGGCCCATCTGATGATGTAATTTTTAAATATTAAGCAATTTATAATTTGATCAGCTACTCAGTACTTGAGTTGTTTTTTTACCAAATACTTTTTTATTCTTGAGTAATTTCTTGGACAACTACTTTTACTTGTACTTGAGTAAAAAATATGTTGAAGTAGTTATACTCTTACTTAGTTTTTGATTATTCTACTTAAGCCCTGCTGCTATCCATCCTCTAAACATAAAAATTTGAAGTTTTTTGATAATGCATTTCATGGGAGTGCAGTCGAGAATAACTGAGAAAATATTCAGATATAGTAGAAAGATCAAAGATCATCAAGAATAACACACCAGGCTTATACTTTTCTAGCTTTTCTTTTTTCAGACACTTTGAGCATCTAGCAATAAGACAACACTAGTAGGACACAAAGGATTCTTGTTCTTCTTCTCAAAACCGGTTTCAAGCTGCGTATCGCCACCTACCATAGAGGGGTGTAGTGTGTCGTTTTACATTGTGTCAATGGAACAAAATAGACACAAAATACACAAACTGTCAACAAAGCAATGAAAGCCTTTAGAGCAATGTGGTAGAGTAAAAAGCATCATTTTGATTTCAAAATGTAACAAAGTTTTTACGTTTTCCAAAAACAAATTCTACTCAAGTAAAGTTCAAATTTTCAAAAACAGTACATAAGTACTAAATTCACTTCATTGCTGCCCACCTCTGATCACGTCTGTTTTAAACCCATCTTCAACAATTTTCATCCTGTCCTCATGTGCCTTTTGTTTCACTCCATTCCCTCAACACTGTCCTCACCTCTTAATGCACTTTCATCACCATCCTTAATCATTAACTTGCTGCATGTCCTTTTCAACGCAATCTCTCTCGTCTTGCTAATTGACACAGGTCTTTTCCAGCTTGCTTTGTTTCCAGCAACTCCCAAAATCTCAAAACCTTGAAATATCTCCACCTAAGAAAATTGAGAAATTGTGTTGCCTTATGCCAAACTCTTGTTTTTATTTCATTACATATCTTTGGATAATCTAAAAATGTTTTTAAATACATTATGAAAATACTGTAGGAGAAAGACTACCTTTTAGGAGAAGTGTTGCTATAAAAATCATTTAGAATGTCAACTTTCTGACATGTGTTAGCGATCTGAGTTTTAACAACATGACACGTGAAATCAATTGGGTTTGACAGGATGTTTGTTATGCAAAGGTCATTGTTTGAACTCAAATGTACCCTCTGCGGGCTTCGGAGTGCTGGCGTGACAGCTGCGTTTCCAGGTCCTCCTTCTGCTGCCTCAGGAGGTCTTGTTGTCTCTGGAGGTCCAGTGACGAACTCCTCAGTACATCCAGCTCCACTCGCTGGGAGTCCACCTCCTGCTGCAGCCCAGAACGCAGCTTCTCCAGCCTCCCTCTCTCACTGTGGGACACGCAGAACAAAGGAGGCAGAGGAAAACAAAAGAATGAAGTAATCCAGGGTCACAGAGGACAAGATTAAGATATATGCCTTTTTGCAAAGCTGTACAATATGTGCAACATTAGTTTTTTGTTTTTTTTTTCTTGCAAATACTCATGGAATCCTGTGGGTAATAAAAAGGAAAAGCTGCTTTACAAAAGTTTACCTGGAGAGGAGCTCCAGTGTGCAGAGTCTTTGGTTACTTTCTCTTTGGTTACTTTCCTCTAGAGCTTTTTTAGTCTCCTGATGTTTTTCTTGTATTTCCTGGATCATCTGCTCCAACTCGGTCCTCTCATCATTCTTCTGCTGAAGTTGCTCTTTAAATGTGTCCACCTGCTCCAGAGCTTTTGTCAAACGGGCATGCACCTCCTGTGTTTGTATGTGAATGAATCATTATTAGTAAGAAGGATTGACACAACATTTTTATAGAGCATGAATTTGTGATACCTGAGATTCTTTCAGATGCTTAGAAAGTACATTCTGTACAGCCATGAAGGTGCTGTTTCCTGACGGAAACTTGCCATGGGGAAGTGAGGCGGACATACTTTCAGAGTCAGAGTTCTCACCCTGAACCAACTGGAAGTTTAGAAGAAACATAAAAAAACATAATCTTCTTTAAAAAATAAAATAAAATGTTTGAATCATTCACACAACAGGTAAATGAGCTTTTCTTGCCTGTATGTCACCTATTGCAGGTCATAAAAGGTAAAGATCAGTCCAATTCCAATCTCCAATATGTGTCGCTTTCATATGTGGTACTAATTTGGATACATGTCTGATTGTTCTCAAAGTGTCTGCAGTCTGAAGAGGCGTCTTCGACTTTTACATCATTGTTGTGGGACAATGAGAAAATTATGATGATGTAATTACAAGAGAAGTCTGTGTTACTTCTTTGCGGCATCTTGATAGGTAAATGAAGTTAATTTACACCAACTTCTTTGACACCAACAAAAAGAAAGTATATCCAACATTCTTGACCAATGTGCAAGGGAAATGTATACCAACAAAATTGCTGCTGTCAGGATCGACCCGTATGAGATGGATAATGTAGACATGTCTGATGATATGGACAAGCTGCCTCCGATCGCCAACTCTGACAGTTCACTACTAAGTGAACACAAAAGAGTGCATAAACCTTGGAGGAGCTTCATGACCTGAAATCTATGGACGCATTCAATCAGTGTTTTAACAGCTTTGTAAAGGACCTCTGAACTCTTCATGTGAATAACAAGGTTCTGATTGTCAGCAGAGTAAGTACATCTAGCAACACACACGTGGGCCACATGTCTGTCTTAGCCTGAAGAAGGTAGTTCGTCAGTGAGTACTACAGTAAATATAAATATTTAACTTAGTATTACACATAGGTCGGTAGAATACTCAAAAAACTGTAATTGAGTAACAATTGTAATGTACTCATATTTTTACAGGTTGGATAGGAAATAGGCAACCTATAAAGTTACAAGGTTAGCTAGTTCTAAACGTGTGGCTGTTTATTGTTGTCATAGCAACTGCCTACCAAGATGGTTGTCAGTTACAAAGTTCATGGAAGTGTGACGTCACATGAGAACTGTGAAGCTTCCTTTGTTTTGTTATTAACTTGTGACAGTACTGTCGGCTCCCACTGCTGAATAAACTTTAAAATTGATCCATAAACAGCTCCGTCCATTAGTACTTCTATAAAAAATGTGCTGATGTAAGACGTAGATGTTCTTCTGCGTATGTTGGGAACATAAACCGCTCATACAAAAGTCTTGTTGCGTCCATTGTATGTATGAACAAGGAAAAAAAACAATCAGCAAAAAAATCAGAACTGAGATCTAGAAATACTGTGTGCTATAGCCTATGTAATTTTGTACTGACCTGATGTATTTGGTATAAAATGTGTTGCAGGGTTTGAACCTCAGTGTGAGCTCCTGCCATCTCTGCTCTATCCTCTGCTCTCATCATCTCCTAAGCAGGAAAGCATTTAGGTTAGATAAGTAACATGCATGGGACAAGTCTGACATTCCCCAGATTGCAGCCCTCTAGACTAGGAGGTTGTGGAGTTCATCAAGCCTGCAGTACAGACTCAAGCCAATTTTAGTCCTTATTACTGCCCGTGTATTTGCCTCCTCGAGTGTCCTACCATCTTCTCCAGACTCACACGCATGGTGTGAAAGTTCGCATCCTTATTACTGTTCGGGTTCTGGAAGTGGTTCAAGGTATCCGTCAGCTCCAAGATTCTAATTGATCATTATGGAAACGAGACACATACAAATAAATATAAAATACACACAGAGACACCCACACGCACGCACACACACGCACAAACACTGTAAAAATTCAAAGATTGGCATGTTGTTCTCCTATAATACCATCAACACTATCAAATTCTGCACCTGAAATTGTAGAATTCACAAAGACCTTTGATGATCATATCAAAAGCAGCTTAGATCCCAGATGTAAAGACACCAACATTCTTGGTTGTCTCCTATTTGAAGTGTTTGGGAGGGAAAAAAGGACTGGAACAACACAAGCTAAAAGGTATAAAGTCTGCAGATGACACTGTTACTTTTTGGGAATAGATTCAATGCAAGACCTTCATGTTCTACAAACTCTACTTCTAACACAGTTATTTAATTAGAACCTTAAACTCATACAAAATGCAGTTTCAATGAAGAAGATGATCTTCTTCAATGATCCTCTTTATGCAATTAGAAAAATATCTACAAATTGAGGCTGGCACACATTCAAGTTGGGATAGAGGCACATCTGCCATACTTAATAAAGACCAGGGGTGAAAGTAGTTTTAAATTCTTGGGGTACTATAACAAAAAAAACAAAAAAACAAAAACAAAAAAAACAAACAAACAAACAAAAAAAATAATAAAAATAAATAAAAAAAATAAAAATAAAATATATATATATATATATTTATTATTTTATAGCTTTTATTGCTTCGCAAAAAAAATTATCAAAAAATTAATATATATTGCTTCTTTGTGTGCTTTGGAGTTTCTGTGCTGATTAATTTTTTTGCGAATCGATAAAAGCTGGTAGCTCTTGAATTGCTACAAAATAAAGCTGTATTTCTCTCAGTGCACTGGCTGCAATGTTGAAGTGCATCCCAGTTTTCCATGCCTGGCACATAACCATTCATTTTAGCTTTTAAACTGGTTATATTGATCCTGTGTCCAGACAGAGGGATAATCAGTAGCCCAGCATCATGACCTGTTTGTTCTGACGATCCTGCAGCTTCCACTTCTCTTCCTAACATGGTTCCTCCTCACCCTGACTCTCATACTGATAGGAGGAACCACAGAGCTCTGTTACGTTAAAGCTCATCTTCTGAAGTTGGGATATTTTTCCTCCAACAGGTTACAGAGGAATCACCTCAAACCAGATGTTGGACTGAATTTTATTTCAATGTCATATGTGAATGTTAGAGCCTCATTTTCAACAGTGGAGCTATAAAGGTTGAAAAAGGTTATTATTTTGGAGAAAGTCTCATCAACATCAATATTTCCACTAAATAAGAGGCAAAAAAAACTGTTTGATAAAGGAAAAGCCTCTCAGACACTGAGCTCGACAGCACCAAACATTTTTTTATATTAGACAATTTAATTTCACATAATTATAGCAGTAGAAGCCATTTGTTTGTTAAATACTTAATGAAACATATTTACCATATTTGATTTTTGTTGTAAATGACGTATACTCACAAAGAACGAGGTAATTAGTCCAAGTTTGTCGTTTATTGAATGTTCAGAAACTACAGCGGGTGTGATGAGCCATAGCAAAGGTAAACAAAAGTAAAACAACCCGAACAGGTGATCAACTCTAAACCACTCGCACATTTTTACTCTCTGTCATTTAAGCACACCCATTGCCATGGCAACCTCCTGCGCTCCACAAGCCGACCAGATTACTTTAAAAACATAACATTCAGTCCGTTACGATATTAGGTTTTCAGGCTTGATATTTATTTTGCGATCATTAATAAGCCTCCCTGAATACAGCGGTGGTTGATTACTTAATTTTAAACTCCTACTCTGCTGGTTATGTTGGTAATGGAACCGAAACGCACAGAATTGCGTAACACCTTGTTGAAACAATAATTACTGAGATTATTGTTGTTGTTGGGTCATTAATTTGAACACGTTTTGTTATTTTTGTTGTTGTTGTTCTTTAATAAAGTTACAAACGTTTTGATAAGGAGTCAGAGGAGGACGTGCTGGTCTCAGTGTCCTGACGGCGTTCAGTTTGTCACCTGATGCCGAGATCGACTCAAAACCTTCCGCGATCGACATATTGCACCGCTGCTCTAGCAAAGCACAAACAGTTCAGAAACAATAAGGAATAGGAAAAAAGTTATTTATTAACTGATTAAGTCGTGTTTTAGATTGTTCTTGAAAAACTAATAAGTCACGGCTGATTAGTGGGCACACTCACGGCTGCACAGTGACTTTTTACAGCAGACAGCCGCTCCCCTCTCTTGCAGGTACTGCGTACCCCCGTTAAATCTTTTAGGGGTACGCAGTACCCTGCCGTACCCCCCTACTTTCACCCCTGCTAAAGACACTACCATTTTTTTAGTTTGCAAATATATATATATAATAGAGATGTGCCGATCAGGTTTTTTCCTGCCGATACCGATACCAATCACCCATGAGGGCCGATCACCGATACCGATCACATAATAATTTTTTTTATCATAAACACTACCGGTTACACTATGTGGAAAAAGGAACCATGAATTCACCTTAATTTAGACAAATACTTGTTTTTAATAACTTTTTCCAAGAAGAAAACTAAACAAAACAGGCATTGTGCAAATTGTACTGCTATCGGTAATACTATCTTTAACAGACTGATAACATATGAAGGCTCCGAAGAGGCTAAATAATGCAAAGAGCCAAAATAAAACCTCTCAACATTGCCAAAAAATTAAAGTATAAAACTTAACATTCAAAGGCAAATACAGGATCCATTACAATAAACAATCCTGAGTTACTGAATGAAAACTTCCTGATAGCATGGCGGCTAGCCGATTACTGCTAGTTCTGATTGGCTGTTTCTGACTGAGCGGAGTAATTATGCAGAGCAGGGAGGAGATCGATTTTTTTTTAGAGATTATCTGTCTCATGTTAGGACAGCGAAAGTTTTAATACATATGTAAAATAAAATTTTTTTAAGTTAAATGCTGCAGCTTTAAGCAGAGGTTCGGTGTAAGAGTCACTACCAGGTGGAGCAGAAGCGGCGCTCCATCTGTGAAATATTACTACCTGTAGCGTAGCAGCAGTTCAACAGCGAGAGCAGAACCAGCATCTTACATCGCAGCTCGAAGACTTAAATAATTTTGCGGGTTATTTGTTTAGCTTTCTGACCGTGATGCTAATCCGGGTGAGTGTTTGTAGCTATCTGATCCTCCATATGTCTTTTTTACTGCAGTGAGCCTCGATGTAGCCAAACTCCGTCAAGTATGGCATTGTTTTTATGCCATATTAGATTCGTTGCACAGGCAGGCTGCGAAATGAGAAGCAGGTGATTGGTTTGTGTGATCGGCAACAAGAGACCGTGATCGGCGAGATATATATATATATATATATATATATATATATATATATATATATATATATATATATATATATATATATATATATATATATATATATATTGCAGCGGTGCAATATATATAGATAGATAGATATATAAATACATAATAAATGAAAATGAAAAAATAAAAATGACATCTTTCTGCCGTATATGCAGTGCCTTACAAAAGTATTCAAGACTCTACCGGCTTTACCTATTAAGAGGGAGAAATGTTCTTCCCATTCTTACTCCCAAAATAGCTCAAGCTCAGTCAGAATGGATCTAGAGGGAATAAGTCACATCGGTTTAAAAATGTAAAAAGATGCCTCCGACTTTCAACCAAACTCTTCAAGGATTGTCATGCATTTATCTCCATCTACTCTGGTCAGAGTACCTAGCCATGCTGAAGATAATGATTCCCACAGCATGCTGCTTCCACCATGCTGCTTCAGAATGATAAACCCTCAAGATCTATACATACTTATCCATGTCCTTGAGCTGCTTGGAACTTGCAGAGACCTTGACCATGAAAAGTTTGAGCTTGTAACTTGATAAAGTGAAAATGGTCAACTGAAAATAAAAACGAAGCTAAAAAAAGAATATGTATCTTTTTGCTAGCTACTTTTGTTAGATTCTCGTGTGTTCTCACACTGCACTGCTTGAAACTTGAAGGTCACACACATTCAACAACGGTTTCCAGCTATGGCCTTGCGACGCTCAGTTTTTCCTCATACTCCCTAAATTTTTCTCCGACATTGCATCAGAGCTTTTAATAAACCTTGGATGAGCTGTGATCCATCCTTCCTTGGAAAGACTGAGCCTGAGTTTGTAGATTAAGCAGGATTGGTAAATAATGGTACCAAAAAAGATTAGATTTGTGTTTGTGTCTGTTAAAGACTCAAACAGATGATAAAATTACAGATTCCTGTTTCTGCATTTAAAAAAATATTCGAGCATCTCTGGGCTTTTGAAAGTTATTAAGTGTGATGTAACTGCTTTGAAGAAATACGGCCACGTAGAAAGACTGCTATGGCTTTGCCTGGAGTTGAGTTCAACTTTCTCTGCATCCCAGGAAACCTGAAGCTGCATGGTCTCCTTCAGTCTGTCCTTCAGCTGCATCTCCAGTGCTGACATCTCCGACCCACTCTTTTCTGGTACTCTGGTCTCCAAGTTCTGGCATGCAGCATGCAGCAGTTGACTAACAGCAGCACATTCACCTCGCATATCAGACAGCGCCCTATTGGAAAGAGTCATATGATTATGAACAATACATAAAAGCTGTTGAACTATTGAACTGATTAACTGCAAAAACAAAATCTAACCAGGTATTTTTGGTCTAGTTTCTGAAGCAAATGTCTTGGTACAATTGAAATAAGACAAAACTAAATTACAAGCAACCTTTCTGCATAATATGGGAACTATTTTGTATTTGCAATAGAAACTAGACATAAACACTTAGAATGTTTTTGCAGTGCAAGGACAAATGCACTAAAAATTTCTGAGCCAGAATGTGAATTTAATTAATTTCTTTATCAGGGTAATTTTTAACTGTTTTAAATCATCTGATGAGAATCAGCTACTATAATGAGCAACTATTATTAAAGCTAAACACTGTTCTGAACACTTATTATGGTGGTTTAAGAGTTCAAATTCTCTTGATAGATGATTTTTACAGTGAATAACGACACTGAGCCATCTGTCCCGGTTGAGGAAAGAATAAGCGGCGGGGGTGGGGTGAACGCTCACCCTGATGACCTGCTCCGCTTTGATCCTTTGATCAGAGATGCTGTTGCAGTCGTCAGAGTGAAACACAGACGAGGTGGGGGCTCTTCGCGTACCCAAAAATTGCTGGAGAATTTCTGGCTCCGTGCCCCACTCACCTGTCAGTGAAAGTCTTTAGCTGGGTGAAAGTGCTCCGCAGGGAGGCGGCCTGGCGCCACAGCGCCCTGACATGAGCCTGCTCACGACTCGACTGGTAGGCGTACGTCTGCAGACACAACGCCGGGGTCATGAAGAAAAAGCCTGCGGTAGTTGTTGTGGGTTGCTTACTGCAACGTTTCCATTTTATTGTCATCCCTAAACACATGCAAACGCTGGAACTCCTAGACTCGCCCTGGCACGTTTACAGCTAATTGGATTTCCCTCAGTCCACAGATGTAGAACATTTTACAACAAGGAGAGCTGGATTGTTTGCACAATTTTTTCCCCCTCCCTCTCAGCAGCTGGAATGTTTTCACAGGAAACAACAACTCAAAAAAAAAAAAAAATGAACAGGGAATGAGAGTAAATTCAAGAAAATGGTTATGAATGAAATTCCAACCTCATGTGAACTCGGCAGGAGTTTAATTGTGCAATTTTTCAGCACTAAGGGGTGAACTTGAACTTTCCCTTTGCCTTTTAAGTTGAAGCCCTTCATTTAAGTGCTCCCTCCCCCCACCTCTTTCTCGCTGCGCAGGCGAGTATGAAACCGCTGAGCATCTTCGCGGACCTTCCTTAAGCTCTCCATCAGGCCCTTGTTGACAATGTCTACCTGGTCCAGTTGTTCCCGTAGCAGAGAGTTGACTTGGCTTAGGCTGGCACTCCTGCAAACAACATGTCATATCAAATAACAATAATAAAAAAAACACTCTCTTGAAGCTTCTCTAAGTAGAATGCATTTAGACGACAAACGTGGCACTGTGTCAAGTTACATTCACTATCAACCAGATCCGACAGATTACAAAATCTTCACACAGTCCTCTCCGATTCTGCCCACGCTGATATAATAAAGTCTGCCACATGGTTACTCCTATATTTAACAGTGTGAGAGATGGCCAAGTGCACATTTGGCTTTATGGGATGATGCAATGTTTACATGAATGTGAAATGTGGGGAATGGATGGGATTAAGTTTCAACGTTGTGTGTGAAAGCTTCGGAATTACATTTAGAACAGACTTAACATGCACAATGTTTTGCAAAACTATTCATACCCTTTAAAGTTTTTCCCATTGTGTTACAAGTGGAAACTAGTGTGTGTTTTATTTGAATTTAATGGGATAAAGCAGCATGAAGCAGTGCATAATTGTGAATTTGAAAGAAAAGCATTGTTAGGTTTCAATATATTTTTTTACAAACATATTGACCAAGACATTTTTATTGTATGCAACTAAATTTAAGAAGGAGTACATTTTTTAGGCAATTTGGAAAAGGAAAAACAAGTTTATGCAAGGTTGATTTAATATTAAGCTCCATAGTTTCTTAAAAAACAGAGATATAACTATGTTGCAACTACTGCTGATGTTAAGCATTTAAGCACGTTTTAAATAACTGAATGCATGCTACTTTTTAACACAAAAACATGAGGAGTTTCATTATTAGGAAAAGCACAAAGTGCCTATCACTCACCGGCTCCGCTCCTCCTGCAGCAGAGCAGTCTGTTTCTGGATAACAATGTTAAGATCTTGCTCAACACGCTTCTGAAGCTCAGCTGAGTACAGGTAGGCCTGCAGAGGAATATAAAAACAAACTAACCTTCACCACTGGCAAACTGGTAACATTTAGCTATTTGGCAGCAGCTAAAGGTCAGCTTTTAACTGACATTAGTCAAGAAACCTTGGGCGGATTATGGATCTACATTCACTTTGGTAGATAGACTGCTAGGACTGACTAAACTAAGTAAATGTGCAAACCTAATTGACAGAGAAATTTTTTAAATCATCATTTATTGTCCTAAGTGGAAAAGTTTGTAATAGGTTCTCCATAAATTACAGAATAATAATTAAGGACTCAATTAATACTAATACTGGTTTACAGATCCCTTTGAATAAAAACAACTGGAACATACAACATATATGATGATAATAATTATTCTTGATTTTGATTGTAGTATACAAAACACAATGTTTATTGTTTCCATCCATCCATCCATCCATCCATCCATCCATCCATCCATCCATCCATCCATCCATCCATCCATCCATCCATCCATCCATCCATCCATCCATCCATCCATCCATCCATCCATCCATCCATCCATCCATCCATCCATCCATTTTCTTCCGCTTATCTGGGGTCGGGTCGCGGGGGCAGCAGCTTCAGAAGGGAGGCCCAGACTTCCCTCTCCCCAGCCACTTCTTCCAGCTCCTCCGGGGGAATTCCAAGGCGTTCCCAGGCCAACCGAGAGACATAATCCCTCCGGCGTGTCCTGGGTCTTCCCCGAGGCCTCCTCCCGGTGGGACGTGCCCGGAACACCTCACCAGGGAGGTGTCCAGGAGGCATCCTGACCAGATGCCCGAGCCACCTCAACTGGCTCCTCTCGACGTGGAGGAGTAGCGACTCTACTTTGAGTCCCTCCCGGATGACCGAGCTTCTCACCCTATCTCTAAGGGAGAGCCCAGCCACCCTGAGGAGGAAACCCATTTCGGCCGCTTGTACCCATGATCTCGTTCTTTCGGTCATGACCCAAAGCTCATGACCATAGATGAGGGTGGGAACGTAGATCGACCAGTAAATTGAGAGCTTCGCTTTTTGGCTCAGCTCTCTCTTCACCACGACGGACCGGTACAACGCCCGCTTCACGGCAGACGCTGCCCCAATCCGCCCGTCGATCTCCCGCTCCCTTCTTCCTTCATTCGTGAACAAGATCCCCAGATACTTAAACTCCTCCACTTGATGAGGCAGGATGACCCCCCCTGACCTGGAGAAGGCACTCTACCCTTTTCCGGCTCAAGACCATGGCCTCGGATTTGGAGGCTCTGAGCCTCATCCCGGCCGCTTCACACTCGGCTGCGAACCGCTCCAGTGAGAGCTGCAGATCACGTTCCGATGAAGCCAACAGGACCACATCATCCGCAAAAGCAGAGACACCATCCTAAGGCCACCAAAACGGATCCCCTCAACACCTCGGCTGCGCCTAGAAATTCTGTCCATAAAAGTAATGAATAGAATCTGTGACAAAGGGCAGCCTTGGCGGAGTCCAACTCTCACTGGAAACGAGCCCGACTTACTGCCGGCAATGTGGACCAGACTCTGACACCGGTCATACAGGGACCTGACAGCCCGTATCAAAGGGCCCGGTACCCCATACTCCCGGAGTACCCACCATAGGGCCTCCCGAGGGACACGGTCGAAAGCCTTCTCCAAGTCCACAAAACACATGTAGACTGGTTGGGCGAACTCCCATGCACCCTCCAGGACCCTGCTGGTGGTGTAGAGCTGGTCCAGTGTTCCACGACCAGGACGAAAACCACACTGCTCTTCCTGAATCCGAGGTTCGACTATCCGACGGACCCTCCTCTCCAGGACCCCTGAATAGACCTTACCAGGGAGGCTTAAGAGTGTGACCCCCCTGTAATTGGAGCACACCCTCCGGTCCCCCTTTTTAAACAGGGGGACCACCACCCCAGTCTGCCAATCCAGGGGAACTGCCCCCGATGTCCATGCGATATTGCAGAGTCGCGTGAGCCAACACAATCCTGCAACAATCCAGAGCCTTAAGGAACTCCGGGCGGATCTCATCCACCCCCGGAGCCCTGCCACCGAGGAGCTTTTTGACCACCTCGGCGACCTCGTCCCCAGAGATTGGAGAGCCCAACCCAGAGAAGGCATGTTGGTGGGATTGAGGAGGTCTTCGAAGTATTCCGCCCACCGGCCCACAACGTCCCGAGTTGAGGTCAGCAGCACACCATCTCCACTATAAACAGTGTTGGTGCTGCACTGCTTATTGTTTTCATAAGTGGTTATTGTGCTATGTTTTTCATGTAAAGCAATTTGAACTGCCTTGTTAATGAAATGTGGTATACAAATAAACTTAACTAACCAAAAAAAAAAAAAGGACGTGTGTTTCAAATCATAGAACTTTTTTACTCATTGACTGATTATAAACATCTGCTTTTGGGGTCTGAAATAAGGCAACATTGATTTTGATAAAAACAGTTTTTTATAGCTATGTCAAAAAAGTGAAGAAGTAACAATAAAAGGACACATATTTGTATAACCCTGAAGCCAAATTATAGTAATGATTATGTTAAAACAATGCAGCTGTAATGGTATAAATCAATGCATTTCATATCATTTCACTATCTGCTTACTGTCAAACAATTTAATATGCTACATGATCATTTGAAAAACACCCAGACCATATTAAAATAATCCAAGTATTTTGCAAATTAAGTTTCCATGGTTATCCCGCTTCTAAATAACCTCAAATGGCATCAAGCATGTATTTCTACTTAAAACCGATTCATAGGTGAATTAGACATCTTTTCTGACTCCAGGAGTTCTCTGATGCAGTGCTTTTGTTAGGATGCTGTGGCGGAGTAGGACCTAAATGCAAGAGCGTCAGAGGCGGAGAGTTGTTTGTGAATAGTTAATGAAAAAATAAAGAGCAAAAAATCAGAGGAACACAGGGAGCCAGAGCACAACAGAAAAATAATGGGAGGAACCAGCAAGGACTGACTGAGCATGAGCTGTAAATATACTGGGAGCTTGATTACTGAACAAGGAACAAGATGGCTGATAGAAACAGGATGCAGGTGTGAAGGGAGAGAGCAGAAGGCAGGCTGAGGAATGAGAGAGAGAGGGAGAGACAGAAAGACAGGAAGAGAGTGCAGCAGCAAGGAGCGAGGGAGAGAAAATCTGGGAACTTGGAAAATGAATCTAAGCATAACAAAGAATAAGTAGACACCAGGAATAAACAATTAAACTAGAATCACTTGACTCACTAGTTTAATTAAACTAGAATCACTAGTTTAATTGAAGAAGTGAACCACAGTAAAGTAGACTAAATTTTAGCGAAATGTGACACATAACTTTATGCTCTTCTTTTTCTTTCTTTTTTTCTGAGGCAAGTGAAGCCGACATGTCATTAGATATTGTTCTAAGTTCTTCTGTGTGATCCTGGTTCAGTTGTCAGTGCTCTCAAAGGGATTTTGTTAGGCTGACCGCTCTTGGGAAAGTTCATCCACTCTTCCACGTTTTCTTTATTTGTAGATAATGGCTCTCACTGTGGATCAATTGAGTCCAAAAGAAAAGTTCAAGACTTCTCCCTTGTTATTAAATGTATTAGATCAGGGCATGATGTGTTGCTTTTTGAGTTCTCTTGGCTAACTTAATGTTGTCAGACATGCTGTATTTAAATGATTTCTTGTTTCTACCGCTGTGTTCAAGTTATTTCGGAAGTCTGAGCTCGGAGGTGGGAATGATGTAACACGTATTAAGAGAGTTCTGGTTGCAAGTAGGAAAACAGTGATACTGCAGTAATAAAACATAATAATCAATAGTAAGCTTGTGGTGCAGCCAGTGAAATGGAAGTAAGAAGAAGTGTGACTTATCACAGTTAATTAATAACTTAAGAAGTATGCAGATAAGATTCAGCATTACAGTCAAAACATAAATTACTCATGGGCCTATAAAGCTTAAAGGATGTTTTTTTTTTGTTTTTAACCAACATGTTTCTTCTGAATCAAACATATGATGAAGACATATGATGACACAGTCATCATATGTCTTGAGTACTTGGAGCTCATCCCCCAAGTGAAATAGTCAGAATACAACTCAAAACATGTCAAAAGATGGCCAGTAAATGCAAGAAGGGTTTGACTGCTACAATGCCAGTGAAGATTCTTACTTAATTATTTGGGAGGTTTATGACACCATATGTTCTTAAAAAGAGGGGAAATTATGCAATTTTTTTCCAACTTAATATTTTTCACAATGTTTTTCTATACTTTAAGATTTCGCTTCTCTTTTCCATATTAGAAACAAAATTATTGGCAAAGTAAAAATAGTGTCTGGTTTGATATCAGAACCAAATATAGTGAAGAAGCATTCAGCTTCTATGCAGCACAGATCTGGAACAAACTCACAGAAAACTGCAAAACTGTCAAAATACTGAGTATCTTTAACTCAAGACTAAAACCCCCACCAGTTTAGAGTTGCTTTCGACCCATAATAACTGAAACACTGACCAACATATTTGATACATATTGATGATTTTGATGATGGGGCTCGACAAAATGTAATGTTTGTTACTGGGTTCTCAATTGATGACTGTATGATGTTTTATGACTTTTCGTTTTATGATGTAAAGCACTTTGAACTTCCTTGTTGCTGAAATGTACATAAAAAATTTATTGATTGATACCTCTTTCGACTAATAAACATTTGAACATTGTTTTTTGTATTTTTTTGGAGTTAAAATTTCCTGATAATTTATTTCAATGTACTAAAATATCATTGCACTTTTTTATTAGGACAGTTGATGAACTGTCCTAATAATGGCTCTTGTAGATAGCCATTATCTATGTAGATATCTATTATCTTGTAGATAATAGATATCTACAAGAAGGGTTTGACTGCTACAATGCCAGTGAAGATTTTTACTTAATATCTACAAGATAATATCTATTATCTTGTAGATATATGCAAAAGATGCAAAGATTTCTTTTGCATCTTCTTTTCCATGAAGATGCAAAAGAAAATAAGCACAAATCTTTAAAAGAACAAACACTTTTACTCAGCACTCTCTTCCTAATCTCTATTACTAAACATTACCAAGAAATGTAAAAACCTGATTTAAAATCCCATTTTCGGGCCAAAACAGGCTGCAGTTAGAAACAAAAATAGTTAAATTACTGAAGCAAAATAAAATGTTTACAAAACAAAACTAACTTTAGGCAAACATAAAGCACACCAAACCATGCACTATATTTGTCAAAATATTGTATATTGGTGTCAATATGTGATATTTTTTTCAAACAATGCATTTAAAATTATTTAAATATCCTTCTACTTCTCACAGTAGTATCTCAGATTCTCTCATGTATCTTAAAATCCTGATGTCTTGTAACCCCTAAACCTAATACGCCCTCGGCTCCCTCTGCACCACCCACTCTCTGTGTTGGTGCCAGACACCCTGTCCTCACTAATAGAAACCACATGGCCCCAGAGCACTACAACACACTGTGTGCCTCCAACTGCCCTTGCTGACTCCTCATGTACAAAGAGAGGAAGACTGAACAAGAAGGAGACCCCTCCCCTTCAAAACACTCCAAACCACCATCTAAACCTTTCAAATCAGTCCCGAGACCCCTCCCCACCCCCACCCCAGCCCCGTTCTATACTCTCTTCTGTACCTCGTGTCTTCTTGGGATGCTTAATATCTCCAGCAGGCTCCAAGAGAGCCAAGACAATGGTCTCACTGTTCGACACTGGACTCAATGACGTTGTCAGCATTATTCGCACATTTTCATATGCCCTTTTTCAGACATTTACGCTACAAATTACATTAGGTGCTATCACGCACTTGGCCTGAGGCTGAGCTGTTTTTCTATGAGGACCCAGAGAGCATAAGAGCAATGTTTACTGCCCGTTGTTGAGGTGACAGCCACGGGGAACGAGTAGGGAGGAATAACATGGGCGGTGTTTGAAATACACAGAAGTTCGGCAGCTGCGGTTCAAAAAGGGACTCCTTTAAACAACAGTTGTGTAAAGAGTTACTGATTGTGCGTGTTTTGGAAAAGCTGTAGCAATAACACTGACTTGTTGACAAGCCCACACTTTATATATGTACCTTGAATGGTTAGGATATTTAATTCAAGAATTGTTTTCTGACTTCATGTATTTGAGGTGTCGGAACAACATCAAAAAAAAAAAAGATTGCCCAATACAAAAGAGAATAAAAACATCGGGAAAGCAATCAGTTAGTTCCAACAAGACTCAAAAACAATCTTGGAATAATCCAACAATGTAGTACCCTATTAACAGAAGTACGATAAATACATAAAATTAGGCTTTGCTTGTTACCACCATGAAGGGATATAAAAGTTTTAAAAACTTATGGCGCACCAGTTTAAAGTCATTTTTAACAAGATGGGTTGTTTTGTTGTTGCTGATGACTCAAGCAGGCAGGGAAAAATGGTGTTGAGATGACTTAATAAAAAAAAAAAATCAAATGAGAACTTACAACAGAGACATAGAGGGTGGGAGGGACATGGCAAGATAACCACAGAACATCAATAAGGACTGACTGAAGATTTAGGATTACAAAGCGATGGTTACTGGGTCAAGAAACAGGAGAGGCTTAATTATCAGAATGAGTCATTTTTTTGATTGAGAAAAAACATGAAAGGTCATGGTGTGGAAACTAAAATAAATCTTATAAAGGTAAAAAAAAAGTTTTGAATTTTATTTTGCAAGAATTATTTCTATGAAGTATCTGGCTGCTGGCCAGCTTCTAGGAATAGAAGCATTTTTGTAATTGTCACTCCAAAACATTAATATTACATAAGTTATATATTTATAACAACATGAAAGGTAATTTTACCATATCCTGTTTTTATACTGGAAACATTTAATAGTGCAGTATGTAATTTTAATTTAGTATTATGTCTTTTATTTTTTGTTAAAAAACATATTTGTTAAAATTGTCACCATGCATGTCGTGACATTATGCTGTAAGGCAGAATTTGTGAAAAGATTGATCTCCTCCACCTCCTCCCTGAGCTGCTATTGCTGTCTAAAGAAATGCACCACTCCTGGTCAAATACAACCAATCAGAGTCAGGAGGAGCGCTGTCAATCATCCTCATGTATTCCATGCTCAATGCGCTAAAGATGGAGAAACAATTTACTGTTATAAGAAAACCTTTTATCTGTCATCATTTATGGCCATGCTAACTAGTCTTAGCATTCATAACAGGCTGGACTAGCTGCAGGGGAGCAGAGAGCAAGGCGGGAAGGTAGAGGGTGGATGATAAGAGCCACAAGAGATTGTGACTTACAGTGCTAAGACCTGCCTCCTAGCTCTGATTGGCTGTTTCTAGTTAGCACTGGGAGAAGGCAGAGGAGCTTGATTTTTTTTCTCACAGACTATTTGTGCCATACTGTCATGACAGAGAGACACAGTTTCAATAAATATGTAAAAAAAAAAAAAAAAAAAACTTTTACATCCTGCAGCTTTAAACAGTATTTCAGAATTGAGTCTACTATCATGAACAACATGTTGCAAGCAGTGACAATTAGACACTAGGAGGTGCTAGAGCACCTGCCCTTTTTGCTCTGAACCAAAAAAGTGTCCTTTTGAAATCTTTTTCAATTTATAGTGTAAATTATGTGGCCAAAAGTAGCATTTCTGGATTTAATAGCCTATATTATCAGTGCCTTACATATTTGTAATTCTGCACGACATAATTCCATTTCCATTTGAGTACCTGCCCCCCCAAAATGTCTGTGCACGCCTCTGGTTACAAGGTATAAACTGGAACAGTAACTTTCAGCTTAACACAGGTTTAAGTATTCTTTGTATTTTGCACGCCTTCAGAAATTAAAGTAGTGAAAACAGAATGTCTGGATCCATCACTCAGTTCCACAACGGGTGGGTCATGCAGTGCAAATTGTCAGGAGAATTTCTCAAATCAATAGCATAAAGAACGTTTTGTGCACTCGGTGACCAGGTATCCTCAGCAACTCATAAAGGTCTCCGCCCTAACTCAGTGTGGAGGGTTGTTTGTCCTTTTTCATGCACGGCAGCACCAGCGTGTGAGCGTCTTGCCAGAGCCTCGCCCCAATTCCACACACCACAGAGATGACGCTTTTTTATGGTTTCTTTCCCCCTTCGGCAGTAAAGCATGAGGCCGGGGCTGCTGCAGATTAGCCATGCTCTGTGCAGGAAGCTCCCAAGGGGGGGCGCACTAACAGTCCTCCGTGGACAGCATCGTTTCACTTGGTTGTCTTGCATCACTAAACCGAATCCCCCCCCATCACTCGATGAGCGTGACCTCACTGTTTCTCACAACACACCCGTCAAGTGACGACTGTAAAGGCAAAAGAGAGAAACCAATAATCTCAGCATTCCATCTGCCCTGATGCAGGGGGGCTTACAGGACTTAGCGGGGGCCCAGAAGTGTGCTTGCTGAGCCCTAAGCTATTTATGATCTGCTTCAGAGTACAATTAGTTTTGAACAGCCTCGACGGCTCCCTTAAGTGAGCTGAGCCCGATCCCATGAGGTCACCAAGTGCCATTCTGTAATAATGTTCAAAACACAATTCATACAAAAACAGCCCCTTAAGTCATGGTGTGTTTTATGCCGCCATATGTTAGCTAGGGTTCCTTTCTCTTTTTTCATTCTCATGCGTCCTTTTCTTGAGCGCAAGACTCTTAGGGCCATTAAAATGTGGTTTGCGTTAGGTTTTAATATTTCTTGATATTTATGATTTGTGCCACTCCTTGTATTGTCTCTTTTGATAAATATTTCAAACAACATCAAGGGCTAATCCTGCTTTGATTCAACTGCCAACAAGCAACAAGAGAATCATTTTAAAGGCCCTTGTGAAAGCTTTGGTGTTTCAGCCAAAATGTTCTGCCTTGCCCATGTGGAAGATCAAAAAAAAAAAAAAAAGAATCCAATCCATCGAGTTAACAAGTTGTGATTACAATATTCTATTACAGATCTGATAACGGTCCAGTTTATCTAAACACTGAGCTGGGTTTAATGAAAAGAGCAGATCGGTGAAGCTTTTCTAATTTTCCCCCTTGTCCTCTCCAAAAAAACAAATCCATGTTTTTTTTTTTGTATTGCTGTTTCCAGGGACACTCAGAAAGCCATCAACAACATCGGTTCCCTTTCTTTCTGTCAGACTCTCCAAGGGTGACATCTGGCCGAGGCTTGCAGTCGGCATGCGAAGGGTTACAGCTGCAATCGCTTTCTCTTGCTTGGCCCGAACCCAGAGGCTTAATAAAGGGAATTAATGGAGTGCACTATCTGTCAGATTCCTAAACACAGCTGGAGCGGATGTTCATCGCCCCCAAGCAGCCTGTAGAACTTACTATCCTACTTGAACAACATAACCCCCTCTTTTCTTCCCCCATATTGTCCCCTGGGTGCTGACTCCGCAAAGGAACCCCAGCTGATTGTGAAAGCTGTTTATGTATCATCACTGACTATAATTACACAATGTGGGATAACAAACAGAGAGAGTGGAAGAAGGGAAGGAGGGGGCAACTGTTATGAGCGTGTCAAAATACAGTGAACTTTTTGGTCATGCATGGCAACAGCTGCAGTAATAATGTGCAAACGGTACAAATAATCAATGTAAATGTGGTGAACTACGTGCCGCACACTCACGAGAAAGTGGCCAGTGAATCCTGCGGCATTTAACACAAATGGCCCCCATCTAAGACAATGCTATAGAGAACCCACAAAGGCAGGTCATCCACTCAAGGTTTCATATGTTTAAAGACATGTTTAAATAACTAGAAAGTATGCTAAATGCTTGACTTTAAAGTCGGGTAATTTGAGAAGCCTTATATAAAAGGCTATGTGTTCTACTGAACTGCTTTTCATAACAAAGTGAAGCTTTTAAGCCTACTCTCAGAGGAGAAGGTAACTTATTTTTACTATTCACATCGACAGATGTTTTGGACCTGTTCCAGTTAAACTGCAGCCTAAATGAACTGGATTGATAAGAAAAACAAGCTGGAAACAGACGAGGGTGGCAAGATGAAAGAAGACAGAGAAAATTTCTAAAACTTGACTTTATCTACTTCTGTTTGGCAGGAATCTTCTGAAGAAAGAATGGGGTAAAAAGATTCCTCAGAGCACTGGGTAAATGGCAATTGGTGTCAGAGATAATTCATCTAAAATCATATTTATCCACCTGACTATAATATTGCAGTGTTTTGCAGGCAGTAGGCTGTTTCATATGAGAAAACGCACACTGGCGAAAGAAACACAGGATACAGAAACATCAGGCTATGCAACACAAACTAGGTCAAGGTTTATCCTGGCTCAGCAGCAATTTTCTGGGGTCACCAGAGATCACAAAGAGTGACTTACCAGGCACGTAGGAATGCTTTCAGAGTTCAAGTTTGAGCTTAGTGGTATCGAGGTAATAGTTCTCTGACAGCTCAAAGACTGGGGGATTTGGTATGATATATGTTTCCAAATGGTCACAATTTTTATAGCAGATAGTTGTCGACTGGCAAATATCAAACCTCAATACTGCCTAGGTTCTAGAAGGCCATGTTTCTAACAAAGACATGACATTTAAACATTTTGTGAAAATTCTGTATTCTTTAGCTTTTTTGTGATGAGCTAAATGTGGAATTCTATTCCACCTTTACAATGCCTCGCTAACATTGCCATAAACTTTTCCTAAACTTAAAATTTTATGCAACAGACCAACACAAATTAGCAACTTCACAATTCTGGCCTCTAGGGCGGCAACAGTAACTCTAAAGAAAAGTCATAAGATAACCTGTTTCTCGGTCTTTGATGGGAAACAACAAACATGTAGTATACCTTGCTCTGGTGAGATGACCTAAAATGCGATATGTGGAGAGAAACTAACACTGCACATCACTCTGAATACACCGTTCAACATGGAAATGACTTCATCTTGAAATAGGGAAAATCCAATGACGAATCTGTAGCAAGACTTGAAAATGAATGTTTACAGATGCTCTCCGTCCGGTCTGAATGAACTTGAGCTATTTTGTGGACAAGTCAGTACATTGATGTACAAAGCTGTTAAGAGGCAAATCCAAAAACTCCTACATTTGTGATAGCAGCAAAAGGTGACTACACACAACGCGACTCAGGGACTTCATACAACACATTTTCTTGTGTGAAAATGTGTGAAAATGTGAAAACCATATAGCATTTTGAAGTTATGACCCATGTAGTTTGGCCTGTCACTTAAAACTATTAAAATTATTAAAAGTGTGAAGCAAATTAGGAGTATACATACTTTTGCAAGACACAACTGTGTAAGATTATGCTGACTGAAAATACTACTGTTTAACTAAGGTCAGATAAAAGACTGCAACAACTAACCTGGACTATTTCAGAGTTAAAAATAAAAATCAACCTTAGAAAACTAGCTGAGTCTACTTTTCTAAGACTCAGCTATTAATGTTATTTGTTTATGGCTCTACTTATTAGGAATTCATACCAGCATGGAAGCATATCTGGAAACCAGCCATAAACACAGTGGGCAGTCATTACTACACATCTCTGGGCTTGTTAAAAACTACTAAATCAGATTCAAGGTTTAGCGTCATCTACACATAAGAAACACTTGGTTGTTTTATTTATATTTAGTATTGTTAAAAGCCATCTAAAAATACCAACAACATAGGTGAATGCATTTAGATCTGCTAACTGCAGTAGCAGAATGAGGGTAGTGTTGTCACAAAATAGGTGCTTTATACCCGGTGAAAAATGATCTTTTTCTTCAATGGTCTCAGGGGAGAAGGCCAGTGACCTTCATAATTTTCTTCCTAAACAGCTGCCGCTACATGGAGCAGCCGCCATGGGAGGCAGAGAAGGGAGACGCCAAATATCAGGAGCAAAGGGGGGTCGGAGTCTACCTGAGCAGACCACAAGGAAACCCTTCATATCCCGCTTGTTTCTCTTACTTGAACTTACAAACACATGTATCCTGACATATTCGCAACATAGATGTACAGATTGTACCTCTACCACATTCAATCACTCACATAAACATAGAAAAATATGTTAATTTGCATAAGTGCATTAATTAAAACATGAGTTTGTTCTGAGTTAATCCCTTCTTTGATTTCTCACAGGTACAAACGTGCTTATTCATACCTAAAAGGCTTTCCCTGTTAAAGAGAGAGATGTGCTGCAGTGATGTTTACTGTGATCATATTTCTAAATGCATTCATTTGCGACAAGAGTGGAAGAACTACTAATCTCAAATGAGAAATGTGTAAACCATTAATATTTTTTAAAGCAGCTCTAAGCATGTATATATAGGGAGAAACACTAAGCCAAAACAGCATGGGTACACTGAACTCTAAAAATGCAAATAACATTCCACAATTTAACCTTGGCCTAAAAAATCCTTGCTGCCCTGTGTTGCTCCTACCCTCTCTGTGAGACTGGTTTGTTTGACTAGTGGCTGGTCGTCGTCCATCTGGCCGGGAGAAGAATGCTCCCTCAGGGCACCGCTCTCCTCCAGCTTGCTAACCTCAAAGCTCTCACCTGGTTTGGAGAAACAGATCCAAGCGTACAGAGGTGTCAGACTTTGCATGTGACGGTACCTGATATAGCAGAGTGAGAGGCAGAACTAATGCAACACATAGTCAGTGCTTTTGTCTGGGAATGACAAGTGAAACTTGCTTCCCTACCAGCAGGCTGTTCAGCAAGGTTGCGGGCGATGATCTGACAAATGTGAGAGGCAATAGGGATAGGAGTGGCTCCAGATTCTTCTACATCCCCTTGAAGTGTCAGACTTCTGTCTCCTGAGCTACTGTCCGACTGAAGCAGAGTCTTCTCCAACTGCTACAATGACAACATTAAGCTCAACATCTCACTTAAAGGGGAAGTATTATGTGTTTTCCAGGCATATAGTGCCATTTTGTAGCACAATCAAGTAACTGTTAACTTCAGTTATAAAAATGCTATAGATATCAAAAATAACTTTAAAAAAATACTTCGTAATTTAATGCCTTGAAATAGATGGTTATGCAAAAGAATAATACATTTAAAAGAATACATAGATTTTTTTTGGAAAGAGGCATCTTAAAATTGAGTTATATTCTTCTCTGTAATCAGTGGAAATATCTTTATTGGCGTGACATCAATCAAACATTTTTTTATGATTGCTTCTTAGGTTTTTACATGTTTCCACTGATATTTTTCATGATTTATCTTGTGATGAGCCCAAAGGTTTTGAGGTTGGAAGGTCATCTTGCAATCTTAAACTCCCTCCACTAATTCTCTTCCAGATTCAACTCTGGCTCAGGCACGCTACAACATCGATATCATTTCTATAAATTTTAAGTAAAAAGAAACGTGCCAATAACATCTAAATATTGTTTAAACTCAGTTTTCTTAGAACTGCAGAGTTGCCAGGCAGGTTTCTGTAGGCCCAAATCTGACAAGCCAAGCTCCTCTGTGAGTCCAGGTCAAACTCCTGTAGGCTGCTTCGACCTCCCAGCTGACCTTCAGAGCGTCTCCATAGATCCTTGGCATCTGGGCTCCCAAAGTCCTATGATAGACTACTCTTCTTTAAAACATTACTTTAGTACAGTGGTTCCCAAACTTCTTCCCCTGGGTGTTCAATGATGAACACACGGCATTCATCATTGTTGTTTTTTTTTTGTTTGTTTATTTTTTCATTCATCCATACCCCTTCCTGCACCCCCCGCCCCCCCTCTTCACCCCCACCCCTCAATGGTACAATGGTGCACCCCACAGTTTGGGAACCTCTGCTTTAGTTTATTGATGTTCAAAGACATGCATTTCTGCACACCTCTTGTAAGGTTCTATCACAGCATTTAAGTCAGGTTGGGGTCTGGACTTTGACTGGCCCATTGCAGTAGTTTGCTGCACTCCGAAAATGCCTGTATCTGAAAAGATGGTCACACTTGCTAAAATTCAATTGCATAAAATAAATAAGTAGCTTCCTAATTCCTACATAAGCAGTTAGGGTGTTTGTCACACACAACTTTTTCATTTAAAAAAAAATAAATTTGAGACTATGGATTATTTTTGGTACAATTATCATTAAATTACTTTTAATTATATCTGAGAGGGTCTACTTTTTATTTCCCATGATAGTGGCAGTACTCTAATATACACTGCTCAAAAAAATAAAGGGAACACTTTAACATTTAAGTGAACACTGAAGTGTTCCCTTTATTTTTTTGAGCAGTATATTTCTGTCCTATAAATTATACTGCTTTTTCACCCTAACTGTATTACTAGTAAGTTTTTAATAAGCATTACCCCAGCATGTATACTTTATTATTTAATTTGCCTTTGGGATTAATAAAGTACTTTTGAATTTGAATAAAGTTATTAAGTCATTTAAATTATACCAGGTTATGAACTCAATTAAAGTGTTCACATTTAGAGATTTAGGAGAGAAAAGGCTGGAGTAGATCCAAAGAGAGGAGGAAAAGAAAAGTGAATCAGATAAAAGATCACTATTATAAATGTTCTACAACTAATGATAAATTAATGAAGCAAATGTATGCTGGCTGCACACTAATGCACACTGCACTGGATTCCTATAGCCAGGGCTAATGTATTTCATTCCTAGTGATATCCACGGTAACAGTGAAAACTATTTTAAAATATGTACAGTAGTGTTTAAAATAATAGCAGTCCTGCATCACTAACCAGGTTAAGCGCTGGATATTTTTGGTAGAAACAAGCAGTGGCTGTAGTTGAATAATAGAAAACCAACAGACTCAACGATCATGACATGCATGCTGCTGATTCTGAGTAACTGAATCATCAAGTTGAAAGGGACGTGTTCAGAAATATTAGTAATGTGGAGATTAATCAATTAGATCATTCATTCCATGAAAAAATGGGCTCCAAACAGGCAGCCCTTATTTAAGGACAAAGTGGAACATGCTGGTTATGGTGCATTCCTCTGGGTTGTTCCACACATTGTTCATAGGAACAGTGTGCTACGATTAAAAAGTTGATTGGAGAAGGTAAAACATAAAAATGTGCAGAAAATAATAGGCTGCTCTGCAATTTTCTCAAATGTTTTAAAATAGAAACTAAAACTGAAAAGACATGGAAGAAAATGGAAAACTGCCATTCAAATGGATCAATTATCCAAAATGGAAAAGGGATCATGTTGCCTTTTGCCAAAGAGAAGTTCTAAGAGTGGAGAAACTACCAATAAACATACCAGTGAGAAACCAACATCCAGAAAAACAAGATTGATGTTACTGCCCAATCCTCAGACCTAATAAAAAAATACTCCAGGGGTGACATCAAACTTGCTGTTTCAGAGGCAAAATAAGAAATTGCAGAGGAATGTTGGAATGTAGTCAAATTGTCCTGAGCTGGAATACCTGTTAGCAGTTGGTCGACTGCAGATGTGAAGCAGTTCTCAGAAACAGCTGTTGAACTAAATTCTTCAGTGATTTAGAGGAGACCTCAATCTTCAAGTGTGTTTTCCCAGGTTTACACACAGTAAATGTCTGACTTCTTTAAGAAAAAAGCTGACATCGCCATATTTTTTAACAGCTGAATATATATTTCCCACTAATGATAAATTAGACATAGATTTCTTCAGGCTTTGTTTTGGAATTTAATATGCAGTGTTCCTAATATACTTGCGATTTGGAAATCAAAGATTTGGAGTTTTATACTTCTGAAGAAACGTGTCTATTATTCTGAATATAACTGCATACGTTTCATAATGGTTAAGACCATGTATGCACACGAATAGTCATTAAACTATCAAATCATTTTGGAAAGAATACATGAACTAACAAATAATTGCCTAAAACTATGATTGACAAAATAAACTCGCCATTAAAATGTAACTGTTTTTGCTTGTTTCTACGTTATCGGGAATTTTAATTGATGGAATGTTTAATTATTAATTAATAGCTGTTTATTTATCCAATTATAAATGAAACGGCTCTTATATATTAGCATAAACAAGCTTCAGGCTACAGTCAGAAATTTCATACATGCTATTCCCTTCAAGAACGTTGTAGTTCTTTAAATAGCCTAATTCTCCACACCTGCGCTTCGCTGAGCCGTCTTCAATTCGACAGACCTCTACTAATAACAATGACGCAGTTTAAAACGGTGAATGTTATGTTACCTGAATCACAGCCTCCAGTCTTGGTGAGTGACCATCTTGCTCCCGTCGAGAACTCATCATAAAACTATATCTTTAAGCGTTCAGTAATTTGTTTGCTTTAAAGTTAGCTCGCGCTCTGCTACAAAACCCTGGAAACCTTTTAAGAATTAATTCAAATAAAAGTAAAAGTAATTGTAGGTATAAGGTTAAGAAACTTTAGAATCCTCTGCAGCCACAGCAAAGCTCTCTAATGCCAAACAATTCGCCATGGTTACCACGCGCACAAGCAACGTTGTCAAGGTAATAGAATGCAAGACTTGTTGATTCCATTGGATGACTGAACCCGCTAGCCAAACCGCTGAATTCCAATGGGTTAATAATTAAACGAGACACCATGTTTTATAACCTTTAAAGGGACTTTTACTAACGGAATTTTTTTTTATTAATTCCTTTTATTTGGAGAACCATAATAGTTCATTTGTAGCAACAAATACAAGTAATGATACTTCATAATAATGCTCAAAGGAGATGCTTTGAAACAATTTCTGCAAAAAACAAAAAAACATTTTAAAAAATTCACTAATGTCATAAAACAAAAGAGTTCAGCTGTCAAATACATGAAGCAAAGGATAAATACCTGTTGAGCGCTAAAGCATGCATTAATGCATTGAGATTTCCAGAGGACTATGTGGCACACTATTCTTGGCACAAAGGACATCCTCTGACTGACTTGATACTTGCACTCTAACAATAGACATATGCGGGTATGTCTCTCTGAACTCACTGACCCCCAAAACTGAAACAATTAAGACCTTGATGGCATCTATGTCAAATCTATGGGTGGAAGTTCAGGCCACTGGGACGGATCTAGGAATATAGTGGATACTCCACTGTAGAACCAAAGTCTTGGCAGGAAACATTCCACATCCCAGGTGTTGGATGCTCGGTTGTAAACCTCCACTTCCACCCCGTAGTCGCCCTCCATTCCTTTCCAGTGGCCGCCCGTGACATACAGCTCTCCATCCAGGGATACGAGGCCACCATTCTCATGGAGCATGTGAAGAAGCTGCACCTGGAGGCATTAAAAAGTCAAAGCTTTGACTGACACTGAAGGATTTCAAAAGGTGTTCAGCTTTGAATGTTGTTTTCATATTTCTATGCCATAGTAGTGTCTGGTTTGATTTCAATAGCCCACCTTTTGCCACATGTTTGCCTCTGGGTCATACGAGTAAACTTTCTTTGTGTTATCAGCCAACAGGTATATTATCCCGTCCACACAGACGGAACGAGGTGACGACAAATACTTGGGGATGAAAGGTGACCCTATACTGATCCAGGCATCTATAGTGAATAAAAATAAAATTATGCACAAATTGTTAAGACTTTTTATGCTGAAAATAATTTTTTTTTTTTCTGTTTTCAATTGCTTGATTTAAAAATTTGCAGATGAAATTGAGTTGTGTCTAACAGCAATGATCTGATGCTGAAATCCACCTTACCTATGACAGGGTTGTAACATTGCATGGTCAGTGCATTGTACTTCACTGCGCATGATCCAATCACATAAAGCTTTCCAAAACAAGCTGTGGCCGTGAAGTTAGTCACATATTTTAAAGCAGGACACGTCAACGCCCAGGTGTTACTATAAGGGTCGTAATGCTCAACCTCAACTTGAGCCGACGTCGTGCCTAAGACAGGAAAAAGAAAATTGTGGGAATTATACTGAAATAGTACAGTGTGGATAATAAAAACAACTGCAGTAATTCTTAACAATACGGTGCCATGCAAAAGCATTCATACCACTTGAATTTTATCCACATTTTATTATGTGACAACCAAAATCTTTGATTTATTTTCCTGGAATTACATGTGACAGACCAAAACAACAACATAACCTAGTAGCATATAACTGTGAATTGGAAAGAAAAGAATGTGTAGTTTTCAAACTTCTTTATTGTTAACAATCTAAAACGTGTGGAGTGCATTTGCTTTCAGCCCCCTGGAGTCTTAATGTAGAACCAGCTATCTCTGCATTTACAGTTGCAAGTCTTTTGGGGTATGTCTATAACAGCCTTGCACATCTAGAGATGGATTTGTGTCCAGTCTTTTCTGCAGAAGAAGCTCAAGCTAAGACAGATTGAATGAAGATGGTCCAAAACATGACATTTTCAAGTCTTGTCACAGATTCTTAATTAGATATAGGTCTGGACATGGACTGCAATAAGCTACTTCAACCATTTCCAACCATTGTAGCTCTGGCCTTTGATTTGGAGTGCTAGAGTCCCTGCATTTAACAATAATCCACTACTTTGTGTATCACATAAAAACTAATAAACTACCATAAGACGTGGATTTTTATCTTGACAAAACGTGGAAATATTCAAGGGGTTTGAAAACATTTGCAAGGTACTGTGTTCCACTACAAGAAAGAAATGCAAACAAATTCTTAATATTCTGTCCCTCCGCAGGGCTTGGGGTAATTGAACTAAGGAGCTAAGGAGCTTAAATGGTGTTTGTCAGAGTTCAACACTGCTAACAGCTGTAAGATAGTAACACACACTTATATTTTCTCACCTCCAATTACGTAAAGCTCGCCATTAAGTGTTGCTGACGTGTGGTTAGTCCGGGGCCGTAGCATTGGTGCTACAGTAACCCATCTCCCCTCTCTCATGATGTACTTCCAGGTCTCTGTGGTCGACCATGAGTTGGTGTTCGAACCTCGCGAGCCCCCTTATCAGACAGACAAACGCACTTTGTCAAAAGCCTGATATAATAACCCATTTCTTGAGGGAGGACCTCAAGCAATTTACTCAAAAAGTTGTAGATGTCATCATTTTCATCTGATGTCTTTTGTTTGAACATCTGATGCTGAACTGACCTGTTACATAAACGTCATTGTTTAAGGTTACCATGGCATAACCCCACTTGTTGGGATTAGGGAAGTTAGGTAGCTCATGCCACTTTTCTGCAGGGAAACAGAGAAGAATATTTTTACAGAGGCACATTCAGGCATTATGGGGAACTGGATAAAAGTCTCCATAAATAAAATAACACAGTAATGAAATAATGTCTAAAAAGTATGAAGGAAATTAGGCAAAAATGCAAAGTGTTCTTGAGAACCATTAAGTGGCCATTACTTTGCAGTCTGCAATGAAACATAATTTTTTTGGCAAAACAATCCATTTGTGGCCAATGTCATTTTGCCTTGTCATGAAACCAGAAGTCTTAAAATGGGATGCAGCAATCTTTTCCTTAAAATTCCTTGAGAAAATTCTAACATGCCTTCCATCAGCAGCCGCAATAAAACACTCATTTACGGAACTGAGAGGATGATCCAATTTTGTCACATCCAAAACATAGCTCTCCAAAAGTCGTTTTCCTGTCAACAGCACAGTTAATGACCTCCGATATCTGCCAAACAGTTTTAAGGAATCCGACAGACTGTTCCCAGCAAATTTTAAAGCGTTAGATTCTGAAAGCAAGCCAGTGTGAAATGTAGGTAGTTGTATATTCCTACTTGTCTTTGTGTTGTAGAAGGCACAGTTCTTGGATGGCAGTCTTTGAAGTCTTGGGTCTGCGCCGTCATCCTCGTCTGAATCGTTATCATCCTCATCATCCAGTGAACGTCCGCCCATCACAAACAGTACTTCTTGCAAGTTTGGTTGTGGACTGTGAGAGTTTAGTCTTTCGGAATATTCTTGTGTCAAATCTTGCTTCTAGAAAGATAAAAGTAACAAGTGTAATCAAATGCCATTTTGGGGAAATATGAAAGAGAGGTTAGATGCACTCACAAACCTCTCTACAAACTTTTTGAATTGCCTCTCTGCAGCGAGGGGCAGCCTGGACCAGACTGTCTTTCAGCAGGGTGTCGGTCAGGTAACTTAGGCTGAGCAGAGACAGATGTGACAAGCTGAAGAGTTCAGGAAGGTGGCACAGTCGCGACTCTTTCTGATGCCCAACCCATTTCAAGATGGCTTCCACGCGTGTGCACTCCGAACGGATTTTCAGTCCTTCATCGGACAAACAAGCTGTCAGCCGATCTTTCCCCAAAAACAGAAACTCCTCGCCCTGTTGCACGGCCTCAAAGGTCTCTAGGAGGAAGGCCCACGCTTTGGCCACAACTTCAGGACAGCCGTGGATCTCTCCAAACTCCAGGATTCCCAGGCAGTTGGTCTCGTCGATCTGATTCTGCAGGTATCGGCTGCACACAGCTCGCACTGTCTGAAACTGTAGTTGGCTGGAGGTACAAATCAAGCCCTCCACATTGCTCTGGTTTATTGTCAGCTTGCCGGTGTAGGCAAAGTCAAGCAAGCAGCTGAGGATGTCAGGATTGACATCCTGGAGCTCCACCCGGGCAGCAATGCTCTCCACAAAGTCCCCTGAGAACATGGAGCGGAAATACATGCTGCAGAGGGCCAGAACCCCTCGGTGACAAGGGAAATCTCTTCCCCCTGCACTCAGGGTCACATCCACAAGTTTGGGGTGTGAACAGAGCAAGCGCAAGCCTTCCAGGATGCTCTGAGGATGGGAGGACAGGCAGAAGTCCAGATCGTCCACGTTGCGCACCATGATCAGCCTTATCCCTAAACGTAAACTCTTCCGTCAGCAGATCAGCAATTTCCTATAAATATAAAGGAAACACAAGTAGAACTGATTCTGAAATGCCACCAAAACTTTTTCATTTTTGAAAACGAATGAAGTGCAGAACCATTTTTAGCCACTTTTTCAGGATAGCTTAAAAGTTTTAAATAACTGCATCATACAACTAATAAAGTTCTTGTCACTATTTTGGTTAATCAAGCTTTCTTTATAGACAATTCTAGCCATTACCTTTAAAAAAAAGCATGTTTTTGATTAGGTCTCTTTAAAACTGAAGCAATCTAGTTTAGCTTTGCTCATTTGTCATAGCACAAACAAGAGTAAAGCTTAAATTAATCAAAAGATTACTTAAAAAAAAAGAAGAAAAACTCACCCAAGATGGACCGATTGAAAATGAGGGTTCATCCTTGAATCAAAACACAAGTATTGCAACGAAAGCTAAGATCAACATGGAGTGGGCAACATGGCAAATGTTTGCTAAGTCACTGGGGAGGACTGGCTGTCCGTCTGTTATTTTTAGGACTGAGTGACGCTGTGCTGAAGTCAGATTGCAAACAACAAGTCTGAGACCTACAGCTGCTGCCAAAGGCACATGTTCTGCCGAACGGCCCTGGAATCTCCATAAGGAGATAAATGAAGCAGCGCTGACATGTGGAAGTTCCTCAACATAATCATAATCCTCTTCTGAGAAACCCCCCCCCCCCCAGAACAACTTACCTCAAATGACAGTCGGTGATCTGGAGTAAGAACTCTTTTGCGTCAGAGTTGTGTTGATGTTGTTTGTTTGATACTTGAGGTTTAATGTTAAGTTGCAAATAAAATATTACACATACTTCTGAAATTCGTTGATGTTTAATTGCTAAACCACAGTGCAGTAAAAGTGTATAAAAATTGTACAAATTAGATCACATCCAACAATATTCAATAGAATTAAAGAAAACATGACATTACCTGTCGTAATTAAAGAAACCAGAAAAAAACGCTTTCTCTCTAAACTGTAGAACATGTTCTTTAATAGAAACAAGTTATTTTATAATTCATGTTACCTTTTACTACAAAGCATACAAAAAATTAAAAAAGATACAGTAAACTACTCAAAATCAAAGATCTCTGCCTCTTTCTCTTTCCAAAAAGCAAAACTACGATCGATGTACTGACATATTTCTTCATTGCTGAAACTGGAGATATCAGTTCCGCCGTAGAGCATGTTCTCATCAGGCGTAGGTGTTTGAACGATGACTTTAGGGACCTGTCTAACCTCTGGGAGGCTGGGTTTCACCACATTGGACGTGTGTTCAGATTCACTCACAGCGTTTCCAAAGAATTTCACTTTAATGTCCTCAAAGCCGTCCTTCCACTCACGGTTCCCAGCCTCAATGTCCTGCACGACGGCCTTGTGAAACTCTCTGATCGTCTCCCAGGGGAACGTCCCCAAACGGTCGAAAACCTCAAAGCACAGCAAGTGCCTCATTTTCCTCTCATCCACAGGGAGATCCAACTCCAGGATGTGAAAGTAGCCCAGCATGAAGAGATCCAGGGTCAGGCTGTCGTAGTCGACTGGCACCCCGTCCAGACGAGGTAGGAACTGCTCCGGGGAGAAGAGGGCCTTCTGCCTGTGGAGCCTGTGGAAAACATCACAAGATTGTTAAGGACTGTTAAGGAATGTTTGTTTTTTTCATATAGTAGCGCTTTTTTTAATATTCAATCATTAATTTAACATGGGCATAGTGCTTGTTTTCTAAAGGCATAGGTCGTGATTTCAAAATATTTTCTTTCTTACAGTAGATAAAAGTTGAAATGTGAGATTTACAGTCATATAAAGAATGATAAAATGATGGATAATAGTACTATATTGGCCACCATGAGCATGAAACTTGATTCGTTGCTTTCTCCACATGGTTCAATATTAGATCAATTTTGGAGAAAATAAAAATGTGGAATAAATTTGCAGCCATTAAACTCAATACATAAAAAAAACATCTTAGCAGCTTAGCATTTGTATTCCACATGGTGCCACATCTGTTTGTGTCTTTCTGAATTTCTGAACTTTGTTACACTGTAATCCAGCCAAATTCCCAAGATAACTGCTCCCACTTAAATATTTTTTTTATTATTATTTGCTGTCATCAGACAGTAAACCTATTCTGAAATGATGTCTGGACAGCAGCCCATAAAGACTGTATGTCAAATGCTACTACACCTCAAAAACCCAGATTTTTTTATATCACCCCAGGCCATTCTAACAAAATCACTCTACTCATAAGTTAAAGATAACATGCAAGTCATAATTTGATCACTCAGGCCCTCCTTCTGGTTAATAAACCACAAGATGTTTGCATGTGTGCTGCTCATTCATGCTGATGTCAACTGCAGTGTGGTTAAATGAATGTGCTGCTTTCTCAAACAAGACCACACAAGACATCACTGGCAACTGCACTCAAATGAAGGGAGTGAAGTTTTCTTTTTTTTTCTTTCCCCCCAAAATTGCTGATGTGTTACAAAACAAAAACACATACAGCTAGATGCAGAAATGTCATGGTTAATTATTCTAAAAAGTTTAATGTGGTATCCTAAAAACTGTTTTGAAAGTTTGTCATGTAGCAGAAGTAGCAGAACTACTATTTCTGCTAATACTGCTGCTGCTAATACTAATACTGCTGCTCATGACGATGCTACTGGTAATACTACTCATGCTGCTGCTAATACTGCTACTGCTGCTACTAATTCTACTGCTAATACTACTGCTGCTGCTAATACTGCTACTACTAATACTGATGTGGCTACTTATATATTACTATTAACACTGCTAATAGTTCTATTAATACTGCTATTACAACTGCTACTAATACTATAATTATGAGTTCTGTTGCTACTACTAACACTAGTATTACTACTAATTCTACTACTACTCCTAGTAGTAGTACTGCTCTGCTGCTACTAGTACTATTAATACTACTGCTGCTTTTACTACTACTACTGTTACTAATAGTAGTAGTACTCCAAGATTACTACTACAACTACATTTATTTCCATTTATTTACCACAGAGCACCACAGAAAGTAATTTCTGCCTGTTGTCATCAGGCTTTACAGTAGCAAAGTCTGTGCTAATTGATTCAATTTTTTTCTGCACTCACTTGTAGGTTATTTATTGATTAATATATTGCATGTGATTGCTTGTTATTTATTTATTTATTTATTTGATAAACTCGTGGATAAAAATGCATGCTGAGTGTACAACAATTGTTTCGATATCTTCAACAGTGTTTCAGCATACCCTCTAGGTGTCACCAAATGAGTGAATAACTAGAAACATGCAAGTCATGGGTCAGTCTTGGAGCTAGAGTAGGTATGTCAGATATTTGGGTGAATACATCCTTGAGATATGAAACCTATGCCTATTCTGGCCTATATGGAAAGGCCAGAATAGGCAGAAAAACCAGAAGAAGTCCTGTTTCCAGTTGACCACCAGCCAAACATTTCGAAGAATGTATCCAGGGAATAGCAGACCAAAACCTAACCTACTGGCCCACATGCAAAATGATGAGTGGTAAAAAAACAAACACTGCACATTACTGAGTGTGAACATACCGTCCCCAAAGGGAAACTTTGTGGTGGCAACATCATGCTGCAGACATTTTCCGTCTACTTCACAACTACCCACTTCTTCATGTCAGGCTATCTCATCAAGTCATAGTGAAAAAGTTGCACTTGTGGTTGTAATGTTACAAATATAAAAGAGTATACTTTTGCATTGCCCCATACCCAGTGCAGAAATGAAGAAGTGCTTAAGTACCGGTACCATTGTAGAATAATTTCTACTGAACACTGGGGATGTTTTTATGTCATCCAGCCTTACCTGCGTATCTGTCTGGAAGGGACACTGGAGATCATTTTCCTCCAGTTTCCCATCATTTTGTTGACGGCACTTCTCTGTTTAAAGAAATGTCCCAGTGAACTGTTCATCATAACGGACTCGTCACTTTCTGCGCTGCCTCTTCGACCAGAACCATACTCATCATGGCTCTCTGGGTTTCCGTTGCTCATCTTCCTTTCGACCGCATCCCTGCTCTTCAACGTCACTGCGTATGCAGACTTTTTCCAGTGACCTAAGAACAGGACCACTATGCGCTCCTTTCTAAGGCTGATTGTTTCCTGAACATCCGGGACACTCTCGTCATTGTCAATACCAGAGTCGCTGTTCTGGTCTGCTTCAGCAGCCGGTTTCAACTCTCTCAGCTGTTTGTCGAGGTGCGCATTGTCAAGCTGCGCGGAGGGACAGAATGCAACACTCTCCTCTTGGTGATCCGACAAAGATGTGTTCTGTTTCTCGAAATTTGACCTCAAAGTCCTCACAGACACTCCGAATTGATGGATTTCGTCCTCGATGCTCTCCCTGCGCACCCTGTTGGAGATCTGTCTGTCTGGTGCCTGAGAAAACACAGTGATGAGTTCAGTGTTGGGCATCTTACAGTAGGGCTGGTCTGTCAGGTTGGTCATGAGCAGAGACATGCTTTTTACGATGCCTGAGATCCGGCCACACCAAACAGGTAGGGGAACTTGGCTCTTGAAGTTCCTGAACTGGGTGTTGACAGTGATGTTGACTATGGGAGCCGGGAGGATGTGCCTGAGCTCCTCAGCGAGGCGGGCCAGCTCCAGCTCATAACCTGCGCAGTTCCTCTGAAGAGAGACATTGGCAATCTGCTGCTCCAGATAGATGAGGTCATCCTCTGTCAGCAGCTCACCAGAGGGTCCCAGGATGGCATTGTGGGCTTGGGAGTACCTCCAGCTGACTTTGGCATATCTGCTCCCGCTTTCCTGTAAAAGAAGAGGCAAACAGCAGGCAGATGAATACAGGGGATATTATTATAACGCCCGTCAAACATTTTAAATGATTTGGCATGTGAGGGAGAACAGTAATGATACAGTAAAACGGCTATACAGCTCTCATCCAAACCTCAAAAATATGACTCGACTCACAATGCGTTATGTGTGAATGATTTGTTACGAGCAATTAAAAATAAACGGCGACTTTAATGTAGATGTAATGCAGATATAAAACAGCATTACAAAGTCACAGCACAATTTGTGCTTTTCTCATCATAGTCTGAACAGGGTCAAAAGCTATTTGTTTAGGCGACGCAATGAGGAAGATTTAAACGACAGACAAATCAAACATTACTAATAAAGGGATTAACGTGGTAAAACAGATGAAGTAGTAGTTGGAAATATTTCTCCTGGGGGCTAGACTTGTATTTTGAATAGCAGTGCTATATAAAGCAAAGACTTACAATTGTCAGCAGAATTAGAAATTACCATGCACACTACTGACAATACTTGTGGCAGGAATTTCTCATTTAGATTTAAGTACAGAAGTGGGCAAACCTGTCCAAGTTCAGTAAGAGGTCTTAAAATATATATTTTTTCTTTTTACCGCAGTAGCATATTCTCACGCAATTTTTATTTTATGTTTCAAGAAACATCCGTAGGAGCAAAGCTATTAGTACCCATTCTGGAAATGCTTTGCACAAAAACCATTTTGCCAACAGGACAGCACGTACTCCCCTCCTATAACATTTCACATGATGACATTCTGCAGCTCAGACCCAGAGATTTTCTGCAGGACTTACCGTATTCTCCGCACTATAAGGCGCACCGGATTATAAGGCGCATAGAATAGACGCTACAGTAGAGGTTGGAGTTACGTTATACATCCACTAGATGGAGCTGCACTAAAGGATGAATGTCTAAAGCCACTTTGTTGACATAAAGAATGTCAACAAAACAGTTTGACTCCGGTCAGCGAGGAGAGCCTTCCGCGACTGGGCTGGACGATGGTCACCCTTCTCCATTTGCGCACAGCATGTTCGTGGAGAACGTGGTGCTAAATGACCTGCAGACGACCTGATTATCAGGTCGGTAGGTAAATAGGTCAGTCAAACTTTATTAACAAACCAGCGTTCTGACAACTATCCTAGCATGCACCGCACGCTTCTTCTACGGGCGAAAATGAAGTCGGTGGTTGCTTACCGCAGTTGCTAGACCTGTTGTGGCTCAATATTGGTCCATATATAAGGCGCACCGGATTGTAAGGCGCACTGTCGGCTTTTGAGGAAGTTGAAGGTTTTTAGGTGCGCTTTATAGTGCAGAAAATATGGTAGATCTATGGATTGAGATTGCCATAGAATAAGCTTGATTTGGTCTCCAACAACATACTAGTTGTAATTTGACCAGATGTTTCTGAACATTTAAAGGACCGAAAGGCTCATTCTTAGCTCACTGGTAGAGTCCGCTAGACCGGATAAACTCAGTCAATCTCATCTGACTAAAACATAATTTTGTCAGTAATTTATATAATTTGTAATGCTGACAAATTATACAAACTATACATGTTTACATTTTTGATGGTGGGACACAAAGGGATTTTTTTTCTGTCATCACTCAACTAGGTGCCCTGTTGTTGGCTGTTGTGAAGACTTTGTGAAAAAATATTCAGCTACGTTTGGTTTAAGAGGATTGATAGGGGTACCAACTATTGTCGCAAATCACATTTCTTTCCCCCACTGAATAATTAAATTCAATGGCATAATGTTTTTTTTAATTTTTTTATTTCCACTGTACATCTGGGTTACTGCAATGCAAAGATGAATTCATTTAAAGGTTTCTTACACTGTTTTCCAGCAGTGTCAGTAAATTTGTCCACACCAATACATAAACATAGATCAGACTCAACAGTTAAAATCACTTTTTCCAGTTTTATATCTCAATTCCACGATGCAATGGCTGCACTATTAGATTATATATATATATATATATATATATATATATATATATATATATATATATATATATATATATATATATATATATATATATCACCAACAAAGACTCAAACAGAAGTTCTTTTAAGGGGCTCAAATTAAACAAAGGACACTGGTTTTATTGAAATTGACAATTATTTCTGACTTTCTTTATATTTGGACAAGATAACTCCAAGCTGCATATAAACTGTGAAGATTTGCTTTGAGTTTCTGCTTTCTGACTTTCTGTTGCAACAACATACTTGAACATTTCCAGTTACTGCTGACCAGTTCTGCCCATCAGGTGTGCCAAAGTTTAGAGCACTCCAGCCATCATGACATCTCCAACTATAAATAATACACTGAGACTCATTTTTCCTAGCTTGACATGTAATGAAAAAATAAAAATCAAGACTATGATAAAACGGTTCCACTGAAAAGCAAATCTCTTGGGGAAGAAAGTTGCAGCAACCTGGTTGCATAACCACTGTTAATTAATACTTTGTTGAAGCCCGTTTGGATATGATTTCAGGATTCAGTTTTCTTTGGTAGGAGTCTGTCAGTATCCCACATCTAGACTTGAACAGAGAGCACTAATTGTGTGACCACAGAGATTTAGCTCTGTACCTTGGCTAGGCCGTTCCATAACTAACTTTACCTCTAATGAAATCCTTCTTTTGTGGATTTGGATGTATGCTTGGACTCGGTCATGCTGACAGTTCTAGCCAGATCCCTGAAGGTTTTGGGTCTAAACTGATTGCTCAAAACTTTATCCATCTGAAGAAAATTTAGCTTATGTTAGGTTCAGGGGAAATGTTCAGGTTAGGCGGCATAAATCAACAGAAGTCCATGCAAGACCCACAATTGCAGTGAGATAGGACGATAGGACCTTGTGTGTTTTTGTGTTAGATGCTGTGAAATTGCTTTTTTTCCTCTTATCCTGACTGATACCTTTGTACAATGTGATCATTGTACAAGCTTTACAGATTTTCTGCAGCTTATTGCTTGAGTTAAACAGTGAAAATGAGCAACTACCCCAAAAAATTCCTTCTAAATGGCTGAACTTTATCTCAGGTTCATCACATTCGCTACAATTGAAGCCAAGTGTGATCTAGACGGAATGTGAAAATAAAAATGGCTGAAATAGAAATGGCTTCAACAGAGCTTTAGCTTAAGGCTATAAAAAAGCAAGGTTACGACAGCATTTTATTTTTAACCAGGATATGTACAGAATGTGTAAGAGCCACAGTATGTGTTGTTATACGGGGCGCCTGCAACTGTATGGCTGTATGCACGTATCTTGAGATTTTCCTTTGATTAAAGAAAGTAAATATTATAGTTATTGCATTTTTTATTGTGTTTTCCCTTTGCTATTCAAAAAATTTTGGAATAAAATAAAAATTGTCTTTTGTGCCAAAATATCCTGGACGTAGCCCACATCTGCGTGCGTCTGTGGAGGTGAGCACATGTCCATCCTGAACTTAAATGTTATTGGACAGTTTACTTTTACTTGGCGACTTGGTGCTCTTTCTGTAAGTTAAATGTGATTATACAGTGACACCCCATCCCGTCTCCATCGACCGACCGTGACATCTGCCGCTCTCTTCCCCAGCGTCACATTGCACTGAGAAAGTTAAATTTGTCCAAAAGAGTAGAAATTAAGAAAACCTCCACCTCTGGAAGTCTCAGACACACCACCTGAACCTGCGAATCTCCGTTTCTGACTCTGTGTCATGCGCATTGGGATCCTATCATATCTGTGTGTGTGTGTGTGTGGGTGGGTGTGTGGGTGCGTGTGTGGGTGTGTGTGCGTGCGTGTGTGTGTGGGTGCGTGCGTGTTTGGTTTTTGCGTGTCAGGGACGCGGCTGCATTCGTGAGGATTAAGTGCAATGATAGCTTTGTGTGTACCCTCCGATAGCATCCTGCAGGTGCCCCTGCTGTTACCTATTCTATCTCTAGAACCTTGCTGGTCCATCTCATAAGTATGTTTCATAAGTAATTTTTCTTTTGAAATTGATGAGCTGTTCTGACAAAACAACCACTGTTTTTTTAAGACAAGGTTCTTCTGCTGCAGTGCCTCATTTGTCAAGTCCTAATTTAAACAAGCTAAATGTAAGCTAACCTTGCTTTATCAAAGAAGAAAAAGACCTTCTGAATAAAATAGATTTTTGCTGATTGTGGACAATAACATACCTCAATATCTGAACCATCAGTGTGAATGTTAGTAGCTTTTGAATTAAATATAACTTATGAAGCGCTAGTGGATGTGGGTGATGACGTTACCTTCCTCCTCTGGTCTTCTTCGTCCAGCAGTCGTGCCTGCAGTTGCCTCACCATGACCTGCCTTTTCCACTCAGCTATGGGCTGACCTGTCTCGTCGTGGGTGGGCACCAGATAGTCGATGTCTGACAGGTTAGCCTCCTCAGTGGGAAGGACCACCATCTTGCTCTGGCAAGAAAGCAAGAAAAATGGTAGGACGTGGTGCATAAACACCCTCATGAATCTGTAATTCCTTCCAAGGAGCCAGGTTTTCCTGTAATCTATTGATAGGGGTTGCACCTTTCTCAAGTTGAATATGTGCCGAAAGTCAAAAATAGCTACATCAGATTGTGTTTGCAAAAAAATGTCCTCCCCCCACCCCCCCAAAAAAACAAAAAACTCTTAGCAAAAACACTTGTATATCTTGGCATGCAGTGCAGTGTGTTATTAATAAAATTCAGATGGAAAACTTAAGTTTTAAATTTAAACTATCTAAATCAAAAGAATATCTCGCTCTTCATAAATAGGAAATAAATTTAGAAAATCCTGAGAGTAACAGGAGTGTGCTCAGATTATTTGAACTGTATAATAGAGTGGTGAACTTACCGCTTGTCCTGTAAAAACTCCCGACATCCCTGAGTCTTTCAGCGATTTAATGTTTTTCATGTCACCCAGGAGTTTTTTCTCAGCCAGGAGGTTCGTATCAGGAAACGCTGTCTTATCAGCCGAGGCACTTCTCTCACTCCCAGCTGCCTCGGATTGATTAAAACCTTTAATAACTGCAAGATAAATCAAATGTACTTCATGCTCTAATCACTTTTCATTGCAGATTAAGCATAGACACCAAGTATTAAACAGTACCATTCCCCACACCCCCACTACTTTGCTCAAAGAGTTATTAATCAAGATAAAGAGATGTTTGCCTTACCAGACGCAGCGATCTGAACTTGCTCTAGTCTCCTTGCTGTGCTTCTCTCTGCAGCAGAAGGTAACGGAGGCTGAGGGTATCTAGCCTCTGGTGGCTCCTCACACTCAGGTTGCTTGAAAGATCAGGTTTTAGGTTGTTTTAATTTAGTAATTGCGAAAGAAATGGAAAGAACCTCAGTGTTTACCTTCAAACTATCCATGTGACTGTCTCTGCACTCCTTGCTCAGGCTCCCGTAGTAGTCCTCTGTGCTGCGTGAAAACAACACAGTCGGCTTCACCTTGCTGTCTTCCTCTGCTGGAGCGAGAACCTCAATGGATCTGTCCGTCCACAACGCCTACACGTATCAAACCATGAAAATATGGACAATCAGAAAACTACAATGTGGCTCAGATCATAAAGGTAAGGATTAGACTCTAGTCACTGCTGTTTGTTTATGGGGTTACACTAATATTAGGACATTATCTAAATAACTGACACAAAGATGAAGGATCAACTAAAGGTTCTATTAGCCAAATAATTTCTCTATTCTACAGCCTAAACTTTCAGATAGTGCTTCTGTAAAAAAAAACGAAATCCTCTTTTTGTCTTCGGTGTCTTTTAGAAATGTTTCGATCCGCTACTTGAGACTGGATTGTTTTTAAATGAAACCAGACCATCTCTCTCTCACTAAGCTATTGCCTCTGATTGTCTGCAGCAACCCTAGCAAGGAGCCACAATTTCTGCAGACAATTTCTTAAAATCACATCATATTTTTGTGTGCAAGTGTTTCAGGCTGCATGCATTTATTTGTCAAGCTAATGACTCTGGGTTTTCCTACTCAATCGTGCTACCGTTTAGAAAAATCTACAAAATAAGACAGACAGTATTGACTGCTTCAGCTTCCTCTGAATCATGTAGGATTGTTACAGTACTAAAATTTCCAACTCGATAACAATAGTAAGAGAACTATTCTTGGTATTTTCAATACTGTAGCAACACTGGGTTTTTTCTGATAAAGCAATACAACTTTACTGAAGCATCTTTACAGCTGTAGTCTGGCACCTTTTACTACTATGTGGTTTTAGGTTCATTTCTTGAGAACTGGTATAAGCTAATATTATTTATTTAGAAATTAGCAAGTTGGTAGCCTCAATGCTGAGTTATGTCGGTCTGAGGTCTAGCTTGGATCCCCACCCTCCTGCCCTTGTGAAACAAAGAAAATGCTGTTCCACTGTAACATGTTGAAATTTTAGGATCTTTATTAGAAAGAATCCTTTCAGAAAATGTTTCTACATTATTGAAACTGGCCATAAGTCTCAGCATTGCCAACAGGTAAAATATGTTTCTACATTCTAGCCTTACTTGGTGTAGCATTTTGCTACAAACTGTCTGTAACATCAACAGCATTACTGATGAAACTTGGAGCCGTTTTGCTGAACTTTAAAGCCACTATTTTTAAGCGCATGGTTTAGATTTTAACAGGGTATCAAATCTGGACTCAATATTGGCAAATGCTTATTATTAAATGACATGAGGGGAATCCTGATTAGGGTATTCAGTATGTATTCAATATTCTCAAGTGCCATCTGGTGACAATCTCAATCCAATCATGGTCTCCTTCTTTTGTCTTTTCATAACCAAAGCTCAGTGATTGGGTTGATGACATTAAGCATCAAGGTTAGGTATCTCATTATTAGACCTCAATGTTTCATTATTGAATATCCTGACATAATTATGGCTAGACAATTTGTTATTCAGAAGATCTAACAAACTGGTGAAATATGGAAGAAGAAAAAAAGAGTGGAAAAAACTGGCTCCAGCTGTCAGTGAAAATTTGTGTAGGCAGTTCTCTAATCAAGTGAAGTCAATTCTTGACAAAATTTGTGGCGGAGAAATGTGGGGAGATAATTTTCTGTTTTACTGGCTACCAAAAATAACATTAGTCTGAACATTATTTCACTAAAACAAAGACCAAGCAGAAGAAGCAGAAGAAAATCTTCCCAGGCAAAGCTAAAGTTTAAGAGTCATAATGGAAGGTGCCATGTTAAGTCCTGCAGACATCCTCTGTAAAAGAAAAGAACAAAAGGAGTGTAGTAAGGGAGCGTGAATAAGTGGCAGCATTCACACCGCTCCAGGGAGGATGTAGGGTGTATGGAAACATTTAGGCTCCCTTTAATGAACCTGCATTGTCTTAATGCGCTCCATACACAATGCAAATCAAATTCAGCTCTCTAAGGACATTATTAGCAACCAAAAACATCAAAGGCCCACCTAATATGCTGCTGCATGCTGTTGTGCTTTATGTCCAAGAGGTGGTCCTGCCATTTCCTCTCGCTCGGCACTTTGATGTGGAGCTACATAAAATATGCTGTGACACTGCTTAGGCGGAGAGACAAACTTCCCAGAAGTTGTGCAATCCACAAATAGATAAACAACATTACGGTCTGGGAAAAGGGTGGGGAGGAGGCCTTGTGACCCTTCTCGTAACAGTTCAATGTCCCGAAAGCAGCGCCTGAGCCGTGTGTGCGCGTTTAATTGGACTCGTTGGCCAGAAAACATTTGGTTTTCATCAGCACTCCATCACAGTTGCCACGCAGCTACAGATAGCCTGCAATTGGCTCGGAGCCACTCTCCCTCGGCTGAAGACGAGAGAGAGAGAGAGAGAGAGAGAGAGAGAGAGACCGCGATCTCCGCGGATTAGCAGCCAAGAGTTAGGAAACAGTGCTGTCTCATTGTCTTGCATGCAGAAACAGTAATCTTCACTCCCAAAAGGGCGAGCCACACGAGAGCTTAAGTGTTTCAGAACACCATGTGTACTTAAAAGACACGACATGTAAAGCAGCACTGGAGTCAGTCTTTTAAAGCAACCTGTTTCCATGTAAAAGTCGTCGCAATTCCCGGTGATAAATTGCAACCTGGAATGTATACACTGGGTGTGCATTATACACAAAGCACTATAGTGTAAATACATTCCCTCTCGCATGGCAGCAAGCGCTCAGGTTCCCTAAGCCGAGGTAAATGCTTGCGAGGCTAATAACTGACAATGTGTTTTGCCAACACTTACAACATTATTTGCATCTGTCACCGGGAGATGAATGAGAAATAAATTTAATTCATTACTTCTGCCTTCGATGGAAAACTCTAATCACTCTGGATGAAAATGTCGAATCTAAAAAAAACGACAAAAAAAAAACGGTTACAGGCCTCAACAGGAAAGCAAAAGTCCACGCAAAAGTCAACAATCACAAAATAAAGTACAGCAATAAGCCTGTTGTATTAGTCATGCCTAACCGTAACAGGCAATAACTGATCAGAAAGTAGGCAAAGCGCTGCCAAGACATCTGCCAGTTCAGGCCTCGTGGACAGAGTGTACAAAACTTTCCTTTCATTTCAGAAAAATAATTACTCAGCCTGGCTAGTCACTTCCTACCACTCAGAGAGAATGAGGGAAAATAAGACAAAAAAATAAAATTAAATAAAAGCAAACTCACAGCGATCTACGGGGAATTTACCGACCTGACGCTGCTCTCCACACCGGCCGACAGCCCGTCAGGCACAAACTCAGGCGGCCCGGACGTCCGAGGGGGTCACTCCCGCGCTGCCGACGTGACACTGCCTCGTTGACCTCGGACCACTTGTTTAAAACCCTCTCCAGCATCTCGACCAGTGGCCAAGAGCCGTCAGGTAATAAACAATAAACCGATTGGAGAGTGGCGTTAATAATTAAACGGCGGGATTGGGTGGCTGGTAATGTCACTAATGCATGGACAGACAAATGGCCGTGTTGTAGCACGACGGGAAGTATCAGCGGAAGAGCAGCTGGAAAATAAGACATTTTATCCTCGTGCACTCAGGTGGTGTTTTTCCAACAGCTCCCGGTGAACACAAATAGTCCACACTAAAGCGGGTAATGCTTATCCATCTGACCTTGTTTCAGCATTCCTAGTACTGCCAGCAATGGCATGTTGGGACCATTTATGTTTTCACAGCAACTTGAATATAATTGACATTAAGCCAAGTTCAAACTACAAACCTTAGCATACTTTATCGAGATTTTGCACCAAGTAGTCGGCCTTCACAAAAGAAAAATAATTTACTTCTATTCAGCCCGATAACTCTGATACCCTTAAAAAAAATCCAGTGCACAACCAACTGCCTTCAGAGGTTTTTATGTCATCAAGGTGTCATTGATAAAAAGCAGCCCATCCATATGTAATGGATGTTTGAACTGTTCACACACTTCACAAATATGGTCTAAAGTGGAATAAAGAAAGAAAGTCATCGTTGGAAGAAAGCAACATGAATATTCAGTGGTAGTATGATAGAAGTCAGCTACCAAAATGGTGGTCGCCAACCATTTTCATCCCACAGACTGACTGTTGTTGCGGAGGCTTGTAGAAGGAGAATCTGGTGAAATAGGTCCAAAAATAATGTGTTTGGCCAACATGCAACGCTCAACGTGTGGGGGAACCCTAACATCATGCATCACCCTGGAAACAACATCCGCACAAAGAAAAATGATGATGGCCTCATCATCCTGTGAGGGCTCTATAACTTGTTGTAACCATGTGTTGCATTGGCCCATCGCAACACTTTGTCTGCGATTCTGCTGCAGTTTTGACGCTGCATTTTGGATCTTTGTGCTATTTCAAGAAAAAGGTTTGCACCAGGCTTCAGCTGTCACGCAGATGGCCTCGCATTTTAATTGAAACTTTTACGATTCAATTAGTGACTGAATGATTGTCCAGCGTCTTTGGCTGCACAGCTCAAATCATCAGCCCAAATGCTTTCCAGTTAGTATGGGGTGTTCGCATTAACATCTACTTTGGTTTTCTCCAAATGTGTTGCTGTCGAATCTGACCAAACATTTCCACTTTGGCTCCAGCGGTGTAGGTCTTGCGGTTTCTGAAGATGAAATGCGACACTTCCATGTTCTACTTCGAGAATGAAAGCCTTTCTCCTGACAACCGCGCCAAACAAATCACACTCGATGACACTTTTTACGATTGTAAGAACAACATGCTAACATGAGCCAAGTAAGGTCTGAGAGGAGATTCTTGTCTCTGCAGAGCGACTGATTCCAGATAGTAGGAAAATGGCCTTTTGCACCAGTTTTTTTGTTGTTGTTGTTGTCTTTCCATCTTGCGTTAACCCACAGCTGACTGTTGCAGTGCTGCATTCAGGCAAAACCTCTGATTCTATACATGTGTTTATGATTGGTGGTGATATGATGAAGTGCATTTGATTAGCAGCACCTGGCTGCTATTGACCCCCAGATGGAAGCAGTAAGAGCTTTTAGAGTTAGGGATTTTGTAAACTACAACATGTAGCATGTTATGTATGGTTGTCTTTGGCCGTTAGATTATATACAGAATTCAAAGACCTGATGAGAACCTGAAGAATTTGTCCCGAAAGGTTAAACATCACAGTGGAAAAGAAATTTTGCTTTTCCTTTTTCATGCTATAAAGCAAAGTAAAGCGTGGTCGTATTTGGCTAAACATTGAGTAAACGTGATGGAAAAACTGATCCAAGTGAAACTGATGTGAAACTTTAGAGCAAACAATGAGCATTCTGTCAGATTACGATCTCGGTGAATCTTGAATGAATCATGTGAATGTTGCGGTCACAAAGTCTTTGTCGTACGGAAATGTTCTTCCAGTTCTTTTTTTTCCTGTCCTGATTTATACATGTAATTGTATGAAAAGTCATTTCTGCATTGAATTAAATAAAATTTATAAAATACAAGTGTTTAAAATGCAAGCGTTTGCTACAGCCACAGATCTCAATGTGGCTTATTGGGTTGTGTGTTTTGAATGCACGTTTGCTTTTTGAAGGAAAGGTAAAAAACTTATTTCCTTCTCATCTGACTAAATCGCCTTCTCCCCCGACCTACAATGCTTTGTGGCAAACTGAAAACAGTACTTCTGTTGGCTTTTTTTCAGCAATTACTTATTTCTTGCCACTCTTCCATAAAGACCGTTTTTTTGTAGTCAAAAGTCTCTTCCACCTGAGCTTTGGATCTCTGCAGTTGTAAATCTGGAGGATTTACAACGGCCCTGTCGACTGCTTCTTTGATTAATGTTCTCCTTCATAGCCCATCATTTGGGGTAAAAGGTCATGTCTTGGTAGGTTTGAACTTGCATTCACACCAGCCCTGTTTAGCTCGCTGTCAAAAAAGTCCAGTTCGTTTGAGGAGGTGTGAATGCACAACGGAGCTCTAATGCAGACCAAAGAAGTGAACTCTGGTCCACCTAAAGGCTGCGGACTCGGTTCAGTTGAAGTAAACTCTGGCACAGTTTGAATGCATATAAGCAGGAAGTGGATTACAGTGCGAGGCATTCTGCGTCAGCAGAGCCAAAATAAATGTGCAAGTCTAGCACTACTGGGAGAAGCTGCTAATTGTGAAGAAGGAAGTTGTTGGTTTTTTTCGGAGGTTTTTCTTCGATTCGTTCAGTAGTTCTTGCTGCAGCACCACCACAGGCGAGGAGGTAATGTTTTTCAATTAGTATGGATCGTTTGACACAGTGTAGTGTGAAAGCAAACCTCGCCAGCTGGAAATGTAGCAAATGTTGCAATTTTGGTCCCTAATCAAACCAAATCTACCAAACTATCAGGTGTGAAAACATCCTTAGATTTTACATAGAGGTATTGGAGTAAGTAGGTTGACTAAAATTGCGTCCTATATTTTTGTGTGAAGAAAAGCTTCACACTGCTGCTGATGTTTATCTGATTGGAGCCGTTGATGAGATGCAAACTCAGGACAGACAGAGCAGATTCTAACAGGAACGTATACAGACAACCCTCTGTTGTTTCTGTCTCCAGATTTAGAGATGCACTGCAAAAACACAAAATCTTACCAAGTAGTTTTGGTCCAGTTTCTAGTGCAAATAGTACACTTGAAACAAGACAAAACTAACAGATTAACTTTATAGTAAAAAATAGGAGCGTGTTTTAAGACAATAATGAATAGTTATTTGTAAGTTAATTTTGTCTTTTTTCAAGTGTACTAAGATATTTAAACAAAAAACTAGACCACAAATACTTGGGGTGATTTTGTGGTTTTGCAGTGTTGCGCCAAAATGAGATCAGCCACCTTCTAAAGCATTACAGAGTCTGCTCCCTTCATATCACAAAGAGTCAAACCCGCCTACTATTACTTAAAGGTCCGCAGTCAAGATGACCTCTTTGTTAACATCAAGCTTTTGTATCCACTTCAACCAACACACAGCCAAGAAACATGATACACCCTACAGTCTACCAACTACACTCAGTCCCCAGAGGTGACCATCATAACACTTCCAAGTCACTGGAATAAAAAAAGAAAGAAGAACACATGACACAGAGGATCAGACGAGCGTTTGAAGCCGATGGCATCCTGCTCTCCTTGGTACTCTGAGGGATTAAGTTCCTGGTTCCAGGCATCAGAGCGGTGAAAACACTGAAACATAAGCCGGCAGATCCCGTATCAGGCTCGGCCCCTGGGCCCTCCACCTGAGCCGCAGGAGAGTGGTAACCGATAGGCCCTCAGGTAGCGGCAGCTCCGACCGCCGCTGACGCCACAGCGGCCCCTGTGCTAATTAGCTCCCATTGTTTATATGGGGGGGTGAATTGTTTGTGAATTGGAGCCACGGCAGCTACGCCTCACCGATTCACCATCATCATCATCATCCTCTTCACAGAGGAGTGCTAACCTTCTCAGCTGACTTATTTATGGATTCCGTTGGAGTGCACCTGTGGTTACCTTGTACCTTTCCACAGTGTTTGATATTTTTACATTTTGTTAAAGCAAGTTTTTTAAAATGACACCGTCAATTTGCAAATTTGACTTTCGCTGATGTGTGGAGAGAAGAAAGTCGCTCTTGTCTATTAAAACCAAAATTGAACTTTTTGACCCGCTGACCACACAAACCCAACTGACTGCAGCATCATGCTGTACAGACAATTTTTTTTTTCTTGAGATGGGACAGGCAAAAGTACACAATTGGTTCTTCCTTGCATTCATCAAACGGACAAATCGCAACAAAATACTTTGACATTTGAACTTGGAACATGAGGAAATGAGAAAAAAGCTATTGAGATGTGAATACTTTTGCAAGCGTACCGGTGTGGGGATTGAAGGATACTGTTCAAAATCAGGGCAACGAGCTGCAACCTTGATGTCATAATCGGTTGTAATCCTCCATTCGAATTCATCATCAGCATTTAGAAAGAAACACGAATCTCACGTCAAGCTGTTACCACTAAAATATTCATCTCATTAACAAGCGTTGTGCTTCCCGCACACCAGAGCTAATCCCATAAAGCCCTCTGAGGCAAACAGAGAGGAATGGATCTCCTCCTGATCACACGCCATTGTGGCCTGTAATGCCTTATTAAACACAAAAGCCTTCATCCTTCATTCTCTTAGAGCTCTTAAACCGAGAGCAGCGCAATCAAGCAGAGTGGAAGGGAGCAGTTCAGCGGAGTGACAGGCCCGGCCCGAATCAAATGCATGTTACAAATTAAGAAAATGATTCACGGAGGCTTCAAGACTTTCCAGATGTTTGCTGTTGACCGGCCTCCCCCCACCACCATTCCCCGTTCGGAGCGCTGATTTGTTTCACGTCGAAGCCAAAGAAGACTCAGGTGAAGGACGGGAAGCAGAATCAGATTGCAGTTAGCCTAGCATTTCAGCTATTGGCAGCTGTTTCTGTTTGACGGTGGGTGGGGGCGCTAAGGGCAAAAGATTTTTTACACTTAGAAATATAAAGAATTTTTTTTCTAATGATAATCCTGCACTCCAGTTGTACTCGGAGCTGGGAAATTCAGACTTTCCCGATTAAAAAAACAAAAAATAAAAATCAACTGAAACATCCTCCAAAGTCAGATTTCCCACTGGGAAACTGCAAGCAACTGACTATCTCCAGTTAGGACTTATAAGGCAGCTTTTCAATATGGCCGCTCCATCAACAGTTGTAAACTGTGGAGGAAACGTGTTGGTTTCACAAGACACACATGGAAGAGAGCGTCTGAAATCAATGTTACAGCCTGTTACTCTCAACTGAACACGTTAAAGGTAGTGTTTGCTTATGGAAAATAAAGCCAACACTTTATTTTCCATAAAATAAAGTGTTTTATTTTATGGAAATGTTTGTTTGTAAAGGCTACAAACAAGCGTTGTTTGTAGCTTTTACAAACAGTGTTCGTAAAAGCTGCTGCTAACAATTTTTATGGGTGTCACCATGTGGAAACCATGTCTTCTTAACCAGAACACCTCGGGTCTGATGTCAAATCCAGCCCTGAGTTCCCATTTCCCAGGTAACTGGATCGCAGAATTAGGTAATTAGTGTAATATCCAGTTTGGAAAGTTGCAAAATGTCCCCAGTTCAGTCAGGTCAAAAGATGCTCTATGACGCTGAGATTTGGTAACACTGGAGGTCACTGGAGTACAGCGACCTCACCATCATTTTCAACACACCAGTTTCAGGCGATTGGAGCTTTGTGACACAATGTATCAGCCTGGTGGAAGAAGTTATCAGAAGATGTGTGCACCGCATTCAGAAAGAGCTGGACATGGTCAGCAACAAAACTCAGGTAGGCTGTGGGTGTCAGGTGACCTCTGAGGTCAACAAGCCCCTCACTGGATATCGTCTCTCTTTTTCAGGCCGTTCTCTGTTAGCCTGAGAGATGATTGTGAGCATAAATCTCTACAGATCAGGGGTTTGTTCAGACCAGCCCATGACATGCGTGTGCATAAACAAGTATGCTTATACACAACATACTTGGGTTGACCAGCAGACAGATGTAGGACCAACACGATGTGCCCACTGGATTAAAACAAGATCAACATGCTCAAACTTGCTAAAAAATTTTTTTTTGTTTCTTCTATACACAGTAATTTTGACAAGATGAAGTATAATTGTTACATTTCCAATAGAAGTGTTACAATTGTGTATCTGAGAATCAGGGTCGCAACTACATATTATTTAGGTGGATGCGAAAACATAAATCGGCGCCCGCCCACCCCGCCCTTCTCGAAGGAAGGTACATCAGGGTGAAGGAGCGTAGAAAACATACGCTTGCTCGCTCAAACCCTCTCCCCCACCCTCAAGACGAAGACACGTGAAAGGTAAAACTCGCTACATTTACCCTGTTATGGGCGCAAGGTGAAGGAGCGTAAGGGCGCGCTGAAGTGTATGCGAACACATAATCGGCGCGCCGCCCCCTCCAGACAGGGTTTTGACGCCCCCTCTGGTGCAGCGCCCCTATGCGTTGCATGCGCTGCATACCCACTTTTTGCGCCACTGCTGAGAATATGTCTGCGTACTACATCCCTTTTATTGCAGAAGTCACACTTTGGTTTCCTGACAAACACTATGTGCCCTTCAGACAGATGAATTTTGATGGATTGAGAGCTAAAAAAAATATAGATTTTATTATCTAGTTTTCAATACTTGCATCACATGTAAACATTTATGAGATGTTATCATTATCCATTCAACATTCCCACCCAATCAGTCTACAGTGGGTCCTCAGTTCAAACTCCAGGAAGTCATCTTCACCATGTCCAGATTCCTAAATGCATTGGTAAGTGATTGGCTGAGTTGCTGCTTTTCCTAAGAAGCAATTGAACAGTCATACCTAATAAAGCGATTAGCATGTCTCTCAATTAAAAGTATTTTACATATTAGAATATGTCACCCAATGGATACCAATCATTTTGTTTGTTTGATATTCCTTCAAATCCCCTCAGAAAGCAGCAGAAGGGCAACAGTCTAATATTTCTGTTTACCAACAGCGAGCAACTTTACTGAATGCAGAACAAGCTTGTTTTAACCAAAAATACATGACACTAGGCCTGTCACAATAAACAATAAACCAGTTACTTGCATGATACATCATAAGATACTCAATCATTTTCATTTGCAAAATATTTATCATTTTTCTCTTTTCACCTAAACCTGAGTGATAAAAGTCGTCAGTCTGGTGCTTTGGTCTCAACTAGCCCTTCTTTTGAAAGATAACTTCGTTTACAGAGATTTCATAATTTATTTCATTTGCTGTTTCTGTTGTTTTCTCTATTTGTTTTGGACTTTTAAAAAGTCTTCCAATCAGAATGTAAAGGTTATTGATCCTGGGGGATGCGTTCTTGCATCATTGTGCCATTATTACTATTATATTACTTGAAAATGGTCTCCAAACAACAATATAATTGTTTATCACAATAAACAATATTTATCACAATAAAGATTGCGTCTAGCAAAATTTATCGTGACAGGCCGATATGAGATGCACCTACAGTTTATGTTAAAGTGAGACTTCTTGCTTCATCATTGTTATTTTCCATCTGCTGAGCATGATGTGCCATTTGAAGGTCAAGCTAAGATACAGTAGTCTTTGTATATTAACCTGGTCTAACATACATGTGTACACTGTAAATGTCAGTTTCATTAGTTTTACTTAGAAAAATATTTAGGAAGGTGTACAGTTGAATTTCTTATTTTGTAAATAAGTTATCTACATGTATTTGTTTTACTTTAGTCTTAAGAATTTGCACAACATAATTTTTTAAAAATAATTTTGAAGCAATTATTCAAAATGATGTAATCATAATTTTGAATAATGATGTAATCATAATTTTGAATAATTAAATCATGATCTCAAAACATGTACCCTGTACTTACCAAGAACTTGTTTAACCTTACACAAGTTTTTTTTTTTTGTATACTACTTTGTACGTCTACTTGAGTAAAAATATGGTGATACATTGTTTGGCGACTCTGCCCACGTCTGTTTGTGTTTAAAAACATAAATTAGGCAAAGGAAATGAAGCTGCGCTGAAATCCGCAGCTGAGCTTACGTTCTTCTCTATGGCACGAAGGTACCTGGCACATTCAGAGTGCCCGTTGTACTCTGCTAAGTCTGCTGCTGTGAACCCATCAATATCCTCCTCTGTGGGGTTCGCTCCGTTGGCCAACAGGATCTTACAGCTCTGAGAAATCAAATGAGACAACATCAGCAGAGAAGAAAATAACAATACAAATAAAAATGCTTGTTTTTCCCTCCCTCTCTTTTAAATTGTGCCAGCAAATAAATAAACAGCTTAGTCTAACTTCCAGCTCCCCGTTCTCTGCAGCATCATGAAGAGGGGTCCCTCCCCAGAAATCTCTGATGACTTTAGAACCCACGTGGAGTAGCTTCTCCAAGATGCAATGGTGCCCCCTGCTGGCGGCAAAGTGCATAGCAGTTGCTCCTTCCCTGTCTTGGCAGGACAAACCCACATCGGTGCAGGTCACCTGAATTAGAAAATTCACAAAAACGCAGCTCAGACCAAGCCAGCAGCAGCAACAACAACAACTACAAGGACCTCTTCAGAGAACGGCAAGAGAAATCCCCAGCACTGACCAGCCAGTCCACCACAGCCTGGCGGCCCATGTGAGCGGCGGCGTGAAGGCACGTCATGCCGTCGTAGGCCGTCAGGTGGACGTCGCCCCCGCGGTCTGTCACAAGGTACCGTGCCACATGCAGGTGCCCCTCCTGGCAGGCCAGGTACAGCGGCGTGGCCCCCGTGGCCGTCTGCCGGTTCACACACCTGCAGCCAGAACACGGACAGCGCAGTTACTGTAGCAACAGGAACCAAAAACTATCATGAAAATTACAAATGTATGCTTTTCGTAGAAGTAAAGCTATTTAAAGAGACAGAAGTATTATGTTTAGGTGCTTCACAAATGGAAAAACTGATGGGATTCAGGTTGGGAGTACAGATATCTACATATGCGCTCCAAATTGATCATTTATCGTGAAACATTTCTTGTCATGAGAAGAATGTTGATTTACTGTTGTCAGAATAAATTTCAGTTAATGATTATTGTCAATATTGTTAGTGGTACTATTCTTTTTTGAAAAAAAAAAAACAGCTAATGTGTGAAGCTTAGTGATACAAATCACACTTCTCTATGTGAGTGGAGCCTAAATAAACACATCGCAAACAGAAATGTTTTTCAAGAGCACCTTTTGTGTTTGTGAGACAGTCATACATTTACCTAAAAAAAAATCTAATGACTAGTTCTTATCGTCACGTTTAGTGTAATCACAAAAGTATCGCAAAATATCATAAGAAAACTTTAAGTCCACATCGCCCACCTCCACTCTAAATCCATGCATCTATTTTTAAGAGATGAGGAGACCAGAGCCATCCTAAAATATTCCCCTTTTGTGTTCAGTAAACTCTGTTGTTCATCATTACAGGCTTGTAGAGGGTGAGGATTGGAGGGTAGCAAAGGGAACCATGATGTAAAAAGCCTTCAAATAAATTTAGCAGGATCATGATCTCAAACTAAACACAAGGTAAAGTCATTTTATTTATATTGCACATTTTCAGCAACAAGGCTGCTTTACATTAATTACAAGGAAATACAACAAAACAACCAAAGAAAAGAGCAAAAGATGAAAAAAGAAAACAAAAAAGCATAGTTCCATGTTTAAGAACAAGTAGTCTGTGATTTACAAACTAGTAGTTTCTCTAGATTCTTGCTCTGATAATGTTGGTCTAAAGTAATGAGTGTTTTCTCTAGATAAACTAATAAGAGTTTGTCTGGATTCTAACTTTGTTCCCATTCCTGCTCTGGTTGAGCGATATTCTCTGGATCTATTTCACTCTAACTAAAGGTTTGATTCCTGTTCTGGGTTGAGTGAAGTACGCAAACTAAATGTTCCTGTTCTGGGTTGCTAAGCAGAATGAGAATCACATAATCACAATAGTGATAGTAATAAAATCCAAGTCTAATTTTCACTACATTTATTCAGTGGTAAGAAAAGCTTAAGTGAAAAAAATAAATCAATAAAAAAATTACCAATAAAGCAGTCATATAACTATCATAAAACTCAATCATTTTCAATAAAAGCTTTTTAAAAACGTGTTTAGAGCTTCTTGGAACTTCTAATTCTGTTTCTCTGGGGTATAAATATGATGTGACACAGAGGCCCATTTCTCTGGCCACAAGGCTGGATAAAGAGCCATATTTATGTTGCCACCACACGGAGCAGGAAGGCAAGGGAGGGGCAAAAATCTCACAGTTAGAGAACCACAGCAAAGAGTGGCACGTTGGAGTCCCCAAGTCTACCTAATAACCATTAAACGCTATCTACATGCCAGCTTCTTGGAGGGATGCCAGAAAAAAACAACAAAATTTTCTGTCCTAGCATTAAAAAGGTGGCCATGTTCAGTTTGCCAAACTCCATTGAGCTTTAACTGAATTCATGTGGTTTGGTCATATGAGACTGAGATTGAGTTTTCAGGAACAAACCCAAATGGGTGTTTGGTTTATGGGTTGAAGCAAAACGTCATTAATGAGACTTGTACAAAAATACGGATTTGGCCAAATCTACATGGAAGCTGCTGAAAAGACACAAAACAATCTTCTGTTTTCACAGTCATGTCAGAACACAGACTTAAACCCTAGAGACTGGGAGTAACAGAACACAGGAGAGGAGTTTGAAGTCCTGGGATTGTTCAAAGACAAATGGTCAAAAACTCCTCTCTGTGTAAGCTACAGTCATGTAACATTTAATCAAATACATCTTCCAGAACAATTTTGCCACTGGTCATTTACCAAAAGCGGTGTTATGTTAGCATAAACCTTTTCCCCACTAAATAAATGATTTCAGATTAAAGTTGCGCTATGTAACTTTAAAAAATGTTATATATATATATATATATATATATATATGTATTTTTTTTCTATTTACATATTTGCTAAAACTATCACTCTGTTGTGATAATATTATATGAGACAGATAATCTGTGAAAAGCTCCTCTGCCTTCTCCCTCTGGTTCTGTTGTGATCTCAACCAATACACAGCTTTGTCAGAAACAACCAATCAGAGCCAGGAGGAGGGTCTTAGCGCTGTCAATCAACGTTTCCCTCTGCGACGCTACAGCTGGTTGACCGCAATGGAGCCCGCCGTGAATGCTCAGGCTAGTTAGCTTTGCTAGCATGATGGCAGAGAAACGTTTTCCTAAGTGGTTTCTTCCCCGTTAGCACATTTACAGTGTGTACCTGTTGATTGATAGCACAAAGTCCTTCTTCCTGGCTCTGATTGGTTGTTTCTGACCAGGAGAGGCGCAATAATACAGATTATTTGTCTCATATTATACTGTTAAGACATGGTGACAGTTTTAACAAATATGTATTTTTGTAAGTTACCTACTGCAGCTATCAAGGTTGGATTTACATGTGTCATTGTGAGATCAGGCTACTGCAACGAGATGAATATACTTTAAGGCTCTGACTCATCTTTATTCAGCAACTGTGCTCAATTATTCATCAACAAAAGCAAAGTGATGTTTGGTAAAGGAAAACAACAGGGATTCAAAGTGTGAGGATGAACTTCATTAACCAGCATGCTTTTAAAGCAGCCATACAGATGACTCCACATCAGATGACTGGACTGAAATCAGACTTTTATGTTTCTACAAAAGGCTTTGCAGAAACATAAAACAGAAAGAATTGTTTAAAAAAAGGGGAAAGTTATCCTCCAACCTGCCACCTCACAGCAGCCTCTCTCTCTCTCTTTCTCCTGAAACTCATCCTTTCACTTCATCAGTTGGACCTGATGACAGGCTATCACCCGCTGGGGTCACTGGGAGGTCATGTCCACTGAAACAGAGCACGGCCCAGTGTGGGCTGCACTCTCATCCTGCATCAAAGAATTTGACCTCAACAAATCGATGTTTAGAAAGCTTTGTTGTTTACAAATGCAGATTTATATCTTCTAAATCCTGGAATGAGGATTTTTTGGGGGGAAAATCATTAAAAAATGTTTTTCTCCCCAGAATTATCAAGACTGCATCAGGGTCCTGGATTTCCATAAGTCTTTGAACACCTCGTTAAAGTCTGGACCACAGAATGCTGCAGCGTGGTTGGAAACACACAATCCTCACCTGGGCGCCTCCTGGAGGAGAAGCTGGAGACAGGTGAGACCCCCGTTGGCTGCCGCGTAGTGAGCTGGTACCGCTCCACAGGTAGTCTGAGCAGTGGCCACTCCTCCAACCGACAGGAGCCACTCAGTCACCTCCACACGGCCAAACCGAGCTGCCAGGTGAAGAGCCGTGGCTCCCGCCGCGTCGCCGTCCTGGAAAAGAGTCACAGAGACCTGCTGAAGAAGACGCAGGCCAAACCAGATCACTGAGGCCAAACGCTCCCCAATATTAGCTCAAAACTACAACAGATAAAAGGATCAGAGGATGTGCTACTTTCCAGAGCTGCAGCACAGAATGTTATTACTGTTAATAAGCATATAACTAGATCTTAATTTGAGTCGATACAGTTCCTAATTCTGGAGGAAAAGAAACAAATAAAAACTTAACTGTGCAGTCGTTAAGAATGTTTAGGAGGTGGCTTTGCACCCGACATCTGGAAATAATTTCGACTTGCTACTGCTGCAAGTGGATCCACAGGAAGTCAACACATATTACATAATCAGCTAGTAATGCATTAAAAAATAAATAAAAGTTCATGTACAGTACTGATTACAACCTGCAGCCACGAAACGGCTTTTTAGGATACAAGTATTGAAACGAACAATCAAGTAATAATACAATATAACGACATGTTAAGGTTCCATGTAAGTTATTAGAATTGTGTCTCTGACTGACACAAAATTCAAATATGGTTTTCAAAGATTTTTACAAACAAAAACTCCTAGCAGCTTCACTGTCCCCACTGTAGATCAAACAATGCACTGGGTGACTTAATTTAGAAATTAGGTGACTTCTGAAGACAAGTGGTCGTACTAGTTTTTATGTAGGGGGATCAGAGAAAGGCTGAACACAAATGGAAGCTACACTTCGTAGTAGTCATGCTTTGTGTTGGCCTGTCAAAGAAAATCTGAATAGAAAATGTTGATTCATTTCTACTGATGTGACAAAATGTGAAAAAGTTTCAACTGAATAATTTTGCAATGCACTCTGTGTCAAGGAATAAGATTAAGGATGTGACCATAATTTACATTTGAAGTTTACTGAAATTAACATTTATAAACACACAGCTATTGATATGGTAATTAATGCATTCAATGGGTAACACGAAATGTACAAAGCTAGCTTTTTGAAACTTTAAAAACATTAACAAAAGCTGTAAGTTTTGATGTAGCATTTACTGATCAGTTCAACTGGAAGCAGGAATAGTCAAAAAAAATTAACTGAGCAGAGAAGCACTTAGTTTACAGCACCCATCTGGATGACAAGTGTAAGATTAAACCACACCGTGACCTCTGGCTCCTGGGTCATGACCTTCACCAGCCTCATCACATCAGGCCTTGACCTAACCTGCCTGGGGAAGCCCAACCAAATCATGACAGTAAGCTCTTCTCATGCTAACACAGGACACTACCTGAGCTTTGCAGGCCTTCAGTCGCACATTTTACTAGGTAGCAATGACACAGAGAGGCGCCTAATCAGTGTTCTTCAGTTATTGATCATATCCTTCACACAACTGCGCCCCTATGAGCATGTAGCTCATACCCACTTTTTGGCGCCACTGCCTTAAGGCCTGAAGCTCATACTTAATTCCTCTTCAGGTCTTTTCTTTCTAAATACTAAAACTAGACATACCTCAACGCTGCAGCCTCCTCGCTCCACGAGCCACTGCAACTCCCGGATGTTACCAGTAGCTGCCGCATCGTGCGCCGCCGTTGCCCCGTTTGAGGCTCGTGAGTCCGCAGGAAGCCCGAGGTCGCTCACCAGGAGCTGCAGGCAGTCCAGGCGTCCACACCTTGCGGCGTGGTGAACCGGACCCGCACCTTGGGCATCGCAGATAGCAGGTGAGAGCTGACCGGAAGATGCTAGACTCCTCAGAGCGGCGAGGTCTGCGTCTCGAGCCGCCTGGATGGCCCGCTGCGGCACCATGCTCAGCTTCTTAACGCGGAATATGGCAAGTTTCCCGGAGCACCGTGAGACACCATCACATGATGATAAAAAAAAAAAAAAACACTATATGCTCTCCTCGCCTCCTCGTGAGCCAGGAAAGTGACACCCTGGCAGCAGCCAGCTGGTCAGCAGGGCTGCTGGGGAGATGGAGGCGGGTGGGGGCGATAGAAGAGTAATGAAAGACGGGTGGAGGTGCAGAGCGCGCGGCCTCCTGCGCTAGCTTTGTGTGGCGGCGGCCATATGCTGGTGCACGCTTCAGTGGAGATGGGGTAGCCGAGGCAGCACGGAAACTTAAGTAATGGGAGAAGTCAGGATTACAATGAGGTTTTTTAAGGGTTATTTTAAAAATTCATCACAGCGTTGGAATAATGAACACAGGTGACCCATCTGGAATGGCGGAATCTACATTAAATATCACAGTCTGCAGCTTTAAGGGAAGGGAGGTTTATAAGCGGCTCATGTGGCACAATAGCGCATTCATTTTTCCATAACATCACCCATGAAGCCAGGCCAAGTTCTCCCACTTTATTATTTATATTAAATATCTCATAATCTTACAGGATCAAGTTTGGCGTAGCGAAACAGACGGTGCGCGTGCGTCGCTGCACATCTTTATTTGACTCTCTTTAGTTCAAAAGAAAAGGGGTCAGTTCATTTTCTCCAGGAGCTCCACCGTTTCCCTGAGATCCTCCACGACGGCGTCGACGTCTTCTTTGGTCGTCGCCCGGCCCACGCTCAGCCTCAGAGCGTTAGCCGCCACCTCGGTGGGGACGCCGCAGCTCAGCAGGATGTGGGAGGGCCTGGCAGACACGGAGAACATGGAGGTTACTGCGCAGGAAAACCAGTGGGCTGTAGGCAGGAGGCAGGAGCGAGAGCTCAAATCGTGGCAGTGGCACTTCTGCTGCAGGAAGTTGCCACATCTAAGCTGCAGGTGGACTCCGGCCTTTGTGGCAGGTGACAGGGATTAGGTATTAGCTGCCACGGCTTGTGTGTCAGATTTAATATTGAATATGAATGTGTCTATTTTGAACTAATCAAAAGAAGAAGAAAAAAAGTAAAACATGAATACACATACATCTGTGACAGCAGCCATGACTTCAGTGGCAGCTGTTACAAACAGCTCAGTGGCAGCTGTTACAAACAGTGGCAGGTGCCACGGCTTTTGAGGCACCTGCCTCAAAAGCCGTGGCACCTGTCACAAAGTTGTGGCAGCCGTCACCAAACCCGTAGCAGCTGACACCAAATCCAGTGCAGAAGTCATGTCGCCTGCCAAAAAGCTATCGCCAATAAGCTGTGGGACCTTCCAGCAGCTGACACTGTAAGAGCCACTACAGCTTCCACTGACATGACTTGAGCTTGCAGTCTCTCCTCCAGTGGTAAACAGCTAAGACTCTTATACCTGTGTCCGCTGGCAGAGTGGCAGGCGGCACCGACGCTGGCCAGCAGCCTCCTGCAGTTCGACAAAACCCTCCAGCCTAAAGCGGGCGGAGAGATTAATCATTCAGTGGCTCGCTCGCTTACAAACAGCTCTGACAATCATCAGCGTAGGGTTAGAGGACACTGTTTGGACTGACACGCCAAAACAGACACGGGGACAAAGACACGTTACCTTGCGACGCCGGGCCCAAGATGGACACGTTACATGTGTTAGGGAGGCCATCAGAGCCGGGATAATGACTGTTGAAGCGGATCTTTTCTCTAAAGACATCCTGAAGCGGAAACAGCAGATTGTGGTTTGAGTTCATGAAACGACACGCCTCGTTTTCACATTCCCTCTGTCACTGCCCAACCTGTTTTATTTATTCCGACTTTCCTTTCACTGGAGACAAAATTAAGCCCAAATATTCCACGTTTTTAATCTTTAACCTCGTGTGTTTCAGAAAATAGGAGGTACAATGATGTCTATGCTTCAAGAAAAGTTGATATTCTGAATGTGTTTCTTTGAAATATTTTGTGTAGTTTCCAATGCTGTCATCTGTATTTTATTTCTTTTGTCTGTGGGTAAGTACAATAATGTTGCTCTGATAACATTATCTAATATTTTCTTTTGTTACAGTTATTAGAGAGAAATAGCATCAGCCAAAGTTAGTATTGGAAGCTCAAAGCGTCATAAAACAGAATTTATTCCAATCTGTCGTCTCTTCATGCCAAGCACTTCCTCCATAACACTGATCCACATCATACTTTCTCTATTGTCCGTCTGATTCCACAGCAGTAAGTTGAAGCCTTTTGATTTGTGAAAGACCCTCTGGATTGTAAAATTCACCTTTACCGTGAAAGTAAGTACTTTCACGGTAAAGTAATTCACCGTGAATTACTTTTTTCAAATGACAGTGATAAAAAGGTACAGAACTTAGATTTATATCATGTGCTGAAAAAGTGAAAGTAAATGTGATTAGAACCAAAGCGTCTATTAGGCGAAACACTTACTTGCAGTCGTTCTTCCAGATACGCTTTAATCATCAGCATATGACTCTGATAACTTGAGAGATTAGCGGCCACCAGCTCAGCAGCCTGACACAAACACAAACAAAAGGATCCTGTTACAAACAGTTTCTGTTTTACAGAGGCAGCGCATTAAACTTTAGTGATCTGTAATGTACGAGGCGTTGAACGTAAACAACCTTTCCCAGGCCGGCTATCATTGGCGTGTTCTCCGTGCTGTGGCAAAATAACGTCATATTTATAGTTAGATCTTTAGAGTTCTTATTTTTGATCCTATTTTTGAGTTGTCTTGCTGGGTAACACGTAACGCAGCGTACCCTGGTCTGAAGTTCCTCTCCTGACCTCCTCCAAACAGCATCGGATAGAGAGGCGTCTTTGTTCCGGGGCCGTTCACGTACAACGCCCCGGCACGAGGGGCGTAGAACTGAAACATTTACATATGCAGATACATTAAAAAAAACAGATTATAGAAAGAGTTTAGGCTGAATCTTTTAATATGCAGAGCTAATTGCTGACCTTGTGTCCTACTATGGTAAGGTAATCCACTCGCAGTTCCTGGACATCCACTGGGACTTTGCCCAGCGCCTGGGCAGCATCTGTGTGCAGCAGGATCCTGAGCCGCTCCTGCTGCTTGTTGAGGGATTTTACTCTTTGGCAAATCTCTGGGATTGGCTGAAAAGACGAATGGCGTTCAGCGTACAGGAATGGGTTTTATGGCAATCCAAACATTGAGTCTTTACAACTGGAAAATGGTTTTCAGAACAAGAAAGACCAGGCCAAGAGGCTTTTCGAGCTTCTTTTTTTTTTCCCGTTACCATGACGACTCCCGTCTCATTGTTAGCCAGCATGACAGAGACGAGGCAAGTGTTGGGGCGCACGGCGGCGATTATGTCCTCCACCTCAACGCGAGCTGTCACCTTAGAAACGGGCACACATGTTACATCTACGATGGAAATAACAAGAAGCAGATTTACCTCAGTGGTTGAAGGACAGACTCTTAAAAAAACAAACATCCCAGTGAAAACGTGATCTCCCACCTGCCTTTCCAGCCGCCTCCAGGTGCTTGGCTGCGAGCCGGATGGAGTCGTGCTCCACGTTAGAGGTGACGATGTGCGGCAGGCCGGTGCAGCCGTTCTGATGGCCTTCGCCGTGCTCCGCGGCGCTGCGGCTCTTCCTGAAGTGCTCCACGGCCGTATGCAGCACCAGATTGTTGGCCTGCGGGACCAATCATTTGATTTAAAGCAGATCTGAGAGCAGGAGAAGACCGTTTTCAAACACCAGGAGTCGTTACCTCCGTTCCCCCTGAGGTGAAAACAATGTCCTCCGCTTTGCCTCCAACCATTCTTGCGACATTCTGCCTGGACTGGTTGATGATGGCTTTGGCCCTAGCGCCTGGAAAACAACATTGCCAGGTCTATAGTAAAAATATATATATAAAAATAAATAAAAATTCTGACTTATTTTCTCGTTATCAATGAGATAAAAATTCTGTTTTGAGTCAAAAAGAAAGTAATTCACACCTGTTATGTAGTTGCTGCTGGGGTTTCCCCAAGCCTCACGGAGAGCTTCAGAAATGGCCTGAATGACCTCTGGCTCCATTGGGGTGGTGGCATTATAATCCATGTAGATCCTGTCAGATAAACAACTGTTAAACCTTGCAAAAGTATTCAAAACCGTTAAATAGTCAGTCCGTCCGTCCATCCATCTTCTTTATACCCTTGTCCCTTAATGGGGTCGGGAGGGTTGCTGGTGCCGATCTCCAGCTAGCGTTCCGGACGAGAGGCGGGGTCACCCTGGACAGGTCGCCAGTCTGTCACAGGGTTAAATAGGCCTGTGGCAATAAATCTAAATGAACTGAATAATTTGCATGATTTTTCTTTTTTTTTTCTTTTTTTTTTTTTCTACCAAAAACTGGATGGCCAAACTCTTCAGTCTAGTGCTCTGGTCTCAGCCTTTTTCTGTCTTAATTTTATTTTCAGAGACTTCATAATTAATTTCATTTGTTGTTTCTGTTATTTAGTTTATTTATTTTGGAAATTTTAAATGTCTTCCATAAATGTGTTCTTGCATTATCACTCCATTACCGTTATATTACTTAAAAATGCTCTCAAAACAACAACATTATCGTTTATTGCAATAACTTCTGGGACAATTTATCGTCCAGCAAAATTTGTTATTGTGACAGCCTTACTGTTTTCACACTTTTGTCACCTTACAACAGCAAAGTTCTGTGTATTTTATTTGGTTTTAGGAAAACAAGATCAACACAAAGCGGTGTATAATTGTGAAATGAAAAGGAAAATTGCATATCATTTCAGAATTGTTTGTATGCAATAATTTTAAAAACACGTGTCCTTTGCTTCCACTAATGCAACACCTTGTTATAATTGAACTGAAGCAGTTCATTCACTGCACCCAGAAAGCACCGCTAAAGCCTCCTCACCTTTCTGCATTCATGTCTGGATTGAGGTGAAGATCGTGGTCGTTGTGGGTGTGACCCACCACCAGGGTTAAGTCAGCCAATTTCTCCGCCATGCTGCAGAAAGAACAAATAAAACCGAGATACATAATGAGCCTAAAAACACATGGAAAGCATCCAGTCGGTCTGTTTCTGGAAACCAACGGAGCTAATCCTGTTGCAGAACGAAGTGTTGGAAAGCTTCTCTATTGCCAACTACGGTGGTTATGTCAGCTTAAGACATAAACCAAGCATTGTTTAATTAGAAACTACGCGCTGTCTTCAGAGGGAACAGTGGTGTAGTGCAGCTGTGAAAACAGTTATCATTAGCATGTCTGTCCGCAGGTTTCTGACCCAAACACGGTCGGCTGCTTTCTGCGCCCGTATTTACGGCTCATTCTGAACACGGAAGTCCTAACAAAACTTTTTGTAATATGACAACATGTCTTATCTCAAATTGTTTCTGTCAGCTAGAGTTGGCAAATGATCAAATAAGCACACTGAAAGCAACTTCAGCTTGCTAGGTTAGCTAACTTTTTTATGTCAGGATTAACCACCGAGCATCCGACTGAGAGCTGCCAAACGGGGACAGACATGGACATTAACAACCGAGACAGAACTCCGACGTCTCGTCTGACCTTGCAAAGTCTCCCGAAGATGCACCAGGTAGATTTACTGTCGACTTGATGAATCATTAGCTAGCTAGCTAGTATGTGGGACTGGCTGTGCTGCTTTACAACTACCACATCTTAAAGACGTATAATGCCGTAATGACCTGATCTGCAGCAGTTTCAATGCGACTATCATGTTTAAGCTTCGAATACTTAAAAAAAAAAATTTAGAACTCCGAAATCTTTTACCTGCTGACTTGAAGGTCCAAACACTGGATTACAAACCACGTCACCCGATTTTGTATGACGTGTTGGATGAAGGAAATGATATCAGAGAGAAACCCTGGCACACATGGAACGAAGCAACGAAGTCCCTCATAAATTATAAAAATGGGATGGGGAGGGGCTTTTCTTTTTTTTCTTTTTTTTTTTTTGTCTACATCATTCAGACTTTGTAAAACATACCAAAAGGATACATTGTTGTAATTTGTGCAGTTTTACATAAAATTAATGTAAGCAAAAATAACAGAATCTCTTAATGGTTAAGTAAAATGGTATAACTTGAATTAGCATCTTTGAAACATACATCTGCACAAAACTGATTCTTCAAGCCAGTCCTCAGTCTCCTGGAGCCATGACAGGAAACATGGCTCCAAGAGAGCTGCCAGCTGAATGACATGTCAACATGGATGCATACGGAATTATGTTGAATTATTTACAAGTATGTATGTTTTTATGTTGGGACAGTTCAATATTACCATCGCTAAATCATTTCAGAATACAATATTTATTGGTTATAATGTTCCAAGTCTCAGAAGTAGTAGGTTTTGCATGCCAGCAGTAGATTTAGTCTGGCCATGGAGTAGATGCACACATGCCTAATACGCAACAAAGAGGAATTTCCCATTTGTAAATCTAAGACCCACAATGTTTGTCCAGAGTTGCTAACGACAGCACATAGTAAGAAATAATTGGAAACAAAAACAAATAAACAACCCCTTCAAGGGAATAAAATCCAAGATGATGTTGCAAATGATGTTTTAGAACCGCATCTAAAACCTGGACCAAGTACAAACAAAGTCATAAGGTTGTAAAAATGAAGACATCAAAGCAGTCCGGTTTGAAAACAGAACACGTGCAGTGGAATCAGTGGAAGACGAATGGGCAAAAACAGGAGTGTTTGATGTTTGGCTGAGATTTATTTCTAGACAGAAGAACAAATGGTTCCAGTGGGCTAGCGAGAAACAATCGTAGGTCATGGAAGACTCGATGAAAGCGGGTTTTCCGTGATAAATCCTGAATCTGCTTTGGCCAAGGGAGACAACGCTGGAACATTTGTTTGGTCGCATCCCAATGAAACATATGAAGACAACAGCCTGAAAAAACAAGGGCTTCACCATTGGCTGTGGTGATTATGTAGCTGTGTCAGGTACAGAAGGACAAGACGACAATAAGACTCCATCCAGCATTGATAATGAATATTGTTTTTCTCTTATCAAATAACTCAAAATGTTTTAAATCATCATGTCACTCTTCATCTGCCCTCTCTCGTCGGGAACTTTAGCTGGAGATAGGCACCAGCACCCCTCCCGACCCAACTAGGGACAGGGGTGTACAGAAAATGGATGGATAGATGGATGGATGGATGGATGGATGGATGGATGGATGGATGGATGGATGTTACTCTTCATGATGGGAGAACCCAAAGTGAATTGTACATCATTATTCTACAATGTTGTACGGTTTAGTTTAAAAAGAACCCAACAGAAGTACTAAACCGGACCCAAAGTTATACATTATCAAAATAAAACAAACAAGTCATCGCTTAGTGTTGCATCACTTCCAGGTTTATTTAATATATGACAATGTGTTCAGTGTACACAAACATCTGACAGGAAACTCAAACAAACACTCAGACACCGACTGAACTACTGCCCATTTAGGAGTTTGTTAATGAGTGAAACCGTATGATACACAGTCCACGGCAATCATGTTTATATACAATGCAAAAATCTTTGAAGAACAATGGAATGTATTGGTGCAAAAAAAAAAAAAGAGAGACGTGGAAGCACAAGAATGTGAGATTACTTCATGGGGCAAGGGTAGGAAAAGAGAGGTTGGTGATTGTGTGTGAAGGCTGCTGCTGCAGTAGGATGGTGAGGGTAGATTCTGATACTAGAAGGAGGGCGACGGCAAAGCAACCAAGAGCATTACTTTGTACAAGACATAAAAGTTTAACTAGGCCACAGTGAACCATAATCGTCCCACACATAAGCAGACAGATTATTACATGGCGGGTCTCAGAACTTCCGCGTACATCCCCGGTGATAACCGCCTTACAATCAGTGAGGAACCCCAACCGGAAAGCAGAAGGTTCATAAAAACATTGAAGAAGAAGAATTCCTATATATTATTATTATTATACATTCAAAGTGAACTTTTAAGTGAGTGCACCAACAAAACTTTGGTTGCTTAAAAAGAAAGTCAGTAAGAACAAAATTAATCAGAAACAATTACGTACAGGTTGACTGTTAGGGCTTTGAAATAAAACAACGTGATGCAGAGTTATGAGTAAAGTACAAACAGGAGAGCATTCACCCAAGATGAAGGTGGATAAAATGCACAATGATTATGATCGGAAGGTGAGCTGTGAGATTTGAACGCCAATTCAAGCTAATTGTTGATTTATTACAACTAACAACAGTTGTGCAGGTGAGGAGATCAGTCAAACCCTCTACCACCGAATGAGCCAAAATATTTCCACATCACACAAGACTGTTAACATATCAGATATTGGATGAATCACATCTATAAAAAACACACAAAAAAAGATAGCATGTTTGTAGCTGTCTAATCGCTCCTAAAAATGCAATGCTGAGTGTGCAATATAATGGTTGCACCCGTTCCCTGCTTGTAGATGTGGTCTTTGCAGTCAGTTGTCAAACTGAGCATGCTCCGTAGGCTGGCTGACCTGAGGCATGCTAATCCACCAGAGTCACTCAACACCTCACAACCTGAGTGGTGTTAGGACACGATAAACCTCAGCTAAAATATACAACAAAGGAATAAAACGGAGTAGAAACGAAGCAATTAAAGCTACAGGTGGGTTGCATTTTAAACATTTTGCATGTCGTGTTAAGTAGAGCCCTATGCAAGCTGACAATCCTGAGATACGCTGAATCTCTTCCAAATATTTTAACCTTTCGTCTCAAATGCATATGATAAAAATACAAGAGAAAATGCAAAGTAATGATGTGACGTGCAGATGATTCATGAACATGATTACAGCAGCATGAAGGATGTGAGGTCAAAGGAATAGGAGCAGAGGCATACTGTGCAGAATGTTAGAAAAGAGAGGCACTACACTTAATATACACATATCATTCAGGAAGCCAGTTTCATATCATGTGCTGTGAGGAACCGCTGTTGTTTTCCCATTTTAGGAGGAACGTCAAGACCGACTTGATATCAAAAACGTTACCATGGGACATTGGTTGGGTCAAAGGTAAAGCTATCCTAATCGTTCGGGGCTGTTGCATTTTTCAAGTTTTCCTCAGCCCAAAGAAACCGAGCGCGTTTATTGGATTACTTTAAAAGCAAAACTGTAGGGACGAGGCTTTTATTATTCAAATAGTCCAGGAACTCATTAAAAAGTGCCGTGTGCAGAAATTGCACTGAGTACTACTTTAGAAATATAAACGTCTTTGTAAATAAATACATGCGGAAATAAATAATTAGGCTGTTAAAAATCTAAATATATCACATTTCAAACACAAGTCAGAGAGAGAGCAAGAAATTATACTGGGAGGAAAAGAAGGAGGTGATGTTTGGTTCTGTCATGTAGATGTAAAATACCCTCATACCCTAAATGATATGGATTCGCAGGCTGCAGTCTGAGGAGGTGCCATGTTGTTGCCCCACTGTCTGTGCTTAAGTTTGATGTTGAAGAAGTTTGAGTTGTTTTTTGTTTTTTAATTATTAGTTTTATTTCAGCTTTTATTTGTCTGACCGTTAAGATTAAACCAGTTGAAACTTTATGTTTTGCAGTAAAGTAGAGCAGAGAGGAACCTACATGTTTTCCTATGTTACAGATGCAAATGTAGCGATGTGAGCTTAGCTAGTAGTGCAGCGGCATTATTAAAGAATACATGTTCCTGTGTTGTTTGCTTTATTTATTTTAAGTAGTAAATGAGAAAGGCTTGATGTGTCACTGACAACAACTACAGCACGTTTATCGTACAAATGGAGTCTGGCGTGAGAAACCGCTGCCTCCTCCGTTCTCAAGCTGTGAAATAATGCAGGTACAGTACAGTGACTGATTCTTCCAGAAGTTTCTTTGCGCGTTGCTAAGGCCCGACGGAAAAAACCCGACAGCGAGGACACGAACGACGGAACGGAGACTGAGCAGGGGGGGAAGATGGCTGCCGGTGACAGTGATGGTAGAAACGAGGCTCAGCACGATGGGAATGAGGAGAACAGGGAAGTATGTACATTGTAGTCTTTGCATCTATCTTTTTTTCCTTAAATCCTCATCTGTCCGGCTCGTCTTCTCGACAGCTTTGACCTGAGAGGGAAAACAAGGACAACTTATGAGTTTTCCTTCATCTTACCAGCTGTTAGTCTTCCATGTTCTACAATGAAATGAATAATCAGAAAAAGTTCAGCCGGTTTTAACAGATATGCGACAGTTCCTAATTTAGCAAGATAACTTACCTGATAGTTCCAGCAAGAAGAGGGTTGAACGCATACAACCAGTCATGCATTTCTTTGTCATTAGTGGCTTGAAGTAATATTCCACGATGTTCTGTACACACCGCAAACGTATTTGGAGTCTGTTGAGAGAAGTATAAACGTTTATTGCGGCATACATGGATGTGGCAGAGGGGAAGTGTTCCTGGAGCCGCTGGCGTGGCGCAGACCTTCAGCATGGCCTGCTGGTCCTCACTGTACTCCACCTGGGCGGAGGACAGGTTCAGAATGGCCCGCTCCACCGTGTCTCGCTCAGAGTTGTAGATGTAAACGTACGGCCGCCGCACAACCACGTAGCGCTTCACCCAGCCGTTGGTGAGCGGCTCCAGGAAGTGGATGTAGCCCTTCTTCGATACGATTGGGCTGAAAAACACATAAATTATTACAAGGGGGCCTGGGGGGAGCAATATGAACCTAAGGTTTTATCATGGTATTTTGTGGCATTTTGTCTGCTCCCACAAAAACATTCTCATTTTTTATGTGCTTTTTTAAGAATCCAGTTGCATAAAGAAATGTGATTTGTTTCACTAACCATCACACAGTAGCTGCATTTAATCATATTTTCAAAATGTACTGATACCTCCATTGAACAAACAGTGGAGAAAAAAAAGAAAGGAAAAATATGAATCCCTACAGTTTTGGGGGGTTTAAGCATCATTAATTGGAATTTATCATAACGGTAAATCTATTTATCATGATAAATGATAAAATGATGTGATGAATGCCCACTCCTACGTTAAAAGTCAAATAATTGGGACTCACCTGACTCTGATCTCCTGTATGTCAGGGATAAGTTTTCGAGTCCGAGGTTTGACGTCAGGACCTACATTTGTGGACTTTTTGTCCGCTCCGTCCTGCTGTGGTTCAGGACTGGGGCTGACCGCACGAGACAGAGGTGGAGGAGGTCTGAGGTTAAACATAAAAAACAAACACAAAAATACAGAGTTAGACACAGAAAAATAGACCAGAAAATCATAAACAACCCAAGTGTTAGGACTAACTTGAGCTCAGTGTTGTTATAGCAACCCTCCACCAGAGAAGGGCATGTTGAGGAGGGTGTGATTGTGTTGAGAGCAGATATGGAGTAGGCGTCTCTCGGCAATGTGACAGACATCTCAGAGATCTGAAACACACACACGCACACACACACGAACACATCCAGATGTTTAAAACCGATCGGCAAACAGCGATCAAAGCTTTGTGACACATCCTTTAAACTCTACCTTGCTTTCACTGGCGCTGACACACACATGGCTGTATTCTCTGTTGAAGGAGTGAGTGAGCAGCCGCAAACACTGACAAAAAAATAAATAAATGGAGTGCTTAAGATATGACACCAAACAAACTGGATTCAATCGATTTTGTTGCCAACTATACAATATTCACATTTCAAATATGGTTAAAACGCCCAAAGAGCGCAGCGTGGCAGCTGACCTTGGCAGCGAGCTCCTTCTGCCTGTCGGTGGTTATCTCAGAGCTGAAGGCGGGCCCCGGGTCTGCCTCGGCCACTGCAGCCGACTCACTGGTCTCTTCAGTGACGCAGGACTGAAGGGACTCCTGGCCCGTCAGCAGGGTGGACTCCAGTTTTTCCCTCAGCAGGAGGAAATGTTTGGTTTTCTCCACCTGAGGAGGAGGAAACGTCAGTCCCACCTGCACTGGGACTGAAAAACTCCTCAGTAACTTTTAAAAATGCCAGTGACAGAAACTAGCTGTTTTACTATAATGCTAATCAAGTGATATTTTTAAATTTACTGTCAACTTTAAACATTTTTTTTATTCAAAAACATGACGGGCCGCTGGATGCTGGAAAACCTGCTTAAGGCTCCGAACTGGAGCCTGCATATCCGGCCCTGTATATTGTTATTGATTTATTGTCCAGTCCCAGTTTGTGGTTATTATATGATAAAATACGATCTGAATGGGTTCAGTCCCTTTTATATCCTCCAGATTAGAAAACATACTTCTCACTTTTGGTAAAGCACATATGAAAGTAACATTAGCACTTGCATCTTGAAGTAGACTGAGTTTCTCCAGCTCCCACTGGTGCTCCAGGATGAGGCTGTCACTGCGTGGCCTCCACCCCGCCAGGTTCTCCTCTCCACGGACGTAGGCCACAGAGGTGTCCAGCACTCGCCTGCGTCTCCTCTGCATGCCTGGAGTGAGGCAGAAGAGTCTGTTACTCATATCTGAACTGAACATAAGCCGAGTGTTACTGCCACACGGACAGTTTTCTTAATTCTTACCTGGACTTCCAGCATCTGCAAGGTGACACAAGCTGACCTCGTAAACTCCAGTTACTCGGTTTCTAGAAAAGAAAGAGGAATTCTCAGAGATTGCATTTTACTGCTCAGCTGCATATGAGGCGTGTGGGGGGGGGAAGGAATACTAGACCTCCACGGCTCTTTTATAGTTTGAAGCTTTTAATCTCACCCATCCGCTGCTCTCAGGCTCCCCGTACCAAAAAGGTTGCGGATCGAACGAGAGGCCGAGAGCTTGGTGTCCCGTGAGTAAAACACCATACAGATATCTTTGGTTATGTATGCAGGCTGCGTGCAGTTCTCCATCTGCAGTTGATAAAAGAGGGGGGCTTTTAAAACTTTTTTCCCCCCCTTTCTCCACAGAGGAACTCAACGCCTCACATAAGATACGGCTGTGTTACTTCAGCCTCTTATAAATGCGGGCTCTGTGCAGTACCTCCAAATAGGCCGAGAGGGTCATGTAGATCTTCTCTCCGTACGGCGTGACTCGGTTCAGGAGCAGAGAGTTGTGCATCGAGCTGTCCCAAGCAGCCTCAAAGCGGTAAAAAGTCCTGAGATGGTCCAGGACAAATACATAAACATAAGCAGTCAAAGCTGACATTTTTTTTTAATATACATAAATAAAGAAGCAGAGATGCACCAATCAGGGATTTTTCCTGGCTTGTACATATTTATGATTTTCCATTACATTTGTCTTTATGATTCCTGTTTCAGCTGATTACTGTCATTTTTGAAGGAAATACCATGCAAAAAAATATATAATGCTACTGGTTTTTGACAGGTTTTTAATTTAACAGAAAATGACGAAATTCCACTGCAAAAACACAAAATATTATCAAGTACTCTTGCACTAGTTTCTAGTGCAAATATCTTAGTACACTGAATGAGACAATACTAACTTACAGTTAAGGTTTCAGCAAGAAATAGGAGCTTGTTGAAAATTAATTCCTTAATATTGATGAAAAAGTACTTTGGAGACAGATAGTTTCACCTATAAAAAATACCATCAATATTAAGGAATAACTAACTTAAATCAAAAGTTACTTGTAACATAGTTTTGTCTTATTTCAAATGTAATTTATCTGCACTAGAAGCTAAACCAAAAATACTTAGATTTTGAGATTTTGCAGTGTGACCTTTATCTATTTTGATTGGTGCATCTCTACTAGAAACATGCTGTCTGTAATGTCTGATGTGTATAAACAAAAGATTCTGAGAAAAAGTGGGCAGTAAGACATTTCAGGAACAAACGTATTTCATATGAAAAAATATGCACTAAAATTTTGCTTTAAAAACCAAGGTCATAACTATCAATCATAACTAATTGAAAAAAACTATCTTAGAAAAATTCAGACAGTATAAACAGCATCTCCAGGTCATCATAATGCATCATATGACAGTTGTTTTTGCATGCAACACAATCAGATGATGGACTTTGAGCAAAGCACCACAGAAAAGCAATTGAAAGCAGTGATGGGATTTGATCATAGAGACAGGAAGGAATGAGAGGAGGACAGAGAAAATGGGGGACAGGGCAGTGAAATACCTATGGTCAATTCCCAGGGAAATGCTGTGAAAAAGAAGAAATCAGCAAAAGAATAGAAAGTAAGAGTTAGGAAGTATGTCGAGGCTTTGCAGTTGTGTAGCTGGGATGGTGTTTGTCTTTCTCATCATGATAACAACCCTATAGAACTCCTTGAATCCTGTGGACACTGCTGATCCGTCACCCCAGACGACCACCGAGGTGGTCATTTTTACCCCAAGCGACAACATAGCCGCTTTCTGCTTGCACGGCTGATTTACTCCGTACGCTAATGTACACAAATTTACCCGTCTACCTCAAGGGGAAATAATCACACACACGTTGAAAGCTGTAACTGCTTTGGCCCGCGGCCCAGTGACTGCCTCGAATCTAAAAAAGATTATCCAAGCAAGAATTGTATAAGGAAACCAGTGTTTTCTGTAGGCCGTAAAAGCCGGCTGAATAGGCTCTTCATGAGGTTCAGATGTTCAGCCTAGGCCACTCTTGGACTGAAATGACCTCAAGTTGAAGTGAACAATGTGTCACCCAGAAGACAGCAAACAGGCACGCACTGTTCTGGAGTAATGACAGCTCCGTGCTGTGGACACGGCAGGGAGGTGACCGAGTGCAGAGATTCCCCCTTCTCCAGTCGGTAATTAGCGCAAGCGACGTTCCAAATGGTAGAAAAGCTGTCCGCTCACACTACAAGCAAGCAATTTCCTTTTTCGAGCCGCTCCATCGTGTGCTTCACTGCTTTTTTACTGCCCACTAAAAAAATGCGGGAGCCAGCGCTGAAGTCATGCTGCTGGCGAAACATTTAAGAAGCGTTTGTTTCTGGCGTTTGGCAGAGTTTCCCCGAGGTAACAAGAAGCATTTAAATATATCCACAACATTGCAGCAATTTGGGCTAAAAGGCTGCTACTGAGGTAATGGTTCAGAGGATTATGCTTGAATAGCTATATTGATGTATTGGAATTGATGCGATCCATGTTACAGGAATTTACTTAGTGGTTGATTTGAGTTCTTGTTATGTTCTGAGATGGGAAACGCTCTGGGTTCTGAGGTCGGTGTGGCGCTCGAACCAAATAATTTTATTGGTGTCAAACTATGACATCAATGTCAGGATTAACTAGAGACAGTTTTTCTCAGCTTCCTGCACAATTTTAAAAGTGGGTTTCTACTGCCCCCTATTGGACCTGATAGGTCCTCCTCCTGTAGAAGCAGATTTTTAAAAACGTTGAGCTTGAGAACATATCAGATTCAGTCTAAAGCAGTGGTCCCCAACCTTTTTATTACCGCGGACCGGTCAAAACTGGGAAATTTTGCTGCGGCCCGGGGGAGGGGGTGGGGGGCGTGAACCGTCAAATAAGGCTTCTGCATCCCGCTAAAGCCTGAATATATCCAATTTGGGTTGTCGTGGCCTTTTTCTCGCAGCCTGTGGGGTTTTCCCTGACTGGGAACGAGAATACGGCCTGCTGAATGTGACAGGTAGCCAATCAGAAAGCGCAGTGACGTAAGAACAGAGGGGAATCCCGAACAGCTGACATATCACGCAACTGAGAGTCTGGTGGATATCGGAGATATGTGTTATTATTATATGAAAAGGTCATTATTATACATTATTATGTTTATTCAGTTAAAAATGTTAACTATGAAAAAACACAGTCACCTCCAAATCATAGTGCAGCAAATAGAGCGACTGCTCCCGTCGTCTTTCATCCACCGCCTTTTCTTTTTTGTTACATCTTTTATTTCTTAAAATGAGTCCACAAACTATCACTATTGCTTCTACATCATCATCCGTGTTAGGTTATTCTAAATTCCCGCTATGTTGGGGGTTTTACTGATTGTCCTCTGGAATCGGGATGTTCGTGACTGGAATCGTTCATGCCGTGTGGCTGGAGACCGAACTTGTACTTTTATCAGCTCTGTGGTCTCAGAGGTTTGGAGAATCGCCCCGTCTAAACCAGACTTAAGACTCACAAGCTCTACTCATCTCCTCTCGACCACTACCCAAACGCTCTGACTCTGGTCGCTATGGTAACGTTTATATATCCCTTCAAAATAAGATACAGATGCGCCAGAAAAATGAATATTTTACTTTCGTGAACATTTTAACTCACGATAATGACTAACAGGAGCCCTGAGCTTGTTTCTCTGCAACAAGACGGTTCTATCTGGGAGTGATGAGAGACAACGACACCCGAGGTGTGTTGATTGAGCACAGCGTGCTTGGTCTCTACGCGGCAAAGCAGCTTGAAGCTTCATTGCCTCATTAGCTGCCGGTCGCCGCATGTTACGCAGAGCGGGCTTGTAATGTGGGACTCAGCTACCGGTCCGGGATAAATCCATTCTCCTGTCTCTTCTCTGGGTCTTTTCCCCTTTGCAAAGAAACTTTACAAAGACATCTGATCTGCTTCTTACTCATTTTGCTACTTGTGGGCTCAATGTTGGTGCGCAAGTAACCGAGAGAATCCGGTTAAAGGATTTTCAAAATAAAATATCCCCCAGACTCAAATAATACATAAAACGGAAATATTTACTTATTTCTTGAGCGGCCCGATACCAATTGGTCCATGGACCGGTACCGGTCCGGGGGTTGGGGACCACTGGTCTAAAGTATACAAGTGCACCTCAATAAATTCTAACACGCATAGTGTAATTTATTTCCCCACATAACATAAAAAGGGTAAACTGTTCTGTAATTTAATTACTTACATTAGCTGCGTTTCCATTACACATGTGCGCAAAACATTGTCAATATTACATTAATATTGACAAGACATAATTTTACAATAGTGGTGTTTCTATTAAATAAGAAACTCAATTAAAATCACACATGAATCAATTTGTTCACACAATAAGTTATTAAAAAACGTTGCATCATCATCCGTCAACTACTTCCTATTGTTTTGCCACTCAATAGGACTCAGCAGTTACCCGAAATAATCAACATTACAAAAAATAAATGCCTGAAATATCACTCTGTATTTAAAGGGGCAGTAATATGTAAAATCAACTTTTGAGTTTTACTCCATGCTATAATGTAATTCCCTCATCATTAACAAACATGGAGTTTTGCCTCGATTCTTTCGTGCATGCTTAAGAATCTCCCATGGCAACTGTTCACCTGTGCAAAACGCCTGGTTGGACCTAGCACCGCCTTCAAAAACAAAGTTTCTGTTCAGAGCTGCAGTTAAGCTTCGGAGTTTCCACCTCACAGAGCAGCCCTTCTCCCATAACTCCCCCACTCAGCTCCTTCAGACTAGTCAGCAGAAATTAGCAAACACCTGGTGGAACTACACGTCAGCTGAGCTTGTTAAACAGCTACTTCTCAGTGCATCGCTGGTGAAAACGTTGTTAAAGAGTTAATAGGAGTGATGTAATGAAGTCATATTTGATATAAATAGCATTTTTTTAACAACTGAAGTTAACATATTTACTCAACAGATAAAATGGCACTATGTGTCTGGAAAATACATACTGCTCCTTTAATGGATCAATATGAATTTTACTATATATTTACTGAATGAATAATTTATTCTTTAGGAGATGCACCTATAAATTAGCATCTACACTCAACCAGAATTTTTTTTTAATAAGGTGCTATGAAAGCTTGCAATACTGTAACATATATTTACTGTCCAAAGAAAAAGATTTCCTCTGGACTCTGTGCTGTTAGAGGCTTCTTGGAGTTGATGTTGAGACAGTTTGACGCTGGCCCCATGACACCTCCAGCACAGACACAGCCAGGAACGTTAAGCAAAGCAGAGCCATGCAGACCCTGTCCTTCCACAGCGACTAACGTCCAACACCGGCCCAAACACACATCCAAGCACAGCAAGAGCAAGAGACCTGGGAACATGCAGGGTTGCATCCTTCACCCCTCAAGAGCGGAAGGAAACAAAAAGGAACATATAAACTGCTGGAAGTCATGAGAGAGAGCAGGTGAGTAAGGAACCAAATCACAGGCCGACTAGAGAGATGGCAGGGTGTTAGGAAGGTTAGAGAGATGTGGTGTCAGTGTAACAAGATCATGAAAACGGAGGCAAATAATATACCTAGGCATGTCCGAATCAAGAAACTGTCTGCAGAGCAAAACAAAAAAACAAACAAAAACAACAAAAGAACAATATTCTGTTAGTGGACTGAGGGGAGAAAATGTTAGCATTCATTTGTACTTTGATTTTTATCCAAACAAGACAACAAGTGGAATCTCAAGTGCAGTTTTAAATCACCAAAATTAAACCAAGCCTGAGAACTACAAATTAAAATGTTATGAACTTTGCTTCCAACCCAAACTGCTCATTTAAAGTACTTTATTTCATTTATTTGTTTTCATCTATATATATATTTCTTAGTTTTAGTGATTTTTTTTACTTTTCTTTTGGTAGCTGAGAGATTAAGGAGTTAAAAAATATATTTATTTAAAAGGTCAGTCATTTTTCCTATCATTCACAACTTTCTCTAATGTGTCCTTGTCTTCTATCCTGCTAGAGAGAATAATTCTGAAAATGTAATATTTGCTTTTTTTATTTTTTTTAAAAAGGTGCATAATTTAAGATTTATCTGATCCACATAAATGAACAATAAGGTTAGTTATTTGTTAATATAAAAAATAATTATTTAAAATTGTGACAGAGATGTAAACACAGCTCTGGAGCTTTTTGCTTCTCATTGTGTTCAAATCTATACTTTATTCAGATCAGTTTTAATGCTGACAGTTCCTGCATTTACTGTAGTAAAAATGTATCAAACTGGACAAACTCTCACTGTAGGCATTCTTTAGAGATATCTACTGCCCTCTTGTGGCCATAAATCACATATGAACACTTGAATGCTCATTAAAGCACATGGATTTCTCTAAGGTATAGTTGATTATGAAAAAGCATCACCACATATTGACATAATAATAACTCCTAGTCCTTGAACGCCAGGATTCAACACAGTGTTAGATGATGTGATGATGGAATGCTCCGTTTACAGAACACAGCATTTAATCTAAAGCAAATGTATTTAAGATATATATAACTAATTTTTATAGGCAATCTACATTAAACTGGCTGTGTTCGAAAGACAAATCTTTTGTTAAAAAGCACTAAAGATTGAATGAATGTTTTTACTTTAAATTACAAATGTAAATGCTTGTTAAAGTTGCATTATATAACTATTACAAAACTAAGCCTTTTCAATGTTTATTAAAACTATCACCATGTCGTGACAAATTGGCATCAGACAGAGAATCTGTGAAAAAATTGAGCTCCTCCACCTCTTCCCTGAGTAACTATTGTGCTGTGAAAAATGCATCGCTTCTGGTCAGAATCAACCAATCAAGAGCCAGGAGGAGGGTCTTAGTGCTGTCAATCATCCTCCCAAATGCGCTCAACTTGCTAATGGTGGAAAAACAACTTACTGTTCCAGGAAAACTGTTGTAGGTCGTCATTGGTGGCATTTGTGGCAGGCTATGTTGAAGTGAACCAGCTGTTTTAGCAAAGTTAAAGTCGGAGAGCTTGAGCATGAGAGTGATTGGCAGTGCTAAGACCCTCCTCCTGGCTCTGATTGGTTGGTACTGACTGAACGGTATATTTCTGAAGCTAGCACTGGGAGGAGGAGGATTAGGTCAATTTCTTTTCCACATATCTGTCTTTTACACAACATAATGATAATTTAACAAATATGTAAAACATATTTTTCTATAAAGGTTACATAAGGATTTGTGGTATTACAATGTTCACTACACAGCTTGAGTTTAATAGATACATAATCGAGACACAACAGAAAACCTGATGAACACAGAGAGGCGCTACATGTAGGTGCTATGATGAGGCACAATTCAACACCAGGGAGGGTCACGAAACCAGCTTGGTTCAGGGTAATCCTCTCTACTGTTCCTGCTGATGCTGGAGGTTTAGTCCTTTTTTTAAAAAGCTGTGGTAATGCAAGTTAATTCATGCAGACAGAATAATAAACTTGTTTTTGTGCCGTGCTTCTGTTTTGGACATGCGATGCTCTGTGGCTAACTGCAGTGCATAAGCTGCATGAGCAGTTTAAGAGAAGTTAAAACAAAGACCAAAAAGTTATAAAGTACAGTGATTTCCAGGTTCAGCCAAAGTGCAGTGATACTATATATCAAGCATATTATCTGTTTTGCAGCTTTAGTAGACAGGTGGCTCTTCAAAAGTGATTTATCTGTGCTCATGGTCTCTAGCTACACATACCTGTCATCCTGCAGGGGCTTGACATAACCAGCAGATAAGATGTTAAGTGAGAGTATGTTCGGGTCGATGACGGTCTCGTCGGCTTCCAGGGTGTTGCGTAAACGCCCTGACAAAGCACACGTGTATTTGTGAGAACTGTTCCTGCACATTCCTGATGAACTGCTTCAGATCAAAGAAACCTGAAAGATAAACTTACCCACAACTAGCTCTCGGACGTCGTTCCACTCTATGTCTCCAGCAGACTCGTGCACGATGGTGACAGCTATTCTCCTCTGGAGGCCCTGGAGTAAAGCACGGAACGAAGGGATTCATGGTTTTGTTCAACAGGTCTTTGTTTCCTTTGAATATATAGGTATTTCTATGTTCTCATGGTGCGACCACACCTGGTGCAGTAGGAATGTACCCTGGCATGGCAAGCCTCCTCTGTGGTCTACGACTGCAGGGATGTAACTTGGATAAACCAAAATTACAAACAAGAATTAATGGACAGTAAATCTTATCCAAATATTTCAATTCCAAATATTTGCTGGACTCACTCTCCGTTGGCCTCAAGCTCGCAGATCTCAAAGAACACCATCAGATCGTGTTTACAGTGGCGAGGGCCCGCCTGGGGACGCATCATCGCCTTCAGCTTGGTGGCAGGCACTAAGTCGAAACATGTTTCAAAATGTTATGTGAGAAAAAGCATGGTGAGGTGAGAACATACAACTATAAGCTAGCCTACGAAGGAGAGAGAACGGGCAGATGAAAGGAAATCCGGTGCAGGTAGAAAGTACAGTTTTGGAGAGACAGAGCACCTTTTCTAGAAAAATATTCATAAGCAACTTTATAGCTTTTACTTAAAGCTCAATGCTAATAAATCCATGTGTAATAATGCTCTTTGGTCATTCCCAATGTGCTAAAGGCAAAGGGAATTAATTGTACCTTTCCCTTAACTTTTACCAAAAGAGTTGAATATTCAGACAGATTGGAAACTGACTGCGTCTCTCTAACTTACATGGAACAACCTGAAAAACTCACTCAAAATAAGTTCACATGCACAAGTGTGGTGTGCATTTATATTCACGTCACTTCACACCAAAGTAAAATCCAAAGGAACCAGCTGCCATCAAAATTCAACTAATCAGGTGTAATTTGTCCTCAGTAAATCAACTAGAAAGCCACTGAAAAGAGCTGTTTGTTGTTTGGCACAAACCAATTAGGCCATTCAGCTAGCAAGTGGACAAGCCGCAGCTACAACGAGTAAATTAGATCAAGTAAATGTATAGGCTAAAATTACAAAGTGAAAGTAGAGATTTTAATCCAACTAAGAATTTGAGAAAAGACTTGAAAACCAAAGATCACACATCCTTACCGTCTATTTCGCTATTTCCATCACTTAGCGAGAAAAATGTTCCTGCTAAGTGGCTTCAACTGTAAATAATGTTTTCCAAATTTAGGCTTTCAATCAAATGCACTTTATTACAAAACTGTGCAGTTTGAATATCAAGTGCTTTCAAGGACTTTATAAAGAATCTGACTGAGCTTCAGTGATTTTGCAAAGAATGGGCAAAAGTTTAGTCTGCAGCTGTTATTACAGAGAAAGGTGGTGCTACAAATATTAACATGGGGGGTGAACAGAAATAAAAAACTGAAAAGTGTAAACTTTTTAGCAGTTTTCATTTTGCACTGAAGAATTTTGAAAACCATGTGTGATGGTTCTACTACAACCCAATTTTGTTCTCTTCTGTGAACAATCAGATAAAATCCCAATAAAATAGATGAAAACGTGACAAAACTGTTGAGAGGATGCTAACACGTCTGCCAAATGTTTCTACTTGCCTTTTTCTGAAGTTGTTATTTCAGTTTTTGTCCCATTACATTTATTTTTTAGGAATTTGACATTGCTGTGAGATTTTAATTTCCACAGAAGAACTTCAGTTCTACTTTATATTCGAAAAGCAGAATACGCAATATCATAACCGTGTCTCTACATAGTAAAGTGACAGTATTTTTAAGGGTAGAAGGCAGAATGATGAAGTTGAAGAGAAGCTTACATAAGGAAGTGCAAGGGTTCACCACAGAGACTAACAGACACACACACAGCACCAGAGAGCCAATCCAAATGCAGAATCCTAAAACAGGAACACTTTTAATATTTCAATTTACCAAAAATATTTATGTATTAGCAGAATTTATACAAACAATAACATGTCATTAGAAAAAAAAACCTAATTATTTCTGTTAACAAGAGGAAAAAAAGGTTCCGGTTGCAGGATTCTGTTGGATCTGACAGCATGAACCAACCGGGTTTCTGAGCTTTAATAACTGAACAGATAGAGACGGGCGGGGCTGGCAGCTGAGCTCGCTCGTTTGCTTCCAGCAGGAAGGAAGCGGCCAAGCCAGCAGCGGACAGGGCGTGGCCCGACAGCGAGTCCACCAGCGCCCCATTGAACACGTCAGGGACCAGGTATCGGATCAGGTCCAGGGACTTCTCCCGATTGGACGAGTCATCAGAGTCCACTGCTCACACCCAACAACATGAAGCTAAGATGACACGACTTGCAAACGAACGACGTACAAAAGATGCAAAAGCAACATAAAATAACCAACAGCTAACTAGCGACAGCAGCTGGGAGTTTCTTACCTGGTTTGGAAAGAGGCATCACTTGTGGAAATTGCCTTTTGCATGCATGAAGCGGACTGGATGGAACAACACAGTCACATGTAAATAGAAAAACAGACTCATATTTTCTATGTATCTGTGTTTTCAAGGTAAGTTTTCAAACTTTTCCAGCATCGCATTTGGAGATAAAACAACAAAAATGAACTAAAAAATCAGGTTTCAATTCATTATATATCATTTATTGCTGTTAGTAATAGTCTTGTTATAGTATTCTAGGTAAACTAAAATAGAGCAAAATGTTATGTTTTGAAATGTCTCTCACACAACCTATCCACCTGACTGGTTCGAGAACAAAACACTGATTTCACAAATATTCAATTAACATCTAAAATATAAGCCAACCTTTATTTCATCACACAGATCAGTAATGTCAATGAGCCATTAGAAATAAACAATATTCACAACGCTGAAACAATCCAAACAAATCATGTTCAGGTAAATCACCTCCCTGCTCAAATGACATGCTTAAACAGAATATATAAATAATGTCACGAAAAATCTCTAAAATATGTTCTCACTACGTTTTCTGGCATTTAACAAATAGAAATAATTTTAGTAATTCTAACTAATCTAAAACAAGAAAACTTTGGTCGGTTTTAACTTTAGATTGTGATTAAATAATATGTTTATGTCTTTGTATTTGATGTTTAAAAATATCAAGTTTCAACTGTAAGTAATGTTTTCCAGATTTCATCTTAATCAAAAGTTAGATTGCACTTTACTACAAAACTGTGCAGTTTGAATACCGAGCATTTTCAAGGACTACACAGAAATGAAGCTCTTTCCAAGCGCCTGTACGAGCCCTGTGTGTGACCAGGCGTCTCACCTGATGACGTCTTTACACAGAGGAAGAAAAGGTTGTTTCTGGTAGTGACCAAACACCTCAAAGACAATCGGTTGAATCTTTATGTAGTCCACAAAGGACTTGGTCACTTCAACAGCAATCTACACAAACAAACCAAAACAAGCAGAGTTCCATATGTAGTTGTAATAAAATAGTGTTAGTTCATGATTTGTCTCTTACATTCTGCACGTGGTAGAAGCCCAGAGGAGGCCCGTGTCCGGTGTTTTTCAGCGGCTCCGTAGAGAAGGCCTCGTCATGCCGATGGATGAAACTGAAAAAAAAAATGGAAACAAATGAAAAAGAAATAAAGGACGAATAAAGACTAATTAGGGCATTTACTTTGGATGGACACTGACTTACTTAAACTGACAGAAGATGTCGGCATATTCGGCAGAAATGCTGGAGGCCTGCAGGACAGTCACCCTGAAGGTGAAAATGTTTCCGATTTTCAGGTGCTCCAAAGTCGCATCTAAAGCTGCATCCGGACCCGCCTTCGCTGGATTCTCCAACTCATCTGCACCAGCTGATGTGAATAGAAAAAAACAAAAAATGGACTTGAATTAAACTCTTTAGGTTTAGTTTAGATCCTGTGAAAGCATTGGACACAGCGGCTCCAGTATTTTTCTCATAAGCAAAGGAAAACATCACACACAAGCACCCGGAGGAGTAAGCTATCCATTCACTCATAAGACATGGTTACCCGCACATGTGTTGTTGTTGACCTCGTCTGCTGACGGGCTCATTTCAGCATTTTGGCCTTCCCCTTCCACGATCCGAAGCTCTTCCTGAGAAACCCCTGTGTAGCTCAGTCCAACTCCGACAGAGCACGACTCCGACTGGAACTGAACACGTGAGGTGAAAACACAGCAGTCAGTAAAGACACGGCTTTTAAAAAGCATCGCTGCTTCTTGTTCAAATGCCCCAATGTTACTCATGAGGTGACTTGTGAAAACAACTGGTTGGTTTTGTTTTTATTTAGGGCATTACAATAAAAGAGGGGTAAACCCAAAGACAGATCGTACTTTTCCCATTTTTTGGGGGGAATACTGTGAAAGTCACGTATTGCTTTCCTTTCACTTCACCATTAGATATTACTTTGTGTTGCTCTGTCACATTAAATCCCATTTACAGACATGCATCTGCAGCAGCAACAAGTGAATAAGGTCAAGGTTTGTGAATACTTATACAAGGCACTGAAATGTATCTAGGGCTGAAATGATTTATCTGATTCATCATGATTAGTCACTAATTGAAATAATTGTCAACTAATCTAGTATTCGATTAATCATTAACAGAAGCATACAATCTAAAAATTAAGCCAAAATTGTTAAAAAAACAAACATTTTGCATTTGAGATTAAGAAATCCATCTTTGTCTGTAAATATGTTCGACCCAAAACTCCTCTAGTTGCATAGTTTAAGCTTCACCTGGTTCAGATTCTATAGAAAAAAAATTATTTGGCGTTTCTAATCGGTTATTTAAAAAAATAATAAACAGATCAGCCACGTAATGTGTTGTTAAGTCCAGCAGAAAAAGCTTCCCGGGCTTCTATTTAAAGTTTCCTTACATAGAAACTTTGAATAAATAATTGAGCAAACTGTACCTATTGACTAGTAGGATCAATTAGAACGTATGAGTGATTGAAATGAAATTATGTTTTTTAATTGTGAATTTGTGCTACATAAGTGAACTGAATTAAACTTTTCACATGTTGAGTTTAAAAGTATTTTTTAGCTGCAGATGCATCGTTTGCTACAAATGTTTGTTTTCTTATTTTAAAAAGAATTTAATTTTAATGTATTTATTTTGGATTATATGAAAAATATCTGATTAATCAATTAATCAGCTGAATAAAATGTTACATTAGCTAAAACAATGGCATCATACATTTTTCCTCCCTACTTTCTCGTACTGCTGATCCTCAAAAGAGATTTTGGCCGTGCCCGACTGTCTCACGCCGGAGCCGTAGTCAGGAGCTTCCTCGTCGGCTGGAGGGAAACAGAGAGCACCTTCACTTCATTCCCTCCAGAAGTCGCACCCAGCGTGTCTTTTCAGCCGCTTCACGCCGACAGAGGCGAGCGACAGCAAGACGGCGGGTCTGGGCCTTACCTGATATGGCCTGAACGGCCACGCGCAGGAAGCCCTTCACCTCTCCTTTCTCACTGACGATGGCCACGCGGTGCACCAGAGGAACCGGGTACAGCAGGTTGCTCAGATAGACGAAAGCCCTGCGCGGTGGAAGAAAATAAATAAAGAAAAAAAAACAGGCAAAACATTAAAACACAAGCAGACGTGGGAAGGAGAAAGAGACGGTTGACATTTAGTACATCTCCACCGGGCAGGACAACAGAACACAGAGCTGCGAAGCAACCAAACAGAAGCTGGGATTGCTCTTGCGATGGCCATGGTTGCCCTTTACTATTGCTTTGTTAAGGGTGTTTCTTCCTTTATTAATAAGCTAATATGTTAAGACAGTTATGGCCTGCATGCAATATTCCTGTTGCTTTTAATACGAATGAAGCCTTGGCGAGGCTTAGGAGCATGTGTGCAAGAGTAACTTTAGATCTGTAAAAATATATCAAATTTATGATCAGGAGTTGTGCACTCACTGCAGAAAGCAAGGGCTTCCTTTGTGAGCTCAACGATTTTACAGATTTAATTTTGCTTTTGTACATCTAAGGCAGGTCAAATGTAATCATGAAACTAATTTATGATTTAAAATAAGATTTAAATACTCAAGAGTTGGCACTTAAGTCACTCTGCATTACAGTTGCCTTGATAAAGTATTGGTAACCTTGAACATTTTCATGTATTTTGGGGGGAATTTTAGTGTGATAGAAAATTTTTGTTTTTAAAGTTATATTGGTAAATGATAAAAATACAAATAAAAATTCCTTCCAGTTTATTATTAGTTCTATCACATTAAATCTGCTAAAACACAATTTTATTACTTTTTTTTTTGAGTTAGCTTAACAAAATGTGAAAAAGTTCAAGAGGTATGAATACTTTTGAAAGGCACCGCATGTCTAAAAAGATTTATGGGTCAAATTTCTCAAAAGTATAAATGTTTTTAAAGGTTTGTCGCCATCTTTTCTCAAAGTGCAATATAAGATCTATGAGTCAAAGGTCACATTTTCCACAAGCCAGAGGGTTGGGTGGGAGGTGGGATAGACACTTAGGGGTGGAGACTCATGACAAGATTGGTGAGGTGCAAATAAGGCATGCTCAGGACAAAAAAAAAAAGGTCAACAAAAATGCTTTCCAGTTGTCGACTCAAAGGAATCAAAAGCAAATGGAACAGAACGCAACATGACTCAGCTTGAATAAAAACTGCCAACAGCTTGATAAATAGTGTGCTACACCAAAAAAAACCAACGAATGACATCCAAAATCAAAGTGCACCACCTGGGCAAATGTAAAAGTGGTGTTTTGTACAAAATAGGAGTTCATCGTTAGATGTGTTCATGTTAAAGTTGCAAAAAAAAAGAAGAAGAAAAAAAAAGTCAAACTAAAAACGTGTGCTCTGGCATGCCTAAAAGAGACCGCTGCAGTAGAAACCAGCTCTTTCATCTTGAGATTTTTTAGTGTTTCTTGCTCATATAACATGGCTCGCTCAAATGCATCACTTCCAACAGGAACAGAACAATTCTCTGTGGATCCCTTTGTAATGTTAATCAGATCAGACCTTAATAATCGCCATGACTCAGCTGCTTCGGTAAGTTGTTCACATTCATGCCTCTGGCACAAACCTCAGCTTTATATTTAGCAGCACAGTGCTTCAAGGCGTCTGCCGGATTTTATGCTTTTTGCTGCAAAAATACGAAATCTTACCAAGTACTTTTGGTCTAGTTTCTAGTGCAAATATCTTAGTATACTTGAAATAAGACAAAACTAATAGTACTAGTGATTGTAGTACTTCTTGCTGAATACTAAAATACTTCAGCAACATAGAGGAGCTCATTTTAAGTCAATAATTCCTTAATATTGATGAAAATGTACTAGTTCCACTGGGAGATTATTTTCCTTGTATCATTGGAAAAAGTCTTGTTATAAGTGAATTTTTTCACAGAACTGCTTGTAAGACAAACACACTTCAATGAGTCGTTTAACAATATTTCTTCAACTAAAGTAACCTTGGTTTTAGTTTAAAAACTGTTTCCAGAAGTATTAAAATATTTTTATTTCACTTTAAAAAAGCAACAAAGCAAAAAAGTAGAAGAAAATAACAAGAGCATAAAAATGTAAATGCGTATAAAATATTGAAACCAGGAACTATCCATTCAGAAGTAGCTTCATATGTTCAGTGTGGAGAGAGATTTGCAAATATTTCTGGTTCCAATTTCAGAAAGGCTAGAACAATGAAAACTAAGACAAGAACATAATAACATAATAAATATCTTCAAAGCTTGTTTGCCTTTGAACAGTAAACAACCAGGAGGTGTTAAAAAAAAGTGAGCAAAGAAAAACACCAGTCATGAAGCTCTGAACTGCAAAAGCATAAAATCTTACCAAATATTTGTGGTCTAGTTTCTAGAGCAAATGTCTTATTACACTTGAAATAAGACAAAATTTAATTTAAACGTCACTTTTCAGCAAGATATAGCAACTTGTTTAGAGTCAATAATTCCTTATGTTGATGAAAAAGATTATCTAACTCTCAGAGGTCACTTATAACATGGGAAAAATGTCTTGTTCAAATGAAATAATTTGCCAATTGAACTAAAACTTCATCAATTTTAAGAGATTATTTGCTTAGAATAAGCTTCTATAACTTGCTCAAATGTTACTAGTAAGTTAGTTTTGTCTTATTTCAAATGCACTATGATATTTTAACTAAAAAATACTTGGTAAGATGTTGTGTTTTTGCAGTGTGATTGTTTTAAATGTGTCACCTCTATGTTGACATCAAAGATGCAGCTTTCCTCTCATACCTGGGAAGTGAAATTACAGCAAAATATACAAACTAAGAGAAATTCAGATTGATGGTTTGACGCTACCATGTAAAACGCAAACTAAACTACCCATTAAACATCCTTGTTGTGGATAAAACTCTCTTAAGTGTGTGCTTCGTTTCTCTCGATGCAAATCGGAGGAACAAAACCCAGCTTCTCAGTGTGAAAGAGCTAGTTTCCTCCGCCAGCATGCTCCTGAAACCTCACCAACCTTCCCACTACACTGAATAATGGAGAGCGGTCGTAAAAGGGGTCCAGGCCTTCGCTGGAGCCTCGGCAGAGCCCTCCAACATCATCATCATCATCATCATCATCTGGCCCGAGCTCGGAGCACGGGTCGTCCAAAAAGATATCATCATCCAGGTCGTCCAACTCCTCCAACTCCTCCTCCTCCCCTCGACCCTCCCTCTGCGAGTCAGCCAGCTCAGTAATTTCAGAGGTGGAAAGGGTCGGGGATGGGGTGGGGTCACTCATGCGCTCGCTCATGCATGTGTTGAAAATGGGATTTCTGGTGCAGCCAGAAACATGGGAACTAGGTTAGTACAGTTAGATAGAAAGCACACATTGGAATACATATGGACTGGAGGGAACCAGATTGAGACTAAATGCTGAGACACAGAAGAGAGACATGGGAAAAGTGTTTCCCAGCAGTAAGCTAAATAGGGGGGGAAGGAAGTGTGTGTCTGTGTAGAAAGATTTCTGTGGGTTAGACCTTTTTTTTTTTTTTTTTCAAAATGGAGGCCATGGTCCCTAAGTGAAGTTGTCCCCCCACGCGCTCCCCCCCCCATGCCCCCACCACCTTCATCACATCAAACGAATTTTGTGTTAATCAACTGTGCTACATTTTTACTGGTCTGTGCTTTTCTTATTTTTAAAGTTTAAATGTTAAAAGTTCAACCAGCCACTCCACGTTACCCAAATCAAATAAAATTGGTGTTCATTGTTTGTGTTATGTTTGTGGAGGAAAATTTTAGCAGCGTAAACGTAACAGAAACATAGCACAATTGATTGCCACCAAATTTGTTTGATTTCATAAAGGTGGGAGGGGCTGGTTGACTTTCCATGACCTCCAGAAACTTTCATTAGTATCTTAAAAATGATACCAGCACAACAAAAATTTTTGCTGCACAAAACGCAGCAAAAACATTTGACACCAATTTTGTTTGGGCGCGTTGGTGGGGCAATCTGTTTTTCAATAATTTTTACAAAATATAACATAATAGATTGAAATGTTATTTGTAGTGCTCATCTTTCTGATTGGCTACCAGTCAAATGTATTATTTTATTTATTTTGTTTTGCTCCATTTTCCGCACAGCAAGCGGAAAATGCAAAAGTATCTGACGAGAAACACTGAAGGGACCGTCCAGCATCCCTGCTGTGCAGGAAAACTGCTACGAAAAATGCTCAAGAAAACTCAGGGCCAACTAGAATCAGAAGGTAAAAGGCAGCATTTATGCTAAGCAAATCAATAAAAGTGAGGGGGAAAAAACAATTCTAGACTATGATTTTACTTTAGGTATTTTGCAGCATTGTCTGCTGGTTTGCATGCAGAAGTTAATGCTGCTTGGGAGGCCATGGCATGAAAAACTCTTGGAACCCCTGTGTTAGACCATGAGCAACAGATAAAAATCAAAGATGCCTCAAAATCAGTTCCCGTTTATCACTTCAATGTTATTAATGTCCAATAAAACATAAAAAATAAACTATATTGGTCGACTCAAACCGTAGACAGAATGAAGGCAGCCATCTATGTTCAGTGGTCCTAGTAAACAAACGTGGCCAACAATCATTGGAACAAGCTAATGAGAAACGCTGTCCTGCATTTCTTACAGTATGAAGTGGATGATGCTCGGTGTTTACCTGCCGACCAGGCGGAACCATGGGAAGCGATCGTAAAAAGGGTCGCCTCCTTTCATGACACTTTCACTCTCCTCTGTGGTATTATTGGGCACATCAGCAGCACGGTCGTACATCTCTCGCATGAGGTCAAGCCTTTGCCTGCAGGAAGAGGAAACGCAGATCAAGGAAGTTGTCACAGCTGATAGTCCGGTAGACTCGGTTCCATTGCGGATAAACCTGCAACATTTGCTACTATTTCACTGTATTGTGTCAAACGAACCAAACCCTTTGAAAAACAAACCTGTTCCCCTCCTTGCCTGCGGTGGTGCTGCACGAAGAACTACTCAAGAAAATTACACAAAAACCTCTGAAGAACACACCGAGTGCAACTTCCTTCTTCGCAAAATGTAAACAAAAATCGAGTGTCGTCAGATTTTAGTGACACTCCACTAAAATCTTGACTTTTGTTTTTGGTAAAAGACCATGAGTTATTTTATTTTTCTGGTGCTAGACCGGAATGTTTGTTTTGGTTGTTTTTACCCAGAATGCCATGCACTTTAGTCTGCATCCACATATACATTCGAACCGCAAAGAGGCCTGGGTTTTTTAGGTGGACCAAAGTTCATTCTTTTGGTTCGTGTCAGAGTTTGGTTGCGCATTCACACCTCCCAATGTGAACCGGACTTTCTAGGCAAACAAACTACAGTTCAACTAGAGTGAACAAAATAGGGCTGGTGTGAATGCACCCTAAGAAATACACATTGAAGAGTAAAGAGTATGAAATAAATTTTATAACCTTTCATCAGTGGTGTTAGATGGTGTTTAGTTAGTGGCTGTTTTCTGTCATGTTGTGTTGATATTGAAGTGGGGCAGGGAGTGAGAGGAGAAGAGACACAAGTACTAGGAGAGCGAATGCTTAAACAAAGGACCTGGGCAGGTTAGTTAATGGAGATGAGAGAGCAGAGGGCAGACTGGAGAGAGAGAGTGGCAGCAAGGGGCGAGGGAGAGTACATCGAAAACTAATAAAGGAATCTAACACTAAACAATAACATAAGAAACATAATTAAACTAGAGTAACTAAGAAAGGACTGAACCAAAGAAAAACAGAAACATGATGATCTAATCAAAAAATAAAAACAGAAATCAAATCAGAACTTAAGAACCCATGAGAAATTCAAAAACAACCCAATACTCTGGCAGGTTCATTTAGTCAAAGACAGCCTACCTTAATTTTTCTAAAGTCCAGAAGTGAGTTGCTCCATTCTTCTGATCTTGCACTTCCACAGCCACAATAGTACGAGGAAAATGTCTACTTTCTCTGTCTTGAGTCGTCTCTGGGGGCAACAGGTCAGGAGGAAGTGGGGAGTAAAGAGTGTCTGTGAGCAACACAAACTGGAACTGGACCTGCAGGGGAACGCAAAGCATCCATTAGGCAACAGCCAGCGTAGAGGCTATATAGCATAATGAGTCAAATGAACATGCTGCACCTTCTTTTTGAGTTCTACACTGATGGCATTGGCTTCTTTAAGAAAGATGGCATTTCCCCACAGTAGGTCGCGCAGCGAGGTGAACTGGTAGCACCTCCACTTCCTGAAGCCCCACACAGCCAGCTCTCTCTCCTTCTCCGTCCACTGAACTGTTAATTCAGAAAAAAAAAAAAAAAAGGAAACTCATGTGGCCAAGATGCGTTAACGACAGAGAGACAACATCTGATCCCAGACATCATCTTGACCTTCCTCTTCTGGTTCCTCCTCTTCTTCAGGGGCTTCTGGGTAATAACGGTCCACCTGCTTCTGTAAAGCCTCAAGCTTGCTCTCGTAATCCTACACAAAAAAACAATAATCAGTAAATTAAAGGACTAAAACAGATTGCAATGTATTAGCTTCAATCCCTGACACCTGTGTGTAGTTATTGGTGTAGGCCTTTGTACAAATTATCAGTAAGAAACTAGAAAGTCCTCTGAACAAACTCTTGTAAAACTACAAAATGTGAAAGTTTTCCTACCAGTCTTTGCTGCTCTAGAAGATTGTTGGCTTCTTCTCTTTCTTTGCGGTACTGATCCTCCAGCTCCTGAAGCCTGAGGACAGAAATGGATGCCGTCAAAACAGGTTGGATGGAGACGACACACTAAACCAAACTGATCAAGCTTTCTATTTTTATACCAGCACGTTAAAAACAAAGAGGATGTAGTCATCTGTAATTTGGCAACTTGTATTCAGTGGATGTGGACTCAGAGGCTAAACGCTTATTTAGTATTTTAAGCTTAGCAGCTCAAAAACTTATCACAAAGAAATGTAAATAAGTTCCATCCCTTCATGACTGGCATCAGATTATGGTTCATAAAGGATGGAAAGAATTCGTTTTTCAGGTATATTGCAGTTTGCAGAATTTGAAAAGATCTGGGTGAAAGAGAAAAATACATTGAGGTAAAATATCCGGAATTTTTGTGACTCTCTGTACAAGTTTTATTGTAATTTGAGTTATTTACAAGTCCTATATGTACACCACACCTTCTACTTTATTTTTATTTTTTCATGTTCTTGTAATTTTATGTTTAGTTATATTAAGGAAAGCTTGGAAAAAAAATCAAAATAAGCTCATCAGTTCTAATACTTCGGTTGGCACCTTACAGTGTTTTGAAAAAGTATCGATACTCATTGATGGTTTGATCACTTTACAACCGAAAACCTCTATTTATTTTAGCGAGATTTAACGTGACAAACAAAACAAAGTATTACATAATTGTGAAGTGGAAGGAGAATGAAACATGGTTTTCATATTTTTTCGAGAGAATTATTCAGAGAAGCAGCCAAGAGGAACATGGCACTCTAGAGATCTACTGACTCTTTCGACAGGATAATTAAAGCAAAATGTGGTTTTATAAAGAACCATTTTGCTGTACCAGTTTTCAAATTTGTGAATGACTTAAATAAACTAGAGATGTGCCGATCAGGTTTTTTCCTGCCGATTCCGATCACCCATGAGGGCCGATCACCGATACCGATCACCGATACCGATCACATAATTATTATTTTTTTTATCATAAGCACTACCGGTTAGATTATGTGGAAAAAGGAACCATGAATTCACCTTAATTTAGACAAAAACTTGTTTTTAATAACTTTTTCAGAGAAAAAAACAAAACAGGCATTGTGCAAATTGTACTGCTATCGGTAATACTATCTTTAACAGACTGATAACATATGAAGGCTCTGAAGAAGTTAAATAATGCAAAGAGCCAAAATAAAACCTCTCAACATTGCCAAAAAATTCAAATATAAAACTTAACATTCAAAGGCAAATACAGGATCCATTACAATAAACAATCCTGAGTTACTGAATGAAAACTTCCTGATAGCATGGCGGCTAGCTGATTACTGCTAGTTCTGATTGGCTGTTTCTGACTGAGTGGAGTAATTATGCAGAACAGGGAGGAGATCGATTATTTTTTCAGAGATTATCTCTCTCATGTTAGGACAGCAAAAGTTTTAATACGTATGTAAAATTAATTTTTTTAAGTTAGATGCTGCAGCTTTAAACAGAGGTTTGGTGTGAGAGTCACTACAAGGTGGAGCAGAAGCGGCGCTCCGTCTGTGAAATATTACTACCTGTAGCGCGTAGCAGCGGTTCAACAGCGAGAGCAGAACCAGCATCTTACATCGCAGCTCGAAGACTTAAATAATTTTGTGGGTTATTTGTTTAGCTTTCTGACCGTCATGCTAATCCGGGTGAGTGTTTGTAGCTGTGCGCTACTTTACCTGCTGTCTGATCCTCCATATGTCATTTTTACTGCAGTGAGCCTCGATATAGCCAAACTCCGTCAAGTATGGCATAGTTTTTATGCCATATTAGATTTGTCGTGTTGATGCATTTTGACGTGCTTCACCCCACGTGCTTCAATTTTCCGCCGCAACACGCAAACTTCCCCATTCACTCAGTGCGTTATAGTTCCACATCGCTTAGGATTTGTTGCTGCGCGTTTGCGCAGTATGAAGGAAAGAGGAGACCAGCTGCACAGGCAGGCTGCGAAATGAGATGCAGGTGATCGGTTTGTGTGATCGGCAACAAGAGACCATGATCGGCGATCGCCGATCATACACTTTTTCACGGAAATTGGCCAATTATGATCGGTGGCTGATCGATCGGCACACCTCTAAAATAAACGTTTTGGCTTTTTTTCTTTTAGGTCATAATCATGCACTAATCTGTGCAGGTCTGTCACATAAAGTCCCAATATAAGGTGAGAAAATCAGAAAAAGTTTAAGTTGAATACGTCTGTGAGGCACTGTATTTTCCATCCAAGCTAAGGTTTTTTTTTTTTTTTGTACCTCTGTTCCATTTCTTGTTTCATGTCAATGCCCTGTTTCTCCAACAGCTCTCTCTGGGCAAAAGCCCAGTCCACAGGCTCAGCAGGGGTCTCAGCGCAGGGGGTCCGCTCCCTTTCAGCTCTGGCCTGCTCAGGGTGGTTGAACCGGAACACGTGGCTCTTCCCCAGGATAATGCGATTTCCTTTAAGAAGAGGAACCTCGTATCAGTAAAACCAAGTAAACTGACTCATGTTTGCACAAAGCTGACATTAGGCGACTTGGTATTCTGACCTGACTTCAGAACTGTTGCTTCTGTCACTCTCTTTCCATTGACGTAAGTCTCGGCTCCTTCGCAGGGCTCTAGGACGACTGCTGCTTAGTAACAGAGAGAGTTGATATTACAGCAATAGTGATGATGTTCAAGACCGTTGAGCTAAGAACCATCTGCTCACTTTCCCCTGACGGGCCAGCGCATCTCGTAAAGGTGCAGTGCTCGCCCTGAATAAAATGGCCGCTGAGGACGATGTCTTGACGGCTGCTGGCGTCCAAACGACCCACCCTACAAAGCAACAGAACGTATTCCAACTTCAACTTTTCAATACAGTATTACACTTCCAGATAGAAAAAATATATATATTTGTGATAATCTGACCTGGTGATTCCCTCTTTAATGTAGTACAGCAGACACTCAGACATCAACGGATCCTCATTGAGGTTCACCAAATGAGGCGTCTGACCAAGAAGAATGACTCATTAAGTGACAAACTAGTAAAGTAATTTAGCATCCGTGTGGAAAACACATGGAAAAGTGTGCTTCTTACAGAAAGCTATATTGATAGCGGTTAAACGCCATGCAATAAATTAACTTAGCGCAGCATTGAAAGGTGGGCGTTTACCGTTGACTTATAAGTACAGAGGCAGGCGAGCGATTCATAAATCACTGAAATGGGAACACGACCATTATCTGTTCCTCCATGTTTACACCCATCTGTGCTGTCAGTGCAGTGAGGAAGTGTTTGAAGTGTAATTAAGTAGATTAAGGAAAAGAAAGTCTCATCTGACATGCCTACGCCACACTCCTCCTAAAGAGAACCTCACAGCACTCAGTGGAGAGACACACCGCAGAGCGACAAACCTCGTTAGGGGAAAAAAGACCGACTGTGTCTATAAACACAGGCTGGGGCTTTCTGGGGCAATCGGAGGGCTTTGGGGGCAAATAAGTAAGCAATTTGCTGATTAATTTTAAAGATAAATGCTTCATTTTAAAGACTGCTTGGAGACATGCAACATAATGCGATTGATTTTTATTTATTTATTTATTTTTTACCTTTTTAGGAGAGAACACACCAACGGTGCCGCCATCTTCTCGTATTGCCACACCCATTTCTGCCAGCAGAGCCTCTCTGTGGAGAAGTGATGTTCTTGATAAACTTAAGAGACAATTCACAGAGAGTTTTTGCATGTGCTTTTTGCTTTGATTCTACACGAGTCAGGAAGCGAGTTGCATTAAATATATGCAGATGGAAAATACTCAAAAACTCTAAATCTTGCTTAGTGATTTTTTTTTGTCACAAGTTAGAAGTAACTTTTCAGCAAGATATAGGAGCTTGTTTTAAGTTACTTATTCCTTGATACTGATAAAGTTCTAGCTAAAAGTGAAATAATCTACCAGCGGAACAAGACATTTTTCCCATGTTATAAGGTTAAAAAAAATTCTAGTGGGAACTAATGCTTTTTCATCAATATTATATTTGATGAAAAATATAATATTAGTTTCCAGTGGAAAACTAATACTTTCCCATTGGAAAGTATTAGTTTCCAGTGAGAATACTTTTTCATCAATATTATATTTTCATGAAGCCGGTAAATCATTATAGACAGTTTCCAAATTTTTTAGGTCATCAACTATCTTCTGTTTTGTTGACCACATTCTTACTATTTTAGACTTGTGGTCAGGAGCCAAAAAGAATCCTTTTAGGATCACACTTTGAACCCTCCTTGTCCAAGTGGTGCAACAACCATTTCAACTGGTTGCCTAAATAAATTCCTACCATCTTACCTTTCCATTCTAATGGCTTCTGTCCGGCGGAGCTTTTCTTCCCATGTCTCGTTTAGTTCGGCAATTATTTTCTCAGTTTCCTGACATTTGAAAACAAAAGGGGGTATTATGACAGTAAAGATGCATCTACGTGTGACGTAGCTACTGAACTGAACACCGGATACTCACCTTCAGCCGCTCGATGGCTTCCTCGCTGCCTGGGCTGAACATAATGCGGTCGTGCAGACTGGCTATAGAGGCGGCACGGCTGGACAAGGCTGAGAGGGATGGCGATGGGCTCATCCCCGTCATGGCATTGGTCACTGTGAAAAGATCATCTCTTTGATTCACAGCTTGGCCTACATCGTTATTGTTCGTGTAATCGGACATGTCTGTCAGCGCGGGGCACAGGGAGTGGTTAGGGGGTCCGTAACAGATAGTGAAGGAAAAAAATAAAATAAAAACGAAGATAAGCAGAGATAAGAGGAAGAGAAGAGAGGGAGAGTAGAAATGGAAAAACACAACATGGCTTCAAACACATGTAACTTACAGTATAATCTGAACAGTTTGTTTAAATGCAACGGTAGCGCAAGTAGGAAGCTGCACAGAGAGCAAATCAACTTAAACAAAGCAGCAAAGAGCCAACCAGCCACCAAAGAGCTAACAGAAAATGCATCAACTTTATGAAGCGGTAAGCAGTGAATCATTTAAAATGAAGGAAATGTAGCCACTTTACAGCAACTTCCTGGTTTGGCTAAGAACCCTAGCCAAACCAGGCTAGGTAGGATAAAGATTTATACAAACAGGATCCATTAAACTTTTATTCTTTTTTTCATATATAGGCCAAACATTTCACAAAACACAAACTTAAAGAGTCTGTAAGGTTTGACTAGTCCATCTGTTTTCTAAAACGAAGTTGGTCAAGATATAAAAAATCCAATAAAAACAGCCCTTTTGTGTCTTTTTAGTAATATAAACATTCAATAAATCTCAAGCACAAAAATCTTTGCTCAGAGTTGAATTATCCAGTTGATATTTAATCGGATTAAGTGTTTTATCTTTTTAAGTACAATATAGAGGTGAGTAATGCAGCTAAAAAAAGTATCATGATAAGCTTTTCATATCAGTCGAGATCAATAATTATCGTTTTGTTTTTTGTTTTGGATATCTGGTGGCGCGACCTTTCCTGTTTTATCCACAATATCCTCTCCAGCTGCTGTTCTCGTTTTCTCTTTGATCTGTCTTGTTAATATAATTGAAAGTAGGAATGCATTTGCTGAATTGTGAATTTATTTGATTCATCAGGCAAAGCAAGAGAATATTATGTTACACTAATATAACTTTGGGACTTTTCTTAATCTTAGTTTTGTTGTGACTCATTAACACCTAGGATAAATTCTTTGCAGAGTATCAACTATGTAGCTGCTGCTATGGCAACAGAGTACAACAAATTGGCAAAGTGTATGACACCCATCCATCTGGACAGGTTTACTCTGCCAAGATCCACCAGATAAAATTGTCTCTCCATCCGATAAAGGGGGAGTGTTATGAAAGGGTGTAAAAATGAGATGAAACAAATAATATTCTCTGTGACTGAATCATCATTTTACTGTTACTGCACATTTAATTGTTCCAGCTGCCAGGGGAAATAGATTAAATCAGACACAAACCCTGCCAGCAAAGTGGGAAACTTCACTTTTTATAGCATGGAAGTTAATGACTGGGATGAAATGTATCAAACTGCTTTCTGTCTGCTTTTTGTAGTGTATTGCTTTTCTTTTCTTTGAATTATGAACACTAAAACACTGCTTTTTTAATGGCACATCTAGGAAGCCATACGTAGATTCTGTTTTTTGAACATCAGCAGTCTAAATTTGTCATAATTATCATCAAAACCGCCTGGATAATATCAGACTGCTTAGTGGTGTGGCAGAGAACATCGACAATCTACTCATGCTGTTGCAGTAAGCGCCATAGCAAAAGCAACAGCAAAAATAAAATATAAAAAAGAAAAATAAACAGGAGACACACATTTCAAACCCTCTATGTCAGCGCCAGTTGCTCGATAGTCTGGGTGAGGTTGAAACAGAAGTTAATAGAGAGACAGAAAAGAGGAAACCTTTAGATAGAACCTTCATACCAGTAAAAATAATACCATGCCAACTTATTACTTTTAAAAGTATTTAAGTATTTAAACCCCTCGATATGTTTTTATTTTACATTTTATACTGTTACAACCACAAACTTTATTGTATTTTATTGGGATTGTATTCAATAGACCAACGCATGTATTAAACATATTCACTGTGAAGTGGAATTAAAGTAATACATCATTTTCAGTTTTGTTCTTCAAATATAAATCTGAAAAGTGTGGTGTGGATTTTATTGTATTTTATAATACTTATATCTGGCTTGATATAAACATTTTCATTACAGCGCTTACTGAATTTGTAGGGTGGTTTGCAGCCTTTAAGAGACTTTAACTTCATTCATCCTTCCACCAACTGAGTTAAGAAAACCAGTTTAAGAAAAGTATCCCCACAGCATGATGCTGCAACCACCATGCCTCATGGTCAGAGATGTGTATTTACTTTGATGTGCAGTGTTACTTTTGTGGCAGACATTGAATTTTGCATGTGGGACAGGAAGTTTTGAACACTTTGATCTCATCTGACCAAAACACCGTCCTCTCCGTTTGCTGTGTGCCTTACAAGCCTTCCAGCAAACTGAGTACAGAGCAGCTTTTTATACCGAGGTCAAATTACACACAGGTGAACGCTACTTGACAATTGATTAAGCTAGTTTCTATTCAGGGATATCAAAAGGTGTGTGAATGCAAATTAACACATTTTACTGCAACTTAATCATTTACAGTTGTAGAACTAAAAATCCTAATAAAATACATCGGAGTTTGTGGTGGCAATGTATCAAATGTGTACAAGTTGGTTGGCCAGACCTCACATGTCCCACAGAAATTTAAATTTTTATTCATGCTAAATAAAACTTTTACAACTTCAGTTTCATCAAAATTTAAATAACACACTTGTACACGAATAGATGGCAGGCAGAATTTTATTTTGCAACTTACTCTCAATGATGTCACCCAGTCCCTGGGCGTACAGGAGGTCTTTCAGACGGGACACTTCCTCTTTCAGCTCACGCACTAATCGGTTGTTTGGATCCTCGTTGATGACAGCATTGCAGCGAATCTGTTTGGCACGGTCAGCATACCTGTGGATTTGAGAAGAAAATATACAAAATAACAAAAGATGCTGACACAAGAGGGAGGTAGAGAACAAATTAACATGCATGCAGGATTCCCCTGATGTCTAAGACACTGCAGCCTGAAAGAGCTGCTGCAACTTTTGATGTGTTTAATGTGACCCAGTCTCTGCCGTCTACCTGAGGGTGCTGAGGGTTTCATCGTAGTTGATGTCAGCTGGACTCAGAGCGGCAACCATCGCCGTTCGAGAATTTCCCCCTAGCAATGCAGAGAGGAAATGTGTGTATCAGCATTCTCCGGGTTCAGTTTGAGTTTATTGATGACTGCAATCCAAAAGCACATTCTATATACCCAAGTTCTCTCTCAGCAGCCAAGTTAAAACTGAATCTCTATATGGAATGAAGCTTTCCACTTTCTTCTTCTTTTTATTCTGCGCAATGTAAAGAAACAGATTTAAGTACACCTTTTCTCCTTCAGAATGCAGGAGACAGATTTTTGCAGAAAGAGTGAAATTAAATGAGTGACCTTGTTCGGTCCAGAATCCTAAAAAGAATAGAGGAAGGAAAAAAATGTTTAAACACCTTAAAATCTGCCTCGTCTTTCAAAATACAGTAAACTGACAGAGTCATACTCACCACTTCTGCCAAAGCAGAAATAACTTTCCCCAATGTGGTTAAAGACTTGTTGATATTTGCTCCTTCCTGTCATTTTACAAAGCGATGTGATTTAATTCACTTTTTATAACATAGATATAGTGTAAATAAGCATTTCCTTAAAGCCGTTTCACCTTAAGCCTGGTTCCTTTGGCTCCTGTAGAGTCCGCTCTCTCGCTGCCGGCCAGATCCACCAAGCTTATTTTGCTGACCTACAGGAGCAACATCAGTTAATATTCCAGCATATTTAATGTTGCACATTATCTGCCAATCAAAACATATGCAGCTATTAATAACCACTGCAGAGACTGGCTTCATTAAAAAACATTTCCTGAGAAAGGAATTAGATTATCCTTATGACCTCTAAACCATCATTGTTTTTTTTCTCCTTAAGATCAAGATTTCCCCTGGAGTCATCTATCACAGTTACGAGAAGCAGAAGCACTATCTAAATGGATAATTTCAGTCAGGATGTGATAATAATCTGCTACCTTTTCAGAGGTGTTGTCAGTCTCTGCATCGAAGCGTTTCTGAGTAAATATGATGTTAAAAACTGCGTGAGAGCGACTGCTGGTCTCATTCATGTTGGTGGCAGCCACAGTCCTACACAGAGAGCAGAGTTTAATCAATTCACAGAGTCCATGTCTGCTTACTAGGAGGTTCTACAGTATCATGTTTATATCATGTGCTGGGTATTTACTCAAAGTAATCTTAATTATGAAACCCGTGGTGGGAACACTTCTGTTCCCTAAAAGTGAAGTCAGTTTTTCCTTTTATCGTTTTAGTTAACTGAAAACATTTAGCTTTCCCTAAGTAATTTTTTTCTGGATAAACTGTAAGGCACTAATGTTGAAGATTTGGTCATCAGCTGTTAAGACTCTTATTTTTAAGTGAGTGAAGACCATTTACGCAGCAGTTTCTTTCCTCCTGTTCTGTCTCTTTTCCCCCTCAATAACTTTATGTCAAACAGAAGTATACAGGAAAAAAAATAAAACATAGAGAGTAGAGAACAAGATACGAACAAAAATACAATATCTAAGGGCATTATAGAACATGCAAATTATCATTTTAAAGCAACAAAATAAAGTTGGTGCTTTAAGGCAGTCCTTCAAGGGCAAATAGAATAGAAGTTAGTGTTTTAGCATTACCCTCTGCTAAATCCCATGTCTGTGTATTGGTGTAGCGTTGGCAGAACTAACTTTTTAGCTCAGGGTGCCCACCACATTATGAAACAGCAATTAACTATTATTGTGTGAGAGCTAAAAACAGACATTATAATACTCATATAAAGAGGTGCAACTCCACTACATTGACATAAAATATTATTTTTAGGCATCTACTGATGCAACTGATGAGTTGCTTTCTCCATGATTAAATAATTGCACAACATAAACCTTCATCATTTCTAAAGCAACCAACAGATTTAACTGAGTGACACCTGCTGCAGGACATTTGTTGTGTGTGTGTATGTATAATTATAAACATGTCGGAATTAGAGAACATTTCAATATATTCACAATATAATTCACAATAGACGTATTCACTCAATTATTGTTTCTAAAAATCATTAAAGATATATATTGTATGTATGTTGTGTTGATCCTGGAAAATACTGTCAACTCATCATGTGGTTCCATCACCTGGCTTTGTTGCCTGAGTCCATCAGATCCTGGATGTCGTTGTAAGAAGTGACAGCCAGTTTGGACAGGTCCTCAACGTACGGACCCATCAGAGGATGTTCTCTGACGCGGAGGTTCCCTTTGTTCTTAGGGTTCAGCAAGTCCCGCACTCGTTCACAGTAGATCTCCATGTAGCTGACCTGCTCAAATGCATATTTAGTTTGGATCAAGAGTCACCTTTGAGAACAGAAGCTCCTCATCAGTGGCCTCTAAGTCTTACCTCCACAGAGTAGGACAGGCTGTTGTCTGTATTATCATTGATCTTTGTGAAAAGATCTTCACAAAGCTAGAAAGAGGGGGGGAAAAGGCATTCAGTAAAAAATAAATTCAGAAATAAGTTACTTCAATTAATCTGCACTGGTTACTGTGTCGCTCTACCAGTGGGATGATTCCTTGCTGATCCTTGACATCCTGTTTTCCCATCATTGTGTACGATTTGCCTGCGCCGGTCTGACCATATGCAAAGATGCAGACGTTGTATCCTTCGAAAGCATGAAGCAACATTTCCTCTCCGATGTCTTTGTACACGCGCATCTGGGAGGCATAATTGATATCCTCCGGCTGGGGAGTGAGATCAATATCTTGTAAATCAGACAACACAACACAAAACAGCTCGCTCTAATGGAAATCTGTCTCCTTGTTGAGAGGTATAGTTGCAGAATGAGTTACCGATGTGTGCGACCAGTAGGAGTAATCAAAGTTGAAGCTCTTGTTGTCTTTGGCCTGCTTGGGGTTGATGATGGCTGAAAGACAGGACCAGAACCTGGGTCAGTCGGAGGGTGGCAGCTATCTGAGTGAAACACTACCTGAGCTGAATCAGTCAAGTTCCCTGGACAGACCAGGGAAGGCCTTAATTTGTTCCTATTACAGTGGTTAGGCATGGTGCTCAAACCAAAGTTCAGGTCTGAACTTAAATCTGCTGACAACTTTGGAAGAATACATCAAAACATTTTCTGAGACTTGAGGGACAGAATTAACTGAAATACACCAAGTGAGACATTATTGTGTGGTTTTTACAATAATTTCAAGAAGAAAGACAACTACAGTTTGCCATTGTTGGGTGCAGGTTCAAGTTTATTTTTGGCTCCATATTCTATGATGAAGGCTTTTGTTTGGCTTTGAAAGGTTCCAGAAAGCTTGTTCTGAAGAAGAGGGGCACGTGGCAGACAACTACTGCAATGTTTTCTCTTCCTACTGATGTAACTTGACAGGATGGATTATTTTCAACTGTGCAGGATGTAGACTTTAAAGGGAATGTATCAGGCAAACTCCACTTTTTTAGCACTTCAATACATTTTGTTGTGTACTTGGAGATTCTGGGAGTGCAGAAAAGTTGAATTTAGTCTCTCCAGATGCTGCATAGATGTCTTTGTTTGTGGCTTATTGGTCAGTATGTTTAGTTTTTTTCATTCCCTCTTACGTTTTTTTTAAACTATTACAGCTAAACAAGGTCATGGATCTCTGGCGAACCAATTTTAGCTCCTTAAGGACATAAGCCTACTCTGTTTTGAACAGTATTTTTGTATAACGTGATTACCCATTTTTGCCTTGAATATATATTCAAGGCAACAAATGTGCATTCAGTCAAATTCATTGCTTTCATTGAATCATAATCAATGCACATCATTCAGTGGTCATGTGCAAAAAATACCCATGGTCTAACTTGCTAACTATGTTGAGGTCCTGTTTACAAGATGCATTCATTCATATTGTGGTACAATTTTCTTGTTCAAACATGTAAGGCTGGATGGACAAGTCTTCTGTTGAAGAATAGGTTTCTGTAGTGGTAGACGATCTCTGCTACCCATCCATCCATTTTCAGTACACCCTCCACATAAGGGAAACAGGAGGGATGAGTGATTAATTTGGTTAAATAATGTAGCTGTAAAGACAATAAATTGCTTGGTAGTAGTTGCAGTCATTTAAGTAAACATCTAGTTTAAACAGAGTAAATTTATGCTGTGTTACCCCATGAAAAATTGTAAGTATCATACCACTTCGAAAAATACAGAGAATCATTACTGACAGGAGAGCTATCAGATCAGATCTATCATCATATCTTTTAGGGCTCCACAATATCAGAAATCTGATCAGAGACAAGGAATGTATGTCACCTGAAATATTATCATTATATTATAATTGTGGTGCCGAGTGTAACTCTATTTATTTTTCAGCAATACTGAGTAAATATTTTTACTACCTCCCAAAAATTTCTGCAGGTAACTCCAGTAAGCCTATTTCGCAATTGAGTAGCAGAAATAAAAATCAGCCTCTATAAATATATCCAGGATAAAAAGCCATTTTGTTACAACGGACCATTTTAGAGCACCTAAAATTTGCTCAGCAGGTTTGTGCTCAGTTCCTCTTTCTGCTCTCTCTAAGATTGAATTTTCATTTGTGTGCATTGTAAAAAAAAAAAAAAAAAGTCTCTTTGTCATTGCTAATGTCATTCCTCGTTGCTGGGTGACTAAAATGTTGCTGTCATTTAATATCTTCCTGTCTTCATTCTCTGTGTGCTCAAAGTCACAGTCAGCCATTTCATCCTCCATCTTTCCACTTATACATTTAACACAATTTGTGCAGCATTTCCATTCTGTTGGAATAGCTGATGATATCATGGTAAACATGTTTATATTGCAATTATTTTTGGCTTACAAAACACCATTATACACAGACCGACTGGCATTTCTGGGATAAATGACGATGATTCAGGTATACCAAGTTCAATTATGACATCTCATCCAGTCATAACTGACCACTAAACTGATTTTGTTCCAGTGCAACTGCTACTGTACCCTTTAATAAACAGCTTGTTTAAAGTTTAGTAACTGTGTAATTGACTCAGTCTCAATGCATCTCCAGAAATGTATAAATGTGCAGTAAATACTGTAAAAACACTAAATCTAGCCAGGTATGTTGGTCTAGTTTCTAGTGCAAATATCTAAGCACACTTGAATTCAGACGAAACTGACCTACAAGTAACTTTTCATCAAGATTTAGGAAGATCTAAGGAAATAATGCCTTGATATTGATGAAAAACTGCTAGTTTTTTCATCAGGATTGGAAGATTATTTTACTGGCAGATTATTTCACTCATAACTCGCTTCCTGACAAATATTTTATGTCCGCCTATTGGTTAGCCCAACCAAAGGCAGCATATTTAATAAGGCGATACCAGCGATGAAAATACTTCCTCTGTGCTCCCAGAGCAGCAGATCACTTTCTCAACTAATGCAGATGTGGTCAATAAGAGAGGAAAAACCAGCAGCTGAGTACATTCTCCAGTCCTCACCCTCTGATTCACTACTCAGTGCAACACCAGGCTATGAAATATGGGCCAGATTTCAGCCCCCGGCTTCACTATGACAAAAATGATACACCACAGCACATGCAGATAAAAAACAATTTCTACATTTTTCTTTTTCCAAAAGTGTGACATCTTCATTACAAATCCGGCTACGTTATTATGTAAGACATATGGAAACTTAGTTTTAATCAATAATTCTAAATTGCCACACCCATTATCATGTTCATGTTTGATATTGATGATATTTTTCTAGTCTGCATGAAAGTTGTTGCCTCATACATATTAAAGAAGAAGCAAAGAACACAAAATACTGTTTTCCAAATAAATAACTAAAATGATGACAAATCATGTTCACCTGGGGACACAGATTGCTTCAGCAAAGATTGGATCTTAAAAATAAACCATGATCTGTCCAGGATGAGTCTCTAGAGCAGAATATTCTCCTGATGCTGACTCATCCTGTATTTTGCTCTGATTCAGATAAAACGAGCCCCCTGGCTCTTCCACAGAAGGACGTGGAAACACCTTGCACTCAGATCAGGTGATTACTTTAGGGTGACTGAGAGGTTACTGGGAAACACAGAGGCTAACCTAATCAAAATGCACTCAGTAGTTCAGTTCTGATAAAAATCTCTACATCATTTGAACTCACAAGAGACAACAATCGTGTTGGTCATGTTCTGTTTTACCATGCAGCTTCAGATTTTGCAATGGAATTGCTTCAAGAAAGCTTAAAAGGCTCTCCTTTCATGTAACAGATCGGCCACATGACAAAATATGGCAGTATTAGTTTGTATTAAGCTGAGTTTTAGTGGAATCTATCTTCCCCACTTCTCTCACATGAACAGAGATTTTATCTTTTGCAGGACACTGTAATGTAAATAACTTTCACTTCTAAATATCACTAAAGCTCATTATGAAATGTTGCAGTTTTGGAAACTTTCAGTTGAATAAAGTTTGACAATTATGTTGACATTTTGGTTCTCCGCTGTTAGGAGCTCGTTGTTTATACTGATGCTCTTAACCAGGTGAATCCTGTTTACGCAGCAGCTCCATTTCCTCTCCTCACCTTGACTGTCCTTTTCTCCCCAATAACTTTATTTCAAACAAAAAAACATACAACAAAATAAAACACAAGACTAAACTATAGTGTGATGGTTGTATTTATTTATGTAAAAGATCATAATTTGATCAAATTGGGATATACCTCATCAAAAACAGTCCTAATTTCACTGCCGATTATGTTGTGCATTATCAACTAAAATCGTAGTAGCTTTTCATTCATGCTTTCAGCATCCTTCTGTGATATATTCCATGTTTGTATTTGTCACAGCTGGTGGGTCTTCATGTCATGGTGGCTGAGTGATGCCGGTCAGGCTGTCACGGATGACCTGACCCAGTCAATAGAAGAGGAAACGTGGCTGCGTCAGCAGGTCTGACACAGGGGAGCTAAACCCACTGACTGACTGAGTCTCCGACATGCTGCACTTAGCAGCAGCAGTTGTTTGCTGCTTTATGATGGGCTGCTGCCTGAAGTATGATGTATGGATAGCAGACACATACAGAGTATGCAGTACTGTCAAAGAAATGCTGCAGGAAGGATAAGCAGAAGAAAACAGTTGTGACTGCTGTACTATTATGTGTCAACACTTTTACAAACACTGAACTGTAATAATTTGATATCACACTAAGAGCTCTAAGGGTACAGAGTCCAATGATGACGCACACTGCAAAAACAAAAAATCTTACCAAGTGTTTTTGGTTTAGTTTCTAGTTCAAATATCTTCACACATTTAAAATAAGACAAAACTAATTTACAAGTAAGATATAGGAGCATGTCTTAAGTTAATAATTCTTTAATTTTGATGAGAAAGTACTAGTTCCATTTGCAGATTATTTCACTTATACTGTAACATGGAAAAAATGTCTTCTTATAAGTAAAATAATCTGCCAATGGAACTAGTACTTTTTAAAATCAATAATGAGCAATTATTGACTTAAAACAAGCTTCTATAACTTGCTGAAAAGTTACTTGTAAGTTAGTTTAATCTTATTTCAAGTGTGTAAAGATATCTGAACTGGAAACTAAACCAAAAACACTTGGTAAGATTCAGTGTGTCGGATGTGGTTGAGAACCATATTTTTGAAATTCGGCCGAGATCCGTTTACCAAGACTTAGCACTCTCTCTCGTCTTCCAAATACAGACACATTATTCCCCGGCATCTCTGTCCCCTGCATCTTAATTAAGGTCGGCGTGGGAGGGAACATCTCACACAACAAGGCTGCTGCCATTTTCTCTCTTTGTGGGAACTGAGCTATTGTCCCACTCCTGAGTGTCAGCTACAGAGCTCAGAAAAAAAAGAGACACAAATTCCAAGGCTCCTTCTTCCCTTCCCTTATTTTGGCCAAGACTACGTGGGGACAAAGGAGCATTTATGGCCAGCCTCTGTATCCCCTCCAGACACTGCCACCAGTGGGATTTCTCTTCATGACGTCAGCCTCTTCATATCCTACAGCCCACATCCAGAGCTATTGACTCTGTTTGGAAGGAAACAATCTGCTTTTCCCAAAGACTGGCAGTCGAACTATAAGCATCTTTGTGTGGCTGAACAACATGGAGTCCATTAGTAAGGGTGGCATAATGCTGAGTTCACTTTGATTTCTGCTCATGCCAATTAAACAAATTAAAACTAGGAATGGACTTCTTTGGAGTTTGGTACGCCAATTGTGATCAATTCCTACAGGATGTTTTATGCATCAAAGCATATATTTCTATCCTTCTTTTAAATCAAACTCAACAAAGTGCATCAATATCAGTCCACAGCATGTCTAACTTTTTATGTTTAACAGGATATTCACCTTCTGTACGCCATGTCAAAATGAAATGTGAAGCTAGCGCTTTCAGTTTTAATATTTCATGACTTGAAAAATCTTTATGGTTATGTGCCATTTTATGAGCAAGTGGAGTTATTGGCACCTTTCTGGGGTAAACATATTAAATGTAACTGGATCTGACAGTGGTTCACAATATGAAACTAACTTATTTGATCTACAAAAGCTGACTTCATCCTGCACTTTATAGACTTTTTGCTCACATATACAGATATATATGTATATATAGATGCTTTTCCCACTCTGAAAATTTTCACCATTATGTTGGAATCAAATAGTGCTTTAAGATCATTTTCTGCCAGAAATGATGTCGTTTCTCATCTGACTTACTCTGTGTAACTGATTACACCTAAAGTTTTCCTTCATTTTTTTCCTTATTTTTATTTAGCCTTTATTTAACCAGGAAAAAAATATATGATATTAAGAATCTCTTCTGGTTTATCCATCAAGCTAGCTGTTGGCCGGTGTGAGGGAGACCTTGCTGGCCGCACAACAGCTGTGTGTTGAGATATTCCCCATAGCCAGTATCAGAGAGGGGAGTTTGGGAACTGCTTCTGCTGCCAGGGTCTTTAAACTGCAGTCTAATTCTGGACCAAGGTAAGAAGTCCTCTTATCGGTTTTTTGAGCGGTGTTCAGAAAAGGTGGAGTTCATTCCTCCTTTCTGCCCAAATGTAGAGTTTAAAATTATGCTTGGAACCAAGGGCATGGACAACCGCAAGTGTCGGTCTGTGCTTGGAAATTTGAGAGAGTAACACATCGATAGAACTTTTAATAACATTAGACTTTATTGAGAAAACATTGGGATATTTACGTTATTTCCAAATTAACTGCTTGATCAAAATATATTTGTGTGATAACCTGTTTGTAATTTTTGATTCTCTGAGAAGTTTCTGTAAAATCCATAGGTTCAACTGAGGTTACAATGTTGTGAGTCTCTAAAATTTTTTTCAAACATATACATTTCATTATGAATTTAGGGATTCTTGGATTAAAAAAAAAAACAAGTTACTACTTCAGATTGAATTTGATAAATTATGATTAAAATCAATTCTACAATAAATTTTAATGCAGAAATGTAACTGAAGTAGCTGGATCAATTGTTAAAAGAGTGACTAATGCAGCATTACGTCCAAGGATATTTTTTATACAGTCCTATGACTGTATAAACAGAAGAGATAGACAAATGAAACTGTAGAACCCATCATGTTACAAAGGCCTTTTTTAATGTTTGTTACGCCAAAACTGCAAAACATAACCTCAAAGAAACGCAGTGAGGCCCAGAAAACGGTTGTACAGCCTGTTATCAAGTCATCGTGTCATGAGGAGGGAGGAGGGAGATGACTAAATCAGGCCAAACAGTAAATATTTCAGGATGTCCAATCTATTATTGATGAACGGCTTTACCTTGCAGAGCAGACAACATATCAAGTATCTTTCCAGTCTCCTCGTTCTGCTCTCCCTAAAGTCCCAGGAATGCGGGGCTTTGAACTACTAACAAATGCTATCAACACAAACCAAAAACATTTTTTTAAATATTTATCAAAACTAAATTTAAGTTATACTTTTGTGATATTCTTACAGATTATGCAACATCCACTGTACATTTTGCATCAGTGGCGGATTTGAGCAAAATGATTACTTTGACTGTCTGAAATAAGGAACATTTATTAAATCCTGCTTTTACCGTGAAAAGGTCTTTCTGTAATTACATGTCTGATTAAATCAGATGGAGATTAATCCACCTGAAGTGTGACACTCAGGGATTAGTTTGGTAAACGTCGACCCAGCAGGAACGACTGCTGTGGTTGTTTGAAACCAGAAACAGAAAAATGACGTTTTATTTCTGGGACTGAATAAAGTTAGACTTTAAGTGCAACATAAATGCTCTGCTCATGTCGTTTCTAGGGAGAGACCATGCATGTTTACCACGGATTAATGTCAGTCGCTCCTGATGGTGCGCAGAGTTAATTTATCTCTGAGTAATCCCTTCACTAAGAAAGGTCAGAGGTCAGCATGAAAAACAAAGCAGCTGGAAGAGCATGAACTCAAGTCTTCTGATTCACAAACTCAAACTTAGCTTCCTACACTACTGCTATCTTTCATGTGTAAAGTGTTAAGACAATAAAAACATTGATACAAACTGCCATTGATTTGTGAAGGAAACTCTGTGTTGTCATTTTAGCGCTGATGTTCGGGTTGGGCTACTTACTGGTGGTGTTTCCAGACATTTGGATGATGCATTTGCTTTCTTTCTCCGTCTCTCTGGAGTTGAAGGGGCGGACCCTCACCGCCACCTTCACAGAGGCCCCTGCCATGGTGATGTCTTCTCAGCACCTAGTGGGGCCTTCTCTGGAACCCAGATGGGGGGCCTGCAGGTCTCTGAAAAGGAGGACAAAGTGTGTCTTTATTAAAATTGAGCCTTTTCTATCCCCAACATGATTTACCCCATTTAACTTCTCTACATTTGTTCCACATTACAACCACAAAGCTTAACGCATCTTATTGGGACTTTAAGCAGCAATAAAAAAAAAACAAAGTAGGGAATACGTATGAATTGGAAAGGAGAGATAGTTTTCAAAAAAAAATTTTTTTATAAAAAATCTGAGCAGAGTGACAATCAAGTCTTCAGCTCGTCTACTTTTTTGTTTACTTTTTTTTCTGTGAACTTCAATTTTTGAGTTAAGCCACAGATTTCCTATTGGATTGAGATGGGGAACTGAACGAAATGGCTGAAAAACATGTCACCGTGTAGGCGTTTTATAAGAGTCGATATTGATAATTATTGATTAGTTTTTTAGTTTTAAATATCTGAAATCCTGCCAAAATGGTGGCGTCGACCATTCCTGTTTTATCCACAGTTTTCATTTCATGCCGTCGTTGTTTTATGTGCCTGAAACCTGAAACTGGTGCTGAGCAAATTACTCGACAGGTTGTCGCTAGGTAACCAAAGAGGGAGCGAGTTGCTAGGTAACCAGAGAGTGATTTAGTTGATATCACTCACCTAGCTTAGCTCACTATGAGAAGTTTGGGGGACTAAAGTATTTCCTCTGCCTACATCTCCCAGAATGCTGTGCGGTTCTGGATTGGAGGTCAGTGAATATTCTACATATTGAATATTCTATAAGATGTATTATCTATTGGCATTGATCATGTCTCTTTCACAACGTATTAAAGGCATTTCTCTCTTCCTCATGCTGCTTGCTCACCAAGTTCATTGAGATCTCCACAAAGCAGCTGGTTTACACTGATTTAATTACCCGTAGGTGGTCACTAATCATTAATAAGGTGATATCTGAAGGCAATCGGTTACAAAGGGTTTCATTGAGTGATATCACAGTAAAGGACGTCAGCATGATTCCACACCTTTTGGATTTTTATTCGTGAACCAAATCTGAAAGCTATTTATTTCCATCCACTTTACAATATCTTCAACCTTTCATTGAAGATATAACATAACAATTTTACTAAAACCTGTTATGAAACATAAGAGAGTAATGAAACAAAACACAAAAAGGTTCAAGGGGATTTTCTGGCTTTTGCGAAACGTATATGCGACATTTGTCAAAACACACTCAACATGTGTTGTGCGAGTCATGTTACACAGCTGTTTTCTCATTTTCATATTTGAAAAAAAAAACAATAAAAATAAAAGAGCATCCCAATATTTTGCAGTTGAGGTGACTGGGAAAAAAGGAGGAGGGCAGGGACGCATGGCTGTAAAATAAAAAAATATAAAAAAAAAGGTCATGCGTGGTCAGCTGCAGCCGAGGAAGATGGATAATAAAGCGAGCTGTAACAAAAGAAGTGCAGCAGCAGCTAAATGTCAGGATGTTTATCTGGATGACAATGGGACTGAAACAGACCAGAAATCTGGGAACTGGCGTCAATTCAGCAGGGCAGCTTCAGGACACGTTGTCTTACAGAAATAATAATAATTTAAGAAAACATAAAACTCAATTGTACTTCTGATCAGTCTGGGTGTGTTTTAGGAGCATGACTCATCGTCAAAGTGTAATCTATCAATGTTAATGTCAATTAAGAGACTAGTACTCTACATTCAGCAGTCGCTGCTGCTCCCTAACCTTAGAGAACACCCTTCAGAAAGAGCATACTCATTCCTGTTGTTCGTTAATATTCATGGACCAAGGTAATTAATGTATTAGGATGTCAGTATGCACCCTCATTTTATGAGCTAACTGTCTTGTCATCATCACTGATTCATGTGTACCTGCTGTGTCATCCTGCTCTCTTGAAATCTCCATAAATGTGGCCCCAAGCATATTAATTTATCAGAGGTGTACGAGAAACCTGTACCAGCAAAAAGGCTTTTAAGGGTTAATCTTATTGTAGTGCAGACATGAGGCTGCGGATGACACAAAAATGTAAAAGACTAGCAATGAACTAATATTATATATATTTTTTAAATTTGCAGTTACATTAAAATTATTACTGGGGCCTATGAAGTGAAATTAAACCTTTTAAAAGATATTTTTTCAAACATCTTTTATCACTCTTCATAATATGATGATGACCATAATCTGCTCCGAAAAGCTCAGGACCATCAGCTGATGATGCAGCTCAGCTGGGCGGCCACCATCTTTCTGGTGGCAAATGCTGTAAAATACCCATACCCTTAATATCTGTCCTAAATTATCACGTAGTAAGCTATTATTTTGGAACGGAGCCTCATAAAGTGGTGACGTTTGCTTCATATTTTGGCACCTTTTCAGAATGACATGCTGGTTTCAGGCCTATGGTGGGATAAAAGTAGCTAATATTTTTTATGACGGTTCATTCAAAGAACAAAAAAATAAATAAAAAATAGCCCAATTATGGCGTCATTTCTAAAGTTGGAAAATAACATTTACTTAAGACTAAAGCCAGTGACACTGCATTTATGTCAGCCGCCCCTCCCTCGCATTTTAAATGTAACCCGTTTTATAATTTATAGACGCAACAAAATAACATGACAGCGTGAGCTGTGTAAATGTGTAGATATAATGTCACTCTGCTGCTGAAGGCTACCGTATTTTCAATTCTGACAGCTTTTCCACTGGCCGCGCCCTTATGCTCATTCACTCCCAAGAGATTTAACACTAAGTAAAGAAGGACTGTGTCATTCAAAATGTTTTACCAGGAAGTCATTTTCAAATGGACGACACAAAAAAAAAAGAAGAAAAACGGGGCCGCCTTACCTCCAAACAGCTCCTGGGAACAGACCGTGTTTGTCGTGCCTGTAGGTTTCACATCCAGACCCCGTGGATACCTCCACTTCCGCCGCTTTCCTCCAGGTCTGTCACCAGCCTCTCCTCCTCATGAAAACGGGACGGGGAGGAGGATGTCAGCGACAAATTCTGCCGACCAGAACACCCACCTCCTCCGCCCCGACTGGCCTTTTCCGCCCTAACTGGACGTCTTTTGAGGACTGAGGAGGGAAGGTGGCCCCCTTGGCCGCTGCTTTGAGAGCGAAGCGGTCAAAATGGCTCTGTTGTCTCGGTGTCTTTGGTGAGGATGCTCGAGCTCCACTGAGCCGGTGACATCACCACCGGGGGGAGGTAGCAGCATCGATGCAGTACCGAGAAGGCAGGCAGGGGAGGAGGCGGTGGGATTAATAGAGAAAGATTGGGACGTACATTAGGACCCTTTAAGTGCTACGGCATAAAATGAAAACATTCAAGCTAGGGAAGATGTTCTTGTGCATTATACGAGGGAACATACATACGTTTTTTATATTTCAAAGTAGTGGCGGGAAGCTAAGGGAAAGCATTATCCATCCATTTTCTGTACACCTTTGTCCCTAATGGGGTCGGGAGGTGCTGGTGCCTATCTCCAGCTAACGTTCCGGGCGAGAGGCGGGGTCACCCTGTATAAAACAAAATTGCAAATCTTAATAAATTAGAATATCATGGAATATAATCGACTATACTTATTTTAGTAATTCAAATGACAAATTAAAACAAATATTTTGAACAGATTCAGTTCACACAGGTGATTTTAAGCAAGCATAAGGCAACAGTCCAGAAGAACAACTCCTTTTTAACAGGCAGGGGCATTTAGTTGAACCAGACTCAGGAGCAGCAGACTACCAGAAGGACAGACATGACAAAGGGATGTTGTTGCTTACCAGCTGCTGAAATAATAATACCTAATAATTTCAGGAGCAACATCCATCTAACCTCAAAACCTCAGTTTTTCCAGAATGGCTGATGCCAATCCAGTGATTATATGCTGGAGTAAGAAGAAGCACCCAGAACAGCGTACTCCACAGAAAAACAAAACTGGACAAGATATGAATTTAGGACCTGTTTGTTTTGAGGCAACAGCTTTAACCACATTGCTAGGATCACATTTCCTGATTGGGAAGAAATCTACAAACCAAAATTACTTCACATTTTATTTAAAATGATCCAACAAAAATGTATCCCAGCTACCTTGATCAGACCTAATATCAGAAGAGGGATTTTGGAGAGAGGCCTTTGGACAGCATAGTTTGATTAGAGAACCAGAAGTAATTGTGTCAACACCTGCACAGCTCAGGAGCGTAACGGTTAACGGGTATCCGGTTTGTGCTGTAAGATCAATCTTGTCCACAACTGTCCATCACAAAACTAAATCTGTCCTTTTAAAGAAAAAAAATAGCATAATCTGCAAAACCAGTAAGTACTTTTAATGCAATCTCCATCTTAAATGGGAAGAATTAAAAACTGTTTTAATGGAGGCATGAGGGAGATAAATTCTGGTGAACAGAAGCTCTCTAACTGGTAGGAGGAGGGAACTGAATGATCAGGTTTCAGTCAGTGTGAAACATGATGCAGTGTTATTTGTGACCTTGCTCTTTGCACTGACCAACCACTCCTATAGTCCCCAGCTCTCTGTCATAAATGCATTGTGTTTTTCTGTGTAGCGTAACATCGCTCCTGGATGTTCTCTGGGTCCTCCCCTGAATCATGTGCAAACAAGATCATGGTAAGTTCTGACGTAGACACCAAGATCTGTCAACATCTTCATCAATCGCTGAATAGAGGAATGAAAGGAGGTTTGAATAACAAGTTAAAACAATACCGCTTTAAAAATTGGATTAAGGTGAGCTTAATAGGAGGAGCGTGGAACAGCTGAGGCAGAAAGCAAAGAGGGAAACTGAGGGAAGAACAAATAACCAGTGACAAAGCCTGACACAATAAACGAATGTGCTAAAATGCACAAACACAAAAAATAAGTTAAAAACACACACACACACAAAGAATGAACATAACAAACATGATGGAAGTAAACAAGACCTGTTCAGCAACAATAAGGCACTAGAATGGCAAGACTGATCAAAATACCAACACAAAACTAAAACCCAACACAAGACATGCTACCTTTTCTAACTGCCCTTTAAGTCTGCTCTGCCATGACTAAATTAGGTGGCCTGGCACTCTGAATAATTGACTTCCTGACTGAGCTGTTGCCTTGATCCTAACTCGAAGGGCATGTTTTCTATCTGAGTGCGGACATGAAAATGACTACCTGTGTCATTCAGCATGGAAACCACGGACCAAAGTCCAGATCTGATGAATGCTTGTGACTCATCAGATCATGTCCTGTTAAAGGATTCTCCCACCTGAGCTGTGGGTCTCTGCAGCTCTTCCAGAGGTCCCATGGGCCTTTGTTTTATTCGCACCTTTCCAAGCTTGTCAGTTTGTGATGATGCTGTTTTTTTCTCACCCATTTTCTCCAACAAATTTCTGAGACTTTCACAGATTTAAGAGTAAGCTGGATTTAAGAGTTTAAGTTACATACAGGTAGATTTCATTTTTGAATGGTCAGTTTTTATTTTGGATATTTAAAATGTCTTCTAGTTCCAGTGCGGAGTGTCCTGTACAAAATTAAAGTTAATTTCTTGCATTATTGTACCATTATTAATATATTTGTTGAAAATGGTTTCAGAAGGACAATATTATCATTTATGGCAGACATTTCTGGGAACAATTTGTCATCCAGCAAAATCTGTTATCGTGACAGACCTATTCCTGGAATGACAGTCACCACATCTCCACATCTCGACAGCTTTCTGTGAGAAAAGCGCCCTCTAGTGGTGGATTGCAGACTCAAACCGGAAGGGATTTGCTTTTTAATAAGCTCACAATAAAACTATAATTTGTTATATTGTGATTACTTTTATACTCAGACCCCAAAATGGTGGGTCCCATTAACTTTAGTTTATCGTAAATTGATTTTTTAAAAATATATTTTCTAACATTACAGCATATTTTCAGTTCAGAATTAGGTGCACCTGTGTCACATAAAGGCCTTTAAAGCAACGTGAAAACTTTTCTATAGCATATCAATTCTTCTGATACAAGAACAGACACAAAACAGAAAGCAGAGACGATTGTTTGACTATATTGATGGAGAACTGTTTATTTTTCCAGTTTAGTGACATCTAACTTTTAGCCTCAGTTTCAACAATGACAGAGCGAAAATATTCTTATGACAGAGGTATCTGGTACAATGAGTAGATTACACTTTATTGACAGTTCACCTTAATGTTATTATTTTTTTTCAGAGAACAGACTGCTAGCACAGCAGCCTTCTCCATTTTTAATACACTTTACATCCATCACAGCCACGAGGGATGACAAGCCTTGTCTTAAGAGATCACGGTGATTTAAAAAAAAAAAAAAAAAAGAAATCTGTAAGTTCACAACTTTAAACATGAAGTGAAAAGTTCCAACTAAATGATATCTGTTATGAGTTAATATTGCTTGGACGACAAACCGGAGTGCTTGTTCATAAAATGTAATGCTCTGCACTGGAAAATTCTCATGTAAACGGTTTAGAAAGTTTGAGAAAATTACGCGTGGATGTTGTTTTGTCCAACGCAAGAGGCTTGAATGAGCCACTCAAACTCTAACAAAGCTGCAGCAACGTTACAAAAACAGCCTTTTCTTTTTTTTTTTGCTATTATTAAACTGGTTTGGTATTGTGAAGTAAGTCAAAGGCTTCTACCACTAAAAGGATAATAAAATGCGTCTGTAGTAACACAGGATCAGGCTGACATTTAACAGCACCTTTCATTAGGCAGCTTTACAGTACTAAGGGTGTTAGGTAGGAGTAACTTTATGTATTTGCAGAAAAAAAAAAACATGCTGGACTTCAGTATATAAAGCCACCGTCACCCAGCCATGCTATGCATAGTGCACAGGTAGAGTGCTCAACGTTTTGTTAGATACACCGGAGAAGTGTGTTGATGTCATTTACAGGAAATGGAGGTCATGTGGTAACTTTGTTTTAGGGCAAGGACCAAGTCTGATAAAGTGGATCGCTCCATTTTAGGTCCGCCCCTCATTCCCTTTCTTCGCTCTCATCAATAGGGTTGTACCAATTGCAGCTTGTTGGCCGATCACCAATATTTAAAAAATCTGACCTGCCAGTTCTGATTTTTTTCATCTGAAAAGTTGCTAAATATCTCTGTCTACTTCATAAAATCCCCCCCAACCAAAAAAAAAAAAAGAAAAAAATCACACTGGAAAAAGATAAAGCGTTTTTAACAAATCATTCTGTACTAAGTAATCTGTTTAATTAAGGTAGAAGCAGAATTTAAGTCCCTTATGCACGAGCTAATGAGTAGAACTGCTACTGGACAGCAAATACGTAACGGTGAGAGAAACACTTAAAAGGAACATCGAGGAGTGGATTGGATGAAACTCTGTATCAGATTAATCTCTGTGCATTCAGTCCAGAAACAAGCCTGGGAAGCGATAGACTGGCTAAGCAGAAAAACTGGAGGCGAAGGAGGAGGTAGCTAGCATAGCGTAGCTAACGTGCCCGGTAACAACTCCTTCTTTACACAGCTAGCTTGCGCTGGTTAGACGGTTTTATTATTTACATCACATTTCACAATATATCAGAGGCCTTTTCCCACCCTCTCACTCTGTGGTTGTCGGCGGACATAACCCAACTGCGCACCAACAAAACTTTAGATTTCACGTGAGCCAGAGCTACCCGCGTGCCATCACGAGCGCGACAGTCCGTCCGCCGCTTTACAAAATGCACAGAGATGGCACTTTATCATCAGACTTATTTTCTATCAGCGATAAACGTTTTTGCCAATTGTGTCTTCAGTTCGTTTGAAATGAAAAACACATGGAGTGCTATTGAGACTTTGTGCGAAGTTTCTCCTCTCGTGGAGGAGTCACTGCGGCACCACCTCCTTCATCGAGGCCAGCGCCGAGTGGATGCGGACGTGAAGCCGGTTTTCAAAGTCGTAGCCTGTGAAGTCCTCCTACGGAGAGACGGTGAAACAGGAAGTTATTCATTTTTGTTTTTTTGGTTTTTTTTACTTATTAGAAGTACTAATTTTGGCTTTTACCTTGGCCTGAAGTAGGAATGATCTCCCCTTTGCCACTGTCTGCATCCAACAATGGAAATAATACGGTCATGACACAATGTCCACACAGATGAAAGTTTTTTTTTAATGCTACATGCAAAAAGCACAGACCTCTGGTTTTGCGAGGAGTATGCATCCAAGCTCATAGACGGCGTATGGCTGGATGTAGGAGTTGATCTGTCGTCCGTACTCGTCCCTGATGGCTAGCTGGAACGACTGGATCACATGTGAAATGGAAAAAAAGGAAGCATAAGCACCATTTCCAGTTTAGATTAACTCCAAAATTATTCTCTGATCCGAGTAGAGTCCTACCTGAACAGCATCTCTGATGTTTCCTTGGCATTTCAGGATGGAACCGAGGAGGAGGTGTTTCAGGCCTCTGCATGAAGGCTCGTTTACGCTCTGCAGGACTGTAGTTAGAACACAGGAAATGATGGGACGTTTAAAAAAGACATCGCTGTGCATTTAGGCTTGTTGAAATATGCAATAAATCAATTAATTGCATGATAAATTAAAAGCTCAATAATTTATTTTTGTGTGATTCATCATTTTTCTCTTTTCTTTCTTTCCACCAAAAACTGGATGATAAAACTCTTCAGTCTGGTGTTTTGGTCTCAACCATCTTTTTTTTTTTTTTTTTTGAAGGATAATTTTATTTGCAGACTTCAAAATTCATTTGATTTGCTGTTTCTGTTGTTCTGTTTATTTATTTTGGACATTTAAAATGTCTAAAATGCTCATTAGAATGTAAAGTTTATTGATTTTTGAAAATGATCTCAAAAAAACAATTTTATCGTTTATCGCGATAACTTCTGGGACAATTTGTCATCCAGCAGAGTTTGTAATCGTGACAGACCCACTGGCAGGATTCATATCTGTAGAACCTTTTTCACATTTTGTCACATTACAACCACAAACTCTATTTCATAAGTGTCAAACTCAGGGCGTGTGGGCCAAATCCAGGATGAAGTAACTATTTCTGAAAAAGGACTTCAAGATAACAGTTGTGTACGTAAATATTATTTTATCAGTCAAATGAAACAAATTTAGCTGTAATTTTGATTATTAAACAAAACAAAACAACAAAAAAACAGGCATTTTCTTTCTATTTCACAATGTTGCAGTGTTTTGCGTTTGTTTATCACATAAAATCCCCCCAAAACATGCATTGAAGTTTCTGGGTTCTGTAACTCTTCCTTCCTCCCTCTGAAGGTCGGACTGACCTTGATTCATTATCTGCAGTTTGGTTGAGGAGCAGTTCTGCAGGGCTTTCCACAGATAGAGAACCTCGATCACCCCGAGGATGCACAGCTGCCTGGTGGGCGAGACTTTTCTCAGCCTGTCCGCCTGCAGAGAGCCGTAAAAACAAGAAGTTAAACTCCTGCGACAAACCACCAATCGTTCTTTTAAAATAAGAATAGCACGTGTTGCTGACCCTTTTGACAGCAAACTGCTCTATCTGGTTGTTTTTCCTCTTGAACAGCTTCTGGACATCTTTGAAAACTCCGTTTGCTCCGTCCAGGTCCCCTGAAGCCCCCTGACACACTGAAAGGAAACGCAGTCGAACAGAAACAGTTCAAAAGGCCCAGTCTGCAAAGAGTCCAAATAAGGAGAGGTAAACTACGTAAAGAAAAAAAAATTTATCCCACTGGACGTTTGTTAAGTGGTGGTTTTCCGGTCTGTAGTGGCTGTTAATGTTCAGGTTTGTTTAAGTAACACGGGCCAATATTTAAGCTTAGTCATGAGGATTTTTATTTTGGTTTAATTGCATAAATGTTGCCAGCATCCATCTGTCACCCACAGACATATTTTGTGTGCACAGTTTGTGGAAAATGCAGCAAACAAATATAATATGCATCACCTTTTCCTGGCTACACAGATGTGCTACTGCAGGGCATCAAAACATGGAGCTGTGCTGCCGTACAGTGAGGCTGTGCTGGAATGATTTGGTAATCCTGCAGCTCAAAACTTGCACTGCTGGAGGATATTTCAAATCTGTTTAATTTTATTTGCATCTTCTCTTCTTTAAATGTTCCAAATATTTGACAAACATTAACTTCTGTATTGCATCTATGCCTTCTGGTCACCACGGTGACGGCACACATCTTCACATGCCAGCTTGCTTCAACTTTTCAAAATTGTTAAATATTGCCGCAAAAAACAGAACATAGCGGTTTAGCAGGTGCACAATTGCGCCTCTGATTTTTCTGATTTTGCTGCGCAATCCCATTTGTGTGTTGTTTGTAGCTCGGGTTTGCTCAAGATAACAAATAGAGATGCACCGATTAGATATTAATATCTGTATCGGTCCCAATATGAAAGAAAAAAAAATCTAGATTGAGCATGGGCAACCATGTGGCTGATATATAAGGGGAGATAATCAAAAAAGTATAAAATCAGTTTTAAGCTGTTTAATACCAGTTTTATTCTTGTGGTCATAAGCTTCCAAAATTAGATTCATTATTGTATCGTATTTTATTAATATTGTCTTAATGAGGATACTGTGTTTGAGTCACTCTTTTATTTATTTATTTTTTACTATTTTTATGGCTTTTAATATTTTAAAGTTTTGAGTACTTGTGAAGCTATTGGTGTATTTAGCTGTGCTGTCCTGGTCCAGAATTATTAAATCAATTAGTAATTCAGTACATTTACATCTGTGTTTAAAACAAGAAATGTTTTAAATCAGTTCAGCACCGTTTTTCTGTATCGGATCACCCGATACTAAATCTCTAATAACCTTTCGTAGATCAGGCCCATAATGTTTCGTTGGAGGCCATCAGTCTTACCTCCGGTCAGGTAGGCGTAGTAGCACTGCGACCAGCGGGACTCGTTCTTCAATCGCTCAAATGCTCTGAAGGCATCTTCAAAATTCAGCTCTATCATGCTGCACCAACCTGACACAACGTACAAGCGGACGCAGTCAAGACCGGGCCCTCGGTGGACCGCGCACCAGCGCTCACGGCAAACAGGATGAGAAAACACGTACCAATCTCATAGAGACACACATGCTGGATCTCTCTTTGGTCTGATGCAAGTTCTAATGCATCATGGAAACAGGCCAAAGCACTGTTGATATGGCACTGGGGACAGAGGAGAGAGAGAAAGAGAGCACACATACTGACAGGTAAACACTAATCGTATCAGACACGGACTGTTACGGGTGTGTCGGATGAAAGCTGGATCAAGAGACATCAGATCGGTGAGTTCACGAACCACGAATCATGCATCACTGACTGTAAGTGACATGCCACTTTTTGTTTCCTTCTGGTGAAACCTGATTGGTGTGCGTGGTTCCAGATGGTTACCACTCACTCCAGGTCTGCCGTACGTACCTCCAGTCTTTGAACTCGTCCCTTGAAGAACATGAAGAGGGAAGAGTTGGGATAAACCACAGACTTTCTCTGCAGGATGGCTTTGGCCTCCAGCAGCCCGGCGTGTGTGTCAGAACCCTCCAGGGCAAAGAAAGGCAGCACCACCGTGTGGTACCACAAGAGGGCCAACCTGAGCAACAGAACAGGACATTAGGATCAGATTATTCTGCTGATCCACTTCAACAATTATCAAACCTCTAAACAACCCAAATTATTGATACCTTGTAGATTTCTTCTGGTTTAGCTTTTTTTTTTTGTTAGAATTGCATGTTTAAAATAATCAAAATGCAGTTTTCAAATAATGTTACTTCCAAAGATGTCCAAGCCATCCTGATTTTAGATGGAAAATAGATCTGCTACCTTGTTTAATCATAATTCTACTGACTCAATAAGATTTTCTGTGCTAGTTTTCACTTAGTGAAGGTCTTAGCGCTGTCAATCAACTACATGTACTCTTTGCAAAATGCGCTAAAGATGGAGAAACGGCTTACTGTTACAGGAAAAAGGTTTATACGCCGTCATTGGCAAAATACTGAATGATTAACAACGCTAAGACCCTCCTCCTGACTCTGATTGGCTGTTTCTAGTTAGCACTGGGAGAACTGGGAGAAGGTACAGAAGCTCCATTTTTTTCCCAGCTTACCTGTCTCGCACCATACTGTCATAACATAGTGGGAAAAACCCCCCAGATTTTTGGTTGTCCTAGTCAAAGTTTGGACTTAAATCTGACTAAAATCACATTAAAGCTGAATTACTTAAAAATTATTATGCTTTCATTTTTTCACATCAAATTTTTTTGTAATTTAGAAGAGATGTGCACTTTGAATTTTTTTTAGATACGTGGATGTTTAAATGTAACATGTATGGTGGCTTTGTGGTGTGTGTGTATGTGAGGGTGAAATTGAGGAGGCTCGAAGGGGGTTGTGGGGGGGGAGTGGCGTTTGCCCAGGGCAGCATTCATGTAAGTACAGCCCCTGGAGTTGTGAACCACACAACCAAACAAGTAACCAAAGGAGCGGCACGCTACTACAAAGATGATAGAAATCCTCATTTTTTATCCACTGTTTCTTTAAAACAACTATTCAGGGCAACAAATGCCCTAAACATGTACAGTTGAGGTAACTAACTTAAAAATATTAACATTTCTCTGTTTACAAATTGTTTTAAACAACATACATCTCTTCTGCAGGTACAGACTGGAGTCGACTCACGTAGCCAGTGGTGCCTTCATGTCCTTACTCTCGCTCGCGTACATGAGGGAGGACAGGCCCTGGAGACGGTCGCCAGGGAAGCCCAGCAGGTTGATGATCTTGAGCAGGTGTGGCGGCACCATGGAGATGCACAGGTGGAAGAGGCCGTAGCCGAAGCTGACGGAGCCCTTGAGCCGGTCCAGGGCCTCAGCAGTCACACCGTTCTCCACGTTGTGGTTGGCGTTGTCGGCTGAAAGCGACTCCTGGCTGCCAGAGGCCCCCTGCTGGCAGCTCTCCTGCAGCTGACTGATGTCACTATGGCATTTGTTGTACATTTTCCATGCCTTACGGAGAATCCAGCCTCCTTTAATATAAGCTGTTGGTGAATGACAAGGATGCGCAATGATCATTAGCACTGAAAAGAAGGCTCAAAAAAGCTGGGTTTGTTGCCTCCACCCCGTCATAGACCAGTACATATTGCTTTATAGATCCAATGAGGAAGTCAGTGAGTTTTGGAATCTTTTTAAAATGGTCTAGAGAAATTGTTCTTTTAGCTTTTTATGGTCAAAATACTGGGAATCCGCTTTTTTAAATTACGATACAGATATCGGAGGTTTAGCATCGTTTAGCATACTGATACTGATACAGAAAAACAGCTGAAATGACTTCAAACGTTTCTTTTTTTAAACAGACATAAATATACTGAATTACAAATTTATTTGACATCTCTGCAACAGTACAGCACAGTTAAATACACCAATAGCTTCACAAGTTTGGTCAAACATGTTAAAAGTAACTTTAATTTGTCCAGTCAGTGCAATTAGGAGGAGAAAAACCAATATAGAATAAATAATATTCTATAATAAACTAACAGAAACAATAGAATGGCTACCTTAGTGAAACATGTAAAAAAAGAACTGCAGCAAACCTCCTTTCTGATGGTTCAGAAAGTGCAATTAGAAATTCTAAATATAATGTAAAAAAATAAATTAATTAAGTATAACGTAACTCAGAGCACAAAACATAAAATTAGACTGAATAGATGTGCCCTTATGGATCAGGTATATTATCACCAATTCACAATCTAGAATGTTTTTTTTAATATCAGGACCAATACAGATATCAATATGCGATCGCTGCATCTCTACAAAGTACCTCTGCATTTGGTGTCCTTAAAAATACTGAAGAAACAAGACAAGCAAAGAGAAATAATGCAACTGAAAACATACTAGTTTTTGACTATTTGGGGTTACTGATATGCAATTACGTTGTAAATTGGTTTAAATAAAAATATATATTTAAAGAAAAAGTATGTTCTGTCATTTGTAAAAGTCAAACTGATCCCTCAGAAATACTTTTTGATGTATGTTTCTACGTCTGAATGAATGCTAACATTAGATTTACCAGATTTCAATACCAAAATCAAACTCCTTTTTAATAATTAACTACTAAATAAAGCTTGAAGTAACATGAATCGGTGTGGATTAGTCAACACTTTTCAAAGTCTGCGCTTCCTCTGAGTTAGGTTTGGTTACCTGAGAGTTCCTGTTTGACGAATGACAGAACCGCTAGATACACTTGGCAGTCGGCAACAATGATCTGTCTCTGTAGGCGGTCCACCACAGCCACGCCTGACATTTGGGAGTCCATCTGTAACCCACAGAGACAAGCCCACGCGTTCAGTAAGCAGCGTCCACTTGAGATGATGCCCATGAATGCTTTCTGAATAACCCTAAGGAGGCCAGGCGGCCCTGCGGCTACTCGTCCAGTTTGAGATTGAATTTCAGGGAAGTACTAATTGAATTGGTTTGCTGGTTCGGCATGATCTCACTTGCAGTCTGGATGATTACACCTACTGCTGAGGATGTTAACATTGTTATCTAAAATCTGTTCCTGGTGAAATGTTAGAAGGTATAAGAAATATTAGAACCCAACTGAACATCCAAATTGGTTTTATTCTTTTCTCCTGGCATCATTTCTGCTTTACCAGAGGTTCTATTAAAGGAAATGTGCTGCTGGTGATGTACTGGACTGACACGCCTCTTGTTAAAGAGGAAGTATTATGCAAAATAAACTCCTTTGAGCTTTACGCCATGTTACAATGTTATTCTCTCATCAAAAACACACCTGAAGTGTTGAATTGATTTTTCATGAAGGTTTCAGAAATCCTTTAGTCTCCCATGGCAACCATTCCGCTGTGCAAAACACCTCAGGGGACATAGCTCCGCCTTTGAGGACAAAGCTCCCCCTCGAAGCTGCAGTTTCTAAGCTTTTGAGCTTCCCCATGACCCTCCCTACTCAGCTCCTTCAGACTAGCCATGAGCAATTAGCAAACACCTGGTGGAACTGTGCATCTGCTGAGCTCATTATAGGAGCTGCTTCTCAGTGCAATGCTGGTAAAAATGTTGTTAAAGGGTTAACCCTTTAACCCAGAGGAGCCATGTTGTGATAACTTCCTGAAGGTGGAGTTTCAGAAAGAGCAGGAGTTTTTAAAGCAACAGAGGCCCAATTTCAAGCCATTAAAATACAAAGTCAAATTTCTTTTAAGTCATATTTGACACAACTGGCATCTTTATAACAATTGCAGGTAACAATTGTTATAAACTTGATTATGCTACAAAATGGCAATATGTGCCTGGAAAACACATAAGACTGCCCCTTTAACAGTTAGATACTCAGCAACCTAGTTCAGTCTCAAGTTTATCCTTTACTAGTTTCTCCCGGTACTTACACTCTTCTTGATCTTGTTTCGGATCGTCTCTAACACTCCAGCGCTGTCGCTCTCGCACAGTTTCTCAGTTGTCTTCAGATCATCACAGGCCATCTGCATCTTCTCCTCCTCGAATGTCATCATGGCGTTCTGCAGCGAAGCACAAAAAAAGTCCACCAATTGGTTAGGCTATGTACATTCACAAGCCCTCATGGCGTTGTGAAGCAGAATGTTAAATGGACTGAACTTAAACGATGCTTTTCAACCTTCAAATGTGCAAAGAACTTTCAAATTACAGCTTCAAACAGCTACAAAATACACATTGTTCACCATAAGAGTTAATTGCAATCTATGCCAACATACAATTACATCACTATGTCAATGTTTTGTTCTGTTCCTCTGATGAGATTCATGCTTGATCTAGCATGCTAACTGCGAAGGAGTCTTATGTAATGGAGTAACAAAAGGCTGATTCAGCATAACCCTAAGTGGGGCAGAACGGTGACATCTGCACAGCTGTGTGGGGAAGGAACAAAGGACAAAACGTGTCCTTAGCTGCAACGCAGACAAATGGGCATCACTTTAAAGCCAGCCACACAACACAGAAATGACAAAATACAAACATTGCATGAATATACTATAATCTATGCCCAGCAATGAATAGCATGCAGGGTTTTGTGTAGGGCTGCTCAGAAAGTGCACTAAATAGTAAGGACTGAAAATAATAATTTTTCACAATTACAACCTGAGCTTATGGGAACAAAAATATGTTGTTTTCCACATTCTGCTACATATATGTGAGTTTTACATGAAAAATGTAGTAATTTTTTTTTATTCATCCTATTACATGGTTTACATATGCCATTTCAATATCATACACTTCCAGTGAAGAATAAAAGACTGTTTCAAAATCAACCTATATTGTCATTTAAAATGTTTTGTAAAGTAAAGTTCAACACAATTACAAAAATGTCTGTAAAATAACCTTGACGAAGACGTGAACTTAAAATTCACTCACATTTTTGTTAACAGGGACTAAAATCCTATGATTGTGTTCTATTCTGATTCTTGAAATATGTTTCTAGCCATACTCAATGATAAACATTCAGTTTATCATCATCAGTGCAGACAGAGCGTCTGTGTGGCGTCGCATGAGATTAAGAACTGTTACGATTGGATCATTGCTGTGACGTTAGAGTAGCACTTATCTTTAAAGTCTCAGGATATTTTGACATGCCCAAAAGATCTCATGGCAAACTGGGTTCGCTGGTGATTAAATTATTATCAGGAGGCGAAGTTTAAATAATTTAATTTAGAAATAGTTAGTTAAGCATTGCCTTCCCAACACAGCCAGGTGCATTCATCAACCAGCGAAAGGAGATTACATCATCTCTGCCTTCATTTTATGTTAGGGCCAACATGAGAGGATATGAAAGTGTGAGTTTGAATGTGAGTGTGAGCATCACACCACATTATGAATCATCTCCCTCATTCAGCACTGACAGACCCAGGCTTTCAGTGATCTACTCTCCTTGCTGCAGCCAGGCATTTCTTCAGCTGAGGATGCGTCCATTATGCTAATGGACAGGCAGGAAACAAAGGAAGATACCAGTGGTGACAACATGAGGCCTGCCTTTTGACAGACTACATTATCTCAGGTCTCGCATCTAACATTAATTCTGAGGTCTTCTCCTCCAATACTCGTCACTGCCTCCATCTCTCTGCCGTAGCGGTGCCTTCCTGCTGCGCCTCTCACCAGAAAACTGACGAAGCTCGCTCCGAAGCTCATCAAAGGGCTGTGCGTCCTAAAAGAGACGTAGAAATGAGGAAAAAAAAGAAAGACACAGAAACAATGGATTACAAAATGTGGCAGAAAATATAAACTCAATTACAACAAAATATTTTTTTGTGTATTTTGTGAGGTTTGTTTTCTGCTAGAAGACATAAAACAAGGAGAAAAATACACAAAAACTGCTGCAGACTTCGACTTCATGATGGCTCAATGCGTACGCCAAACAAGCCGTCATGACCGATGCTCCAAAGCAAGCTTCAATATGAAAGATTATGAAATAAAAATCCAGTTCATATTTATTTACCAACATGCAAATACGCTAATTAAAACTGATAGAATAACACTTTGTCCAAAACTTCCTGTCTGGCATAAAAAATAAATAAATAAATAAAATCTACAGATAGTAAAATGTAAAACAAAGAAAATATTTTTTTCAGGTGGATAAAGGGCATATTTTTGTTGGCTTATCTTAAACTAAAACTTACAATGTTGGTCAGCTGTTGTCAGTAACGTCAGCAAGACTTTTAAGTTAATGTCCAGCAGAAGTCACAGTAGCTAGCTAGCATATTTCCAAGACTTTGTTTGATTATTTCTAATCAATAATCAATATGAGCTAAATCCTAGCCATGATTTAGCTCAAATTTTGGATCTGAAAAGTTTCTATTCAGTACACAGTGATATATTTAAGGTCTAATTAGTCCAAGTATTAAAAAACTGAACCTTAATAGAAATAATCAAATAAAGCCTAAGTATCGAGCTAGCTAGCTGACGGCTAGCTCGATAGCTAGATACCATTTTCTCCTATGTTCCAGTATTTGGGTACTTTTCATTGTGATTTAGCTCATATTTGGGTTCTGATTTTTTTAAATTCAGTATAGATTTATCTAGTTAAGGTCTGGTTAGTCCAAGTATTAAAAAAACTGAACCACATATGAAATGATCAAATAAAGCCCAGCTACCTCAACAAAATACCACAATGGCCATTTAATTCAGGAGTGGTGAGTTAGAATCAGAATTTTTATCTGCATTTCATTGAGCGGATGTGCAATAACATAACGAATCCCCCAGGCCAATGCACCCTGGGTGATCAACCATACCCCATTATTAAAGCCCAGGGCCGTCCCAAGGTCGTATGGGACTGTAAGCAGAATCTTGATTTGGGGGCTCCTCTTCCTGTTGCAGACATTGCGATCAGGGAGTGAGTTCTAAAACAGATTTGATGGCGTCTGAGAGAAGCAGCCAGGTTTAAATGGCTGAAAAGATTAATAGCAATCTCAGGTTATTTGCTTAGATGTGTTTGTGTCCAGGACCCATAAAGATTTACCTTGTAGCATCAGATTGTAACCATGTTAACACAACAATCAAACAATGGAGATTATTCTTCACATTTTTACAAAGTAAACTTGGCGATTCCTTTAAATTATTTTTTTTACATGAATCAATTCTGAAACTGTCACATCAAGCTTAATAATATTCTAGATCTCAATAAACAAATAGAAAACTTTTATGACTATGTCAAAATTCAAGCAGTTATGGGAGTCCCCTGATGACGAGAAGCTGCTCAGGTCTCTTATGCCTTAGGCCAGCTAATGTCTAATAACGACAGACTTAAAGGAACACACCCACATTTTGTTTCATTTCAAGTGATCATGTTTTCTACAGGACACCTTGTTCTCTACCACCCAAACCCGTCCCCGTCCCCCTCATCCCACCTGTTGGTGCAGGAATGAAAGGTTTTACCTGTATCTTTTGAAAAGCTCGTCGCTCTCTTTGAATCCGTTGTTGAGCAGCATGTTGATGCCCTGCAGAGCCATCTCAGCATCATCTATGTGCTCTGCCTTCTCCTCCACCTTCTGCTGCTGCTGTTGCTGCTGCTGCTGGGACTGCTCGGGACCCGCCATCATTTATGCTACAGCGCAGCGGATGCTGGACTGGACGAGCGCAATGGAAATAAACAATATAAACAAAAACAAAAATCCAACCTCTCCCAGACAAACTCGCATCGGTTTCTGTCCGCTGATGTAAAGGGACGACCTTAAACAGGGACACGCATCTGGTCGGATGCTTTAAAAGAAAAAAAAAGAAAAAATCCGCTGCGCTGCTTCCGCAGAATCCAGGAGACTGCGCCCCTCGGAAGGCCTCCGATGCCCGGCCTGAAATCAAACGAGCTCCGGTCGGCCCGACGCTTCCAGCAGCTGCTGCCCGCTCAGAGGGAACGCTCTCCGCCGCTCGTCACCGCATCCGTCCGGAGAGCCATCCGCGCAGCTTTGCTCCAGCTAATCCGGTCCGCCCGCCAGCATCTGAGGCTTTACATAACAAGGATGCTGCGAGGCTTCGCCACAGCCAGAACCCACGCAGCTGAACGCACTGCTCCCCAAACGGGCTGGCGTCACAACGCACGGCGGCTCGCCGGGAGGAAGGATGGAGGGAGCAGGCGCCCGGCCGCGCCCAGGTCTACATCCTGATGACGGAGAGCCTGCTGGGGCTAATGAGGATCAATGAACACACTGCATTCTGATGCTTACGTACTTATGAGCATCAGTGTCACTAAATGATGATAGGATGACGTACAAAATGTATAGGAAGGAAAGGTTAGTGTGAACCTAATTCCTAAAATAACGCCCTAAATAATTTTTTGCCACCAGTATTTATTTATTTATTTACTTATTTATTTTTGCCTAAATTATCTTTTTTGACAATAAAATGTTTTGAAAAAGGGATTTTTCAAAAATAACTTTTGGAAAAAAAAAACAATAATTATAAAATCACTTTTTGATTTTTTTTTTTTTTTAGACTTTTCTGCATGGTGCCAGATTTTTGCTCTCATAAAGTCCAAAGAATGTTGCCCCAGAATTCTTGTTCATTCTGAAACAACAAAAACAACAACAATACGATTACATCATGTAGTCGTATTGTTTTTTTTTTTGTTGTTGTTTTTTTGTTAAAGACTTTATAATGGCAACACTTTTAACATAATCACTCTTTTTGTAATTGTTCCATTATAAACTTTAACAATTACCATAACTGAAGTCTGCATAGTGGAAACTGCATAAAACATAAGACCAAAGAGGCCAGAATGCACAAACTTAAAGAAAACACTATTTTATAGGAACTTTGTTGAAGACTGAAGTTTAGCTCACTTAAAAAAAAAAACTACCACTAAGAAATATTATTATTCACCAATGGGGCCTTTTTGCCCTGTTGTGCATATGATTCAGCATGTTGCATTGCTAAAGAAAGCAAAAAAAGTCAACAAAAGCTTTATCCTTTGCCCCGTACAGCAGGAGGCGGTGCCTCTGCTCTGAGCCACTGAAATGCTGAGATTATATCTAGATCACAAAGGCAGAGCTCAGAAACTCTTTCTGTTCTCTTTTACTCTCAGTAAAAACAGACATGGAGCTCGGATCAGTGGTTAGTGCTGTCAGAAGCAATAGAGTGCTGCTTGGTAATGAAGTGAGTCCAGCTGTCATAATAATTAAAGATGGTAAAATCCACCAAATACTCTCTAGCTGCAACTTTACTGTGGATGTTGGCTGTGAGGTAAGCTGGCGGTCGCTCTCCCCTGTCCGTTAGGTTAAAAGTGCCTCTGAGGGTTGATTTAGCACCCCTGGTTTAACCCCTCCTTGACTGCAGGTGCTGGATGTGGGGGACAGCGTGGTGATGCCAGGCGTCGTAGACTGCCACGTTCACGTGAACGAGCCGGGCCGCACCTCGTGGGAGAGCTTCTGGACGGCCACTAGGGCCGCTGCGGCGGGAGGAGTGACCACTGTTGTAGACATGCCCTTGTAAGTTGAAGTATCAGGGTCACTTGGGCAGGTGCCCAGGGTGGCATTAGGAAGGGGACGCTCACCCAACAAGGTCACGTTGTAGGCTGCGTTGGTTGATTTGGTCTCTTTAAAAAGGGACAAAATTTGATGGAGTGCTGTGTTAAGAGAGCGTTTGATTACAACCCCTCCAGAAACAACGTCCCTCCAACCACAACGCTCAGAAACTTTGAAGAAAAGCTGCAGGAGGCGACGGGGAAGTGCTTTGTGGACGTAGCCTTCTGGGGAGGAGTTGTTCCTGGAAATCAGGTACCGACCAAATGAAATGTAAAAAAAGGAGTGTTCTGTGTTTATTTTTTTTTTGCATCCAAAACATGGAAGTATTTTGTCTCCTCACAGCGTGAACTTCGGCCCATGATCAAGGCAGGCATTGCTGGGTTCAAGTGTTTCCTCATCCACAGCGGTGTTGATGAGTTTCCCCATGTGGCTGAATTCGACCTCCACACGGCCATGAAGCAGCTCCAGGGAACAGGAAGCGTTCTGCTGGTGAATTACTGGATTTGGCTCCGTGACACGCCTCTTTCTAAAAGATGCAGTATTATGTAAAATCGACTTGTTTGAGCTTTACATAATTTAATAATGTTATTCCCTTCCTGTGCAAAATGATTGGAGGGACCTAGCCCTGCCTTTGGCCTTCCTCCTCAGTTTCGCCCCAAAATTTCCAAGCTTCTGTCTCACAGAGTAGCCCTCCACCACAAATCCCTCACTCAGCTCCTTCAGACTAGCCAGCAGCAATTAGCAAACACCTGGTGGAACTGTGCATCAGCTGAGCTTATGTGAGCTCCTTCTCAGTGAAACATTGGTAAAAACATTGCTAAAGGGTTAATAGAGAACCATGTTGTGATCCATCCATCCATTTTCTTTCACCCTTGTCCCTCAGTGGGGTCGGGAGGGTTGCTGGTGCCTACCTCCAGCTAACGTTCCGGGCGAGAGGCGGGGTCACCCTGGACAGGTCACCAGTCTGTCGCAGGGCAACATAGAGACACACAGGACACACAACCATGCACACACACTCTCACACCTAGGGACAATTTAGAGAGGCCAATTAACCTGACAGTCATGTTTTTGGACTGTGGGAGGAAATTGGAGTACCTGGAGAAAACCCACGCATGCACAGGGAGAACATGCAAACTCCATGCAGAAGGACCCCAGGCTGGGAATCGAACCCAGAACCTTCTTGCTGCAAGGCAACAGCTCTACCAACTGCGCCACTGTGCAGCCCCCATGTTGTGATGACTTCCTGAATTTCAGAAAGAGCGGGAGGTTTTAAAGAGACAGAGGCCCAATTTCAAGGTGTTAAATTATGGTCAAATTTCTATTTACAGCATTTTTTAAACAATTAAAGGTAAAATAGTTACTTGATTTTGCTATAATAAAATTACAGCATGTGCCTGGAAAACACATAATACTGCCCCTTTAAGAGACCTTCTGGTGATTGGTCACAAGCTAAAAACCATTTGGTTTTGTCTCCTCCAGTTTCACGCAGAGATGGATGTTCAACCAACAATGGGGAACAACGCTGATGGTAATTGTACAAATTTAAATCACATGAAATTATAGACTTTTTTTCTCTTTGCCTGTTACCACTATAGATTTCATGCTAAAAAATAAACTTAAGCTGTACTCAGGATAAAGACTGAAATGTTTTAGTGCCTTCATTTACAATAACTTGAGTTGCTGATGTTACAAAACTGAAATAACCACAGTCTAGGTTGAATAAAGATAGCTTAAAAAGTGTACAGAAATCTTTGTAGAATTGGTAACACTTTATTTGAAGGGGGGTGAATAAGACTCATGACTCATGAAATTTAATGAAAACAAATGTACTTTTAAATTTTTTTTATGAAAGATTTCATTAAAATTACAGAAAATTCTACGGTAGCACTTTATTTGAAGGGGGGGTGAGTAAGACTGTCATGACACTGTCATAAACATGACATAACACCTGTCATGAACATGAATAAGCCTTCATGAATATTTATGACTGTTGTCATAAAGCGTCATTCAGTAAATTATGACACTTTTAATACAAAGTTGACATTATTCAAAATGTCTTTATGACAACTTGACATTAACCAATAAATCATTACTGTTATAAATTTGTTCTAAAAGTATTACTGATTGCACTTTACAATTTAGATAACTTTATGTTATTAAAGGTTAAGTTTAAACAGTAATGATTTCTTGGTTAATGTCAAGTTGTCATAGACATTTTGAATAATGTCAACTTTGTATTAAAAGTGTGATAATTTACCGAATGACGCTTTATGACAACAGTCATAAATATTCATGAAGGCTTATTCATGTTCATGACAGGAGTTATGTCATGTTTATGACAGTGTCATGACAGTCTTACTCACCCCCCCTTCAAATAAAGTGCTACCGTAGAATTTTCTGTAATTTTAATGAAATTTTTCATAAAAAAAATTTAAAAGTACATTTGTTTTCATTAAATTTCCTTCAGTAACATATCTTTTATAACCAACCCTCCCAGAGTCAGACCCTTGCCAGTACGACACCTTCCTGCGGTCCCGGCCCGATGTCATGGAGGTAGAAGCTATTCGGACCGTTACAGAACTCTGTCTGCAATACTGGTGAGAGAAGTTACTGCATGTCCCCTCCAAACATACTTTGAACTTTTCCACATTTAACCAAAAACTTATGCGAAACGCTAACGCAGTAGTAAATGATTCTGATTTGGAAGAAAAATTGTAAATAAGGATGAAAAAATAAAATAACATTTTAGCCATCAAACACGGAAGAAATCAGACTTTTTTACCCCGAGGTAGAACATAGTCCTCAGGTGAAGCTTTCCTTCCACAGGGACATGAGGGTCAGGGTTTAGCATTCGGACAATCAGCCTGTGGTTCTGCTGGGTTCAATGAATTTGATGATAAACTACATTTGCAATGAATTAAAGTGTAAGGGGTGCAACTAGTTTTTGCAAGACTCTGCATATTCTCTTTATGTCAGTATAGGTTTTTTCTCTGTTGAAGATTTGGTAGTTGCTGCAGCTGCAATGGCCTCTCTGTGTTTCAGGGTGCGATGCCACATTGTTCACTTGTCATCTGCAAAGGCCCTTAAGCTGATCCAGAAAGCTCGGCAAGCTGGGGCCCCCCTAACGGTGGAGACCACCCATCATTACCTCAACCTGTGTGCAGAAACCATTCCTGCGGGAGCCACACAGTTTAAGTGCTGCCCTCCCATCCGAGGCTCTGCTAACCAGGTAGACGGACTCGTCGTTTTGCAGATCCAAAAGGTGATGCTCAATGGACGCAATACAAAGAAACACCATGTGCTTAATACTGTCATTGGCCCCCTTCAGGAGCAGCTGTGGTCTGCGCTGAAAACTGGACAGATTGACATGGTGGTGTCTGACCACTCCCCCTGCACCCCCGATCTTAAGAAACTGGAGAGCGGGGACTTCACGCAGGCATGGGGAGGGATTTCATCCTTACAATTTGGTACGTTTCTCAAACTGGTGGCAGCTAGAAAATGGTAAAAAATGGTTTGTACTTGTAAATGCTTCATCAAGTCCAGAGGACCCCAGAGTGCTTCACACTCCATTCAGTCATTCACCCACATATTCACAGGCTGATGGTGGTGAGCTAGTGGATAGTAGGCTTGACTGCAGGACAAACTCCTTCTACCAAAACTCATGTAATTATTTCACCTTAAATAGCTCATATGTCCAAATGTTACATTAGTTTTATATCAAGGGAGGATATCATCAAATTCAGTCAATAAATGTCAACATTGATAAGTAGTAGTCAAAATCTGCTTGCAGAGGCATTTGGTCCAGTTTCTGTTGTATCCAAAGCTAAATCTGAGGGTATTCAGTGTCTGATTGATGGATCTTAAAAAGATTAAATGTCTGCCAGCATGTCTGGAATGAATTCCAGATCCTTCTCCCTATAGAAGGACATAAAGCAGGCTCCTCTTCCTATAAACTCTGATTGTAAAAGTAAGTTTGAATGTTAAATTAGAAAAAGATCACATTGAAGAATACTGATTCACAGACGCAACCCAGGCCTTAAATCATTGGTATTCCTGTGTTTCAAGACAAACACTCCTCTCTGGCAGTAAAGCACGGTGGTGGAGGGCTGATGATGTAGACTTAACTATAGAAACTAAAGACAATATATCAATAAAAACATCTCATATCTACGATCAACAATGGTGGCATATGAGTAATTATTCAGGCTGGCTGTGCAGTCATATTGTCCAGGCTCCTTGCAGTCACTAAGTTGACCTAGAATTTTTCTGTCTACTGAAATATTACAGAGAAAAACGTCGGACTATCTGCCAAACAGCTCCACAGAAACTGGAAATATTACAGAACAGAAAACCTCAAATCCAGCAGCCACTCTGTCTGAACATGAAAAAAAGATAATCCACATGTTGCAACAGCCTAGTCAAAGTCCAAACTTTAACCTTATTGATTTGAAATTGCTAACAGGACTTGATATCGTTTTTATTTACAAATCTGAAGAAGTAAAAATGCAAGCACTTAAACCTATCAGAGTTAATAGAGCTCTTCCCAGTTTAGAATCATGAGTAACTTATTTGGTTTTTCACACACCGCTTTTGCTTTTTGGTTAATTATTATACTTTAATAGATCATGAATTATTGTTTATCTGTGAATTTATAAACCTAAATTCCTAAATTGACTTACTTCCTGTCATTAATTGTCAACATTCCTATTTTGGTAGATTAGACCTGCTCTATCCCGTCACCACATCTTCTTGATTGTGATTTAAATGAGGTAAATCCAACACTGAACTGGCAAAAAAGTCTAAAGCTTCTACCAATCATTTACTTTTCTGTCACAATGGTCAAAGTCTTTTAGTGGGAGCAAAGCAGACGGCCAGTCACAGTGTTTAAAAATTACCACCAGGAAGCAGAGAAAGAGTTTCTTGTCCCTGTTTTTCAGGTTTGCCTCTGTTCTGGACTTCAGCCAGTAAGAGAGACTTTCAACTGGCTGATGCGGTGAGGCTCCTCAGCAGAAACACAGCCCAACTGAGCAGCCTGGGCAGCCTGAAGGGCAGCCTGGCCCCTGGCTTTGATGCCGACTTGGTCATTTGGGATCCAGAGACGGGCTTTCAGGTCAGTGTGAGGTATTCACACTGTTAAAGGGGCAGCATTGAGCTTTACATCATGTTAGAATGTTATAATGTTAGTCCTTCATCAAAACATTCCTGGGCTGTTGCCTTGAGTCTTTCATGCATGTTTGAGACATCCTTTAATCTCCATGGCAACCATAAAATACCTGGGTTGACCTACCTCCACCTTTAAGGTGCAGTTTCCAAGCTTCTGTCTCACAGAGCAGCCCTCTCCCACTCAGCTCCTGCAGACTAGCCAGCAGCAATTAGCAAATACCCGGTAGAACTAATCTGCAGAGCTCATTATAGGAGCTACTTCTCAGTGCAACGCTGGTAAAAGCATTGTTAAAGGGTTAATAGAGTAGCCATGTTGTGATACTTCCTCAAGGCGGAGTTTCAGAGAGAGCAGGAGATTTTAAAGCGGCAGAAACCCAATTTAAAGCTGTTAAATTACAAAGTCAAATTTCTTGTAAATTATGAGTCAACAGAGTTACTTGATTGTGCTATAAAATGGCAATAAGTATGTGGAGAACACATAATACAGCTCCTTAAAGCTATTGTCAAGGCTGTGTTTGTGCTTCATGTTTGTTTTCACTTCACAGATTGAAGAAGCAAGCATTCACCACAAGAACAAGGTAACTAAAGTCTGTAAGAAACAACTGAAAAACAAATTGCGAGGATCGGTCGAGCTCTGCTGTTTACACAAGTGTCTGACTGCGTGCGTGTGTATGCATGCGTATGTGTGTGTGTATTTGTGCAGATGACCCCGTACCTCGGCTCCACGCTGCAGGGAGTGGTGCGTGCGACCGTCCTGAGGGGCCGGCTGGTGTACAGAGATGGCAGCTTCTGCCCTGAACCTCTGGGAAAGCATCTCCTCATCTCCCAGAGGACGGGTCAAGCACAACCGTAGCAAACACAAACAATAAAAACTCAGTCCATTGGTCTGACTGAAAATGTGCGTTCTTTTTATCTTTTCTAAAGAGCACATAGTTAAAAGAATATATCATATGAACTAATAGCTTTTATCTAGAAATTAACTTTAAACAACTTAAGTGTTTTAGCTAAAGTTAAAGAGAATCGACAGTACAACAACCACTGGAATCTGATTTCAGTTCAGCAACGTGAAGCTTAGACTCAAATTTAATGAAGCACAGTTCAGTTTTCATGTTTGTGGCAAAAATGTACTGAGTACAGAGGATAGCCCAGGGCCATGTATAAGCTTTATCAAAATGAAACTTTTGACATCAACAGTAAGCAGAGTGTCTGCTTTTTTTGACATCATCAACTGCTTCTCTTCTCATTACACTTTTAGAAACTACATTACCTTTCAGAGCAAAATGTTCTGCTGAGAACATAAACAATAATATTCAATAAATTAGTTCCACTAAGGCTTGGTTGGCAGATTAAAATTACTTTTTGTACATAACAACCTTCAAGCATGTATCAAACATATTTTGCATTAAACCCACATTTCTGTATTACGTTTTTTTGCAGGTCTGATATAATATTGTAATTATAAATGCAGAAAATCTTCATAATTACCAGAAATAAGGGCTTGAAAAGATCAGCCTGTGTAGTTCATATATATATATGACGTGTTCACTTCCTGATGCAGATCCTGAAATAAACTTTTTAATCATTGTTACATGCCTGTCAGGCTGTTTGTTTCTCTTTCCCCTCCCCCCTCTTTTGTTTGTCTCTTCACAGGTAGTAAGGAAAGCTGGTGTCAATCTCCCCTGATTGATCCTTGTCAACCAAGGCCCAATCAGCATCCAGGGAGGCCTTATATAAGCATCCCAGCCGGAGATCTCTCTCGGGAACTGACTTTACCTGACACATGTCTTGTTGCTCTTGGTGTGGAGGTTTGTGGTGGGAGTTAGAGGGCGAGGTAAGTTTGGGGTACCCTGTACATGTCATCACGTAGGTGTTTTTCTGTTAGAAACATTAGGTAAGTAGGTGGGTGCCACCCATGTAAAGTTTTGGTGGAAACTTTTGTTAGATTAGGTAGGCATGGTTTTTGTTTTCTATTTCTTTTCTTTAGCATAGATGGTAGTTAGGCCCCGTTTTGTTTTATTATTTTCTTTGATTTGGCACCACCTAACCGTCCCTTTCTCCCCCACAGTTTGTACAAGCCTTCTGGGATTTTTATCAATAAATCCCTTTTTTTTAAAACATTCACCTGGACTCTGTCAAGTTTTTGTGGTTGTCGGGTTACTCCCCTCCTCCTCACAAAAGGGGGGGCCGTAACAATCATTTTCTAATATGACTGTAGAACAAATTCTTAAATATGAGTTAAAGCTTGATCTTTCAGAGCTTTGCAATACTAGTTGCAGGACATCACACAGGAACATTTTGTATGTAGGAATGAGACGTCATTGTCATATATTGTGAGGTTGAAACAGGAGTTTGGGAACCGCATGGTGATTTAACTATAAAAGTGCAAACTCACAGCAAGGCATAAAGGGACTCAGAAATAGAACCAGGTCAAAACCACCAAGGAGCAACGAAAACCAGGGAGCTTAAATACAGAGGTGTGATGAATGACAGGGCAACAAAATGTTAAACAGCTGAGGGAGAGTACTGAGCGGGAAGGAGACTAATAAACAGCATTTTACACTTTCCACACTTGATCATGTTTGCTCATCTTGGATAACATCCTGAAGTCGTATCATTGGATTATTATTGGATTTAAAGTGTACATGTTAACATTTTTATGTCTTTCAAGACTGAGTTGAATGGTAGTTCTTTGAAGTGTTTGTCAAGCCTGTTTTTCCAAGGTTTATGATCAGACAAAAATAGTTTACGTCCTTGTTCTAGAAAAATACTGAATTCAACAGTTTTGAGGGTGATAACTCCTCCAGCTGTTGACAGTTTTAAGAGCTTTTGTACCTTCTGAAAGCCGGTTGAAAAGAAGAGTGCATAAAGATAAACATTTTACTAAAGTTGTTTCAAAACGTGGTTGTTTACTTTTTCATTATGGTGAAACCTGTCTAGCTTGAAATAATACAAAGTGGTTGGGCTGCTAATATGGTGTAAATATAAAAATGACGACTACTTGGTCATTTATGCTCAGCCAGTTGCCGTGTGAATGACATGCTCCGCTAGCTTAGACAAGGAGAAGAAAATACAGCTAGTGCATTTCTCAACTCGATTAAATTCATGTTCTCGTTCACCCAGGCTGACAGGAAGCCCTGAAAAATCACCAACATTTCTAATAGGTTGGATTGGACTTTAGGAATAAAAAAACTCTTGTCTGATCAAAGCAAAGTTGAAATCTGGGTAACTAGAGTCACTTATGTAGTAGTTTTCAAACAATAATTTGGTTAAAATACTGAAGCAAAAACAGAAAAAGAAAAAACATTTAAAATGAAGAGCACATGAAATAAACAGTTAATTTTGAAAGCCTGTAAGCCTGGTAGCTAATTATTAACAAACAGCAGCATGTCTGGTGACGTCCTTAAAGGAAAGTTCGTGTTGTCAGAGCTGGGTACACACTCACAGTTGACAGAAGATGAAAAGGGTAAATACTGTGACAGACGTTTGACCCGAGGACTTCAATGGTCAGACGGAGGGGTGTGTCTGGCTGAGGGAATACTTCACCTCCGTCCCTTACGTCTCTTTCATCTTTTTTGCTCTGCTCGTCTTGCTGTGAAGTCATGTCGCCCGTCTCCGTGCCTCCACCACAATGCCTGAAGAAACAAATGGTTGTTCCTCACCGTTACATGTTTGGACCAGGACCTTCCAATGTTCCTCGACGCATTCTGGAAGCCGGAGCCAAGCCGGTCATTGGACACATGCACCCGGAGATATTTGAGGTAAGTCAGCAAGTTCAACCACCATCATGTTGTCCATGCAGGGGAAGACCAACACACAGCCATGGATTCCAGGATTGCATTCTATGTAGCTCCTTCTTTCAAGACTGACAGACAGATGGCTTTCCTGTTCCCGAATTTATGAACCACCCCAACTTTTGCCAACCCTCCTTTTTTTGACCTTGGATTGTAGGCAATGCGTTTCAGTTGGACCCTCAATGAACAAAGGCAAAAATATTTAAATTTTACCATCAGAAATGTAATTGTAATTGCAGATCATGAGCGACATCAAGAGTGGAATCCAATACCTGTTCCAAACACAGAACAGGACAACTTTTGCTGTGAGCGGCACTGGTCACACTGCAATGGAGTGTGCCATCTTCAACACGGTGGAGTCTGGGGAAAGCGTGCTGGTAGCGGTCAATGGTATATGGGGAGAGCGGGCAGCCGATATGGCGGAGAGGGTTGGTAAGTCACTCAAAAGCTCCCTGATAGAAATAAAGACATTTAATATTTGCATTGGCAGACATATTTCAAAATTTGGGGATAAAGCTTTGGAACATACTCTAAGTTTGCTTTCTAAAAAAAGATCTGGACCCTTGATTATTACTAAATTATAGCTCGCTGTAGGTGTGGACTGTTAGTTTTAAATGATTGAATCTGATTTTACCCAATAATTAATGTTTGATCGTGACATAGGTAATACGGCACATCAACTGTGAAGGAAGCTACACTATGAAGCTTACCAGGAATTGTGTGCGTTGTAAACAACCCCATGAGGATCAGGGCCACAACGTCTTTGCCAACAATGAAAAGTCTTAAACATTCCTTTTGCTCCGACTTTAATAACTCAGTATTTGTAGGTGTAGCCAACAAGGACTGAATGACTTTGTTCACTTCCTCCAGTGCTGTTGCCAAACTTCAACCGTAGGCAAACTACAATTAGAAAAAACGTGTAGAAATGCTAAATTGTTCACAACTCCTCCTTCTTTTTGCTGATTGGTCAGGATGCAATACCTCCTGAGAAATCCAGGTCAATGGGACAAATCCCAGCTGGAGCACTGAAGGGAGATGACAGTCAAGATGGATTGCGTGGGCATCACTTTGATTCACACTTCAATACTCCCACATTTTCTTTGTTTTGAGCAAAATGAACAAATGTTTGAACAGGTTGAAAACACATACATATATTTTGGAATGGGTCCAAAAACAGAATGTGTGTCCATCCAACAGGTGCAAGAGTAAAAACCATTGTGGCGCCTCCTGGTGGCTACTTGACCAATGCAGAGATTGAGAAGGTATTGCCACACATCACTGTAGTGATCAGACTAAATAAAGCAAACTCTCATGCTGCTACAACTAATGCAGTTATTGCGTGATTTCATCGCAGGCCTTATCAGAACACAGACCGGTTCTGTTCTTCCTCGCGCATGGAGAGTCTTCCACAGGAGTCCTGCATCCTTTAGATGGCATTGGCGACTTGTGCCATAAGTAAGATCTGCTATCACAGCATGTTCTCAATGTGGGACATCAGGTGATTTCAGATGTTTGCTGATTTGTTTCCCCAGGTATAACTGCCTTCTCCTAGTTGATTCTGTGGCGTCGATAGGAGGCACTCCTCTCTACATGGACCAGCAAGGTTTAGAGCTCATTATGGCTTCCATGTAGACCAAATGAACTCTTGAATTAATCTGTGTGGTGTGACATAATGATCTTTACAGCAAACGAAAGACTTTTCTGCTAATGATTGTATGCAGGTATCGACATTTTGTATACCGGCTCGCAAAAGGTTCTGAATGCCCCTCCTGGTACAGCACCCATTTCATTCAGTGAGAGTGCATGGTGAGAATATGTCTTGTGTACTGCATATGCAAACGTGCAATGGAAAAACGTATTGAAGGGAGGAAAATTGTTCACAGCCGCAAAGTATTCAGTCGCACAACAAAACCTGTGTCGTTCTTCTTGGATTTGAGTTGGCTTTCAAACTACTGGGGATGTGATGACAAGCCAGCAAGAATGTAAGACACCTACGAGTGAAGAAGACGCAAGAGAAAATGCCACTTTGCAAAGTTCTGTCCTCTTTCCGTCTTCTCAACAGATACCACCACACGGGGCCGGTCACCGCCTTTTACTCCCTGAGGGAGAGCCTGGCTGTGCTTGCTGATGAGGTGGGGCATGAGTTGGAGTCAGCTCAGTAATTATTCATGAATCTTCTGTTACACTTTTTAAAAAAGGTAAAATATTTTGCCAGGTTATTAGCACTTCGTCCTGATACAGTTAGGGGCAAAGTTCCATCTCACAGAGTCCCAGCAAGAATTTCACAGCACCTTGCCAAAGTACTAATGCTTTCTGAATTGATTTATTTACATATTGCCATGCAACAACCACATTATTCAGTGGATTTTTTTTTTGTGGCTGTTATGTCATAGACCAACAAAAAGCAAGGAACACTTGTGAAAGGTTAGGAAAAGGATGCAGGGCTTTCAATATTTGTACAAATGTGGTGTGCATTTGAGTCGATGCTTTGTAGAGACATCATCCAGGGCAACTGTGATGGAGTGGTTGTTTTGCAATCAGAAGATTGATTGCAGATTTTTCCTGCCATGACAGCGTGCTCCTGGGCAAGGCATTTAAACCCAGGTTGTCAGTATAACTATGAAAGTGCAACATAACTTCAGACCAATTACCACTCCTTTTACAGGTGCAAGTATTTTGCATTCTAGAAACTGAGTTTTATGCCAACTCTTTTTACATGCTAGTGATTGGAAACTGTCGACAGAGCAAGTTTTAAATCTTGCCACAGAATCACAGTAAGGTTTGGTCAAAGTTTGCTATTGACAGTAATGTACAGGACGCAGTGCTATTATTGTTGACAGTTTGTCATTCGTGCAGGTTATGTGGTCTTGACTTTGACTGGGTCATTGTAACACTTGACTGCTTAATGTCACCCTTTCCTTTGTAGCTTTTGCTCTTTAGTGTTACATTGAAGTTTGTGGTTGTACTACTTAAAAAACATTGAAAAATGCAAGGTTACTATGTTATTTGGTGTCCTGAGATGGGGTGACACGATGATCTTTTTTCACATGAATACTCAGCTGATTTTTATTGTCTTTTTCACACAAGGGTCTGGAGAAATCCTGGGAAAGACATCAGAAGGTGGCAGAGTATTTCCACACTGGCCTGGAGAGCATGGGTCTCAAACTTTTTGTCAAAGAAAAGGTGAGGCAGTGAAGCTTTCATGAAACACGCGGCCATCAACGGCTCTGGGTTAACTTGTGAACCGTTTGTCACAGCATGCAAGACTTCCCACAGTCACCACAATTGTTGCTCCTCATGGATACGACTGGAAAGAGATCACAGCCTACATCATGAAAACACACAGCTTAGAGATTTCTGGAGGATTGGGGCCATCAGTTAGTTTGGTATGAGAAACTGACACGTTCTGCCACTCGCAACCTGGTTGTGTTTGTGTGAATTAAGTGTGTTGGTGTTCTTCCCATTCCTCTCAGGTGTTCCGTGTGGGATTGATGGGATGCAACAGCAGTAAAGCGAATGTTGACATGGTGCTGGCAGCACTAAAAGATGCCCTGAAACACTGCCACCGGAGCAAAGTGTAAGATGATGGCAGCAAGTTTTACTGTAACTCGAAAAAATAAATGTGGGAAAGAAATATCGTTTCCTTTGGCTTCTGTACGTGTCGCAATAAACTGTCATTTATGCCAGAACTGTTTTGTTGGAAACATTGTAATTTCTACTCCCATTTCAAGTAAATTTATAAAAATCTGTTTGCGTTTTAAAAATGTATGAGTGAAGAAATTTCATTAATTTAAGTTAATCTGTACAGCAGATTTTAAAACTGCAGCAATGACCAAAATGCTGTTGAATGACTTAGGTTGACATCAAATAAGACTCGTCAAAACAAAATGAAACTTGTAGAATATGCTTTACTTCAGTTCTAGAAGTAAGACAGTTTGGATGGGGACCAAAGCAGAATTAGATTTCGGGGCCCTCTTGCAGTTTAAAACACCAGATGTCAGCCACCACAGCATCACCAACATCTTTTACATCGCCATCTTTGTTGCTTTGCACACAGCGTGTTTAACAGAACATGCTTAGTTAATAGTGAATCAACACTGAAATCCTTAAATTTACTGGATGACAGAATATGACTAGTTACTTTACAATATCTACAAGAATAAATAAGAGTACTTGATAAAGAATTGTAAACCACTGGATTAACATTTCCTTCTATAGGGGAGTAGTTCAACTGTTTTTCAGTTAATGATCGTGACATCACAACAAGCACAGGCAGCATAATATTCATAAATCCCAACAGTAGTATTTAACTGTGATACCAGTGAAACATTTGAGCTTTTCCTTTGTAAAATTCTTTAGGTTAAAGAATTTGCAAATTAATTAATTAATTTGAATAACTTGGAAAACATTGGAGATCGTTTAAAAGTAAACTGAGGTTCTTAGTGAATTTGAGTTCTAATTCAAAGTTTGGAAGGCTGTTTTTTTTGCTATTAAAAAGCATTCTTGGGCGCCCCCTACTGGACTTGGGGCCCTAAGGAGCGGGTTTATATGTTCTAACTCGAAATATAATTTTAAACGCATCCGTTTAGTTTAGCTCATAATGCAAAGCATTGTCATTCCCAGATCTTCAGTAATAACAAAGTCAACCACAGCCCTCAATGGCATTCTCCCCTCCATAAATGAAATTATCTTCGTACTTCTTACTGTTCCACCATCCCGCCACTCCGGATGGTGGAGTGGCGGGCTGAAAAACACCTCAGAAAAAATGACGTGTTTCCGGTCTGTTATTAAATGGCGGGTAAATTGTGAGAGAGCAGCCGTTATTGTCGCCACAAAGAAAAACAGGCTTATGAACTTCACCACGTCCCCGACAATCGGTCGACAGAGTTAATGGCGTCTAAAAGAGGCGCTCTCATTGTCCTGGAGGGGGTGGACAGAGCCGGGAAGACGACACAGTGCAAGAAGCTGGTTCAGGCGCTGCAGCAGAGCGGCCGTCCGGCGGAGATGATGAGGTTTCCGGGTGAGGAGTTTTAGTATCTCTCTACCTTCTCTCGTCAGGGGAGGTACCTCTCCTCGAGCTTTACATGGACTTAGTGCCATTGTGTTCCTGCAGACAGGAGCACAACCATCGGGCAGCTTATCAGCGCCTACCTGGAGAAGAAGAGTGACCTGGAGGACCACACGGTGCACCTACTGTTCTCTGCGAACCGCTGGGAGCTGGTGTAAGACTTTACTGCGGTGCTACACTCTTCAAATCTGCTGTTAACACTCTTGGGGATGGATAATAGTTGAAACTAACCCAAATAATAAACACCGTGAAGCAGTCGTTTAATAATAAGCCATTTCATTACTGTCAGCACAGATAACTTTATTATATCTGTCACGTGCCCTCAACACAGTCGGTCTATATAGACATTGTTAGCAGTACTTCTTACGAAGATAATTTCAAAATTTACTTTCCAGTAAATCTTAAAATTTATATATGGAAATTTCAGGATTTCCATAAGTAAATATTTAAATTACAAATTAATCTGTACAGTTTAGAGTTGCAGACACTACATTTAACACTAATTTTAGACACATTCTTACATGTGTCTTTTAAAAGAAACATGCTTGCATAATTCCACCACAGCTTACTACTGTTGCCATACTGAAACGTGTTTCAATGTGACCAGTCAACTTGGCCTTACAAGTTGTTGCTGGGGGTAGTCTCAGTTGCTCCTAATTTGACTTCAGACAGAGAATCATTTGATTCTTCTGACTGGGAAGTTGGTATTTCCTGGCAACCTACTGGCCTATTATCACACAGTCATTCATGGAGAATGCCAGCAAGCCTGCAGGAAATAAGTGATGCATTGTTTGTTTCATCAGGACTATATGGACCCTGGTGGAGAACACAACCTGATTTTATTCCCTATCCTTTAGTTCATTGCTGATATCATTGCTTCCCTCTCTTTCATTTCTTCTAGTCTCTGAAACTTGAGTCTGGAAAAATGTAGATTTTTGACATGAAACATGAGAATTGATCCTACACTTGCACTATTCTGTTAAAAAAAAAACTTTCACTATTAGTTTCTGTTGTGAACTGTTAAGCTTTAGCCTATAGAGGAAAATATTCCTCATATAACGGCTGTGATGAATCTTACGTTACACACAGGCCTGTAATGAAGAAGAAGCTGGAGCAGGGCATCACTCTGGTGGTGGACCGGTACGCCTTCTCCGGAGTCGCCTTCACCAGTGCCAAGCCGGTCAGTGCTCTCTGAAAACCCACATCCGTCTGCTGGTGTTTCCGTGTGTCTGAAGAGCAGTGGCTGGGGTCGTTGTCGTCTGCAGGGCTTCTGTCTGGACTGGTGCAAGAGACCCGACGTGGGCCTGCCCAAGCCCGACCTGGTCATGTTCCTGCAGCTGAACCCGGCTGAGGCCGCACTTCGAGGTCAGTTCGGCAACGAACGATACGAAACGAGCGCTTTCCAGAAATCGGTGCAGGAGAAGTTTGAGCAGCTCATGAAGGATCCGTCGGTCAACTGGAAGGTATGGAGATCATTCACTATTGTTGAATGTGGAGATATAACAAAGGAAAAATAATTTGCATGCTTTTTCTTTTTTAGGTCATTGATGCCTCCCAGAACGTTGAAGGAGTTCACGCCGACATCAGAACACACAGCCTCAACGCCATCAATGAAACCCAGAACATGCCTCTAGGGGAGCTGTGGAAGTGAGCCTAAGCAGGCCACGAAGAAACCATGGCAACAGAATGATACGGCGGCATACAAGGACCATTGTAGAGAAAGTTTCTAAAACAATAAGTAAATAAATACATTTTTCATTTATCTCAGAAACTTTCTAGAAATTTCTAAAGTGGAAAATATTTCCACTTTAGAAACTCCAAAAATTTCCAAAACAGGAAAATGTTTGACTATTTCCAATTGTGTTCTAGAAATGAGATTTTGTTTTCCTGCAATTTTCTTTACTTTCTGAACTCAGAAATTTATTTTTAAGTTTCTGAGAAGTTTTTTTTGCCATATATTTACTTTTTTCATATATATAATATATTCATATATATATATATATACACACACACACACCGGCCCTAATATGCTGTCTTATAACTTTGCACACTGCACACTTTCCCCTCTTAGCAACATGAGAGATGTAATATACCTTTTTTTTAATAAACCAATAAGAGATAAACAGTTGTGATTTATTTTTAGTCCTCTTATACATCTCTTGCTCCATCACTTGCCTGCATGTTGTTTTGATTAAATAAATAATTTTCAAACAAACTAGCGTATGCTCTAGACTTGGCAAGGATACGTTTGCGTCAGCTGCTAACACAAGTCGCCTCTCTGGATTTGGTTTCATTACAAGCTTGTTACAGACTTCAGATATTATTGGACAAACTGCGGAAGCTGTAGGCGTCATGAGCCACTGTGGGTCTTCTCCACATAAAACCGTGATGGCGGCTTTTTTTTTTTTTTTTCCTTCCGTTCGGTTTTCTTTTTTTTTTTACCTCGGGACTCGGGGAAAGGCACCAGATTCACTTCAGCATAAACATCGAAAGTGTTAAGACTCAAATGGAAACACACGCATGTGAGAGATGTGCATACAGAATTGATCCTGAGCTCCTGCTACAGCTGCCGCCGGGCCGTCTGGATGTCCGGAGGCTGATGAGAAGGAACGCTGCGTCGACACCCACGGACTGCGCCGCTGGAGCTGGACCGGCTCAACAGGTCTCTTAATAAATGTTTGTCTCCCTCCCCCCATGTCCGCCTGCCCTCGGGGATTTCTCTTCTGGATCCAGAGAAGAGGCCGGAATCTTCCGCCTACTGTCCATTACAGTAAAATAATTGTTCGTTACGTTCCTTACAGGGACAAGATTTCAAACTCCTCGTCCTCCGAATCGAAGAACCGCTCCAGCCTGTCCGAGTCCGAGAAATCTGCCAAACGAATTTCAGAAAAGCATTAAATACTTGATTTACAGTATTTAAAAATGTATATATATACATAAAGGAATAGAATGCAGTTGATTTACCAGGAGTAAGGTTAAGGGTGTCAACGCTGACCATGTGGACGGGCTGGCTGTCTACTAACTCAAACATGGGCAGGCCTCCTTTCTTGCAGGACAACTGGAAGCAATGTCACACAGATGCATCTCAATAAATGACAAAAATCTAAAACGTTTATGTTTTGTTAAGGTTTATGAGTAACAATCTTGAACATTTTAGTATTACACCTGAATGATAAAAAAAGGATTTTAAAACCAGAAACATTTGCCTACTGGAAAGCATGTCCATATCTTTGAAGGTCCTAAAAAGCACAACGCAAGTTTAACTAACAATTCTGAAAACTGGGACCTGCCACTTTTGTCCTCGCTGCTACAAAATAAAATTAGGGCCGTAACATACTGTTTTAAACATCTATCACATAAAATGTTTTATTGTGAAAGCTAAAAAAACCCACATTTTTTGTTAAATTTTGGTATATTGGTTATATTTTATAACATAACCAATACTCGATTACAAAAGAAAAAACAAATGAAATGAGGTTTCTATAAGTATGGAAAATGAAGAATGATGGACAGCCCAGTGTGAAGTTAAATACTTTTTAAAAACCTGTTGAGATTTTACATAACTTACAAAGAAAGGCTCCTAAAAATGACAATTTCTTGTTGCATTCATAATTCATAATGTTTGGACCTTTGTAAGAGCCATGGCATGATGAAGTTGGGGTTTTTATTTGCTATAAGCCAAAGTTATTAGCATTAGCATAAATAAACACTTAACAGATCATTGTCTAATAAATGTAACTTTTCATTTTTTTATTTAATTAAGACTCTAGTTGACTCTGCACTCATTCATAGATCAACAAGATTTATTTTAGAAGTAGGTCATATTTAAATTACAAAGAAAAGAGAAAAGTGATCAAATTAGGTTTCCACCCATTCATTTTCTTTATACCCTTGTCCCATGCAAACATGCAAACTCCATGCAGAAAGACCGGGGCCGGGAATCGAACCCAGAGCCTTCTTGCTGCAAGGCAACAGCTCTACCAACTGCGCCACCGTGCAGCCCTCAAATTAGGTTTATTAGAGTAAATATATTAAATTTGACAAACTTAATTTAGTTACTAACTTTTTTTAAAAGTTGGAGCTCCATACTGTTTTTCAGTGCATTTCTATGACATTTACGTATATATTTTATTTATATATATATATATATATATATATATATATATATATATATATATATATATATTTTTTTTTTTTTTTTTTTTGGTAAATTTCATATGGTTTATGGTTATATTTGTAGTTGTAATATTTAACACTTTGAGTAGAGTAGCTTTTCAGCAAGTAAGTAATTTCAATAAAGGTCATTTTTTTCTACAGTAAGTTTGAGAAAATAAACCCCAAAATCTTGCTTTATAAAAACAGAGGAATGAGACGTACCCTGCGTATGCGCATACACCAGTCGTCAAAATCATCCTCCGTTTTGCAGAAGAAACCCTAAAAAAAAATAGGAAAAATTGTGAGTTCCACTCCACATGGAGAGTCTCCTCATGGCTGAAGATGCTAACACTCCCCCTGCGGTTGTTAGCATCATCATGGCTCAAGATGCTAACGCTCCTCCTGCGGTCTTACCGCTGCGATGGATGGGTCCAGCTCACAGATGTGCATGCGGCAGGGCGGGTGCTGACAGTGGTACGTGTCATCGGGGACCTGGCCGTCTTCGCACGGCTCCACGGCAGGCTGCGTGGTGTGTGGGTCCAAATAGATGAGCTCCTCCCCTGGAGACAAAGGGACAAGTTCACAACCAAAATGGCCTCTTAAGAAACAGTTTGGAAAAGAAGAAAAAAATCAAACAAAAAAAGAAAAGAAATGTGATGAGTACGATCTGCTTTTTATTATTGTGATTATTACAGCTGAGAGAGTTTATTGTACAAACATGAGATCAGACATACCGACATAACCAATGAAGTAATGGGCACTGTTGGGTTTCCCCCCAATAACACCCAGCGACTGAGGCAGCATGAAGCATTGCTGTGAAGAAGACAACAGGGTTGGTCTCACCCCGACTATAAATGAATTTACCTCAGTGTTAAATTTTGCATTGCAGTTTTTAAGGAGACTGGAATTCAAAAACCTGAAAGAGTTTCACTCATTTACTAGCTACTAAAATATATTTCAGCTATGTGAATACTTTTTAGGGCAGAAACCTTTCAGTCTGGCAGTTTATTATAAAGCTGTTTGTGTTTGAAACTATAAGCTAAATTTTGTGGAAGATAAGGCATTCTTAAAGCTGCACTATATATTTTATTTAAAATGTGTTTTTTTTTTACATATTTGTTAAAACTGTCATGTTGTGACAGTATGTTATGAGACAGATAATCTGTTTAAAGATTGATCTCTACCTCCTCCCTGAGCTGCTACTGGCATCTGAAGAAGTGCATCCGAAAAAGAACAATCAGAATGAGTAGGAGGGTCTTAGTGCTGCCAATCAACCTCATGTACTTTCTGTTCAATGTGCAAATGGGGAAACAACTCACCGTTTATCTACCGTCATCTGTGACCACACTAAAGAGCCTTAGCATTCATGATATGCTCTGCTGTCAGGGGGATAAGCAGGCGCATGCGAGAGTGATTGACAACACTAAGACCCACTCCGTAGCTCTGATTGGTTTTTTTCTAGTTGGCATTGGGAGAAGGTGAAGGAGCGTGATCTTTTCAGTTTATCTCTTATACAATACCACTACAAAATGGAGACAGTTTCTACAAATATGTAAAAAGAGTTGCATAATGCAGCTTTAATTAAAATAAACAATAAATCTGAAAACAAAAGTAAGTAAAAAATTAAATACAAATTTCAGAGCTTATTTCAAAAATCACCTGCATTTTATTTTTCCTGCAACACCTGTAATATAACGGGGAGTACAACTCCTGGCTGTGGGAGTTTCTAACCTTGAGCGTTTCGATGTAGGCCTCATTGATGTCACTCAGGCCCAGCCTGAGAGGGATGAGCAGGACCAGCGGCCTCCACAGGGCCGTCTCCTCCTCAGCCAGGGCGCACGCTCCCTCCAGGCAGCCGTTCACCTCCCCCTCTCCTGCCGCTTCACCTGCTAGGTCCAGCCACGGCATGCAAAGACGCTCTGCAGGGAAGATGACAGGAAAAACACAGAATTTCTCAAATTACGTGCTCACTCTACTGCATTCCCAACTCAGAATTAGGCTTTACGCAGAAAAGAAAAGAAAAAATAAATAAATTGCTGAGTATGACATGAGCGACAAAGTGAGATTTGGTGCCAATACATCATTTTCATTGCATTTAAAAGTTTTAATCTCCATTAAATACATCCCAAACTAGCTGCCGTTCTGTGTAAACAATCTAAGCAAAGTCCACCGTATTTAAACTGGAGTGCTATTTAAAGAGCCTCCGCTGATGAAACACTGAGCTGCAACACACACGCACACACAGCTGCACTCACTGATCTCCTCGATGATCACAGTGTTGTCCATCGCCACGTGTACAACTAATCTGCTCCACGTATCAAACACAGCCAGCTTCCTGAAAGAAAAAACCCACAAATTATAGTTTCTATACACAAGTGTTTCCAAACGGAACAGAAACTTTGAGCTCCTTTTAACAATGCTGTTATGTCATTCTGTGGCTTTTTGTGCTTTCTTCTTGGGAATAAAATAGACAGACATATGACATCCTGGAAGAATGAAGTGAAAACTGCATATTCTTATGGTACTCTTTGTGCGACTGACTAAGAGATGGTGTCACATTCTTACCTAAATTGAAGAGATTATAGTTCCTTTATCTCCTTTTAAGATTTGTTACTTCATATGGGTTGGCAAGAGAACCCATACAAAGTAGCGAAGTCGAACATTGTCCAGGCAACCAGAAATAAAATTACATCTACCCATGACGGAAATACAAAAAACAAGCTAGCTAGCTAGCTAGCTAGCAGGGGTATATTAGCGGCTAGTTAGTCACTACTACAAAACAAATTTTACTGGCTGATAAACGGTTCCAGAAATTACTGTCAGAAACAATAATCTTGTCTTGAAATTATTTTAAAGTAATAATATTGGCATATTAATGCAAGTTCACCCTTTCAACAACTAAAAAGTCAATTTTTACAGAACTCTGCACACTTGAACTGGAAGACATTTAAAATATCTTTAGTAAAATACAACAATCAAAAAGAAATAAAAAAAGAAATAAAAACCACACAAAACAGATTATAAAGTCTTTGTAAACAAAATTGCACCTCAAAAAGTATTAACCATCAGAATGGGAATTATGGGGTTCATTTTCATGCGATTCCTTATTGCGACAGGCTTACATAGAACACAGTGAAGATATCTGTGCATGATTCAAACTTTTGCTTTAGAAAAGCCACACGAGAAAAAAAAAAGACAAAATATATTAGATTAAAAAGACAAAATTTAAGACCTGTGATTGACATATGGAAGGTTAACTAATATTTTGTTTTTATAATGAATTTAAGACACTTTAAGGACTTAATTTCAGAGATATAAATCTAAAACCTTTTAAGGACCCCTGATAAAGACAGGTACCAGTACTCACTTCAGAACCTGGGCCACCGTGTTAGGTCCATACCACTGTCCAATGGGCTTCCCCTCTCCAACGCCCATCTGGGCTGCAGCATTCAGGAACAAGGAAAACGATTTGATGAGCGCATTCCCGATCTGGTCGGAGGCGTCCGACGATCGCTACTCACCGATTTGATGGATGGAATAATAGCTGTCTTTTTTGTCGATGAAGGCGTTGAGAATACTGATGTACTCTTCTCTTTGTTTCTGCTCTCTGGCCCATCTCCAGTCTGAAAACAAAAACACCACTTATCATGTCTGCCCCCCCAGCAAGCTCTGCTTGGTACAGTCTTATCAGTTTTATTATTTATTTTACGTTATATTTGAACTTAGTGAATCATCTGAAAGACGGTTCATTGCAGTTTATTTTTTAGACATTTGATTAAGAGTCAACCGGATGTTTTTGTTGTTCAGTTTAATATTTTACATTGGCTTTTATGCTCATAATTGCACAGACTGAACAAATTAAAGTTGTTTTTACATGTTTGACCAAGCTTGTGAAGCTATTGGTGCATTTAAAAGTGCTGTACTGGTGCAGAGTTATCAAATGAATTTGTAACTTAGCACATTTTATGTTTTCCAAAAAAAAAGAAAAAACATTTAAAGTCAAGTCAGCACTATTCTTCTGTGATTTATCGGTTTTGGCTGATACTGAACATCAGATATCGGTATTGGATATGGATCGGTGCATCCCTACGCAACAATAAACTCTGCTTCCTACTTGCTGCGTGACAATTGTGCCTCACCTCTGCCCAAGTGTCTGCACATCAAGGCCTCTCCGAGAATCATCTGGCCGCACCGTAACATGCATCCCCATCCCGTGTCCGACGTTGGTCCGGTGCCTCCTGGAACACAATCGGCCTCTAGTGGTCAGTAGAAGCATAACAGAGGAGATGGAGTTCAACAGGCAGCCAACTCACCGATGGGCGGGAAGTTTTTTCTGTACGTGAACCACAGCCGCGACGTGACGTCGGACAGAATCTCGTCTTTCTCTACATTTGAAAAAAAAAAATAAAAATACATACTTGCTGGTCTGATTTTAGTGACAGAAAAATGATAGGGAGAGCAGACCGAGGACAAGGTTCTACCTGTAAGCGCATTGTATTCTTTCCCCAAGATCCACACGGGCTCTGAGGTCTCAGGAAAATCTTCAAACTCTCCAAAGCGAAGTGTGTCGTATGTCAATGTAGCTACAAACAAACAAGCAAACAAGAAGAAGACGGTTATAATGAAACTGTTAATGCGCTGTGCATTAGGCTGCTGGACGATATGAGGCAGGAAGTTAAATGGTGTGTCCATTAGCTTGCCTGATCAGAACCCCGGTAACTTCCAGGATGTTTATTTTTACACAGTAAGCTTTAAGTTAAAAAAAAAACATCTACATCATTGAATTAATACGGCTTACATTAAATATGCAGCAACAAACCAGAATGTAGTCCACTTTCAGACTCTCACAATTAATTTCAAACTGAAAATATGTCAGAGTTTAAGTCAAACACGATTCTGTTTATTGATTTAGCTCCACTTCGCTGATTCAACTGAGAGAGCAAATTCATCACTAAGGCTTCATAATTCATGTTTCCATTAATAATAACGACAACAAATATGGATAGTACATTTAAAATTAGCTTGAAGATCAAAAGCAATCAACAACAGATAAAAATAACATACAAGTTGAAGCATATCTGACTTAGTGGACATGTCTATCTTTATCTGTGTTTGCAGACTTATCACAACCTGGAGCGGGCCAAAAGGTCAAAGTTGACTTTGAGTTGGTAGGTATTAAAGTTACCAACTGGAGGTTTCTTTAAAGTCAAACTGGGTTTGGTTTTCGTCATCCATTAAACATGTAAAATTTCTTTTTTTTTCTCTTCATTTTGGTGTCTTGTAAGTTATTATTTAAACAACATCAATCCTGACCTCTCAAATGCCACAGGAGTCCATCAACACATGACTCCTGTGACATCAAATAAGGCAAATGATCTGATGGGTTTTAATGTTCCTGTGTATTTTTTTTTTTCACTTTTATTTGAATATTTTAATCCAATTCTTCCTTCGATTTTAGAGATACACCAATCCAATATTAATATCTGTATCACTGCTGATACTGAAAGAAATTACAGATCGGCTATCACTGACAATCTATGAGGGCAATCTACTCAGTCTCACTCTATGTTTCATGCTCTGACTGACGTCATGCTATAGTATTTATTTTACATTATATTTAGAATTCCTCATTACATTTTCTGAACCATTTGAAAAAAGGTTTTGTTGCGGTTTATTTTTACACATTTGACCAAGGTAGTCAAACTATTGTTCTTGTTATTTTCAGTTTCATTGGTTGTTCTACTCATCGCACCGACTGAACAAATTAAAGTTGTTTTTACATGTTTGACCAAACCTGTGAAGCTATTGGTGTAATGTACTGGATAAGAGTTATCAAGCACATTTATCAATCAGTACATTTATGTCTGTGTTTAAATTTTTTTTTTTTTTTATCATTTCAGCTGCTTTTCTGTATCAGAACGGTATCAGGCTAATACTAATCATCAGATATCCGTATCGGAAGTGGACAGAAATGGATTGGTGCACTCCTAGTTCCATCCATTTTCTGCCAGTTATCCGGGGTCGGGTCGCGGGGGCAGCAGCTTCAGAAGGGAGGCCCAGACTTCCCTCTCCCCAGCCACTTCCAGCTACTCCAGGGGAACCCCAAGGCGTTCCCAGGCCAACCGAGAGACATAGTCCCTCCAGCGTGTCCTGGGTCTTCCCCGAGGCCTCCTCCCGGTGGGACGTGCCCGGTACACCTCACCAGGGAGGCGTCCAGGAGGCATCCTGACCAGATGCCCGAGCCACCTCAACTGGCTCCTCTCGACGTGGAGGAGCAGCGGCTCTACTTTGAGTCCCTCCCGGATGAGCGATCTTCTCACCGTATCTCTAAGGGAGAGCCCAGCCACCCTGCGGAGGAAACCCATTTCGGCCGCTTGTATCCGGGATCTCGTTCTTTCGATCATGAGCCAAAGCTCATGACCATAGATGAGGGTGGGAATGTAGATCGACCGGTAAATCCGAGAGCTTTGCTTTTTGACTCAGCTCTCTCTTCACCATGACGGACCGGTACAGCGTCCGCTTCAAGGCAGACGCTGCCCCAATCCGCCCGTCGATCTCCCACTCCCTTCTTCCCTCATTTGTGAACAAGATCCCCAGACACTTAAACTCCTCCACTTGAGGCAGGATGACCCCCCCTGACCCGGAGAAGGCACTCTACCCTTTTCCGGCTCAAGACCATGGCCTCAGATTTGGAGGCACTGAGCCTCAGCCCGGCTGCTTCACACTCGGCTGCGAACCGCTCCAGCGAGAGCTGCAGATCACGATCTGATGACGCCAACAGGACCACATCATCCGCAAAAAGCAGAGATGCGATCCTAAAGCCACCAAAACGGATACTCTCAACACTTCGGCTGCGTCTAGAAATTCTGTCCATAAAAGTAATGAACAGAATCGGTGACAAAGGGCAGCCTTGGCGGAGTCCAACTCTCACTGGAAACGAGCCCAACTTACTGCCGGCAATGCGGACCAGACTCTGACACCGGTCATACAGGGACCTGACAGCCCGTATCAAAGGGCCCGGTACCCCATACTCCCGGAGAACCCCCCACAGGGCCCCCCGAGGGACATGATTGAACGCCTTCTCCAAGTCCACCAAACACATGTAGACTGGTTGGACGAACTCCCATGCACCTTCCAGGACCCTGCTGAGGGTCCAGTGTTCCACGACCAGGACAAAAACCACACTGCTCTTCCTGAATCCGAGATTCAACTATCCGGCGGACCCTCCTCTCCAGGACCCCTGAATAGACCTTACCAGGGAGGCTTAAGAGTGTGACCCCCCCGTAATTGGAGCACACCCCCTGGTCCCCCTTTTTGAACAGGGGGACCACCACCCCAGTCTGCCAATCCAGGGGCTCCTAGTTAATTTAGAAGATAAAAATCTAAGTTGTGTGATGGATTTTGAAGAAATTTAACGAATATTTCCCAGATACCGTTAGGAAAGTGATCTCCATGCCGACAGTCTCGTTATAAGTCAGCAAAGTCATGTCCACCATGCAGTACTACCTACACCAGGGTATTATACTATATTATATATTGTGAATCAGGTCATTTCAAGCAGAATCAGGCTCTTGAATACAGAAACCAACTGAATGAAACAGGAAATCAAATAGATTTATGCCTAATAAAGTTCAGAAGATGATCATTATTATTGCCACAACTGCTTCACCTTTATCCATCCCCCGATGACCTCTAAGATGGGGCAAACTCTGACTTAAACATGTAAGGAGTGATTCAAAGGCAACCTTAATGCTTTAAAATCTATCTTATAAACTATCTGCCACAAAGCTTACTGTTGCCTTTCGTGATGTCATCAACGTGAAAACAAAGCTGAATTGGCTGGATTCTTCAGCAGGATGGGGGAAAAAAATCTATGTATTTCATGAAACCACAGAGGAAACCCATAACTCATCCGCATTTTTTAATGTCAGTGTACATTAATGAGTACAAACCAGCCATCACTGAACAGCATCTTTAAAGATGAGCCTAAATTTGGTAGCATAGTCCGTTAGAAATAAATCGTAGCTGTTGACTTGGAACTGAACTCCCATAAAGTTTTGAAGGCTTTTGTTGGTGAAGGCGGCAATATGGAGGAAAAGCAACTCTATTGGTGGGAGATTCGAGGCTATTAGCAGTCACAAGTGGAGGAAATGAAACTAGGAGTCAGACTAGCCTTTAGCATTTTTCCTGCTAATTGTAACAAAATACCTGCTGAGATGTTGGCGCATCAACTGAGATGCTCGCCTTGGGCGTAACACGGTGTCTACGTAAGCGGCCAAACAAAAGAAAGTAGAGCAACTTATTAAGAAGGAAACTTTACTGCAACACATGACATTGCTACAGCTGACAACAAGGCGTCGTGACTTGAGTTTATAAAGCGACGCAGCAAGCTGTCAACGCGAAGATTTACAGCTAATTTACCAGTGATAGTAGGCTAACGTGAGTTAGCTTTAGTCATCACTTTAGCTGGCTAACGTCACCGAGGCTACAAAGCATTACAGCTCGGCTATCTTTCCCAGTAATGACATGGCAAAAAGAGAAATATATCCATGTATGTGATGATAATATCGAGAGTACTTCTACTGCTAATACGGGCTGTTAGTGAAAGAAAAATAACACTAATTTTCTATAAAATATTGCCTACCTGCATCCATCCCGACAGTCTTCACCCTATCTTGTTTGTTGTTCTCTGCACTCAGACCTGCTGGACCAATGAGAGGATAGTACCACTGCGGAATTCCAAAAGAGGCGGGACACTTCCCTGAGCATCCAATAAAAACCGTCAAGGGCAAATCAGCGTTCTCTGCAGAACACAAAGGGGCGTTTAGGGTAAAAAAAAAAGTGGGCGAACGCCCTCTAACGGCTTGTATGTGTAAGTTCAGTCACGGACGCAAGTATGAAGTAACGCAGGAGTTACTCATCTGTCATCTGAATGTTGTTGTAACTGTAGCCCACTTTGTGGGAGTCAAGCTACTAAGATATGAAGACTTTTTCGTAAACAAAAAAAGTTATTTTATTGGTTGTTTTCTATAACAATGATTTACATGATTAGAAAAGAATATTTAAATGGAATTTTGAGTTGTAGGGAATTAGGACTAGATGTCTGTTGGCCTAAAACCCAATGAATCATGATTAAATTGTGAAAACATTTGTTTTTGGAACAACAAACGCCTCATAATGTTTTTTTTTACTATATAGCTTTAAAGCACTCACACTCATCCTTAAGAGAAATTTAGAGACAAATTGACATAAGGTTCATATTTTTGGTCTGTGGGAGGAAACCCATGCATGTGCAGGGAGCAGAACCTGCAAACTCAATGCAGAAAATCTCCAAGGTGAGATTCGTAAGGAAGGGCCTTAAGGGAATAACAACCAAGGTAAGGTGGTGTTTGCATCTTTATAATAGAGCAAAGTGATCAGAGGAAAATAGCTGTGTGGAGTAAACATTATAAAATAAGTATTAATACAATATTGCAATTATCTTTGCATAGTGAAGAGTAAGAAAAATGTAAAACATCCTCATTTCTACATTAAATTGCAAAGAAAAAAGTCATTTGCAACAAATGAAAAACCAATTTTATACCATTTATTACTATTTACAGTTCTGACAAACATTTATTTAATAGGTTGCTTAATGCCACACACAGCAGTGACGTTATTCATGGAATAAAATCTATCTACAAACTGCATCAATATCATCGCTTAACAGCTCCTTTTACAGTGCAGCAACAATAGTGGTAACCATAGAGATGGAGGGACACTTTCTCTTAATACTTGTTCACCTCACTAGGAACTCATCTTTGTTTCTTAAATAATTTTTTTGTTCTTTGATATATATATAAAACAATATATATATAAAACAATTCCCATGTGAATCAGAGCATTGCAAAAGTATTTAACCTCCTTGGAATTTTTAACATCTGCAAACCTTACGGTATTTTACTGGGATTATAAATGATGGACAAACTAAACGTTGTTCATGTTTTTGAAATGGGAGGAAATTTACACATGCTTTATTAACAAAAAGAAATTTGCATTTGTTTTCCACCCACTTTTCAAATTCAATCAGCCGCCTTCAAATTTCACCTAATTAGCAAATAGAGTCCGCCTTTGTGTGTAATTTAATCTGGGTATAAACTCAGCTGAAGGCCTCTGATAGAGAGCATTAGTGAACAAGTATTAAGGAAAACAGCGGTCAAGAATAAAGTTAGCTATTTAAAACACAAACAATATCTGGTTTTGGTCCATCCCCTAAAATTTTAAGTAAAATAGGTTACACTGCGTGGTTGTGACATAAAAAAAATGTGACTCTTAACGGGTTTGAATACTTTTGCAAGGCACTCTTTAGTTTACTTTTGTGCTTCATGGCAAAATACATTTTTGAACTGCTTTCCCTCAAATCATTTCAATGTTTTGAACTTTAACTTCTCTAATAATTTTCTCCACACTCTTGTTGAATAGCAGAATTGCCTTTTTGTGTTATGAATACCACCACGATGAGATGTGGTAATCTTTGTTCAACTTAGAATCTCATGAATACGTCTTGGTTATTCATTGATGTGAAGCATTTACCCCTAATTACCACAAGATGGCATGCAAGTCACCCATACAGGAATACATACAGTGCAGCAGCCTGAGAGAAAAAAAAAAGTAAAAAATAAAAAAGAGTCCCAAAGTGTGATTGTGTAAACTCAGTTTAAAAAGCGTGCCCTAACACAAGCAGCACGAACAATAAATAGGCAGGAGATCAGCGGCCCGTCGACCGAGGCTCAGTGCAAAACAGTGTAAACGTTGGTCCCACACGGTGGAGGCCCTCGTGGCGCTGGCGGAGTCTTTCACTTCTCTCTGAGAAGGTACAACACCACGGCCTTCAGGTAATGTCCGAACGCAAAGGCAGCAGACACCAACCAGTGGGAGTGCAGGGCGGGGCCGGTGTTCACCACGCACTTCGTGATGTCCGCCTGTAGGGAGACAGAGATCTTAAGAGACGTTTTGGAGGAAGACGTGGACAGAGGCGGATTCACAGCGAGGAAGATCTGCCAGCTCTGTCAGGATGAAAATAATTTATAACTTTACGTAGCTTAACGAACAGGACACTGACTTGAAGCAAAATTGTCTCACTGGTTAAAAGGCTTTGGAAAACTATTCACCCAACATTGGAGCCATAAACTTCAGTTTGTTTACTGGAAATTTGTATGCAAGACAACATGATAAGCTTTTCTATGTCATGTCCTTCCACCCCCCCAAAGAGCATTAACCTCTGACCCAACTTGCAATAACTACATGCAATGCTAAAAAGAAATGCAAACAAGATCAAGTTGTATTTTTTTAAATAAACTATTCAATAATACATTCACTTAGCATAAATGCTGCCTCACGCTGTCTGATTTTAGATGGCCATGAGTTCTGTGACAACATTTTTTATTATCAGATAATATTGCTATGACTTTACCACCAGAAAATACAGCTTTTCATCATAATCCCCTCTTTTTATTATAAGAAAATATGTAATATTTTATATTGACATAAATTTTTTATTTATTCCCACGGTTTTTATGATTATGGAGCTGATGTACGGTTCCTTTGGTCTTTGTCTTGTCAGAAACTTTTTCATTTCTTGCTGGCTACGCTAGCTTGAGACACAAAGCAGGTTGATGAATTCGACGGGCAGCCAATCAGAAAGTGAGGGTCAGAAATAGCATTTAGATCTATGGTTTTAAATTTGATTTTATGAAAAAGAAAGATTGAAAAATAAAACTAAAATCACGATGAAAATATGATTAAAAAAATTATGGGATTCAGGTTTTATATTATTTTTGCATTTTTTTCCCCCTCATCTTCCCTCCAACTTCTTGAAGCCACCACAGCGCCCCCTGGCGACCTCCACTTTGTAAAACAGCGTTAGACCAGCACAAAGAAAGATAATCCACACTTTTCTCTGTTTTTTTAATGAATTTTCAGTAATGCTCTTCCTAATGTCGGTCATAAAATCTTAAGCACCTTGACGCTTATGCTATTTGACAAAATGTGGAAAAACTTAAATGCTTCCAACTGCTCTTCCAAGGCAGCTTACATAACTAGCTTCACAGAGAGTGACATACCCCAGGCAGCACGGAGCAGCATCAGCCCTGACACTAAACACGTCTCCATCCTCAGATCCCCCTCTCGGGTTCCCGACAGGCTGCCTGCCCGCCTCTCTGTGGAAAACTTTCTGGGTCTGGTTTGGCGCTCTGCTCAAAAACAGGTCGCTCCCTCATTTGAGCTTGTGAGGTCAGAGGCACAATACGCTGCTCATCATTTTGTCACACTCCACTTCTCCTCAAAACACCGCAGGCATGCGAGCCGCGGTTCTGAGCAAACAGCCGCCTTTCCAGCAAACGCAGACAGAGGCACGTTGTCAGTCGCTCTTCGTCCACCGTGTCCAACTCTGTTGCTAGAACCCTGAAACGCACTGAAACGAACGGGACTATTCCCTCTGCCTTATGTTTATCTAAAAAAGGAACTTCCTGAGAATCCACTTTCCCACGATTCAAGACATACGATGCAAAAGCTAGGATTTATATTTACGTCTTTCTTTTCCTCTGTAACCTTGTCTGTGTAAAGGTCAGCCATAGTTTAAAGATCCATAGGTTTTGATCAACCAGCTGCAGATGTTAGCTCATATCAACAAGAATACCCAGAAGCAGCGGAGCGAAGAGGAGGTTTGAGGCAGAATCGGTGTGAATGGATCCAGATGGAAGCAACATTGAATCAGAATGTAACCAGCAAAACAAAGCTGCTGGTGGTTCCGGACATCCTGGAGATCAGAGTATTAGATCAAATAGAAATTGCTCAAGACTAGCCAACAGGTGGGTGGGAGAGCAACTGCATGCACTTTGAGGTGTAGACTTTTTATGGAATGGCCTTGTAGCAAAAGAGCAGCAAAGAAACCACTTCTTTCCCAAGAAAGACACAAAAGGACAAACAGTTCTGTACATAGATGGTTAGCAGAAGACTGGTGCAAAGTTATCTGGTACACAAAAAAAAGTAAAAAGGAACAGAAAGATTTACAGGATATAGCCTACATCAGGGTACACTCCCAATAATGAAGTATGGGATCGCGAGTCTTCAGAAAAGAATTTTCTTTCAACATTCCCGGTTATATTTTGGTGATGAACCACACATTGTGTCGAGCTTTAGGTCCTGCAAGGTGCAAGTTGTGGCCTCCATGCACGGGATTTGTTTAACCAAAAAAAAAGAAGAAATAAATAAAAATCACTACTGATTTTAAATGATCTTCTCAGATACTACTCAAACTGAGAACAACCAAAAGATTTTAAAATTTCTACTTCGATTATTACCTCTTCTGCTTCTAAAGTGCCAACTTTAATGAAAAAAGATTTTCAGTTTCTTGCTACTGAATCCCACCAATTAATACATATCATGAAGAAGACACAATCTGTCAGTGCTCCTGATGTTAAGCCTGAACGGATTAAATAATTAACCACTTAATATTTTGAATTTGGGTAAAATCAGCTCTTTAAAAAAAAGAGCAGCTTTTTGTTTTTACCCAGAAATCAGTGTTGGCAGATTGAAGCTTTACTAAATTGTGATCGGTGCATCTCTCAAAATGGATGAGTGCTTTCCTTACCCAGCCTCCTCTTTTCTTCAACCAGGGGGTCAGACTCTTGCGGACAAACTCCCCCATGCAGTCCACGATGGTGTGAACCATGGCTGGATGACCATGGCGCACACAGTCCACTGCCAGGGATCCCGCCACGGTGTACAAGGAAACCACCTTCCCCCATGTCACTCCTGAGTCACACACACACACACACACACACACACACACACACACACACACACACACACACACACACACACACACACACACACACACACACACACACACACACACACACACACACACACACACACACGAGTTAGAGCTCAGAGCAAATTCCACACTAATGTGCAAACATGTTGAACGATGGAGATCACTTAAGGTTGGAAACTGAAACGCGACATAACAGCTTGAGGGTTTGGCTGAAAGCTAACAGGAGACAGGCAGGGGTCTTTTAGAGGTTTTCCCGCTGTGGTACAGAGGCAAAAGCATCCCAACACAGAAAAATTAATGGCAGCATGCAGACAGAAAGTCTCGCTACATTAGAGAGCAGATCCTTTTACCAGAGCGGCGTTCCTGTCAAATGCCGCCACGCCATTTACAGTCAAAGCTTCAGACTGTTTCTGTGGTGTTTATATATCCAAGACAACCAAACGGAGCCGCAGCTCTATCCACAGTCTGTCACTGCCGTCTCTAGACGCTCCTAAAAACAGATCGGGTTTCTCTTTATTGGTGGGATCTGGACTTTCTAACACCGGTTGACATCCGAGTTGATTTTTTATTTTATTTTTTTCAAGCGAGCAGACGATGAGAGAGGTTCAAGTGAGGTATAACGTCTTATTTAACATGACAAGTCACATTCATGTTTCATAATATCTTTTTTTCTTTCCTTTTGCAATACATTTTTGTGTGTGTGTTGCAAAATTTTACTGAAGTGGTTGCTTTCTACACGACTTTATCGGTTCCTCACATCTTTGTGGGAGAATTTCGACCTGAACTTCCTTTAAACGTTGCTTCAGTTTATTGAGGTCTGTGGGCATTCCTTCCTGCGCAGCTCTCTTAAGTTCTCAGCACAACATTACTGTCATTGTTCATTAGTTGTTGTGTTTGGGACTATTATCAGGCCAAGCTTTAGCTAAAAGACAAATGACCTCACATTTGACCTTGAAGGGAATCTTCAACTCAATTGTTGCACAGGTGCACAGATCATGTGGCTGTGAGACAGGCCGCCTTGCTCGATAGCTTGGTTTTAGTTGTTTGCATTATGGTTTTTGCATTGTGGCAAAATATCTTCACACTGGTCTCATCTGTCAAAATGGCCTAAATTATGATGTCGTCTTCCTTTCAGAAGGAAACATTCTCTAACATTACTACTGATGACTTTCCTGCTTAGCATTTTAGGAATTTCTGGGTTTAAAAGGAGTTTGTACGACACGTGATCATCTCTAATCTCGAATGCTAAAAATGCGGATTGGATTATTCTACACCAAGGGTGTCCAAAATCATCAACTCAACATGTTTACTTTACAAGACCATATGTAAGACTGCATTTAAAATCAATGTTACTGGTGGCGCCTGTAACTCTAAACGCAACAAATTAAAAGTCGTGTTTAAGTTTAAAATGATGCTTGTTAGAGGTTCTGCTAACAATGTTTATGGGCGTCGCCATGTTAACTATGAAAGCTGTTAGCTCCAAGTTCCCACTTCCCACTTAACTGGAACGCAGCATTACAGAGCAACTACGCATCGACAAAATCAAAACACTAACTGCAGCTTCGCGTTAGTTATTTTCACCAAGCTTTCCTCTAGCTTGAGCGACTTCTCTAGCTAGCTTCTCGTGTACTTCAGCATGGTGCTAACCAGCTAAATGCTAATAGGTGGCACCATTTCATGTATTTATTTAATTAATTCCCTTATGGTTCAGATCAATGAGAGAGAAGCTAAAACTGAAAATGGCTTTCTAGGATCAAAACAACGAGGAAGGATGCTTAGAGCGGCGCAGATATGTTTGAGTCAAGCTCACAGCAGACAGACAAGAACTAAGAGGCAGTGACTTGGCAAATTTAATGAAGGATTCCCCCCCTCAGCCCTCGCAGATAGTCTAACTGCTTATCTCTGCTCAACAAAGCGCAGCGTGACGTTTGAGACCAAACTCTCGCGGATGAGGCATTTGCGGTCGTGATCTCCAGCTGCTCAGGACTTCCTCTCGACACAATGACTCATCTGAGAGCATTTGCTGCACGTTCACTGTGCGTTTATGGAAGTGCTGGGCCATAAATTATATGCACTGAATGGAATTTGACCATCACTTATCCTAACCATTAGAGCATTCTTGAATATTACAGCTAACCTCAAATTGGACTCACTAAAAATAGACCAGACTAACCTGATCCAGCCCAGATAACCTTTGCAGCTCATCTCTGTTATATTCCCGGAGGAAAAGAAGCCAGCTGAGACTCAAGCCTGAGCTTCTTGGGTGGGGTCCAAACTGTCTGTAACAATCACAGAGTCTGACATCGTTTTACCCTAATATGGGCCGAAGGTTTTACTCTGAAATTCCTTTCCTGGCAGGGGATAAAAGAAAAGGGGGGGGATCGCCAAAATTCCTCTAAATAACAGGGAACCCTGGGTTCAGATGAAAAGTAATGTTCTAACTTTCAAGTGGGTTTTGTTTTACTCAGTGAAAGTTGTGAATCCGTTTTACAACTACTCAAAAATACACAATAAGAGAAGTAGAAAGAGTTCCCCATTTGCTCGGTATCTTCGTTGTGTTTGCCTGAAACTCTGAGCTTCCTCCTTCCAAAAGGAGTTTCTCTAAATAGAGAAACATTTCTTCACCGTTACTGCTTTGAGATCCACCTGCGGGCAAATTTCAGTGCATCTTATTGCAATTTTGTGACAAGCAAACATAAAATGATGTAGAATAGAGAAGTGGAAGTAAAAAAAAAGATGCATGGTTTTCTAAGTCTGAAAAATGTGGCATGGGTCCATATTCAGCCACCCAAAGAGAAAACTCTGTAGAACCAGCTTTGTTCTGTATTCACAGCTGCAGATCTGTTATACAGCCTTTACAGCTTTGTACGTCAACAGATTTTTTTTTTTTTTTAGGGATGCACCGATTGGGCTGCACGATGGCGCAGTTGGTAGAGCTGTTGCCTTGCAGCAAAAAGGTTCTGGGTTTGATTCCCGGCCCCGGTCTTTCTGCATGGAGTTTGCATGTTCTCCCTGTGCATGCGTGGGTTTTCTCCGGGTACTCCGGTTTCCTCCCACAGTCCAAAAACATGACTGTGAGGTTAATTGGTTTCTCTAAATTGCCCCTAGGTGTGAGTGTGTGTGCATGGTTGTTTGTCCTGTGTGCCTCTGTGTTGCCCTGCGACAGGCTGGCGACCTGTCCAGGGTGACCCCGCCTCTCACCCGGAACGTTAGCTGGAGATAGACACCAGCACCCCTCCTGACTCCATTAAGGGACAAGGGTGTAAAGAAAATGGATGGATGGATGCACCGATTCAAAAATCTGGCCCGATATCAATGTCTGATACTAATACAGCTGCTATGGCCGATAACCAACATTTACAGATATTATAAATACCCATATGAATGAATTAACAAATATCACATTGTCATCCCCCTCCCTCATAAATACATTCACAAATACAAACATGGTCATTAATATTAGACCAGTTTTATTGATCGTACCAATACCAATATGTTTAAAAAATAACTAAAATCAGCCGATACCGATATATCGTGCATCCTTATTTATTTTTTGCTCATTATTTTTTGCAAAATAACTATCGGAGTCAAACTGCATGGAGATATTGTCATCAATGTTGAAGTCATACTGCCATTTCCCAACTGAATTTTAGGGTTGGAATTTGAAGTAGGACATTCTAACACAAGTCGTAATCCTTCTGCTTCACAATTATGCACTACTGTAAGTTGGTCTATTGTATAAAATCCCAGTAAAACTCACTGTGCAGCAAAAGGAAGACCCACCTGTTGAGAAGACATCCGCAGCGATAGCCATGAAGGCGTCGGACACCACGCCCTCCACTGCCACCGTGATGTTCAGCTGCCGGGCCACGTTGCGGTAAATATTGGGCCGGAAGTACTCCAACTCCTCACCTGGTCGGAACAGAGCAATCTGAGTTCAGTCGGCCCATCCTCTCACTACCTAACACACAGGTAAGGTTGAATTTCACCGCATATGTAGATTATTTTTTAAAACATGCACTAAAGCAAAGAAACTACTGGAGCTGATCAGCTAGAATGAGCAAATGCTATGGTGGTCAAGTGGCTTTTGATTGATTTTTTTAATATAAATTCTGCAGCATTTGAGTTGCAGCTCTAATGGGTTCTGCTGAAACCGTTCAGTCTGTTTTTTGTGGTAATATTTGTGGTTTGTAAAATGAAGGAAAGTGAAACTGTGCTAGCATCTCTATGAACTCGAAACACACAGTTTAATCCTCAGCTGAACAACTTGTCTGACAGCTGGGGGATAAATTTTGTCTTACTTCTTCCTCTTGGTGCTTACTGGAGCGATAGCGACAGTGTAGGCTGTACTGTGCTAGCATGATTTGGCCAACTGGAGGAATTAGGCTTATTGTAAATCTGCCTCAAGGTCACTTTTAACAATAGAGGCGGCAAGCTCTAAAAAGGATAAAGAACCAACTAATGTTTTTAAATATAGATGTAATAAGAAATGAAGGTTTTCATCATTTTATTTTTGCAATATTTGCATTGAATTTCTACAGGGAGTAACACCAAGAGAACCAGTAGTGGGTTTTTAGATTTGTTTTTTTGAAATTATGTAGAATATATCTGCTTTCTTTTCCACAAATCAGAAAATTCATCCTCTTTTTACTAAATTTTATGTTTATTTTAAAAATCAGAAAAAAGGGATAACATTTTTGTTGTTAAAGAAGACAGCAAAATTGGGAAAGTTGGAAAGTTGTCTTTTTTCAAAAAGTCCTGTAACATTTACAGCTCTAAAATTTTATTTGGTTGGTTTGAGAGCAGAAATGTATGGAGCAAAATTGGATCCATAAAGTTTGTTCATGTGAAAAAAAATTGAAACTGATTGCTTTTTTCCCTGTTTCAAATCCCGTTTTTTCAGTTTTGAAACTTCTTTCAGTTTCATTTTTTTTCCCTTTTGAACAAAGTTTATGACCCCAATTTAGCTCCGTAGAAATGACTCTGTATTCATTTCTGTAAAGGTCACAGGACACACAGACCGGCCTGTTGGATTTTTATACCAACTGATCAGGTGAGCGGCAGTCACAGAACATGTGAGCGATCAAGGAAGGACGCTGTTACACAGCTCAGTTAATTATCGACTTTAAAACGCGGTGAATCAAAGTGGATTTTCCTGCCGTTTATCGGTTCACAGTATTTCTTATCCTGCTGAGAGGCCGAGATTACATATCTATAGTGAATATCAGAGCGGTACTCATCTCCAATGTTTATATTATAAAACAGAAAAGTGAAGATTTTTTTTTTTTTTTACATTTTTTATTTAGAAAGACAGATTTCCATTACAATCGCTAATTACAACTTAACCCATTTAAGGTTGTGCATAAGGATAGAGGCAGAGAGTCAAAGTAATTTCTTACATACATACTGCCTTTCTGGTATTTTCTTTTACAGACTGTTACTAATTTTAGTTGTGAACGATAACAAAAATGAACAACATTGAACAAAAATGGGGATTGCACCAACTCGAGCCATAAAGACCACATGAACATAAAAGGGCGGGACACATAATTCACAAGAATAATCAAATGAAGTCAGATCTAATTGGTTTTACATACTCAGTCCATTTCGTCCAGATCTTATAAAATGTTCCTATTTCAACTTGGAGGGAAAAAGAAATCTTTTCCATAGCATAAATTCGGTAAACAATCTCAATCCATTCATCAATAGTGGGTGGGTCTGGTTTTAGCCATTTCCTTGTGACAGCTTTCTTACTGGCTGCCAGTAGAATTGTCAGCAGTTTTTTGTCCTTATTGGTCCATGAGTCCAGTTGTAGATTGCCCAGGTACAACGCTTCACATTTGAATGGGATGTTTACATTGAATACATTTTCAATATGTTTGTGGAGCTCTTCCCAATATGGTTTTATTACCTGGCAATCCCAAAAAACATGGAAGTGGTTGGCTCCCTTAGACCCACAGAGTCTCCAGCAGGCGTCTCCGTTTCTTTGGTATCGTCTCTGAATGGGTGTAGCAAAAAACCGTGTAATGTTTTTCCAGCAAAACTCCCGCCATGTGTTTGAGCCGGTCGAGATCCACTGCAGTTGACATATTTCCTCCCAGCTTTCTTGTGAGATTATTACCTTCATTTCCTTTTCCCATTTTCTCTTTATATACTCTGTATTCTCTTGTTTAGATAGCTGTATGGCATTATATAATTTAGAGATAATTCTGCTGTCTGATCTGGGCTTAATTAGTGATAGAAATACCCCCATGAAACTTGAATCACTTTTTCTCAACACCTCTTTTACATTTTTAGTAAAATAATGTCTCACCTGTAGGTATCTAAAAAAATCATCTTTTCCCAGTCCATGATCCTTCTGCAAGGTTTCAAAACTCTTAAATATCCCTTTGTGAGCGAATGAATAATATGTAGTTAATCCTTTTGAGATCCATAACTTGAATCTGTTATCAATTCTATTTGGTGCAAAATCTGAATCGTAGGCACACCACCTCATAATTTTGGATGCATCTTCTATTCTGCAAATTTTTGTCAATTCCTGCCAGGATTCGAGAAAGCTACCTGTTATGGAATCTTCTGGGATCTGCTGTTCTTCCTGTAACTTATAATCACTAAGTAGGGCCGTTATTGGGATTCCTTTTATTGTTGTTCCTTCTATTTCCTTCCATGCTGCAGTGTATGATGGTGAACACAGGCAGATTAAAGGTCTTAGCTGGGCTGCATGGTAGTATTCCTGTAAACAGGGAAGGCCCATTCCACCCTTTTCTTTTTTTAGTTGTAGAGTTCTAAACTTGATTCTGGCCTTTTTACCCTGCCACAAATACCTCGCTATTAATCTATCCCATTCTAAGAACTGTTTAGGTGGGATTCCGACTGGAAGACATTGAAATAAGTACAGTAACTGTGGAAGGATATTCATCCTGATAGATTCTATCCGGGAGCTTAAACTTAGAAAGGGAATAACATTCCACCTATGTAAATCTGATTTTATTTTCAAATTTAGTGGTCCGTAGTTTAAATCGAACAGTTTTGAGAAGTCCCTCGATAGTGAAACACCTAAATATTTGATAGATTCAGCCTCCCAATTCCAGTTGTACATAGTTTTAATTGAAGACGGTGGATCATAGTTAAATGTTAATACTTGAGTTTTATTTATATTAATTTTGTAACCAGAGATTAAACTAAACTCTTCGAGCAACTTCATCAGTTTTGGGATCGTCTGTGTGGGCTGCGTTATACTTATTAATAGATCGTCAGCGAACAAGGATAGTTTTTGCTCCCCAGATGTCATTGTAACCCCCTTTATATCTGACCTCTGCCTGATCAGTTGGCTCATGGGTTCAATAAATAAGGCGAAGAGGAGCGGCGACGCACAACATCCCTGTCTCGTTCCTCTTTCTAGACTGAATGAATTGGTCAAATCTCCATTAATTTTAATTCTAGCCGTTGGTTTAGTATATAATGATTTAAATGTGTCAATTATCGCTTTATGAAATCCAAATTTTGAAAGCACTTTATATAAGAAAGACCACCCCACCGAATCAAATGCTTTCTCTGCATCTAAACTTAATATCAGTGCTTCTAGTTTTTGCTGGGTGACTTCCCTCATAATGTGTAACGTTTTCCTAATGTTGTCTTGGGTCTGTCTTTGCCTGACAAAACCAGTCTGGTCTTTATGTATTAAAGCTGGTAATATTACTTCTATTCTTTTGGATAATATGGAGGTGAAAAGTTTATAGTCATTGTTTAGAAGACTTATTGGACGATAACTCCAGTTTGTCTTTCCCTTCCTTCGGTATGACTGAAATCACTGCCTCTCTCCATGAGGGGGGAATTTCTTTATTTTCTAAGACCCAATTGAATGTTTTCTCTAATGTTGGAATTAGTTGGTCTTGCATAATTTTGTACCATTCTGTAGTGAATCCATCCGTCCCTGGAGATTTTCCTTTTTTAGTTCTCTTTATTGCTGATTGAATTTCCTCTTTTGTGATTTTGGATATTAATTTCTTATTTTGTTCATCAGTAATCTTTGGAAAATTGATCTTTCCCAGAAAGGCATCTATCTGGTTGTCGTTGCTTGTCTGTGATTGGGAATATAGTGTTTTATAGTATTTTTGAAAGCAGTTTTTGATTTCTTCCTGATTGGTTTCTATTTCCTTTGTTACATTGTTTCTAATTTTATGTATAGTTCTGCAGGCTTGTTGTTTTCTTAACCTATATGATAAAAGTTTCAGGGATTTCCCACCTACCTCATAGTATTGTTGCTTTATAAAAAGAAGTTTTTTTTGGATTTCCTGAGTATTTATTTCTTCTATTTCTTTTTTTAGTTTTATAATCTTATGTTTGGTGTTGTCATCTTTGGGAAACTTTGCATGTTCTCCCTGTAGTCTTTTTAAATCCTCTTCTAACTCCTGGAGCTTTTTTTCTCTGATTCTCTTCTCATATGAGGTTATTGATATGATTTTACCCCTAATCACTGCTTTTAATGCATCCCAGATTATAGGAGGGGTTACTTCCTCATTATCGTTATTTTCTAAATATAAATTAATTTCCCGTTTTAGTTTATCTCTAATGATCGATTTGTTCAGAATGTTAGAGTTCAGTCTCCACAGAGTGGACCTCCTCTTATTATTCAGGCAGATTGAGATGTAAATGGGACCATGATCTGAAAGAGTATTGGGACCCATTTCACAACTTTCTACCCTAGAAAGATCTCCCTTAAACATAAAGAAGTAATCTATGCGGGAGTAGACGTTGTGAGCATGAGAGTAGTGCGAGTAATCTCTACTCTTCTGGTTTCTTTCTCTCCAAACGTCCACGACTCCCACCTCATTAATCCAGGTATTTAATCTTCTACCAATGTTTTTTGCGTCGGGTTTTCCATTTGAAGAGTCAATTTTTGGGTTTAATCGGACATTAAAATCTCCTCCACATATTAAAATCCCCTGACTTTTTGTTGTCATTATATCGACTATTTGTTTATAAACGGCCCAGTCACTTCCAGGAGGGATATACACATTAAGAAGAGTTATCACAATTCCTTCTACTTTGCCTGTAACCATAACAAATCTACCTTCATCGTCGTTATATTCTGAAATATGCTCATAATTTACAGTCTTGGATATGAGGGTCGCCACTCCTCTCCGCCTCCCTGATCCATGTGAAGAGAAGTAAACATGTTTAAATCCTTGTTTATTTAATTTGCCATGTTCTGAATCGTTGAGGTGCGTCTCTTGCAAAAACGCAACTTGAATTTTATCTTTCTTTAATTTTGATAAGATTCTTTCCCTCTTAACTGGATTGAGTACTCCATTTATATTAAATGATGCTATTTTTAAAGATCGGTTTTGCATCTATGTGATTCTCCCCCCCATCTCACTCAGATACCTGGTGCATTTCCCCCTCCCCGCGAGAACCGACAGGGAACAAACAATTAACATCACACACATAAAACTGAACACAAATTGTCCATGTAACTTCCTATGTAGGGGTCTATTAACCTGACCCTGTTGAGATCCCACAAGGGGCTCGAAGGAAAAAGTCCCCCTCTTCGGTCCAGAGGGAGAGGCCCTTACCTGCAACAGTCGCATGTCGGAAAAAAGGAAAAGTGTCCCAAGGAAAAAAAAAAGGTCCAGAACGAACCGGATTATTCTATAGTTTGTATCCACCACTAGTTACAGATTTGGTTGAAAGTATTTCACCATTCCTCCCGCCGTCTTCGGTCTGGAGAAGGTCCTCCTTTAGGTCCCGGAGGGGGCTGCAGGTGTTCTCCTGAAGGCCCGCAGCTTCTCCTTGTAACTGGAGCCCCGTCCGGCTTTAAATGCGCCCTTCGTCGGTCCACTCTGGTCCAGGACAGCTGCTGCACCTGCTCCATAAGCGTCTCCGGAGGTTTGATGGTTGATACGGCGAAGCCTCGTCTCAGCAGGTCCTCTGATGCCTCCTCTACTGTATCATAGGTTTTGGTTCCATCTTCATATCTAACACGCAGCTTCGCGGGGAAGATGGTCTGGAAGTGGATGTTATTTTCCTTCAATACTTTACGGATTTCGGTATATTCCCTTCGTCTTTTAAGTATGAGAGGTGGGTAGTCGTGATCCAGGTTTATGCGATTTTCTTGCCAGGTAAACCCCTTCCTCTGCCAGGCTTTGCGGAGTATCATCTCTTTAGTTCTGAAGCTTAAGAACTTGATTATGATGGAACGTGGTGGCGCGTCGGTTGGTGGCTGCGGCCCCAATGACCGATGAGCTCTTTCAATATGGAGGTCAGGGGTGTCCTCATTTAACTCAAGACCTTGACGGAGTAGGGTTTCGACAAACGAGATCATTGTCGATTCCTTCTCGGATTCCTCCGGTACCCCATACATCCTTATGTTCTCACGTCTGGACCGACTCTCCAGATCCATCAATTTATCCTCTAGCTTAGCATGTAGCTTTAGCATATCCGTGATGACCTCCTCTGTATTTAGGATCCTTTCTTCTGCCTTCTCCATCCGTCCCTCCACCTCTTCCATCCTGGTGTTCACCTTCGCAATTTCTTCTCTTATCGTCTCAAATTGTTCTTTATTTTCTTGGCGAAACCCTTTTAGTTCTTGCAGGATCAGTTCGGTGTCGGTCATTTTTAGACGCTGCTCCTCGTGGCTTGTTAGCTTCGACCCGCTAGCTGCTAATTGTTGCTACGTCTCTCTCGCCCCCTTAATTTCAGTCGGCGTTTATTTCTCGAAGTAGTGGTACGGTACGATCATACCCCCTTTTTAATTAATATATTGGTATATTCACTTGAGTTCTAAGGGGGGAATTTCTCTAGTTGCTCCGGTTCAAAGAGGAGCGCTCTCACTATGCGACCATTGTGATGGTGGTCCGATCCGGAACAAAGTGAAGATTTTTTAAAGAAGGTTGAAGTTTTCTGTCAAAATCTGAGGGCAGATTCTAAGCACTAAACCTGATTCCCACACATACACACATGTGCACGCACACACATACGGCTTCAAGTGAATTTCCTACCCTAAAACGGAGGTGGAGTCATAACCACAAAACGTAAAGCAATACCTTAACCAGAAACAACCTGGTCTACTGTGTTTTTCTCTGCATTGAGAAATTATTCCTGAGGAGAAAGGATTGAATAATCCTGTACGTTGAAGAGAGAGATTCCCCTGAAGGGATTTCACTGGAAACTCAACGAGTTCCTTCCATTCCTCTGAAATGTGACTCGAACACAACTGGATTCCACTTGACTTTATTCACCAGACCTGCCTACACTGACGTCACCGTTTTTGTTCTTTCTTTGGAAAGAAAGAACAAAAACTAATCGCTCATGATTAATGCTAATCAGGAGCAGTTAGTATTTAAAAAAATATTTTAAAAACCTGTGTTTTGTCTCCATTATCTAATAAAAATGTGTAATATGTTACGTAATGCTCAAAATATCCCATAATTCTCATCTAAATAGACAGACAAATTACGATTTCACTAACAGAGATCATACACTTTAAACATTCCCAATCCATGGGGTGCTGTGGTGGCGCAGGGGCAAAGCACATCCCACGTAATGAGGCCTTAGTCCTCGTGCCAGAGGTCGCAGGCTCGACTCCCTGACCACCTGCCTTAACGCCTCTCTCATTACCCTCGTTCCTGTTGAACTACTCTTAAAAAAAAATAAAACACAAAAAAAAACATTCCCAGTACAAGAAATAACAGCTAAAAAGACACAAACTGATTCAGTGTACAGGTCTAAAGCAGGAAAAAACAACATCACCAGCATCAAGGATGCAGCTTTAATTCACTGCAATATATTCACATCCAAACCATTCCTGGTGCTGTGGCTGAGTTGAGAGAGCAGACGCACCGAGAGGCTCATAGATCCCCTCCACCTTCAAACAATCATTTTTTATACAGTTTTTAAAAGATCTACTTATCCGTCTGTGGTCATTTTTAGCTTTAATTTACTTAAACTGGACTTTATTTTAGGACAATTAGTGTAAATTTAGGAGAATTCATTACAAGTCCCTCGTCTTGTGACTTTTGTCTCTCTGATCCAAAAGTGTCTGAGGTGAAAACATGTGAGCTGCACCTGGTGCCGCCAGCAACCCGGCAGAGGAAAACAAATGATCGGTGTGGAGGGGAAAAGCGTTTATTTTTTTCTTTTTGCAGGTGAGATGAGGTCAGACAGAGAACCAATCAGGGAGCTCAAATTTTATAACCGATGAGGACATAAACGATTTGTGGCCATTATTCATGAATCCAGGCAACATTTCTTATCTCAGCACCAAAAACGACTCGGTTATATTCACACTGGTCACATGGTGGGACTGGAGCGGGCAACCGTCGCTCAGAACATCCCAAAACGACACCTCACCTGGAGAATATGGTGAATATGATTTCATATCAGAAAACTGAATCATTTTCTACCTCTGAGCTCCTCCTGCTGTGTTTCAGTCAGCATTTTCTTAGCAAATTGCCAATTGCACGGATTTCTGTAAATATGGCAAAATGCCAGTTCCTCCAATCGAGTTTGTTCTCATAACACAGGCTTAGAATAATTTAGTGTTTGTGCATTTGTGGAGAGCAGTTCTCATTCAGTGGTTAATTTATGCTGTACATTGTCTCATATTTTAAAAATAAGTTGACACATAGAGTAAGGGGCGGAGCTAAGGAGAATGGCCTCATAACTATTAATGAGAAGGAGATTTTGTTTCAGGTAAACACTTGGACAAAATGACAGGAGAGAGCCTCAGATAAATGTAAATATTCTGTCAGGTAGCATATTTTACATACAAACACAACTTTGAAATGGTTAGTATCACTAAATAGTGTATTATAAATAAATATTATGCTGCTCATGATTATTCTTTGAAGATTTTGTAGCTTCTGGTAACTTAAAACAGCCTATTTATTAGCAAAAGAAATTATTACATTTTTGCTAATAAACAGGCAAAGCATTATCAAAGAATGAAATCTGTTAGAATTTGTTTTTACTAGGGAGGCACATTTGGCATGATATTTTATACTTAAAAAATAGCGTGCTGCTGACATGTTAACTGCATAAACATGGCAACATACGACATACGGATCAACGACATGGGATTCAGCTTTGTTGGCTATCTTTCCTTCTAATCCCTCTTTTCCACACAACTGAGATTAGATTTAATCTTAAACTTTTTTTCCTCTTGCTTTTTTTAAAATTCTCCACACTTCTATTTAGTTTCAACAGTTTTCTTCCAGAATGAAATATTGTTGTGAAAGGGATTTCCTAAACAAGTCAGAAACTTTTTTTTTTTTTTTTTTTTTTGTCCCTGTGAATCAAATGTTTATAGCATAAACGCAGTGCACCAAATTAATTCCAATTCTATCAGCTGGATTTCTGCAGAGGATCCCAGATGGATCCCGACCCAAACTTCTGTAGGAAGCATGACGGACTCACACAGCCACTGAACCACCAGGGACACCTCCGCCAGCTTTCCTCCCGACGCCGCCACTCCCTGCTCAGGTTTGGACCAGCCTATCCCGACGCGGTTCAGCCTGGACTGGATGTAGTCCCTGCACAGCGATTTAGCCTGGGACACCAGCTCCTTGTCGGTGGGCGACCGGTCGAACACCTCGGCCGCAAACACGGAGGAGCGCCGCAGCATCTCCATGTCCCCGAGCGTCGCAGCAGCAGCGGCCGCCGCTGCCGCTTCTTGCGCGGCTTCAGCAGATCAACTTTCCCCCCGCTCTCGCCCTCCACCGCACCGCGGATCTCCTGCTGCTATTATCAGATACAGACTTGCGGAGATTATCCTGCAGAACAAACACACGGATTAGGTTGTGGGTTGATAGCCTGGATAAAGCTCACAGCTACAGTCCCAACCAATCAAAGTTTACCCAGGGAGCTGGAAAAATAAAAATAAAACAAAAACAGCAGGTAAAAGTTCTGAATTAATCAATGAAGGCGTTTAAATATTAAAAACAAGCTGCACTTACCTAAAAAAATAAATAAAAATAAAAAACGGAGTCCAACAGTAATATGCAGAAAATAATGATAAATAAAAAATCTTGTAGCGGAGGAGAGAAGTGAAACGAAGGTTTTGTTTCTGCTGTTTTTAAGCTGAGGAGCTGGAGTCAGTCTGAGCCAAAAATAATTAAAAAATGCTCCCCTGTTCGCAGACTGACGGGTTTTCCTTCTAAGGGCACTTATTGTGGAGTCCAACGGCGGAGATAAGCGGCAACTATAAGCCCCGCCCATCGGTACCCACACACACACACACACACACACACACACACACACACACACACACACAGAAACTCGTTAATCATTAACAAGCTTTATGACAGGTGGAGGCCACACTGATTGTTAGTTTCCCTTTTGTGTAATAAGAGGTGAAGCTGCAGAAACACAGCAAGTCACTGACCTTAGTTTATTAGCTCGTAGCTTGATGGATTCAAAATAATTTTGGGGACGCAAATGTCACAGGGTATCTATGTGAAAACAGTTTTAATAAAAGCTACATCCACCATGGCAGCTTTTGGAAATTGTAGAAAGAGGGATGATGGAAATTTCAGCTGCTTTATTATGTCACTCAATATTTTATATATGTGCTAAAAAATAAAATCCTCGAATTGGCAAATTGTTCACGAATAGTACAATCGTCATACATCAACTTTATCTTTCCAAGGTCCTCAGGAATTTGGACCCAGTTTTGTAATAAGTTAAGCTCTATACACTATACTTAATAAAATTTTATTTTGAAAATCCTCTTCCTGTATGCAACAACTCTGGAGCTTCTCCCTTCATTTTCAAAGTCAGCTGCACAGAGTTCTTGCAGTGAAGTAGACTCCAGAGCAGCACTCACGATGGATTAAAACAAAGAGAAAGTTGTTGGCTAATGTAAGAAACAAACACTCAGAAAGTATTAAATCATTGGTTGCTATGGCGATTCCCCCCTTTTCTGCGACACAAGCATGAGAGACCACAGCGCTGGATCCCAATGAAAGAAATCAAATAATTAGTAAGGATAACTCACAACTTTATTGGAGGTAAGGTTGCCACCTTTCAGAAGTTAAAATAAGGGACCAGTCCCTATAAAGCGGGGGGCTGCGGCGGCAGCGTGTAGGTTGATGTGTTACCCAGAAAGCAGTTTGGCACAATGTCGCAACACCAAACACCGTGAGTCAAACAATGACTGGGGCAGACTACTATATAAAGTACTCGAGGACCACTCTTTTACTATTAGACAAACACATTTGTAGAATACGGTACAAATGGCGTCCCGTCTAATTTAATAAATACGGGACGCTACATTTAACACGGGTGGCAATCCTAATCGCAGGTCAAACGTTTTATTTTTGTTTCATCCGAATCTGTTTTAATGATCGTGATGATAATGATGAAAAGTGAAAGAGAGACTCCATTACCTGCAGCAGCTCCACGTCTGCGAAATGTTGCAACTCGTATCATCCAACTATCTCCAGGGAGTCTTTGTGGATGGTGACGCTGTAGCATTCAGTCTTACAACAAATCTGAAAAGGCCTCTGACTGAAGACCGTTGGCATTTGACGGCTTGATGACCGACATGACACGCTAATAGCCCAATTTCTACACAGCAGTCATCAGTCTTTGGCAAACTCTGCTAATCCGCCTAATCTGCTTTTGCTGCTCTTTATTAAAAAAAAAAAAAACACAGAAAAGAGTAGGCCTAGTAAGTGTTTTGCTAATGATAATTCTACTTACCTGATCATGGCCTTTAATGGATTTTCTCCTCCATTTTGTTGCACAGTGGTTTTTCCTGAATCCTCGACGTGTTGCGTGTCAATTTCACGTTGGCGTTTCTGGAGCGCCACCTGGGTCAATACTATAACAGTTAGCCAGTTTATTCAAGTTTTATTGGATTTCACATGAAGCGGTGTAGCCATCTTCACTGACCCAATTATCCATCGCTGATAAGACTTAGCATGCTAATGATTTCTGGCTTAATGAATGCAGCATGCCTTATAATCTTAACTGTTAAAATTCAAACCCCTAAAATTTGAGTAAAACATTAATACATCATTCAAGTAATCAAAGGCATCGCCACAAACAAACGTGCACATCTGAAGTCGTCCCATTGAACCACACCCAGCTAATGAGGTTTTGTGCAGCAGCCTCCTTGTTTGGAAGGAAAACACACTCCAGTCTGGCTGTGATTACCTCCACACCCTCTCCAGGCCAGAGCAGAAACCTGTCGGAGCAGATCTCTCTGCCAGGACTGGTGCTTCTGGGGAAAGCCACTTCCTCCCACTCGCTGCTGTCAGGACATGCCAGAGGAATGCCCTGCTTTGTTTATGAGTGGCTGACATCAGATGCGTAGCAGCCCTGATTATAATCCTGTAGTGGCAAAGTTCAACAGTAACTGGAAGATTATTCACAGAACATTTTACAGTGGATACAGCAGTGAAGGGTCTCTAAAAAAAAAAAAAAGGGTACACGCCTCCACTTGTGATGTAATAAAATGAGACGATGATGAATCATCTCAAAACTTGACCCAGCATTCATTATGGCATTCATCTTGCAACTGAAAAACAAGCAACTATGGGAAAGAACGACAATCTTTTAGAGTGAATGTTGAGGAACTGTACACACAGATCAGGCTTGTCCTAGCAGGAGCTTCTGGACTTATACCAAGCCTGATGCTAATGCTAGCAGAAAAGTTAAGAATCAAAGGGATTCAACTTATCCATCAGGTTCCACAGTATTGTACTGACTACAGATCATGCCATAGTGAAGGTAGTCACTGAAGTTAAACTTGATATTTCTCCAAAAAAATATGAAAAGGTGATACCGAAACGTCTTTCAGCTGCAAGAGAATCCAACAGTCTGTGTTCTGCATGTGGCAAACTCAATTCAGAAATACTCTATATCCCAATGGTAAATTATACGTCTAAGACGGGAGTTAAATGGTTTTCCTGTAATGAGTCATTTCTCCACCATTACCACATTTAGATGTGCATTCACAAGGTTGATTGCCAGCACTAAGACCCTCCTCCAGGCTCTGATTGGTTGTTTTTGACTAGGTGCGATGCATTTGTTCAGAAGGTAATAGTGGCCCAGGGAGGAGGTGGAGCAATTCAAGGATTATCTGTCTCATAACATACAGACACAACATGGTAATTGTTTTAGCAAATATGTAAGAAAACATATTTTTAAATACAAGTTACATACCTCAGCTTTCAGACAAAAACCAAACAAGAAAAAAACAACTCAAGAATCAGTCAAATTCAGTTTTATTTGTTATGTTTTCAGTGGAATAACATGAAGTCTACACGAGGGCATTCAGGAACACCGCCGACAACAATAAATAGGTGAGACACGCTGTTGGTTACCTGGGCAACAGGTTCATACACATGCAGAAACGACTAGCGGGCAGGAGATGGCCTCCGTCACATTCTTCTGAGGCCCCAGAGGCGGAGGTGTAAGAGTACCTCCCCTCCTCACACACACCCACACACGTGCGCGCGCACACACACACACACACGCACCCCCCCCCGCCCCCCCCCACACACACACACAGACACACACAGGATAAAAATTCCAGTCTTCACAGAAAATATATAAACCAAACAATAGCATCATTTCTCTTACCAAACTAAATCAGCTGCTCAGTCTGTCGTACCTCCTTTAAATCAACTCCTGTTTATCTAAAACAGCCTGATAGGAGGAGCTCAACATGTTCTTCAGCTTTATTAGAGGGAAAACCTTCACACTTAGATAACCCTGCACAGTATGCTGCTGAGAGGTTATCCCTATGTAAACTAAAACGGGATAGATTTCATTAGTCGACAGCCCAGAGAGAAATATAGCACCCAATTGACAATAATGCAGCTTAATCTGGGGCGTAAAGCAGAACATCTACCCTGTAAACAACTGAAACTGTTATTCTGTTAAGAAGCAGACACACTTAAAGCATCCTCCTATTTACAGCAATACTAGTTGCTCAGTCTGAGTCAGCAGAGCAGCAACCTCCAAACCTCTCGTCCCCGACAACAAATTGTTCGACATGACTTTGACTTTCTGCTCGTCCTCAAAAACGTCTTGTCTCACCCTGAAATACAACGCAGAGCACATCCTAGCTGTACCTTCATGTCCCACATGCCGCATTCATCCGCATCCCAAACATGTATCAAGTAAAGCTTCAATTGTCACGCGTGATGACCTTTCAAAAGCAGAAAACGTAAGCCCTTTGAAATGAGGCTGGTCCCATAAAACTGGATTTACTTTCAGTGAAATAATCAAACTGGGCACTACACATGCAAGAAAAGGGAAAAAAAGTCACAAAAATAGATCATAATGTATACATCTCCCTTTCATTATATCCCTTATACTGAGATGTTTGTTATTATTTATATACCCAATAGGAAAACAAAAATGCACACATATTAGAAAGAAGCTGAGAACATAAACACGCAATCTGGCAGTATCTTTCAGTCTCCAATTGTTATTCTTCAAAAACTGAACTTAGAAATAATAATGTGATTTTTCCCAGAGGCCCAGCCTCAGGATGCATAATGCTTCATTTAGCTTCCATTGATCTCCACGGGACCACCTTTAGGTATGAGCAGGCTCATCCGGCCCGTGGTGCTCGCCGCACTCTTGATCACCTCCATCCATCTGAATAAAAACAAAAAAGGAACACAGGCATATTTTATCTCTACTGCTACTGAAGTTGGGAAAACAGTGCGGTGCAAAAGTATTCACGTCCCGATTTCACATTTACGAGATCTCTGATTGTTTCAAAGACTCAAATTTAAGACTTTTTAAGACCATTATGAATGAAATTTAAGCCATTTCCACAACAAAAATGTAGTGGCAAGGTTTTTTTTGCACAGATTGCACCTCTCATCATACAGGTTTGCTTTGGCAAAGACTAATGTCGTCCAGCCAACTGCTGATAAATTAACTTACACATGATAGATGCTAAAAAAGTAGCTACGTAACTAGCAATGGTTTATTAGAAGCTATGTGGCGGTAGCCTCAACTCTCCATGTGACTCAAACGTTTGCCTGGTAGAGAAGTTTAACGAGAAAAATAAACCATAACTTTAAGTAGTCCACCACAAAATTTATGACCAGTGATAAATGCATTTAAGGCCAACTTGCATGTTTTCTAATTAACTTAAGATATTTTAAAACCATTATGACTGGAAATTAAAACCTTTTTCACGACAGAAATGTACAAAGGCAACTGGATATTTTTAATAGTAGTAACACCAAACTTTTTGGCACTGAATGAATTTAAGACATTTTAAGGCCTTAATTTTAGATGCATATATTTAAAACTTTTTGAGGATGCGAAGATACCCCGATTTAACTGGGATGTTTTTCCCCAGATGTTTTCTTGGGCTTCTTTGTTTTGATTTGTGTCATAAAATACCAGCAAAAGGCCTTATTGTTGCGGTGGTAACTGTAAACGCGTCCGATGTAAGCGAAATGAACCAGACGACGAACCTCTCAAAGGTGTACTCGCTCTCAGCTCTGAAGAAGTAAACGTGCGACTTGAACTGCAGCTTGAAGACGTACTCCTTGTGAATGCTGTCCGATTCGTCGGGGGTGCTGACCGTGTAGCCGAGCAGCGGCAGGCTGGCCAGAGGGAAGTCGTCCTGCGGCAAAGATAAAGGTGATCTTTTTGTTTGCTTGTCTGTTTTCATGTAGCTGGAGCAGCACATGCAGAATCGGCGGATGTTCCAGCCCACCTGGTGGGTCTTGTAGAAGAACAAGCAGAAGTTGGTGAAGACGACCCAGAGTTTCTGCCAGCCGTTGCTGTTCTTAAACTTCCTCAGCAGGTAGCCTGACAGCTGGTTCTAACACAGAAACAAGGATGCTCAGATGCTGGCAGCTGGATTTATGGTTTATTATGAATGTATAGATCTGTGTCACTTAGGGTGATGAAAGGGTTTCACTGCATGGTGTGATTTTTAAATGAAGAAATGATTTAGGAACATGAGTCGAAATGATGAAGTTTGCTTCATGCACATGAAAAACAACTAGCTAAGCTACAGAGCTTAGCCTTGTTTTTAAATCTCTAATGAGTTAGCTTGGAAAAACATTTTATTTTCTGGAAAATAAACTTCAATTCACATGAACTGAATGGTTTCATTTTATAATCTATGTGTAAAATCAGGAACTTAGTTATTCAAAATGTGCTAAAATAGAGTAAAGGATATCTGTAAACACTTCTATAAGAAATGTTAGCATTTATATAAGACATTTTCATAATCTAGTCTCCAGGGTTTTCAGATGCAAAAACCTACAGCTCCCTCTTCCATAAACTGGAACCCTCAATAAAGATTTGTATAAAACAATATAAATTAACGGTCGCTATGGAGACCTGGTGAGCTCCAATGTGCCAACTTTTGGGGCATATCAATTATTGCTCTGACTGTAGATATTGGCATATCCAGGTGATTAGCTATTTTCTTTAAGACATTTACTGATTTATGAAAATCTGCTCTATTAGTATGATATGTGCTCTTATTTGTCCCATTTTGAAGAGTAATAAAGAAAAAAGATTAAACGCTTCCAAACACAGATCAACCTAAAACAGTGAAGCATACATTACAAAACATCCGTTTCAATTAATTTACTGAGATTTTCAGTAGTACCAATAATTGTGGTGATTTTGTAAAAGAAAATAGAAATAAAATCCTTATTTTCCAAATTGAATAATTCGTTTTTTCATTTTCGTCTTTACTGCAATAAAAAAAATCAGTAATATTTTTTCAGAGTTGTTCTAAGATTAATCTTTGGTGGATGTGGCATAACTATAGACATAAAAAAAAACTCATTATTATTATTTTAATTGACTTAATACTTTTTGGTACTAATAGACATTCTTTTTTCAAATGAAAGGTTTTCAATATTGTTACTGAAAGAGTTTGCAGGTCGTCCTTTTCTAATTTTCTATATATTCACAGCTGATTTTGTGTGACATTTGCCAGGTCACTGTCCCACTAAAGCTCCTGGTTCTGGTACCTGATTCATGCGCAGGTAATCAGTGAGAGAGAGGTTCTGGTTTCTGTACCAGCAAACATGCGTGATGGTGTTTGGTCTTTGTCCCTGACCAAGGAGATAGCGAGGAGGAAGCTCCGGCGACACGGCCGGGGAGCCGAAGACTGGAAGTGTGAGAGAAAGAGAAGAAAGGGTGCAAAGAAAAGGTTTCGTGTGTTAGTTAAGATAAGGAAGTCGGCAGGAAATGCGAGTTAGGGAAAGTCCAGATCTGTGGAGTGAAAACTCGTCAGACGATGTTTTCTGGCATGCACGATAATGAAAGGGAGCAGAAGATGACACATCTGTTAGGATACAGGGAGGAACCAGGAAGACAGAGAGGGGAAAGGAGAGAAAAAAAAATAAAAACAATTAAAATGCTTTAAAGAAAAGATGAAAGACTCAGATCCAGACAGAAGACGCTGCTCTTTCCACAGGTCCAGTGAGGAAGTGTGTGTGACACAGTGTGTGTTTTAGTGTGTCTGCGTTCCAGGAGGAGGTTGTACCTCCACGGCCAGGCTGTGATCTGACATAGACACACTGGTGTTGCGGTGCCAGCACACATGCATGGTTGTGTTGGCACGGTGATGTGCCTGCTTGTCGAGGGAAGTTCGGGAGGAGTTCATGTCGTCCTCAGACTCCTGCTCCAGAGAAACCTCATCAGATGATCCTGAGGAGGAGGAAGAGGAAGGAGGCAGGGAGGAGGGGAGGATAACAGGAAGTTGTGTGGAGGAGAGGGGGATTTATTTCTGACTTACTTGCGTTTTCTATTTAATAACTGGACGGAAAAACAAAAAAACCTATCCAAAAGAAACAAGCGGCTTTATGTGGGGATGTGGAGGCGGTGAGGGTGTTGGGAAGCCTTACTGTTGGAGTGATTGTTGAGGCCGGTGCTGAGGAAGACGCCAGATTTCTCCTGAGACTTCTTAGCCAGATCTATGGCCAAGTTCAGATCCTCAATCCATTTTCCCATCTCCACCTTAGAGCTGATATAACAAACAAAAACAAACATCATGAGATGGCTATTAAGCAAAAAAACAAAACACAAAGAGATCGGGTCAGAGTGTAGAAAGAAGAAAATAAATCAGGTTTCAGTGATGTGCACAAATGCTGACAAGAAAACTGGATTAACTGAGCCTTCATGAGTAAAGAGATTAATTCACCAACGGAGTTGTTGCCTTTAATCGTCTCTTGGGTTCCTGCCAACTTCCTTGTTCCTTGTTGTTAACATCATACAATAAATAAGCTAATCAGCATGTCTTCATTGGAAAAAGATCAGCACTGGAGCACGAACTGAGCATTAAAACCCCAGAGTTCTGATTTCTGCCTGCTTCAGGTTCTGTGAACGTTTGAGCTACTTTTACTAAATACTAACTTTTTCTTTTGCATTAATATCATATAGCAAATTAATAACAGAAACAAGAACAGGGTTGTAAAGAATCACATTTCTGAACTTTAGTTTGAGCTGAAGAAAAAATGTTACTCATCCAACTTCTTGTTTTTAAACGGGTGGCATTTTAATAAATTAAGGTCTCATGCCGAGTTGACTTTTGAAGTGTTTTTTTTCCCCAGGCTCTTCTTGGCTCACCTGGCAGCCACGACGATGGTCCTCTGAGCAGAGTAAATGGTGAAGCAGTGCGGCACTGACCATTCGTTCTCACTTTCCTCAACCTGTGGGAGAACATTCACAAATAAACAAGAGTTAAATGGATCAAGCAGTGACTAGCTTCTAATATTGTGAGGGATTTAGCATGAGTGAAAACAGGAAGGGGGGAAACACAAGACAAAAGTCTGATTATAACACAGAGCAGCAGAATCCATCATCAGGAGGTAATGTATGTGTATTAAGTTTTTTTGTTGGGCTACCTTCTTTTATTATACCTCAATTAAAATCATCAGAAGAAGCAGAAAATACACAAACAACTTTTGTTTTTATTTCCATTTCTATTCAAACTAAAATACTGATCATTAAAACGTTCCAGTGGTTTAGAAACTGTTCATTGCAAATTAGATTTTACTGTGATTTAACCGAAATATCTTAGCATTATCTTTTCCCCATCATTTTATGAGCTGACGTAACTCTAATTGTGTATTTACTCTCCAAATAAACCCATAAAAGTAGTAAACAGGTAATAAGCAATGATGTCATTTCAAACAGATAAAAGGATCAATCAAGTGACTAAATAAAAAAAACAAAATCTAAACTGCCCAGGTTACATATATAAACACAAAAACAGGAAGGTAAGGATCACTGCCATGTTCTAATTAGCAATCCCCACACAATGACACTTTTGCTTGTTTTAAAGGGGCAGTAAAATGTATTTTCCAGACACATAGTGCCATTTTATGGCACAGTTGTATAACTACGATGCCTTCATAATTATAAAAATGCCAATTATATCAAATATGACTATAAAGAAATTTGACTTTGTAATTTAGCACCTTAAAATTGGACCTCTGTCTCTTAAAAAAAAAAAAAAAACAAAAAAAAAAAAACTCTTGCCATTTCTGAAACTCCACCTTGAGGAAGTCATCACAACATGGCTCCTCTATTAACAGTTTAACATTTTTTATCAGTATTTCTCTGAGAAGTAGTTCATATAATGAAATCAGAAGACACATGGGTCCACCAAGTGTTTGCTAATTGTTGCTGGCTAGTCTGAAGGAGCTGAGTGGGGGAGTCGTGTGGGAGGGCTGCTCTGTGAGGCAGAAGCTCAGCTTAAAAACTGCAGGGCTAGCTCCACGTAAGCATTTTGCACAGATGAATGGTTGCTGTTACAACTGGCTCAAGGTCATAACAGATACGGGAGACCATGCAGAAGTTAAGGTGCAGAAAATGAATATTTATTAACAAAAACTACAATGGATTATGGAAGTCAGTGTCAGAGGCGTAATGCAAAAGCTTGGATGTGTTGTATGAGTGCATAAGAAAGAGTTGAGGTGCAAAAACAAACTCAAATGTGCATGAGGACGAGAGCTGAGGCCTGGCAGCCGAGCAACACAAGCGACAAGAGGCAGAGTGGACGCCAAAGGCGACCCCGAAGGTGGAGACGGCCAGGTTTAAATATTCTGTGCTCCAAATTAACAGATCAGCAGCACCTGTAAAGGGGATGAGCACAATGGCAGATAACAAAAACATCTGCATCCCAGCCCATAAGGCCCAGGGCTGTTACAGGTGGGAGATTAAAGGATTTCTCAAACATGCAGGAAATTATCTAGGCAACACTCCAGGCATGTTTATGACGAGGGAATAGTATTACATGATGTAAAGCACAAAAAAGTTCATTTTACATAATACTGCCCCTTTAAGCTGATGCATAAACTTAAAGAATTTGACATTGGTGTGTCTGCAGCAATTTGCTAAAAATTATTTTTATTTAGTCTACATGGGGGAAGCAGGGCTGGTCTGGCAGAGCTCACTTACCGGTGCATCCAGCACTATGAGCTGCAGCCAGGAGTGAAACAGAAACATGCAGAGTTAGGAGACCCGCACTCCTCCGTCCTGGAGGTCTGTCCTAAAACCCTAGTGCTAACTGAAATGCCATCAGGAGACACTGCTCCTCCGCAGACTGGCAAATGTGCGTGTGTGCATGAAGGTAATAAAGGCAGAAAAAGCCGAGAGAGTTTTGTCTTCCAGACTCACAATCATGCCGTGAAGTGGCAGCTGTCCATGTACTTTGAACTGATTGGTTGCCGTGACACCTTTGCTGGTGTAGAGGAGCATGTCTGAGAACTGAAAAGAAAATAACCCGAGCATTAACGACTGATTGTCAGCTTGATTAGCAAGCTGAAGAAGGAGTCCGCTCTGGACCCACCAGGAAGAACATTCTCTGCTGCAGTCCCTTCTTGGTGAGTTTGTACAGACAGCCCTCTCGGATGAACTCCTGCAAACAGAAATACAGACAGAGGACATCTTTGTTTGTCTCTCCGTCTCTGATGGTGTCTCTGCTCCCCCTGCCATCTGCTCGGCGTCGGTGCACTCACCCGGCCTGGAGCCGTCAGGTTCTCGATCCCAATCAGGTCTCTCTGCAGCTCCGTCAGCTTCTGGAAGTTCTCCAGCCGGATGAGGCTGCTCTGGAGCTGGGTGGCTATCTCCGCTACTTCCTTCAACGCTTCTGCAAGGGAAGAGGGAGAACATCAAAACAAGCCACGTATCGCGCTACCGAGGAGTTACAATTACGTTTCACAGACACAGTGTCAGATGGTTCTTCTAAACACAACATTCATGAAATTAAACTTGACAAATGTTTTTTTTTTTTTTTGTTAGGACTAATGAAGTTTTTAAAAATCAATTCCAGTGTGGTCTGAGACTGTGGAAACGAAAGCTTCACACTGTCAGAAAAGCAGAGCTAGAAAAGGAGTCGTTGTGCAAACACAAACCAAACTTCACTCTGCCTTTTCAAATTGATTCTACTTACAGTTCACAGTCACATACACTTGCAGTTCCTTTTCTTTGAATCCAATGTTAAGAAAATACTTGTTTTTAACAAATATCACTGAAGTCAAAGTTGTGCTGCTTTTCCCCCAGTTTGGACGCTTTATCTTAATGGTCTACAAGTATTGTTTTTCTTTTTTTCTCCCATTAATATTGCAGTTTGTTTGCTCGTTAAATTTATTTGCTTAATACAAAAAGAAAAAGTCCAAAAAATAAATGACAAAAAAAAGACTGAATAGTTTTTAAGAAGTAACATTTACACTTAAACTATTTATTGTACTTATTTTATGGGAACTGTAAAAGGTACTAGTAATTAAAAAAATCTATTAAAAAAATCACATTTTATGATATTTTAAAGTCTCTTTAGTATCTTAAGGCTTTTTGACAAAAAGACCCGGATTAGCTGTACTCCCTTTCAAACCGGAGCGCCTCGTTAAATGGATCCGTGCTCTACAGGGTGATGAGATGTGGAACATTTACCCCTACAGTCTTCATAATCACGGTGAGCAGGAGAGTAGTGCTTGCAGAGTCTCTCCAGGATGAGCTTGTAGTGCATGAGGCGCTGGATGGGTTTGAGCAGGAAGGTGTTCAGCGGCAGGTAGCACACCTTCTGCAGCTCAAACTCTTTGTAGACCGTCTCCAGCTTCTTTATCCTCTTGGAGGCTTTCTCTAGTTCCGTCAGCACCTCGTCGTGCTTCTGCAGGTAGCTGGTGAATTCCTTAGGGCAGAATCGTTAATGGAACAACGTGTTTTATAACCATCCGAAGGGCCGTAGTCGGTACACTAAAAGCTAAAGGCATCCATACCTTAAGAGCACACATGTTCTTCAGCATCACGTCACCGATCCTCTGGTAGTCACCTTTGACGTGAGCGTTCGATCGCCCCTCCCTGTCCAAACAAAGGCAAGGTTTAATCGTCATCACCGCGTCGACAGGCAGGAGTCGCTGACAAACTGCAGAAACGGAGCAATGGAGACGTACCAGAGAGCCAGCCTCTGGTCTAACTCCTTCAGGAATCCTCGGTGGAACTCGTAGATGGGGTCGATGTTGGAGAAGAGGAGCGTCATGAGGCCCTCGGGCATGGCGTTCTCTTTGATCACAGCGCTGCGGAACCACTGCGACAAACAACCCGCCATTACACAGGAGACACTGAAGATATGCAACATGTTTTAAAGAAAACTAAATCACTAAAAATGTTGACCATTCTTGAAAAATTCTTTTGATTAATACTAGACACTAATTTGTCTGAGTGTGATTATTACAAGATATAAAATATAGAAAGTTTTCTTTAGGTAGAAGTTTGAGCTATTTGACAGAGTTATGTTGGGAAAAACCAAGGCAAAGTTTTCAAATTGAAGAACACACCAGCTGCTGAGCATAGTGGTGGCAGCATAATTCTGTGGGTTTATTTAGCTGCCAGTCATGCTGACGCTTTGCACAAAGAGGGCAGAATATTGAAAGGAAGAGAAATCTTTACAAATCCTTAAACTCTACTTAACAGTACAATAATCCCAAACACAAATCAGAATCATTTCTGTTCTGATATGAAAAGATATTGAATATCTTTCCAAAACCTTGTTGATAGAAACAGAAAGTTTGTGATTTATCCAAATTAGTGTGTGTGTGTGTGTGTGTATTATGTGCCAATTTGGATGAAAATCAACAACAGGTTTGAATTTATGCACCTAATTCTTGTTTCTAAAACTGACAAAAGTTATTTGTTGTGTTATCATTTCTTTCTGAATAAAGAATTGAGCAAATATTTACTTAAAAACTTAAAAGTCCAACATGATAATGACATTCATACCAATACTGAACGAATGTAAAACTTTAACTCTGCTACAAAACAAAATTATTGTCTTTTTTTTGGTTCTCCGACTCACCACGGTAATGACCTCAAGGTCTTTCAAGTACGTCCGCTCTGTGGTCAGAATCTCTTTGGCAATGAAGTAGGCCTTGTCGGTGGGATATCGCTGGAGGAAGAAAGGGGGCTTCGTTGTAAAAAGACAAACAAAACTGATCCCAAAAAAAATGAAGTGCAAAGAGTAAGTCAAATCCTCTAACAACAACATGCCTTCCTTTAATAAAAACCTGAGGAATATAGTGCCTTGCAAGAGTATTGATGCAGAGAGGGGAACTTAAGCTCTTTGGCTTACATGTAAAACACTGAACGCATCATCCACAGGGTGAAACACGAAATTGGCAGAATCGTGCTGAGGGCAGACAGGGCGATACTATTAGAAAACCTGTTCTGTGCAACAACCCTAAACATACAGCCAGGGATACAATGGAATAGTTTAGATCAAACGCACTCATGCGTTTGAGTGGCCTAGTCAAAGTTCAGATTTTGAATCAACAGGACAATGTTGACTCAAGAATATAGTCTGAATATCTAATCTGTCTTGGGTTGGGCTGCTTGCTAAGAAAATTGACAGAGATGCCTCCCTAAAGTCCTGCAGCTGCAACCAACAATGAACCATCAACTCACGCAGGTGCACACCACACTTCCGAGATTTTTATTTGTAAAAAAAAAAAAAAACATGTTTCAAATTCTTTCAGTTCTTGATTATTTAAATATTTGACTAGAATTGAGAAGGGTCCCAATCAAAATAGACAAAAAATAATTTTTTTGGATGAATACTTTTACAGGGCACTATATGTGAATCGGCTTTAAATGTTAGAATTTTTGAGGCAGGTGGGGGCGGGGGGTTTGGAAGGGTGGCATGCAAGCAGTGTACCTTCCTCCTGCCCTCCTCCTCCTCCTCTAGCCTGGCAGTGCTGCCCACCTCACTCAGGATGGGGCTCTGCAGCGGAGACGGGGCCTGGCTGGGCAGGCTGAGGGTTGACATCTGGAAGGAAGGCGACAGGCTGAGGGGACCCTTGGAGGTGAGGGGCGAGAGCTGAGGATTGTCCATTACTGAATCTACGAATGGAAGATGGAGAGTCAAATTAAAAAAAGGAAAAAAAAAAAAAATGAGTGGCTTAATTTTTCAGGTGTCCCAGGTGATGGGAACGTTGCGAGAAAGGCATAAACATGATTTTCTTAAGTGGGGAGGGGTCTTAATCTGTGCATGCAGAGGAACTAATCCCATATATTAGACTGTATTTTGTCACATAAGCAACACTAAACCCTCACTTAACCCGGTTCCCTTTTTCTTTGTTTCTGTGAAAACACAGCTGAACATTACAAACAAATTGCAAGCCTAATCTCACACACAAACACTGGCAGCTCATGAAAGAATAGCTGAAAACGAGACTGCAGTAAGTATGGGTTCCCACACTCTTTAAATCCTGGTCATAAGTTTTCCAAATCCCACTAAAACAAAAAGAAAGAAGGCTAAATGATAAACAAGCCTTCCTCCCTCCACTGCTTCTGTTAGCTTCTCAGCAGACAAAACCCAACCCATCCCATTCTAACAGCGGAGTCACCACAGCTGCTCTTCCACTTATGAAATGCAGGGGTGGAGGGAAGACTGACGAGAGAGGGGAAAAAATCAAAACAAAAAAAAACACACACACACACACACAAAACAAAACAAAAAAAAAGAAACACGGGACTCGCTATTCGACCCGGAAATAATTGCCCAAGTGAAAACTTATCAGGAATGTGGCTTCTTTGGAGGGCAAATAGGTTGTTTATGGTGGATGTGGAGCGGCCCACAGGGACCGACAGAGGAGGGGGAGGACAACGCATATCTGACTCGTCAGAAAGTGAGACGAGGGGGGGGGGGTTGATGTGGAATGACTTGGCATGAGGCCTGCCTAAACAACAAGCGCACACGCACCCACACACGCGTGCGTGCGCGCGCGCACGCACACACACACACACACACACACAGCTGGAATTAGGTTGAGGAATCTTGTATACAACCCAACCCCCAGGCCCCCTCCCAACTGCATGTGGTTTGCTGCATCAAATAAAAAACAGGGAAAACTACTGTTTGTATAAGTTTGTTGAGGGATCATAAAGCATTCCTCTACAGAAAATAAAATATGGACTTTGTTCAGAAGTGGGACGGCCCAAAAGACTCAGGATATTTCTGCGAGAAACGACCGGATCATCCGTTTTGTCTTGCATCGTTTGAACACCATCAGCAAAGAAGCAACTTCGGTCTCCAAATTAAGAGGCAAATTATTTCTCCGTGATACCGATTAATAAACTCTAAATGTCTAAAACTGCAAACAAATGAAAGTCAGAAATTCCTGCTGTGCCTCTAACTTCAGTCCGATTTGCAAAAAAAAGAATTTTAAGTCTGACATTCATGGTACCCAAAAGTGATTCCTTTATTCTTGAGAATAAAACATACAAACATTAAGTACATGTTGATGATGACTAAGCTTAAATACACACAGGATTAAGTGATGATTACTTGGTGGCTAAGCGTAGTTAGCTTGTTATTATTACCATCAGCTCAGTGTAAAATTGGGTTAAAGTAGGGAAAAAAATATCATATTATGGCAAAAATAGTGAATGAAATGAAAAAAAAAAAAACACACACCCAAAAAAGACAAACCCCTTCATCATGTCAGAACAAAGTTTAGTAAAGCTAAAATAAAAAATAAAATAAAAAAAAGATTTGGAGCTCAGCACACGTCTTACTGCAGAGGTTGGAAATGCCCTCCAACAAAATGACAATGAGAACAGATGAGCAATTAGAGGTTTGAATTAAAGAAACTATCTAAAGCTTTGGATCCCATTTAGCACAAGGTGATTGGTTGGAATTATTTCACAAGACAGAAATCATACACCTGAGTTAAAGACACACTGCATGGAAGTGCTTTAAGGCACCATGGTGTGAAGGTTGCAGGAAGGGAGGCTCAGAAAGATGAAACTAAAAAAGAAAACTGTAAGTCGCTATGGAGGAACATGAGCTTTGCAAACAAGTCTCTCTAATTTGAGCTGTGCAAAACAGATTCTTAAGCCATTACAGACTCAAAGACAGATTTGACTTTGTTACTGGATTAGAGTCCAGAACACTGATAAGAGAAACATGAACATGTTACTCCTTTAGTGGTTGAAAACCTTTGCTCGCATACCTGTGCTTCAAATGTTTCTAGAAAAAGTAACATATGTCTAGTTAATGTGCAAAACACTGCTTCCTGTCAATAACCTGAATATTTGGTTGTTAAATTGAGAATAACCTGTTCTATTAAATATGGTAAAGAATCCTTGAAGCTAGAGGTTAAAAAGAAATGTTTGTTTTTTTTAAAGAACTTTGTTCTAAAAATACAGGACTAATGTACCAAAAGGGGTTTCCTTAAACTTTATACATTATGAAAAATCTTAATGTCACATCACATCTTCTTCATTCTAGCTTTTATTAATTATGTAGCAAAATGCTATTAAGAGTTCTAAAATGATACATTCATCTTATGTAAAGTGGTATTAGCATTTTACATTATGGCTCAACAGCACAAGGTTTACATTCTATTATTTATCTGAACATGAAGCTCTATGGTTAATCGTGATGCTGCTGAGAAATAACACGGCAGGTGTAAACACCATTTCAGCCAGCAGGGGTCAGTAATGCACAGAAGTGAAACTAAAAACACTGTGGCATGCCTTGCCTTGTTTTTTTTTAAATGCAGGAGGCACTAAAAAAATTTACCCTGAGTCTAGATGTTCAATTACAGGTAAAAGATAAAGAAAGGCTACTGAATAAAGTAGTTATTTCAAGGTTCAGAGAAGAACCCAACAAATGGTTTCTTACAAGAAAAGCTGATTTTTTTTTTCATTGATTGTAATTATATTAAATTAATGTAAAGTTCTACAAATTTATGCCAGCTAATGGAATGAAAGTTTGAATGGAAAGTAGTTTTCAAAGACTATATTCAGCAAAGGACGTGGAGCTATAAGTAAGCTAATTTCTGCTTTATTGTTATTTTTTGTATGTAAAAAATGTGTAAAAAATCTTTTAACAAGTAACAATGTAAGATAGCAGACTAGATTCCCTCTATTCTTCTTGTAAATAGACCACATAATGTAGACTACAGCAAAAAACACTCGAAAAGAGTAATTTTGTTTAAAAAATGCCATAAATGGCTTCCTCTGGGAAAATAAACTGGTCCATTCTCTTCTGCTTACATTGACTTGCTTCTAAAAATAAAATAAAAAAAAGGTGATTTATATGTTGTTCTTTATATTACTCTTATAAGCAAAAACTTTTCCTGTAACTGCATCGCAGCAGTTTAAAGGCTTAAGTGCTGTAAAGGTTTACATTTTAATCGGTGGGGATTCGGATGGGTCTGTCAGTCCCAGTGACTGCAGGTTGTGGCATTGGAGCAGGAAGCCCTCTATCCCACTACTTCCTGTTAGAGGGTTGCTATAAAACAGGTCCTGCTCAGGGGGAAGGTTGCTGTCGGAGCCCCAGTCGGAGTCCGAGTCGGAGCTGCCGTTCCCGGACCCCTCGGTGGCGGTGGGGGGGTAGCTGAGCTGCTCGAGCTGCTCCACCAGGTCACTGAACTGCATGGCGGAGCTGCTCTCAGAGCGGACAGAGTACGCCGGGAAGTTGACCATTGAACTGGCCTCTGACTGGATGCCAGAACCTGGAAGGCGCAGCGAGGAGGAGTCCGGGACCCCGTACCCCACTGACATGGACTCCCCAGCAGAGCTGAGCCCCAGGTTGTCCAGGGAGCTACACTCGGAGCGGTTGTTTACCAACGAGCTGGTCTCCGAATGTCCCACCAGGCTGTCTGGAAACGCATGGACATTCCCATTCAAGTCCTCGATTCCAACACTAAAAAGCAGATTGTTGCTGATGTCAGATCCCTCTGTAAAATCTAACTGGTCTACTTTATTCTCATCAAGCCCGAAGGAGTAGGCCTCTGCCCCGCCTCCATAGAAAGAGATTTCGGTGGGATCGTCATCAATGAACTCCTCTGACACCTGCAGAGGCGAGCTGGGCATGGAGAACATGGCGTTCTGCTTCGTCCTCAACAGTTCCGCCTCGAAGGCCTCAGGTGTAAGAGGCCCCTTCAGTTTCCCCCTCCCCATTTCGAGCGAGCATCCCGTTCCCCGTCTCCTGCCTTGCTCACTATTCTCATTGTCGTTTCTGGAGGGCAATGATAGGGATGTGCTGCCGTTTAAACACACAAACACGGGGCTGCAGTGTCCTGCTGCCTGGTTGCTAGGGGCACCTTGAAGCGAGAAGTGTGGCGAGGGAACGGCCTTGACGGAGTCTTCCTTCGAGGGGCTGGGGGGTCTGGCTGCTCCGGCCGGGGATTGCGGCAGCTGTTGCGCTGCTGGAGACGGGCTGAGTGCGGAGAAAGGCTGGAGCTGAGGTTGTAGCTCCGTTCGTGGAAAGATCCGGGTCATGTGTGCAGGGAGGAAGGACTCAGCGGTGGAAGAGAGGGAGCAAGGGGCCCTGGGACTGTCACTGAACAACAAGGTCTGGAAACAAAGGCAGAACAAACGGACAAGACCAGGGCCAAAGAACATACACAATGAAGGCCACAAAGAAAAGAATAAAATTTGATTAGTTTATCCATTCTGGCACAAATGATGGTTGTTTCTAGCTGCGTTTCCATTAATGGTAAAATTGCGCAAATTAAAATTACAAAAATTACTTTGCTTAATGGAAGCACATCAATTTCAAAAAAAGCTTGTTTGTTTGGATCAAATGTTTGTGCGATCGGATGAGACGATGTGTAAAAAATGTTTTGCACATCACACGAGTTATATGATCAACAGCCAGATGTTACATCTTGCGAAAAGGACGAAGGAGACAACAGGAAGTGGTATTAGGCAATGTTTCATTTCTCTGGAAAAGCGAGAGCAGGATCGCACAGTTCATAAAAAGTTGTGTCATTTTAACATATTCAATCCATAACTCTTCTGTAAAATCTGCATCTACAATTCCCCAAAACGCCACATACACAGACGCTCCCAGACATAGGGGATTTACACTAATGCCTGAATAGAACGCCGACGTTTCCTCTGATTGGCTGACAGATGATGAGCATTAGCGCCATGACTGAACTATGACCATTTCTCATTTAACTGTTTACATTCGTCGCTGTCATGATTTTGAATGACTTATTGTGTGAAGCTTATTCTTGTGCGATTTTAAATCAATTTCTTATTGAATCAAAACACTAATTGCTCAATTGTGTTTTTTTTTCCTTTTTCTTTTACATTTACAAAATATAGACAAAGATTTGCGCACATTTGTAATGGAAACGCAGGTACTGCTACATGTTTTTTCTAGTTGTTTTGTTTACCTGTTTTGGCATGTCAGAGGTAAAGGAGCGAGCAGACATTCTTACTTTGCTGTTCTTCCTAAACAAAAACAGACCTCACTGTCAGAATAATTCAATATTACTCAGAAGGAAAACAAATTATATGACTGACGGTGTCCAGTTTGGGTCAGATGTTTACACACTCATCACAGGCATGAACAACACTAAGTTTGGGGTTTTATTGATTTAGTTTACTCAAACTTTGGTGTCCAAACTTTTTCCCTTAAGATCTAAAAATTGCCACGTAGTCACACTTCACAACAATTCATTTTTTGGTTATTTTGTTTTTATTGGTCAGCAATAACCAAAACTTTCAATATTTTAATGAAACAAATTTGTATACATTTATCTGGGAATCATGTGAAACATAGAACAAAATTATTATTACTCTTTGGTCACCAAAAATAACAATGCAGTTTACCGTCACTTGCTGTATTTACACAATGGGTACGGCTAAGTCTGAGTAAAGGTTGCTGGTTGAAAAATGTGTCGGTCTCCATCAAATTCCTGCACCAGTGGCCAAATTTATTCCATTCTTGAACATGTATCATTCTAAGGTCAGCACTTAGGATGCACATGGTTAAAGTTATGCAAACACTCCCATTAATGTTTGGTAAATGTGCTATATAAAGCAGTGACTTGAGGACATGCTTTTTGTAGTCACGGCAGCAAAATGCTGCTGCCACCATAATGCTTTAAAATTTGTGTATTCAAACGCCTGTCTTTGGTTCCTCTGAACATTGTTCTTCTTCTTGTATCCAAACAGATAAAACTCCACCCCATCTGATCCTAAGCTTTTCTCTAAATAAGCATTTGGCTGAAAATTTCAGTGGAGGCTGTATAGTTGTCGCACATCAAAAACTGGTTTTAGAATGGATAAAGTGAATGAGCATAAACCTTCTGGAATAACCCTCACAAAGCCACAACCTCAATCCAGTTGAAAATGTATGGACTTTACCTCAAAGCTCGGCCTGTCCCAGAAAACCGACCGGGTTTAAAGTTCCACCAATTCTGCCAAGAGCAGTGGTCAAATATCCTGCCATAAGTGTGCCAAAACCTTGTTGTCAGCTTTTTAAAAAAGCATGTGGTTAAAGTACAACTTACTATTGGACACTTAGCCAAATAGTTGCCAGGATATTTGACCCCTGTATGTACCATTTTTGTAATTGTTGCCGCCCTCTTGGCCAAGATTTCTTTGGAATCTCAATGCTTTTTTTATCCTTGTAAAATAACAGTTATACGTAATTCTTACCCTCAAAAAATAAATGACAATTGATCATTTGTGCAAAAAATTTAAACTTTTGAAACATCATTGAAGTTGTGCATATTCATTCCAAGCAGAGAGAAGAATCATTTAAATACGCCACCAAAGGACCCAAATTACTGAAGTTTGTGCCCATGATGTATGAATGTAAACTTGTCACTTGGACTGTACTGCACATATACTTCTATTCAAACAAACACACCTCTGATAAGGGGTTCTCTTTGCTCCGTTTTCCCGAACATACTCCACAAGCTGTTTCTGAGTCCTTCCACTGACGGAGAGAATTTTAGATTAAAGACTAAATCCAAAGAAATAACATGATAAAATGCTTAACTGTACAACAAAAGGTCAAAAGTCCGAATGAACGGACTTTAAAGAGTTCCTACCTGTATCTGAAGGAGGAACCTCGTGTGAAGAGGATTGCTTTGGTTTTAGGTTCCGGTTGATCAAACAAACGGAAAAACGAATGGTACTCCACACAGATCTTCCAGAAGTTTTTACACTGGTCACGACTGGCCATCATAAACTCAAGAATGTCTTGATGTGGCCCCTGAAATAAAAGTAAAAAAAAAAAAACACTGACCTGGTCACGTTTACAATGAATGTAAAATCTGAGATTAAACTGAAGTCTGCGAAAGCTTACATGGACTTCTGGGTGGAGTTTTATGAGGAACCGTTTTCTCTTAAAGCTCAGTTTGCGAATCTTGGACCAGTTGAAGGTGTTAATTTTTGTGTTGCCCTAGGTTAAGAAATAACGGCAGAAAAGACAAACAGAAAAGTCAACCAAATGATGACAGAGTGAAGTCACGGTGGCTGCAATCAAAGCAGTAATCACCTGAAAGACCTGAAGGCCCAAATGAGCAACAGTCAGATTGATCTTGGTGCCCTCCCGGTCAGCTGCTGGGTGAAAGCGGACACCGTACATTTCCAGTTTACGAGCAATCTCCAGAATCTGGAAATCTGATTCAGCAGGAGTCTGGCCACTGGTTAAAAAAAAAAAAAAAAAAAGATACATAAACAAAAACATTCATGGCATGTTCCCTTCATACAGGGCAATAGTGAGCTACGGTATGAGGAGTCCCTCTAAGATCAATTCTAAGACCCTTTTTTAATTAAACTGGGCAATAAAACAGCACTAAAATTTATCCATACAATTTCATTTGTAGTCGAAAATACTTTAACTTTTTGCAAAAACACTTTGCTGCTACCAATATTGATTTAGGTAAAATTCTAGCAATAGTTGCAATAAATATAATACAGAGTAAAAATTGCCAAATGAACTATAGTGATCACTCTCAATGTTTTCTTCTAATTTAACTACATAGTGCCAAAATAAAACACATGTCATGATTTGTAGATTTCTTCAAGCTTTACAAATTTAACAGGTACATATTAAAGTAAGTCATTACAAACAAACAGCATGTTAGAAACATATCCATCCCATCATTACTCCATTCTAATTTTGTTCATCCTTTAAGCATGAAATCTCCTTAGAGCCTTCCCCTGCCCCACTGGCCTTATGGCTAATAGACTAACCGGAGCAAAGGATTAAAGCAGGAAACTCTCTGCTAGCGCTACCACTCTGGCAACCAAGGAAAGAGATTAGCAAAAGTCTTTAAAGAACCCTTAAGTCTTTAGGGCTTTTTTCAACCTGGGTGCTGAAAAAAGCCTCTGTTGATTATGAGGTAGAACTGTGCTCCTTTAGAGACTGGCTGTGGGAAAAATGCTGTAAACGGTTTCTGCTAAACTCTAAACCGACAGACATGGGTGAGGAAGACTTGTGTCTGTGCATGAAGAACACAGTCAGGGTTTTCACCAAGCATAAACTGCATAGAAACAATGGGGCATCATTTACCACTTCTTAAACCTTCAACGTGAAACAACATGTGTGGGATTAGAACAGAAAAGTCAGTTTATCTTATGTAAATCATAATTAGATAACAGAATGAGCTCAAAATAGCAACATGAATGCCTCCCATTAAGGCTAAGAATAGGAGGAGAAGCAAGCACCGTCAGGTCTGCTGAGGCTTCACTTTTAAACAACGCTAAGCTACAGTTCTTTAAAGTATTATAGTTGAACCTTTGGGGGAAAAAAATATGTTCACAGAAAGGTGCTAGTTAGCAAAACTATGAAGGTTGGGGAACAAAAAGTCTGCAGTTCACTTTTCAGCAGAGATGCAACCAATGTTCTTGTTCAGGTTAAACTGAGGAATCGACTGAGTAATGGTTTGATTTTACACAGCCAGGCGATGACTACACATCCTGCCCCCAAAAAGGAGGATAGTTTGTAGAAACATTCAATAACCACACACAATGACTTGCAAAGTTAATATACCCTGATTTTTTTAAAAAATGTTATCAACCACCAACTTCAGCCTTTATGCGATACACATACTCAAAGTACTGCTTTGGTAAAAGGTCTTGGGAAGTGAAAGAAAAATTAAGCATACTTTGAAAAACCTATACATCTAAAATCTGAAAAATGGGGCATGCAACCCTTTTTATTCTGAGAGCAGATTAAATGAATTTCCCTTGTACTGCCTTGAGAATATTGTTATTGAGTCTAAATACAAATACAGCTTTTTTTTTTAAGGTCTTGACGGTTTGATAGAGAACATTACTGAGGGAACAGGATTACAAAGAACAAAGAACACAGACAGGTGACAGGAATGCATCAAGAAATGATATTGCCTATGCTTCAAATATCTCACGAACCACTGTTTGGTCAGTCATCTGAAAACATAAAGAGTATCTCACAATTGCAGAACAATCAAGAGTTGCTAGATGTAAGCCTTTGACAAAAGAATGAATAGCAGCTGAGAGTCCAAATAGCAGAAAACAAGGGCTGCTTTTTACCAGGCTAACACTGGAATGCCTTCAAAGTTCCTTGAAGGTTTATGTACTAAATCCAATCTGACTGATCGGCTATTGTGCACAAATTTCAGTTTCTAGATATGCATTTCAGATGTTTGTTTGTGAAACATTCACTGTTCAGTGGGGATGTCTGGAAAATAAATTACGTTATTCATTTTGTCAATTCTGCTTTATTGTCTGGTTTTGTTCTTGTGATGTGCTTGATGATTATGCACTACTCTGTCTTGTTCAGACACATAAAATGAGAACAAAATACGAAGTGTTGTGGTTGTAGCAGAATAAAATGTGCAAAGGTTTAAGGCATATGCATATTTTTACAAGACACTAGACATGATGCTGATCTTTTTTTGGCTGCTAAATTTGAACACGATTTTTAGAATGGAATGCGATACTTTGTAAACAGCTTTAGATGAGAACATATCTGAGAATATTCCAGCTGATGTTGGGAGTTTTTTTTTTTTTTAAATCTTGGCAATAGCTGTTAGTCTCAACAGTCGCTACACTTAAAAGTACGAGACACTTAACGCCGCAATTAACAATAGCTCTTCAACATTATCCCAGTCGGTGAATACTGAATAAAAGCCACACCATTATGGTCAGGGGAAAGATCAAGCTGTCAGGAGCAATGCTTTAAATAGAGATGTAAATTATATTAAAATTATGAGGTGAAGGTAAATCACATTAAGTCTTGCTAGCTGTAAAAAACCAGAGCAACAGGCCAGACACGGCTGCTAACACTAACCCTCTAGAGTAAAGACCAAAACCTGACAATATTATTATTACTTTAAGTGGTTCCAGGGATTTGTGGCTGATTTATTCTGACATATGGGTTGGATTCAAATATTTTAAGAGATGTTGGCAGATAAAAAGGAACAGGGGCTGAAACTTACAGGTGCCTGCGGTGGAACTCCATGATTCTCTCTTGCACTTTGTCTTGATAAGGCAACAGTTTGCTTGCTCTCAGGAACTCCCTGTCTGCAGCGTCATCATGGTCTCCGATCTCCGCTGTCGGTTTACACAAGAGAAAACATCAGATTCTGCCTACATAATTGAAGGAAATGTTAACTCTCTTCGGAACAGAATTATCTAAAGGCCACATGAGATCATTGTCATTTTATAATAACATTTCTGCATCTGTCCATCTCAGTTTTGAAATTCAGTGATCATTACGAGGCAGTTATTGAGTATTGCTCTGTGTTTTCGATGTTAAGGCAGTAGAATTAAACATACACTGAACAATGTGTGAGGCCAGCAGCGCTCCAGTATTTTCTGTACAGATCAACCTGCCCTCCATCAGATCTCTCTTCATCTGCAGGGAGAATAAATACCTGTGGGAGGAAACGAGAGGCCAAAATTACTCAACACTCGTGGATTTAGATTTGAAATATTTTTTAACTCAACCGAGAAGATGCAAAGAAATGAGACGCACATCTCTTAAAGGATAAGAAGAACATAAGGAAATATAAATACATTTTAGAAATAATCGCTTTCATTATTTCTAAAATAATGAACATTTTACTTTTCATTTTTAAAAACGGCACCTTTCTCAATAATCAATGAAAACTCTTCATTATGACACAGCAAATCAAACTCTTCCTCCAATTGCTGATCAGCTTTTTGCACGTTTTCTCTGATTCTTTTGTGATGTTTTTAAGGTTAAGATTTTCTATCAGATTCAAGTCAGGCCTCCGACTGGGCCGCTCCACAATAACACCATCATTTCCTGACAGAATAAACCTGTCAGTAAAGCTAAATTAAAATACTTCAAACCTAAGTGATGTAACTATTTGGCAGCACAGGCGTAATAAAAATGTAATTTATTTTTCTAATGATTACCGAGAGATTTTTGAAAAGAAAACCAAAACCCTCAAACATTGTGAAACGTCTTCCATGAAGACAGGAGCCAAAACAAAAACCCAGATAAAATTTCACTTCACTGACCTGGTGTACTCTTCCTGCAGTTGACCCGGGTCAGGGGGAAAGAACTTCACAGAAAGTCGGAACAGCGTATTCGCTGGTACTGGAAAGCAATAACAGAAATATTGAAATTCCTCTCTCTATCAAGTGGATTTACAGCCAGTTTGATCCTACTTACTTCTGACTTGTCTTGCAATGGGCTTTGTTGGTTCAAGCCATACCTAGAGGGAGACAAAGTTTTAGCTTTTCAGCATTTCAGGTTCCAAGTTTGACCAATTGTTACAACAAAACACAATGCAGGTCTTCTAGTATAAAGTGACAGCTCTATAAGCAACTGTCTACTTTTCTTGGAACACAATTTACAATTCTAAGTAAAAGAAAAATCCCTCATCTCTGCCTCATTGTAGCTCAGCTCCTCTGTTAAAACTGTGGCTGATTGATGAAGGAATGTGCAACAAGAAACCAGCATTGAGTAACATTTCTACCCAGAACCAACTGTTGTAATCCGTTTATGTACACAATTCTGCATCTGTCATTGATCTAAATATATTGGCGCACATCTTCAGGCAGTAAATCAGTCAGCTCATGCAGACTTTAACTGTGAAAGTCTTTGAGCACAGTTTTAAAAGAAGCTACACACACTTCACTGAGATGTACAGCCAGTGAATCCATTACAGACAAGCAGTATTGTTTCAGAATGTGAGTTATGGTTTGGATCGTGGCCCCCATGTTGGTTTATAAAAACTCCAAGGTGGTATTACATTCCAGTCATGTTTCTGGAAAGATAAAAACAGCAGAAATTCTGACGGGCGAGTCGAGCCAGACAAGTTATGCCTCATTTCTACTGAGTGGTAAGGCATGTGTACAAACTCTAGTTTATGGTCCGGTGTATTCAGAAGAGCATTCCCACCGCCAGTGGGGCTTTCACTGAGCAGGTGGGGTTAAACCCAAACACCTCACACTGCGTCAACTGTACATGCCGTTGTCCTACAGACCTACATCTGAAGCGTGACCAGAAATGGTGCAACGTGTTGATTGTTTGGGCCAAACCACAGCAATCCATGCCGTAATGCTCAGTGGAAACAAAGCATTAAAGAGACTTCTATATCGTCTCCAGTGCCACCTTACTGATTGTACTAATCCAGAGCAACAAAGTAACCATAAAATGACATCAAAGTGCACAGGGATTCCCCTCCACTCGCATTTATGTTATCATTATGTTAAGAACTTTGACCTGTCACCAATAATGAGTATGCAGTGTAGGCACACAGTACATTGTGAGTAGTGAAACCCCTGAACTTTAAACTTAATGGGAAACTTAATTGCTTAATGGGAACACGGCAATTTAAAAAAAACAAAACAAAAAACACACTTTTATTTTTTAATTAAATGTTTTTCCATAAGAATGAGGTGGTTTTTTGGCAATATCAAAATTAGCAATGGAAACATGTTTTCACATCGCACAAGTCACTGCGATCAACAACTGGATGTCACGACTGGCAGAAGAGACGAAGATGACAGGAAGTGGTAGGATGATGCGTTATATTTTTTAATGTCTTATCGCATCAACAAACTCATTCACATGTGATTTTAACTGCGCTTCTTATTGTGAAAACACCAAAACATTTTGAGCACATTTGTAAACCAAATGGCTACTGACAATTTTATATATTTAGAAACTGATTTTTGCATATTAGCTCCAGTTCAAACACATTGGTTGGAAGCATTTCTGAATATCTATTTAAAATAGTCTGAGTCTCAGTTGGATTTAAGTCTCAACTTTCAGTGCGCTAATCTAACATTCTGCATCCATTTACCATGAAAGACCTCAATAAAATATATTTATGTTTGCAATTGTAACGTGACAATATTAAAAGGTGTATGAACAGTTTTACAAAGCACTGTAAAATCTGCGTGCTTCAAACCAGAAGTGAAAGATATTATTGCGGAATACATACCCAATTCATCTGCATGTTCTGAAACTCGACGCCAAAGTAATCACTTTCGATGAGGTTACCCCTGTGGAAAACCTCAGAGAGGAGGTTCTGTCCAGGAAGTTTTGGCTGAAAGAGAAGAAAGAAAACAGACTGAGGCATTCCTTTCATCTACATGCCAACGAAGTTTTCTGATACCCTCCTGTGAAGCATCTTCAACCAGCACTAAAAGCAATATATAGAACATTGGTTTCAGTCAAAAATATATATACATTTAGACGGGACACAACCGATCCCCAGAGATCCTTTGAGAAAGGCCAATGTAGCTGTAGCTGAGCGTTGGGTAAGTTCTGTCTTTGGAGAAGAAAATACTTGCCATCTGCAAACAATTCTCTTCATTGTGTTTTATGAGTTTGTATGCTCCATCTGTTGAGTCAAATAGCCTCCTTGATGTTGACAATAAGCTGGTGAAATTATTTTATGTTATTAAAAAAAAAAAAAGGTGTTCTGTGTTGCACTGCAGCCTCGCTCTGAGCTGAGAGGAGAACAAATCTCAGGGAGAAAATCTGCAGAGGTTTACCTTCTCAGTGCTCTGGGGTTTGTTTTCACTAAACGAAGAACTAATTACTATGTACCAAGAGCATACTGCAGTTGAGGTTTGGAAACCTAGGCTGTGACTTTTTGAGAAAATTACAGCCTAAAACATCTGGTAGTAATGTAAAATAGTATTTTTAAAAGTCTTATAAAAAGAACTGCACTGCATCGGCTAAACTAAGGTATTACAGCTCAGCGGCCGCCAAAAGCTCAACTGTAGAGACGTTTTTTCATTACTTTGATACAGTCACATGTTCTGCATTCAGACAACCTATAAATCGCAGGTGAAATCTACAAAAGCACCATCAGCAAGTGTGGAAATCTGCTGTAAAAGGCTTCAAGTGCCTACACTTAAGAATCTGATTACCACTGAACGAAAGTGGGGAACAAAAGCATATGTGTTGGAATACTTTGGTCTGCCTTTGAGGAGAAGCCAAACACACATTCTAGACAACGTCAGTAAGTATGCTGAATGAAAACAGTGGGCAAATGTGAGAAATTCAGGTAAAATGTGTCACTTTGGCTGCCTTCCAGCATAACAAACACTGAGCTCTCAGCAGATGGAACTCTTTATTAGTGAGTTTATCAAAACCAAATTCTTCACTGACATTAGATCTAACTAACATGGATCTCTTTCCAGTCTCCATTTAATGATGTTAATGGTGTTTAATTGATTCTACAATAATCTGGTAGAATGAGGTTGAAAACATTTGAAAAGCTTCAGTTTAGTACAGTAACTGCTACAGCATCCACACATGTACTTTTAAATACAAAATGTAAACACAAGAGTCAAATCAGAGAGATGGGGTCGATTAGAAGTGAAGTGTTCATTAAAGTAACATTCATAACAAAGTTCATCATAGTTGGCTTTGTTTTCAGATGTCTTTTCTGTGAAAAACTCAAAGGTGCGGTACACAACTTTTATTAAAGAATATGTTTTTACAAATCTGTTGAAACCATCATTATGTAGTGACAATATGGTATGAGACAGATAATCTGAAAAAATAAAAATAAAAATAAAAAAGAGCTCCTCTACCTTCTCCCAGTGCCAACTAGAAACAACCAATTAGAGCCAGCCAGGATGAGAGCTTAGTGCTGTCAATCATCCCTCTATGCGGCACTGCTCATCCGACTCTTCTTCTTCTTTCTTTGTTACACTACAACTAGAATAGCCTGTTGTGAATGCTCAAGCTAGTTAGCATAGCTACTGATGATCGACAGTTGATTGACAGCGCCAAGACCCACTGGCTCTGATTGGTTGTTTTTGCTAAAGAGCGGTGCATTTCTCCAGAGAGTAATAGTTGCTCAGGGAGGAGGTGAAGTAGATCTTTTTTTTTTTTTTTTTTACAGATTATTGGTCTAATAACATACTGTCCCAACATTGTGACAGTTTTAACAAATATGTAACCAAATATTTTTGCCATAAAAGTTACATACTGCACCTTTATCCCTGAGAAGGAGTGTTTAAATTAAAACCTCAAAAATCTAGTAGGAGAACAACATATGAGATGACATTTTCACAGAACTTAAGTGGTTATGTGGTTCCAGAATTAAACAAACAGCATGATAACTAGAGACGTGAATCTGCTGATTTTCAGCTTCGTTGGCCCTGACCGGTGACCGATTGGTCAGAAACTCAAAGAACAACCTTTTTCTGATCGAGTGATGCCACCATGCTACCAGGTTCCACTAACAACACTGTTCTATATGGACGCTGTTATTGAGGGAAGTTTTTTAAAGTGAGGTGCTTAAAAATTAAGTCAGAGGAGGTACGCTGATGATGGGGGCATGATAAGAGAAAATTGTATTTTCGTTGCATGCTGAGACATGTTGAGAAACCAGATTATTCAGCTGATAACAGGTTGTCGTCTGATAAACATCTTTTAACTACATAACTGAATTTAGATGCTTGGAAATGACCTTTAACTTCTTCTCCTTAGAACAATGTGAAAGAAATGATGGCTCTTCTACATCAATCCTGATGTTTTTTACATCCTTCACCTCACAGTAACACTTGAATGTTTTAGCAAACTTTCCACGCTGCCTTTATTGGGATATACAGTTTTAGTAATCGTCAGTTATTCAATGTATTTGGTCATCAGTACCTGCTACTAACTTAACTCTAATCAAAATGTTAAAAGTCAATTAGGTTTCTTTCACATTGCTTCTTTTTTTATTTTTCCTTTTCAGATGTTACATTTATTGTATTGGAAGATCCAATGACTTTGGTTTAAGATGTGCAACCTTAATTTGAATTTAAACTTAACCTTAATTTACCAAGCCAGCAAAAGGACATCACAAATTGAAATGCTATATTTGTGTAACATTCTACTGTAAACACAAGCAGAGGACAGCTTCACATTCCATCAAACATCAACATTTAAGATATCCTGAGGAATGCACACATGATGGCATCTCGATAGTGAGATCCTGATAAGTCGTCAGCAGTCTGAAATTTGCTGGTCGGCTGCATATTTTCAGAGAACAAACAAGAGGATCCACATTGGTTATTTTCACCTTGACCTTTTATACAAAAAACAAAACAAAGGACTGTAGCAATGAGCCAAATTCTAGTGTAAGTCTACTTAATGTCTTACTTAATGTCTTTCTAAGTTTCATTCTAATAAAACCCTTTGGATCCGTTTCAGAATTTCTCAACTTATTTATCCTAAGTCAGCAAAAAATTTTTAATAATTCAGTTTATTCCACTTTAATCCAATCTTGGTATCAACAGTATATTGTGGCACAGACTAAAGATAGCGAGCAGCTCCAGGCAAGCAGCAGAAAAAAGATCACTCCACACAAGAAAAAGTGAAAATGTGCATTTAAAAAAGGTCCTATTGTGATAAAACAAGCCTACAAAGACATGACATGCTAAGAAAACTAGACATACCAGGTGATGAGTCAACAGTATTCTGGAATGAGCGGCAAAGCTCCAAAGCAGCAGAGCACAAAGGCACTTTAAGCCAAAGAAACAACTATTGTAATCTTTCAGGAAAACGGCTGCATTAGTCATAAAACAAAAAATAAAGATTTTTCATAGAGAAAGAAATTTACAAGTACATGGAAAATAAATTGCCACAAGCAGCGCTCAGTTATATTCCCCAATGCAAACACAGCTGTAGTACAGGGCTGGTTGGAGAAACACCAATGAACAACATCTTTTTAAAACAGTTTAATCTCACTGGCAATATTTCAGAGTTACACAATATCTTCACTATAGTCACCAACCAACGAAATACCTCAATGAACACCAACCAAAGGTATGAAAAATAATGTCAAGCAGGGTTTTTTCCCCAGTGTATTGTAATTCTGGTGGGCCACCAGGTTTTACTTGACCCCGCCACCAGTCTAAATGTAACTTGTTTATGACAGCAAATACTGATTAAACTAGGTTTATAGCTGAAGCATTGAACTGAGCACAAAGTTCGCACCAGCTACGCTGTCCATACACCAGCTTGTTGGCATCACGCTACTTTTCTCAAATCATGATGTATACTCATGCACGCCTAAATTTTTGTAACGTAACATTTTTCCAACACAAAAACACAGTGGACTGCCTTGGTGTCCCCATCATCAAACGTAGCATGATCCGGCAGAGTAAGGGGAAACTCTGCCAGATACTTCTAAGATTATATTTAAAAAGAAAAAATTGTACGAACAAGCCTATTCTTAAAATAGGCTTCACATGTCTCTATAGTAAATACTGTTCCCTCCACACCTTCTGCGTTTCCCTGAGCTTGATCCCAAACTAAAAGTGAGTCTCTTCTTGCTCCAACATCCTCCACACTAAGGAGTTTTGTTGCAGCTGTAACCTGTAAACTCCATGCTGACAAAAATGTAAATTAAGAAACAAAGCGCGGAGACTTTAAGTGTATTTTTTTTTTTCATTTTTAAACTAACTATATTGTAGATAATCCTTCTTCATCTCTCTGCTGCAAATCAAACTTCGCTTAAATCTGCTGGGATTTTCTGCTGCTGCCACAAGTGAGTCAGAAAATTGGTGGGTTGCTTTTGAAAAGTTCAAACAGCATCTGAAGCTGAGACACATCGGCGGTATAAGAGTTAGCTCATGTGTTGTTCACACCCAGCTTGTGGTACATGCACCACAGCCTCATCGTGTCAACGGGTCACCTAATCAAGATCCGAAAGCAGAAGGGATTATGGCAAGCAGATGTTTCTCTGAGAGACAAATCTTTCTCTGGGTGTGTTAGTGGTGCGGCGTGCCATTTGGTGCTGTTGGGGGAAATACAAGTAGGAGTTTGAACATCAGCAATCTGCAGGGGGGAGGACTGAGTTCCTCATGCATGGAAAAAATAAACAGAAAGAAAAAGAAAGGAAACAGGTGAACAGCAGATCTTGCCTAACCCAGTTCAAATCCAGGTCTTGGGTGTGCCTTGTGCGACAGGTTAAGCACGGTTTCATCCCAGATTCTCCCACTGGCAGCAGGGGTGTGTTGAGGCTTGCATTTAGCACAGTGGGACACACAATGTTTTCAGCTTAGCTCTACCACCGCTCTCTCTCCGTCTCTCTCGATATACACTTTTAAAGCTCTGCACACCAGTGGCCACAAGTATGTGAAGTGAATTTCAAGGGCGTTTAGCTGCTTTTCTCAACCAAAGTCAAGCTTCATTCTAAAGAGTCACCACTGGGGGTTCTTTTCAAAGAGAGCTGGCTACAGAACACACCTGAGGGCAGCTGCCTTCAGGCTGCATTTGTTGGCAGATAAACAGTATTTGCTGATGATCAGGATCAGGTTGTTTGCAGGTGACCTTCGACTCATGTTTCCAACTCAAGCCATTTCAATATTCTTAAGCCTGCCACTGTAAAACATTGTTACACATCAGGGTCATTGTGAAATTCTGGATGGGGTGGGGACTGAATTGTCATTTGTGGAGAGTGTGTGTGTGTGTGTTGCCTTGCAACTTTCTAAAGACAAATTTTAGCCAGATTCCATACTTCAGTGTTATGCGACATCATTCACCTATTGGGGGGTTGATGTGGAGCCTGTCATCTTTTTTTAGCTACTTTAACTAGCCTCTGAGTTCAGTTGGTGAGTAGGTGTGAAGTAGAGAATTGATACTACCTGCCCTCCTTTGTACTCAACAGAGGTGCTGGTTGAATAACGCTGGTTTAATTTATGTTAGCACATATTTTGCATAATGTTTGATCTCATAATGTACAGTGCAGGTTTGTGTAGTAGCCATTTTAAATGTTTGCAAAACTGTCTATATTCCGCTAATGTGAAAAATTTATTTTGCAACTGCAGTGTTTCCATTAAAAAAGCACAATTAAAATTACATATCAATACGTTTGTTCACACAATAAGTCATTAAAAACATGCCGCACCATCATCCTCCTGCCACTTCCTGTTGAATTCTTCTTCATGGTTTGTGCTGGTTGTTGATTATGTGACTTGTGGGATGCAAAACGTGTTTCCATTGCAGTTTTGCAAAATAAGACAATTAAAAAAATTCTACCTGATGGTAGAAAGAAAGCTTTTGATCAAAAAGCAAAAGTTTTTGGCGTGTTTTGATTAAGTGAATTTATTTTTGAAATATCAAGTTGCACAATAACATTGTCAATGGAAATGACAATATTATTATGCAAACTGACAATAACAAATGCCGATTGTGCATTTCTAAACACAATCAGCAATATTTAAAAAATCAACTCAACTCAATCAGAAGCCTGAAAAAACAGTTCACATGTCTCTGAAGTAAATACTGCTCCCTCCACACCTTCTGTGTTTCCCCGAGCTTGATCCCAAACTAAAAGAGTCTTCTTGCTCCCCCACTCTCCACACTAAAGAGTTTTGTTGCAGCTGTAACCTGTAAACTCAAAGGTATCAGTCGCATACTGATTGGAATAAGATTTGACTTTGTGGCTGAACAGTTTCGTGGGTTAGGGTTGGTCAAGGTGAGAAATAACCAGATTTGTGCAACAGACTCAAATTATTGTTATTATTACTTCATGCAGATTCTGTTAATATCTTTCATGTAAAAATTCAAACAGCCCAAGGTTCACCTTTCCAGAACCTCATCAAATAATGCAGAACAGAAAAGCTCAAAAAGAAAGCAAGCTTGAATGAAAGAGAGCTCGAGAACAAGAAGGGAAGAAACCACAAAAGAAAGAAAAAGAAAGCTCAAAAGAAATAAAGAAGGAACGAAAAAGAAAGCTCAAAGGTAAGGAAAGAATGATGACACAATAATGGACTGAAGGAAGACACAAGGAAGGAAGAAAAGAAGAAAATGGAAAAAAGGAATAACACAAGGACAAGAGACAACAAAGCAAAAAATAGAAGGAAATTGCAAGGAAGTGTACAAGTAGGGAATGAATAAGGGAAGGATACAAGTAGGGAGAAAAAGAAGGAAGGATACAAAATTTGTTTTAGTCAGTGGGAATAGTGACATCAAATTCTACACTCGTCCATACCAGCAAGGAACACCTTATGATAAAACTCTAAAAAGATGACCCTCCATGTGTTGTTCTTCACACTGTGGATTTTATGACCACTTTCTGGAAAGAACACAGAAAAAAATTGCAAAAAAAAATATCAACCAGCAGTAACACAATGCACTTGAATCACACAAATATCATCGTGTTGCTCTGACAGACGAAACCAAATGTGAAGTCGACATCAACAAAGAGGCTGAAATTCCTGGGACAAACTTTCAGCAAGGCTGCACTGCTGTGAGAGCCCCATCCCCCACGTTCTCTGCTCAAACTTTGTCCTGGCGGTGAGTGCTCTTTCTGAACATGAGACACTGCCCCTCACTTCTGCTCCCCTTTCTTCCTACCTACTTTGTTGTCAGCCTTTTTGCCGTTTACGTACTTGTTTGCCAACACTAAAGCAATGCCGATTCCCTCCCCTCCGCTGTGGATTTTCACACTGCTAGGTTTTACAACCCACACCCCCCTGGCTATTTTTTTTTCTTTTTTTTTTGCAAGTTTTTGAGCTAGAAGTTTAGGCCAGAGAAGGGGTTGGCTGTGCTGGATAAAAGGAGCCTGTGTTTCCTTGCCCTGATGGGCCTTCCTCCACTGTCCAGAAACCACAAGGCTGAGCTTTCTCCTGCGCTGGCCGTGGGAGGAGCCTGAGAACAGGAGCTATGCAAGCAAATGTCTGCTGACGATGCCAGGTAACTGTAGTAAAGGTTAACAGATCACAGAGCAATGCTCTCAATCTGATTTGGTCTACTTTGTGTGCCATTGTCACAAATATTCTGTCATACAACATATGTCTATCAAAAACAATAAAAAAAAACAAAAACAAAGGAAAGAACATGGGAACATAGGTTTGCTTTCTATGAGTTATTGAGCAAAATTCAGCAGACTTACAATAGCTGTACATTAATGCACAGTCAAGGGCACTATGGCAGCTTGAGCAATGAAACTTCTTAAATTAGTGAATTTGCCAATGTTAATATTATGGTCATTTAGTGAAGCATTGTATAAAAGGTACAAAACTCCTAACTGTGCCAGTCCAACATTCCTCAAAAAGTATTCATGTCTCCATGATGATGGTGGAAGAGGAATACTGATGTTGCATTCTGACCACATTTACATATCAAACACAGCAATAAACTTGTGACCAATCACACCACACTTCGCACAGAGCTTTGTCGGAATAGTCCGACCGGCGCCTGGTGTTCGCCAGGTGGACGGCTGAGTCTATGTCAATGAGAACCGATATCGGCACTTCGCATAAAGAATGTTGGGTTCTTTAAGGTAGCAGGGAAGGGTCTTGTCTTCAACTTGTCAGTCACACACTTGAATTGGTTTTATTGGCTTTAAGTATCACATAATTGTGAATGGACAAAAAAAATGGTTGCACTCTATTTAATTCATCAAAGTAAAGGAGGCTGAATGAGAATGGGTTTCAGGTCTGTAATTGTAAAACACTTTGAAGCCCACTCCACAATTTTGTCCTGGTTTGCGTTGGTCTGTCACATAAATTCCCAAAACAATGCATTGGGTTCATGGTTGCAGCATGATGAAACATAAGCAAGTTTGAATAATTTGGCAAGCAGCTGCATCCTCTTCTACTAAATAAAAGCAATGCTATGCAGTCTTTCAGTAGAGAGATAACTACTACTCTCCCACCAACCCACGGCTCCTCAATGAATGAACAGACATATGAGGCAGCGTGGATGAACAACAGAGCCTCTCAGAGAGCCATCTTGTTCTTGCCAAACTGCAGTCTGCTTGACAACAAGACTGCCGTCATTCCCCCTTTTGCAGCTATGTATTTCTGTCTGCTCCATGTGCAGAGTTCTCATCAGGACAAATTCAAAAACAGTTTCAGCACAAAAACAGTAAGGGTTGAAACGAATAATTGCGACCAATCGATTATTGAAATAATCATCAACTAATTCAGCTGATCAATCATTAACTAAAGTATGCAGATTCAAAAAAGTGAATTACTGAAAAAACACCACACTCAAAGCAATACCTCTAAATTGTACAAAAATATATACACTTTGTGTGTATTGTAAAAAAAACAACCTGTCTGTAAATATGTTTTACCCAAAACCCCTCAAATGTCATAGTTTTAGCTTCACCTGATTAAAATTCTGTTAAAAAAAAATTCTCTTATCAAGCACCTTTTGTTATTCATTCATTAATAGGTTAATCCAAAAAATAATCAACAGACTAGCTCAACACTGAAGTTAAATCAAGAAGCTTTTCACATATTGATGTTATAAGTATTTTTTCCTCTGTAGATTCATCCTTTGCTACGAACAATTAAGCGTACACTGAAGGAATGTTACATTGTTGCAATAAAATATTTTCTTATTTAACAGAAGAACTGAGTTATTTGTATCTTTCTATGCATTTCTAATGTTGTATAAAAAGACTTGAATGAAAAATCTGCAGAATGTGCCAATTTTTTTTTCCATCCGATTAATAAATAACTAAAGTAATCATTAGTTGCAGCCCTAAAAACAAAACAAAACAAAAAAGTCATTAAAGATTGTTTTCATGTTGACTGAACATCATGCCGAGCCGTTCTCTTATAAATCAAACTTAAATCTGTCACAGTTCATTAGCATCGGACTTGGCAGTAACACATGGCGGATGAGATTATAAAACGTCCGTCTCAGCGGTGCTCCCAAACTGCATCTGCTGGAACGGTTATTGTTGTGGCTACAGGAGGATTTAGGACACCTGGAGAGAGGAAGAAATACTCCATCTAAAAACACAATTAGCAGCCGCCAAACTCAGCATTTGCACTTCCCTGCAAATTAGGCACCGAATTGAATATTTAATCCTTGTGGCTGACTCCACTTTGATAGTATCCTCCTCACGGCAGGAAACGACAGGAAACAAGTGCTGATATAGTGGCTTCCTTATTACTTCCTATTTGTCTACTGAATTACCCCTACTGCAAATTGGAGAGTTACAACAGGAAAGCAAAGGAACGTTGTTTAAGTCTGGGCACACCAATAAATAAAGTTGGTGTACAGGCTAGTCTTAGGTTAAAAAAAAAGAAAAACAGAAAGAAAGGAAAGTGCACCCTACTCCATTTCACCACTAACTTCTAGATGTGAAGCAGAAATTAAAGCCAAGAAACCAAAAAGTGCCCTGGAAAGGGACACAAAGCTGGAAGCAATAAGAGGCCTTAAGAGAAGGGGATTTTAGCACCAAGCCATGTGGCAGCTGTCACCGACCCAAAGCCACACGCAAGCAGGGTAACCAAGACATGCAGCCTGCTGTGGAACAAACAGCAGGCTTATCTCAGAGTAAACAAAACAGGGCGAGGGGATTGCAACGGTGACCCCGGCGGGACAACTGCTGATACTCACGTCTATGACGAAGAACTCCTGGGAGTCGTCCAGTCCCTGCACACGGACCTGGAGGCCCAGCCCGTGGCTTTTGCTCCCGCCGACCATGTTGCCGCTGAGGCTTTGGCCGGGCTCCAGGGTGCTGATACCGGCATTGAACTGGGCTCCCAGCCTTGTGCCGGGGGTCTGTAGAACCCGATACGAACCCTCTATCTCCCCCATGATTCCTCTGGGCCGCTAACTCCTGTAGGTCATAGAAAAAAAAAAGTTATTGCAAATCATGAAAACAAAAAGCAGAATAAAACTTTCTTTTCAAAGGAGACTTCAGATGAAATGCTGAATGTTTGGATTTGGCTCACAGTGAAGACTAGCTATAGTCTTTCACGGTTTGGACACATGAGCCGCATTTATAGGCACTTAACAGAACTATTTCGTTGTTCAGCACCCAGCTTTCAAGGTAAGTAAAAGAGCTGTCTGCCACAGAGTCTACTCCAATAAATGTAATCATGTCAGGTCACTTGGAGTTCCTTTTGTTTTAATCAGCAATCCTAATCTTTTATTTTGGAAGCAGGTAACTCCTCTCTCTGTAGTCTTGGCTGATTTGTACCAGACTTCTAGCGATATATATATATATATATATATATATATATAGGTGTCTCCCAACAAGGAGATGTTGCAAATCTGCTTGGACAGCCAATGATTTCAAGTTATTTTCTATGATCGACTTCACGGAACTTGTTTCAAGAAACTTAGACTGACCAAACTTATTTCCTTTAGTGCATTTAAATTTAAGCAGTTCTTGAAGCAGATCCTATGACATGTACCCGTTTCCTAGCTTGATATTTTCTTTTAGCTGTTAATTTTTCAGTGTTATATTTGTTGCTGCCTCTTGGCCAGGACTCCCTTGAAAAAGAAGTTTTAAATCTCAATGTTTTTTAGTTTTTTTTTAGCCTGGTGAAATAAAAAAAAAAAAATAATAACAATACCGTGTTATATTCTTTTAAGCCCTAGAAGAAAATACCCTATAAGTAATAATATCAACCAGCAGCAGATCACTTATTTTTTCAAGTTATCGATTTATGGTCACCATCTGCCATTATCTATTCTTATTTCATAAAAGTTAACAGGCCCAATCGGTGCTGATTGGTGGAAACAGTTCAAATGGTGATGTTCTCCACCCCAACATAATATTATTAATGAAGACGTTGTGGCTCATCAAATAGACCAAGGCTGGATAAGAAGAAAGGCCATTCAAATGCAGATCAAACCTCTAGTCTACCCACTGATATAATTGGTAAAATAAATGGATATGTCTAACATCGGACTTTCACTTGAGTTTAAACAAATAAAATGTTGCCTAGTTACATGTCATCTTAACATAAAATGCAGTTTCCTTCGTTATTTTCAGATATAATTATGTTTTCAATAAATTATTGAAGCAAGTATCAATGAACGTACTTTTAATATGAGTGTATTTCCGATTTTATTTAACGTAATAACTAATATCGATATTTATTGAACAAATTATTGGGTACTTTTAGCCCTTGCTACCAAAACGAGGATCGGAACCAAAATAAATGGAAAAAGGGTGAACAACACACAATTTACACCATACCTGAGATTTTAGCATGTTTACGACTACTTTTCACTGTAGTTAGCGAAAGTATTTAGCAACAAGGACAAATAAACTGAGCAGTTTACGTAAATAAAAAATCGAAATAGGCAGAGATGAAATAACACCGCCTGGCTACTAAATGGGGCTAAGAATTAGCGAAATGACCAGAAGCCAACACACATCTGAGACAGTCAAAGAGACGTGGATGTGGTGCAGGAGGTTAAAACTCTGCAGAAACCACTGCCTGAAAAAGAAAAAGAAACCTCGGCGTGCAGCGTTAAAGACGCTGCGAGTGTGGGTGTTTCTTTTCGATGTTTATTTTGAGTGTTGGACCCAACTAGGTCAGGAAGATACAAATGTTGCTAAATTGTGAAACGGAGGAATTACAACAAATGGCGCAGAAGACGTCAAGAAAATGCACGAGCTCTGTTTTTTTCCCCCTTTTTAATTCGTTTTGAAAGAAGTTTGATACACTTCAATACAAAAACACCGAAAGAATAGGAACGCGAAGTTAAATCCTGAAGTTTACGGTTACGGATACCTATACTAAATAAAAGTCATACGTGATAAAAACAAAGTGTAAACGGCGGTATTGAACTTACCTTATTTTGCTAGAAATGATACAAAACGTTAAAACTTCGTAACACCGAGAAGGACACCGCTCCTGTACATGGTCGGCGTCGCCTAAACCAGTGTGCACTCACACTCCTCTGCCATTGGCTGAAACCGTCGCGTTCGTGCTGTCATTGGCTCAGATGTGGCCGAGGGTTTGTGGGCTGTGGGACGAAGATTTACCTTCCTTCACTTTAAATAGCTTGCATGGATGGAGAAGAGAAGAAATATGTCGGAGGGAAAAGCACATTGTATTTTCTACTAGGGCCTATAATAAACTTTCGAAATGTTTACGGCGGTGACTTGGCTTTCTTACCGGAGCGGTCAACCCTGATAGAAAATAAAATGGTTGTCCTTCTGAGTACTTAGATCGCTGAAATTTCACTCACAAGATAAAATCTCTCACTCCTCAAGTTTGTGTTAGTTTGATATAAATTATTCTGTATATATGTGTATTTATCTATCAGTAATGTTCAATTAGGTTATGTCTCGTTTAACCAAAGTCCAACGTCTTCTAGAAGCTTTCAGGTGAAGAAAGGAAAAAAAGATTTACATCTGAGAGTAAGGCAAAGATGTTTCTCACATTGTAATAGAAGAGCTCCCCCTACTGGCCTTTATAAAACATATAAATGTTTTAGCGTTTATTCCATATGTTAAATTTAATAAATTTGCAGCAATCTAGTGTATGCAAGCAAAGGCCTTTTTTTGTTATTTTAGTCTTCGTATAAATTACATTTCTTTAATTAGATAGCCATACAAACTTTATCTCTAAAGTTAGACTTAAAACTGTTCTTTTACTTTTACAGCACTTCTAGCCTGAGCAGACCTTTGTTTGTGCAGATCAGTCAGAATGAACTCAATATTTGTGACAGCAGACTATTCTCGGTGCAGAAATGTGAAGCACCATTTGATACTCTTAAATCTCTGATGCTTTTCACATAAAAAAAAATCTTATTTTAACTCCTGAGCGCCAAACAAATATCTTTGTCATGTTTGAATAACATTTTATAAAATATTGTGGTTGAATTTGTGTGCGCGCGCGCGCGTGTGTGTGTGTGTGTGTGTGTGTGTGTGTGTGTATATGTATATGTATTCACAACATATAATTAATGGTCTTAGAATAGCTTACTGATATATATATATATATATATATATATATATATATATATATAAAACATTCCTAAGCTATTCTAAGACCATTATATGTTGTGAATGTGACGCAAGGAGGCGCTGTTTCCTCTAAACACATGGACTTTTCTCAAACAGGAATGTGAAAAAGCAGCAGGTTTGTTTGATTTGTTTTTCTCTGTTCAGAGTTGATTCTATTTTTTGTAAATATTATCCACCACCTACATGTGAAGTATTAAAATGAAAATAGATTAGGTTCCTTTTTGTAACCTCAGTTATATGTAATTGTGTCTCTTTGGTTTATAAAAACCTTAGCTTCTCAGATCTCTCAATATGAGTGTCAGTTTTCCAATTCAGGGGACAGTCAATGTATAGAGGAGAAACAGCCGCCCCCTAAAGCCGCATGATGGTCGAAGAAATAGTTTGTAGACTGATCTACTGACCCATTCAACAAATTAGAAAATGATTGAAAAGTCAATTTATTTCAGTCTCTCTATCACCAAGTGAAACACGTTATAATGGCTAATTAGACAAAAACAGATTTTTTAAACGCATATTTTTCTCTTAGTTATGATGATTTTCTGCTAACTGCTAATGAAAATACAACATTTAAGATTAGAAGATTACGTCAGGCCAATGTAAACAGTATTTTTTAAAAACAGAAATGTGTGCTTAGTGAAAACTATACTTAATACCTGCACAAAGGTTGTTATTTTCAAAGTCTACTTTTAATCTGACAAACGAGACTCATTGGGACGTACATTCTAATTTATTGAATATGTCGGTATGTGCTCCATCTAAACCTTTAAAACTATGGTGTTATCTTTAATTCTGCAACATCCTTGCAACGTCTCATAAATGAATTAGCATTTAAATGACCTTTTTCATTAAAAATAAAAACATTTCTAAACTTTGAAATGCAATGATAATTTGTGCTTTTGTTTCCTCTCATCTTTATTATCTCAACAGCCTTCTTATGTGTTTGAATGAGAATCATCTCAACCATCTCCAGTCACTATAGAGCACTGCAGCAAACCTGACACACAAAGGAGACAGCATATTACTGCTGTTTTAATCTCTCTACATTAACTGTTGGTATTATTTAAGAATTTATTTTCAAATTTTAGACCTTTTCTAGAGCTGTGCTTGGTCAAGCCCCAGCCTAGGTCTGGAACGTTTTAGAACCCTACAGTTCTTCTGGCAGTCTGAGATCTTCTGGTCAAAGGGTGTTAATGCTTCCAGGAAGAACGGGGGATTACTGCTCTGGAGCGCTGACCCCTCGGGTTGTGGAATGTGTTGCTTCCATCTCTGCACCGTGTCGATTCTGAAACGGCTGAAGACCCATTTATTCAGACTGGCTTGTAACTAGTTTACTACAGAAATGATTTTTTTTTTCTGTATAATATGAAATTGGTTTAGTCTTCTGTGCTTTTATTTTGTTTCTGTTTTTATTGTAAAACACTTTGTGGTTTTTCAACCTGTGACAGGTGCTGTAATATATTTATTTACTTACGCTTCTCTAAGAGAGTTTTTATTTATACATCTTACAGAGATATGTTATAGACAATTGAGCCCAATTACATATACTTTGATAACCAAAAATAATAGATTAAACATAATAAATATCATTTTTGTGGAACTCATATGTATATTTATTCGATTAATTCAAATCAAAAAGGGGTTTTGAAATAAAATCTTATTTATTTTGTCAATATATACAGTTTTTGATTATATATGGTGATTATGGATTACATGCAATGGAAATTTACCATATAATTTTCTCAGAAAATTTGGGTATTTTGAAAAAGTTAAATATTGTAAACTTATGGTGTCACACTCTCAATTGCCTCAGTCAAAACACCTGCAAAGGTTTCCTTTGTCTTTAAAAAGTGTTTCAGTCTGGGTCAGTATATTCCACAACCATGGGGAAGACTGCTGCCTCCCCAGTGAGAGTAAGTCACAAAGGTCATTGCCATATCCAAGCATGTCCATTGGCAAGAGAAATCGTGGTGTGAAATGTTGCACTAGGGACAGGGATAACCACAGCGTTGTGAGAAGTGCCAAGCAAAACCCATTCAAGCATCAAGAGCCACTACACACAGACAAATGACATTCCTCATGCCAAGGTTCTCCTGAAACAGACACACACAGGAGTGTTGCTCAGTGGTCCAAAGTCTTCTTTTCTGAAAGTAAAGTTTGCTTTTGACTTGGAAGTCAAGGTTCCAGAGTCTGGAAGAACAGTGGAGAGGCTCAGAATCAATGTTGCTTGAAGTGAAGTTTCCTCTGTCAGAGATGATTTGGAGTGTCACGTCTCTGGGTTTGCTGAAGTCCACAGTCAGTGCAGTCATCTTGCAGACCATTTTAGAACACTTCTTTATTCTGACAAATGCTAAAACAATGCAGAATTCACTTCCCAGCAGGACATGGTACATGCCAACATTACCAAAGGTACAAAGAGATGGTTCAATGACCTTGTTCTTACTGTACTTGACTGGCCAGAAACAGACCTGACCAGAACACCACAGAGGTCCTGACGATGGTCAAGAGGATGATGAGAAGCCAGTCCAACATGGTCATGTGCTTTATGGCCCTTAAAAGACCAATAGCAATGTTCCTGTAGCTATTTTGTGGGAGGCACTGCTGTATTTGTGGGAGGCACTGCTCATACCTCATGTAAAGTATGAGGTTGCTTTTACCCAATGATGTCATTCCCGTTCCCTTACCGTTTTGGACACTGGCATGGTGTTTGTCACGCATCCTGTTTAAGATATTCGGAGACAGAATGTTAAGTTATGAATAGAAAGGTTTTTGCTTTGGGACCTCAGGATCTTTGATTCTGGCTGATTAGGTTCTTCTTATTGACATCGTTGACCCATTACCTTTACCATGCAGCAGAACAAGTCTAGCTACTTAGGGTGAAGCAGCTAGGATAGGAGTTAGCTTCTCTACATCTGAAGCTATGTTTTTCAACTGGAAAAATGAGGGCTGTTCCCTCCAGTTTGGGTGTCTTTCTGCCTGTTGTCTTTTTCTTTGCTGTTGTTGTTTTTCTGAGAACCTTGGTGGTTTTTGGATGAAGACCCTAGAGCTTGAATGTTAAAAAAGTTCATTCTGGGTGAACTTTTCCAGAGTGTTTTGTTTGTTTCCCTCCCTTCTAAACTGACAGCTCAGTTTGTTGATAAGGGTCTGGATTTGTAAGTGTAAAAAATACTTATCATGGTACCCTCCTTTTGTTCTACCAAATCCTTAAATAACCACAATTACAGTCACTCATTTAAGATCTGCTACTTTATTCAAATGGCCATGGAGTGAAGTCCCAGCATGCATTGAAAGTGCCAGGTCAGCAGCAGAGTCGTGTGTCTGTTTGAGATGCAGGTCCCTGTCCCTGTTTTTAACCAACCCCTGCCTTTGTTTTGTCTTGTCATCTTTAAAAATGATCAAACACTTCATCTCTCACTAAGCTGTCTGGCAGTGTACTCACATACTTTTTCTATCCTCGTTTTTATTTCTGACTAAACGTTTCACTCATATTTCCTAGTTTTAGTTTTCAAATATCTAGATGTTTTTAGTGGATGATTATAACAAAGACGGCCACTAGAGAGTGTATTGATAGAGTCAAGGTCGATTGAGTTGACCGTTTTCAGACTATCTTTTGATCTGTAGTCATTATCGTCAGTGAGTTCAGGACCTCCTCACAGTGTCTGTATTTAATCAAGTTAAGTCGTGATACATGGTTCTGTAATAACATGAGGCAAATGTTCCTTTATGTATTGTACAGATTACAACTTAATACAGAGTGAAAGTGGTGGAAATAATAAGAAGTATATTGTTGTTCATTTATATTATTCTCTGTTTACCACATCATGATGGCAATATGAACATGAATATTATCCATGTGCCTCAGTGCTAAAAAAAAATCCCACCTGCCTTCCCAGGATTGAACAACTGGTAGCAGTTTCAGAAAGCAAACTACAATACAGAAGAAAAAGGCTTAAAAAAAATCCAGTAAAGATAGCAGTAAGAAAGTATTCCTACACTATTAGCGATTTCACATTTTGTCATGTTACCACCATTATATTATTTATATATTTTTTTAAAGGTAACTGTATGGCTGCGACTGCATGACCCAGCAATCGTAGCCCCACAAACAAAAAACATTGCTTTTGAAAAACATTCCAATTTGTAATATGCTTAAAGAAGTGATTTGTATCGCTAAACTTCACATAGTTTAGCAACACAAACAGTGGAGAAAAAAGCAAAAATAACAATCCTGACAATGTGGACTTTTTTTTTTTTACATTATTAACTGGAATTTATCATGTCAGCGATAAATCAAAATTCTTATCATGAAAAGAAATTTATGGCGATAAATTTTTCATATCATTTATCATGATAAATGATACAATAAATGTCTATTACCCCTAAGAAAAGGTTATTTCTGAAACCTTTTCTTAAACATGTTTTTAATTTCGCTTGCTCTAGTGCACTGAGCAGCCAAATTTCAGTTTCAGTTTCTTAACTTATTCTGTCCGTTTCATTAGCTCCAAAAGCCTTCTGTGGTCATCCAGATGTTACTTTGAATACTTTCTGTTCTGATTCACAAGAGAAAACGCTACTGCAGTTTATTTCTTGTGAACGGTCTACCATTATTTGATCTGCTGCATCTGTTTTTCCAAAATACATTTTAACTCAAATTCTTTTCCGTACCTCTTGTGTAGTTTAGGCTAGTGTTTTGATTCCAAGCTGGAAGCATTTTAATATGATTTTAATACAATCTCAGGTTGGAAGGAGCAGCTAGCTTCATTTTCGTACCATTTGGCAGCTGCTCATAAAACCCTGTGGTAGTTGGACACCATAACAAACGTTTATAGAAAAAAATGTATTACTTTGAATTCTAAAAGATGCAATTATAAACTTACCAGTAAAAAACTAAATTGCACATTAAATTTACATGACGAAAGGAACATCCTGTTTACTGTGAGGCATGGTGGGAAATCCCAGACGAGTTGGAAAAGATGACTTCACTGATGCAGAGCAGAACCAAAGAGCAGAGAGAGAAAGAGGAAGTTCACACCATCTCCTCCATTGATCAGAATGGACAAGGATCATATCCCCTACTCCATCATCTCTCTGACCAGCTTCCAACTAAACAACCAGACAGAAATGTATAGAGGAGTAGCAGAAGCAAATGAGGTGGAGTAGCAATGCTTGCCGGTAACTGAGCATGTAACAGGACATGTCACTGTAGAACGTCACCTCTGCTACCCAGAAAATTAGCCAACTTCAGTCAGGGGCATCTTCAAATTTGCTGCTAGACAAACTATTAATACTCCATGGACGATATGACTCATCACAAAATTTCATTTGCATTTGTGATAAATAAAGTATTTGTTGACTTTGAATTGAATTTGAAACTTCTAATTAGTGATACATGAATGCCTGTTTCCGTGGGCCATGCCTCTGATGGGAGATATAAATGTAACATTATTATTATTATTTATTGTTATTATTCTATAATATTCAATTAAATATTCCTTTGGAATCAATAAAATATTTTTGAATTTGAACTATTGAAATTAAATATATTTCTCTGGTTGAATGTAAATATTGATACTTAAATGTAAATGGTGCGGCAATCTTGCTGAAAAAGGTTATTATTATTATTATTATTATTATTATTATTATTATTATTATTATTATTATTATTATTATTATTATATGATGTTGCATGGTGGCTCACCTCTATCATAGACATTTCAAAATGGGAAAGACAACAGAACAAGGCATAAGGCAAATATGTGTTATTCTACACTATATTCAATAAATAAAAAAAAAATTGATAAGACATTATCTTCTGTCCTAAAGTGGCCTAAATCTGAATTTAGAGCAACAACAAATTCTCCTAAGCCAATTAGAACTGTGAGCAAGAGCAATGGATGAGGACCTAACTTTATCTTACCACTATGTGAAAGAATAAAAAGGAAGGATGGTAAAGGAGGTAAAATGAATTTCAAACTCACCGAAAACTGCATGTTGGCTTCACCAAGTTTCTATAGCAGCTTGCTAGCTACATCTAACCTGTTTATTTGAGAGGCCTGCCAGGAAACAGACTCTTTCTCACAACATCAAATGTTTGCAGGTTGCCACGCTCCACTGGGCGTTTCACCTGAAACTGTTTTATTTGCTTACATGAGACCAACATGGAGTTTGTCAGCAAAAACCGCCTCAGGTATAACAGCTCAGTATGTTGGAGGTTCTGTGATGCTGTGGGTCTGATTCTCATCTTAACGTCCTGATGTCCTACCCTGTCCGTCCGTCCGTCCGTCCGTCCGTCCGTCCGTCCGTCCGTCCATCCATCCATCCATCCATCCATCCATCCATCCATCCATCCATCCATCCATCCATCCATCCATCCTATACTCTCATACAATGAGTATGTCATCTCATACTCATTGTATGAGATGACATACAATGAGTCATCTCATTGTATGTTCCAACCTTGTGAAATATTACAAGAAAAAAAAAGTGCTGTCCTAATGGCAAAAATGGGATTGCGTAATAATCGCCAATTTTTGTGCCACCAGGGATTTTGTAAAAAAAAAATCCTTGGCATGTTTTTTCCCCCAAAATACTGTACACAAAATAAGAAGTTGTACTGAGTGTACCAAAGAACCAAAAAGAATCGGTTTAGTCATCAATTTATGTGAGATTATTAATTACTTACAATCTGAGTCAAAGTCATGGACATTTAAGAGTGGAGTTGTTGAAAGTGAATGAGTTCAGTGGTGATGAAGAGACAGTAACTGGGATGAAGATGGCTGTCTGGGATGATTTGTGACACAAGGAAGAAGAGACCTGCAATGATGCATGGTTTCAGGATGCCTTGATGTCACACGAATAAAAACGGAAGGCGTAAAAAAGAAGGAAGTAATTTACTAAGCATGACCTGCCATGACTCTTAAAGTTTGATGTTGTAATAAGAAAGAGAAGGCTGATATTTAAGCATTTTTACCGGATGATAAATATATATTTAAAATAATGCAAAGAAAAATATTTAGAAGATTAATTTAAAGTAAAAACTCTCCATTTTTGAGCTGTAATCTTAATATGTCTCTTCTTCATATCCATGCAATTCAATGATAAAAAAGTTATAAACTTTATTTTCTCTGCTACTTTACTTGCGTTATTTGTTTATTTCCTCTGCACTTACTGTACAATCAATATTATATGTAACTTTAGATAATAGAAAAAGTTAATTTCTTGATTCTATTGCAAGTTAGTTCATTGTCCATTACAAATGATGCCTCACTCTAATGTTTAATTTTCTAAGAAAAAAAAAGTGCAACACTAATCGCAATGTTTGAGGGGAATGAAAATAAGTTATTTGTAACCGGACTCTTGGACGTGACGTTTTAGGACATGATTGGTGGCGGAGACCTCTATATATCCGTCAGGCTTCACTCCCACCTTCTCGCCAGTGGAATTTCAGCTCAGCTCCTGCACCTTCAGGGCAGACGAACACATAAAAGAAGTAAGTACTGGCTTGTTTTCGGTCCTATACCTCTGTACTCCCAACATCCGTGACTTCTACTGACCACTAATAAACCACCGCGGTACTTGTCCTTTGGCCAGTTAAGGGGTAAGCTCCATATATTACACTATGTTCTGGCCTGACTCCGTGTCATTTCAACCCTCTCTCAGCTGTGTGCCTACGTGGACTTAGCTCGCTAGTCGAACGTTATGGAAGCTAACATTAGCTCGCTAGCTAGGCTATAGTTGGACTTATACTTTTATTGAGTGTACTAATGTTGGATAACCCGCATAAAACGTCACGATCACTGTCTAAATGTACAGTTAGGATTATTGTAAAGTTTTTAGCTTTTAATTAGCTGACATTCTAATGTCACCAACGGTAAAACAGACAGACTTAAGTTGTGTTTTCCAAGTGAGAGTGAGGCATGCTAAGTTAAGGCTACCTATTAGCCGAAGGGCTACGTGTCACAGTCGTACACGCCGCAGTCAAAGTTTTTAGCAAGTTTGCTAACAAGCTGTGGTTTCTGGGCTAATATTCAATTATTCTGTATTTGTCCTTGTTACTCTCACACCTCTACGCAATGACCCGAGTATCTAACGTTATCTCGTTTGACATTATTAGTTTTTGTCAGGCAGACTATATGTTTTATCGGCTAGGCAAGGTTAGCCGATATGAAGGTACCTAGCATTAACTGTGCTGCAAAGTGTCGTTGGCAGCTGTCAGCTAGTTAACATGATATCCTGTTAGCTGCCTTCTTAAGTCTATAAGCTGGGATTTAGACTATAATGTTATCGAGGCTCGAACGTTGGCAGGCTGTAGGAAATATTAATGCAAGTTAACGTGGCGTACAGAGCAACAAGACACTGACTTATTAGCAGCTCTTTAATAAATACCTGGCGTGTTGCATATCTTTTCTCCTTGGCATCACTATACTGTATTTTAAGTTTCATAAAATTACAAAATGATGTTGGCTTAATTCTCAAATGATTACATTTCAGAAGTAGAATTCAAAACCAAATTCAGGGAAAAAAAAAAGAAATTTTGGATGCCAAATTCATGTATGAGGGTATACATGGATTTTTTTTAAAGGTTTTTTTTGGATTCGTATGATTCTGAGGTAATTGATGATCTTCGGTCTACATTAAGCAATGTCAAAGTTTGGTTTGAAGTGTAGATGAAAACGTTATATTTTAGATTTTCCACCTGTTCGGTGTTCAGAATAATTATACTTTGAAAGCGTGAGTTGTCTGAATCAAATTTTGCTAGTTCCAGTAAAGCATGTGCTGTCCTATCAACAGTTTTTTTTTTTCTGTATTTATTTTAAACTTGAAACTCATCAGTCTATTTTCAAGACAAATGGATCCAGTCCATTATTATGTAATGACTACACTGCGTATAGATTTGTATTTTTGTGAATTTTTAAAAAGCTAACTTTAATATGCATTACAGTTTGTTTTTCTATTTACTTTCTTTTGGGAGCATAGCCAGTAATTGGTACAAAGATGGAACCCATAATAGTACATAATTGGTAACCTACCAAACTAGAAGTCATGTTTTGGCAGCAGAAGTGCTAAGATGTTTCCCTTCCCCGATGTTTAGTCAAAAGCTTCACCATGTCACTCATGACCTAGGAATTACACTGTTGATTAAAAGGGTTTGACTCTTACGGTGGTTTATGTTAATGAGCCACCGTAAGAAAACTAGTGGAACTTCTCACTGGATAAGGTCTGTTGGACATAAAAAGCATAGCACACTGCACGTTAAGTAAACTCTTGTGTGGTGGTAGAGCACAGCACTGCCCAGTTTACTGTTTTTAAAATATTTTGACCTTGAGTCTGATCCACATTGCTCCTGAGATTCTTCTGTGGTTCAATCAGAACGAATTATGCCAGAGTTTCCCCCAGAAAACACTCTAAGCCCAGCGGAAGGGACGTTGGGGCGAGCCCCCAACGACCTGTTTGTGTTTAAAAAAAAATAAATAAAAAAGTTAACAGAAAATGTAAAAATAGGACAAGGTGTTATTGGAAGACATTATTCACAATACTTAAGCACAAATTATGGTCTTAAACACTCAAGCATGATAAAAAAAATAAAAAATCACTTGTTTTGCACTTCATACAAGTCATAATTAAGTTATCAATGACATCTAAACCTATCTTAAACAGTCTTTATCACTGTTGCATGTGTGAAAAAACCTATTTAAATGCAAGTTTGCTACTTTGTCCCCAAATCCTATAAAGACTCCAATCTTAGTTCATACTGCTTTTTGTGGGAAAGTCTCCAAAATTTTCAGTTTTTAGGTTTTAACTTTAGACAGAATCATTTGTAGGTTGTTTTTTTTTAGGAAAACAATAATTGGTCAGTCTGATTTATCGTTGAAGAGTCATTAGCTGGTATATTTATTGCACATCTGCTTGTTCACCAATTAAACAGTACAGGAATTTAAAGCTTTAAGTTTTTTAGACAGGAATAATTCCTTTTGGAGTCCTTACCTTCCTCCTCTTTGTTTTTTAAACAGGTAAAAGCTGGCAGGCTGACGGGAACTTGCATTTTACAGGACGGATTATCTGGTAACTGACCATTTAGCTGGTAAGTTGTTTGCGCACACACACAGCGTTTTTAAGTAATTTACATGGAATAAATCTTTAGTTTTTCATAACAAATGTTGAGTCTAGAGTTGTGCCGATCAGGTTTTTTCCTGCCGATACCGATTCCGATCACCCATGAGGGCCGATCACCAATACCAATCACATAATAATAATTATTTTTTTAATCAAAAGCACTACCGGTTACATAATGTGGAAAAAGGAACCATGAATTCACCTTAATTTAGACAAAAATGTGTTTTTAATAACTTTCCAAGAAAAAAACAGGCATTGTGCAAATTGTACTGCTATCAGTAATACTACCTTTAACAGACAAAACATATGAAGGCTCTGAAGAGGTTAAATAATACAAAGAGTCAATAAAACCTCTCAACATTGCCAAAAATTCAAGTATAAAACTTAACATTCAAAGGCAAATACAGGATCCATTACAATAAACAATCCTGAGTTACTGAATGAAAACTTCCTGATAGCATGGCGACTAGCTGATTACTGCTAGTTCTGATTGGCTGTTTCTGACTGAGTGGAGTAATTATGCAGAACAGGGAGGAGGCAGAGGAGGTCGATTATTTTTTCAGAGATTATCTGTCTCATGTTAGGACAGTAAAAGTTTTAATATGTAAAATGTATTTTTTTAAGTTGGATACTGCAGCTTTAAGCAGAGGTTCGGTGTGAGAGTCACTACCAGGTGGAGCAGAAGCGGCGCTCCGTCTGTGAAATATTACTACCTGTAGCGTAGCAGCGGTTCAACAGCGAGAGCAGAACCAGCGTCTTGCAGCTCGAAGACTTAAATAATTTTGCGGGTTATTTGTTTAGCTTTCTGACCGTCATGCTAATCCGGGTGAGTGTTTGTAGCTGTGCGCTACTTTACCTGCTGTCTGATCCTCCATATGTCATTTTTACTGCAGTGAGCCTCGATATAGCCAAACTCCGTCAAGTATGGCATAGTTTTTATGCCATATTAGATTTGTCGTGTTGATGCATTTTGACGTGCTTCACCCCACGTGCTTCAACTTTCCGCCACAACACGCAAACTTCCCCAGTCACTCAGTGCGTTATAGTTCCACATCACTTAGGATTTGTTGCTGTGCGTTTGCGCAGTGTGAAGGAAAGAGGAGACCAGCTGCACAGGCAGGCTGCGAAATGAGATGCAGGTGATCAGTTTGTGTGATCGGCAGCAAGAGACCGTGATCGGCGATCACCGATCATACACTTTTTCACGGAAATCGGCCGATTATGATCGGTGGCTGATCGATCGGCACACCTCTAGTTGAGTCAGTCCAGTTGTATACAGAAGATGGGCTCAAAGTCGATGACGTGCTTTCCAATTTCATCCCAGTTATAAAACAGTGCAGTCAGTTTCAGTTTACTATGCTGTTTACTATGCTGAAGCAGCAAAAGGTTATAAAGGTAGGATAAACTTAGACCAATAGAAAATGGGGGTTTGGTGAGGATATTTCTAAAACATTGCACTTCATTGCACATCTTCATGTTTATGATCATTTAGCCTTTTTAGTCTCTAGTGGCATTCTTATGGAACTAGCTTGGCGGAAAGAGGAGACGTGAAGACACCTGTGCAGTCAGGTGGCCAGGACTTCTACATGGTTCACATATTTTGAGCACACGGCACGCCTCGTACACACGCCTGCACACACATGTGGACAGGACTGACACCAGCACATTTCTTTATCATGTTCCCACCTTTAAAGCAGAGGAATGTGGTCATAAATTCATGATGTGAACGTAGATTATTACAGCTAACTCTTTAGATAAGGCTTCAGTAATGGTTATTAAAACCTCTGGTTGAACAAATGGGTTGTTGCTGCCTCAGTTTGGAACAGCTGTTCTCTATACAGATTTACCATTTCTATAGTAACGCACTCAAATTGTTCATGCTTTTATATCCGTTTTCTGCTTTTCTTGGAGGAAAAGCCACCCTATTATTATTCATTCTTTGTTGGCAAGAGTTTCTTGACCAAAACACACAAACTAGAGACTCCCCTGGCTATATCGAGTTTTTGTTTTAAACGTGATGAAATTGAAACGAGGTGCGTATCCTTTTTCCAAGAAACTGTATTTTCAGTAATGAGGACTGCTGTTGGAGCTTGATGCATAAAATTCAACAAAGCTGTGAGGTGGAGGTGAGGACTTCTGAGTTTTGCTCTTGGAACTGAACCGTTGGCTCAAAGATCTAAGAGACAGACCGCTCCTGGACTTTAATCTCTTGCATTGTGGACATAGAGAGAGGTCACCGAGCGAAATCCTCTTAGCCGTCACCCTACTATAATTCTTGGAATAGTGCCGTTTGAAGAGATGGAGAGAGGGTGCACTGCATTTGGCATTGCTAATAAAGGTGATCGTGATCTCTGGAACATGGGTTTTCTGTGATAAAAGTAGATTAGATAAAGGGAAAGCCAAAGTTCAGCTATAATAAGCTTGCTCATGATCATGTGACTTTTATTTAATTAAAAAAAAAACATGTTTAGTTCTTGAGCTTCAACGTTTCCCGACCTGTTTGAATGTAATTGAGCCAAAATTCAAATTGTAATAACATACGGCTCACATGACTGTTTTTCTGAACTCTACCATGTTCCAAAAAGTGAGCAAATTATAACTTGTGTTATTTTAACCTTTACTTGTTAGCTGCATTGTGGCTGTAACTGTACTAAACCATGCACTTTGTTTCCAGTGGCACACTCGGACTCTGTGTTTGACGTGGGATCTTAACCATGAGCTCAGTCGCTGTACTTACGCAGGAAAGTTTCATTGAGCACCGCAGTGGGCTTCTGCCTGAACAAAGTGGTGGTGAGTGTTTTTGACCATTTATATACTTTTATCACTTTATGTATTGGTAATTGGAGTAGTTTCACCCTCCCCTCCAGCTGCTGGAGGCCCCAGTGCTGGAGAAGATGAGGAGGAACTTCCTACCTACAAGGATGCCTTCCCACCTCTCCCTGAGAAAGCGGCCACACCTGAGGGGACGCAGGAAACTGCCAATGCCTGGACATCAAAGATTCGGCCTCTCAAGTCCTCCATTATCACCCAGGTGCACCAGTACTACTACTTTAACTTAACTTAACATGTGGCCCTGTGTCTCCTTTTGCTCAAATTTATAAGAATTTTACAGAGTTTCCTTGCATCCTGCCTGTCTTAAATGCAAGTTGGCTTTAAATGCTTTAATCACAAATCTTAAATTTTGGCATGGTATGACTATTTAATTTTGTATATTTAGTTGTATATCATATTTGCAGGTAAAAGTTTCATATGCAGACATCTTCCTTGTGTTCTGTGACTTAAAGTACTGATAACTAGCTGCTAATGTGCCCTAGCTAGTTTTTTTTTTTGCATCTGTTAAGTAAGTCAAACTTGATTGCTAGTTGGCTGGAGGATGTTCATCTTCGCCCCTGGATCACTTCTGTTGCTAATCCATAAAATATTACCTTATTTCGTGCTAAAAACTTGGCATTAGGGAGGTTAAGGCTGCAGAGGGCCACATGCAGAGTGGGAAGCACAAAACTGCTGTTAAGAGCCACAAGCGGACCCCAGAAATGTTTTTGCTGTGCTTGATTGTAATGCAGCAGTATCCTCTGACCATTCTATAGTGTAATGTTTTTTGTGTTTTTAAATTTAATTCAATGTAGCATTAAATAATTGAGTCTTAAATTTTACCCTGGTTTTAGTGGTGGGACTTGATTAAAGGTTAAAGTCTGATGTAGCTCGTACATCAGACTTACAGGCATGCTAGAAACGCAACACAAAGTTCTGTCTTGTGACTTTTGTATGCTTAAAATTTTTTTAATTGGGTTTTACTGTAGGTATTGTGGCACCCATTAATGAATTCAGTGCAATATCTATCAGTGCAATATCTATAAGTTTATCTTATTTTTATTTTTATACGTCTCAGGTTTTCCATGTGCCGCTGGAGGAGCGCAAGTACAAGGACATTAACCAGTTTGGGGAAGGGGAACAAGCGAAGGTCTGTGTGGACATCATGCATAAGACTGGAGCCCACCTGGAACTCTCCTTGGCTAAAGACCAGGGTCTCTCCATCATGGTGTCTGGGAAGCTGGATGCTGTGATGAAGGCCCGCAAGGAGATCGTGTCCCGACTGCAGACTCAAGTATGAGGCTTTGGAATTTCTACTGGTCAACATTTATTGTCTGCGACAAAGATGGCTGTAATGTTTATTTATTTTTTTTTGTGTTGTTTTTCTTTTTCAGGCTTCAGCGACTGTCGCTATCCCAAAGGAACACCATCGCTTTGTCATCGGCAAGAACGGGGAGAAGCTTCAGGAGCTAGAGCTCAAGACTGCCACCAAGATCCAGATCCCACGACCCGACGACCCCAGCAACCAGATCAAGATCTCTGGTACCAAGGAGGGTCTGGAAAAGGCAAAGCATGAGATCCTGTTGATCTCTGCAGAGCAGGTAATGTTAATGCCCTCAGGAAGCATTTTCACATTCATTTTTATTACCCAGTTTTGCCATTTTTAACTTTTCCTACTCATTTTTTTAATAGGATAAGCGTGCTGTGGAGAGGGTGAACATTGATAAGGTGTACCATCCCTTTATCACCGGTGCCTACAATAAGATAGTTGGAGAGATGATGCAGGAAACTGGTGCTCGCATTAATGTCCCCCCTCCAAGCGTGAATAAGAATGAGATCGTCATCACTGGGGAAAAGGAGCAGGTGGCCCTTGCTGTGGCTTTGATCAAGAAGATCCATGAGGAGAAGGTGAGGGGACAACAAAAAATCTGATTGTATAAAATAATATTTAGTTCCTGTCAAAAGGTACAAAAGCTGGTCTTTGTATCTCCTGCAGAAGAAGAGTACGACCACGATTGCGGTGGAGGTGAAGAAGTCTCAGCACAAATATGTCGTCGGCCCCAAGGGAAACACCCTGCAGGAGATCCTGGATAGAACTGGCGTCTCTGTTGAGATCCCACCTTCAGACAATAGCTCAGAAACAGTCATCCTTCGTGGGGAGCCTGACCGCCTGGGGCAGGCCCTCACTGAAGTGTACGCCAAGGTACAGGCGGTTTCTGATGACGAGTGGAAGTGCTAACTGGAGGGCATGAGAGTTGGAGGGAAAACTAACTTTTTGTTTCCGTTTTCAGGCAAACAGCTATACTGTTTCCTCGGTGTCGGCTCCTTCTTGGCTTCATCGTTTCATCATTGGCAAAAAGGGACAGAACTTGGCTAAGATCACCCAACAGATGCCCAAGGTGCGAGTCGTATAGACTGGAAGAAGTTTGAGGTCTGACTGTTGGTCCTAAATGAATTGATGTTTTTATCGTTTGTGTTCAGGTGCACATTGAGTTCACCGAGGGAGAAGATAAAATCACTTTGGAAGGACCAACCAAAGAAGTGCAGATGGTGCAGAGTCAGATTCAAGCCATTGTTACGGATTTGGTGAGGTTTTCTTTTCACTGAAGTCTAGCAAATGAGTCATCTTCTGTACATGAAGAAAATCTTTCACCTGCTGATACTAAAAACTTAAGATTTTTTTCTCTGTGACTATTTCTACACCAAAGAGTGAGCTAATTTGGTAGAATTTAGGAATGGTGCATTCACTCATCTGCGAAAAATAGGATTTTTGACTTTCTGACTTGATGAACTTTAAAACCATCCGATTTTGGTCAGAGACCATTCATGTGCATCTCTACACATGGAAGGCACACATATAATTTTTATTTTATTTTACCTTTTAACAGGTAAGTCGAATGGACTATGCAGAGATCACTGTGGATCCCAAATTCCATCGTCACCTGATTGGAAAAGGAGGCGTTAACAGTAAGTGTGCACCTGAAACTTCATCCTTAAAAAAAAAACTTTTTAATTATTTTTGCTCTTAAAAACAATCTGTTTTCTGACTTAACTTTTAGTCAACCGCATCAAAGAGTTGCACAAGGTGACAGTCCGCATCCCCCCTGACAACGAGAAGAGCAACCTGATCCGCATAGAGGGGGATCCCCAGGGTGTGCAGGAAGCCAAGAAGGAGCTGCTGGAGCTAGCGTCACGCATGGTCGGTACACACAGCTAAGACACTACATGTAGTTCACCGTAGAGCCTTGCGTTGCTCAATAACTTGTGGGGCTTGCAGGAGAACGAGCGTACAAAGGACTTGATCATCGAACATCGTTTACACAGAGCCATCATCGGGCAAAAAGGGGAGAAGATAAAGGAAGTGCGGGACAAATTTCCAGAGGTCAGTTCTAACTCCTCCTATTGGTTTGCATTTGCTCTGTACTGGAGCTGATGGCGGTCTGTGAACGGTTCTGTTACGTTTGTTCCAGGTCATCATCAATTTCCCCGACCCAGCACAGAAGAGCGACATTGTTCAACTTAGAGGGCCTCGGAACGAGGTGGAAAAATGCTCCAAGTTTATGCAGAAGATGGTGGCTGAAATGGTAAACTGTCAGTTTTTAAAAAAATTATTTTTCTCTCTTTTATTACTACTGTGACACACATTTTGAGGTGCAGCACATGGTGTTTGAGCATCCTTAAAGTATTAACCCTTGTGCGTACGAGGACTGAGGCAAACGTAGAGGACTGTGGCAAACGATACAAGTTTTATGTGTGTGGGGTCGGTTGGACCCCATTTCTGGACACCAGGGTTAAATGCATCCATCTAAAATTTAAGGCCTTAAAATGTATTCATTTTACCAATTTTAATTTTTCTACAAAATTTTGCCCCTTGGTACGCAGTCCCCGATTATCATCTAATGTCACAGGTCTTAAATTTTCTCTTGGCAGGACTATTTAATATTGTATATTCAGTTTGTTTTTCTTGTGGAACTTTTCAGAAAAACAAATAACTCAAACTGTCAGGCAAAAGTACTTTATTGTGTTCTGTGACAAGGCAATTGAGGCCAAAGGTCCCTCACTAACATACACTTGTTAGCTGGGTAAGTGCAATCATCTCCACTTGGCTGGACGAAGTTTATACATTTCTGTGGAGATATAGGTCTTAAATTTAAGACTTTTGTGAATGGAATTTGAGTTGGTGAATCCCTTCAGTAACGATGTGTTCACATTTTCATTTTTGCTGGTTTAGGTGGAGAACAGCCAGACTCTGTCCGTCCCCATCTTCAAGCAGTTTCATAGGAACATAATTGGAAAAGGAGGAGCAAACATCAAGAAGGTGCTGTATGTTGTACTGTTTTTTTCTTTCTGTATTGCACAATGAATCCAAGAAGAAGCCTTAAAGAAGATCTTTAATGCTGTAGATCCGAGAGGAAACCAACACCAAAATCGACCTCCCTGCTGAAAACAGCAACTCTGAAATGATCGTCATTACGGGGAAGAAGGCAAACTGTGAAGCTGCAAGGAACCGCATTTTGGCAATTCAGAAAGAACTGGTAAACACTCGCTAAACCCTGTCCATCTGGTTGCATGATGGTAAAACTACAGTTTAGTAATTCTTGTCTCTCTGCGTTCAGGCCAACATCACAGAAATGGACGTGTCCATCCCCTCCAAGTTGCACAACTCGCTGATTGGTTCAAAGGGCCGCCTGGTGCGATCCATCATGGAGGAGTGTGGCGGTGTGCACATCCACTTCCCCACCGAGGGCTCGGGGATTGATAAAGTCACCATCAGAGGCCCAGTGGAGGAGGTGGAGAAAGCAAAGCAGCAACTGCTTGCTCTAGCAGAGGAAAAGGTTTGTACAAGTCTTTCAACTTCTTTGCTAAACTTGCAAGCAGTCTATTTTGCCATGTGATTATACAGTTGGATTGACGTTTGCCAGCCAGGAAATGTTTAGCACTCGTCCACCACAAAGCCACCTACACTTTATGGTGGTTACCACCTCTTCGACATGGCTGCCAACTATCATAAATTTATTCTGAAAAGCCTTACCGAACTTTAAATTTAAAATTTGGTAAACCATCTTTCACAGCAAATAAAGAGTTTCACTGCTGAGCTGCATGCAAAGCCAGAATACCACAAGTTTCTCATCGGGAAAGGCGGCGGAAACATCCGGAAGGTCCGTGACAGCACCGGTGCCAGAATCATTTTCCCCACCTCTGAGGACAAAGACCAAGAGCTCATCACTGTGGTTGGGACTGAGGAGGCGGTTCGGACAGCCCAGAAGGAGCTGGAGGAGCTCATCAAGAGTTTGGTATGCCATTTAAAAAATATATATAAATAAAAATAGGAGTCCTGTACAGGAATCAGGGTTTCCCCCAGAAAACCTGCTAAGCCCGGTGGTCGGGCGCCGAGGCGGTCCACCGTTTTTTTGTATTAAAAGATGTTAAGTAGACAAAAGTAAAAATATCACTGGGTAATTATATGTTATGGGAAAACATTGTCAGTGAACTGCTAAATAAACCCACAACCAGTCTTAAAAACGACTAATCAACAAATACAATTAAAATGAAAATCAATTATGTCCACTATTGTTAAATCCAAATTAAGTCAGAGGCTCCATCAGGCCCCCCAGAGCTTCAGGGGCCCCATAAATGCTAATATTTTAACATAGACCAGAGATGTATAAATGTAGCATTTGTTTATCATTGCTGCCAAATTTGACAAAATGGTTTCAGCATATATAAATTAAAAAACTTTAAATGATTTAACATTTATATGTAAGATTTTAAGGAGCTGGCAAGTTTACTTTGTAGAAGTTCAAAGAACAATATTCATAGTCAGATTGGTTTGTTACCACAGCTACAATCTGATGCTGAGTTTCAGCTGTTTGTTCACAAATACAAATTAGTAAACAGCAGTTATAATTTATTGCTTTTTAGGTTTGCCAGCTACTCCCCCTGTCCTAGATTTCACTAAATCTAACACAGAAGCTGTTAGAGGTGCTGATGTTTTTAGCAACAAAAGGGGCCCCTAAGTCATATTCTGCTCCAGGCCTCATACATCCTTGGACCGGCCCTGCATGATGTGGTAATCCGCTGCTGCACTGCGCAGAGATGCGCAACAAATGGGAGATTTAATTCAATGCTGCTAATGTGGCTTTAGTAGCTCTTTCATTTAGTGTCTGTTGAGTTTTTAACAAGGGGACACAGAAACTATTTTGGTTGGTCGAGTTTCTGGATGAGTTTTTCAGATGTCCGGTGGCCGCGCGCATTAACTCTAAGTGGACAAAGCATTTGATACGGTTTGGTGCTTTGTGTAACCGGAAAAATAATACTAGTAATAATAATATAAAATCAGCGTGATGCGTGACTGCGAGGAGAGCGCGAAAGCTCCTCGCCGGGTTAAACCTACACGATGTGTGATTAGCACTGGGTCGTTAACCACTAACGCACCGGCTAACCGGGAACACAGACCTAAACTTTACAGGGAAGACGGGGCCAAACGCTGGGCAGCGTGTTGAGATGTAAATGCTGCATAATGTTTTGTTCACAAATATACATCATTCTCACCACTTAATGCACCTCTGAAAGCGCGACTACAAGTTATTCCTGCGGTTCACGTAGAGCTGTGCCACCAGAGCTAACCAGAGCTAACGCGGTGGGTTTAAACTCTTACCTTAATCAATAACTCCTCAGAACTAATCATAATTCCTCACAGGGGGTTGATGCAAATATCCATAGCGGTCGGCCTGTGTCCAGTTTGAGTGAAAGGAGGTGCGGGATCCGCGCTGAGATTAACTTTAGACATCCAGCTGCTGAAGCGGGAGGCAACGCGCAGAGGCCCAGCGGTGTGATTGGTCCGGCTTTAAATGCATAAACTATAAACATATCTTCTATAAACATATCTTTTAGGAATAAATCTGCTCTGATAGTGAAATGCTCGGAGCAACAGAAACACTTGCAATCCGGCTTATTTAAAAAAAAAAACAAAAAATAAAAAACAACCTAACAAAAAAACAAACAAGAAAGGCTTAGCCTGGCGGTGACCCTAGTAAAGCATGGCAGGCCACCAGGCCTATAATACACTGGGGGAAACCCTGCAGGAATGGACTAGTATGTGGGTTCAATGGGAAAACCTTGAGGCCTACTTGATATCTCTGGTGTAATTTATTTTTCCTCTTGTGGGACTTTTTTGTCAGCCAAAAGTTTGAGTCGCACTCAAATATCTTTATGTTCTGCGACTGGACTTTTGAGGCTACTGGTAACTCACTAACACTCTTGCTAGCTAGAGTATATTAGCAGCTCCCTTGCTAGCTTTGTTTGCATCTATTATGGGTAAGAACAAATTTAATGCCAGTAGCACACTTCAGTGGATACGTACGTCTTAAATTCCATTCATAATCGTCTTAAATTTGAGTGGGTCAAGGGTGCAGATTATTCTGTTTGTGTAGCCATTTTTAACTCATTTATGGTTTAAATGAGCTGATTCATTCAACACTTCTAAGATCGCTTGATTTAAAAACGAAACAAACAAATGGCACAAAACATCCCTAAAGCGTCAACCCTAAACATCTGGAATGTTGTAATAGGAAACTTATCACTATTCCTGATCCATAATATAAAAATGCATATCTTGTGGTTTCTAAATACTGATGTCCACTTTGTGGTTTCAGGACAACATTGTGGAGGACACGATGATCGTCGACCCTAAGTACCATCGCTACTTTGTGGCCCGCCGGGGTCAGGTCCTCAGGGACCTTGCTGATGAGTATGGTGGCGTCATGGTGAGCTTTCCTCGTACCGCCTCCCAGAGCGACAAGGTCACCCTCAAAGGAGCCAAAGAATGTGTGGAGGCAGCCAAGAAGCGCCTGCAGGAGATTGTTGAAGACCTGGTAAGTGTTGGTTGTCTTTTTTTTTTTTCCTTCTTTTCTGTTTCTTTCTTCTAAAATTTTTACTTGATTTTTTTTTTCTTTGTCCCCCCCCCCCCAGGAGGCTCAGGTGACCGTCGAGTGTGTGATTTCTCAAAAGTTCCACCGTTCCATCATGGGTCCCAAGGGCTCACGGATTCAGCAGATCACCAGAGATCACAACGTGCAGATTAAGTTTCCAGAGCGTGAGGACCCACAAGGTAAAAGCAAGCCATTGTGTTTCTCACCAAACTTTAAACCATTTTCTGGGCTCCCCCTATGGATTACAAATAGCTGTCTGGTTGAACGACATGTGTGAGGGCGGTTTGGGGGAAAGAGGATTCTTAAGAGACTCCCTGTCTCTAAGAACGGGGGCTTGGGGTGGAAATCGACTTTTTTTGGATGTACGTAGCTGGACATAGACAACAATGTCCTTAAGCTATTTGTTAAGCTTAAGGTGATGATATTAGGTAGTCATCTTTTAGCTAACATTACCTGCATCCAACAGCTTTACTCAACTCAGTCAGTTTGGGGGAAAAAACTGAAAAGTTCTTCGTGTTTTGCTGGTTTGCTGCCATGATTCTAACACACACCTGCGTAGCTTTACACAGCAGCAGCAGGTCTCCTCTGCTGCCGCACAGCTGTAAACCCAGCGCGAGTGTCATAGCGCTCATGTTGCGTTTAAAGGTGGCTCTGAAAAACGGGATACCACATGTTGACAACGGATAAAACAGTTTTAACTGCTGATAAAAGTGACAGAGGACATAGATATGGGACGTGTGGAAGCCCCTACTGTATCAGATTGACATAGCAGTAACAGAGAGTTGGCCATTCTAAGGTAAAAACTGAGTGCATAAAGCGTTCATGTTTTTTTTAATTTTTTTTAATCCAGACTGCTTTCTGCGCCCCACAGTTTGGGAACCTCTGCTTTAAACTAAAAGGAGTGTTTTTGGCTCAAAACCACTAACTGTGAGTATATGTGTTTATTTAGCAGCACCTCCTGCAGAAGCTCCTGTTCAGGAGAACGGAGAGGCCAATGGTGAAGTGAAAGAACCCGTCGACCCAAACGCTCCCAAAAAGTGTGACGTGATTTTGATTTCTGGTCGCAAAGAGCGCTGTGAGGCTGCTGTGGAAGCGCTGAAGGTCTGAGCTGATGCCACGCCTCAGTTTGGACTCAGTCAGTTGCTTTTCTACATCTAAGCGTGTCCTCCTCTGCAGGTCCTGGTTCCTGTCACAATTGAGGTGGAAGTGCCTTTTGAGCTTCATCGATACATTATTGGACAAAAAGGAAGTGGAATTCGTAAGATGATGGATGAATTTGAGGTACGCCATCTTTTAAAATCAGTTAAAACGCAGTGTGGGCTCAGTGCAGATTCCTCATGACTTCAACGTGCTTCCAGGTAAACATACAAGTGCCTCCTCCTGACCAGCAGTCTGATAAAATCGCCATCACCGGCTTGGCCTCTCACCTTGACCGTGCCAAAGAAGGCCTCTTCGACCGCGTCAAGGAGCTGCAGGCTGAGCAGGCAGATCGGGTTTGTATTTTTAGTTCTTTCAAGTTGTTCTGCTTCATCTTTCACAAGATGCAACACAAAACTGGGATGATTTTCTTAGTCCTGCACTTGAACTTTAATGTTATCTCAAATAACATTAAAGCTATTCAATGTTATTGTGCTAAATTCAAATTTTGTACTTCCATTTGGTTTCTACTGCTTCTAAAAACTAATGTTTTTTTGGCAATGAATTCATGTTTTTTTTTTTTTTTTTTTTTTTTATGTTTGGAAAATGGACGGTTTCAAAAACCTCCCAATTGTAAAGTCATGAATAGCAGGCACTGCACTGTTACTTAGCAAACCAAGCTGAGCTCCAGCACATTTGGTCTTCTAGTTTTACTGCTGTATGGTCCATACAATGACTACTGGAAAAGACAAGTGTTTTGTTGTTAACTTGCCATCCAGAATCCACTTGCTTTTATTCTTGTTGGTTTTGCAGGAGGCTCCATTTCTGCTTTTCAGAGACGTAAAGTCATATAATTGAGCATCTGTTTGCAGCCAACAGTGAGTTCAGGGGCATGGCCAGCAGCAGCTTATTTGGATTTAAAGTGACAGAAGCCCTAAAACAGCTCATTGTGAAATGGCCTCAATACACAGAACTGATCAGACTCGGAATATTGGTACAAAAAATGTAAACATGTTTTGGCCTGTCCTAACCTGCTTAAGGAATCATAATAGGTCACCTTTTAAAGGTCACGCACAACACATCAGCACAAAAGTCTCAGATTATCTTTCAAACGCATGAAATCAGGTAATAAAACAAGTTTTGTGCAAAAAATCACTCCTGAACCTGCAGGCACTCAAGAGCTTCAAACTGACCATCACTGTGGACCCAAAGTATCACCCAAAAATCATCGGCCGCAAGGGTGCCATCATCACAAACATCCGCACAGAGCATGATGTGAACATCCAGTTCCCAGAGAAGAATGATGAAAACCAGGTATAGCATGGAAAATTAATTCTTAAAGTTCTTTTTTTTTTTTTTTTTAAACACTTTTATAAAATGGAATGGCTCAAATCTTTTTTTTTTTTTCTTTTGTCTTCTTCTTCAAAGGATCAGATCACGATTACAGGGTACGAGCAGAATGCCATAGCTGCACGGGAGGCTATCCAGGCTATCGTGGACGAGCTGGAGGAGATGATCTCCGAGAACATCACCCTGGACAGCAGGGTTCATGCCCGCATCATTGGTGCTCGGGGCAAGGGCATCCGCAAGATCATGGATGAGTTTAAGGTGAGCTCCAGATTTGTTTTTATTGAAAATGTCAATTTTTAAAAAAAATCGTGACTCAAACATGACTTTTCAATGTTTTCAGATTGATCTCAGGTTTCCACAGAGTGGCGCTGCAGACCCAAACCTTGTCACAGTCGTAGGTCGTCCTGAACATGTGGATGAAGCCATCGATCATCTCCTGAACCTGGAAGAGGAATATGTAAGCTCCTCTGAACATTTTTTTTTTTTTTTTTTTTTTTTTGTCTGTCCAGTCGTGATCAAATGTTTGCTGATGCACTTTTTTTTGTGTGTTAATTTTCAGTTGTCGGATGTTGTGGAAAATGAGGCGAAGATGGCATACATGAGGCCACCTGGTGGCAGCGTTGCTGCTGCAGACGAGCAGCGTGGCCATTCCAAAGGTTTCGTGGTTAGAGAGGCTCCCTGGGCCACCGGCAACGAGAAGGTGAGACTTGCCCAACCAGCTGCTATTCCACTCCCCCTCACTAGTTTTTCTGAATCCATTTGCTCCTTTTCCTTTCAGGCTCCTGACATGAGCAGCTCAGAAGACTTCCCAAGCTTTGGCGCTCCGGTCCAAGCGAAGGCGTCACCCTGGGGACCCAAACGCTTTTAAGCTATTGGCTTAAAAGTAACTAGTCAAATCTTCCCCTCCACCAACTCCATCTGCATCCCTCCCTATCCCCCTAAAAAACCTCTGGACCTGGACTGACCGCTGACCCTCAAAGTCTTTAGTTCTCAGAATATCATCCTGCATCTCGGTCACCAGTCCACAACAAGAGCTTTCAGATACTGTAATCAATCGTGAGCTTTGTGTCTGCGTTCACTCGTACCGTCTCGAGCCTAAATGTTCCGGCCACGTCGCCGTCACGTCTACACCGATGTTTTAAATGTTTTAGACCAGACGCCTCATTGTGGTTTGAACTCTTCTACCAAATCGTGATGACGAAGACATCACTACTTTTTACGTGAGCTGCCCTGATCTTAGTTGCCTTTTGCAGGAGCCCAGGGGGGTGGGGAGGTACTGATTTTAGTGTTCAAACTTAAACATCAGTCGTAGAAGGTTCCCACGCCCCTTCCTGCTTCATCCATGTAGCCCAGTGAAAATGACGTAGTCATCCGTTTCCAAGCACACTATAGTGATCGTCCAATCATGTCCTTCCATGTCCTTCCATGTGCTCGTACCTGTGCTGCTGTGCGAATGATCAAACTTCGGCTCCCACCTTGTAGCCTTATGAATTGGTGAGCTGTGATGGAAGGTGTTGGGGAGGGAAAGAGAGGGGAGGGTGTTGGCTGGCTTTCAGCCACCACGGAATGGCACCAACTCAAACTGCCAGATGCTTGGAGATCATGCCACACCTAAACTTTGTACAACACTAGGCTAGAGCTCCACAGCATCCAAACCTCACACTAACTGTTTTAAATAGATTCGTTACATTATAAAGTAGATCACTCTACGGAAGTCGACCATCTTGTGCCAACTTTAACGACATCCTGCTTTCTTCGCCCTCTGCAATGGGTCAGTGTCCAGTCCCTTTGTCTTCCAGTTGCTATGCAGATCCCCTCTGTTATATGGCAATGGCCCCTCTCTTTTTTTTATTTTTTATTTTTATTTCCAGCCTTACAACTAGAAAGATACAAACCAGGTAGAGATGAGTTGCTTTCAGTAGACAACTGCAAGCTGTTTCCTCATTCTTTCAAAAACATTTTCTTCCCAGTTGTGTGTTTACTTGGCTTGTAAGTTTAGCCTTCTAGCTGCTAAGTAAATGTCTAGCATCTACCTACCTTGGTTTATATCCTCCTAGTATTGAACGAAAGATTATGCAAATACCATGAAGTGAACGGTTATGGGCGACACTGGAAAAAATTGTCCAAAAGCCAATAAAAAAAATTGAAAATATTTTTTGTCTGTCATTTTTGGGTTCATCACAAATGAATGTATTTTATGATTGACCTACATAAAGCTGTGAGGTGATTGGATAAGATGGATTTTTGAGAATTTAGCAATTTGAGTATATCTAAAAATAGAAAATTGTGGAAGGTCACTGTAAAAAAAAAAAAAATTAAATGGCAAAATTTGGGTGCACATTTTGATCATATATTGAACAAATATTCTATTCAGTAAAACATTAACCGTAACTAATTTGAACTATGTCAGCCCAGACAAGAGAATGATCTCTGGCTATCGCTCAGCTCAAAGCGATGTCCAGAAGTTCAGCAAAAACGATGAAATGGGGGGGAAAACTCGTTCTGATGCGGTAGATGAGCTGAAGTCCTAGCTGATGGATTCTTTGCAGTACAGCGGTATATCCGGTATGAATTCACAGCTGAGAAAACTGATTTAATGATCCAACTGTTTATATAATATTGTTCGCCACAAGAAGCGCTGGAGAGCGCTGCTTGGCTCAGCAAGGTAGGAAAACGGCCTGTTGGTCAACAGCTAATCAAGTTATAATGACGAATAAAAAGCATGGCTGATAAAGAAAGAGACTGGACATAGAAAAGGAAAAGCTTGTGCCCAATCGAGGAGGTGTGGGTGTGTGTTCGGAAGTATATTGGTTTTAAAAAGTCCGACGCACGGTATGTAGCCGGAAAGGCACGAGGCAGCACGAATACAATATCAATCAACCAATTAAAGGACGTGAAGCCGCTAACTACGGCCAAGAAGGTAAGGTTGATTAAAACGCTGGATTTGAGGTAGCGAAAATACTTTAACCAAATTGGTATTATGAGTAACATTCGTAATGTTGCATTTATAAAGCTGTTCACATCGGAGGATATTCTTGGTGTTCGTTTTATTGTGAATTGTTTATGGAAAACACAGAATCAGTACAAGCCTGTAATATTTAGTGTGACGATGATACTTTAATAACTTGGCTTAAAATATATTTATGTCTTCCAATACACACCTGCAACACTTGAATACTTAAACCCTGAGTATTTTTAGGTGATATTGTGGATATTATAGAATAATTATTTTCTTTTTGAAAAGAAGTGTTAAAATTGGCATTTTTTATGTTGCGTTTTGCACAATAAAAATAGTTGACATTCTACATCTCTTTCTACAATTTCGTATTGACTCGTTCACATATTGTGTTGGGACAAAGTAATTGATACTTTTGCTGCAGTCTATGATTTGCCTTGTACTCCTGTGAGTAAAATAGGCCACAAACGTATAAGCAGTCAGGAAAAAATAAGTCAAATATACATTTATCGTGATAAAATGTGAAACCGCCAGAATCTTTAAAAAACGTGATACAAATTTTTAGTCATACCGTCCAGCACTAGTTGGTTTAAAACCAAAAAGGCACCTTACGTCAACGGATGAAGAGGCCGCTTCAGCAGACGTCAAAGGATTTTGCACGTGGATCTTTAAACTAGAGATGGATATCTAGTTACCGTTTTTCTAAACGTCCTTTTCCTGACTTCAAAGACACACACATGTTTTGCGTTAATTCTCCAGCACAATAAATGCTGGGGGATGCAGTTTGCATAGTTCATTTCTGTAAAAATGGAGCCGAACACGACAGTGATTCCGCCTGGTTTTGGATGCTGGGCAACTGGAAGTTTTTTTTTTTCTTTTCTCATTTTTTCTCATTTTTCTCGTTGACACAATATGTCGTGGCAACGAGATATTGTCTTTACAAGGAAGCAGCTGATTAACATTTGAAATGCTCCAATGACACCTGAACTATGACCCCAGAGGAGCTGAGAAGGCTTCATGGTAACAGCATCACCATCCACATTGAGGTACTTGATGAAATGAGTTGCATTTAATTTTCCTTTGGGTCAAATTTGAATAGATTTTTTTTTTTTTGCTAATCTATTATTATTAGCTTCTCACATAAATTCCCAAATAAAACACATAGAAGTTTGTATTTGGAGTGTGTCAAAATGTGGGAACAGTTGACTTCTCCTTTCTTAAATTTGGACGCAGAAATTAGGTTAATTTTATTTCTACAAGCAGCCTTTCTGTTAAAAATCCTCCTCCTCCTTTCATGTTCGTTGTCCATTTTGGTCAAAATTATGAACCGAGAGCAGATTACTCTATTTTTTCCTCCCATCCCTTCTCCTCCTGAGAGCTAACAGAGGTGCATTTTCAACACTTCCAACGTGCTCCTGTGTTTGAATGCAGCATCAGAAAAGCTCTCACCGAAGCTCTGAGGCATAATCACGACACAATTAAGATAATTTCCCAACGACTGCTGGTGGCAAGGAAAGCAATTTTTCTGCCTTGTAATCGAGCCGGGCTGTCAGATTAAGATAGCAGGTGATTTAAGAGAAAGTGTCTCTGCTAAGTGTTTGGAGAGCCATCTAGGTGGCCTCAGGATTCCCTCTGCCCATTGAGATTGCCTTGTAAGCCAAGGCAGTTCTGAATCTGAAAAGAGAAAGAAACATTTGAGAGTTGGATTCGTGTCTCTGGGCGTTTTTTTTTTGTTTTTTTTGCCGTGTTACTCGCCTTCTGCTGCCGATCTGCTCCTGCATCTCGCAACATGAAAGGGTGGAGTGGCTTCTTATCTTCTCTCTCTTACTTTCTCGTATCTCCTCTTTCTGTCTTTTACTTGCACACAAACAGCAAACTTTAAATTCAGTCCGTACTGTATGAGATTATCCTTTTTTTTTTTAGAGGATTCGTACATGACCAGAAGACAGATTCCTTTATACAAGCTGTATATTTTTAATTTTTTTTTAGATAAGCAAATTTTTTTTTTCTCAGTATTAGAAATGTGTTTGCATCCTTAGAGCCTTTGAACCTTACTGGATGAAAATTAGAGGCAAAAATCCCCCAAAACCACTGTTATTGGGGTTACATATGGATGGAACAGTGTTATGAAATATTCTAGCTTCTGTTTACATACAGTGGTATGGTCTAATGGTTTTTTTTTTTAAAGAAAATTTGACATCACAATTCTTAAAAAAAAGAACACTACTGCCTTGAACCTATCCTTTTTTTTTAAGAGACAAGGACTTTCAAACCCATAATTCCACACAGCTATCTATTAACGCTGCACCAGTTGGTTAGATGGTGCTTACATAAACAAAGCTATGTAATATTATGAATTTTACAGCCAGATAGCGCAATTTAATTTAGCACAACGAGTAATTGTGACTTTCTGTTGTCATTAAAATGTTGTACATATCAAACACCACTTAAAAGAAACGTGACTTTGCAGTTTAACGTCTCTGAATTGGACCTCTGTCGCTTTAAGAGGCTCTCACTCTTTCCGACAGTCCGCTTTCAACGCGCCGTCGCAACAGCATTCCTCTATTAACCTTTTTACCAGCGTTTCACAGAGAAGTAGCTCATTATGTGTTAAGCAGACCCACACTTCCACCATGTGTTTGCTAATTGCTGCTGCCGCTTGTCTGAAGGAGCCGAGGGGTGGAGACGTGGGTGAGGGCGGCTCAGAGAGCGCAGCACCGAGGAGGAGCTTCGTGGGAAAGGCGGCGCTCGGTTACGCCACACTCTTTCTGCAAACCGAATGGCTGCCAGGGGACATAAAGGGATTTCTCAAATATGAATCAACACTTCAGGTATGTTTTTGATGACATTATGTAATCAAAAGCTAAAAAAATAAGTAGATTTTACATAATAGTGCCCCTTTAAACTGCAGCCAGAACCTGTCAACATGCAGATGGGATGGGCCTTACAGAACTCTCTCAAATTCTCTGCATGTTTGGTACTACTACGACGGCGTATTTTTAAGACATTGTAGAGGGAAAAAAAATGAGTCAATTTCTATATTAGCCTCAGACATTTTCTAGAGAAAAACGGGGAAATTTATGAGCTCCAAAAGTTGAACATTTCTAACTCTACTGGGAATTCAGATGGAACTGACCTTTTTCTCAGAGGAGTGAAAAGTTGAGCTTCTTGTCACCAAACCTGATCTCAGAAAGACGAGGTAGTTGCCTTATTTACCAGGCAGTACTTTCTGTCAATTTAGATGTTACTTTCTGGAATTTTCTTGGAACTTTCCAGGCACTTTTCTGAAAGTTTCAGGATAAAATCTGTGAAGTTAAAAAAAAAAAAGAAGTTATAACTCCTGGGGCAGTACCCTGTGAACTGTAGCTATAGCTAACACGGTGTTCCTTTAAATTGTTTTGAATATTTTATTTTTTTAAAATAGATCGAACGAAAATATATATCAACCTGTCTGCTTTTTGGCATATTTGTGATGATGTTTTAATTGTTATATATATATTGTTATACTCTGTCTCCAGTTTATTTCCACTTATTTAAGGAAGAAAGCCAAGAAAGTAAAAGTTACACTCAACACTTTCAGGTGGTGCAACAGTTACACACTTTTATCCACTAGATGGCGTTGGAAAACTGGGATTTCTTACTCATTGATTTGTGCAGCAAGTCTAATAACTGAACAACTCAAACTCTACATGTGTCACAAAAATTGGCCAACATCTCCTACATAGAGAAATACTATTTGGACATCTTTGTTACATAATTATTATTGTTTGTTACATAATTATTATTGTATCAAAAGTGGTATTTTGATGGGAGACTGATTTTCACTCATCACAAATTATTGAACATAAAAATCCTTTAAAAAAACCCACATTCACAACTAAAAACAAATAACCAAACAAACAAGAGATTGCTTTTAAGCCCAGTCAGCAACTTTCTGAACATTAAAACCCCAAACATAAAATAGATTTATTCAATAAATTACCTCCATTAAGTTCATGATGTTTTATAGTGATCAAGATGTTCAAAGTGACATAGAAAGCATAAACAAATACAATATGTGAAAGCCTTCCATTTAAAAAAGGAAGTACACAAAAAAATCAAACACAAACTACTTTTTTTTGTGTGGAAAAGTTGTGTTTTTTTCTTGTTATGTAAAATATTGATTGCAAGTTGTAAAAGTAAATGTAGCCATTTACTATCATAATCACCGGAGTGAGAAGTGGTTTAAACCAGATATTGACTCTATTTAGAGTTGATGTTTGACGGTGTTTAACAGTCCTCAGATATTCAGTCTGAGGACTGAATATCCTCAGAATTAACCAGACATTGGTAATCCTCAGTTTCTTTGAGTGAGTCTTGATATGTTGTAAATACAATCCATGTAGGATGACAAAGTAAAGAAATTTCATGGCTATTTTCTACCCTCCCTCCCAGAAAGAGCTCTTTGGTCTTACTAACTACCAACATTGTCAACACTCAAGTACGGTAGTGGTAGCATCAAGCTGATGATCTCTGGTCCACTGCATTCCACCAGTTCTGATAAAAGAAGTTGTAAAATTACCATGAGATTTTTGCCAGAGTTGTGTTCAGTTCCTGATAGATTCATTTCAAAACATTGCTTTTCTTCAGGTACAATTCTTCTTTTGTTGATTTGGATGTATGGTTGGACTTTCTATGATGCTGAAAAAGGAAATTCATGTTCTGATACTTGGAACTATTCACAATTTCATCTCATCTCTCTTTGCTGCTCCGTCCGGAATGTCTCCCATTAACTTGGATTCCTGTGGTAGAATTTCAACCGTGCCAATTAGCGAACAGGAGGAGACTTTGTGAATGATGATGATGATGATGATGATTTTTGTTTCAGAATTGTAGTCTGCCTGTAGTTTTACCAATGGCATTGGAAGAAGTGAACAAAGCTTCTCCGGCCATATTGGCCACGCTTCCAAACATTAAAATATTGCAGTGGGTGATGGTTGCAGGCAATTTTTTTGTAAACTTCATTGTGTCAAACTGGTGCACTAAATACATTAAGGCCAAATGTCAGCTAATGGGTAACATCTAAGTCTATGCCTCCGTCAAGCAATAGTTTCTCAATAACCGAGGGTCCAGACCATCTGTATGAAGCTCAGCATAGAACAAGGGGCTGGTTTTTACCAGGCTAGCATGATGTTGGAAATACCACATTTCATTGTGTGTTGGTTCTATCACAAACATACCGTAATAAATTGTTGCTCAAAGACTTTAGTTGAATTTCATTTTGAGATTTCATCCCTGGAAGAAAATGCATCCATCTTGCAACTCTAGTTCTTAGCTGAGACATTTGAAGGATTCACCAGATTGTTCTACCCATAACTAGTACTTATTGGCAATTGCTGAATCTTCTTCAGTGTTACTATCAGGTTCTTGGCAGGCTCCCTAACTGGTTTCTGTCTTGTGTTCACATTGGTTTTTAACCTTTTAAACCTGCCTTCCAACAGTAGCTTTAACAAAAGGATGCAAATGCAGAAAAAAATCATAAACACAAAAACCTAGCAAGTAATGTTGGTCTAGTTTCTGGTGCAAGTATCTTAGTACACTTCAAACAAGACAAAGCTAACTTATAAGTAACTTTTCAGCAAGATACAGGATCTTCTTTTAAGTCAACAATTCCTTCATGTTGATGAAAAAGTATTATTTCACCTGTAAGAAAAATGTTATGTGTATGGAACCAGTAATTTTTTTATCAATACTAAGGACTTATTGACTTAAAACAAGCTCTTGTTTGTTGCTGAAAAGTTACTTATAAGTTAGCTTTGTCTTGTTTGAAGTGCATTGAAATACTTCCTCTAGAAACTAGACCAAAATTACTTGGTAAGATTTTGTGTTTTTGCAGTGTAAAATCTCTTTATCTTAACGAAGATGTGTTCACATTCAGTGAATCTGCTTTACTGCTGCCTTTACATCAGCTGTAACTGATATCATTAGTGACTGTGATCATTGTATGCTTGTTGCCAGTGATGTCAACAATCCCTCATAAACATAATTAAACTGTGAGTTAAGATACTATTTAATAATAAAAGGCTGCTGTGAACATTTTTCCTGAACCACTCGGCAACCTTGTTTTCCACTTTTAGATCTAATTTAATCAGTGATGTAGCACACTCACACATTTCCACAGCCTCTTACGCATCATTATTACAGTAAAGTCATGCCTTTAATTGCAGCACAATGGGCTGATGACACAATTCACCTCTAATTACTGCCAAAATTACAACACTTGAGATGTTACAGAGTAAAATACTCAGAGCAAAATGCCAGTTGCCCGGGTTTCCAGCACCAAAGTGAGAATCTTCGCCTCCACATTGCTGTAGGAATCTTTTCACTTTGTCAGCACTTGAGTGGTTAAAAAGGAGCAGAGAAATCCAGCCGAGTGACCAGCAGGGGTCACATGCGGCCAAAAAAAATTATTCCATTCCCCTTCTTATAGTTTATTCTTACAAGAAAAATGTCAACAAAAAGTTTCCCATCGACTCAATCAAAATTCTTCATGCTTAGCTCACCGTTATTTTGACGGTTTCTCTACATTATCATTCAGTTTCTGTGGAGCATGCAGACCAGATTGCAATCACATCCACTAATCAGTCCCTGTGATATTTACTCCCTTAAGAGATGCAGCACGGGTTCGAAACGTCAAGCCCTGCAGATCAGTAATTAAAGCATTGGGACGACAGGGTTGAAGGCAGAATTTTGCTTCTGGTTGCTGTGTTTTTGTGTCATCATCTAAAACAATCTCTAGATCTCGAACACGTCTGGGTTTTTGTTTTACCTCTTAACACCACAAATGTGGGAAAACCTCCACTTGAGTTCCTGAGTTAGATGACAAGCAGAGACTCGTGTTCCTGCACGCTCCGGCCACCGCCTGCTGGCTAACTAGCTAGCTGCTATCTCTCGTCGTTTAGCTTTGTTTCTAAGGCAGATCTTCACCTCTACTATCCGACATACAGACACCACCTGTGGTTTTCACCCGAAACCTTTTAATCTAAACGTCCTTTGTTTGTTGCGTGAACGCAATTAGCTTGAGTGGAATTATTACTTTGTATGTCGACGTATTGAAAGTGTTCCATTCAAGCAAGCCCAACTGCTGAGAAATGGAAAAAACAAAACAAAAAAAAAAACTATATATATCTTCATATAACTCCATGTGTGTCATAAACCAGGTATTGGTTCTGTACTTTATCAGATCTCTCCAGCATCTCTTCCTCTGTAACTGCAAAGGTTTCATGCTAGCTGGCGATGAGGGGGGGAAGAAGAAAAAAGAGGGGTAGTCCGGGGAAAAAGGAAGGGATCTGCTGAGGCGCTCTTGCACAATGACATTGTCTGAACTACAGCTTCCACGACTTGCCGTGCCGCAGCGACAGCCCTTTAGTGTTTCCTGTCAAACGGAGCATTGTTGCTTTTAGTTCACTTTAAGTGTCTAGACAGTGGTTTTGCTGCTCCGTTGGTTCCCCTTGGATTGAGGCCAAATCTTCACTCCTGGCGGTGATAAGAGTCTTATCTCGCTGTTAGAGGGCCTGGAAACTGGAGCAGAGCTCAAGAGAGTGTCACTCAGGTGGGGGGGGAGTGCGGGCACCTAGAAGAGCAAGCCGGGGTTAGTCAGCCGACTCAAACATCACACCTGCATATTCACTTTGAAGCCTCTTCTGAAAGATTATTTGATTTTACCGGCTGGATGTTTTGTATTGCCACCTCTGATTTTCTGTCGCCTCAACAGGAAGATGTGTGTGCGTGTTGATTTCTGCGATTCTCTGCATTGTTTCAATGGGTTCAACCAGTGTTCAACAGACAAGGGTGCGTGAAGGAGCTTATAGCTCCCAAAATATGCGGAAAAACTTTCCGAATTATAAACCTTGCCTAAACAGCTCTCAAAAAACAACAGTCTCTGAAGGCAGCTGTTTACTCCGCGGCTCCACGCCGACGAATTATAAGGCTGGGGGTCACCCATTGACGCACAATGAATGGCCCGCATTCTTCCCGACAAAGGCCAGGAGGGTAATACAACTATTCAGACGCTCTCTTTTATGCTCGTCGTTGCTGGAAACTGTTTGTTGTGGAAAAAAAAAAAGAAAAAAGTCCAAGGTCCCTCAGGTAAAAAATCAGTCGGCAGATTGTGCGCTGGTTTCTTGTTTGAAGTCCATTGTGGCTTTATTCCCCAGCCAGGTAACACAAGAATGCCGCTTTTCTTCCCCGCATAGTTGATCCACAATATTGGCAAATGGTCCTTAATTCCCCTCTTTGCAAGGTAACTCTCCAGCTTGAAGTAATTCAGAGTCCTTTTCTTTTCACTCTGAATGGTGGGGCCTGTGTAGGAGAATGAAAAGGATTCAATAGAGGTGGATGATTTATTCAAGGAAAAAGCACTAAGACTTTGGAATGAGAAGCATGACTGTATTCTCCCACGAAGGACACCTTGTTTTGTGCGACACAAGGCGAAATCTATGGCTGCTCAATTCATTCGCCACTGCATAAAAGAGGTTGAACTGATAAATATATATATAAAAAAAGTGGGGGACTGTGGAAAGGAGGGTGGGAGGAAAAAGTTAGCCTCCCCCACTCCCATGTTTGGTTGGTTGCGGACGTAATGCAGACCGTAGAGCTTATAGCTTCGTAGTGTTGATTCTAACTCAGATATTCTTCAAGGATTTTTTGTGCAATGAACACAATGGAATGCTGGACAAAAGAACTAGTTCAATTGTTCGCCACTGGTGGTACTTTGGGTGCCGTTAGTCATCGTAAATATTTGTCAGGGGTCTCAAGCTCCAGTTCTCGAGAGCCGATGTCCTGCAACTTTTAGATGTCTCTGCTTCAGCACACCTGGCTCCAGTATTAAGTCATTAGCAGAGCTTGGCGGCATGCTAGTGAAACAGTTTCACCATTTAATTCCAGTGTGTAGGAAAAGGGACACATCTAAAAGTTGAAGGCCTCTGGCTCTCAAGGACTGGAGATTGATACCACTGTTTTAAAGGGCCAGTATTAAGTACTTTCCAGGCACATTGTGTCATATATAACTTAAAAGTTAAAAATTTGACATTGCAATTTAATGCCTTGAAATTGGGTCTCTGTCTCTTTAAAAAAACTCCTACTCTTCCTGAAACTCCGCCTTCAGGAAATCAGCACAACATGGCTCCTCTATTTACCCTTTAACAACGTTTTTATCAGCGCTTCACTGCGAAGTAGCTCACATAATGAGCTCAGCAGATGTTCAGTTCCACCAGCTGTTTGCTAATTGCTGCTGGCTAGTCTGAAGGAGATTAGTGGGTGAGTCGCGGGGGAAACTGCAGCTCTGAGACTTGTACTGACATACTGCGCATGCACCAAGAAATTTGTTTTGTCTACTCAAAGCTGCAAGAACAAGAGAAAATTTTGTTCTGGCTAGAATACTGAAAAAATCAAGAAGAGTCTTTCAAGAAGAAAGTTCTCCCAGGAGAACTCTCCCTGGGAGAGTTCTCCTGGGAGAAGAAAGTTCTCCCAGGAGAACTTTCTTCTTTTAACAGTCACCCAGTGACTGTTAAAATAATTGATCAGAACTACATGGAAAGAATGAGGCCATACTTTTCTCACAACCCTGGTAAAGAGAATACATTTCAAGATTCTTGGGGTATGTATTTCTCTTTCTCTGTCTCCAAATATCTAAAGTGTACAATGTACCTCTATTTATGAAAAAAGTCTAGCTCTCCATTTTTATGCCTTTTTTTAATAAATACAAACTTTGTTTCATAGCATCTGTAATCAGTAAAAATAAAAAAATAGTAAAATTAGTATTTTAACAGTACATAAAATGAATTTTCAAGTTTAAAGAATCTGTTTGCTGTAAAATGATTCAATTCTGGTTTGATGAGTCTGAAGTAGCTTAGACTTTTAACTAGAGCTGATCAAACACTGTCTGGATTTAAATAAGTATCAAATGGGAATCTTGAATCACTTCATTGACCATGGTGTACAGCTTCATTTCCCCACAGGTTCAAACTGTACATGTCAGAGAGAACATGTGCAGTTCTCTCTGACAACAGAAAACGTCTTTGGTTCACAAGTGACAGAGAACCATCTCTTTTCCATGGTCATGCTTCCCCGGTTACATGGTTGCTATGGTTTCTGAGTAGGGAGGGATGATATGTCATCAGCATCGATATTAACCAATGTCAATCACTTTTTAACATACCGGTATCGGGGTTATGAGTAAAACTGGGCGGTAAAAACAACCGATACATAATTTTTTTTTTTAATGGTTTCGAAAGGGTAGCGGTATAGTTGTCTGCAACAAACTTTCAGAAAACTGCAAAACAGCTGGAACACTGAGTTCCTTTAAATCCAGAATAAAAAGCCAGCTGCTCATAAAGTTGTTTTTAATTAGTGTTTGAGGTGTTGATGATTTTAATGATGGCTCTTGTCAAAATGTAACGTCTGTTTTTGGTTTTCACGACTGTTGACTGTGTGATGTGTTCACGATGTGTTTATGCTTTCATGATAACACAGCACTTTGAACTGCTGTGTTGCTGAAATTTGCTAAACAAATAAACTTGATTGATTGATATATACAATTTCAACAAATATTGGTTTTCGCATTACTAATATCAGATGTTTGTATTGGTCCAAATATTTACATCAGTGCATCCCTGGTCAGTTCACTGTGTTTTGAATTAGTTATTGAAAACACAGAGGAAATTGTTACTTTTTAGCATTTATTAAAGGAAAATAACACATAATCTCCTAGTTGCTCCGTCATTAGTTTACTTTTATGCATGTTAGTTGGTGACTGGTGTCTCCAGCGGTCATTGGGGAAAGTGGGTGGCCCACCCAAAAACCAGGTCACAGACTCAGAACCCGGTTCTAGAGATCTTTCTGTGAAATTTTCCATCTAAAAAACAGGACATTTCCACTTTCGATTAAAAAACCGGAACACATAATAACACTCCAATCACCCATTCAATGCAGCGCCGCTCCGTTTACGCTTACTGTCAGGCATAGCACACACTAGGGTTGTAGTGATACAATAATCTCACGATAAGATACGATACATGATATTCTGCTCACAATACAATATATATTGCGATATTCAGCAAATAATACAATTCAATACACTTTTGTGATTTTGTGAAATATTTTAGAGGGACAGAGTGACATTTTGTGACTGTTATAGAGTTGGACTGAATTAATTTTACTGAAAACTGATTAAAAGCACCAACTACACAATACCTGGCTCTGGTTGGACATGGACACAGACTTAAAGTCGACAGCTGGACAAAATGAATCAAAGAAGTGGTGAGAAAACATGTTTCTTTTAATTCAAACAGTACAAACTGTAGCTTACATGCATTTGTAAAGTATATAAAGTGCACCAAGTACCTGCTCTGAATAGTTTGATACCTTTTTAACCTCAACACTTAACATCTGACGGAATCACTCTAAGCCTGATGACCTAATCACTCTCCCAGCGAAGCAAGCAGTGAGTGAGCAAGGTGACAGTTGGATGTTACGATACTTGTGGATGAATATTGATTTTTTTTCTAGGAAAGAATATATCGATATATATCGCAAAATCGATATTATTACACAGCCCTAGCACACACTAGAAAAGTCCAAGTGTTTCGGTGCAGCTGTTTACTGAGAATACACGCTATATAAAGTTCTGACATTCACTGAACCTATTAATCACAATTTTTTTCTTATTTTTAAGAAAAAATTATGGAACTGGCAAGATTATTAACATTTAATGGAGATTTATTTTAAATACAAAGTCCATATTTATATTGTATTCCAAAATAGAGGGACTCCCCCCCCCACCCACCCCCACTGAATAGTCTATTTTTATTTCTCTCATATGTGTTGTATAATCACTGTGTTTTGATGCTTCAGCCGCTCTGACATTTGATGGTGCCGGCTGTCAGGCCTTGTCTTGGATTAAGGGCAGCATCAGGCAGACATGTGTCCTTTCTACTTTTGTAATGGTTTGAGATTTTTTTTTTTATCTGGGAGAAATATAATTTTTATCTCACTTCATTCAGAATGACAGTTCCTCAAAATCACTCCACACCGAGGGATATTCATTACTTTTTGTAGACCTGCCCGGCTAGCTCGTCAACTTTTCATCTTCCTTCATCTCTCGTCTATTTCACTCTCTCAGAAAGCCTGTTTTTTTTTCTTCTTCTTCTTCTGGCAATTTTCCTGCTTTACTTTGCTATGACCTTCCTGCTTAAATTGCTTGGCTTGTGTTATTCACAGTCTGAGATTTACAGAGAATAATATTGCACCACAGGATTTCCCACACTCTTAGGTGCCCAATAACTTGTGACAGAATTTCTGTGACCTGGTTGTCTGTATTTTCTCAGCTTAAGGTTGAGGTGATGGGGGGCTGTAGTTCTCATCTCGCTCCCCTCCTACCCCATCTGAACATAATGCTCAAGCTGTCATGTGCACCTTAAACTGCACCCACAGTTCAAACAAATTGATTTATTCCGGGAAAATGTAATAAAAACAGTTAATAAAGAATATTTTTCAGGCTTTTGATAAGCCAATCAAGGGCCAGTGGATACTGAATGAGCAGGTGCATGTGTTTGTTTGTGTTAGCGGCACTTTTTTTCTCTCTTCTGGGCGAAACAGAAAAGTTGAGGTCAGAATGGCAAGTCTAGGTGGAGCTAACACACTTGCAAATGCGTAGTCTAATAACAGCCATAATGGAGGATGTAAAAAAAAAAAAAAATCCATCCTTTTTTTTTGCTTCATTTAAGACTGTGAGTGCTTATCTCCCGTCTTGTTGCGGCACAACAGAAAAAATACATGGAAAAACTACAAAAGGAGATGTGCACGAGTACGCCACATTCAACTTTCCTTCCCTCTATCTCCCCAAAAGAGGCTTTTACATTGTCACTCCCTCATTTGTGGCACATAATAGTGTCTGGAACTCTCCGCGGCCCATTGTCAACTATAGGACTGGTTGTCCATTTGGGAAGAGCGAAAAATACTGGGAGGGCTTTAATCTTTCTTCATTATTTTCCAATTTTGGATAAATGTGCTCATAATACCCCCCTCCTCCTCTAAATGAAACTCTTTGACACTCTCTCTCTCATTTTTTCTTTTTCTTTTTTTTTTTTTTTGCTCCACACTGCACTTTTCACCTGCTTTCATCTTTTACACAGGACAAATAAGTAGTCCAAGTGTACGGTCAAAATGTGGAGATAGAAGGATAATTGAGTCAATAAATATTAGGGTCATGGTGTGATCATTGTTGGAGCCTGTTCAGGAGGTCTTTAGTGCAATACCAATACGAATATTACCATATTTTTGTTATTTGCCACAACAGAGCAAATTGACCCAGCGAGGGCTACTTTGCAAAACTGTGATTGTGTGGATAGCTAACAGCACAGACCGGGCCTCTCTCTGTGGCTGCCTGGCCCACTGTAGCATTTTCTGTATCGCCGCGTTTATAATGCGTCGTCCGGCCACGGCGCAATTTATTTTGATATCTGAGATGAGAAATTGAAGAAATATGACTGCTCTAATTCTGCCATAGACTACATTTATGACGTGAAAATTTCTATAATTTGCAACATGCTCAGTAGAAATGGGCCGCGTGAAATATCAGCGCGTCTCGATCTGACCCCCAGAGAATGCTGCGACTGTGACAGATGTGATTGGATGCAAGCACGCACATCAGCCTGAACGCCCCGGAGCTCTTTGCTGTTGGTCACCCGCGCTCGGCAGGCAGCCATGACAGTATATGCAAAACACTTGAGCGATAGTGCTGACAGAGAAATTGTTCCACAGTTTGCCCCCCCCCCCCTCCCCCCAAAATGAAAGGTTAAACAGCGAACATACTGTAACTACGAAGTGTTCTTTTACACGCTTCGGTACGATAAATGCATGAATAAATTGTCCAAATTGAAGTGGGTGTGTGTGGATGGGTGACAGTGACATGCTAATTGCTGTTTCATGTCCTGGAAGTGTGTGTGATTTTTTTCTCTCTTTCTTTTTTTTTTTTTTTTTAGAAATATATGGCAACAGAACCCTCGGCAGATGCTCTCTCAACAGCCATGTCCTCCATGTTGATTGAGTAGCTGTGGGTTTTGAGCGAGACATGCAAAAATGTCATGCTATCATATCATTAGTATATAATGAAATCTAATTTCTACCCCTTCAGCATGTGTTTACTTAAATTAGAAATGATCTCTACATGAAAATTTAACTTACTTCTAAAAGTGATATCAGTCAAGTCCAAGTGGCAAGTGGTAAAATTTGTTGTAAACTCTTGGAGTTCCATGGTCAGAAGGGCTCAACGTGAGTCTACATAGTTTGTAAAAGAACAAACTCTTGATATTAAAAGTAGTTTCTACTCAAAATTGTATTAATTTACTTACATCATGTACATTAAAATACAATTATACAAGCGCTCACCGTAGCTCAACTCGATTTGGACGCAAGTTGTCATTGAATATGTTTAAACATTGCAGGTATTTTTCAGGATTTGTTGACTGAACTTTACCAGTCTGATAACCTAAGAATACTGTGGTATTCATTTAAATGGAGCTCAAAATTACAATCTTTCATGGAGCACACTTCATTACTGAACCTTGTACCGAGGCTAAGACAGGTAGAAAATCCCCCCCTCCACCACATTCAATGGAATCATCTGATAATGCGTTAAATATTTGTTATATATACCCAATATCTGGAGTACTGTGAAGAATAAGCAGGGTTCTTACCTGGGCTAACGATAAAGACAATAACTGTAAGCATAACAGCATTTCCATGCTGATTCTTTAAATATAGTTTGCTAATGATATATTATTAACCGGGGGCTTAGTTAATTTTTTACGCTCATGGTACATTTCTGCTCTGATTAACATGGTTGTTTTTGTGTCGGCTTTGTTAGCGTTATCAGTGCTGTTGCTGCTGTTTCTACCTGGAATGTGCGTCATGTTAGCTAGCCAGAACTGAAGTCAGTCAAAGGCACCATCAGGTAAATATGTTGTTTTGGAATAAAAGGATTAGTGTTACAGGGGTCCTTCTTCATATTTATGCATTACATTTTGCCAGCTTGTGGTACTTAGCTATAGTTTTAAGTACTAAAAATGACTTTAAGGTGATGCTCTGCTGAACCTACGATGACAGTATAGCATATAGCTGTAGTTGCTAACATGTTAGCTGCCATTTCCACACCTTGCTATAAAGTTGTGGAAGCACTGTACTATAGGCTTCTTGACTTTTCTAATGTTATAATGTATATATGTTTCTTCAGTAAACACGGTATAGCTTTTGAGTTTTCAATAATATGAGTAAATGGTGGGATTTTTCAACCTGTTTCCAATAGTTACTCAGAACACCAATGCTGGTGTTCTGAGTAACACCAGCATTGAAGCACTTTGTGCCTGTTGTAAACTATCCACCAAATACGTATTTATCCACCTCAAAGTATTTTCTTACATATCAACATCCTCTTTATCTAACTACTTAATTGTATTTTATTTGTATAGAGTATTTAAATGTTACTGATTCTATTCACATAAATTTAATGTGGATGAAATGATTTATGAAATAAAATTAATGCTCTTAATTGACAATCATTACATCACTCAGAAACACCTAAATAATTACCTTTTTTTGCATTAATATATTATTGTGAACTTGATAACATTTCTGCTGATAGTTTGCATTTTTAAGTTGGACAAAATTTAACTTGTGCAACTTAAATTGGACAGGTTTTGGAAATACATTTCCAAAACTGTTTACCACAATTTTACATTGAGACTGCCTAAAATTGTCACCTTTCTATCTGATAACCTTCTAATTAGTTTTGCTACCCATACAAAGTTGTTCTTCTGCCTCTTCCTGTGCTATAAGAGATTTCATTCTTGATTCATTTATATTTCCAGCATTGCTACCTTGTCAAGCATTGTTCTATCTAGCTTGTTCTATTAGATTGAAACCTCATATGTATTTTTAATTAAAAACGGATGAAAACTTAAGACAAATTTGAGCTATTGTGACCAAAAACTTCCACACTATTATGTTCTGCACCATAAAAATTACAGAATAATTATGTTGCTTTGTTCAAACACAGTTACAACTGCTCACTCCCATTAACACTGCTGGTTGGGACCAGCACTTTCTGCCCAGACAAGTCTTATAAAAGTTATCACTTTCTGCTCCTATGCTGTTGTGAGATTTTGATAAAGCACATTAGAATGAAGGACTAAAGCGGTTAAGCTGCTGTCAGTGTTTCTTATGATGCACGTTGGCCTGTCTAAAAACAGTTTCATGTAGGTGTAAATGTGAAGAAAGGAATCGCATTTTGTGAAGCATGAAGTCCTGTCATGGGTGTCCTTTGTGATGAGCTCTGTTTCATACAGCCACACAAACACTTGGCGTGTCAGTTAGCTAACACGTCAAAAAATGGATTCTGACTAACTTTCTGATTGGAGTCACTTAAAAGAACTCAGCATGCTGAGGTGAGTAAATCTGAGGTTAGTGAACTAAATGTTTTGCTCAGAGCTAAATATTTAGCTAATATGCTAATTCACTTGCCAATAACCGGAAGTGGACTACCAAAATAAAAACCGGGGCTTTCATACCTCTTTATAAGCTCCTGCTGGTGAGACTGAATCACTGCTACAGTCACTGTTGCTGTGGATCCACTGGTAAACATCTGTATTGTCGCTAAAACGGCTCATTCTATAAATCTGAAATGTTGCACATGTCGAGAGGAAAATTGAAGCCAACCACTCTCAGCAGAAGTTTATTTAGAAGTTTGCTAAACCTAACTCTTATTTTTACAGTCCACTTCCAGCTATTAGCATAGCGTTTCTCAACGTGGGCGGTACCGCCCCCTGTGGGGGGCGTTCAGAGGACGGCAGGGGGCGCTGGCGGACATTTTTACAAAAGGGGGGAGCTGGGATTCCTGTGGGGGGTGTTTGGTCGAAGGTAAACTTTGCACCTTAAATGCACAACAATACCAGTTTAGACTTTGAGCAACTTGGTAAAACTGTATTGTGTAACATTAATTTATGCTTGGCTGCAACTGTATCGATGGCAGCTCTTCTTCTCTTCAGTGTTTGTTAGCTTCTGTCAGCTTTTGGCGCAGCTTCGCTCCTGCTACTGGTAGCCTCACCGCATCAGGTTAGCATTACACTGGCTGATGACGTTGCTGTGATTCACTTTGTCTGGTATTTTTGTACATATGTTTTGGCAGTTCTGTGATCATGTCTAAGCAGCAGCTTATATTAAAAAGTGTCTTATTTCCGTTTGAAAGCTGCACGCTTCCGTGGATGGACAACAGAAAATCGCTCTTATAAACATGTAATTACTAAAATCACCAAACCCTCACTTTGTATCTCTTTGAAAAATGAACCCATTTAAATGAAGAAATCCCTCCATGGATGATATCACGATAGAGAGCGTTCATTTTATATCGTTAACACCGGAGCTGTAAGTGGTCCGATATGAAACGGGTGTGATAGAACAACACAGCACTTTTACATTTCAATAATCAGAATACCGAAATTGTTTCCGTTGTTTTTAAAGGTTTATGTCAGTCTGCCTTTTGCCCATCGTTACGCTTCCCGAATGCTGCGCACCTTAGGGGGTTAAAAAAACCCCCCCAAAAAACGACGCGAACATTGAGCAAAACTCTGAAACAGCAGAAGTGGGACATAAAACGGAGCGACGAACTAGATGTGAATTATGGCATAAAAACAGAGAATCCGACGCTGAACAGTGAAAAATCAACACATGATGTGAAACACATGACGATTAGGCGGCGCAGGAGGTGATGAGTGAAGATGACTGATGGTCAATAAACAATAAAATAATTCTAGCAACAGGAAAGAAACTAAAGTGGACATAGCAATAAACCAAGAGAGGATAATACTAATCAAAGGAAACTAAATGGAAATGAACGAAGAACAAAATGCAAGAATAAACTAAGAAACAAAAGTAAATACAGAGGAATAAACTGGTATGGCAAGACCTTTCGAGCAATAATTAATACAGAGGACTGTATGGCAAGAATAAACAGACACTATTTCCACATAAAAGGTAAAATAATATTGTTGAAGTGCCATGAGTTTGTTGAGACCACATGTAGTACTGAGAATAAATATATCTTACAGACCATAACAGTAAAGAACTGATCACTTATTTATGTTTTTAATCAGATTTTATATATTTATTTCTTCAATATTATTTTTCATGTTAGTGTTAATGTCATGAGGCTGATGAATCCATGACACTTTCAATTTGACTCATTAGGATTGAACCAGATATGTTCTTTGTAATTTCTGTCCAGTAAAACTATTAATCTATAAATCAATGAACAGGTCTACATAAAGATGCAATCCATGTTTCTGTCTCATATTTGTATGGCATTAAAAGGATCTGGAACTTTTGTTTTTCCACTGAAAGCTCTGGTTTGCACAATAAATGCCATGTGGGTGAAGTTTTATGGATGATGCTCTGATGTCCCATTCTCCTGAAGCTCAGTCGTTTTGCAAATAGGTCCAAGTTTAAACTGGCATGTTGAAAATTTTTTATCACGTCATTTTGTGGAATATTTAACAACTAGAAAATGGAAAAAAATATTTTTTCCACTCTGATTGGTGGCAAAGAACAAGAATATTTTTTCCATTCTGATTGGCTGCTGTTAGGCCTACCAATTTTAAGTTGAATGTTCATTGCATTTTTTTGTAGACCCCTGTGAAAATAATTTCTATTCCCATGGCTTTTTTGTTCTCTGGGAAATTATTTTTGATGATAAATACAGAACAAGCATAAAAATCAAAACATCTACAATAGTGATAGTAATATTAATGATAAAATAATGGTCAGTGCAAGTAGCCTACAAATTCTTTGGTGGGGGGCGGTGAGGGACCTGGATAAAGGCTAGGGGGGCGCTGGGCCAAAAAATGTTGAGAAACACTGTGTTATCAAGTGAATTTGGATATTGGCTAAAATTTACCTCAGAACTAAATATTTAGCTTTAAGCTAAATATTTAGCTCTAAGGGCAATACATAAGTCAAGCTATGCATGTATAAAGCAAAAAATATTTAGCTTGGAAGCAAAATACTTAGCTTTGTAATGTTTAGTTTGAAATTGTGATATTTAAAAATTAATGAATAACATGGTGAAAAATGAACCCCCCCCCATGTTTTTTCCTGTTATGACAAAAAAGATGAGTACTAACCTAAATAACCCAAATTATTGCTGTTAATTTTCGACTGTGTAATTTTACGAATGCAACCCCATAGTTGAACGCATTGAGGATTTAAATTTCATTCTGAGGTGGTCAGACAAACTTTAATAATGGAAAAATAAATAAAAGTATTTATCGTAGCATACGTGTACTATTCACAACAGGAAAATGTTAAAAGCAACACATATTTCAAAGAGGTGACAGGACTTGACCTTCTACAAATTCTCTTCATTTCTTCACGTTTAGGCCCACGTAACACATGTTTTTCAAAATTTCAGCCTGCATGGCAAGATAAACAGTACAGCAGCAGCTTCAGCTTTAGAATAATAAGCAAAAATGTTACAGACATCCTTATATCTAACCATAATAGTCTTCAAAATCCAACACACCACTCACTCTCTGGGTTTGATGCTGTTATTTCTTGGGAGATAGCGAGTGTTTTAAATGTTATTTTGAAGACAACTACCGTAAGTCAAATTAAATATGTAATTTTCAGTTAGACAGGAATATCTTCTGGAAGTAATAGGTAGTCTAATAGAACCTGTTTTTCATTTTAAATGCTGTTGACATATTTACTACATTTACGTCAGTAATTTAACTGAATCCAAATGTCCAATTACATTGAAATATGTTGCTTTTATGCAATTATTTATTTATTGTATTTAGGATTACAGCAGAGAGCAGAATTTCTTATTTAGGTTTGCACTGACCCACTTAGCTCAGCGCTGCAAACGTATCAGTTTATATGATGCTTCCAGCAAGGACTGTTAATGTGATGGTTTTGTTTTTTTTTTTACCACCAATGCTGTCATTAATGTTATGATGCGTTATGAATCTTCTGAGTAATGCAGTGACTACACCGTACTCACAGTAGAAATGTGCTTTACAATAACTTTAAATGAAAGGAAATATAGATTACTCAGTCTAAAAATGGGATTTTCACATTGTTTGTTAAGAAAAAATACAACCAAAATACAGTATTCTGGCAGAGTCGACTTGTTTTTATTTCCCCTTGTATGTGCTGGAGAGCGAGTTTGAAGGAGGGGGCAAAAAACACACACACACACACACAACACAGTCTTTGAGTCATTGGCACTGACCAATAATCCCACCAATCCATCACAGATATCTTCTCACTGGAGCAGTAAATCTGACTTATTGACCCTCAAAGCCCCTCAAAGGGATCATTTTACAGAAATACACTTTTTTAGAAAAAACAAAAACTTCTACTGTTTAGCTTTTTAAAAATATTAAAATCTTTTGAGTTTATGGTGTTAAAATTGAAACCAAAATTGCATTTATCTATAAAAAAAAAGAAAAAAAAAAGAAAAAAGGATGATATCTAGTTTATTTTCTCACATTGAACCATAGAAGCCCCTGACTTATGTATTGCCCTTCATGCTTGGCTGCTCACCTGGTCCATGGAGCGTTTCGGAGACCACCTTAACTGAGCACAGAAAAACAGCCTTATATCAAATTCTACTGCCCTATTTTCTCTTTATAAATATAAATATCAATATATATAGATGTATATATGTTTCAATTAACGTGTGCCGGTTGTTTCTGCAATCACACAGCGCATCAGTAATTATCGGATCTGTTTTTAATGCCCCTCAGCAGATTATTTCCTTGTTGTATTGACTTACAGTATAATCAGTGTTAATTTTGAACACATTGCATATTTTTAAGCAAAGTAAGCAGATTTCCTCTCAGTTCATTTGGTGATGCCTTCCAACATTTGCATCTAAAAAAATATATAAAAAAATAGGGCTTATAAAGCAATCACAAGGCACACAAAAAACCCGTCTTTATGTTCAATATAATATGAGAGCAAAATGAAAACTGATGTTAGGCAAGAGGAAGGAGCAAAGGGAGGGGAGAAAAAAAAAGCACTTTTGACTTAAGCATTTATATAAAAAAATAAATAAATCTGAATTTCTGGGTCCTAATCTTTCGCTCCGAGCGCTGCCGTGCTAAGCTCTGGTTCGGGATGACAGGTCCCCCACCTGGACAAGCTTGGACAATGTCTCCGCTGTGTCTCATTTCTGTGGGAACAGTGCGCCGCAGACAGCTAATCACGTCCGGAACCAAAGGCACCTGCCCTATCTGCCTCTACATTTGGTCGGGAATCTTTAAAGAGGCTAAACCTCACTTTCATGCTTGTCTTTTATTCACGGTAAGTGCTTATCGAGAGCGAGCTGTTGCCACTGCCCCATCTTCCCTCCCACAAGCTTCTGAGAATGCTTGACGTAAGTACAGCCAATCTGGGTAAATACGAATCTCTCCTTGCTGTCACTGCTGGCATATTATGCCCCTGAGGGAACATTCTTTTCATAATATCATAAGCTGCTTAGCGGTGTGCTTCTATTTAAGGCATACATATTAATAGCTATAAGGAAATCATATTTGAACTGTTCCCTGCAATCAATGTCTTTGGGTTTGCTGTTATACTTTGTATAAGAAGGTGCTAATAACTTGAAGGCACTTACACTGGGCAATCTAATCCCTTTGTATGATAAAGACTCATCTTGGCAGGAGAGTGCGGCAGATCACAGGACAAGGTGCCGCCGAGGTTTAGCCCCCTAAATCACGACTAGGCTCTTCCTCTCCCTCGTCTTTTCTCGGAGACAGAGCGAGATCCGGCACCGACGCACGAAGTTGTGCGAAGAACATGACAACAGCTGGTTTCAGCCCTTTCCCTCTGGTCTGGAGAGAAAAGGTGACATTTGTCTGGGGCCGACTTAACGCTGGCATTGAAGATTACACAATGGTACATGAATAAATAAGGGAGAATTATAAGATTTTATTTTATTTTAAGAAAGAACCTAAAAAGAAACGAACCAAAACATTTGGCATCTTCATTCATCTATGTTAGAAAAAAAATGCTTGGATCTTCATTTAAGGTCTGTTACATTATCAACACACAGAGAAAAAAAAAAGTATTTTCTTTGGGCAAAGCAGATAAAACTGTAAAATAAGCTCTCAAATCAGCAGTACACAGAGAAAAGTAATGCATGAACCAAAATCTGACCAACATTACTGCTCGGCAGGTTCAACGCAGAATCAGCGATAAAGGCTCAAGCTGGTGACTTGTAAGAGTTGTTTTTCTTCAAATGATTTTACTTCAGGTTTTTTTTGTCCAGTAGAGAACTGCATGAAATAAACTGAAGGAGAGTGGTCATAATCTACAACACAACTCTAGTTGGCATTACAGGGACGTTATCAAAATGCTACGACGCTTCTTTATTATTAGAGATTGATATAAGTAGACTTTTTTTTTTTTTTTTTACCAGTTTGTCACGTTCCACAAATTTTCGTCTACTTTGCTGGGATTTATGAGGCACGAAGTGAAATAGCTTTCAACATTTTTTAGTAAAAATAAAACTAAAATCTGTAAACTCTGGTGTGCATTAGCTTCCAACCCACTTTCCTCTGACACCAATACAATCCAGGACAACTAACTGGTTATCCCTCACAAGTTACAGGTTTTTTCTGTTGTTTTTTCCCCTTCATGAATATGTGTTACTTTCTGTCCTGTTCTGTTTTATCATACAAAACTCCATACTGCGACTTTTCTGCTTGCAGTGTGACAGAATGTAAGAAAACTCCTGGGGTCAAGATGGCTTTGATGTTAGAACTGTGCATTCAGATGCATTTATAAACATATTTGGGCCAAAGCCTTCTGTTAGTAATTAATTCTAGTGCATACACAAACTTTCACTTACTTTTTTGGGAGAGGATTCTTTGAAATAGGCCAGTAAAGTAGAATAAAACAGGTATGACATGGTTTTAGTTTAGTTTATTTTATAAAAACCTTAAATAACTTTGTATAAAAGGGAGGTAGGCAGAAGTATGAACTTATTTTAATCCTGCCCCTTTCTTTTATATGTCTTACTAATCATCATCTGCAAATACAAATACAAAAAGTGTGACATTCACTTTGTGTTAAGCCTTTTTTATTTGAATGCCCCTAAATAAAATCAAGACACAACCAATTGCCTTCAAGAGGAAATAATTACCTTCTGATGTTAATTCTTACCATCAGAAGGTAAGATGGTAAGAATCTTACAATACAATATTGTATTGCTACAATATTGCAACAATATTTATGAAATATATATATGAAAACCTCGTATTGAAACTCTTTCCCCTACTACTTTGTGTTGGTTTATCACAAGTGTACGGCTGTAATGTGGAAATGTTTGAGCATTATAGGCGCTCCAAGGAAAAGCAAATACTCCCTATATATTAATAAATACAAATTCATTCATACATTGGTCTGGTTCAACAGCTTCTGCTCCGTGACTCCTGTTAATTTCAAATCACTGGCATAAAAACCCGATGAGCTCCTCTGGAAACACATAAGACAATATTTTGAATGTTTACTACGAGGAAAAAGTGAAAGAAGGAAGTTGAATCAAGGTTACTTCGTTGAATCCGAGAACAGAGCCTTTATTTTTCCTTCGCTCCTCCGCTCAATTTATGCAGGAGTCAACAAATGGAAAGACAGGATTGACAAGTGTCAATCAACAAGAGTCGCTTCTTTCCCCAATCGTTACACGTGTCAATGCTGGTTTTAAATGTATGACACAGAAAATTACAGCTAGACGCTCAAATAAGAGTAGTGAGAAAGGGACTCGTTTGCCCAGCAGGGGGTGCTGAGGGTCCAAGCAGGGCTGTGGAGTGTGAGAGCAGGAGGAAGGCTCTGGCAGCTGGTTGCCGGGGCACAGCTCTCTGAGCTCAGATGAGTGCTTCAATTGTGGGGATATTTTCCTCTAAGCCCGTGGTTGACAGCAACACAGTGCACTTATTTAAAGCAATTTCAAACATGTCTTGTCTGACAAGTTTTAAATCCTACTTAACACCCCGTAACAGCCACGAGTTTACTGTCAGAATTAAAGAAGAGAATTCTCAAAGGCAGAGAAATTATCACTTTCATTTTGTTCGTCGCCGTTGTTTATAAAGGACATGGCAGGGATGTTTACCTACGGATGAATACGTTATTAGCGCCTTACAACTCGGGAGTTTTTCACGCCGGAGAAAAGGGGTTTTAAAAGTTGAACTTAGATTTTTTTTTTTTAATTGCTGACATTACGAGTGAGGGAATAAATGGAAGTCTGGGATGAAACCCGCACAGAACGGAGCCATTTTTATGGAAATAAAACGTGATACTATAAATATTTTACTTCATATTCCTTGTAAAAGCATGTAATTGAAAAGTAGAATTAAAATCTTTTCTTAAAAATAAATTTGCACATCCAACAAAAACTATTTATTCACATTAAGACACGTGGGAGCAAATCTAGACCTGCCTCAGCGCTGGCTCATGTCATGCCTGCACAAAAAAAAAAAAAAAAAAAAACGGCATTTTTTTGCTCAGATTCAACATTCTTTATCAGCCCAAGAAGAAGAAGAAGGGAAAAAAAAAAACAAATCAACAAATGTAACAATCTTCCTCCTGTCCTCCTTGTGATTGCATGTTAGGGACTGAGGCGATAAGCACACTGGTACGTGTTGTTGCTGTGTGAAAGACACCCTTTATCGGCTCATACCTCTGACTTGTGCTTAGTCTAGTCAGCCGGTGAAATATGACGGAAATCTGATGTGGGTACGGTCCCATCTTAACATCAGCGCGAGAGCACGCCTAGCAAGCCAATGTTTATGCTTCCCCGGCCTTATGTTCTCAAGGAAAAAATGTCAATAGTGTCAAAAGGAACATCTTGCCAATGAGAGGAGGTTTTTCTTCATCTCCTTACCTTTGCAGCGGTTTTATATGTTTGCAGAGCATCACGTAATCGGTGCTTACCCATAAAAAAAAAGTGAGGAAATTGTTGCTGGAGGAAGATTTATGCCTAACCTTTGTTTGATTATGTAAACTATGCTTGAAAAAGGCCCGGATTTGATCATTTGTTAGGAAGCTGAGTCTGTCTTTGAATGCAGAAAAAGAAGAAGAAAGAAAACGTATTTTCCTCTATTTATTGTTTCTGATGGGGATATGATGGGGGTCAGCTTGCAGGAATGTGTAACATCTCATGCATTTACTTCACAAAAACAGGAGGATTTCAAGATAAGACGTTCTGGAATAAAACCTTCCTTCCACTAAAAAAGGAATTTTGAAAGAAGCATGCTAGTTTGTAAATGTACTTGAATAATTACTGCTGTAGCCGACTGAGCTGCTTTTATAGTAATTAGCAGGTTTTCAGGCCCCTTTAGCAACTCCTTTTTCAAAAGTATACATGTAGTAATTTTTTTCTGATATTATCAGAGACTTTAGGAGATTTAAACAGCAGTCCCTCCAAGGAGCCAGACTAGCTCCCTCGGCATGAGGACTGCTAATAAATCACGTATGTATGCGAAGCGGCAATGAGCCGATTCCCTTACAGGTAGGGTGGGAATTAAAATGTACAAATATTCTTTGACTATTATAAATTACTGCCTAAAAATAACCTCTGGATTTCTCTTGTCTCCTTTTGGTACATTGGCCACTGGAGCTTGTATCCCATGAAAAATATTCAAAACAATAAGTTTCGTAATAATTAACTGTGACTTGTGGTATGTTTATAAATGGGCCACTGGGAAAAAAAGTAAATGTAATCAAATAAAATAAAAGTTGATTTTTGGTTCTAAGCATATTTAGTGTTTTTTTTTCTCACTTATTCTTATTTCTCGTACATCATCCATACATACTCATGGATGACTTTATAAATTAGAGTGGCTTTATTGAGTGACTTTTAGACACTTTTCTTCCAGAGGAGTTGGCAACAGCAGCTGCTTTGCTTGTTATTTTGGATCTCTCGTGTGGTTTTCAGGAGAAATGCTATGGCTGATACTGTATATGGGTTGTACTATAAATCAATCTGTAAATGTAGTGAAAGTTAAGATCTGTCAAAAGATTTATGGCTTAGAAAGTGTGTGATGGAGGAAGAGTATAAGTTTGTATCCAGCTGTAACCAGTTTATTAAGAGCTAATGCAGAAGTCAAACTTGCAGAACTTTTAAGAATTATTTTTTTGAAAGTGCAGTGTCTAGCAGAAAATGGTAAGGCTAGTATCTTAATAGTGACTGAATTTATCAACTTGGAATAAGTCAATACATTTCATAAGACTTGTTGAGAAAATTTCTTTGTGGGAGCAACAAATGGGGTAAAGCATTATATGACATCTTGTTAAACTACATATTAGACGTTCGTTACTATTTCAGTATCTTTTTGTTTCATCACTGTCACAGTCAGTAACTCCTGCGAATTACTGACCAAATGGACCAATATGGAGTACAGTTGTAGAGACAAATCTCATCAATCCGCTGCTTTCTCTGACATCTCAGTAATACAAATTTAAAAAGATGAAATAGCTGGATGGAGGAGTGCTTTTGAAACTGTAACTTTTTAAACATTAATACTAGTTTCCGACCCGTTACAGTCCTGATTATGCAGCCAAGAAGGTCTCAGCAAAGATGACAGAGGGGATCCTCAGTCTCCATAAATCTTGTTTGAATGCTGTAATGACTGCAGCTGTCAAATTGTGTCCTAAAGTGTGTATGACATTCATCAACCAGAGTTTAGAGATTTCAAATGCACAATAAAGAAGATCATTCTGAGTTATGAAAGTACAAGCCATTTCCCCGTCGGTTCTGAAATGTCTACGTAAAAGTGGATATACACTTAGGTTAATAGGACAAACAGTCCAGATGTACTGTTAGTTTAACTTACTAAACAACTTGAACCTAAGTTGTTAAAGTAAACAATTTCATTTGAGTGAACCTGTCCTACAAATTTAAATTCAGCAATATTTTTGTTGAGCAAGTGTAAACATTACTTGGAATTTGACGTATTTAAGTCATATAGACGTTAAACTAATTTAGCAAATTACCAGTTTTATTGGTTTAAATCAACCTCCGCGGGCGCCCCCTAGTGGTCCGCAAGGTATTGTTTGTAGACAACCGTGTATTTGCCGTGACGTGAGCTCAAAGTACAACACGTACAATTAGCTTACCCAAAAAATATTGTGTTCTGCTGCGCGCCCCCTGCTGACTAACTGCATATATTACACCTACAATAAAATCCTTCGTTGCGCCTAACAAAGTTAGTCTCCACACTTTCAGTAGACTTGTTCACAGTCTTGTCACATTTACAAAACAGCACCACACTTCTCATTAACAATAAGTTCATTAAGAGACTAATATTTTCATCTCAGGTTGCATATATATTAAGATGTTATGTTATTTGGGGGCAATTTCAAGTGAGGTGTTTTGTGAGTGTTTGTTAAATGTGTTAAGTATTACTCCCCTGAAAAAGTTTGAGAAACACTGGCTTAAATGAAATGTAATACATCATTTGCATTCACATCCCAGAAACATGGGGTTATTTAAGGATCAGGAATTCTAAAGTAAAATTTAAACTTAGAAGACAGCAGACTTTAAAATAATTCAGAATATTCTACCTCCTATTGTATGTGTGTTTGTTTTTTCTTCTTTCTAAAAGTCCTGAAGGTTATCTCGACGTCATATCTGCTGGTGGTCTTTGCACCGCTTCTTCTCATCGGGTTTTGTATCGTCTATTGGAACACCTTTTGATTTATTTAGTTTTTTTTTTGGGGGGTGGGGGGTTCTTTCTAGGTTTGCTAAAAGAAGGATGAAAACACACACGCACGCACACACACACATACAACCACGGGGGTCTCAGACAAAGAGTGAACAAAGACATTTGTTGATGCCACCATCAACAGTAGCATCTTGCTTGTTAGCTGTGCAGAGCGAATGGGAATGTGGATAGGGGTATTTGGAGGTGGAAGAAAGGAGATGCTATCCGGACTAAATGAGGGAAGATTCACACAGCATAATGAAGGCTGGACCCATGGCTTCACAGCTGATGTGTATCTAAAAAGGCCTGGTAAATACTGTTTCGGAACAGAGGCTTTATCTGCAGATATACATATCCCCTGCAACCACTGCCCCCCACATGAGGGCAAGATCTATCTTTTGGATCACCTTTATTCTTGTTTTTTTTCTCCTTCTTCTTCTTCTTTTTCTTCTTCTTCTTGCTTTTTATCTGCAAAGGTGAAAATATGTGAGACTTCAGTTTAACTCTTAGGAATCTGTGCACTCTCCCTACAGTTAGAGAAAGATATGTTGGAGAAGAAGTTTCAAGGAAATTCTACAATGTTGAAAAGGAAATACAAAAAAAAAAAGAAATATTTCTAAACAATCACCTTGTAAATACTTGGACAATATAATAAATAAAGTGTAATGCAATGAGTTTTTCCAATGTTTGACAGCTACAACAGGAATAAAGTAGTGGTGGGTCTCAATTAAAAATTTTAATCGAATTAATTGCAGGGTCTGTAATTAATGTAATTTAAAAAAACAACATATATTGACAAAATAAGCAACATTTTCAATTCAAAAGGCCTTTTTTGTTGCCAAATTACTTAACAACTACAAGACACATGAGCTTAACAGCAAACATATTTGTTGTTTTAATCTGTTATTCAGATCAGTCAACCATCAGATCGATGTCGTTGGGGACGTCTGTGCTGCTGCTACATCTTTAGCACTCATGTTATTTTAGGCTGACAAAATAACATGAGTTATTTTGTCAGCCTTTATTGTGTTCTAGCACAATCAAGTTGTGCTAGAACAATCAAGTTGTTCTAGCACAACTTGATTGTTTTGCTTTTTTTGTTGTTTTTTTTTTAAGCAAAAATATACCACCAGTGGGCCAAGAGAACCAGATTTGTCGTCCACAGCTGTTGTTGCGATGCGTCAGATCGCAACAACAGCGATCGCAAACGTAAATGTTCCAGCTCTGGACTTTTAGTCAGAGACGGATTTAACTGGTCATAACTTTGAATCTGATGACTTAGATTTGATTCCGGTTCCAGTTCTATTAAATGCTCCACTCAGACTGTCTTAATTTCAACCTCAAAGGCAAAGGTTATGTTGAGAGTCGTCCATGACTCTCAACATTCATCCGTCCATCCTCTGTACAGTCCCTGAGGGCGTCAGGGGGGTCAGCGAATGTCTGCAGTGTCTTAATTATTTAGCTTTGACTCTGAAAGAGTTACACAGTTAGAAGCAAACAAAAGACTCGCTCTCTTTGAAAAATGTCAGAATCCAGCATCCAGACAAAGTGTGACAAGTAAGGTGGCGTCTCCTGCTCCTGCTCACGTTGGCTCTGTCTGCCTCTGCTCAGGCTCCGCCGATTTAGGATTTCCAAAGAAAAAAAAACAACACTTTTTGCTGGACTAAAACGTCCTTTATGTCGTAGAACATGATGACACTTTATCCAGATTTTTTACATCAGCACTCACTGTTAGAGACGCTGTGGAAATTTCTTATTATAAGAGTGAAAAGTGTCGGGTTGTGGCCAGAAGCTGCAGCTCGTGAGATCATTCACCTCTGACCAAGCGGCATAAAAGGAGCTCATTCTTTGAGGGACAATTGAACATTTGTGCCAAACAGAATGAAAGTCTGCTATGAACACATCATGCTTTCAAAAAAAAGGATAGATTCATGGTCACACAAAAAAAGAAGAATGTTCGTTCTGAACAACAAAAACAGCTCCTTCTGCCAAACGAACATAAGAAAAACAAACTGAAGAAAAACGGAAAAGGAAAGAACACTGATCTATTTAATTACCAAAAGCTTACAGCTGCAGTATGAAACTCTACATACCAAAGGATTTAACACCTTGAACCATTTTAACTTAATGTATTTTATGGGTAATTTGATCTCGTTACTGAACAGCTGTTCTGTAAAGGCTTTAGATGTTTGATCTGGAAGAATCTGATGACTGAATAGCTTTTATCTTTGAACTTGACAAACATGTCGTTTATGAATCACTGGAAAGAAGAAAGGCGCTAGAAGTCTATTTGTAGTTTTGTCAATAAGTGGCCACATACACCCAGAGCTACAGGCGAAGGGTTTCAGATCCACACACCATATGTTACAATGGCCTAGTCAAAGTCCTGATCGAATTTAACTGGGATTGTGTGGTGATTTTTAGATTTGTGTTTCTGAAAAACTTTAACAAGTCATCTATAGCTTTTACTTCTTTTTTCTCTCTCTTGCTCAATGAGACAAAATATATAAAATAATATTAATAATAATAACTGAAGGGCAATTATTCTGTTTAGGGTTTGTTTGGTCATAAAATCCGTCTTATTTAACAATACTTCTGGACAATGGAGTATTAGTCACGGCAAGAAAATATAAAAAATAATAATGAGAATACAAGAAAGTTGCACAAGAAGAAAGTCCAAAAAATCTAATACACTCATTATTGTGACGTTATTCTCATAAGTTTATTGTTAATTTCTTAATATTACAATTTTATCCTCATAATTTGATAATATTCTTGTAACTCTGTGACTTTATTCTCATATTTGTTTTACATTATTCTCTTAATTTTATGACTTTACTCTCGTAATACTCTGACTTTAATCTTGTATTATATCGACTTTATTGTCACACGACTTTATTCACCTAATATTATAACTTCATCCTTGTAACATAAAGACTTTATTCATGTAATGTTGTGACTTTATTCTCATATTATGACTCTACTGTCATAATACGTAAACTATTGTCATGATTTTATGACTTTACTCTTCTGCTACAGCTTTATTCTTGTACTTTTATGACTATTCTAGTAATTTTATTGTATTATTTCATTAATATTCCCTAATACTCCTCCGTACCTTTGTGACTCATATGGTGATTTTTTTTCTTAGATTATTCAGAAAGTCCTGAAACTCTGAGACTCTTCCAGCCAGATGTTTGGAATCTTCTCTGTAAGGCCATAAGAGGCCATGCATGTGGAACCTGATGGATCTAAATAATCAGTAAAACTCGAGTGAAACCTTAGAGTTACGTGTGAGGAGTGAAGACCTTGTCATTTTCCATCCCTGCTCCACACCTTAGATGATGCGTTTTATGTGTCCTTAACGGAAAAAAAAAAAAAAAAAAAAAAAAGATTTCCTTTCCTCCTGTCAATACAATTGAGCTATTGCAAAGGAGGTGTGGGGGAAAAAAGTAAGAAAAAGGTCAGCTGGATGTGAAGCTCCTATTATCAGCAATCTTCCCTTAGCTTCCATAAGCAGCTTGTTTCTAAGCTGCAACCTAGCCAAGCATGAAGAGAATATAATTTCAGCCAATCTCCCGGTAGCATGGATGCACGGAAAACCATTGTCAGGCTAGCAAAATAGCCACAATGGAGTCCGTGGCCTTTCTGATAAAGATCTGCATGGGTAATGCCAGGGCAGCAATGAAAGCAATTTTGCTTCTTCGCAGTTAACCCGGCTTCCTCCATCTGACCGCTGTCCCCTCGGTAAAGAAAGAGGTGGGTGGCAGGTTTTCATTGTGTATAATTATGAGCGGCAAAGCACGGCGAAGTTTCAGGCTTTAATTCTCGCCTTACTGGCAGCTTGTGCTGAGCTTTGCTGGTTTTTGTACGCTCACTGTTTTTAGATCTTTTTAACGCCTGCCAGGGCCACAAAGGGAAATGCTGCAAATGCTCTTAGTAATCAAAGTGTTAACGCATTACGGGGAGAGCACACACAAAGAGTCTGTTGCAATTCAAAACGGTAAAGGTCATTTTGTTGCATTTTGAGGGATAGGATGATCTAGATTGGTGTTAGAAATGATTAAATAAAGCTACGCAATCCCTCTGAAAAGTCTGGACAGCCCTACTGAAGGTCTGATTTTCTAAGAAATAAGATCACAGTAAGTAATATCCAAAGTTTGATTGCCTTTGATGTAATAAGCATTCTCTACAATACATCGGGAAAACATTTAAAACTGCATATCTTTGTACCGTTACAGCTTCATTTGAATCTTTCCTCATTTACAGTTTGTAGCTAAAACCATAGTTTGCAGAGAGGTGAGAAGGGATCAAGGAGCTCATTGTACAAAGGTATTAGTCAGGAGAAGGGGAACAAAAAACTCCTGCAAGTCTTTCCACAAATTTTCTTGAAGTCTTTAACTGCGCCACTCTTGTCTGATGGCCAAAAGGCTCAATTTTGGTCTCATCAGACGAAGGAACTTTTTTCTACTTGGCCAATGAGTCTTCCACGTGTGTTTTGGCAAACTCTAACTGAGCCTTGATATAAGTTTTCTTAAAGTGTTTTTTTTCTTCCTTTTCTTTTTCATTGCTAGTCTCCCGTTTGTTGAACTGTTGTTCAGCTGTTGTTGAACAGTTGTTAACGTTCAGAGTCTTTCCCATCTCTGTTCCACTCAGACTACCAGCTCAAATGGGCTGGACCTCTGTTAAATGAGGTCACGTTTTTTTTATGTATGATTATTTTGTAGAAATCAGTTTCCACATTGGCATTAAATGTGATTTTGTAAAAAAAATAAAAATAAACTTTTTTGCAATCATTATTTTTTTTCCTGCCTGAATTACTTGAAAGGTGGATAAAAATAAAGTATTGCCTCAATGCATGAGGAATAACAAAACTAGACTCCAGCTCTTCGCTCACTTGGTACCTCCACCTGAAGATGTAAATTACTGGTCATGACTGCATGTTGCCACGTGAACACAAAAGATGAGTCCATGCTAACTGAATGTGGCTCTGGCAGACTGTCACACTGATCTGCACTTCACGACTCGCTCCAGCATTTTCCTGTTTTCTTTTTCTTTTTTTTTTAAATTACTCTGGCACAAACTGTAACACCTCATATGGGTCTGTCCAGCCCTGTCTTTAATGATGTCATGTACCAGTAAGGTCTTACTCTGTAACTGGGACAGTGATGCTGGTCTTTGTGTAAACTCTTTCCACTCCAGATGTTAGCTTTTCTATTATATTATCTTATATGTAAGTGTAAGCTATTAGTTTTTGTATGTTCAGTGTAACGAGATGGACGAAAACTCATTTAGTGAGTGTTTGTGTAGTGAATAGATTTATGCCTATGTAGGGTTTTAACTTTAAACATGACAGACTTTGGTAGTCAGATATCCTTTTTTTGGCCTTGTTTTAGATTTTATTAAAAATTGCTTTTGTTTTAGGTCAAATGTAATGAGCACACAGATGGAAAAGAAAGGGAAAAATAGAGAAAGGGAAAAATGGTTTGAAGGAAAAGAAGGAGAGAAAATATTATTAGTCTGCTTCTACACCTGCAGAAAGAGGGAGAAAAAACAGCAACAAATAACATGGATATATGACAATAACATCATCATCACTGAGTTATCATTATTATTATTATTATTATTATTAGTATTATTATTGTTATTATTATTGGTTTAATTAAAGCATTGCATAATATTGCTGGGCAAGTAAAAGTTTTGTGTTTTTGTATTAAAAAAGTATTTTCCGTATGATTTTGGTTCAAAGGTTTGGACACCAGCGGGTGTAGAGTGTCACCAGAGCTGTTCCTGCAGCTTTCTTCAACCCTTCACAATAAGTTTTAATCATTTATAAAAAAAACTGAAGCTGAGTAAAACAGCTTCTGGAATTGTTAAAAAGAATAATCTGAACACTGGATGCACGTGTGCACAGCCTGCAGAATGTAATTCAGCCCAGATATTAATTACAGACAGTTATCAAATTTATTATGACAATCAATCTTAATAAAGATTGATAATAAATATTGTCAAGCACCAGGAATGATGCTTGACAACAGAAGTTGTAATTGTTACTGAGAAAAAAATATTTTTGGAGATATAGGGGTTATTTTTTTCAGTTTAAACAAACATATAATGTAATAAAACAAAGCCATTATGTCTGTTAGTGGCTTTCTTACCAGCACACACAGAAAACTATGCATGAGTGATTTATTATGAATGGTAAATGTATCCTTTTTGCACATTTTCAGATTTAATTGAAAAAAAAATCATAATACTAAGGCATTTGCGCACAATGTAATTTTCTTTCTTTTTTTTTTTTAACTCAACCAATATTTTGTGTCACGGTCACAGAATATAATACATAAGTAAGAGAGTATGAACAGTGTTTTATATCAATACAAAATATTCATTCTTTTTTTCTTTGGTGACTTGAAGGACATATCAATGGTTCCAAAAAGCATAAATAATATCACAAATGATGAGATACACTTTAGAATATTTGTAATTGATGTTTTTAAGAAGCTTGTTCCTGAAATGAAATGACAGATACCCAAACAATATAAAAGGAGTATCACTTTTGATATAATCAGAGTCTCGTTATAACTTATAACCAGCTTGTTTTTTTTTTCTCATATTTTTATGATTATTGTGGGGAGGAGCTCTGGGTTTTGTTTGAAAAACCTCCTTTTCATCACCCTAATCTTTAGCTCCTTCCACAAATTCTCTATCAGATACAAGTGAACATATCACTTCTGATTGTGGTACAAATACTTTTTTGGTTTAAATATCTAACATTTTATTGACGGCTTGTTTGACGTGTTCTGGACCGTTAAACTCATTCACCTGTTGCCACACTACCGGTCTATCTATTTATAGAAAACATCTCTGGCACGTTTTTAGATTCCTCATGGAGAGTGGCGAGCTTTTGAAGCCCACTCCCAGACAAAACACGGGCCCACGTCGTTGTTTGTAAGATAAAATTCCCGCGATCTTAAAAGTATCACTTGCAGCTGTTGCTAAATCCATCAGAGCCGTCTGCGGTCAAATCGCCGTATTGTCTGATGCAGAGCAGGTTATAATGGAGGCCGGTGACTGTAGCCACAATACAGATTCCATCTCGTCTGTAATCTACCGTGAAACCTTTTAACGCTACCTGGAGGGGCTTGAAGAAGTAGGATGAAGAAAAAAGCAAAGATAAAAAATTTTTTTCTTAATCTCCTCTGTCTGTTTAAGGAAAACAAGGTCAGCTTCCAAGTTGTACAGTAATATCTGTTATCTCTTGCTTGAATGTATATTAAGTTCAACATTTAATGCAAATCTTTTTTACAAAACTACACGACAATAAACTTGTTTTAACTCTACTTTTTACCTTTTTACACAGGAAAGCTGTTTGGTGTGCATGTTTTTGTAGTTTTCGCAAGGACACGCCAAAGTGAAAATAAGACCCGTTTTTTTCCTCAACGTAACGTACAGTCTGCTGTTTCACAGAAAGTTAATTATCTGAAATGAGTCTGATGATGGTGAGACGTGACCCCCCCCATCCTCCCCCCACACACACACACACACACACACACACACACGCACACACACACACACACACACAGCAGTACATTATTTGAATGTTTAGCCTTTATCTCCAGAGCACTTTTCAGATGATTTGTCCTTAACCGCGCCAAACACAGGGGTCCGTCGCCGCCTTTTGTTTTCTTAGTTTTACTGCATTGCACAGTTCACAGGGAGAGGTCACACTTTTGTATCAGTTTTATGGAAGGAGAAAAAATATTATTTGAAAGATAAACCTTTTTTTTTCTCCTTTTCATCAGAGCGAGGGAGAAAGGCAGAGAGAGAGAGAAAGTGTGCATGCTCACACATCTTGAACAGAATGAAGGAAAAAAAAAAAAAGCTACAGTCTCACGTATTGGCCCCCCGTCTCGGCTGGAAGAATGCCGCTTCGCTTGAGGTAAGGAGAAGCAATGGTCATTTAATTAACCTTTCCCGCTTCAATCTGCTCACAACAATTTTGCCTGTGACTCCCTTTAATAGTTTAATGACCTTGCTGTCAGTAAGACTGAGGAGGACTGAGTCAAAGTATGATTTAATTAAGAGTCCATATGTTTAAGACTGTTCCCGCGGAGATGTGGAAACATTGGGGTTGTTGGCAGCGACAGGACTGACCTTGCTATTGAGTGTCAAAATGACAGCATGAGCCACAGAGTAAATAATTAGCCGAGAGAAGTAAAAGAAAAGCAGTCTTTGAATAAGGTGTGTGTGTGTGTGTGTTTTTTTTTCTTCTTTTCTTTTCTTCACTTGGGTGGTTGTAATCAGTGTCCAGTAATGCTGAATTCATCCACAATATGGTGCTAGTGTCCCTTTAAGGGAAGACACTGCTTTTATATGCAAACCAGGTGCGGTAGAGGAAGCTGCCAGCAGTTTAGCTTTCAGAGGCTAAAGGAAATAAATTCCTCCAAACATTTTGGAACGTTTCAGATTTCAACACGACGGACAGCAGAAATAAGGTGACAAGATTTTAGGAATATTCTTAGGCAAATCAATAGAGATGCACTGATCAGATATTAACAAAATATTGCCAAAAAGTATCGGTGACAAGGAGCCCGATCCATAAGGGCAGATCTAATTAGTCTAATTCTGTGCTTTGTTTTATATTATTTTTAAATTCCTAATTGCATTTTCTGAACCATTTCAAAGAAGGTTTGTTGCAGTTTATTTTTTACATATTTGACCAAACTATTGTGTTTATCAGTTTCATTATTTCACCTTCTTATGCTCCTAATTTACTGAACAAATGAAAGTTGTTTTTGCACGTTTGACCAAGCTTGTGAAGCTTTTGGTGTATTTAAATGTGCTGTACTGGTGCAGTTATCAATTGAATATATAATTCAGTATATTTATGTCTTTGTTAGAATACAAAAAAATGTCTATTCAGCTGTTCCTCTGTATCGTATCGGTATTATCCGATACTAAACTTCAGATATGGTTATTGGTATTGGAAGTGAACAAAAGTGGATCGGTGCATCCCTAAAAATCAACCATCATAATTTCTATTGTCCACAAATAAATGTTCCAGAAACCACGCTCTGTGTTTTATAGAGTTTAGAATCCATCCAGAATTATCCAATCATAGTTTGACTAGGCCATAATGTTGCCGTTTTTATGCTTTTATATATCTAATGGGATCCTAATGCCCCCAAAAACATGGTAAATGGTAAATTTTTTCACACAGTGTCATATTTTTGCTCGGTTTAAAAATCAAAAAGTTCAGGTTTGATCAGACTTTTTATCCCAAACAGGATAAAAAGTGGCAATGCTTTTTAGTTTTGCTCCTATATAACTTTAAATCCATTAGATATTCTCTCAATCACTTGGATCTCGTCTTCCTCCCTATGTTTCTCTACCGGGTATGCTAAATGCCGCCACAGAAATAGTTCATAATGTGTTAGATGCTTGTTCAGTGCGTTAGTGAGTGAGTGTTGTTAGCCTGCCAGCAGAGAGTCTTTATTAAGTGACACTGTCAACGTAACAGGACAACTCAAAAACTACTTCCTGTCATACTTCCAGAGTCACATCCTGACAGCAACCGGATGGGATTCATGTTGACAAGAAACATTGTAGCCTGTGTCATATTTATCAGGTCCTCTATGTGTAAAAACTAAATGTGAAACATAAAAAAAATATATCAATTTACAATCAAAATGTGAAGCTCGCAGTGTTTTATGATGAAATAACAGAGAAGAAAGCTGCAATAAACCTCTTGTTTGCCAGTCATAAACTTACACAAATACATTTTACCCTTATTAGATTTTTTTCTTTTTTTTTTACTTTTAGACTTTCTGTATATGAAGTATTTTTGGAATGTGTGTATTTTTAGTGTGGTAAGTTGATTGGTTGTTCTTGTCCAAGACATTCACCTCAACGACACGCAGCGACGCTCTGACTCCTCTGCAGTCGGATGTAGAAATATATAAAACCCAAACCACCAAACCAGAAGCTCATTTTTACTTTGACCTTTAATTTAATTGAAACATGTAGTTGCTCTAAAGTCTTTAATTATGCTTTAACCAGTTCCGTGCTGTTCAGCAATATGATAGCAAGAAAAAGAAGAACATTACATGCAATTTCTGTTTGTTATTAAAAATCATAATCTTTTTTTTTTTTTTTTTTAGAGGGGGGGTTCTCTGCACCTCTTCATGAACATGAACATCTGCCTCACTCTGTTGTAAAAATGGTCCTCAGTTGCTTTTAATTTTAAGACTCCAACTTCTTCAATAGAGAACGTTGTTGAGAGAAAAACTTCACATTCAATAAGTATATTGTACTGTGAAATGGAAGTGTGTGTGTGCGTGCGTGTGCGTGTGTGTGTGTGTGTGTGTGTGTGTGTGTGTGTGTGTGTGTGTGTGTGGCAATATAAAGAGAGACATCGTGACACTAACTCAGCTGATTTGACGGCTGCTTGTTAACCTGCACTTGTCAAATGTGTGTGTTAAGATAATCTAAGCTCTTTAAGTAATGCTGACATGCTGCATGACTCCCAGTAGGATGTAACGATCAGATGGGATGGGCCAGTCCAAACGTGCGTTATGAGTCTTAAGTGTGGTCAGTGATGAAACTGTCCAGTGGGGCTTTCCAGAACGGAGCAGCAGTGTTGCTGAAAGATCTTAGACTCATGGTGGAAAACTGGGCAAGAGAAGTTTATATAGAAACGCAGAACTAGACCTTAGAGTTAGAGGTTGTGGAGTTATTTGAAAAAAGTTGTATTTAAGTACAATATGAGAATTTACCAGATGTTGATGAAGGCATGATGTAAATGCATGTAAAACCATTCTGTCAGTTTAATGGTGTTAATGGTGGAAAAACAACTTAACATTACATGAAAACTGTTTATCTGCCGTCATCTGCTAGCTAGCCTTAGCATTCGTGGCAGGCTATGTTGTGATGAACCAGCTGTAGCGTAGCACTGAGCAAGCCAGAGAGGTGAGCATGAGAGTGATTGACAGCGCTAAGCCCCTCCTCCTGACTCCGATTGGTTGTTTCTGACTGAGTGGTTTATTTCTGCAGCTAGCGCTGGGAGAACATAGAGGAGGTCAATTTCCCCCCCACCCCCCACAAATTATCTGTCTTCTATTATACTATAACATAATAATCTTAATAAATATGTAAACATATTTTAATAAGTAGCATACTGCAGCTTTAACTGATCACATATTCAAACGACCCATGCTATCGTAGTGAAATGGATGGTAGCCCAACTATTAATAATGCAACGCATTATAACAAGAACAGTAGTACATGACAGTCTACTATTGCGCAGGTTTCTTTTGTCTGCTACATTTAAACCAGTGTTTCTCAACCTTTTTTGGCCCAGCGCCCCCCAAGCCTTAATCCAGGTCCCTCACCGCCCCCCACCAAAGAATTTGTAGGCTACTTTGCACTGACTATTATTTTATTATTAATATTACTATCACTGTTGTATATTTTTTGATCTTTATGCTTGTTTCTGTATTTATCATCAAAAATAATTTCCCAGAGAACAAAAAAGTCATGGGAATAGAAATTATTTTCACAGGCGACTACGAAAAATGCAATGAACATTCAACTTAAAATCGGTAGGCCTAACAGCAGCCAATGAGAGTGGAAAAAATATTCTTGTTCTTTGCCATTTTCTAGTTGTTAAATATTCCACAAAATGACCAGAAAAAAATGTTTCAACATGCCAGTTTAAACTTTGAACTATTTGCAAACGACTGAGCTCTGCAACATTAAAACATGGATAGAACTGTAACTACATTAATCACAGCTCTTCTTCTCTTCAGTGTTTCTGTGAGTTTCTGGTGGTGCAGCTCTGTGCTGCCTTCAGGAGAATGGGACATTATAGTATCATCCATAAAACTTCACCCACATGGCATTTATTGTGCTAACCAGAGCTTTCAGGAGGGGCATCACTTATTTATTGACACTCTCCACCAGTAATCTTCTGCTGCGCCGCCTAATCGTCATGTGTTTCACATCATGTGTTGATTTTTCACTGTTCAGCGTCGGATTCTCTGTTTTTATGCCACAATTCACATCTAGTTCGTCGCTCCGTTTTATGTCCCACTTCTCCTGTTTCAGAGTTTTGCGCAATGTGCGCGTCGTTTTTTTTTAAGCCTCTAAGGTGCAGGACGGTCGGGAAGAGTATCGATGGGGAAAAGGCAGACTGACATAAACCTTTTAAAATAATGGAAACAATTTCTGCATTCTGATTATTGAAATTTAAAAGTGCTGTGTTGTTCTATCACCTCCGTTTCATACCGGACCACTTACAGCTCCGGTGTTAACGCTATAAAATGAACGCTCTCTATCGTGGTATCACCCATGGAAGGATTTCTTTATTTCTTTATTTAAATGGGTTCATTTTTCAGAGGGATACACAGTGAGGGTATCATGATTTTAGCTACCAGTAGCAGGAGAACGGAGCTGCGCCAAGAAGCTAAGAGAAGCTAACAAACACTGAATAGAAGAAGAAGAAGAGCTGCCATAGATAAAGTTGCAGCCAAACATGGTTTAATGTTACACAATACAGTTTTACCAAGTTGCTCCAAGTCTAAACTGGCATTGTTGTTAATTTAAGGTGTAAAGTTTACCTTTGACCAAACGCCCCCCAAAGGCATCCCAGCGCCCCCCTTTTGTAAAAATTCCCGCCAGCGCCCCCTGCCGTCCTCTAAAAGCCCCCCGGGGGGCGGTACCGCCCACGTTGAGAACCGCTAATTTAAACCAATAGGAAGGTCAGGAGTCAGAGGACTTCCATGTGATGCTTTGTATGTCCATTTGCTTTGTGGTTCAGATGAGACTCAGCTTCACTGACCTCCTCCTCCTCCTCTTCCTCTTCGTCCTTCTCCTCCTCAGCACGCTGCCGGCTCCAGGAGTGACGGAAGGCAGCCAGGGTCACCTACGACAGCTCAGCTGACTGTCACACAAAGTGCTGGTCCACTGATGAGAGTTAAATTACTTCATAATAGTAAGGGTGTTCCTGGGTTTATATTATGATACGATAATCCTCTTTCCACACAATGATGATAATGATCATTATTATGGCAGGGGAGTAGGGGGCGAGGAAACCACTCGGAATGGAGACTTTGCTGCATAATCCTCCTGCCTTGAAAGGTTAAATACGGATTTGAATATTATGATCCCCCCCCTTCCTCTCACCCCCACCCTCCACCACCACCACTCTGAAAATGATAGCGCTGCATTTGAAGCAAATGTACTCGTTGTGCACTTTACCTTCCGGACCAGTCTGAGTGTCACACTGCACCGCAGAAGACACGCTTTGCTCTGCGGTTATTTTCACAACTACTCCTGGGGAAAAAAACTAAACAGACAAAAAAAGATTATGAACTAGGACTCTTCTGAGAAATTGAGTGTTGGAGACGCTAATGTTAAACGTGAGTTTAAAAGAGGTTGTGGTAATCTTTAGAGTAGCAAGGCAGGCTTCAGGTCCCAGTTTCTCAACCAGGACCGTGGTGGAAAGTTAATGTGAGCCATGTACTTTATGTGTGCATTGAAGATCCAAAATGTAAAAAAAAAAAAAGGTTTTTCAGGTTTGAAGAACAACATTTTGAAAGGACTTGACTGTAAATAATATAATTTCTTTTTATATCAATTCTGAGCAATAAAAACTAAATTTAGGTCACTTTTATTGCAAAGTATGTAGCCAAGTTTAATAAATTCATCAAACACTGATCTTGGTGAATCAAAGCCAATAGGAAAGACGTGGTTCTCACAAGAGCATATAAAAAGCCTGGGTTTTGAATGCTTTGTCGTAGCCGACATTTTCTATTGTAAAATTTTAAAGTTTACTGATTAAAACTAAAACGTCCCCGTCTGCATATTTCTGTCATTTTTGAATCGCAGTCATTGGACGCACCGAATCAGTTCTGAGTTTATAGCATCAAACTTTACTCCCAACACGGTCAGTTGAGCTTTAGATGTTAAAAAATAAGATGTAATAATGACAGTAGGACTCGTAATAAACAATAAGCAGAAGTTGGTGCTTCGCTTCTTCACATTTAGACTCACATAAAATATATTTAGATGAGTTATCATAACAGTTCAATGTCTTGATTTAGATTTGATGTCACGTTTCTATATATAATGAGCTTTATGACTGTGCTTTATTTCTGTTAATAAGAAAAATTAAACAAATAACAATTGTAATAATTTTTGTTTCACTGAAATTTATTATAAAACTTTTCATAGAAGAACTGCAGTGCTGGTCACTGACTTTTACATAGAATAAAAATATGAACCAATTAGTACTAAAAAGGATTTTCTATTGCTTAAATTGCTGCTTTGTGCGGCCATCTTGGACTCTTTAACACTTGTGTGCTGCTGCTGGCCTGCGATGTCACAGTCCCTCTGTGATGTCACAATACATCTGTGATGTCACAGTCCCTCTGTGATGTCACAGTGCCTCTGTGCTGTCACAGTGCCTCTGTGATGTCACAATACATCTGTGATGTCACAGTCCCTCTGTGATGTCACAGTGCCTCTGTGCTGTCACAGTGCCCCTGTGCTGGCACAGTGCCTCTATGATGTCACAGTGCCTCTGTGATGTCACAGTGCCTCTATGATGTCACAGTGCCTCTGTGCTGTCACAGTGCCTCTGTGATGTCACAATACATCTGTGATGTCACAGTCCCTCTGTGATGTCACATTGCCTCAGTGCTGTCACAGTGCCTCTGTGATGTCACAATACATCTGTGATGTCACAGTCCCTCTGTGATGTCACAGTGCCTCTGTGCTGTCACAGTCCCTCTGTGATGTCACAGAGCCTCTGTGCTGTCACAGTGCCTCTGTGCTGTCACAGTGCCTCTATGATGTCACAGTGCCTCTGTGCTGTCACAGTGCCTCTATGATGTCACAGTCCCTCTGTGATGTCACTGTGTCACTGACGTCAAAATCTCATACTCTAATGTCACAGTGCCTCTATGATGTCACAGTCCCTCTGTGATGCCACAGTCCCTCTGTGATGTCACAGTGCCTGTGCTGTCACAGTGCCTCTATGATGTCACAGTCCCTCTGTGATGTCACAGTGCCTATGCTTTCACAGTGCCTCTATAATGTCACAGTCCCTCTGTGATGTCACAGTGCCTCTGTGATGTCACAGTCCTTCTGTGATGTCACAGTGCCTCTGTGATGCCACAGTGCCTCTGTGATGTCACAGTCCTTCTGTGATGTCACAGTGCCTCTGTGCTGTCACAGTCCCTCTGTGATGTCACAGTGCCTCTGTGCTGTCACAGTGCCTCTGTGATGTCACAGTCCCTCTGTGATGTCACAGTGCCTCTGTGATGTCACAGTCCCTCTGTGATGTCACAGTCCCTCTGTGATGCCACAGTCCCTCTGTGATGTCACAGTGCCTGTGCTGTCACAGTGCCTCTATGATGTCACAGTCCCTCTGTGATGTCACAGTGCCTATGCTTTCACAGTGCCTCTATAATGTCACAGTCCCTCTGTGATGTCACAGTGCCTCTGTGATGTCACAGTCCTTCTGTGATGTCACAGTGCCTCTGTGATGTCACAGTGCCTCTGTGATGTCACAGTCCTTCTGTGATGTCACAGTGCCTCTGTGCTGTCACAGTCCCTCTGTGATGTCACAGTGCCTCTGTGCTGTCACAGTGCCTCTATGATGTCACAGTGCCTCTGTGCTGTCACAGTGCCTCTATGATGTCACAGTCCCTCTGTGATGTCACTGTGTCACTGACGTCAAAATCTCATACTCTAATGTCACAGTGCCTCTATGATGTCACAGTCCCTCTGTGATGCCACAGTCCCTCTGTGATGTCACAGTGCCTGTGCTGTCACAGTGCCTCTATGATGTCACAGTCCCTCTGTGATGTCACAGTGCCTATGCTTTCACAGTGCCTCTATAATGTCACAGTCCCTCTGTGATGTCACAGTGCCTCTGTCACCTAACTGTGTCACTGACATCACAATCTCATACTCTGATGTCACAGTGCCTCTATGATGTCACAGTCCCTCTGTGATGTCACAGTGCCTCTGTGATGTCACAGTCCTTCTGTGATGTCACAGTGCCTCTGTGCTGTCACAGTGCCTCTATGATGTCACAGTCCTTCTGTGATGTCACAGTGCCTCTATGATGTCACAGTCCGTCTGTGATGTCACAGTCCCTCTATAATGTCACAGTGCCTCTATGATGTCACAGTCCCTCTGTGATGTCACAGTGCCTCTGTCACGTCACTGTGTCACTGATGTCACTGACGTCACAATCTCGTACTCTGATGTCACAGTGCATGTGCTGTCACAGTGCCTCTATGACGTCACAGTCCCTCTGTGATGTCACAGTCCCTCTGTGATGTCACAGTCCCTCTGTGATGTCACAGTGCCTATGTCACGTCACTGACGTCACAATCTCATACTCTGATGTCACAGTGCCTCTATGATGTCACAGTCCCTCTGTGATGTCACAGTGCATGTGCTGTCACAGTGCCTCTATGATGTCACAGTCCCTCTGTGATGTCACAGTGCCTCTATGATGTCACAGTCCCTCTGTGATGTCACAGTGCCTCTGTCACGTCACTGACATCACAATCTCATACTCTGATGCCACAGTCCCTCTGTGATGTCACAGTGTCTCTGTGCTGTCACAGTGCCTCTATAATGTCACAGTGCCTCTATGATGTCACTTTGTCTTCATAATGTCACAGTGCCTCTGTCACATCACTGTGTAGTCACCGTCTCATACTCTGATGTCACAGTGCAATATTCCTTGTGTCTTTACAATATGAAGTTTTTAGAGGATCAGTCTTTTTGCTTCCATGCCAAGTTCAACCATTGTGGTTGTGCAGAGGCCACTAAAGGGGCAGGTGCTCAACAACAAAAGAGGGCACATCTAACTGCATTCTAGGACAGAATATTAACAAAGCCACTCAGCTTTCAGAGTTTAATAAACAATGATAAATTACAAAATTGTGACATATACAAGCAAAGCTTACGAACATCTCCCCATGGAGCATAACACTATGCAAATGTAAGATATTTTATTAGTAATTTATTTCTGCATATCTATTTTGTTATAGGAAAGTTTTACAATATTCAAACCCGCAATTTAGCAAGATATGTAAGTCAGAGCTGGACCACCAGACATATTTTGTTGTTACAGAATTACACTATTAAGGAAAGCAGAGCTGCATCAAACTTTAATGTGGAACTGCAGAAAAAAGAAAAAAAAAAAAAAAGAAAAAATTGAATTGTTAATGCATGTCACTATGAGAAAAGCCTACTGAGTTTTGCTGAAAAAAATCTTTAAAAAATTTAAATCACACATTTTTGACTCGAGGTTAACTTTCTTTTTTGCAAAACAAACTTATTTGTGCTTATCAGAAATCGTTTCTTGCTATTCTAAGTTTTTGTTTGTGACTCAAAGTTTTGCTTGGGATTCTCACATAATATCGTGGGCAGGGCCTAAAATCACAACAAAAGATACCAGATGTGTGCAAATAAATGTTTATGTTTGGTAAAAATGAGTTATTTAATTTAAAAAAGTCTTTTAAACAAAACTTAAAAAAAAAAGAAATCATTACAGTTCCAAAAGTTTTGATTACAATTTTATTTTACTTAACTGAGGTTAGTTTTTTTCCCCCCATTGAATAATTGGGAAACAAATTTAACTTCCTACTCTGCAAACCAGACCCTAAACTTAAAGTCTTGGTTGAGTTTTTTTCCCTTCATTAATGTCACTTTTATTACATTCATTATATCTATCATGGTAATTCAGGGTGAGTTATTTTTAATTCTAAATGAATATCCTTGTTGGACTATTATTTAAGTCTTATTCTCCTTCAAGATACATTTACCTAATGCTAGAATAATGAAATGTACATTATGATCGGTTTTGGACGGGCGATGTGCCCTTATTGCATAAGCGATACTAAAGAATGACCGATATCATTAACGATACAGGAAAGAAGCTTTTTAGTTATCTAGCTTTGCTAGCAAATTCGTTAGCTAGCAGCTAGCTAATAGCAGCTAGCACAAGAACAACAGCCTAATGTCTGTATGATAAAAATAATGACTCAATAGATAAGAACAGTTTCTCCTCACCTGGCTGTCTCCTCCCCTCAGTAGTTCTTCAGAGAAAGGCAGACGTAGAGGCCTGTCAGTGTCTGTTGTATTTCATTACCTCTCTGCTTAAACCGCGACTCCGAGCTGAAGCAGAAACGATACTTCAACGTTTTCCTGACCCCACTCTGACCTCTATCTGACCCCAGTCTGGCTCCTTCATCACTTCCTTCCTCAGTCCTCACCGTCAGCCTCTCTTCCAAACTCCTCAAGGTCTCTTACATTTCCATCCATTGTCCAGATTCCTTTTTCACTTTATTTTGTTTCTATTACAATTATCAAAACTGTTACATTATTTCACCTATAAATATATGCTTCATTTAGCAAGGCATACAAGTCAAATTCAGTTCAAATAATATATTTAAACAAAATTAGGTAACATTCAGTATTGCGGGGTTTTTTGCTATACAGCTGAAACCAGAAGTTTACATACATCTGCACACTCAAGTTTACATATTAGATAAAAGCACAAGAACTTACCACAGCAATCATAAATTCAGTATATATAGCTGTATATATTCAGTATATATAGCTGTATATATTCAGTATATATAGCTGTTAATATATAGTTATATATTAACACGACTTATTTGTCTTGAAAGCTAATACATTAGTATTAACGTCGTATGTTGCAACACTTAAAGAATGATTCTTGGAAAATAGAAACCGGCCGTAATCTAATGATATATTCAAATCAGGAGATGAGATGAGATACTGGGTTCACGTAAAAGCAACAAAACACATTTTGATGTATTTTTAAGTAAATATTTTACATGCAGAATAGGATCAGGGCCGCTGGGAAAAAAAAAATCTGACTTTGATCTCAGAATTCTGACTTTGGTGCAGATGGGAGCAACCAACTTTAATGACAGATGTAAAGGAGGAGAACTAACTGTCTGGAGATTTAAGCATTTTATCTAAGTGAATTATGAGGAAAAAAGTCATTTTTTCCTCATAATTCTGTCTATCCCTTTTTGTATTTACATTTCTTTACTTAATTAAACAGTATTGCAAAGGGGGAAAAGCTTGTAGATAAAACTCCTGACAGGAAAAAGAAACACAATGTATTTTTGTGGCTTTAATCAAGTATGTGAGGAAGAAACTATTTTAGGTATTGATCCTTGTTGAGCAGGAGGGTCCTCCGAGGCCAGCTTTCATCTGTGAGAAGTTGTTGACTCTTCCTTCTGCTCGAACTTATTGAACATTCAGGCTTTTCTAAAATTCCTCTAGTCGCTTACTTAAAGAAAAGCTAAACGACCCCTTGTTGACCCATTTGAAGTTGTGAATTCCATGTTCTTTCTCCTTTTCTGTAAAAATATTCCAGCTCTTTACGTTACGTCTCTTTTTTTTATTAACCATTTAAAGCTGGAGACCTTGATTTAACAAGACAAGGTTTTTAATTACCGACTTAGAAGTGAGGATAATAGACCTTCTGTTGTACAAGTCGCTTCATAGAGGTGGAAATTATTTATCTAATAGCTGGATGCAAAGAAATAGCACATATGGAACTTGGTGAATTGTTTTGAAGGGGACATGGAAAACAGATAAATCTCTACTGTACACACCATCACCATCTGCTTGCCTAATAAGGGTCATCACTCTAATAATTATATTTCTTCTTATTATGTTTTCCTCTTTGGACTTTTGCAATTCTGTGTTTAAAATAAAATATAACAGTACATGTAAGATGCACAATACCAGTTAAATTTTTGAACTGCTTGTAAAAAGACTGTGCTCTGCAACATTAAGACATGTCAAGAACTGCAGCTGCCCTGTGACAGACCTGTCCAGGGTGAACCCCGCCTCTCGCCCGGAGCGTTAGCCGGAGATGGGCACCAGCAACCCTCCCGACCCCACTGAGGGACAAGGGTGTGAGAAAATGGATGGATGGAAGAACTGCAGCTATATTAGTTGTAACTCTTCTTCTCTCCTGTGTTTCTGTTAGCTTAGTTCTTGGCGTAGCTTTATGTTCCTGCCACTGGTAGCTTGACCACAGTATAAATTCACCGTCACATTGGCTTATGTAACATACATTAAGAGCAATGCAGCACATGTAATTTTCCTGGAGGTTAAAGCGATCAGTGATCTGTTAGTTACGTTTGACGAATGATTCCGGTCTGACTGGTCGTGCCTGTATGGGCCAGCAGGGGGAGCTCTACGCGCGTTCAGTTTTGCTGGAGCGTCAGCAGAAGAAACATCGTGTCTGGTTTTCTGACTATCTTCATTTTCAGGTATGAAACCGTGTGATATTTGCTCCGAAGCTCTCTAAAAATGTGAGGCGGTTTATTTTGTGTTCGCCGACTGACTGCTGAAGTATTTAGTAGAAGATACATTTCTGTTTTAGGATGTTTTAGATTAGCTTTTAGTAGCTTTTAGTAGCTGGCTTAGCCGCGTTTTCTACCGTGCAGTGGCAGCACGCAGGTTGTGTGTGAGGGTGGGTTCAGACTTTTAAGACATAAATTGCAAACAAATGTTAATGTTTTTATATTCGTTTGAAAAAATGGATACTCAAAAGGAGTAATCTTTTGTTTAACCAGTATGGTTTCAATTTTTTTGTTGTTTTTTGTGGTGCTTTTCAGAAGTGTATATTCCAAAACAAGTGAAAAGGGAATCTTATTTTTGGAATTTATTTCACAAGAACCAGCATTTGAAACAGCGTTTAATTCATATAATTGTGCTTCTGTCAATAACGCTAAGGCAACACAATGCAGTTTTCTCCCGGTTCCAGTCGAGTCTAACCGTCCAGGTGGAGGAGATTGAGCTTTTCACAGGTTATATTTCACATATTGTGCTGTCACAGCATGGTGGCAGTTTTAACAAATTTATGAAAAAAACATTTTATTTACTTTTTTAAGTAAAAGTAACATAACCCCAGCTTTAATTCCCTTCTTGTGGCTTTCTTCCTGCCACAGTTCTGTAAAGGCCAGATTTCTAGCTGGACTCTCCTGCCTAGCCCACCATGAGCCCCTTGGCTGCTTCACTGATCAACGCTTCCCTTGCACAGCCCACTAATTTAGGTAGATGGCTTTATCTTTAAGAGTTTGCAGTTGTCAGATGATGCATTTTTTCCATTGTCAGATGATGCATTTTACACCACTTTATGAGATTTCCAAAATTGGAGACATTGTTCTAGAACCTCATCCTGCTTTAAATTGACCTACATGTTGTGTTTCTGAGTCTTCATAGAGTTTCTCTCTCTTTTTTTCTAAATTGTTCTCTAACAAACCTCTATGTTTATAGCCTTCACAGAACAGCTTGATGCATTCTGAGATGTTTCACATTTGGAGACTATATATAAATTAGACAACTTCTGAAGTCAGGTGGTTGAACTGGATTTTATTTATTGATCAGAGTAAAGGAGGTTTATCGGTTCCCTTATCAGGTGTCCATTATAAAATGTTGCAGAGTCATTTGTTGATAAGAAATGTATAATTTAGTTTATGTAAGGACTTTGAAAGACTGCAGTGTTAGGTATCTGGAGGACAAAATATGGCAAGCACACACAGCAACAAGTACTGGCTAATCCATCTTTGGCGCAGATCTACTGACTTCATTAACTGGATACCTTCTTGTCTATATGATATTCCACAGCCGTAGCTGGGGGGATTACATGAGGAACAACTAATATCTTAAGTGGGGTGCTTACAAAAACAAGGGACAAAACGATGCACTTGTGTTTAAGAAACATTAGATCAGGTGATTACGGTATCTGTACACCATGTCCTGCTGAAAATGAGAACTTGAACCCCACTAACAACAATGACCAGTGTCAGACATCCATTTGAAACGTACACTGTGACTGTTGACCTGAATAATTTTTGTCAAAACTATTAGAATGAGCCTTGATTATTTAAGCGATGTTTCTCTTTCAAAATAACCCATACAGTTAAACTTTCAATATTCTGACCTGAATATGACGGTGGATGTACAGCTGTAACATCTAGAGTCTTTTAACATATCTCTTTTTTCAACAGTGTACAGCAGATGTGCAAATGCTAAATGACATATCCCAAAATGTAATAAAAATAATTTAAAAGTAGCATCAAATAGGAAAAATATTTTGATATATATTTAAAAACAAAATGGAATGACAAAAATGTATCTTTTTCTCATAATCATTACAGCAATCAAACTCTTATAATTGCTCACCAGCTGCTTGCATTGCTATTTGAAAATGTAGTCTTAGTGGATACAGGGAGCATAACAGAGAGAAACCAAGAGTTATGGCTGTTGTGCATTTAATTTTTCACTTGAACTTTTACCATGTCATGCACAGTTTTTGTACCTGGATGTGTGCTTTGCATCGTTTTCTGGTATTAGTGTAACGTGTGTTTTTTTTATGCAAATGGAACTGCAATGGGACTGCAAATGGAAATTAACTGTGGCAGATTATAATAGTAATATTAGTTAAATATTAGTTTTTCTTTTGAGATTAGTTCTCCTATACATAACTCTTGTTCAGTAAACCAAATAGAAAATGATATAACTGTAAAAAAAAAAAAAAAAAAAAAAGCTGACAAATGTCATTATTTAAATGTTAAGACCTTTTTTTTTCCTTTTCTTTTTTTCCAAGAAAAGATTGCTAAATGATTTAGAAATCATATTGAGACTCTGATGTCAGTTTAGATTTTTTAGGTGGTGATCGATGAACATCAATTATTTCAGTTTTAACCCTCATCATAAAAGTAATTTTTGATGAGGGTGAAACGGTACAACACTGTCAATAAGAGCCTGGATGCTAACTATTAGAACTACTAGCTAATCCATCTTTGCGCCAAAATTCACGGGATGTTTAACGCTTAAGTCCTTATATAATGATGTCTTACCTCCATTTTCTGTGTAAATAAATAATCTGTTTCCCATTTAAATAACTACTCTGTGCAAAAATGATGATAATTTAAAGGCTAACAAAGTAGTATTTGCTTAAACTTTGAGCCTGTTCATCTTGGACTAGCTGTCAGCATTAGCCGCCGAAACTAGCTTGTCTGAATTTATGCTGAACTAAGATGCTGAAGGAGTTATCCACTGCAAGTAAAATTACTATTTTTTTAAAAATATTTTTTTAACAGAACCTTGCTTCAAAGAACTTTCCCTTTAATTATGATATGTGCTAATAGTGTAGTGAAACATCAGTGCAACTGGGGTTTGGCTTCAGTTTGTGATCTGGTTTTCAGCAGAAGGAAATGAACAGACTTAAAAATGAAATGTCTGAAATATGTCAAATGTAAAATATTGAAGGCAAGGAAATAATATTTGATTTGGACGTTCTTGTAATAGCATATTAGCAATGGCATAAACTTGTTCTTAACAGAAATACTTTGTTGATTCCACAGGAAATTAAATGTTGTAACTCATTTAATTAGTTATTGCATTGTTTTCTGGTATCAGGTCATATTACAAATGCTGAATTACTTTTATTTTCCCTCAGTAATAATTAAAGAAAAGAGACATTTTCTATGTTTTCTGCTAGAAATTATATACTTTCATTCTTCGATTTTATGTCTGAGGAATATATTCCCAGTCTTGCCTCTGTTCACCCCCAGTGTTAAGATGAATGTAGCATTCGATTGTATATGATGCATACATTGGAGCACATGTCACTTTCCGCATGCCGTACAGTAAGGTGGAACGGGTACAGTGAGCTCGGAGGAAGCCGTGTAGTTTGTGCCAAAAATTCAAACACGATTTACATTCCCAATGTAATGTATTAAAACGTTGACAGGGCAAAAGGGATTCACAAGATGCTGCATTAGAAACTCAATTTCTGTGATGAATTGCCTGAAGCCAGTGAATTACAAACTGCTCCCTACCACCTTCCCCAACCCACCCCCTACCGAGGCTCAGAAGTTTTTTTTTTTTTTTGTGCGTGTCAAAATCTTCTTAAACCTCTCTCTTAATCTGATCTGCTGAATGTGAGAGGGTGAAAGGATTTCCAGACTAAAAAGCATTCATTTTTCGTCTTGTTGTGCACTGCCTTTTCCCAAGTGCTGGGTCAGTAATATTCAAAATTTGCTGCTTTGCTCTTCCATCTTCCCGGCACAACTCTGCTTGTCTCGGCCTTATAGATGTCCTTTCCCAACCCGGTCCGTCGGCCATTATGCGTAACAGATGGAAAAACTGCCACTATACTTAACTAAGTGTAAACATTATTAACCAAGTAGTCCAAGCTGAGGGTGACAAATATTGGTATTTATAATTTAGTGCCACCACTGGCTATGATACAAACTGTTTCTACACACAGCATGCCTTTAACTGTAGGTCATAAAATGCTTGTATCTGATTTAAAGTGCCTTGGACTTCCCATGTTTTGTCCTAGAGTAGAAAGCAGTGCATAGATGTGAAGTAAAACAAAAAGATTACATGATTATTATGATTTTTTTAAATTTTTTTTCAAATTAAAATCTGGACTTGTACTTGTGAACAACCTATCAACGGAAATACAACTGAAAGTCCTTTCAGTGAATTCCCAACCAGCTTTGCACATCTACCTTGCAGGTGTGTAGTACTGTAAGTATTGGTATCGGATTGCTACCAAGCACATACATGGCTGGTATCACGATATCAATACCAGTACCTTAATACCTTTTTATTTTTTAACTTTGATGTTGTTGCTGCACAGATTCTCCTACCTCACTTTCTCTTCTCTACTTCTCCTTGGAGAGGGTTAATACGTGATTATCAAACTTCTGACGGTACTTCATACGGTATTTTTGTGGTTTTTCATTCAATTATTTTATTAAAAGCTAGGATACATTTTGGAAAAAGTTTATAGGTCTCTACAAAAATACTTCGATATATCAATGTTTTGAACAGGAAAAAATAATTTTGTGTGCATAGTTTCCGAAATAAAGTTGGGAAAAATTTGCAATTTGAGAGCAAATTGAAACAATGTTTTTAGAGATAACATTGAGAATCAGAATGAAACTTCAAAATCTGAAACAAATGTATTGATGTTACCACTCTAGTATCGATCTGATACTTTGTTTTTATATTGTTGATATTTTGGATTTATCAGCTAACTTTCTAACCTCCCCAAATCCCTCTAAACAGGTCAAGCTAAAACCAGACTGTGAATATCAATCAAGTCTTGTCACAGATTTGATGCGTGAAATGGATGCTTTGGTACTTTGATGTCAAACATCTGTGTGATCAAGACATCATCACCTGAAGAAGAAAAAACAGTGCAGTTTGGATTTCTTTCTGGATTGAAATCAAGCGTCAGAAATATTACAATTTGAACATATCGAATGAACAATGGGAGAGGAAGCACAAACATAACAAATAACTTGAGAAGTAAAACGTATTTCACACGAGTGACTGACTTATTGTTCGTTGGGTTCATATTTTTCTAAGAGCGCTGGTGCCGGCCCCGCGCCATTGTGCTCCCCATCATTGTTCTTGTTGATTTACAGGGCCGCTACAATGGTGTAATAGGAGTTTGGCTCGGCTGCTCCAGAAGAGGTTTGCAAGTCTTTTGTTTGCGAGCCTGATTGTGAGGAGTGAAGAAGCCTTGGAGCTGTCATCCCAATAAAGAAAGCTCCTCTGCACTGTGTTAAGACCAACACCCAGTCAAAAGAGGTGGCGGTGGTGGGAGAAACAGATTTAGTTCACTGCTGTTTGCTTTTCACACAGAAAGGCCATACATTAATGGAAATCCAAATATTCCAGCATTACCAGAGGATGATAATGTAAATTCAAGTTAATATTGGTACAATGTGTGTGTGACAGTTTGCCATAATGCGCTCTTCCTGGATTAGTCGTTCATTAAACAGGTTTGCCATGCAAAGCCACTGTCAGATTTTTGTCAACCGGGACAGAATAGGGGAGAAAACAGTGCCAGCCGAGGCGCTCACAATTAAAATCTGCAGCCTGATTACAGTGACCGGTTTAATCTCGATCATGTGAGTTCCTCTGTAGATGTACGGGAATAATTCTCAACCATAATAGCGCGGCGAGTCGGAGGAAAACAAAAGCTTGTATGCGTTTGGTTTAAAAAGAGCTGTGAAGCATTGTCGGGAGAAATGTTGTTTCATTAGATTGTTCAGAATAACGGCGTCTATTTATACCTCCTTTTTTTGTTGGCTTTTCCTCTTTTCTCTGTTCTTTTTGTGGAGTTCTATGAGATCTGAGAGAATGGATAAAGTGTGTTGTGAGCATAGAGATCTTACACGGATCAAAAGCTTTTTTCCTTATTGTTTTGGGATCTACAGCTAGATGGTGCGCGCTCGTCAGACCTTCAGCATTCTTTAGTGAAAATAGAATTGTTTCATTTTAGAACATGGACTTGCTTCAGCTGAGTTTGGATGCTGATTTTTTAAAAATTTTACTAGTTTAACATTTAAGCTGCTGACAGTTTCCTGTCATACTACATATGTATATTGCAAATAGCTGTGGAAAGGTGCTGCACCATCATTTCTAAATTCTGAGTATTATGATAATGTGTAGAATTTAAGTACACCAGCACAGAGTTCATTCATTTTGTTTTGCGACATTTAAGTTCTCAGAATCAACTGACCATGTGGGATTGAGAGTTTAATAGAAAATGGTCAAATAATTGAGTTAAATCAATTGGAAAGTAGGTCATCCAGCTGGAGTCAAACACTTGGAATGCTGAGTTGAGTGAATTATTCTTAATGTACATAGAGAAGCTGCAGTGCATAGAATGACTGTAAGTTTATTGAGCCATTGCTGTAACATTTGAGTCATTATTAAAGCAATGATGCATATCTGTGGTATATTTCATGGTGGAAAATTCACATTTCCCACCGTGAATGGTTAAAATCTGCAGATACTTGAACCCCCCTTTAAAATGGCTAATAACTGGCTATTTTAATAGTTCCGATACCAAACATACATTAATATGGATGAAGAGCGGAGACAGTCTTACCAGTATCACATAAGGTAATATGTACTGTCTTTGCTATTTCTAGTTTTAGAGTGCAGCCAATCAGCACCAGTCACAGATTGGCTGCTTTGCAAATGCCAGCCAACAACATGTCAAGTAGCATTGCCGCTCCAAAAGCTCCAAAAGCTCCAAAAGCTCCAACAGCTCCAAAAGCTGCATTTTCTTTAGAATATGCTAGAAAAACAATCTACAAAAATGTGGGTTTCTTTCATTGGGAGCCTTAGTGTTTAAGTGAAAGACTGTCTCTGTAATTCTTAATTCTGGTTATAATTCCAAAAATACATTAAAGTTTGTCCTTTCTCCAAATAACAAACACACTTTTTCATTTTGATGCATCTCCCCTGCTTCTTCTTTTTTTTTTGGTTTTTGTTTTTTTGCTCTTAGGTGTTTTGCCCGTTCAAGGACTTTCTGGTGGGGGGTGTAAGTAAAGTTATTGCCTCTTTCAGTCTGAAAGAAATAATGAGATACAATGTACCTTTTTGGTTAAAAATATATGGCAGATGGCAATAAAAGTTTGTTTGACTGCTTTTGTCATCCCCACCTTCAAGATACACAAGCATCATAAATACTCCATACATCGTCTCACACAATTCTGGCTTTGGGTGTGCGCTTGTTTGTTACTCTTCGGTATTGATAAAAAAAGATTGGTCCCTGGAGAATGTGTTGTTACTGTCATAAAGGGAAGGCCATGTCCACATTATTATTTTTCTCATTGCGGCCAGCAGTGTGCAGCTTTTCAGAACACTTTAATCTGCTCTCCAGTCGGACACGTGGAATGCGGCCTTGCCCCCCGGTCACCCCTGGTAGACTCGAGGCGGTAAATATCAGATGGGGCCCCTGCCGTCCGCTCAGGCTCGATACAATCAGCATTCAGAACAATTCCCAAGCACAATAAGACTTTTTCAACTGGTGTCTGCAGTCCTAAAGTGGGCTGAAGGGCCATTCTTACCCAATGAATTATAGGGCAAAAGAAATCTGTTGATTTTATATATGCAGTGGAATATATTGACTAAACTTCTGCTAAACATTCAAGTCGGATAAAAAAAAAATTCAATTTATAATTTTTTTTTTTACATTAGTTTTATTTTCAAATTCTTGAAGAGAATTGAAAATATTCCTAAAGGACTTTTCTTTGTCAATCTTTGCATTTTGAAGAATATCAGAAATGATGGAATCTTAAATTTTTTACTGGTAAATTTTAGTGACGGGACTTGATTAAAATTTTTAATTGAGTTAATGGCAGGGTCTTTTAATTAATCTGTTAATCACATTTTAGTCAAACTATATATTGACTCAATAAGTAACATGTTCAATTCAAAACCCCTTTTGCTGCTAAATTATGAGATGTATAAACTCAATAACAAATATATTTTTTATATGTTACTTAAATTATTCAACTATCAGATTGGTGCGAAGGGCTTTCCAGGGGTCCAGGAACTCCTGTTTCATGGAACCTTTTTAGAAATGTGGACGCTGACTTTAGCGTTGGGGACGTCTGTGGTACTGCTACATGGTTAGCATTAGCTAACTCCTTTCATAACTTGCACACAACAATAGTCTTTTCCTATCAGAGTCCCATCAGGTAATTTTTTGAAACAAAAACTAACACCCAGTGGACAAGAGAAGCAGATTTGTCGTCCATCGCTGTTTTGTGGATGTAGCTTGTGCGTCAGATTTACAGGTGTCACAGAAACATGAGAATACAAGGTTCTGGCCAGAACATTTTTTACGTTAAATTAAAAAAATTATAAATAAACTGCATTTAAATTTTTAACATATCAAAATCAATATGTTAAAGTCCTTGTCATTTTATACAAATCATAACTTTGAATGTCATTGTAAATAGCATAAAAAATTTTATTTAAATGTCAGGGTAAAGCCAAATTTATTGAAAGATAATGTGCATAGATGAAAATAACTTTCAAGCCTTGCACATGGAAAAGCACTTGTGCAACATATGAAAGTATCTCAAGTTGAGTTTAATAATTTCTCAAAACCCAACTTCTTGTGACTGTAAAAAAAAAAAGAATATACTTTGATGTAGAACTCAACATTAATCTCTCTTTGTTCTAAATGTTTGTGAATTTTTTTTATCATGGGTTTATTTTAGATGGTGAAGTAATTTATTTATTTTTATTTTTTTAATTTCCATCCTCACAGATTTCCCCTCTTTCAAGCAGCCTGACCCAAACCATCACCATTCCCAAGACGTAATCCAACCCAAAAATAACTTTTTAGCACACCACACTCAGACTTTGGACCAGTCTTCATATGGTTAGCAACTGTGTTGGGAAAGGTCCTAATAATGTAACAAAAGCAAGTATATGCACACACACAATTAAAGCTAGCCTCCACTCTGTTGATCTTATCAGTTTTTATCTTATATGTTTCTTATATGTGACAACTTGTCACATATTACTGGAAAAAGACGGACGAATCGTTGTACCAAAAAGCAGAGTCTCTGTGCCTTTTTAAGGCAATAAAATCCAGGAAAAGGGCAAAACAAACATCAGACTACTTCTGAATAATTATTTTTTCTTTCATACTGACTGACAGTTATTGTTACTCCTATTTTAGAACCACTTTGTCATTAATCAGCCAGGTCATGTGGTGAAAGCTGTCGCTGCTGAAATAGCTTTAATATGGACTACCCCTCTGGGACCAACTTGGTCATTAACTCTAATGCCATTTTCTGCTGGAGAGAAACCTTCCGCCCCTCCTCTTTTTATCCCCTTCATTGATTCCGAAATCAAGAGGCAAACGACTCCCAGGACATTTAAGCGCACTCGGTCCTCCTCCTCGCCAGCCAAAGAGGTTGCATCGAGTCTTTTGTCCGAACCTCTGACCTACTGTTCCTCTGCAGATAATCGCCGGCGGCCCCGCCGACGCGGGACTCGCTTCCACCTAGACTGACTTAAACAATTTGTGTCTCGTTAGGAGCGTGTCGGCGTGTCATTTACGGTAGTAAACGAGGGGGGGTGATGGGTGGTGAGAGGAGAAAGCTGAAAAGACTGTGATGAAGACAAGAGGAGGACAGGTCAAATGGCAAGCTGCATCTTTAACTTAGCGGCTATTGATTTTAGATCTCCCTCTCTTTTTCCCCCCACGGGAGACACAGTTAGCTACTCTGCATGAGTGTGTGAGGGTAACAGTAAGCAAGGCTTTGGGTGCATCAGGTGAACAACCTGACTATTCAAAACAATGCTGCAGGTTATTAATTCAGACAATAAAATTCTCCCAATAAATAAAATGAGGTTTCAAGAAGATGTTCTTATCTGCAATTTTGATTGCATAATTGTTAGAATAGGTTAAAAGATTAGATTTTTTTAGAAAAAGAACCATGCTTTTTACAGGAAAATTATGTAGTACTGATCTAATCTTAACTTATGAGACATTTTGTACCATGTTGTTTTTTCATATTGCTGTTAATAATGGACATCCATTCAAAATTAAATTCAAAAATACTTTATTGATCCCAATGGCAAATTAAATGTTCTAACTCATATTAATTCAAATTCTTCAGAATTAATGTAGATAGTGATGGCTTTCGGGAGGAAATATCTCCTGTAGTAGCCTGTATTACAGCCTCTGACTATAGACACTGTTTGTCTAAGAGAGTCTCATGACAAGGATGCTCAAGGTTGTCTGTAATTTTCTTGATTTTTGTGTAAGAGCGTTTTGACTGTATTCTGATAAAAATGTGTCAAAATGACATCGTGCTGCTGTGGATCCATAAGAGTACATTATGTTTTATCTTGTCATTTTCTTCTGTTTTTAATTCTTAAGGATCACCTTAACTCCTCTGAATGAATTATCAAGAATCTATACACTTGGAGTGAATGCTGCAACTCCAAGCTCTTATCTTTTAAAGGTGAGCGAGTCTTCGTCATTGCAGACAGAGTGTATGCATAGCATGACATTAGGTAAAGCTGTAATCTAGTCATTTCTTTCAGACTTGACATTTACGTAAATATGCAAGTGGTTCATTATGGAAAATGTATGTACTGTTTTTGAGTTGTGACATTTAAACTACTGATGTTTTTTGTAAAAAAAAAAAAATCTATGACACCCAGATTTAGCCAGAGATCACACTATGCATTGTGTCACAGAAAACTCTACATGCTTTACTTAAAGATGCATATCTTTTATACAACTTGGAAAAGTAATGCAGATACCCAACAGTGAAAAGGCACAGATTTTATTTTGTTGCGTACGCAGTAGCATCAAGTGCATAAAATGAAGAGCTACAGATGAGTTAGTAGCCATCAAATAAACATATTAATTCACATACGGTGATGTTAGTGTGTTAATGTTCTTTTAGTAACAGCATAGTTGCAGAAACAGAATAGATTTTGGGGAGAAACATAGCGTAGAACCATAAACAAAGGGAAAAAACATGCTAAGCTAAGCTAACAAAGCTCTGATTTTCTCGCCAAAATATTTCCACCAACCTTGCTTTCAGTTTTTTTCTGAACAAAACAAAAACTTAATTTCTTAATAAACCTTAGTGTGTATTTACAGTGACTATATAAAGTATTCATCCCCTTCTAACACAATCAACAAAATGCAACTTTCTTGACAAAAAAAATTAATATAAAAACCCCTCAAGATCAAAGTGGAAACTGGTTTCTACAAAATAATGAAAACTGCACAAAAATATTTATCATAACTTAAATTACTGCATTATATGGACTTTGTGTGGATAGGTCTCAGTAAGTCTTGCACATCTGGATGCTGCAATTTTACCCCAATTCTTCTTTGCAGAACCGTTCTGTCAGGTTGTCGGGGATCGGCCTTTTTCAGGTCCTGCATCAAAATTCTCACTCAGTTCAGACTCACAAAACAATCTAGTCTGAATTGCTGCAAGTGTGTCACTAGCATATGGAAACATAGAATGAAGGTTTTGTGCTTTGAGAAATGTTTCGAAAGAGAACGTCTTCTTAGAATTTCCCGTCGTTGCGGTTCTGGTTGTGCACCGGTCAGAGTGGTTTGTATAAACCTTAACGTATCTCTGCGATCTTCATTTCATGAACCGGGACCTTTGTGGCCGTTTACTTTATTATTAAATTAGATGTGATTGAAACGGTGTGAAAGCGGTTCATTGAAATGACATATTGAATCAGAGATGAAAAACATTTTAAAATGCTTACCTTTCATTAACCACCAATTCACTATTATACGTTGAAGAGGTCAGAGAGAAATGCCTGCACAAGTGCAAACAATGTATTGAGTGTAGTAAATAAAGCATTAAATACCTCCCTGCAAAATAATAAGAAAAAAAAAGAAAGGTTTGTTGAAGTAAGCAATAAAGCATTGAAAATGATGCATTTAATGGAAAATATATTACCATTTGAAATGGACTCAGCTGTTGTCTGTTAATTAGATGTCCTTGAGAGATAGAGGTTGCCTTCAAAAGCAACAATAGCTCTTTTCAACATGTTTCTATGGCTTCGCTACTTAGGCCGCCCCTTCCAGACTGTTCAAGGCAACCACGAGCCCATCTCCGGACCGCTCCTTTTATTGTCTCCATCATTTTATATCATTTAGAGTCACTCTCATTCTTATCTAGATATTTCAATTACATGGCTTCTTTGCCACAATGTAATTTATTGAATCACTGGTTTGCGGAGTATTATTGGTTTGCTATGTTTCTGGGAAGGTTTCGCTGAGCACAGAAACTCCTGTTTTTTTTGTTTTTTTTTTTTCATGGAAGGAAATGAAGCTGATATTTTTCTGTGGTTCAATAACTCCATTTTTTTTAATCACAAACATTGTTTGTGATAAAAACAATACAATTCAATACAATTCTGCACATACACCATGCCTACCTTTTTAACTAAACATCCAAATTTATAATATGGACTGTTGGGAAAATATGTTAAAAATATTAAAGTTGTTCATGCGCAAAATTTCCAGATGTAAAGAGTAACATGCAACATGTAAGAGTCCTTACGACTGACGCCTGCTGTCCATCACTGTACTTATATTGTATTGTACTGTATAACCTCAGTAAAAGTTACACAGTTCAATGACAAGTTTTGTTTGCGTCCCTGTCTGTTTGTACAACCGACCGCTCAGCACCCTCTGAAATTAACTAAACAAGAGCGATATTAGGCTAACATTAGGAGTGCATAGGTTGTTATGAAGAGTGTGAGGATTAGTAGTGTACTATAACAAAGTCTAGTGTTGTGCAACGGCATACTATAATATACAATATACCCAGCATGTAGGGTATAGTATAGCATAATTTGTAATTAGTTTACATCAAGGGGTGTTAGTATGGCTGTTAATTTTGACCTTATAGAGGAGTAACAAACTGAAAAAATGTATGTGTGCCATATTACTTGAACTACTTGAAAGTAACATCAGCTGATGAACATTAATTTACAGTAAACAAGTTTGATATCTTATATTTTCCCACCAGTGACAACAGCAGCAATATAGAAAACACTTTTCCATGTGTAATATTATTTAGTTTATATTTTTTAATGTTATTTTAAATATTTATGTATATTTTTTTTATCATGCTAGCTTGGTGCTCTTGGGGGACCCCTGGTGGTGTGGGGGCCCTAAGCAGCTGCTTAACCCTGATAGCAGCGTATAGAAAACTCTTGCATAGTATAGTCTACCTTAGTATAGCAGAGTATATTATAGTATATTATTCTATGGCATATTATACCATAGAATAATATATCTTGCATAGTTGCAATACTCAGCCTTGTATATTATAGTCTGTAGTACATTATACAATAGTTCAGTTTACAGTACCGCACTATACCAGAGAATACCACATTACAGTTTAGCACAGTCTACTACACTATAGTTAAGTTTTTCTCGAACTAAAACTGACCTAAGAAAATAAGTACAGTCCTAATAAGGGATGTTTAAAAAAAAAAAAATCACATTAACGTAGTAAGCAGGAAAAACTAGCTGACAGTAAGCAGGTTACCTATTTGAACTCGTGTAAATCTCTTTATTCCCCAGCCATACATTTTGCTGGGATGTTTTGCCGTTTGCATCAAGAACTAACTTTCCACCGGTGGAGTAGTGAGAGGAGAGACTTGACGCAGCAGTCTGGTGTGGATAAGAGGTTTCCCTTCCCAGAATCAGTAGTGCACAGAGCAGGTTAACAGTGCTGCGCCCAGGGAGATGAAAAAGCATAAATTAAAGTGCTCCCTCAAGGAGAGGAGGAGGGGAGGGTGGTGTGGGGGTTGCTGCTGGGTTACCGAGGCATTATCAGTGCTGGGTGAGGAGCACACAGAGCTCAGTTTCATCCTCATGTTCTTTGTTAACACAAAGGGGGTCACCTCCATGTGAAAAAGGAAATATAATAACGCCGAGACCCTCGCACAATGGCAGACCGCTGACAAATTCTCACCTAATTCTGCCTTTACGGTCGCCGTGCCCAAACTTGGGCTCCCTTTCAGGAGGGGCGTCCAGGCTACGGTGATATAGTTAAAAAAAATAAAAGAAGAAGAAAGAATACAATATGTTCACTGATGAAAAATAAAGGACAAAAAAATAAAATAACACAAACACACACATGCTCACTTGAGAAATGTTTTAATTATATACAAAAGAATGCAGCTAATAAAGGAGGGAATTAAGGCAAACGCTCTGAGCGATTGTGGGAAATTGGCCAAAAGGAAATGAGTTGCCTCACAACCTCTCTTTTTCTCTCTCTCTTTCTCTCTCTCTTTCTCTGTGTGTCTCTCTCTCTCTCTGCCATTAAAAAGCCTGCAACTTCAAGCAGTTTTTTAATCAGCTAAAAAACATATGTGGCTTTGCAGCTAAGACAGCTTGCCCAGGCGCTGATAAATGCCTATCACTAATTTGCATATGGTAGAAGCTACACTTTAATCAGAACCTCTAATCCCTGACGGTATTAATGTTTTTTTTCTTCTCTCTCTCCCTCCTCATATAGTATCATGTTTGCTAATTCCAAAGTGATCAGCTCCTTGTATGCGTCTCTTTTTTTGTGCTGGCATAATGGCCGAGTTGAGAACTTCTGTTATCCTACTTTGGCACATAATTAGGACTACAAAGGGGGACAAATCGCGCTGAATGGGAACTCACAAAGAAGCGCTCCTTTCTTCAACCCCCGTCTCCTTCTTCCGCCGAGCTCTCGTTAACGGTCGTGTCACTTCTCGCACGGCCGCCGAAAACGGTGGGGCAGGGGGGGATTTTTGCAGCTAAATCTTGACTACATGGCAGCGCTTAAGAGTTCAGGCCCAGAGAGAGAGAGAAAGAGAGAGAGAGAGAGAGAGAGAGAGAGAGAGAGAGAGAGAGAGAGAGAGAAAAATCAAAATTTACCATGTAATTAAAATGTCTGTCACCCGTCGGCGGGTTTAGAGGTTGGAGTTTCTCCTAAAAGTGGCACTCCAGGCTGAGAAGTATTCCCTCTTAATTACTTTGCTAAGCACCTTGCAGGGTACATATGTTTGACCTTATTTTCAGCTCTCATAAATATCTCATCTGCCGCAGCTACACAAATCTATTTTCTTTATTTAAGAAAAAGGCACAAAAACTTACAGATTTCTTTTTCTTTTTGCTTCTTCTTTTGTTATTTTAAACATTTTCAAATAACAGAAAAAAACGCCCTTAATAAAAACAATGACCTCATTTACTCGGCGCACCTGGGAAGTAATTGGCCCTTTAACTGGTTGTGTCCCCTCCCTTTGTGAAGTGTTTGTAAAAACCGATAAGTTTTCGACATCGCTGTGGAGGAACTTCTGGCCCAGAAATGGTTTATGTCAGCCTGGTCGGAGGGCGTTGGGGCGTCAACGGCAGCAAGCATCTCACTCGGATTTAAGGACAAACCGGGCCGGGCCACTCCAAAACCTCTCTTTTGATTGTTTTGAGCCACGAGGAGTAGAATCAGATCGATGTCCTGCTGCCAAAAAAAAACAACAAACAAAAAAACCCCACTTGAGTTTAAGGTCAGGAACTGATGGCCAAACAGCAGGAGAACAGAATTCATGGATCTATCAATAATGATGTCTTAACCTGAAGCAGCAAAGCCGCCCCAGACTGTCACCCTACCACCTCCATGTTTGACCAAAGGATGGTGATGATGATCTCTCTAGCAAGTTCATCTTTGATCTTGTAAGTTCATAGAATATTTTCCCAAAATTTATGGCGATCATCAAGTTTTTAATGTGAAACTGATCTTTTGGTTGCCATTGATAAGCAGTGGTTTTTGCCTTTTCCACTCTCTGTAAATGCAATTTTTAACCAGTTTCTTTCACTGCCACAGACACACAAAAGGAAAAGAAGAACAAAATCTAAATTTACCAAGGATTTTTGGTCTAGTTTCTAGTGCAAATATCTTGGTACACTTGAAATAAGACAAACCAACTTAGAAGTAACTTCTCAGCAAGATACAGAAGCTTGTTTAAAATCAATAAGTCCTTAATATTAATGTCAAAGTACTTTGGCAGATTATTTCACTTATAAGAAAATGTTCTTATAAGTGTTTTTCCAGCCAATGGAGGTAGTACTTTCTCATCAATATTAAGGAATTATTGGCCTAAAACTATGTAAACTTATAACTATGTCTAGTTGAGACATTTGTTAGTTTTATCTTATTTTAAGTGTGTTAAGATATTTTCACTAGAAATTAGACCAAAAATACGTGGAAAATTTTTATTTTTTGGTTCATTGATTAACTTTGACCATAACTGAGGCAAGTGAGGTTTGCAGTGCTTTAGATTTCGTTCTGCAGTCTGAACTAGACCTCCTGGATGAGTTATCGATGAGCTTACGGAGTAGTTTTGGTTGGCAGGGCCCTCCTGCAAAACAGCAGAGCTGTTTCATGTATTTATTTATTTATTTATTTATTTATTTATTCATTTTTGTGTCACAGCTCTCTGTCCTCACTGAAAAAAGAAAACAGGTGCTCCAACTTAAATATATTATGGTAATGGGTCACAAGAAATCAGATTAGGTTTCTCCAAATAAATGTATTAAGTTTGTCATGTTAGACAAATATAAATAACTTAATTTGATTCCATGTGACAAATTAATACTGTATCTACTAAGTTGGGAGGCCATTTTCTTTTTTTAGTGTATGCTACACTTGAGTCCCACAGCCTTTGAAATTGCTTTTCAACCCATTCCAGATTGATATGTGTATATAAAAGGTAACGATTTTGTTTCTAATCTGCGGAATAAGGTGTGGCTTTTTCTGATCCTTTGACCTACTTCCTGTTGTCAAACAGGTTCTATTCAAGTGATTTCTTGATTCCATTAATCAGTGACTAAATCACTGCAATGATAATAATTTTATTATTTTCAATTTAGAGAAAAAAACATTTTTCCACACTAAAACATATCAGTTTGAACAGCTATTACCTCTTATAAATGAAATTTTGATTTGAAAACTATTTTTTATTTACACTGTGTATATTTTGTCTGACCTTAAAATCTCTTTGCTTTTAAATGTGACAAAAAGCAAACAGAAGAAATCACTCTGTCTCGGCACTGTAGTTCTTTTTTCTTTTTTCTTTTTTTTGTTTTTAAGGACTACGGCCTTAAGTTTTGGGTCATGACGCTGAAAGAGGGGAATTAAAAATGAAAGGAAAAAGAAATGGAACGTCAACTAGGTACACGCGACAGCTGATTTATACAATTCATTTGGGCCATTACTTTTCATTAAAGATCAAATGAAATGGGTACTTACTTACTAAGAGGCCTTTGGGGAGTTGAATTGCAGAGAAGAAAGAAGATTAAACTTTACATTCAGCCCCAAATTTAATTCAGAAGTAATCAATCGCATAATGGGCCAGCAACTGTAGCCGGGGTGATTGAAATGAAATTACCATATTTTTAATCTTAATTTTCCACACTGTTTATCTGACACTGTCAATATAAAATACAAACAGATAATGAAATAGCATTATATTGACACTACAATCATCTCTCGAGCAGCCCTCTGTGATTAAACCGCTGGAATGTTTGATTACATTTTGTTGGCTGACATTACAAATGACACGGATGCTTCGCCGAGACTTGCTGCCGGCTGGAAAATGAGCCTATCCATCAAGGACTCCTGGCAGCTTCTCCCCTTCCAGTCGATGGCTACTGCCAACGGTCTGGGCACCCTTCTGTCAAGCCGTTTAGCACCCGAGGAGAGGGGAGGGAGGCCGCCGTGGTCGGGCTGTTCGGGGGGAGAAGAGAGAGGTTGAAAAAGATGGAAGGAAAGGGGAGGTGGAGGGGGGTCGAGACGAGTGATTCACGGCCCCTTTGCTCCGCTAATGATACAAAAGCAAAGGAGCCACACAGAAGGAGAGAGAAAAATGTCTCAGGCAACATATCGCCCATGCAGGTGTCTCCTGGCGTACCATAAAGGGACCATAAAGCCCTCACAATGCAAGGCCCACAGTCTGCAAATCAACAGCCAAACTGCCGCCCTGGATTAGGTCGGCTCCGCAGTCATCAAGGCCTGTCCACTCCTGTACGCAGCGCCGTGAATACCCTAATTACTTTTTAAGAGGCTTCATCAATTATTGGAAATTTTCAAGGAAGTTCAGCGACGCTCAAAATACTTTTTTACTTGTTTTCTTGGCACCTACTTGAACACTTACCAGACGATTTTGGGGGAATGTTTGACTCCATGAATATTTATGGAGCTTTATGACCGTTGGGCTTTACAACATGCAACCCGCAAACATACACAGCACATGTACTGCTGTGATGGGAACTAGCTGGTGCTTCAGACAATAATGCAAAGTGTTCTGCTAAAGTATTCACTCCCCTTAAACGTCATAAAATGCTGCCACCTCACAAATGCGTCTCTAAAAGGGAAATATTATGTAAAATAGACTTTTTTTGAGCTTTTTGTCATGTTATATTTCCTCATAAAAAACATACCTGCAGTGTTGCCTTAATTCTTTAATGCATGTTTGAGAAATCCTTTAATCTCCATGGAAACCATTCAGCTGGGCAAAACATCTGGGTTGACCTATCTCCGCCTTTGAGATGCAGCTCCTAATCTGGACTGCTGTTTCCAAACTTCTGAGCATCTGCATTACACAGTGCGACTCCCCCACTCAGCTCCTTTAGACTAGCCAGACGCAATTAGCAAACACCTGGTGGAACTGCACATCTGCTGAGCTCCCATGTAAACAGCGTGCAGTGCTGGTAAAAACATCGTTAAACGGTTAATAGAGGAGCCATGTTGTGATGACTTCTTGAAGGCGGAGTTTCATAACTCTATATTAGAGTTTTTGCGTAATAATTGAACAAAAAGAAGCAGATGATTGCAATGTGGATGGAAAGACAAATGTTTTCAAAAGTCTGAAAGTTTGATTTCAGAATCACCTTTTGCTGCTAATCTTTTAAATATCAGCAGCAAATCTTTTTAAATATCATTTTGGCCAGGTTTGCACATGTACTCACTGACATTTCTGTCTATTCCTCCTCGCAGATTATCTTAAGCTCAAATTGCATGAAGATTATCTGTGAACATCAATTTCCTGTTTTTTTGGGGGGAGGAGGTTCATTCCCTTTTCTTTAACCCTCAGTTTTCAAGTCGGTGCCTCATACTTTTTTAGCACATTTGACAGAACCATTTTAGCTCATGAATCTGCTTTGATTCAAACCATTCCGTTGTAGATGTGGCTGTAGGTCTGATGTTATATCAAACATATGAAATTAAAGATGTAAACATATTTTCCTAGTAGAACTCAAAGCCACGCTAGCTGGAGATAGGCACCAGCACCCCCCCTGAATCCACTGAGGGACAAGGGTTTAAGAAAATGGATGGATGGAAACTCAAAGCCGTATTTCTTTCCATCTCAGGTCAGTGAAACCAAAAGAAACACTAGTTGTTGTTTTTTTTACCTGCTCGTTCCTTGAAGCTAATCTCTCACATAAACAGAGAGGGTGTCTGCTGTGTGCATCCATCACATGTTTCTTGTGTTGAACTGTGGGAACTCGGCTAATCTAGCCAACCACCTGTAGAGGTGACACAGCATTCTCAGTGGAGATGAAGTGCCAACCCCAGGAAGTGTTCTTATCCTCCGCTGGAGTTTGTGTTAATGTTGTGGAAGCCTTTGAAATGTTTACAGAGGGATTTATTCACACCGATAGATATCCCACATCAACACCGAAAGGACATTTTCCCCCTTTTTTAATGACAAGCCAATGCTGTCACATAAACACAAAGTTGCGTGATATAAATTCGAGGCAAAGCATCTATCGCAACTGAAGGATGGCGACGCTGGTTGACGTGGGAGCGCGTCGCCATCGCTGCCGTCCTCTTTTCAACAGATCGAACCTTGAGCATGAATGAGGCTCATACCAGACTACAGCTACCACTGTCACCAATATTATTGCTGATGAATATAAATGTCAGTACTGTGAAGTGTAAGGCATGGTATTTGTAAGTTATCAGATTTATTCAACCACTATTGCAGATTCCATTTAATATCATCAGAAGGGGGGGGAGGTTTCCTTTCATGTAGAAGCATTGATTTATGGAGATGTATCAAAATGTTTCTTTTTTGGAAATTTATGGTAAACACATTTACTTGCCTCACAGAGACGCTACAACACAACTAAACTTAACAAAAAAGAAAAGGCTAATTACATCTATCGCAGCAGTGTTGTTTATCAAGAGTTCTACAGAATAATGCGCCGCGGCGGCACATTAGAAGCGACGGATTGTAGTATTTGTGTCATCAGTGGTATCAGCGGTCCTGAAGGTCAGACTGATAAGGCTGAGGATTTCTACCTTCGGATTGCATTGTGCGCCGACCTTCAGACCCCCCCCGAAGTCGATCAAACCGGTATAACAGCTGCTCCACCACAGGATAGCCAGGTTCAGAGAGATGGGGAATAAGGAAGGATCAGTGCTTAGGCTGGAACCTGGTGAGGCGAAGCCTGACAACATGGGGAATTATTTAGGTCGGACAGCCACAAAAAGCAGCCTGGCTGCCCCTGTAACTTTGTGCAATATCGTTCTGATGTCATGTCCAAACATCTCACTGGCCTCTTGTGTGCTTTTCATTTATGTTTCTATTGATTAAAGTTTGGTTAACAACCTTTACAAGATATAAAACAAATCTACTTTAGGTTATTCAAAAATTGTGTTGTACAATTGTCAGCAAATATGACATTGGGGACTGGTGTGCAAGGTGCACCAAGGCTTTAAAAAGCTATACGTTCAAAAGTTCAAAACATTCTGTCATAGTGATCCTATGATTCAAAGTTGTTTTAGGCTATATTTACATGTGACCGCTAACTGGAAAGTGCCCTTATTTTCGGAATATTGATTATGAAACATTCCTTGTTTAGATCAATCAATCAACCAATCAATTTTATTTATAAAGCACCCTTCATACTAAAAGCATCTTAAAGTGCTGTACAGATCAATAAAAACAAACAGTCAAAAACAAACAATTACCAATTTCCCACATGGAAAAACAGACAACTGCATGGAAAATGCACAGACTAAGCAGAAATGACACCGCCGAGGCGTCTGGAATCCACTGCAACTGTCATGCCAGGCCAGTAGATGCCACTGTGACTTTAGCAAGTTGTTGAACGTGTGTGCGCTTTTCACCCTTAGTTTCCATCTGGTTGTATGCAGTAACCCTTCTAAGTCTCCCATGAACAAAGTGTTTGTGCAACATACATATATTTCTTATCAGAAATGGTATTAAACTGAACAGGTTAACGTAACACAATGCTAGTGCTAATACTATTGGCAGAAGTTTAATTTTTCTGGTGTATGGAGGATAGTATAGCTCTCTGCTGCACCTCTCTCACATTTTGCTAAGAATATAGTTAGCTAGCCAGTCAGCTAGCTAAAAACGGCTTCAAACACGTTTACCTTGCTTACAACATAGACATCTCTGTTTATTCGAAATGTAATTTTAATGTAAATAGTTTGAAATTAAAGGATTTATATTAGAATTTTTTTAACTGTAAACACATATATTTTTACATCCCATTTTAATATCCTAGCTGAGATGCAGACCATAAAACTCCTAATTGGAGTTTTCTGGTGCAACAAATGAATAAATATATTTGATGTAATGGACAACCCTTAGTTGGTCACAGTAGGTTGTCACATATACTGAGCCTTGTTTTTGTGGATGTTTCCTCCTGTTTAGTCTGAGTTGTTCCTTTCCGCTGTCGCCCCATGCTTACTCAGGAGGAATTGCTGCAAAAACCAGACTTTGGATGAATTATATGGATTTATGTAAAGTGCACTGAGATCAAATTTATTTTGTTGCTATATAAATAAGGTGAACTTAATTAAATGAATTGTTAGAGCATGTTATGCATTATTAGCTGCCATAATGTGAAATCATGGAATTTTCGCAGTTATCCTCTTAAAATCTCATCCATATCCATACAAACATGATGCAACAAGAGCATAAATACAAATGATATATAAGTGTGTATATCTGGCTAAATGAAGAAAAAATTTCAAATGCGGTGTAATAATGTCTTATCCTTACCCAATGAAACTTATAGTGGCCACTTGGTAAATCAGTAAAGAATTTCTTTGTGAATACATAAAGAAGAAGAGCTCTCCTTTGTGAAAACTATATTATTGCTCTTTAAAAGGCCCTGTCTGGCCTCAAGGCAATAGTAGATATCTTCGTTGACATGAATACTGAAGGAGACGATCTTTTCAATGCAACGTGCACCTGATGGAATTTTATGTTAAAGGACACAGCAGCTTTTCTCATTTGTTTGCACAATTTAATCAGAGGAAAATATTAGCACTGCCATATGTAAGTCAATGGATTATGTTAAATTTGTTTTCTTATTCTTAAGAAACAAATGCTTATACTTGTCAAATAAACAATATTTCCATGTGTAATTTATGGAAAATTGTACATTTTTCACATCCTGTTGCAAGATTATAGTTTTTTACGCTGGTCCACAAATGGCGAAGGCAAAAGTCGGGAGGAAACACTGCAGTCAGTTGATTGATCAACAGTCATCGAATCCATTTTCTGAAAACAGTATGTTCTTTTGAGTGTTGACTACCCAATCGATGAATACATAATCACAATACAATACTTTGACCTTTTAGAATTCTGCACCTAAAATTTTTAATACTTTAATACTTGATCAAAGTATTAAAAAAGTAAAACAACTACTAGAACGAAGACTAAACAATATTTAGCTAACAATAACTAATAAAAACTATCAAATACACTCTAACAACTAATTTAAACTTAGACAAACAGAGTCACAACTAAATAAAACTAAGCTGTAATGAAAAACCCAGAACTATTACGACCCTGGAGTAGAGCAAACTTTAGTCGTACCTATAGCTAAAAGAAGTGTCTTATGTTATTCAATTATTATACTGTAGTTGCTAGGAAAGGTAGGGTGTTCTTTTTTCACCTTACTCATTTGTACTCTTTTGTTTAAATAGTTTTCATTTTTGACACTAATTAAAACACTTTCTTTTTTCTGGCCAAACATGCCATCAGTTTGTGAACATTCCATTTTGACAGAAACGGCTATTAAAAGGGGGCGTCCTGATTTATTTATTTTTTGTTGGTGCATGTACAGTACCGTCCTAATACTGGAAATATCCCTGGTTAATTTGTAATTAGCAGGTCTGTTAAACCTACGTCAGTGATTCCTGTGAGATAATCTGTGACAAAATAAATACAAACTGCCACAATTTTCTCTCTGCAAATTCAATCTGCCATGGAACACAAAAATAAATGGATTCATCAATAGCTTTGTGAAGATCGATTTGAAACTATTTATAGGATGAATAGGAGATAAACCCCCCAGAATTTAAATCCGATTTGCAAATTGAGGTCTCGTTCCTCCGTTGTTTCTAATAAGTGTTCGCACGGTTCACCGTGCTTCCTACTTCCTGTGATTCCAGGCAGAGATGAGAGTGATAACTAGCACCTTGCAACAATAGCGTCACATCTGTTCGCCATTCTTAATGATCTTTCTTTCACATTTGAAGAAGCCGCTCCTCATCACAGAAACGCGTTGCGTGTCATGATCGTTTAGGAAAGACTAATAGGGATGGGAGAATGAGAAAGACAAGTTGAGAAGAACTCTGTCAGAGGAGTTTGATTTATTGCACAAGTTCAGATGTTGCTGCAATTAGATCAGGTTCACTAAAGTGATGCATGTCTCACTTCATTTTTTTTTCTCAAGGAGCCTCAAAGTTATTTTTTTAAATTTCCATTTTAGGATTAGGGTCCTCTAGGAATCTCTCAGTCAGGCAGGCAGCTTCACACAGACCATAAAGACACTTTATTTTCTTCTGTGAGGTTAAATCATTTGTAATGTGCTGGTCTAGACTTTAGATGGAGCTTAAAAAGACAGTAGCCCAGGACCCCGAGTTTTGAGGAGGGTAGGGGGATTTCATATATGTGCGTGTTTTGCAAACATTGTAGTTCAACTAAAACTAAGGCCCAAATTAGGTGACATGTTTTAATATCTTCAGGGTTACATAAACAATATTCAAGTATTGGAAAATTATTAAATTAAAGTCAAATTCTTTGGGAACAACATGCAGTCAAAGCACACTGCCCTGCACGTCTTAGGTACTCCCCTGCTTCAGCACACATGATTTCAGTCAATGGCTGATTAACAGAGTTTTGCTGAATTTCAGTCGTCTCAATGGGGCGTATCAAAGCAGGGGAACATCTAAAACATACAGGTCACTGTGCTTTGAGGACCAGGGTTGGGAAACACTGGACTAGAGGATGTATTAAGCCTACCATGCATCAATTCATACCTGCTGATGTATACACGCATTGCAACGTGGTAACGTGGCAACGTGACGTCACATACACAAGACACTGCTCGCTGTTAAGTTGTCAGCATCCATCCATCCATTTTCTTTACACCATTATCCCTTAATGGGGTCGGGAGGGGTGCTGGTGCCTATCTCCAGCTAACGTTCCGTCGAGAGGCGGGGTCACCCTGGACAGGTTGCCAGCCTGTCGCAGGGCAACACAGAGACACACAGAGACAAACAACCATGCACACACACACACTCACACCTAGGGACCAGTTAACCTAAAAGTCATGTTTTTGGACTGTGGGAGGAAACCGGAGTACCCGGAGAAAACCCACGCATGCACAGGGTGACCATGCAGAGAGACCGGGGCCGGGAATCAAACCCAGAACCTTCTTGCTGCAAGGCAACAGCTCTACCAACAGCGCCACTGTGCAACCCAAGTTGTCAGCATAACATGCTAAATTTTAAATGTTATGTGACATATATATAAAAGAAAATGGGATGCAGGGTTTTGCTGTTAATTGTAAACACTACAACAACTAGATAACAAGGTTCAAGGTTATCACATTTCACAAGTCAGGAAAAAGTCTGAATTAAAAAGAAATAGCGAGGGAGAAGGTACTAGGTCAGTTATGCTAGCTGACAACACACCCACTCTATGACAAATCATCAGGAGAGACTGTTTTTAAATCAGCTAATCAACCACCGCTGCTTCCAGATGATTACTTATTAATAATCAAAAAATAAACATCAAGCCTGAAAACTGTTTTATGGTGTTGAATACTGATAGACTTGTGGAGCTGTTGTCAGTCAGTTGCTATGGCAACAAATCTGTAACATAGCTGACAGAGAGATAGACAAAAAAAAATTTAGTTCATTTTAGCGGAATCATTTTACCTTGGCATTACTGCTATGGATGGCAAGTAAAAGAATAATCTTTTTGCTCTATAAGCTTGTGTGCTTGGGAAAAATTTCCGGTTGTAATTTGCATTAATAAAATAAGATTTTCTTAGTGGAGAGGGAACCAAAACTGGCTCCAGCCCAGGGGCCAACATCCTTTTAAATCCGGCCCTGGATTTAAAAGGGCCGGATTTACGTTACATGGCTCTGGTAACGTAGAGCCATGTCCTTAACTCTATTGCAGATGGATTTCTAAAGTTTTTTAAAATCTAATTCTGAAAAATGTGTTCTCTCATCCTTCATGGTTTGTTGAAGGGTATTGATTTTCTGCCGCCCGCCTTTTGGTTTAAATGTCAAAAATATTTCTCTCATGCCACACAGAGAAATTTGGCCTTGTTCTGAAAGTTTAACTTCACTTCTCAATGTCATTGTTATGACTAGCAATGCCAGAATCACCTGCTATTTATTTTTGATAACTGTCCCTCCTCCTGCACTCAGTCTCTAAACCACAACCAGCCGACCAACCACCTGTTCCAAAACACCTGTGTCCAATAAATACAATCAGAACCATTGCAGGCAAACACACCTTATGTGGAAGTAAAGATGGCGGAACAGTTTTGTTGCGCAAAGGTATTTAGCATTTTGAGACATTACAGCTAATTTCACTAGGATTTTATGTGTTAACACAACTGCATAGTGTAAACATGAAGGGAAAGAGAAATGGTGCATCATCGTGGAGGCGCACTGAAAACATTTTATCACCTTCCTAAAATAATGGTCAAGTTGTTTCCCCCCCCCCCAAAAGATAATTAAGGCTAAAAAAACAAAAAGTAAAAAAAAAAAATCACCTTTGTCAAAAAATGACTTGGGTCATTATATTAGTAAGGTGATGATATGGAAGAAGGTTCTCTTGTCATATTAAACCAGATTTAAATTGTTTGGATCAAAGCACATTCATGTGAAAATGGCCTAGTCAAAGTCCAAATTTTGGCCCAACTGAGACTTTGGAAAATTGCAGTTCACACACACATACACTTTAGTAAAAAACAGAAAATAAAAAATTGTTTATATAGTACATTTAGACATTACTCATAAATCACTTTCCAAAAGAAGAAAACAGGGAAATAAGAAAAAAAGAAAGTGCTTCCTTTCTTTAGATGTGCTTTAGCTGCAGTCAAAGGTGGTTCTGGAAAGTGAAGGCCAACACATGCCACACTTTTCAGAATTATACTTGTAAAAATGCAGATGGAGACTTTATTTGTAATCAGGGTAAAATTATCACCGGCAAATGTTGAGTACAATACAAAGTATTCATCTTTTTAAACCAAGCTTTTATAATGTTTTTACTGATTTGTTGCACCCAAATCAGCCTTTTCAAATTTATTGAACTTGACTAAATTAATCAGATGTTTTGATAGAAAGTGATGCAAACCCTGCTCTTATACTGAGAATACATTTGTTCAGTTGTACCAAAGAAAAAGTGAAAACCTGAACAAACTTCCAGAAAAACGACCAAACAGCTGAAACACCGAGTTCCTTTACATGAAGACTAAAACAAAACCTGCTTCTTTTGGTTTTGAGCCACAGTGACTGCAACACTAACCGATATATTTATGTGTTGATGATGTTAATGATGGCACTTGTTAAAATGTAATGTCTATTTTCACATCTGTTGACTGTATGGTATTTGTTTACGTTTTCACGATGTAAAGCACTTTGAACTGACTTCCTGAACTCGTCTCACGCTTCGCACCGTCAACCATTTCAGGGACATAATCCCACAAAGTTCTGCAGCCTTCTCATATATACGGTCATGTTTACATGACTGCCCTAGCTTATTTAAGAGTAAACATTTTTATTTTTATTTTTTTACCAAACCCGTATAATAAGGAGGAATCTAGGGGTCATCTATATTTTAAAGGAACTCTACATTTTTCATATAAAAGTGGCATCCAGCGATTGTAAGAGCGTAACACCTAACTTGACTCTTGATGATAAGGTCAGACATCAGCACTGTGGGTTAGAACCATTCATTCAATCCTTCACCCTCCACCAGTCCTCTTGTATAAATGATCTTTTAAAATATCTTCACATCGAAACCTTTTCTGAACCGTTGCAACCTGGTAATGGCAGCTGGCTTTGAACCCGTCATCTCCGCAGCATCTCAGAAATATGTAATTCCCTCATCATTTCACATCTTTGACACGCTGCAGCCTCTTCCTACATCCACTTGATGCTGTGCGACCCTTGGCCCTCGGTGTTCGCATCTCTTCCGTCTGTTTTACCCTTTTAGAAATCTTTTACTTTAGACCACAAAAAACAGCCTAGCTGAAATGTACTGTTGCCTTTACGTTTTTTTTTTTTGCATTGCACTTGAATGTAATCCTACATTCATTCAAGGGAAGTATGGCTTTTCTCCTCAGTCCGTTGTCATTTTGTGCCTTTGTACAATGCAGTCAAAAGGTTTTAACCGCCCTCTCCTCCTTAAAGGTGTCTTTTTGGGGGGTGCGGGGGAGTTACACTTTAATGTTTGAGATCTTTAAACAAATTTTAATATCAGACATCCAAAGCATGTATAAAATGCAGTTTTCAAATAATTCCCATTCCTCCATTGGAAAAGCCTTGAATGTCAACCTGATCCTGAGCCAAATATCATGCCATATTTACTAAAGGGGTGGTATTATATGTTTTCCAGGCACATAGTACCAATTTATATGAAATATATTTTGCTTAGATATACGGATGTACTAAAATTCAAGGATTTTAGTTTTTCTTTTGAGCAGCATTTCAGATCCATGTCTTGAAAGATGCTATGCAAATACCGTCTTACATGCCTACTCATTTACTCATTGGCAAGATGAATGCAAACTTGTACCTCACTGGACTGAAATATATTTTGTAGCAATGAATTTTATATTGTGTCTCATAAAGTGTTAAGAATTCAAAATCAATATATTTCTGTTCTGTGAATGCGGCCTTTGTTTCTTTCATCGAGACTCAATTCAGCCCAAGGACCAAAATAATGTATTACAGGGTCTTGAATTAACATTGCTTGCAGCGTCATTCAACCATTGAAACTGTATAATATGAGAAGAACTGAATCAACTGAAAGGATGAAACACGATGACACAGGTCATCCTTCAGCGCGGCTCACATCATGTTTGTCCTGATGCAGTTGATGTTTTTCTTTTTCATTTTTTTTCCAACAATTTGCTGAGAGCAGCTTAATATTTTTCCTTTGCTTACAAAAAAATGTTTGCATTTTTTTTTCTGTTCACTGCAAACAGACAAGGATGTTGTCTTGCAAATAAAGGAAACTTTGTTAGTCATAAGTAATGGTTTAAAATAATGAAACGGAACATTCTTCACACTAAGCACATTCAGTTCATAACATGGACTGACAAAATATTTCCCAGTTGAATTCCAGCTAGATTTATCTGCTCTCATTTAGAGCACAATCAACTCATGTTGGGCCAAGATAAGTTGTTTTAGAGAAAACAACTCATTTTTGATTCAGGTTCTCATGTAGCCTTAGCATGAGTGGGAAAAGTGTTAACTGTGTAAATGAACAATTTATGCAGCAAAACATTGAAAGTGTATGATGCAAAAATTCATCTACTGGCCTCATTTAGTAATTCTGAAAAACTAGCATGTTAATGTCATTCTAGTATTGTCACAGTAAACAATATTTTTTCAGCTCATGCCAAAAAAATTCTACATCCCCCCGCTTTGTTTTCTAACTTATTCCACACATTCTCCAACTTAATGCGAAGCACAAATTTTACTCAGATGTCAAACTTTCCCATCGCTTTTGTAAAGAAACATTAGCAAGCTAGGACTAGCACTAAGATGAGAGCACTGTTCAGCTCTTATTGTGACCCAACAAAGCAGCCTGCGTGACTGTCGAAGCTCATTGTGGACAAAAGTCAAACTTGCACTCCAACCGTTTTGTCAGAATTCCAGCGTTAAATAAAAAAAAACAAGGCAGAGCTAGCTGAGGGACAGCAGCCGCCGAGGAATCACGCCACCTGTTGGAGGACAATGTGGCTTTTACATAAAAGTGAGACAGACCTCCCCTGCTCCCTCCTCATTTTGTCAAGGCGTAACCTTTCCCCCCCACCAACTCCCCCATGCTCGCCCCCTTCAAAATGCAGCAACTCTTTCCAATTGAGCTGTTGTTGCTGCCATTGCTATTGGCTTTCAATAAGGCACAGGGTTATCAAAGAGTGAAGGAGAAATTGCCTTGGCTCTGCCGTAGCCCTGATTGCGCTATCAGAGCCGTCAGGGAGGTTCTTTATAAAGGGAGGGCACGGGGGAGAGCGAGGTGGCGGCTGGCGTTGCCCCCCTGATAAATCAGCGCGTCGCTGGCAGCCGCCGCTTAGTGCAGCCAGGCAGCAACCGAGCGCCGCAGTTCAGGGTCGCTACTTGGCAAGCCCCCCTCTCAAATGGGGCGGGGGGGCTGTCTGCACCCGACCGCAGACCGCGTCGCTCCCACTGCTGCCCTTGTCGAGGTTTGTTTGTTTATCCGTGACCCCCCTCCAGAACCCCCCCACCCCCCACCCACTCACAGCGAACAATATTGTTTCAGACCATGCCAAATTATTCTACCCCCCTGATCTGTTTTTTCTAACTTATTCCACACATTTTCCAACTTCACATGTTAAATTAGAAAACTATTTGAATTTGAAACATGCATCCACTTTGTTTCCATTATTTCCGTGTTTGTCCCGCCGAACAACAAATCAAAATTAGTCAAATAAAAAGTATTAATACTCACAGGGAAAAAGGGACAAAAGCTTCTATTTTTCCTTTTAATTTGTATTTGGCAAGTTTGATTTTATGACAAAAAGAGCATGATTCTGCTTATGAAGAGAGAATTTTAGGTTTTACAGCATGGAGAGATTCATATGCATTCTAATATGTCCAAAGATGAAGAACTGTGGTGGAAAATTGACTTTATTGAGAAACTTTTACAAGAACTAAAAACCATAAGATTCAAATATCTGTATTCACATACATGTCCTTTTTTTGTTGTGTATTATGTAACAAAGGAAAATACAAATCACACACACACAAAAAGAGATTTTTAAATGTTTAATATATAACTTCAAAAAACATGTATGGACAATGATGTTGTAAATGATTAAAATGAAGCTCACATTTAAACAGTAAAATAACCTTTTAAAAGAAAAAAAAAAAGAAAAAAAATCCTGCCATATGGGAGAGAAATTATGCCACCGTTAACATTTCTCATAAATTTATCCCCTTCATCTCCAATTGGATGCTGGAGTTTATAACCCCTAATAAAACTCCTGATTTGTTGTGCACTCGAGTGTTTGCTTGATAAGGCTGCAGCACAATCATCACTTTCGGGACCTGCGCCTCCCTCCCCCCCTCCCTGTGGTCCCCCATGGCCGTTTCTCTACTTGTCTTCCAAAGAAAGCTCAGTTTTAATAGTCCAAGCTGATAAAATTAAATGGAATTAAACGACCAGAGAATGGGGATGACTGTGGAGAGGGGCAGAAAAAAATATATTACATACATATAATTTGACCTTCTCTATTCCAGGTGCAGTGGGGTTAATGCAAATCTTCAATGCTGCAGCTTTAGATTGCCATTAGTGTTCAATTACACTCAGTTAAACAGGCAGCACCATTGCCTCTCTGGTTTGATTTAGGTAATGATTAATTTCCGATCTATACTGTCGCGCTTCAGCCTTCTAATTTCCACCGCCACCAGGAATAGGTTTGATGTTGCACAAGTCCTCAAATTTTCTAATTGGATGGACACGAATATAGAGGTACATGCCATTAAGAGTGTGTGGCTGCAGCGCCGGGACCGTGACGTCATCAAGAGACCAACACATCTGTAGCGCCGCGACTGTTAAGAAATCACACAGTTTAACTCGTGTAAATTGTCAAGTTAAAATATGCATTGGCCCATCTACGCTTACACTTAATGTAAGAGATGTCTCGTTCTGCCGTTTTCAGCAGAGCTCTGCTTGATATGCGTTAAAGAGAAATTGAAACGTTTTACTTGTGTGTGTTTTGTGTGTATGTGGCCTCCCACAGTGTGTAAATGTAGATTTTTGGTCGGCCAACCAAAAAATTCTGCTTTTTTTATAACCATATAAGAAGGAGTTCTGATGCACAAAGTATTTTAAATTACTTTGTACATCAGAGCACTTTACACTTTATACTTTTGGCTCATGTGACAAAATGCTTGGACAAAACTGTGCTAAAATCTTAGCGGTGAATGTTAATATCTAAGAAGATCTGAACACACAACAGCCACCTGGCTAAAAGTTAGCTTACTTAGCTTACTTTGCTAGGTAGCCGGACATGGGGGAATTCCTGTCCTGTTTCTCACTGAATCTAGGCAGGACTCAAACATAAAAAAAAAAAAAAAACTTTTCTTTGCCAGTTGTAATTACCAAGTACAGCTATTTTTAAAACTTTAATGACTGACAGATTATTTCCAAATCAAAGTAAATGACTAAACGACATTGCTGACAGTTTACTGTCAAATTTGCTAACTTTTTTTTATGCTTGCATCACTGACAGTAATGTTAGCATGTTAACTAACAGTTTCATCCCTATAGGTACGTATGTTTCATGTGGGTTTCAACAAGTGACAGTGAGTCTTTCTAAAAGAAGTGGTTAGCATGCTAGCGGCGGGGTCTGTGTCCGGCCCCACAGATACCCGAGCCGCCGCATCCTCCTCCTCCTCCTCCTCCTAAGCATTGAAGCAAGGGGACGCGTGCAGGTTGGGGGGCTTTTGTGTGTGCAGTGTGGGGGGCCGCAGATGCCATTCCCCAGAGACACAGCGGAGGTTAATGATCTCTCAGCCCCCGCTAAAATAAATAAATCATTTCCAGGCAGAAGCCTGCATAAATCTTCACTTAAACGGCGATTTGCTGGAGCAAGCACCACCAGTTGCTAATGACTGTGTTTTTTTTTCCTCCACCTCTCTTGATTGCCCGAGGGGATAAACTGTGACACAGATGAGTCCCTTCCCTCACCTCCCTCTGTTGTCTCTCTCTCTCTCTCACACACACACACACACGCACATGCACGCACACACACGCACTGTTTGTGGCTATTCTAATTCGCAGCATTTCGTCAGGGGACATTAGGCGGCTGACAAGCGTCTGGTTTGGATGGGGGGTGCATTTGTAGTGACAGTGGTAGTTGTTTCATGTTACAGCTGAGCTGATAGCGGGAGACGTGTGCGGCGTGGCTGCTGCCAAGCCTCACTCAATCTCTTTCATGTCCTCCACGTCATACGCTCTCCTCAACGTAAACACAGAGGATGACTGCATGCCAAAAAGTTTCTTAGACTAACATTGCGTAATCTTTGCACTCTTTAGCATTTTAATGCTGCGTTACCAAGACTCTACGATGACGGGGAGGAGGTGGGGTTTGCTGTGGGTGATGTGGATTTAAAATGTTATCACTATATTTTGTATTGCGATAATGATAGAAGTGATTAATCATTATTAATTACTTCTTTTTTAGGTAACCGTATGGCTGTGGCTGCAAGGCACAAACACAAACACTGCTCTTGAAAAACATTTCAAATACGCTTTTGTAGGACACAAGTCCCATGAAGAAGTGTAATCTGTATCACTAAGCTGCTCACAGCTGCATTTAATCACATTTTCAAATTTATTTATACTTTCATTTGTGCAAACAGTGGGAAAAACTAATTATCCCGACATGTGGACAGTTTTGCGGGGTTGTAACCATTATTAATAGGAATTTATTGTGACAACGATACATGAAAATGAATACATTTAATGGGCACTTATTAATTAAGAAACTAATTAATTAATAAATGCCCAGCCTTACTGTGGCACGACATCATCGGTCCAATCAAGGCCAGATGACTCTTTCTAGTTCTTTACATCATAACATCATACACTTCCCCTAATTTACTCAATTCCACCAAATCAACATTCACTTATTTGTTCTTCATGTTAATGTTAATATATTAAGATGGTACAGTGGTGAAAAAAAGGCAAAGTTCACTGTAATGTCAGCATATGTGTTCAGTCTCTTTGATCTCCTTAGTTCTATATATGCAGAGTTTTTACCGGCGTCACCGATTATAGTGCAGTCACTAGAGTCTGCGGTCAGGAGATGTTGCCATGACCACGACACCTCACTCAGGTCAATCACTAGGTTTGTTTCCATTGACCATCTCATTATGCAATTTGACATTAAATTTGCTTAATAGTTTGGGCGCCAGAATGAAGTGTTTTTTTTATGGCAGTATTGAAATTGGCATATTTCATAACGCAGCAGTGGAAACAGTGAATATCACGAGCCTTGATCAATAACCAGATGTTGCTGCTGGATCAAACCATAGAAGAAGACAGGAAGTGGTAGCGCGCATAAAGAAACTTATTTTCGGAGTGAGTTTCTTTTCTTAATCAAACCACCACAATTGTGAATAATTTTTTTTTACCATTAGAGGAATATTGACAGATCTTCTGACATTCGTAATGGAAACGCCAGTAGTGCCATGTTCTGCCTGCTCTCCTCTGAACACAGATGACCTCCTACCAACAATGCCACTAAATAAACTTTCAAATCCCTTCCTGATGTTTTCATATCTTCCACTCAGTGAGGTGACTAAAATATCATCTGAACTGTTTAGCATTAATTAGTTTGATGGTAAAATAAATCCATAATTATTTTGTTTCAGTTTCTGCATTTTTTTCCCCGTTTTTTTGTTTTGTTTTTTTCCTTTTAATTAATTCTGCTGATTTTCTGCTTTGTTTATTTTTTTGTTGCTAACTTTAATATTTAGGACTTTCTTCCTGAATATTTTTCGTGTTTCTTATTCTTTCGTGTTTGAACATCTAATTATAACAGATTCTGCATTCAGTTTTAGTTTAATTACAGTTTACTCAGATTAAAGTGCCAATGTTTCCTAAATCTTTCGGTAACTCATTCATAATTCTCATAAATGATTTAAGAGCCTACTCTACTTGAGCATGTATGTGTTGGTCTACTTTACATCAGAAACGTGAAATGACACCACTATATTAACCCGAGACGTTACTGCTGTAGTTGACGTCTGGCGGAAAAAGCATGCTTTCTGTTTTAATGAGACAGCAGAACCGTCAGCTGTTGACTGCTTAAGTGGTGTCATCAATACACATGGATTAGTAATCAATGAGCCCATTCAGAGCTAATGAAGAGAGCCACACTCAATTAGAAACATTCCTCAAAAATGAGTGGAGTTATCGCAACATAAGCCTCCGGAGAATAAAAATAAACACAATTTGTTCATCATTTCTCACTAAAAATAAAACGGCTAGATTTAGTTTTATATTTCATACACCGGTAGAAAATAAAAACCCTTTCATGGGATAGTACTTTGACAAAGAAAATGCATGGATTGATCTTTATTTCAAAGTAAAAGGCAAGTCAAACACTTTGAGGATTTATAGATCAAATCATAACCATTTTGACTGGAGCAGGGATTTGTATGTATATATATATATATAAAGAAGCAACAACAAAGTAAATAAATAAAGTCATTACCAGAGCTTAGAACAGAGGCACCCGATTTGCTCTTTTATCCTGCTACAACAAAAAGAAGACGACAGAGGGAGAAATAACAAAAAAGAGAGAGAGAGAGAAAGAATTGCACAGAGGCTTTTCTTTTCTTTAAAATGCTGCATTAGGTCTTTTCCTGCAGTCAGTTTTCATAGTTCAAAGCTGGCAGTTCAATAAATAGCTGGAACTGGCACATCTCTGTTCTTGCAAAAAGAAATCAATGTTAATCCTATTACCGGCAGTTATCACCTAGCCCAGAAACGGTGGCAAGTAAGGGAAAAAAAAAAAAGAAGAAGAAAAAAAACTGAGATGTCAAAGCGGGAAGGGGAGAGAGAGCGAGAGAAAGGGAGAGAGAGAGCGAGTCACCCTTCATTCACTTTCAAACACAGTTTTGATAATTTACTTCTGTAGAAGAAGAAGGAGGAGGAGGCAGGCGGGAGGATGGGAGCAGGGCACTGAGCTTCACTTACCAGGAAATGTGTGTGTTTACATGCGTGCGTGCGTGTGCGTGTGTGCATGCCTCTGAAGAGTTGGGGGGTAGAGGGAGCGGAGGGGTCCAAGGCTACTGATGTATTCGCACATAATGCTTGGATCAGACCCTGCTGCTGTAAGCAAGATGTTTGAGGCACAAAACATCGTTTTTGAAAAATGTTCACACCGCTTAGCAATCCTCTTCCTGGAGCGCCCTGACATCTGGCCTTTCTCCTTCTCCCCTTCTCCCACTTCCACTCCATCCTCTGTGCCTGGCGCTCCGTCTGTGGGGGAAACGGCGGCGGCTACCTGAGGCACCGGGGGAAGGGGGCAAATTATCGCTGCTCCTTCGCTTCTGTCGCAGCATTAAAAAGAAAGTGCTCAATTACATCTCCTGTTTGAATATTCAGTAGATTATGTTGCTCGTTTTAGCCGTTAGAAAAGGTGAGTCCATTGGTTTTGTCTGACGAACTGGACCGAAGGGAGCCAGAAGACAAAGAAAACAGAACTTTTCAGCTGAAGCGTTCAGTGGGTTTGCTTCAAGAGTCTTGAATAATAATACCTATAATAATAAAAACGCCAGCAAATTATGTTCTTGCCAATCAGCTGATCAGCTAATGATTTCCCATATACTCTGAAGCATAAACAAAAGAAATCAGAGCAGCAGACCTCCAGTTACTCGGCTAGTAATTAGCGCACTGATTGATTTTTCTCTGTTGGCAGCGAAATAATCCAGAAAGAGAAGTGATATTTCATCAGAAATCAATTAGAATATTACAGGAGAAAATAAATCGGTCTTAGAATGATGCTCAGAAAGTATGTTAGCAAAACACCTGACAATGCATTTATCAGCAGAGAAAATAACAAAATAAGGAGCAACTCATAGAAACTATGAAAAACAAAATCCTCAAAAATATATTAAAAAAAATATTTAAACATCTTAAACGTGAATATTTTTTTCTATTTAAAAGATAATTGGTTTAAAATGTATCATTTCTATAGTATTGTCAGTGTGATATCACTGTGTGCAGTAATAATATCGCAGCGGTCTCATTGGCAGGCATCAGTTTATTAATGTTGGAAGCATGGTCAGATCACAATTTACATGCTAATGAGATAATCAGCCTGATAAAGATGCTAAAGGTCACTGAGATGGAAGCAGAGTTGGAAAAAGAGAGGATTAAGGAGAATATTTTTATTATAACTGATTTTGTAATTGCAGCTTGTATGAATAGTATATCCACTACCTAATTTTTTCAAATATTTTGCTGCCATAATGAATTTATCCAGAAAAGGAGAGATTGAAAGGTAGTGTCAATTTTTTAGAGTAAGTCAACTTTTCGTGAAGATATACATATTTATGAATACTAGCTCTGTTTATGATGCGCTCTCTCAAGGAAGTACAGCATGTTTTGCGTCTTAAGTTTTTCAGACTACTCACTAAAACCATCATAACATGCTTAATAGATGTAGTGTCACATTTATCTGGTCAGATGAACATTTACGGGATTTTTACTGACATTTTGGTTATGATCGACCTACTTTTGAACTAATTCAACTCTAAATGTTTGTGTTCAATAAAGAGGACAGTAACAGTCACAGTAATTGATCGTTTCATTATTTTATCCAATTTTTTAGAATGTCATTGATTTCAAAAACAGTAAAGTGGTTCTTGTTTTTATGATGGATAATAGTCGTAGTAGCTCAAGATTTTGTTCCATGACCTCTCACGGTATTAAAACGACACAATATGTCACAGCAAGGAGACGCCTGACATCTGGTAAATTTAGCGTAGGCTATCATTACTCCCTTTGAAAATAGGGATAAGCGCGTTAACGTCTTTAACCTCTTAGCTATGGAAGCATTTAGCTGCCAGAGCTAAAAAATTATTTGAGAAGCATCACTTTAAAATATATTTTCTCATTACAATGAGTTGGAAAACTTAACACAAGACAGTTTGTTGTTTCAGCAAGATACAACAACGCGCTCTTCTGACAGATCGACTTCTTGTTTTCAAACATCCCACCAGGGTTTGCCGTTTAACTTCAACCTTTCTCATTTAAACATAAAAAAACATATTGTCCTTTTAATGAAATATCAAACTTGTTATCACAAGGTATAAAACTTATGATTGTAAAACTTGTTAAAACGACTCATACCTTATAATGACACTCTGCTTCTGGATTATTTCTTAGCTCTAGCAGTTAACAGGAAAAGAGGAAAAGATTAGAATAACAGGTGAGCCCTGTAAGAATCCCATGACTGGCTAACTGTTAGCTGCTAATCATGCTAGAGACTATTTAGCGCCAGTTTAGCTTGAAATGTAAACTACTTATCTGATCAAACCTTGTCAAAAATTCCTCAAACAGATATTTATGAAATCTTTATATTATTTGTACAAACACACACAAAAGAGAGCATTTTCGATGTGTTTTAGCATCTGAACCACTTTAGGAAAATATAAGAACAGCAATAAATAGAGCGATTAATCCTGCACTGAAATATATCGCCTTGATTACAACTGTCACTGTATTTGTGAACACAAGCGATAATACTTTTAGGTTTTGCAAAAAAATATAATTGAAACGTCTCACTAATGAACCCGGTGTTGCGTATAATATAATTAACTAGACGTATCTTTATTTTATAGAGGTTCATGCTGCTTATCAGGCAAAACAAGGTAAGTTCTCCATTTCTCTGACATCCTCGCATGGTTTTATGTAAAAATCTGTTCATTGGAGAAAGTAATCGACATGCTAAGGTCGATGAAGTAACTCTGGCATTCAGCTCTGCTGTCCCCCTCATTCAATGTCAGTGCCACAAAAGATGGATTGCACTTTCACTTCGCCACACTCTGACTGTACATATTCAGTGCAAACAAAACTCTGTGAAAACAAAACACACAGCCATTTAAAATCGCATTTCTCCAATGAACACACCAAAAGCCCTAGATTAGGCCTAATCACTGTCACCAGGAAGCAGAATCAGGCCCTCTCACTGGCGGATTAAGTCTTCTGTTGTTGTTGTCCTTATTGTTATTGCTGAGAAATAATTACAGCTGAATCTCATCAAAGCCAATTCAACTCTTGGCAGGGCTCGGCTCTGTTTTCTCTTTCTATTTTTTTATTTATTTGTCTCCCCTCTCAGTGAGGAACCTGAGTTTTCCCCCTGTATGAAAGTAAAGATTAAAGTAGTTGAACGCCGAGGAGGAAACATGGGGGCGGCGGCGACCGGGCCGAGGAAAAGGTCTCACTGCGCTCAGACGGCAGAGAAACCCAAAGAATGCCAGAACGCGTCTCACTGACACAGGTTTTCACCTTGACTCGCCTGACTTTTTGTTAGGAATTTATTTCCTGTGCCGCGTGAAAGCAAGTGACCCCATTCCAGGCGAGCCTATTCTGTATTCTTATAATAAATTAGGTGGCAACGCGGGGGGCTTTAACATGTAAAATAGCGGTGACATGCTAAATAATGAGGCAGGGTAGAATTATGTGGCACCGGCGTCCGGACTCTGGGGTATACCTGGGCCCCGGTCTAGCCCGGGCCTCCCGCTCGCTAGCTGTTGAAGTGCTGAGGGGGTTTGTTTAGCTAAAGGAGGGTTGGGGGGGTGTGAACGCATAAAAATAGAATTAATATTCCAACGCCCAAAGCTAGATTACACTTTGGTGACCGTTTCCACCATGCTTCCCTGTCTTTTCCTCCCATTTTGCCTTGTGGAACTTATTTAAGATATATTACGGCGTTTTATTTTTTGGCTTTTACGATCTCATTTTTAGACGCATTTCACTTCGGGTAACTCGACGCGGGAGTTTTTGGTGGCGGCGCGCCTCGGAAAGCGGGAGATGATTACAGTAAAGACGCAGAGCCGTGTGATTTTCCAGTCAGAAATGTAATCATCTCACAATGACTGTGCGACTCCAGGAGCTCCGGCTTCTTTGCCGTTATTGTCGCCGTTGAATATGGAGTACACCCAGCGTGGCGCAACCTTGAGGCTGTTCTGTAAACTCTACTGTTTTATTGCCATTGTGTGCAGCAGGTGACAGATTTACCAGGTCTAATGCGGACAATTTTAGTTTGCTTGTAAACCCTTCTTTTTACAGCCTCCCTTTTTTTTTCTTTTTTTTTTTTGTGTCGGGGCGGAGAAGGGTTGGGGATTAACAGATGAGCTTCGCCTGTCCTTCAGGTCTCACACGCTGTTCCGTCCAAACTAATATCCCATTTTATAGCTTTTCTGTCAACAAATACAAGGGAGACTGATGAGGTTTTCCCTCATCGGAGCATTAAAAAAAAGGTGATTTCAATCTAAAACACAAACACTGGCATTCTCTTAAAAGTATCCGAACAATGAGAAGCCACCATGCTTGGGGATTTGCTACCAGATGAAAAATGGCCACGTTCTCTCTGTGCCCCCTCCCCCCTCCCCCCCTTTTTGCTTTTTGCCAGCGCTCCTGTCTGGCACGGACGACGGCCGTTACAATGGGTGATATGTTACACGTGCACATGCTGGCTGGATTAAATTTTTTAATGGCTGTGAGGGCAGTCCTGGCTGTTTTATAAATAAAAAAAACAACAACAATAAAATAGGGCAGTGGCAAATACACATAGGATTATTAAGCAGCCTTTTGCCACTGGAGTTGACCCAACTTTCCAACACAGCTGAAAATTAGAGCGCAGACTTGGCAACAGATGATCTGTGAAAATGTAACTTTTCTGTTTTTGCTTTTTTTTTGTCACCCTTAAATGTGCAGAACATAACTTTTATGGAAAAAAAGGTTTTTCCATATCTGTTTAAATTGTCACTATGTCAGGACAGTATAATATGAGACAGATAATCTGTGATAAGATCGATCGGTGCTCCCTGTGTTGCTATTACCATCCGAAGAAATGCAAAAACAACCAATCAGAGCTAAGAGGAGGGTCTTAGCGCTGTCAATCAACCTCATTAACATAAATTTTCCAGGAATGGCCCGCCTACCGAAATTACTTCAAATGCACCAGTGATATATTCTGAAGGTCATAATACAACACAGAACATCTAAAGCTATGTAGGCCTCAGTTATGGCAGTTGAGGTCAGTTTTCGTGATTCAACTATAAGAAAGAGACGGTGTGAAAATGGCATCCCTGGGAGGGAGTACTAAGGCCTATAACCTGCTCCACCTTTATCAAAAACATCGTAATGATCCAAAAGACTTTTGGGAAAATATTCCACGGAACTGAGACTTGGAAGTTTTATGAAGGTGGGTACAGTTTTGACCTTCAGTGCATTGCCACATTGTCCTGCTGCATAACCTTAATGCCCTTAGGTTTGTTTGGGTTATGCAGGAGGACAGTGATAAGGAACCAGCAACTCCTCCTCTGTAACCATTCCAGTGAGAAGCTGTACAGGAACCTTACACAGGATGTTCATGCTTGAAAAGCCTTCAGTGTGTCTGAATTAAAGGGGCAGTATTAAGTAAAACGGACTTTTTCAAGCTTTACATCATGTTAGAAAGTTATTCCCTTATTAAAAACAAACCTGGAGTGTTGCCTTGATTTTTTGATTCATGTCTAAGAAATCCTTGAATTGCCATTCTGGGTACGGGAAACCTTTGGTGGAGCCGAGCGGCGCCTTCCACAAAGCTGCTTCTCGCAGGTCGGCTGTGACTCCCCCACTCATCGGCTGCAGTTAGCAAACACCTGGTAGAACTGTGCGTCAGCTGAGCTCATTATAGGAGCTACTGCTCAGTGAAACGTTGGTGAAAATGTTAAAGGGTTAATAGAGGAGCCATGTTGTGATGACTTCCTGAAGGCGGAGTTTCAGAAACAACAGGAACTTCTGAGACAGCAACCCAAATTCAAGGTAAAGTAAAATGTCTTTTAAGTCATATTTGACATATACAACATTTTTACAACAATTGAAGGTAACATAGTTACTTGATAATCCAATTTTCTAACACAATGTGCCTAGAAAATACATAATACCGGGTGTTTTACTTGCTCACTTTGGGCCCGGTTAGTTTGCATAGATTTGTTTCTTTAATAAAATGCGGGTATCATTTGAAAACTACAAATATCTTTGTCTGATGTTGACGTTTATTTGAAGTTTTTAAAACATTTGTGCTTAAAAAAAAAAAAGAGGAAATCTATAAGAGGGCGAATCCTTTTTTACATTTTTTTTTCACAGAGCTATAAACGCCGTGGTGAGATGGGGATCAGTATTCTGCCGGTGATGTTATGAAGTGGGGGATCTCTGTGAGTTACGCGCTCTGATTGTTACCCGACATTATGCACACAGTTTGAGGAAATAACCCGGCTGGTGTCGGCATCGTAAACCGTGCTTCCCGCGCGCCGCCCTCGAAGCGAGGGAGGGAAACCCCACCACCACCTCTTCTTCACCCACGACCCTCCTCCCCATAAACAACTCTGTCATTTTAAGTAAGCATCACCCTGCTTACCAGGCACCTTTCGTGCGAGAGCTGCACCTAATTTAGAAGCTTTTAAATCTGTCGCAAGTGTTGTTGTGAGAAATGCCTGGTTGCAAATGTCTTTTATTGAATGCTGACTCTGTAGTATTACAGGCTTGCAGATATGCCTGGTGTAATATGTCCCTATAGCTTTATCTTGTAATAGTAAAGTGTATTAATTTTTTCCCGGACTGGAAGGGGTGCGCGTGAATGGGAAAGAATCGACTCTATTTTGGGGATTGCAGTGACTCGCCACGCGCTCCAAACATGGCTTTCACGCAGCGGAAGATGAAGCAGGTGGTGGGGAGGCAACAAAAAAAGAAAGAAAGAAGTGCTTTCAGTCGGTGGATTTCTTGAGTAAGCCCCACCGGTTTATCACAATCCATCGCGAGGAGTGGCGAGTCGGTAATTACAGAGTTTTCCGAGAGTGGCATTCTCGGAATTGGAATTCAAACTCCACTTAGCATGGTCACCTCAGAAGTGGAGCTTCATCCTAATTTACTGCACAGTGAGGAGAGGCTGTGAGGCATTCAGTAGGTCAGCGTGTTCGTTACAGTGCCTTTACAAAAAAAAAAAAAGTTCATGCTGTCTTGTCACAGTACGACCACAAATGGGTGCATTTTAGTAGGATTCTGTGTGATAGACCAATACTATGTTATTTGTAATTGTTGAAGTTGTCAGATTTAAAAAAAAAAGACCACAAAAAGTGAGCCATGCATTGGTAGCCACCCCCCATTTACTCTAATTCCCATAAATATATTCTCCATTGCAACTAGTTGCCTTCAGAAGACACAAAATGAGAAAAAAATGTCATTTTGTGTGGAATTTAATCTCCAGCCGTTATGTGGAGACCTCGGAGGTTTCTTGGAGTACTGTTTTTTTTCCCATTCATGCTTTCCATGCAAACTGAGATTTTCAAAAATTTCAGACTCAGTACGGCAACAGTGGAAAGATTTGTTTCAATGAAAGTTGTCAGTTTCTGGAACAGTATTTCTAGAGGGTTAAAACAAAATCTTTTGTATTTAAAATATATGCATTTTTTAAATCATTATGATGACGCAACATGGCGATGAATATGCTAATGTTTTGTTGTGTGCCAAACGTCATCAGTGGCTATGCTAACTAGCCTTAGCATTCATGACTCTGCTTTTGAGAAGAAGCTGTAGCATAGCAGAGAGCAAGGCTCCTGGCTCTGTTTGGTTATTTCTGACTGATCTGTGTATTTCTGCAGATGTCAGCAGGACCACAGGGAGAGGATAAAGGAGCTAGTTTTTTTCACAGATTAACTGTCGACCAACAAATACGTTAAAAAAAATTTTTTTTTTGAAAAAGTTGCAAACTGCAACTTTAACAGACTGCATTTAGGTGACCAAAAGGTCATGTTAGCAGATACTTAGCTACGTTTCACTTATTAAATAAATGCTAACAAGTTAAACATTTATTCTGATGACCTATACATGATTCTAAATGTTAACTGACTTTAACTTTAGCTGCAAGTAGAGTGAGTGCTGATAACCTAACTCAGCATTTTTTTCTGTGTTGTACAGACAGAAAATATTGTTTATTTCTGCATTAGAAGAGGTTTCCTTATTCTTTTCATCTTCTCATAGGTTCATATGTGGCAGCATTGAAATGGTCAAGTTTATTATATTTTAGTAACGAGGCAGTTCAAAGTGCTTTACACCATAAAAACACAATTCAGTAACCATTTCTGAAACAAACATTGTCAAATGCCATCATCAAAACCATTAAGCACTTACCATCAAATATATTGATCAATTTTCCAGTTATTATGAATCTAAGGCAGCTCTAAAGAGGCGGGCTTTTACCTTTAATGGAAAGGAACTCAGTGTTTCAGCGTCTTTGCAGTTTTCTCAAAATGTGACTTCTACATGTCACCGATGGCTGACAGCGCTAAGCTACCTACAGACACCTGTTCTTTAGGTAAGATTGAAACCAGGTAAGTACTGGAAGTAAAACGCTTCATTGTTCATACTTTGATGCAGTCAGGAGTTACACTGCAGTAAAAATGGATGTTGCAGCTCTGGTATCGACTTACCTCAAGAAAAACTCCTGAGTGCAACATGTTTGAAAATGTGAACTTAAGAGACTTTGACACCGAAAGCGGTCTCAAGCATTAGTAGTGTAATCAACAAATTTAGCCTTCATGGAGGACTGACTTAGACTGTTGTTGAAAGAAAGCAATAAGAACTCTCATGAGCAATTTGCCACAATATGGAAATATATTTACATATGATACCAAAACTGAACTTTTGGGCCAATATCCCAGATGTTTTGTGTGGCAGAAAATATAAAACAGCACATGACCTGGAAGACTCTAGCCTGGCAATTGCCTTGCTACGTAGTTCCAGTGGATTCTGATCTCCCTTCAGTTCTCCGTCTGGCATCCGTTCTCAATAAGTTTCAATTGGCCAATCAGCGAACAGCGCTATTTTAGAATTACAGTTTGCCTGTAATTTTGCAAAAGCAGCAGAGAAAGTGAAAAAAGCTGTTGAGTTTGCTTTGGCTCTTCCAAACCCACCGCATGAAGCAAAGCGTAGAACAAGAACCTGGTTTTCTACCTGGAACACACCCTCCCCACTCTCAAACATGGTGATGACGGTGTCATGCTGTGAGGGATGCTTTTTCTTCAGCCAGTGCTGCTGTGTTCACAGATGCTCTCCATCCAATGTGAGCTTGAGGTATTTTGTGGGGAATGAGCAGTGGTGATTTTCCAAAGTAGATCCAGGGTAACTCTGGAGGAGCTGCAGAGTTCCAAAGCTCAGGTGGAAAATCTAACAGGGTATCTAACAGGTGTGTTTAAAGAAAGTCAGATGAGGTCACGAAACTGAGTAATTTAGGTGGATAGAAATGCATGCCACTCAAAAACCATGCAGCTTTGTCTTTCTACAATTATACAAGACTTTCTGATTGTCCACCACGTATGAGGGGGTACCCAAAAGTTTCCAGAATGACGCTGCTGCATGCGCAGTTTTCGTAGTACACGATTCTGTCGCTAGTTATTTGTTCAACCACGCCTTCTCAATCAGTGTGCCAAGCGGCGTTGATGTGAAGGTTTCATCTACCCGCAGTGAATTTTCTTGGAAGAGCTGTTTTGTCCAGCCGTCGTTTTTCTTCATGAAGAAGTTTTATGAGCAGTGCGCGGCTGAAGCTTTGCTTCCTGCTCGGGAAAAAAGCATCGGAAACCGTTCAAATGTTGAAGACCGCTTACAAGGATGACGCTATGTGTCAAGCTCAAGTTTACTCGTGGTTCATCCGCTTTAAAAATGGTGAAATATCAATTGATGATCAACCGCTGTTTTCCCGAGCAGGAAGCAAAACTTCACAGCCCCACGCTGCTCGTAAAACTTATTCATGAAGAAAAACAATGGCTGGACAAAACAGCTCTTTCAAGAAAATTCACTGCAGTTAAACGAAACCTTCCACATCAACGCCGCTCTTTACACTGATCGAGAAGGCGTGGTGAACAAATAACTAGCGACAGAATCGTGTACTACAAAATCTGCGCATGCAGCAGCGTCATTCTGGAAACTTTTGGGTACCCCCTCGTATTATCCCAATGAAATACATTCAAGTTTGTGACGGCAACGTGACAAAATGGGAATAATTGCATGCCACATTAATTCTTTTGGTAATTTACACCTCAGCACTCTCTGTGAGCGGCATTTTGAACAAACAAAATCAACCAATAAACAGGCCCGCCAAAATTATTTACTTTCTTTCTCCAGAATTATGTGCGGCTATCAAAAAAAAAAAAAGCACACCTTCCCAACACCAAGCTGATGCTTAATCCAAAACTTGTTCATCAAAGTTGACCGCATTTGTCCATGCTCTACCTATAAATAGATATTTGGAGGGGTTTTATGTGGATTTTAACATCAAGCCGACTAAAGAGTGTCCTATTTGCTCAGATAAAGGGACACCATGCACTCCTCTCTAAGCTGTGAGGAAATGGCAAAATGGAGGAGACAAACCGGTAGCCTCCCAAGTTTGTACAGCGGTGCTTTTCCTGATAATGCCACACATTCAGGGTTCCCGCTTTCAGTCGCCTTCGCACGAGTGCTCCAGTCTCACACGGCACTTAAGTGTGATTAATAAGGTGCTGAGTTGTGTGTGCCGCGTGCACATTGTGTGTGTGTGTGTGCGTGTGTGTGTGTAGGAGGGTTGGTGTTGAGGTGGCGGTATGGCGGGGGGAGTTTATGTCAAGATAAACGTGGAAATGACCTAGCAGTCGCCGGCTTTTTCCCTTTCGGCAACTGCACAGTGCCTCACTCGAGAGCAGGAGAGGCTGGGGGCTTTTTTATCAAGCCGAGGGCTCAGACCACCAGAGGCTCTTGTGAAGGAAGGAAATTACCGGGTGCAAACATTCACAATACCCCAACTCAATTCCCCCCTCCCTCTATGCCCCCTCCCTCCCTCATCTCTCTCTTTTCCTTCACTCTGACTTCCACTCTCCTGTCCCTATGTTTATCAGGTTTTGGGGCACTGTATTTTGATGTCAATAAGCAATTTTTCTTGCCTGGTCTTCTGCCTGACCCCTTTAATCCATCAATATATTATTAGAGATAAAGTTTTGTGGACGCCTGCTGCAGTCACAAGATAAATGACATCTCTGAAGTCACGCATTAAAGACTAGATTAAGGCCTTGTGACTGTGTCTTCAGTGCTCATCTGTGCGCCTCTGTCCAACCTATCACACTAAGTGACAAGAAAGAAAAATAATGAACTGAGGCAGAAAAAGCAAAGAGATATTTCTTACACACACAACCGGCGTCTGTCTTCAGCCGGGATTAGGACGCATTAGAGGCATGCTCGGAGAAGAGGAGAGAGGCGCCGTTTGTGTCTGTCTCGGCTGAGAGGAAAAAGGGATTTTCAGCCCCTCTATCTGTCGGAAACCAAAGGGAAAGCGGGGAGTTTTTGTGTAAGACAATGTCAGCCCAATTTGTTCAGAAAGCAGATGGCTTCATTTTTAATATCTGAGCTAGATTATCAGCCATATTTGAGCCACAAACTATTAATAAGAGATCCTGATTAGATTTACAGCTTCATCAGCCGACACACTATTATTACTCTCCCTATTATTCTGGTGGGGTGGGAAGTAGAATTTAATGCTGATGCTCTGAGGTTGAGATTTATATAATTACTAATTGCTTTCTGTGAGTGGAAAAAATGTGGAAAATTGTTGCTGTTTTTTACTGCGTTGTCTTATTAATGCAAAAAGTGTAAAAAAAAATCCATTAATTTTCTGAACATACCTAATTCTGTTCAAGACTGGTTCCTTTCTCTGAGGGACAACGACACCCAAGGGCCCCCACTACTACTAATATTAAAAAATATATATATATTTTTCATTCTTTGTGTTACCCTGTGATGGACTGGTCATCTCTTCAAGGTGTACCCTGTCTCTTGCCCAATGATCACTGGAGAAAAGGTATAATCCACTCCCACTGACCAGTCTGATCCATGGGATCTCAAATAAAAGCGTTGCAACGCGTATCCCTTGCCAGCAGGCGGTGATCACTTCAACATTAAAACGTTTGTTCGCATTTTTTGAAGTGAGGTTCTGTGCATATATATATATATATATAATATATAATATATAATTTGTATTACCTGTTATAGAAAGTTATCACAGGGCTTGTCAGAAAAGTAAGTACATCCAAAGAGTGCTGAAAGCTAGCAAGCTAGTCAGATATACACCAGCATAGATTTTAAAACTACTGTGAAACCTGGAAAAAGCACAAGAACTCATAATCTTCAACGATGCTAAGCACAGTAAGACTGATGCGAAATTCAAAGCAAAGTAGCTCTGTGGAGAAATGGGAGCATTGTTCAGTTTGACAAAACACCACCAAACATAAAAATGGTCACTTGGAATATTTGACTTGTAATATCCTCTAACAAACTGTTTTAAGACTCTCATGTTAACATTTTCAGCTTCAGTCCTAAAATGCTAATGTTAGCTAATACAGATGGTGTGCTGATGACTAGCTTGTTAACCTCCACCACTTCAACGACTTATTTACTTACCAAATATCTCGTATAGATGACTATGTCTTTTTACTACTGGGGAAAGGAACAATTTTCTGCAAAGACTTATATGCTGCATGTTGTTCATCGGTGTAAAACAAAATCATAGTTATTGCTTCAAGCTTTACCTTTTTAAATTTAAAGATACATTCCTGTTATAGTCTGTGGCTAACACTGAGCGGCCGGGGCAAGATGCACAGAGGAAAGCACTTCTTCTGTTGCTTTTCAGCACACTGCTTTCAAGCATCCTTTTAGTTGTGAAATAAAAAGATGTATCCATGAAGAGCCATAGTGAAAGGTTTTCTCTGCCTGCTTAATGTGACAGCGTTCTCCTGAAAACCAGACCCCTAAAACCTCTGAGTAATAGACAGGATTACGGACGTGAAATGACATTTTTATAGCTTAAACTCCCGACTACCTGGACTAGCGGATATTAAACACATATCTGGTAGCACTTAGTGTTAAGTGGGACCAAGTGCTTATTAAGTTTCTGATGCCCTGAGAGTGTGTCTGCTCCGGTCCGGGCTGATACGCGCCGCTAGGCCACAGTGAGCGAGCCGGGGTGGATTTGCGCCGGACTTAGACCCGTTTTATCAGAGCTTGCCGGTTAATGCGGCGCCCGGCGCTGACGTCGCCACCACTGTGAACCGATTGACGGTATTTGAATTTCACATTAAGCCCTCCCTGCCTGCCTGTGTTTTCATGTGGAACGTTTTCACTCGATAAGACACTTTTTTTTTTTTCCCCTCTGCAGACACACAAGCTGTGGTGAAAGCACCGAACATGGTCAGCTGTTTGCCTTTGTGTCGATTTACATTTCCAGTTTTCCCCATGAACCTGTCAACATGCCATTCTCACTGCAGGGCCTCAGACGCTATTATACATGTTGTCACATGACGCACACAGTATTTTATTTTGGTTTAGGAAAGTAGAAGCTGGAGGATAAATAGTTTATTAATATCCCCATTAGCCGTTGCCGATGGTGGTACTTGGAGAATCTGGCATTTACTAAACTGAGACTTGTTACCAAAAATCTTAGAATCAATTCATTGAAATTCGAGTTGGAGCTCTGTCCTGATCTCAAGTCTTTTGACATGTCTATAAAGTTTTGTTTTCAGTATTGCCCTGCGTTTATGTGAAATATTTCCTGAGTATGAAAACTTGGCATATAGACCAAACTTTTGAATTTTAAAATTACCTGAACATTATTCTTCTATGTTTGCCGTTTCCCCCAAACGTATTATGCCAACTCTTAATATGATTTGTATTGGCTTTCTTTTTGCAGCTTTTCCACCGCTTTTGAGAAAGCAATAATAAGGAATTATTGATTTAAAAGAAGCTGCTGAAAAGTCACTTGTAAGTTGGTTTTGTCTTATTTTAAGTGTACTGAGATATTTGATTTAGACCAAAAATACTTGGTAAGATTGTCTTTTTGCAATGTGGGATCTTATATTTTCCACTCTTCAACAGTTATTTGCTACTTTGCATTGGTCCATCACAAAAAAAAAATTGCAATTAAACACATTTAATCCTGACAAAGCATGAAAAGTTCAAAGGGCATGATCACTTTTGCAAGCCGCGTTTAGTTTGTATAGAAAATCATCTGAAAAAACTGGCTTCTAAAATCAATTGGGTGACATGAACCAGACTGGCCCCTTAATTCAAGGCTTCCACATTCATTTGGTGAGCTTTTCAAACAAATTACCCAAGGTCTCCCTGTAATGGCCAATTAAATTAGCTCCACTGAATTTCTCCTATTTTTCTTAGTTTTAAAGGTGAGGCTAGAGGTAAATTAGTCCATTAGTCCTGTTTTGTTTGCCCCTTGATTCTTCCTTTAAAAGCAAATCTACAGACAGCGACTTTAATGCATTCCTTAAAATTCCCCATACAATGAAATCATTTCTCCTCAGGACAGTCGGCACCTTTTGAAGGTTTTCTTTTATCCTGTGAGCGGGTTTCAAAACACTCCGAAAGAATTTGGCTTTAACTGCTTATATTTTAACTCTGACCTTTTAGTAGAAGCCGTTAATCATACTTTTGATCATAACCGATCTGAATGTGATCAGCAGCCGACCATTAGCCTCTTGACGTTTTCGCTCTGCGTGGTTTTTTCTTGGTTGTATAATTCTTCCTACACATCAGAATACATCTGAAATCTTTTGCGTAATTCCAGACACATGCCGCCTTTCGGTATGAGTATTGCCTCTTGAAATGCATTCAGGTCATGAATTCATTTTTATTGTGATCCTTTAGAAGTTAGAGAATTTCTCTGAAGTTTGGTGATTAATGTTTGTTATTTTAGCTTCTTAAATGTTTCTTTTTGTTAACCTTTTCGTATTGGTTTAAATGAGAAAAAATGTGACTGTACATGGTGGTAGCACATAGCTCTGGCATGCTAGTTCTGGTTTGTACTTTTCATGGACTTTTGTTGATGAGGTCTGAATAATTATTCCCTCTGGTTGTTGGATGATGTGCTTGCAATTCTTCTAGTGTCCCAACTTCTGGAAAGTTGCTGTGATTAGCGCTGCTAATCACAATCTCATGTGGCACTGCTCACCGCCCGTTACTCTCTGCTGCCTACAGCTTCTCTCCATCAAGAGCCTGTCATGAATGCTAAGGTTAGCTAGCATAGTCAGTAACAGATAAACAGTTCTGCTGTAAGGGAGTTGTTTCTCCTCCATTAGCGCATTTAGAGGCTGATTGATCAGAGCCAGACCTTCCTCCTGGCTCTGATGTGGAAGAAATCGATCTTTTTCCAGATTACGTCTCAAACTGTCATGATATGATGACGCTTTAACAAATATGTAGAAAAACCTAAAGTTACGTACTGCAGGCACTCTTCTTCATATCCGCGGTTCATAACACCTTAAACTGACTCCATCAGCTCACATGCTGACAGAAACTTTAGTTGTTCCACTTCGACTTGGTAACGAAGACGTTTTGTTGATTGCTAACGTCATTGGCACATCAACACCGCTGCCTTGTTGAGTGGCCTGTTTGCAGGGTCGAACAACATGCGCTGACATCATTGCTCCAAAGACGGAGCCACCGCGTTGTCAGTCTCAGAAAGGCTGTCACTCCTAAGTATTTATTACTCGAGCAAAGTCTGTCTCGGTTTCGTGTTTCCTTCCCTTCTGAGGAGCTCAAGTAGCCCTGAGCTGATGCTTGCAATTCTTATAGTGTCCCAATTATTCCTATGAAGCCCTGCAGAAGGGCTTTACTTCTTTGGATCATAACTACTTAATTATGCCCACTCTTTTTTTTTTTTCTATGCAAACACATTTTTGGGAAGGGAGAGATAGCTGCGTGATTCTTTTTTTCCCTCTTCTTTACAAATAAATGTGATGGCAGTTTAATAGCCGGGTGTTCTCAGACGGATACGGACAAAAGCTGTTCATTGAGTGCGGTCGGTTGGGGCGCTTAGCATCGTGAGTTATGTGGCTTCCGCCCCCCCGTAAGAGCCAAGCTCTATAGATCATCAGATAGACCTCGGGAGCCCGCCGACTGTTTATCTCCACTGCGGCGGAGAGCACTGATGTATCTGCAGCGATCAGTTAAAACCACACTGTTGATGAACTAATGATTCAAGGCCCGCATTAATCACAGCACTGCTTTCACGGAAAAGACAAATGGAAATGCAAAAAGTTCCCCACTAATGATGAACTACTAACAATTTGCTGGTGGACAAGAGGATATAGGAGGGGGGAATTACACACACAGGTTCCATGCATAATCTGGGAAGACATTAATATTTCACCCCACCCCCCTCCGACCCGACCTCCGACCCGACGTTGCTGCCTTTAGAGGCGTAATCAAATTTCATTACCAGCCGAGGCGACGTGATTAAACGGAACACGGGCCGGGTTCAGAGCCCCGGCACTGCGGCACACGCTGGCTGCCACTCACAGGCGACTCCGCCCCTTTAATCATTTACAAACCGATCCAGATCAGCGTTTCACCGCCGGCCCGCCGTCTCTGACCACACACCAGCTCTGCGGGCGCCTTTATCTGTCAGTCTTGTGGATCCCGAAGAAGCGGTTCATCTCTGAGTGAACCTCAGTGGAGTCCCACTTTCTCTCAGGCCGGATAAAGAGACAGTGGTGGATCATGCCCCTCACACATTGATGTAACGTTACAATACTGACCACGTTTTATCAGGACCATTAGTAAGAATGTGGCAAAATCACTGAAATAATCTCTTAATTCCACTTTACAAAACAATTTGAATCCAACTTTTAGCTTGATTAGATTTAAAGGGACAGTATGTGTTTTCCAGCCACATAGTGCCGTTTTGTAGCAGTCAAGTAACTGTTAGCTTCAGTTATAAAAATCTTGTATATATCAAATTTGACTTAAAATAAATTTAACACCTTGAAATTGGGCTTCTGTCTCTTTAAGAAGTTCCTGCTCTTTCTGAAACTCCATCAGGAAGTCATCACAACATAACTCCTCTATTAACTGAGAAGTAGCTCCTATAATGAACTCAGCAGATGTGCAGTTCCAAGTGTTTGCTAATTGCTGCTGGCTAGTCTAAAGGAGCTCAGTTGGGGAGTCACAGAGGATCGGTGCGCTGTGCTTGGAAGCTTCTCAGCTGCAGCTCAGAGGAGGAGTTTTGTTCTCGAAGGCGGCGCTTGGCCCCTCCTTGCGTTCTCCACAGCTGAATGGTTGCCATGGAGATTAAATGATTTCTCTGACATGCATGAAAGAATCAAAGTAGCACTCCAGGTATGTTTTTGGTGAGGGAATAACATAACATGATGTAAAGCTAAAAAAAAAAAAAGAAGTTGGTTTTACATAATATTGCCCACATTCACACAATCAGTTCAGGGGCCACAAATGTCTGAAGATAAATCAAACCAAACGTCTCTTCTTTTAGCTAGAATTAACTTATTTCTATTTTCTTTTATTCACTATATTGACAGAAAGAATATGTCATAGATTGTTTTGAGAGTGGAATGCGTTTTCCAGGCATATGTTGGCATTTTATAGCACAATCAAGTAATTATGTTGCCTTCAGTTACAGAAATGCTGTACAAATATGACTTAAAACAAATTTGACTGTGTAAATTTGAAATCTGGACTCTCTCTCTTTAAGAAGCTCCTGGTCTTTCTGAAATTCCGCCTTCAGGAAATCATCACAACATGGCTCCTCTATTAACCCTTTAAGAACATTTTTACCAGTGCTCCGCTGAGCAGTAGCTCCAATAATGAGCTTGGCAGATGCGTAGTTCCAGTAGGTGTTTGCTAATTGCTGCTGGCTAGTCTGAAGGAGCTGAGTAGAGGACTTCTGCTCTGTGAGGCGGAAACTCGGTAGCTGAACTCTGAGCAGGAGCTGTGCCTTGAAGGTGGAGCTAGGTCCACCTAAGCATTTTGCTCAGCTGAATGGTTGCCATGAGAGATTAAATGATCTCTCAATTATGCATGATAGAATCAAGGCAATACTCCAGGAATGCTTTTGATAAAGGAATAACATTTTAACATGATGTAAAGCTCAAAGAGGATTTTACATAAAACTGCCCCTTTAATGGACATTGTAATTTCATTTTAATATGAGCAATTGAAGTTTTAATATAAAAAAAACCAATAATGAAGTGAGCCAGTGACTTCACTCAAAAGGTAACGTTTGTTGCCATAATGGATCTGTGAACTCCACAACATTGATCCTAACATACATGCACTCTTCAGTGCATCAGAAGTGACACATGCATCAAAGTCCCAGCAGAGCATAAGGCTACACTAAATCCCCTTTACTTTTTTTTACATTTAGACCCACGTTACCCATATTTTTCAAAACGCCAGGGAAGGAAACGGTGTGACGGCAGTTTTAGTGTTTCCTCCTTTCACGGCTGTATTCATGTAATCTACTGTGTGCTGAAAGTAGACATTTAATTTCTGTCTATCAGCACATCACATCACAGCAGAGGGTTAGGTAAAGATAGTGCCATCTTATTGTGAGTTGGGGTCAATCTGCTCCACTGCCTGGCTCTGATGACCCCTCTAGTTTTTTTTTAAAATCTCTTTTCATCGTATTTTCTGAAAGCTTATTTTCTTTTCTTCCCTCCTTTCTGTTTTTTGCTTGTTTATTCATTAACTTAAGGATCATGCGCATTCCCTCCTGTGAATGTGTTTGATGCAGAATGAAAGGGGATATATATATATATAATTTTTTTTTGTATCCCGTCATTTTTCTTTCTATCTCCCTTATGACTTCTTAATCCATCTGAATGCACAGAAGATAATGTTTTGGGCGAAATAACATAAGAGGAAAGATAGACTCCCGAGGACCAGTATCTTTATTGCTTGGAGGATAAACGGATTATGTCAGCCATTTTCTGCTGCTGACAGCTTTTCTTATTAACCGATTTTATTTTTAATCTGCCAAGGAAGAAATGCGGTTTTTATGTCACAATAAAACGCTGGTCACATCTAATGCTGCCCTCAAACAAACAGATTTCACAAAGCCATGCTGGGGTATTTGAAATAACTTTGAAAAAATAAAAATAAAGGGGTGGGGGGCATGAAAAAAAAGAGAAGGAAGCGGGGAAAGGAGGGAGTCTTCATAAACATGCTTGTTCAGTAGGGGAGTAAAAGATTTTTTTTAAGTCCTTCACACTTGTATTATTCCTTTTTTTAAATATGTCTTTCCTTTTTGCTGATCTCTGTGGAAAAAAAAACAACCTCTATCATGACGAAATAGATTGTGTGTGTGTGGGCTCCCCTGCTGTGTCCATTCACACACACGCACACACGCGCACACACGTGCACACACACACACACACACAAAGGCACAGATGCTTGTTTACAAAAGGGCAAAACTTAAAGAGAAGGGTGGAGAAAAAAAAACTGGACAGAGTGAACGCTCTTGTTTCCTTTTCCTGTCTCTAAAATCAGGCCAACTATCTCAGGTGTTCATTGCTCAAGCCCTCCACCTCCACACCACCTCCACCCCCCCTGCTAGGAGATTCTGGGGATCATCTAAAATGAAACCATTTGACCAGATTTGTATGGAGCGGTGTGTGTGTGTCTGTGTGTGCGTGCGTGCGTGTGTGTGTGTAGTGGTGCCATGGAGCTATCATTAACCTCAGGGCTTTAGCGCTCCCTGCTCTCTCATTTCATGCTCGTGATCTAAGGGTGTGAATTAGCCATCGCCCCCGGCAACCCAACTTAGTTACCGGCTGGACAACATGAAAGCAACACACAGAGCTGCATAAAGAATCGTCTCCGAGCCCCCCCACCACCACCCGCCTCCACACCCTACATCCTCCTTACCTTCTGGGTGACGGAGGCCAGGATGCATATGAGGGGGTGGAGGGGGGGTACCAAGGCCCCCCAACTAGCATTAACCTCTGACCCTCTTTTGAACACCCACAGACATTACTACAAAATATGTAAGGAAACATAAACTTTTAGAATGATTTTTGTTCACTGTTCTATAATTACTGCATTCATTTAGCATAAATTTTGCCTCATGTCACCTGATTTTAGATGGACATGGCAATGTTATTGTCAGATAATATATTATCTTTAATAATAATTTGTCATCACAATCCCCTCTTTTGATTACAAGAACATATGTAATATTTTATATTGACATAAAATTTTATTTTATTCCCACAGTTCTTATGAATGGTTCCTTTGGTCTTTGTCTTGTCGAGCTTTTCTGTTTCTTGCTAGCTATGCTAGCTTGTGGAGCAAAGCAGTTTGATGAATTTGACTGGCAGCCAATCAGAAAATAAGCATCAGAAATAGTATATAAATCGATTATTTTAACTTGTCTTTTATTTTTTTAAATGATTGAAAAGAGAACAACTGAAATTATGATGAAAAAGTTCCAATAAAAGAATTTGAGATCAAATTTTTGTACTTTTTTTTCTTCTTCCCTGAAATTTTCTGAGGCTGAAAAATACCATAATAGGCAAATGTCCTTGATGATGAACAAACTTAATTAATTCAAACAAACTTGTCACATTTTCCCCATCTAGACAAAAAACAGCCTCAAAGCCACAAATGATGCATAGTTTCTGTAATTGTTTTTCTTTAGTCAGATCCTCTCCTAAAGAAGGGCTGCTTCCTTCCAATGCCATTCTGTTTGATTCTTGGTTAGATGAGAGTCCTATATCACAGTCCTATATGTGATGGAAACACAGCTGATAGTCCAGTGGATTCTGTTCCAGTGGGGACTAACGTTACAGCATTTGTTACTGTTAAAGTTGCTCCGGTTTGCTTTCACACTGCTGCGTCAAACAATCCAAACCAATTGAGAAACCTGTTCCCCTCCTTGCCTGTGGTGGCGCTGCACCAACAACCACAGAACAAAATGACATAAAAAAATCTCTGATGAAGACTCGGAGTGCAACTTCCTTCTTCAGGAAATGTAAACAGAGTTGGAGTAGCAACAAGCCGTTTCTTCCGCTAGGGCTAGAATTACGTGTTTGTTTTGCTTGCATTTACCCAGAATGCCCTGCATTGTAATCCACTTCCTTTTTTTTTTAGCGCTTTCCGGCCCGCTTGCATCCATACATGCTGAGATAAAAATTTTTAGGCAGACCAGAGTTAACGTTTATGGTCCGCATAAGAGTTCGATTAAGTATTCAGACTTTCCCAAACAAAACGGACTTTCTTATCAAACGAACTAAAGTTTGATTAAAACAGACTGAACAGGGTCGGCGTGAATGCATCTACTGCCGTTAAAAAACATTGAAGACTTGGAAAATGATAATCAAAAAGATCACATCACAATTCAATACTTTGAATGAATATTCTGCTGTATTTATGAGATCTTTTTTTTTTACTAGAGTTCTGAGCATCAGCCTAGGTGAAGGAGGGCAAGGTCAAGTGGTGTTCAATGTTCTGCCTCAAATATTATATAAAAAATCCAGTCATCACATTATAATCACAGTTCATGTCAGGTTTTCAACAGCATGAGTTGTACTCTTTATTCTTAAATAAGTCAAGTTTTTTTAACCCATTAACAGTGAAAAGACACATTGTATTTTTTAACGTTTTGTGTTTTGTGTCAAGGCTTTTTGTGGTTTACTTTACATCCTTTTTTTCATATTTCTTTTAATGATATTTTTTTACTTACGGCTGATGAAATCACATGTGAAATTAAAATATGACAACGGATGACAACAAAAAATACAGAAATACAGACTTTATAAAAAAGTAAGTTATTTTCAAAAGTTACTTTTAATCTCACAAATGAATCTAATTTATTCAGTGCGACTCCTTAAATTATAAATCTATTCCTATGCAGAAAACCCCTCTTTTTTATTTGTTGGGGGTCCTAATCATAAATGTATACATAAAAAAAACACAGAGACCTATGCAATAAAGAGCATATGTATTTCACTTAACCTGCGTGACCATAAAGCAGATGCAGCGGTATATTTTTGAGTCAGAGCTTTGGTGAAAGTATGGCTGCAGTCTAAATGGATTTGGTTTGTGTGCAGACTGTACCAGCTGATGGAATAACACAGTTTATTCAGGGATGAATGATTGAGCTTGATACTGTGTGTGAGAGCGAGAGAATGCATATGTATGTGTGTGTGTGTGTGTGCGTGCGTGCGCGTGTGTGCTTTTGCTGGAGTAATACTGACATCAGTGCAGATATGGCAGCAGACACCTGAATCAAGTCGCATGTCATTACGGGACCCAAATTCTTCACCAGTACCCATAACTCCTTGCTGAGACGCTCTGTCGCTGCAACAGGAAGCAGCAGTATCTGCTCGGGTTTGAGTTTTTCATTGGAATCTCACGCAGCGGTGAAACTAAAGGCTCTGTGCATCAGCAAGACAGTAGACGTGCAGGAAGTCTATAATTTAAAGGGGAAGTTGTGTTGTTTCTTTTAGAGTTAGTTCAGACAGGAGCTGATTGGTTATTACATCTTAAAAGATCCCTTTAAGGTTGGGGTGTGTGCAGACCCAAATGCCCAAAATGCTGCGCCCAGGGGCCATTTGTAAAGGTAGGGCCGATTTTGTGCGGCCCCCAACTGCACTGCAAATATGATACAAATGTGGCCCGAAGATGTAGGCGTTTCATTTGTAATAAGGTACAATTATTACCAGCATAAATTTCTCATAATGGACTTGTAAAACTCAGAAATTTTCTATAAAATTGTTGAACATTTCAACTTGGAATTTTTCATGAAATTAATCTTAAAGTGTGTGATTTTTGGTGAAAATTTACTAAAAAAATTTTTCTATCTACAATGGCCCTAATAAAAACATCCCTTTCTACAATAAATATCCATTTTAAAAAATTGCTTTTTATTTTGCTTTTCTTTTTGTCCATGACTACTTTTGAGTCATCAGTTTTTTTCCATTTGACAAAATGTTTTAACACCCGTCCTTTAAGGGATTTCCATCAACAGTCTGTGTTTTGTGTTTGTTTTGTTCTTAACTTTAAGTTAAAGCAGAAAAACAATATTAAAAATTCTCAGAAGTTTTCACAAACAGAATAAAAAGTTCATAAACCTCAAACAGTTTAAAGCATCTTTGTCCTCAGATATATCCAGTTCAGCTTGATCAGTGCAAATATTTCAGATTACCAACTAGAGGTAATCAGATGTAGTTCATTGTCATTAAAAACGGTGAAACAGCCCTTTAATGTACCACCCCTGAAGCACATTTCCTGTTCTTGCCTCTCACAGTGTCAACAAGTCAATCATACGTAGTTTGTCACTCAGTTTTTTTTCCTACTGGGTAAATAAAAGTTCCTCAACGCCTTTTTAACAAAAGTGTTGTGAGTCTTAGTCTGTCAAGCAGATTTTAGTCAACCTTATTACGTTGACTAAATACATATAAATGCTATACAAATAGCCAGGGGCAGATCTACTGGGGTGGCATGGGGTGGCAGTTGCCACCCCAAATGAGAGCCTTGCCACCCCTGTTGACACCCCACCTGGCGACTATGAATTCAATAAATAATTTGGGAAATCGGACATTAAGCGCACAAATCTCTTTTCTTCGACAACATTGAATGCAACACAACGTAACCTGACACCTACTGCTGAGTAGCGGGAAGTGCGAGAGAAGGACAGAGCAGAGCGCGAGGCAGCAGCATTGATGGCCTGGACATTATGTGACTTATCGTGCGCCACACATGCGCCATTGCTGTCCATTGAGTCAACATTATGGGTGGTCAGAAAATACCACAGTCACGCAAAGAATCTGAGAAATGGACGCAATATTTAGCGGTTAATTCAACCCTATGAATTAGATAACAAGAACTTCAGATTTAACAGGTGAGGAAAAAGTTTTAACTTAAAAAAACATTGAACAAGTGAGCAGTGGGTCAGGTATTCCAGCCTAACTGTTAGCGTTCTATTGATTTTGATAACCTTAACATGTGCTGCGCAGTTCGGTGTGTTTTGGTCCCGTTAGCACTAAAACAGGTCAACCCGCACACCAAGTCATCAGTAGAGCAGCTGTTTAAATTAGCTAATCAACCACCGCGGTAGTCGGGCAAAAAATTATTGATAATGACAATATAGACATCAAGCCTGACGGCATAATGCAACAGACTGAATGTTCTGTTTTGGTGTTTTTGCTTCTTTTTTGTGTGGGAAATGTTTGTTTTTTGGTGTTGATTCCCCTGATCGGTAATCTCTGCTCTATCTGCTTGGTGAGCTGTTGTCTGTCGGTTGCCATAGCCAACACACAGAGTGAGAAAAGGCGGAATAGAAGTGGTGTTTGGTTCTTCACCTGTTTATCAGCTTTATTGTACCTTTATTGTGGCGCACTGTCTGCAGCTGCTGCAATTCCTAAAAGTTAAACAAGCAACAAAAACTGAACTAATCATCAAACTACACAGCATATTTAAAATAAAACGACTGACCAATATAAGAGAAATTTGCCCCTTTTTGCATCTTGACAGAACTAACAGAAACAAAATTGTTTATAGATTTGTATCACGGAGAACTTATCAAACATCAGTTTCTCCTCTTTATTTTAAGTCGTATTTAATATATATCTGATAACAAATGATGGCGCTACGAATATTTTTGTGACAGATTTCTGCTCGTCCTGTATTGGAATAAAATGGTTTTTTGGACATAACTCAACGAATCACATAGTGACTAATAGGCACTGTCCAATCCAGTAATATATATCAATTAGCAGGAGTATGAAAGACATAAAAATAATTAACTATACTATATTAAGAAATTAAATTTAAACCTCAGTGCTACATGAATGCAAGTTAAAACATTTTGCAACAAATAAATCAAGTAAATTAAGTCCAATGTTAGGTCTGTGTAAACTAAATGTGAGAGTGAGACGTTCTATATATATATATATATATATATATATATATATATATATATATATATATATATACTGGCATATGCTGCCACCCCTGAAAAAATCCCTGCCACCGTCTTGCCACCCCATAAATATTTTTCTAGATTTCTAGATCCGCCCCTGCAAATAGCACATTTTCAGCAACAAAGCAATTCAAAGTGCAAATTCAAAGGAGGATTGACTTCCTTATTCTTGTACTTCAAAATAAGAGTCTCAACATAGACACAGGTTGTCAAAACACCAATAACTATCAGACATCACAGACAACATCACAGGCATTTTTGAACAAATTGGTCTAAAATGTTTGTATTTCGATACCACAGCAGAAAAGATGTTTGTCATAAATTGGATGCAACAACTGTAGAAAAACTAACCTGTAAATCCACCAAAGATTGGCGGGACACTCAGAAATAGAAAGTTCTGACCATATTCAAAGCCTGATCTTCTTTTTCTGCAAAACAGCAGAAACAGCAGTAACATCCAGTTGTTGATCACACGACTCGTGATGCAAAAAGTGTTTCCTAATTTCAATATGACAGAGAAAACACCTCATCCTAGTGCAGATGGTTGTTTCCATTGAGCACATTTATTTTCTTAATTCCAGATAGCACAAATATATGTTCAATAGAAACAAAGATACTGAAGTTATTTCAACCACAGATAAGAAATTAGGTTTCTGAATATTCTAGCCTCTTTTGTTATCTATTTGCTTAAACATAATAAGGTTCAATTTTGGTGGCAGTAAACTAATTTACCCCTCAGAATATTTAACAGGGTTTCCTGATTTACTCATATGACTGCAGGAACTACTGTTTTAGAAAAGAAGGGTGATGATGGCCAATAATGAGGGCATGTTTAACTAAAAGGATGACGTGAAATGAACACAATTCATCGTCTAACCTTATTTTAAAACAATGCTCATGTCTATCTTCATTTCTGTTTATTTTTTTGCGAGTAGTGGGATGATCTAAATCCTGCTGTTGTAAACTCGTGGATTTCCTGTCTTGTTTTTTTTTCTCTTCCAAACAGCGTGTTTATTTAGGCAGCGCCTGCGATGATGATCAGTCTTATCAGCAGAAAGGAGAGCAGTGGAGGAAACAGTCGGAGAATTAGCGGAGACGGATTCCTTCCCTATCATTAATAACAATCCTCCGTATTTTCTCCTTAGACTTTCAGATGTTTGCATAACATTTGTGTTTTTAATTGGCGAAGTTTGATTAAACCCAGCCCCTAGTGTTACACGGCATTAGGCGCTTGCCATATGTTTCGTCGCGAGCAGATACCCATTTCCATAATCACTCTTGCCTGTTTAAGGCGCCTGTCTGTTCGCCGCGCGGCTCTGATCGCATCTGCCTCAACTTAAAAAAAATAAAAAAAATAAAAAACAGTTCCCCCAGTTCATCGCTGTGACCTTTAATCTGCCACTTACAGAATGCTGCCATCTATCATGGTTGTCACTTTGAAATTCTAATCTCTTGTGAAAAGTCTTTACAAGTGCGGCTGGATTACTCTGCGATAATTAATCATATTCAAATGCATGAAAACAAATTTTGTTTACAAATTTACCATCACCTAAAATGAGGGAAACGAGGGGAGGGGTGCGCAGCCCCTGTGAGGGGCTAGGTGAGCTGTGCCATTTGCATAACATTCAGTTGAAACAAGCGAGCGGAGACTGATTTGTTTGGAGAGCCACTGAGAGGAACAGGGGGCATGTGTTGCTTGCGTTTTTCATTCAAATTACATTCGGATCGTAACATTTCCTGACACTTATGTTCCTCACAATGGGCCGTGTAAATATTAGAGCTAAACTCCCGTCAGTGGCTTTGCTCGTCGTGTGACTGGGCGGGTAGAAAAGAAACTCTGAAATGTTCCTCTGAAAGTTGGCAAACATAATCTCCTAAATAACAATTTAGGAGTCAGTTGTTTGGAGTTGGTTCAAACATAAGTTGTACTTTTCAAGCGAAGTGTAATTTTAAGGGTTGTGTAACGAGATCTTAAGCTGTTAACACAGAAGGATGCTTCTCGTCAAAGCGAGCTTAGCTATCAATGACAGTTGCTATCTGGATGTATTATTTTTAACCCCCACAATACGATGGTCCATCCATCCATTGATTTTCTATTGACACGTTGCATGTTATTGTTTAAATCTGGAAATTTTACGCATCTGCACAAAAATACTTCTTTTACTTGCCATCCATAGCTGCACTGTAGCAGTAGAACAATTACGTTAAGAAAACAAAACCTGGAGATGTCAGTATTATTCAGTCACTGCAGTGCGCCACAGCAGAGAGAAAAATAACACAGAAAAACCATTGGAGAACAACTTAAAACCATTCATATTCTGCCTTTTTCTCACTCTCTGTGGGCTACACTACACACAGACCTGTTGCCATAGAAACTGACAACAGGTCCACTAGTGTATCAGGATTCAACACCAAAAAATAAAAATAAAAATGAAAATAAATAAAGCACATCAGAATTTTCCAAATAAAGCACAGAACATTCAGTTGGTTTCGGTGTTATGTTTTCAGGTTTGTTGTTTATTTTGCGGTTATTAATAAGTGACCGTCTGAACACAGCTGTGGTTCAGTTGCTAATTTAAACAGCTCTACTGATGATCTGTGTGGGTTGCCTTTTTTTTTTTTTACTGAACCGATGCACACCGTATTCCGCAGTGCATCTACAAGTCAAGGTTGTCAAAGCCGCACACACACACACACACACACACACACACGCACACGCACACACAGAGGCATGATTGACAGCGCTAAGACCCTCCTCTTGGCTGTGATTGGTTGTTTCTAGATAGAACTGGAAGAAGGCAGAGGAGATTTTTTCACCAATTATCTGCCTCGCAGTATATTGTCAGAACCTAGCGACAGTTCTAACAAATATGCAAATATGGAGATTTTTTTTGTATAAAAGTTCAGTTACGTATTACAGCTTTAAGGGCAGTTAGACTACATTTAGCTGCAGATATATATTAGCAACATACATAGCTTGATTGTCTGACATTTTAAATATAATAACCTACCAAACGCTGTGTGCAAGCAGTCCTTTGTAACTGTCACATGGCACACACGACTGAAAAAAATGACAAACAAAGCAAGTTTTGGAATGGATACACCAAAGTGACATGGTAGTAATAGGATGACCTTCCTGTGGACTTTGCTGAAAAGCAGGGTCAATCCCAGGACACAACTGAGTTTTAAATAAGCGCTAGTGGTCATATAGGTGGCCAAAATCATGCCCGAATCTTTGTTGATGGCTACAAAAAGCACGCAGGCAAGGTGCAAAATTCCAAGGACGAGCTTTGACCTTGTGTTGATAACAGAAAAACTGCAATAAATTAGTAACCAACCTTTTTTTAGACTACTGAATCTGTTTGCATTATCTCTGCAACCTGGAAATAATAATAAATCATTAAAAGCTCATAATTAACATGAAATGATATCAATGAGTGGGTGTAATTGTCCAAGAAAATTCAATATAAAGCTTATTTATTTTCTCTGAGTTGCAACAGGGAGCTCTTGCAAAGGGGAGTCGCATTTAAAAAAGGAAAGAAAAAAAAAGAAAATCAAATTTTCCATACAACGGCAGAAGATTTATTATTTGTGCATGTAAAACAGCAGTGACAAAGTAGGCTGCCCTCCAAATGCAACAGGACTGATATCTTTGTTGGCTGTGTTCTGTGGATGCAACATAAGGGGATTTCTTTTAGCGGAAGCAAGTCCTGGCTGTGTTTTCTGTTTGAAAAAGACACATTCTTTCCAAAGAGGTAGAGGGAAAAAAAAAAACATTTCACTTTTCAATTACCCCCAGCTCCTTCACCTCTCCCACCCTCCCCAAGTCTAGTTTCCAAGGAGAGGAGGAAAAAAGAGAAAAGGGATGCTTTTGACTTGCGTTGCAGCCCCTCTCCTCCCCCCCTCCCTCCTTCTGCCCCTATCATCGTGGCCTCCACTTTTATGCATGAAACAGAGGCAGATTGAAAGCATTCAGCGGCCATTCAGACAATGAAGAAAGGAGATCCTCAGAGCTTTATTAGATATGAAGATCTACAATAAAAATCAATTTCTGGCCTCTTTATGCAGTTTAAATGACAAAGCCTCAACCCATTCAGCCATTGTGCACAGGAAAGTAATTCTGCTGCACTGGCCGAGACAAGAGCGGCGTATACTTTTTGACCCGCGATTGCAGATTCTAATACGATACAGACCTATGGAGATAATAGGAGGCACTTAATATCATCTGTTGAGAAGAAAAAAAAAGTTATCTCATATCTTTTGCCAGATAGATTGATGGAGGATGAGGTTTAAACTGTTTCATGGGCAGAATACTAAACAGGGCGAGATGGACGGCTGATGGTTTTTGCTTCTCTAATGTGGGATTTTGGGAACACTGAGTGAAAAGAATCCGCACCCTTATACACAATTTATCACATTACAGATACAAACGTCAAGAGAATGAAGATTGTTCTACAAATAAGATGGAGAAAAGTGCGGAGTGCAGTTTTGTTTAATTAGTTGAATGACCTTTTCATTCTGATTTTATTGATAGAAGTGTTTTGGGGTAAGTTTCATTCAGCTTGTACTAGGGGTGGGCAACATGTACTTAGAATTTTCTCACTATATTTCATGGTATTATTGTGATAACAATAAAAGTGACCATAAGAAACATTTATCTCGTCTTTTTTTAGGTAACTGTACGGCTGTGACTGCATGATGCAGCATTTATAGCACCACAAACACAAATACCGCTCTTGGAAAAGCATGCCTATTTGAAATAAGCTTTTTCAGGATGCAACTTTCTTAAGTCAACATGACTTATATCACTAAACCGCGTGCAAAGACTTCATTTATTCACACTTTTGAATCTACAGATATTTATTGTTTCTATCGTGGGGAAAAAAAAGCCATTTGTACAAACTAAGTAGTACAAATGGCATTTTACTCAAGTTTTTTTCACATTCACTGAACTTTGTATCATGGTAAATGTTGCCAGAATATGGGGTATACCAGATAGAGATTGAAAATTATACCCAGTCATCTTTGCAAAATACCTCGGTCTTATCACAACAGTTGGAGAGCATCTCTAAACAACAGTTTTCAAGTCGTTTTACAAATTATTTTAGAACTACACTTCAGATTGGCCAATCTAACACAGAAAGATGCTTTGGGCTAAGGCTGCACATTAACAGTTGTTGTCCTGCTGTAAGGCGAACATAGTGTGGTGAAAACCAGCCCCTTGTTCTACGCCTCATTTCGTACAGAGGGTCTGGACTCTCAGCTGTTAAACGATTGCCTTCTTGAGGCGTAGACTGCTGAAGTTTGAAGTTTTACTTGAATGCTAACGTTTGTCCGTGACATATGCAACGCACCAGTTCAACACTATGATGCTTACCGGAAATTGCCTGAACCGAAATGCACCCAATTTCACAACACGTCTATATATTGAGGTTGTCAAAGTCAAGCTAGCATAACTGACCTACTTCCCTTCATTTTTTAATTAAAACATTTTACTGAAGTGTGAGATGTGATACCTTTAGACCTTATTTTCTAGTTGCATTGTTGACAATTAGTAGCAAAGCACTACGTCTCTTTGTCTTTTATATATCACACATCCATTTAAGATGTAACTCATCATGTTGACAATTTCACACTTAAACCAGTGGTAGTCATTGTCAGCAAGCAGTTTTTTTTTAAGGATTTTGCGCGCATCACGTCACATTTCAATGTGTCTATAGTTTCCAGGATTATTTAGCGCCGTCCATCTTCCCATGTCACAGATGGAAGGGTGTTTTCACTCTGATGTCCTGTTAGTTTTGTACCACACAGGATTTAGTATGTAGGCCATGATCTCCTTGCCTCGTCTGTCAGATTAGGTGGAGAACCGTGTCTTGGTAGGTTTGTAGTTGTGCTTTCATCTTTCTATTTTCAGATGACGGATTGAACAGAGCTCTGTGAGCTGGTCAAACCTTGGAATGTTGTTTTAAACCCTTGCTATGCTTTGAGCCGTCTCCATAGCTTCCTCATGACTTGTATGCTGTGTTCATTGGTCTTAGTGATGACATTTGTTCCCACATGTTCTGTAACAGACCTCTAAGGCCTTCACAGATAGCTTCTGCTTCAGTTAATCTCACTTTATGTCGGTCTATCACATAAAATCCACCCAAAATATGTTGAAGTTTTTGGTTGTCATGACAGCAAATGTGGAAAATAAATAGGTAGGTAGGAGTACTTTTACAAGGATTGGCTTGAGAGTGTGCGAATGAAATTTTCCAACATCAAATATTTCCCCTTCCATTATTGTCTCTCTCTGTCTAAAGTTGTGAAATCTTCCTCTGTTTGGATGATGAGTTGTCGTGTTCCACCCTCCTGCCTGTGATCTAAGCTCAGTTGTCTCACTGTTTCCGGAAAACTCCTGCAATCGATGACACGCGACAGAGCAAACTCAGCAAGATAAATGATCCATGTTGCCGTAATGAAAAGGTCTCTCTTTTCTTGTCGTCGTGCTTTCATTCTGCTCTGACGGAGGGTTCTGGGGGGTGGGGGGAAACGCGGATGAATTGGAAGTGCGCGCCGTACCTCCAAGGGCAGGGAGATAAATATTGTGCCACACTTCTCCTCCGCCGTGTCACGCCGAGTCTTCCTTACCAGGCAAAAAAAAGCAATTGTTTCACTGCGGGGGCCTCGACTGCAAGACATGTGCTCTTTCAAATTAAACCTTCAAGGTCCCAAAGTCATTTATTTGTGTCAAAGTGGACGCTGAGAGGAATTCTGAGAAACAACAATAAATTCACTGTGGATGTAAGAAATCACAATAAATTCTCAGCCTCTTAGCAGCGAGTGCTGTTTGCTCGTGGAGCAGAATAATATCCAGACGCAGCTCTCCATTCTTGGCCTTAACATGTGGAACTAATCTCCTCCAAAAGGACTACTATTTGGCGTCTTTGTTGTTTGTTTTTTTGTTTGTTTTTTTTCTTTAAGTTTAGCCTTCCCCAAGTGTCAGATACACTAACACGCATCCACAGGGGAGAAGCCATTGATTATGAGTAGCCTCCTCCAGCTTCTTTACCAAGAGGGGCCGAATGGATCCTGATTCACTGATAGCGCAGAAGCCTCCTTGAGTGCTTTGCAAAGTGTGGACCTTGAGAAGAACGGCTTTGCCAAAAATCCTCTTGTGGCGCCCTGAGAGCGCGGCGCAGTGCTCGGTGAAAACAAAGATGTTATAAGCTAGCTTAGCTATTATCGCCTCCTCGCACTACATCTCCCTAGACACCGCATTCAAATCAATCCCTATTTATTTGCTTTCTTATTTATTTATTAACACATTTTTCTCCCCCCTATTCCGCAGCAAAATAACGCTAAAAGGATTATATGTGGAATGACTGCAACAATTAGCAATGCTCTCGCTCGCCTGTTTAATTCAGTCAGACTGAGCGACATTTTTTTTTTTGAGTCCTTGCAGAACCATTAGCATACAGTAGTTTTAGGACAAAGGGACAAAAGACGGAACTGACAAGAGGGCAGAAAAGAAGGCGTCAGACTTTCTGGGTTAATGTGTGGGTGAAATAAACAAATGTCAGAAGTTAAAAGAATTCAATTTCAACAGGCGCATCAGAGACTATACTTACTGTATGTACAGTAATTGTTTTTGTATTTAACAGAGGCAGTATTAAGTGTTTTCCAGGCACATAGTACCAATTTATGGCACAATCAAGTGACGGTTAATTTCAGGTTTTGGCCAAATGCTACATATATCAAACATGACTTAAAAGAAACTTTGTAATGTAACACTGTGAAATTGAGCCTCTGTCCCTTTAAAAGCGTCTGTTCTTCCTGTAACTCTGCCTTCAGGAAGTCATCATAACATGGCTCTTCTACTAACCCTTTAGAAATATTTTTACCAGCGCTGCGCTTAGCAGCAGCTTCTATAATGAGCTCGGCTGATGCGCAGTGCCACCATATATTTGCTAATTGCTGCTGGCTAGTCTGAAGTATCTGAGAGGTCCAGGTAAAGAACAGTAGCTACGTTTCCATTCCATATAATTAAAGTAAAAAAAGCTTAATGAAGATATGACAATAAAAATCTATATATATATATATATATATATTACATTTTTAATAACGTTTTGGCCCTAGGATGAGGTCAATTTTTTCCGCCATATTGAAATTGGTTTATTGCACAAAACTGAGATGGAAACAGTTTTTTTGTATCACGAGTCACATGATCAACAACATTATGTTGCCACTGGCACAAACCACAGACAAGACGACAGGAAGTAGTAGGAAGATGATGGCACTGCATGTATTTTAATGACTTGAATGAACTTAGTCACACATGACTTTAATTGTGTTTCTTATTTAATGGAAACGCCGCATTTGCAAAATTGTGGGTTTTTGACATTAAAGGAATATTGACAGTTTTCACGCATTCCTAGCAGACAACCAGCTAATGAGATATATTTGCTAATTCATAATTTTACAGTACAAAACATAAATCTTTATTTGGGGATAGTTGTGTTTGCTCACTGGTCAGGGTCTGGACTCATGTGGTTGAGACTCGCAAGGATTTTCATATTAAGTAAACAAGCTGTAAGAATTTTGATCTTTACTGACTTTTTCTTTGTAGCACACTGCTATTCTTATGACCATACCTGAATACGCACCACAGTTGAATGATAAAACTGCAGATAACGCGACCCTGGGTTAAGATCTATGAAACATTGTTGCTTCGAATTGGTATGTGAGGATAGATCTCATCGTTCCTGCCATCTTGATTGGAAACGAGGTTAATTTGATTTCCTTAAGATCAACAAACCGCCCCCTTAAAGGAAAAAAAAAATAAGAGAAGAAAAACACTGAGGGAAAATTAATCATGGTGCGTCGCACGGATTTTTAGACACTTGTTTAAATGAACCAATGAATCCGGTTGTTATCGTGAACAAAGACCGTGATCCTGCTATCAGACTCTTCATTCATGTCTTCTCAATGCCTGAAAGACAAAGTGGGTAGCACAACAAATTCATTTTGAGCAGTGCTAAAACATGATCGGCATCTGTATAGGCGTGGGGTCTTTTTTGCCAACTTTAATTATATTCATGACACAGTGCACTGCATACAAATGACCTTGGTTCTTTTTCAGTGCATAAATCCTGAAACTTAAAGTGTTACTATTGCAGCCTTTAATTTTTAAAGCATAATGCATGTTATTGCATTACAGGTGTCAAACCAAACAGAGCTTTGCTGGGTTCAACAGAGAGGGTGACAAAAACATCCTGCTACCCATTACCTGATCATCAATAGTGTGAGTGTCTCTGTTAAAGGAGGAGTTTTAGCTGTTTGGTTGCTTTGGACCACACAGGTCAGAATATAATGACAGAATGCCAAAGTAGAACAACTTAGACAACGCTATCCAAAGAAGTTTATTAAAGGTGGCGGTTGATCTGGGAAGTGTTATGAGGGCATTTTTAAAGGGGCAGTAGTATGTAAAATCAACGTTTTTGAGCTTTACATCATAACATTATAATGTTATTCTCTCTTCAAAAACAGCCAGTGTTGCCTTGAGTCTTTCATGAATGTTTGAGAAATCTTTTGTGCTTCCGTGGCAACCATTCAGCTGTACAAAACGCCAGGGTGGACCTAGCTCCGCCTTTAAGGACAAAGCTTCTCCTGCAGTTTCCAAGTCTCCAAGCTTCTGCCTCATTAATCAGCTCTGCCCCGTGACTCCACCAATCAACTCCTTCAGACTAGCCAGCAGCAATTAGCAAACACCTGGTGGACCTATGCATCTGCTGAGCTCATTATAGGAGCTACTTTTCAGTGCAATGCTGGTTCCTAAAAGGTTCATAGAGGAGCCATATGATGACTTGGCAGAGTTTCAGAAAGAGCAGGAGTTTTAAAGAGACAGAGACCCAATTTCAAGGCGTTAATTTTCTTTTAAGTCTTATTTGATACATACAGCATTTTATAACTGAGGGTAACATAGATGCTTGTTTGTGCTATAAAATGAGACTATATGGCTGGAAAAAGCATAATACTGTCCCTTTCTACAACTTGAAATTCATCATACAGTACAATTTAAAGAAGTCGCCAAACATAATATCCAAGCAAAATTACCCTAAGGTCAGATTGCAATCAGAAATAAAATCCCCCAATTTGAACAAAAAATTAACATGGGCACAATTTCAGTTTCTGCTAACCTTGGATTGAACTTTGGACAGATGAGACCTAGTAAGAACGTTTGGCAATACAACACATCATAGTGTTTAGAGCAAACCAAACACACAAGACCGCACTGCATGAAGGCTGATGATTTGGGTTTGGTTTTCCGCTGTAGGACCTGAAGCACATTTTACCCTAGAATGTGACACCAGCAAATCTACAGAATGATGGATGCAGAAAAGTATCAACATCAGGGTTTCCCCCAGAAAACTTGCTAAGCTAAACTTGCTAGTAAAGCATGGCGGGCCGCCAGGCCTATAATACACTGGGGGAAACCCTGAACATGTTTCAAAGATCAGTCAGATCTTTGAAACATGGCCATTGGCACCCATTACAGCAGTCTGGCAGAATATATACAGTGGGCACAAGACACAGAGTTTAAATAGGGTGAAGATTGTAAGCTCAATGTACAGGCGTCAAGCACAAACCAAACATAAGATGGGTTTTTCTATTAGTTTGTAAGCTGAAGTTATTAAGCCCTTTTTGGTAGGTCAAGGAAAAATTTCAGAAACTACATAAAACTGACATCATCAATAGGTTTTGCTCTGTTTGTATTTTGCTCTTCAGTTTCTGTTAATGTCTGCTTGTCTTAGTTTTTTTTTTTTAATCATTGATTTAGTTTTGCTCAAATGTGTTCACTTACTTTCATGTCTTCCATATTAACATTCCTTCAGTGTTGCTCAGAAATCGAGCCTCACACGTTTGGTTCTGATTCCTTTCAATTACTATTCTGTCGCCATTCCTTTCAGATCATGGCTCTTTTTCGTTAAATTTGCCCTTCTTGCTTTTCATTTCATTCTGTTGTAAAGATCATGTTAGGTTTTTTTCTTTCCTTTGGAGTTTCTTTACCTCTGCTGCGTTAGTTAATAACTAACTTTGTGATTTTGTCCTTCAGGTGCGGTTTTCACTCCTCCTTTTATGACACTCGATAACACAAAAAACACACACAGACCTACCTGCGCTGGCCATCAACACCTTGTGGAGTAAATACAGAGTACAAGAAAAGAAATAAAGGTCAAGATCTCTGATAAAATGTGTGGGTACCCTGTCATGGTCCGCGATACATCTAGAAAAATATCTGGAAAACCTGACTTCAGTATCTTCACATGCTGGAACAAATTGGTATCACCACTCCTGGAGTAGTAAATGAAGATAAGATTTTGACTTTTTTTCTAAGAGTAGTATGCGCTTTGTTGTGACCAAGCTAAATTAATGGCTGACTGAGCATCGTCCAAGAGTAAGTATTTGATATTTTAAGGTAGAAGATTATATAAAATTACACTCTCTGCTTTTTCTAAGGTTCTAAAGCATAATGGATAGAGTTTTTACCAGGTTCTAAAAGTATTTGGATCTAACCTCAAGTGTCTAAAACCACACATCACAGATTCCACATCATTAGGCATCGATGTAGCCAAAATTGAAATATTTGTAGATAACTCAAGTAAGCCTACATAAATTGGCAAAATACATAGAAATATAGAATCCAGCACAAGCCCAAACACTAATCATTGACCATAATGTCTGTAACAAACACACACACATCATCCCCTGGCCTCACCTCAGCATGTTCACTAGGGGACTGCTGTGGTTTTGTTTTTCACCATCATGAAACAAGCATTAAACATTACATTTTGTCAAATGAAATAATCATAATCAAAAAGAATAATCATCATTAAATGCACATGAAATATATTGGTCAATGTTGCAGTTATCAGTCAAAGGTAGTTCTAAAGGTGAGTTTTTAGCTCAGTATCTGCGTTTGCATTACAAATGTGTTCAAAACTTTGTCAATAAACTGCTAATATTAAAAACACAATTTTGCAATTGCTTTGTTTCAATTAAATAAGAAACACAACTACAATAACACATGAATAAGCTCATAAAAAAAACATGCTGCGCTGTGATTCTCCAACTACTTCTTGTTGTTGACTTCTTCATGTTTCGCACTACTAATTTATTGCGAAATAAACCCACTTCGATATGGCCAAAAACGACTCGTAGCTTTTAAGCATCAAACAAACTTTCATCAGGAAAAAGGTTTTAATAAAAAAAATGTAAAAAACAATAGCGAGAGAGAGAGAAATACATTAGTTATGCTAGCTTGACTTTGTCAACCTCAACATGTCAATGTGCTGTGAAATTCTATGTGATTCGGTTCCGTTACAAGAAAGGGGGAAAAAAGTGACCTACACACCAACGCTGACAGATCATCAGTAGCGCAGGTAGATCAGCTGTTCTAAATCAACTACCACAGCGATCACCTAGTAATAACGGCATTTATAATCTTAGAATAAACGTCCAGCCTGAAAACATACAACTGTAACGGACTAAATGTTATTTTCTTTGTGTGTGAAATGTTTGCGTGTTTTTTGGTGTTGGATCTTGATACATTAGTGGCGTTGTTGTCAGTTGCTATGGCAACGAGTCTGTGTGTAGCATAACCAACACAGAGAGGGATAAAAAAGAAGAATATGACTGGTTTTGAGTAGTTCTCCAAAAAGGTTTTCTATTTTTCACTATTTTTCCTTTTGCAGAGGCGCACTGCACTAAATTAATAATACCTACATCTCCAGGTTTCATTTTAATGGAATTAAATGGTGGATATAGATGGCAAATGAAAAATGTTCTTTTTTGCCCTCCATCGCTGTGCGCATGCGCAAATTTTCCGAATGTAAACAACAACCTGTGACGTGTCTATAGCTTTCTCCCTGACATCGCTGCTGTGTTCCTTGGCCTTCACGATGCTTCTCGTTTTTTATGTCCGCTCACAGACCTCTGACCCCTTCACAAAACATCTGGATTTATATGGAAATCAAATTACGCACGCATGGATCAGAGAAATCTCCACGGATTGCTCTGAGGAAGAAGCAGCCGGTTGCTGGTGGACGTCACCTGTGGTTCCACACACGCCGATGGTAATTTCTACTCTATTTACGGAGCATAGTTGCTGGTGTGGTGGGACCTTACATTGCTGTATTCTTATCCATCCACAACTATTACCACGCCAGTCCTCTGCCTTGCCTCTCCACATTAGAGGGGAAAAAAAAAAAATCAAAGAGGGTATTAGGCAGCGGGGTTATTCCCGACACTTTGCTGGAGGCTGGCGTTAATCTGTGCGTTTTGGAGAAACGAGGTTAGTTAAGCATTTTAATGGCCCTAGCCCTGTGATAATTAGGCCTGCCCTGGAGGGAGCTCCAGTTGAGCCACTTGGGCCTTGAAATGGAGCCAGGGAACTAAAGCCCTGCACGCACACAATGATCCTGAACTAATTCCCTGAGTAAATATTTTCTCCGTTCTCCCTCCGCAGCCTCTTTCTCTTCAAAGTTGTAAAAGGCCTGTTTCCTTTTGCTCGCACTCTCACTCTTTTACCCTCCCTCTGTGTAGATATTTTTAGCAAGAAAGCACTCGCAGCAGTTTTACACAGATCCTCCTTTTCTTCCTTTCTTTTGAATTTAATTTCTGTAAATCAGACTTTGATATATTTTGTCAGGTCTGGAGTTTTGGAGTAGCCATTTTTTATTGCGGTAGAAGGGGAACTCATTTTTGGATGATTGTTAATGTAATTTATTATATAGTATGTTTTTTGATTTTTGTTTTATATCTTGTGAGACCGGATGTCACAATATATAGATCGCTTAATTACTGAAAATAAATGAACTACGGTATATAAAAATGTTTAATAAAAAATATTTCTCTTCACGCGTTTCTTGAATATACGCGATCGGCATCATTGTTTATTTTGCTGGAATTTTTTTAATTTTATTAAAAACCTGTTTGAAATAAATGTTTAAAGTGTGTATTTAATTAATCTAAAGTTTCTATTGTACCTATCCGGGATTCACAAAAAAGAAGCAAATAAATTCTAATACATTTTTCTGACAGGAAAATCAACTTTTTCCATTTAAACTATTAGAAGAAACAATATAAACAAGGCTGCAGTTGAAAACCGACACGGTTTGCTTTGATGGTTGAAAACCAAGTAAAAGCTGAGTTTCTAACTGTGTGAATAGGAATGTTTCTCAGGGTGTAAAATTCTGATTTATGTTCATTAAAAAATAAATGTATTAAACCAATAAAAAAATAAAAACTTCCTTCCTTCCTTTCCTTTGTTTTTCTCTCCTCCTTTCCGTTTCTTCTCTGGCCTTTTTAACACAATCATGAAGCAGAGACATTGAGCCTCTTTAACGTGTTGTGTGAGTGGCGTGGCCCCCTGACCCCGGGGCCCACGGAGGGTCCCTTTGACTGACTGATCCGACCGTCCTGAAGGGGATAGGAAATCTCCGAACATTGTGCGTCGCCTTCTCTTCCTGTCTGCGTCTGGGGCGTCCTCAACACTGAAAAGCCCCCAGAGCCGCAGTCGCCATTGTTTCTGGGCACAAAGGACAGACATCACGTCAAAAGTCCTCCGTGTCGCCATGAAACTCGCATTAGTCCCCGTCAACAAGAAGAATCAAAAGCCACCGTCGGTCGCAGCAATTAGAAAGGAAGAACTATTCATGAGACATGCGGTGATGAGTCTATTGATGCACAATTCCTGATTTGTTTTTGAAAGGCAACCCAGATTTTTTTCTTCTTCTTTTTTTTGAACACACACTGAAGATGTCCCGGTATTAAGTTGTCAATCTAACAAGTTTGTGTGCGGGTGATAAAGTTTGTCAGCTTTCAGAGTGGCTGTTTGGAGGACGCGTTGACTGACACGTGGCCCCGGAGCAGCAGAAGCTGGCGTCCAGGTCTTCCGGGGACACTACTGGCTTTGTGAGAAGTATCTATCTCACTGCTGCTCTGTCAGCTCGCTCCTCCAGGCCACGGTGTCGGGCGTCATTTATATCTGACAGGGATGCTGTCTAGGGAGAGAGACAGAGGGTGTGAGTGAATTTACACGCGCGTTTTGTATGTGTGGGCATAAAAATCATATCTATTTTGGGATTTTAATTATTTTAATGCATTTGAATCATTCTGTTGTGAACGGTAGACTCGGTTTGATTAGGGAACAAAATTGCAATAATTGTTACATTTTCAGCTGATGCAGTTTGCTTTCACACTGTACTGTGTCAGGTGAACCAAAGCCTTTGAAAAACATGTCCTCCAATTCACCTGTGGTGGCGCTGCAGCAAAAACATAATAAGCCAGGTGTGGCCTTTTTAGAGTCCTTATATCAGACTACCAGTTTTGATATTGTTCCTTTGGAACACTCAGATGTTCAAAGTTTCACACTACTGACTTATGCTGTCCTACCCAGATGAATTAATTTATTAGGCTGTTCAAAAAGCAATTTGGTAATCACAGAGGCTCCTGCCTGCCATATAGCAGGAGATGCTGGAACATCAGTGCCACTGTCTGCAGGAAAACAACACCGATTGAAAGGTAAACAGAAATGTATGGAGGGCTGTCTCCTACATGCTTAACATTACCCTAACCCAGTAACTGGATGGTTGGAACTTGAACATAGTTTGATGTTTTCTTTGTTGCGATTAGGGTCACAATAGTTATGGACGTTTATAGTTTGTGGTTTTATTCCTTTGTGACTTTTTGCTTGTCTAATTCATTTAGTTTTAATAGTTTTTAGCCCTCTCCTCAGCTCCTCAACTGTGAAAACGCCTGGGTATGCTAGCTTTTGTTAGTTCTTATTTGTTAAATATTGTTTAGTTTGAGCTTTTTCATACTTTGGTTCATTTTAAGGTGCAGAATTCAAAAAGGTCAACGTCTTGTGATTATGTATATGTCAATCAGGTAAAGTTGAAAATGTTTCCATTTTTAAATAAATTTTTTGAAAATGTTTTCATTTTCAAAAATGTGTGTGGGGGAAAGTCAAATTCAGTTTGAAATTCTAATAAATACATTCAGAAACATGAAAATAAAGGGTATCCTATATACATATATATAATTTCAGTATGTTTTAGTTAGTTGTTTAAGCACAGTGTAGTTCCAGTTGCAGCTTTTCCCCATTAATTACCATTGTTATTCAGGTAACTATAAAGTTTGATCAATTTCAGTTTTTATTTCGTTACTTTTAGTTAACTATAATAACCTTGGTTAGGATTGGATTTTTAAAAATCCACAGCAAATTCAAACTTGCACACCAAAACTCCCTTGAAGTTTGTTGTATATTCATACCAGCCAATCCCAAAAGAAATGGTTAAAATGCATAATTAAAACCCCTCAGAATAATGTCACATCCATCCCAATGATGGGTGTACGTGAGCTTCTGACCGGTACCGCGGTACATGTCACAGCACTTCCTGTGTCTCAGTCAGGACGTGTTCCAGAACCAGCTGATGAAAGTTTTCCGAACATAGAACAGTATCATTAAAGCTACCTGCACTGTGCTTGATTGATTTTCTGTTCCTCAGTGGCCAGATGTGAACATAGAACCTGCAAATGGCTTCAATTTGAATATGTTACTTATCAACACTCCACAGTGCATCTATGTAAAATCTTGTGGAAGTGCACTTTAATGGGAAAAATATGTCATTTTTCATGACAGAGTAATTAGGCAACATTAATTATAAAAGATTTCTCAGTTGAGCTGACGTCTGATGACTGCCAGGCCGGGTAATGTACGCGCTTGGTCAACTTCACTAAAAAAGGACTCCGGCTTTAATGTGCAGGCACCCAGTAATGAGGGACGAATGGAAGTGATGAGTGAGGGAGGTGGAAGTTGGTTAATGCATCTTGGCCTGTTGATTTTTGGCTGGCCTGTTGACATGATGAATGGAGGGAGAAGGTGAAACACTTGGCTCATAAGGAAGAGTCCCTACAAAACAAGAGCTCCAATTAGCATCAGAATTGTTCCATTGGAGCCATATTTCAATCCAGTAATCTCAAGTCACAGGTTTGATGCATAGTCACAGTAAATTTAGAAATTTAAAATAAACTCATGAGCTCAGTTCAACGGAGTCTGTTTCTGTTGAAAGGATAAATAAGTCTAGTCTTTCATTGGACATCGTACCGATATTTGTTCAGGTAAACTTCATCTCTGTTACTGTATTTCAGTAGCAACATTTCTCTTGATGTAAAAGAGCAATGTATTATGGTGTGAGTGTAGAGATCCAAAGATCAGACTTTTGTGGACTTTCAACAAGTTTAAACCTGTGGCTTCCAGTGAACTCTAAGAACAAAAAATAGAGGAATAGTATTGATTATTTTTTTCTGGTCTTCCTGCTTTGAACACTGATTAATTCTTTACATTAGGAGCAGAAGCAAGTTTACACCGTGTGTGTGAGTCACTGTGAAAATGATCTTACCATTTTAAAATGGACAAAATGATTAGCGTTGACATTTTACTAGCATAGTCATTGCCTTTCCGCTCAAAAAAAAGACTCCAATTGTCTCCAATAGATTTTTGACCACAGACAAGAGTTGTGAATGATGACGTCAATTTTCTGCTCTGTTTTAGGATTGTATATTGCCTGCAGTTTTAGCAATGGCAGTGCAAGAAGTGAACAAAGTTTTCAATATGTGTTGGTCACGCTTTCAAATATTAAGTCAACATTAACAGCTGCCTCTTTTGGATTGGCACTTCTCTCCAAGCAGTGGAGGATGGTTAGTTAGGCAGTTTCCCATAAGCCTGTGCTGAACTGGCGCATTACATACATCATGGACAAATGTTAGCGATTGGGTAAAATTTAAACTTCAATAGAGACCCCTCCTCCAGGAAGTAATTGTTTCTCAACAGCCGAGAGCCCAGACCCTTCGTAAGTAACATAGGACAATTGGCTAGTTTTTATCAGGCTATGTTAAATGTTTTTAGCATTTCACCACTGATTAGTACATTTAGCTTGGCTAGCTTTACCATACCTGGTAATACGTATGCTGTGTTTTTGGAAAATTATAGCTGGCCATTTTACAGAGGAGTTATGGATTCAGCACATTGACATGACCCTTTTTTTATGAGCTGTGTGATGCTCTGAGAGCTCAGATGGAGCCAGGTGCACATTGTCTAAAAAAACTAAAACAAATCGACATCCACCTACCACTTCCTGTCTTCTTTTTGCCAGTAGCAACTTCCGACTGTTGAGCATGTGACTCGTGTAATGCACAAAAAGTGTTTCCGTTGCAGTTTTCCTAAGTGCACCTATTTCAAAACAGCTGAAAAACAACCTCATAACTTAACTCAAAAACATTTTATTGGAACACCAGAGTTTTATTTGAATTTTTTTTTTTTTAATTGTTGTGTTTCCATTAAGGAATTGTACTTTTGCAATTTCAGTTTGCGCAATTTTCTGGTTTGTGGAAACGCAGTTACTTTAGTCTTATTGATGTGCAGTTCCAGTATCGGAACATAATCTCACAAAACGCTTTTTTTCCTCCTTCATAAGGAACCCAGTAAAGACTCAGAACTTTAGTAAATAACTGGAGAGACAGAAGACCGCTTTTCATGCACTCTCCTCTCTTATCCCGGCGTTAGCTTCACCCCGGCTACAGACGCTCTCCCCTTTGTCCTCTACTTCCTCTTCAGTCCCTCCATTGCCCGTGACTTCCTCCTCACCCCGCCTCCTTGTCCCGACTCCGGGCCGCGGCCGGTCGTGGGCTTCTGGCGCCTTCTGACCCTTTGTGCCACCTTTATCACAGACTTCTTCACCGTGGGCTACTTAACCGCGGCGCTAACTGCAGGTCCTGCGGGTCCCTGTGATTGTGCTCTGCATTGAGCGGGGAGATGAGGATTAACACCGACACTCGATAAAGGGGTCAGAGGTGTGCAGTGATTATTTGTGTGTGCGTGTGTGTTACGGGAATGATAGAAAGACAGTGTGTGTGTGAAAGAGGTAAGCCTGCGTGGATATGTGTGTTTCAGGATAGAGGATGAAGCATGGCTGCAAGGTTGAAGTGAAATAGATGGATAAGGTTAGCTGAGTTATCAGACAGGAGCATCACAATCAAGCTGTCAGCTCAATGCCTCCCTCTCTCTGCTCTCCCCCTCTTTTTTTGATAAACAGAGGAATAGGATTACAATTTGGACCGGTCCTGGGGCGGCGAGAAAGTCTGCCCTGCCTTTCAGCTTCATTCTCTGCTCTATGAAAGGAACACAAGAAAGGCACAAATCCAGCGAATGGGGCTTTCTGAGGCCTAGCGGATGATAGAGGCAGGGCGTTCTGCTGCTGAGAGAGGTGTAGAGGTTGGCTTCAGATGGGATGGGAAGGAAAGTTGTTTTTTTTATAGACCATGTTTATAAAAGGAATTTTTGTCCTCTCGATATGTAATTAGGCCTGTCGCAGTGAGCAATAAATCAATCAATCGCATGATAAATTAAAACAAACTCAATACTTTCCATTTGCATAATTAGTTTTTTTCTTTTTTCTTTTCTTTTCTCGCTTTCCACCAAAAACTGGAGGACTAAAATCTTCATCTTGGTGTTTTAGGACAGTTTTGTTCATAATTCATTTTGTTGTTTCTGTTTTGTTTATTTTGGTTTTTTAAAATGTTTTACATCATGTTAAAATGTTATTCCTTCGTCAAAAACATATTGGGAGTGTTGCTGTGAATTTTCACGCATGTTTGAGAAATCCTTGAGTCTCCATGGCAACCATTCATGCGGTTGTGGAAAACGCCTGGGTGGGCTTAGCCCCGCCTCTGAGGACGAAGCTCCTCCTGCAGTTTGTTGTGATGACTTCCTGGCGGCACAGTTTCAGAATGAGGAGGAGTTTTTAAAGAGACAGAGGCCCAGTTTTAAGGTGTTACATCAGAAAGTAAAATTTCTTTTGTCATATATGATGTATAAATATATAGCGCTAATAGAACAACTCACTACCACAGAAGCTAACAAGAAAATGAATGGCCCTCTTGGATTGGTTGTTTTGCAAGCACCAACCAGAAACGTGTCAAGCAGCGTTGCATTGGGCATTTCAGTTCCCCAAGCTGCACTTTGCACTTTAGTTTGAATATTTTAGAAATACTCAAGAACAAGAACATTTTCCATGAATATTTTGCAGTTAAGAGCCACAGGAAAACTAGCAAATAGGTGAATTTGTGAATACTGAACTGTGAATATGCAGATGTCCACTGTACCATGTCTCCTTTCATTCCACTTCACATTTATGCAACATTAAATCACATTAAAACACAATATTGGAGGTAATAACAGAGCAAAATGTGGTTCAAGTGCTACGAATACCTTTACAAGACATTGATTTAGCTTTGATTAAAAATATATAAAAATGGTTTTTAGTCTCTTTTCATGAATAATAATAAAATATAGCTGCTATATGATCAACATTTTAAAGAGACAGTATGGTTTTTATTGTTGTGAAGCACAAATCCAACATTTCTCTGTGCAATGTCATGGCAGTACCAACAAAGAAAGCCGAACTTATTAAATGTTACGCTGATTTTCTTTTAATTGGATGGTGCTCTCCTTTCTTCTCTAAAACTAATAAACACTATTCCTGTGATGGCAGCACAAAGGCCCATGCTGTGGTTGTTTTGTCGACTTTGTTCGGGACACAAAAGGCTCGCTGTTCCTCCGGTGCCCCCGCTGACTGATCCCACAGATTTTTTTTTTTTAATGTTAACTCTGCCGAGAGCGCAGGAATAATGTTGGGACAGCGACCAGAGCAGCAGGGCAATTAAGACAAATTAATTATGGTGGGGGTGGAGGAGGCGAGGACTCGGCCAAGCTAAACTATGAACTCACAGCGGTGTTGGAGTCGCATAACGGCGCTCTGCCTTTTAAACACTGCTGTTGCCATGTTGTTGTCCACGAGGAAGATTATGAGCCTAAGATGTAAAACCTCATTTTGAATAAAGTGATACATAGTAAAGGGGCGGTATTTAAATATTTATAATGCTATTTTATTGCACAGGCAAGTAATTTATATCACTTTCAGCTATTATAAAAATGCAGTATAAATCAAATATAACTTTAAAAACAATTGACTTCACAATTTAACGCCTTGAAATTGGGCCTTTGTCTCTTTAAGAAGCCCCTGCTCTTTCCAACACTCCACCTTGAGGAAGTCATCACAGCATTTCTTTAACAACATTTTTACCAACGTTTCACTTTGTATCTCCTATAATTGGCTCAGCAGATGCACAGATCCACCACAGCTTGAGCGGAGGAGACGCAGGGCAACATTAAAGAATCAATGCAGCACTCCATCTTTGTTTTTGATGAGGGAATAACAATAACATGATATAAACCCCAAATGTTTTTTTTACATAATTCCCCTCTCCCGCTTTAAAAGGTTGGTTCCACTGTTATGTAAGAGCAAAAGTTGCATTGACTTTTATTTATGGGTATTAGACTTAAGAAGGGGTGAATATAAATTCACACCACACTTTTCAGTCTTAAACTATGTTAATCTCTTCCATGCCCACTTGCCCCTTCATCTCAATAGGTTAAGATGAATTTTGAGAAAAATGTAAAAAAAACATTATGAATACTTATTGAATTTACAAATTTAATAAGAATTATCTTGCCTGTCTTCCACTTGTATTCCCTAGGGGAAAACATGGATTTAAAAAAAAAAGTTTTTCTTTGTCTGTAAGCATAAAATTAGTCTATTTTTCCAATACCCTTTCTATTTTGTCCAGACATTTTCTACATAAACGTTTCATAAGACATCGTAAAAACAGCAACACCAAAGGACACACGCACATTTAATACGTTCCTTCTTGTCTTTCCAAACGCTGCGTAACTCCTATGAATTAGTGTTGTAGTTGTAGCTTTAGATTAACGGTCTTTTTGTTGCCGGGATGTGAAAACTTGTCTGGCGGTGTGGAGACAATCGTCTGACTCGAAACAGGAATCGGAAAGAGCCAAGGAATCGGGAACATCTCGTCATAAGCTCAGGCAACAAGTGAAAACATCCTCCAAAACCTGAATGAGCGCAGACACTCGACACAGATCCGTGTTCTATTCTTTTGTAAAAACCAAATCCCTCTTTCTCTCCATTCTCAGCCATAATGTGGCTTCCAAGCGAGGTCCGGCCAGAAATCTCGCGGCATGGCCGTGAAATAAAGGGAAGTGCTTCCAACGCCCGACTATGCCAGCGAATAATGCCAAAGCAAATTACTTAGGGGAAGTTTGGTCCAATTGGATGCCATCCCTTGGTATGTAATTCCCATGGAGCATCGCTGGCAATGGCGTTGCACGCCTCAATCAGGTGTGGGGGCCTGGAGGAGGCACTGCTCATTTGCATGTCCAAGTATGAGGGGAATTCCTCTAAGGAAGGAGCCAGGCTTTGATGTGGGCATTCCCATTTGGATTACCAGACCGAAATAGACAGTAATGGATCAGCGAAGTCATTCATCACAAGTGTGTGGTTTGCTCAGTCCTCCTTCACCTCCTAAACCACATCGGGCTTCAAAGAGAGTTGTCCAGCGGGTTCCCATTGTCACGGCAACGGCTGCAGATGAAACTGAGAGGTCATTATATTAATTGGAAATAAGCTGAATGAGCTGTAATTGTAGAAGGACCGCTTCCTTGACATGTCAGATTGTTTTGTAGGTTCTATTGAAAGTATGAAATACATCTTTGTTAAAGTTTGTGTTTAATTTTTTTCTTTTTACTAAGAGGTTCTGCAGTAGGTAGGATTGTTGTCTTGCAGAAAAGAAAGTCTTGGGTTGCCATGTTCTGTCCGGGTTTGCTGCAAGGTTGGAATAATAGTTTTGGGTTTTTCAGTGTTAGTTTCTTTGTCACCTTTTAGTTTAGTTGCTGGTTCACCACAACATATAGTCTGCTTTGAATGCTAAAGCTAGCTAGCATAGCGTTTGATGATGGAACTGCAAGTTGTTCCCTGCCATTAGTACATCGAGGAGCATTGATTGACAGCGCTAAGGCTACGGCTTTAAATTACACACATAGCTAATCTACATACATAACTAATTTATTTACTATTTAGTTGGTTTTATTCAGCAGTATCCGAGTAAAGACTACCAAATGCAACTGCTTCAAGATTAACATTTTTATTGGTGTAAAGAGTTGAAAACCATGAATCGTTTTCCTCCCTATGTCTCTTTCTGTTCGTTTTATTCCATATAAAACTTATTAGTAAAAGTAGAACAATTGTTTGTTTGACTTCCTCTACAACACTTTTCAGTTACCTCGTTGATTTGGACCGTGACAGCCAGCCAAAGAGTTTTCCCCTCTGCCGCTCAGTCTCTTACCACAACAGGTGAAGTGAGAGTTGTGGAAGAATGAAGGAGAGGGAGAGACATGGGAATAAAAACGATAAACAGTTTGACCTTCTGTTTCTGCCAATTTCCAGCGCCCCCCTCTTCCTCCTCCCTCCTCCTCCTCCTCCATCAGCCTTCTCTTTCCTCCTTTCGCCCTCAGCCCTGTGTTGGACGAATCCTTTTTGGAAGGGATAAATAGCACCGCTGCGCTTTGATAGCCCCAGTCCCAAACAGCAGCTACCGATAAATAAAAGGGAACTTTCTCCATTTATCTCTGTGAGAAAGAAGTTCCTATTAGGGTCCCCGTAGCCACGGGGCCTTTCCCTCCTTCACCGCGCAGCTTTGTAGATTGCCTGCTTGGTTTAAGGTGCTATTGAGTGCTCACCAGGACAATTACATGCCAGGACCCCCCCTCTGGAAATGTTCCCCTCCCCTCCGCTTCCCCCCCGCGCCCGTCCTGTACCTCTGCGCCGGTGTTGCGTGAGATGCTATCTGCCGATCGCGGCGGATGGGAATAGCGCGAGCGGCGCTTCGTGTAATTGTGTGTGTGTGCCCGCATGTGTGTGAGCTTCCAGCTGGAAGAGGGGACAGAGGGGGTGAAGTGATAATGGCACTCTGAATGGTATGGAATAAAGTATCATTGCTTAGAGCCTGGAGTCAGACAGTGATACTAATGCAAATGGTTTTTACCCCCACCTCTGCGTCTGGTATAATGATAGCCCCACAAACAGTATGTATGAAGAAACAGAGCGGAGGAGATATATAAATAAAAATAGACCACACCTCAGTGAAAATGACTTTTTGTTGCCTTCAGGCAACTTAAAGACACACCTTTTTTTTTTTTCCTTTTTTTTTTTTGCAGTTCCCCTCCCCGTCCCCCTCAGGGCCTCCTCCTATTTCCTTCTTCCTTTGATATATTTATATATTTTTATCTGATAACATATAAAGTCAAGATTTCAGTGCAGAGCAATATTACACTGGAAAGGAAAAAAAAAAAAAAACGGTGTCAGATTTAAGGAAGACTGGAACCTGGACCAAGCGTGTAATTTTCACCAGCAAAAAAAAAAATCAAGGTGTTCCCGACACGTGAAATCAGATGTGTGTGTTGGTGATTGAAGGAGAAGGTGGCATGTTTAGCCCTGTGAGTTCTCAGCATGTTTTCTATGAATTAAAATTACATTAAACCCTTATCAATGCTTCAGTTTGGCTTATCAAGCAGAATAGGGGTTGGCGATGTGGACTTGAAGTTCTATTACGATATTTTATAGTACTACTGTGACAACGATAAAAATAAGAACTATTTATTACATCTCTTTTAGGTAACAATATGACTGTGCCTGTGTGTTACAGCAATTACAGCCTCACAAACACAAATAATGTCTTTGAAAAACAGCCATTTGTAAGATGTGAGATTTGTGTCACCAATTTGCACACAGTAACTGTATTGAAACATTCATTGAACAAACAGTGGAGAAAATAACATTATCTATCCTGATAATAGGGACTGTTTAGGGATGTTTGAAACTGGAATTGCGCTACAATTATTTATCGTGACAACAATAAATAAACACTCTTATGACAAGAAATGCATCATGATAAACACAATACATGCCCACCCATAAAATGGAATATCTGACCAGATGAGAGGCTGTAGAATAAAGGACAAAGTTAGTCAGAAGCTCGGCGTTCATCACCAGCTGATTTGTCGTGAGGGGCTGTGGCGTGCCGACTGTATCAGCTTCCTGTAGCCTTCAGCAGAGCTGCAGGGGGAGTTCATGGACCCTGATAGAGAGGGCAGAGCTAATCAGGGAGCCGGAGTCCCCCTTGTTCTTGTGCTTAGGCCTCTTCCTACAACCCCCTCTTCCCTCCCCCAAACCTCAGTTCTCTGCATTTACACATAAAGCCTAAGCTCCTTTTATTTCATAGTGTCAGTTTCAAAGATTTGCCTTTTGTTCTGTAAAAAAAAAAGAAAAAAAAAGAAAGCTAAAAGTTTATGCCGTCCATTTGTGCACAAATTATAGAAATTGTGTAAAAACACTGACTGAAATGTTTCCTGGTGGAAAGGAACCTAATCACTACGGCTGCACATCAGAAAAAAAGAACCTATACTGTCACATTAATCCACATTTTTTCTCTCTCTCAACTCTTCTTCCATTATCAGCGGGAGCTTTAGCTCCTTGACCTGCCATTGAAATCTATAGCGCGTTTGTACCTGAGTAAAGGAACGAACCAAACCTTCTTCAAATTAAATTAAATTAAATTGGCGCCAAATGACTTTACTACATTTGTTTGGAGCCCGTCTGGAGACATAGGAGAAAACAAAAAACAACTCATGGCCACGACTTAACTTGTAACCACCATTTGTTAGAATCAAATCGTTCCCGCGAGTCGTTAAGTTGTGGTCATGAGATAACAGGTGGCCATGACTTATTTCCTCATGATCACTTCTTATTACTACGAATTATTAAGTCGTGACCACGATTTTATTTTTCTCTCATGTCCCCATTCGGGCTCTGTATGTTTGTGTTGGTTTTGATGTAAATTAATTGTGCTGTTTGAGAAGCTTTTTTTTTTACAGTTTATTGACACCAAATGTGTTTGATTTGTAATTGTGGGCAGACAAGTTGACCTTTGATGACCTCTGGATACATTTCTTAACATCTTTAGAATGATTGCGGCACAAAGCAAAAATTTTGCAGTACAAACCAACACTAACATTTGACCCCACTTTTGTTCAATTTGAAGAACTTCACCTTAAAGGACACTTACGGTTTATCCAACTGGCCAAAAATAACACCTACATGCAGAGACTAAATGCAGCGCTTTGAAAACATAACTGCTTATCAGATGTTTCACAAAAACAGTCCCTTACGATCACGGTAGTGATTCCTCATGCTCTGCTCTTCCAATAGTGACATATTTCTTTTTGCTATCATATGTTTAAAAAAAATAAAAAAACACTGCAAAAGAATAAAACCTCCCCAAGTCCCACTGCTCCATTTCAGCTAAAGGCCAAAATAGTAACACTACTTATTCTTCCAGCTGGTGAAGCTTCATATAAATACTAGAAATGGTCACCCCCCTCTACACAGTGTCTTTGTAACATATCAGTTGGCTTCACAGTGCCCCTAATATCTGGGTAAAGTTTCATAAGGGTGCCTTTTTGGCTGCCTGAGCTGAGTGGTCTTAGCTGCCTGTGATAGGCCTGTGTGCCGAGCAGGTTCTGGAGATAGCGGCTCTCTGGTGGCACGGCTTCCCTCTCAGGTCCCTCCCTGGCAGAAAGTAAAAGAAAGGGAATAAAGAGGGGCTGGGAGAGAAAGGAAGGAGGCAGGAGGGAATTGACACAGAGCTTGGCGAGGAGCCAGAGCCGGCCTCCTCGCGTCTAATGTACGAACGGGGATTTATTTAAACAGTGAGAAGAGAGGACAGCTTCACAGTGCCAGATTAATTCCACTTTTTATTCAGAAAATAAAAGAGACTTTGAATTATTAAGAGATAGCAGGATTAGAGGCCTCTCTTTCCAACCCCAATCTACGCTCCTTTTAATTTCCACTTTATTAGAATTCTTTTTGAAGTATTTTAACGTGGACAAAAGGAGAAGAAGAGAGAGAAAGCGGAAAATATTAAATATCAGTTAAACTGCATTAAACATAAGCCCAAGCCTCGTTTTTTTTTCTCTCTCTCTCTCTGCCTCTCTCTCTCTCCACAGTCATATTGATCCCACTCTTTCACTTCTCAATTATCAACTTTTATTGTAGGTTCAGCCAAGTGCAGAGGCCGATTTTTGAAATGAAAACGGCTTCTATCTTCTATTCATCCTCGGGGCTGCGGGGCTGCGGTGGGCTTTCTCGCTCCCTCACACTCTCTCTTCACATCACTTCCTTAAACCCCACTCAAAACGTGTCAGCGAGGGCGACTGCGTTGTGCCCCGAGGAGGAGGGACGGGGGGAGGTGGGTGTGTGTGTGTGCCGGTTCTCACGTCTCCATGGCTCAGGTCAGCGTGGAATCAACGGTATCAACAGGCACAGAAGGAAAGAAGAAAAAAAGCCAAACACCCAGACACGACTACTTTTCCCCTACTATAATGCTAAGCAAACCACTGTTTACCTAATTTGCACTTCATGCTATATTTGCTTCTTAGCTCTTCATCGAGGGAACGGCTCGCCCTCACATTACCGGGAGAGCCGAGCCATACGGTATTGTGCCCTCTCCAAATCTCAGCAGCCATAGGAATTTGATTGTGCCGGAGGATTCTCTCTGTCAGACAACCGGTCCATAATCTCTGGCAATTCTTTGTGCTGGAGGATTACCGCTGAAAGTGTTACCACATATTTACAACTACTCCACCAACTCTCAACAGGCTCTCCTGCACGCGACACCCCTCAGCCGCGGCTAAGCCGAGGTTAACATTGGTAAATCAAGCTGAGATTTAGGACATCTCCTCCTGAATCTAAGCGCCATGCTATATCTGCACAAATATTAAAGCACAGGGCTGCTTGCATTTCACTATTGTTTTTTTTGTTTGTTTTTTTAGCTCCGATTTACCCCAGAGGATTACCTGTGTTTATGAAAAGTGGTGTTGTTGTTGGTGGTGGTGGTGGGAGATTCTCACGGCATATGTGCTGCCGCTTCAGCAGTCGGGACAGCATCAAGCTATCTGTATGTCCGTGTGATTGATATGTTGGAGCTCAACTATTATTTGTTTGCAAAGCACCTTAAACCTCCGGAGGTTATGAGAAACTAGTTGGTGACACAAAATAACGCTGGTCTAACTAGCTAGCTGAGAATAATTATAGCATTTTGCTATAATTATTATCATTTAAGCAATTTCTCTGTTAAGAAAAGTAGTAATTTGCCTTTTTTCCACATAAATCTCAAATAAGTTTGGCGCATGCCTTGGAAAGCCGAGGGCTGTTAGCTTACATGTTGCCTATTTTTGGACAAGTTGGTCCAAAAATGAAAAATTTTCCATAAATTGTTAATTTATGGAAAATTAACAATTAAACTAACTGACACAACGAGCTTTAGTAATGAATGATTAGATATAGATCAATACAGATAATATTTATCATTTGACTTTAAAAAAGACCTAAAACTTACAGAATAACTTCCAACTTAATTTTGCATCAATTTTGTATGTCAAACAAATGGCTATTTCACTTCTGTGGGACAACAAAGGATATTTCTTTTCTATTCTATTAGCTTTGTTTATGATTACATCCCAGTGATAGGTTATTAGCTTTAGCTTCAGACTGTTACCTATATGAACAATTATGAGTATTGTACTTTTTGTTGCCACAAAATGACTGTCTGTGTTTTTGAAAATCAGAAATACTTTCAAACAGAATTTGCCTTCTTAGTAAACAAAAGAAAAGTGAGGTAACCTCCTTTCAGCCAGCTGACTGGCAGTAACAGGAAAGTGAGGGACAATGCTGTCTTAGTCTGTACTTCACACAGACATAAAAATCTCTGGCCACTCTGACACTTTTTTTGTCGTTTCTTCTTACAGTAGCTTAAGCCATAGGCATGGTGGGACGGAAAATAAAAATAAGAAATTTAGATTTTCTGAACTTTTATATACTTTTATACCATTATCTATGCCTGTTCGTAACTGTAGTTTAGTATGTAGTTAATTCTGTAAGAGAGAATTAAAATTATCCATAGCATTTACTGCTATGTTGATTTTCATGCAAAGACTTAAAAACACAAACTCTTTCTAAATTTAGAAACAGTTATCTGCATAACTGTGTAAAGGTAATGACAGCAGTTTGACTACTGGTTAGCAGGGCTACCTTAAGTAAGAGTGATGAGTGATGCTAATTTGTAGTTTGTCAGCTGACCAGCAGTGCTCAGCAACAGAGATATTAAGGTCCTAATAATAGCCATTTAAAATGTACAAACTTTCTGCTGTTTCGAAGCAATTTTTAAAACCATACTGTTGCTTGATAACTGGCAAAGGATCCTGCCAACTGAGTACACATCTGTTAATGTGTAAAGCACTTGACACCGTCTTCCCAAGGGATACATCAGTCGCCCCGTGGTAAATACGGAGCCATTCATGTGAAAACGATCACGCTTTAATTAACAACGCATGTTTACATAAGAGTAAATGGATATGAGCAGAGCCGGCATTTTTATTTTTAACCCCTCAAGTTATATTGATATTCACCAGCCTTTCACCAATATTAATGAAAGGCATTCAACAACAACAACAGAAAAATCCAGTCTAACCTGGATCTTAAACGATGTTGACTTTGATTGACTTTATTGGCTACAAACAAAAAAAGCAAAGCGAGGGTCAAGAGGCCAGTTCAGCCATCTTGCTTTTTAGCATCTGTGTCTTATCTCTCATCGGGGTCCAAGTGTTTCATTCAAAGTCTCACCAGATAGGCCGTGTGTCTGGGTGTTGTTATTGAAATAAACTGGGCTGGCGTTGCCACCCCGGACTAGCCCCCTCATACCCCCTTCCACTCTTGCCCCCTGTCTGTTTTGAACAAGTGTATCTTCAGAAACACGCCAGCTTGTTATGGTAATGACCTGCATATCCCCCCGTCACCGCCTCCGCCGCCATTCTGCGTGTGCCGTGGGGGTGAGGCCTTGCTTTTTTGGGGGTTGGAGGAGAGTAGGAGGGGTCAACCAACACACAATGTACCAGGCCATGGCTTGTTGTGTCAGAACAAGGGGTTGAAATACTCTTGAAATACTCTGAAAAGACGTCCCGTCAAATACATGTGTAAAGCATGTTCATTGTTTCCTTTAAAAAGCAAACCTGAAAATGTGATTTCTAGCAACTTTCTGTATTGAAAAAGTAGAGAAGGCATATTTTTTTTTGTAGTTGCTTGAACACACACAGACACGTGCACAAGCCAAACTATTATGTCAGCCAGACTCCTGGCATATGTGAGATCTTATTTCTATCATTACAAAAATGCTGGGCACAAACTGACAAGCATAACCTAAGCACTAAATGGAAATCATCCAATATCTGATGCTAACAACAGCCAACAGTAGGGGGCTGGGGGTTCGGGGGGCGGAAAGTGTTGCTTCTTTGACATGAGAAATCCCCGGCAAATAATCCGCCGGAATGTCGACTGGATGGGTTCGGGAGGGAGGCAGTGTGCGACTGGAAATATTCCTCTGTCCCGCTCGCACCAGAGCGGCAGCTATAATTAAAATAGCAATGAATTCGGCCCCTGGACAGGAGGCTCTTTAAAAGGCAATTGTCGGGGGCGAGGGGGGGCCAGATAGCTTGAGAAGAATTGTTGGGCAAAGAGAAAATAAACGGAGAACAATGTCGAAAGTCGGCGTTGAAAGAACGGCGATAAGGATCATCTATTTAAACAAACCTAATGCTTGACTGCTTGTTGTGAGCTACATTTCATACATAAAATATGTTCTGTCACTGATATCGGCCCTTATCTGCAGGGGAGAGAGGCAGACGAAATTTGCAGCCTGTGTGCGAGCAATGGGGCTGTTTGTGGAGAGTGATAGAGGCCCAGAGCTGGAGATGCACGGCAGATAGCATCTGTCTGTCTGTCAGGCGTGCAGGTGGGCTGGAGCGGTGAGGGGAACGCACGGGAGACAGAGACAGAGGAGGGTTGGTGGGGAGGCAGAGAGGATGGGGTGCACCCGGTGGTGGACAAACGGACCAAAAAGGCCCTGCCTCCCGAGGAAATAGGTGACTCCCAACACACCCCGGCCTCCTCCCACACCCCGTCAAATGCCAGTTGACTTGTAGGGACGCTCCCCAGTGGGCCGCGACAACAAAAGAAAGAGGAGGGTAAGCAAGCTGCCAACACAGCATCGGAGCAGCCACCGCTGTGTGTGCGGACCGCTTGAGTTGCGGAGGTTGCGGGATAAACAAGAGACCCGGAAAGTGATCGTCTTTGGCCATTTAGCTCAGATCCAATCGTAGCTTTTACCCCTTTATCACAATAACCCTCCCCTCATTATGTGGGTGACCTTGGTGTTAGTGGAGTGCTTGTGATGAATTAGCCTGGTGAACTGAGAATAGGCCGGCGCAGCAAAGTCAAGGCTGTGGCGGCCCTGAGGCAGATACTGGTAGCCGGGAGGACATTGCAGATTAAAGGGGCGAGGAGGTCGACTGATTTCCTGAACGCAACAGAAAAGAAAAAAAAAACTGGAGAGATATTCTGTTTGTTCCTGTTTAGAGAATGAATCACACACTTTGCTAAACATATTTATGTGCATTAGATAGTATTAAGCAACACTAAGGCATTGAAGGGGCAGTTTAATGTGTTTTAAAATGGCGCATGGAACCATTTTGTAGTGCAATCAAGTAACTGTTACCTTTACATATCATAAAGGCAATAAAAGATATTTTAATGCCTTGAAATTTTACATCTGTGTCTTTAAGAAGCTCCTGCTTTTTCTGAAACTCTGCCTGCAGGAAGTCACCACAACATGGTTCCTCTATTAACCCTTCAACAACGTTTTTACCGGCGTTGCACCGAGAAACAGCTCTTTTATTGTTATTTTGAAGTTTTGGTATTACTCAAATGGTTAGTTCAGAGTTTTGAAGTGATGTTCTGTGAAGTTAAAATTAGTAGGCACATGTTGCAGCAAAAGTTGTAGGAAAGTGAAAAAACTCCCGAAGGCACTGGATGTGTTAGAGGATTTAGAGAAAATGTTCAGTGAGAAACATTGCTAACTGAATGTCTGCAAGTACTGTGTTAAGTTTGTCGCTGTTTTTTCAGCTGACATCTGCCTCGAACCTGTTGACATCATGTGGTACCTGGTGCATCAGCCCACCACAGCAGATGATCATGAATCTGCCTTAAAACACGCTGCTTGGCGCATGTTGCACAGGTGAGGCTGTTGCAAAATCTAAAAGTTTATTCCTCTCTTGGTGGCCTTTAGAAGGTCATGACTGATCAGACAGATTGATCCAGCCAACACGTTTAGCCTTAGCATCATGCAGGTTGCTATAGCAAAGCTTTCTTGTGAAATTGTTTGATAGCCATAATATAGTGATGGTAGTTGATATTGCTTACTTAATATTTTTATAAATGCGATACACAGCATGCACATTGTTGCTTTTGTGTTGTAAATAAGGCAATTAGATCACGTTACATATTTTGGTTCTACATTTTGGTATAAAATCTATGATACTGTAAAAAAGAAAAAAGAAAAAAAAGAAGAGTATTAAGAGTGCACAATATATCGGCACTAACATCGGATTGTCCGTATCAGCTTCAGGCCAATATGAACAACCATTCTTTTTATCCATCTGTTTCTGGTTGTTTTTTTCCCTTAAAGGCGTCGAAACGCTAGTTAAAAATGTACATTTTTGTCAAATATCTCTTACATAAATATTTATATCGGCCCAAATTTTCAAATCGGCGCATTCCTTATTGTAAGAGTCTGTTACGTTGTAACAATGTAAATATCCCATCCTGGCCTGTACGCTATGCACTGTTGTTTACACTGCATGCACTTTATGAAGGTATGTAAGTGTAAGCATTTTAAATGCTAAGATTTCCCTACCTGGGCTGCATAAACCGGGCCGGGATATTTAAACAGGATTATCCGTCGGAATGAGGTCTGAGATGCAAGATGCTACCGTGCTGAAAAATTCCATTTGTCAGATCACTGGCTTTCATGAATACTTAAGAATGGAAGCGGGGCGGGCGGGTGAAATATCAACTGCTGAGTATCCCAGACTAATTACACTTGTAGAACACAGCAAAGCATATAAAAATGAATATATATGCTCAATTTAAAGAGGAAAAGAAAAAGACGCTTAAAATTCAAAAATGGCAATAGCTTTGGAGGATTGTAGCTACTCATGCTAACCACAGAGGTGAATGACAGAGCAGGAGGGATTACCAGACAGGGGCCCGTTGCAGATGATTGACCTGAAGATGAACATTTCTGCTCTTCTTTTTACATATTTCCACCCAACTATCAACAGAACAGAGCAGAAAAATGAGTGAGGTCACAGTTTGATCAGGGAAGGAGTGATGCAAAGACACATGCAAAAAATTGCAATGTACTTCTTCCTGCAGCTGCTTTTATATCATATTGGTAAAATATATAATGGGGATTGGCTCATCTTAAATAAAAAATACCATATAAATCTATAATTTCGCATTGCTTACACCAAAACTTAAAGCAAAATGTTCTCTGTGATGCAGTTGTTTCAGGCCTAATGCTGCCTTAAGAATTATAACCATGTTTTTTGTGTCATTGCCTATATTTATTTCTTTATTTGAATTTTGATATTTAACAATGGCTGACATATTTTGTGTGTGAGAGTCCCCATTTAGTTATTATCAGCAACCGTCCCTTTTCTCTGTAGTACTGGATGTTATATGAGAGTCTGTGTGCAGAAAAGGGAAGAAATCCTCAGAACTGACAACATATGAGGTGACATTAAAGATCTACACTTTCACATGACACCATTGTTGAGTTTTTCTCCGTTTCCCTGAGTTAGGCTAAAGTTCCACATCTTGGGACTGCAGGTTGCATCGATACGCCTGATTGGTCAGCTCATCTCATGTCCGCAGGGATTACTTTCAAACAACTGTGAGATCTGGGAAAACACAGAAACGTACCGCCTTTAACACCTCGCCACAGCTGACAGCCTGAACCAAAATCCACAAGTTTGCTCCACTCAGACGGACCGATAAAGCTGCTGCCGTCCACCGAGGTAACTTTACTATAGTAACACAGCAGCTGTACTGCTGAGAGAACAGCAACAGAATTAACAACGGTCTGTTGTACAGGTGTAGAAACTTAATGTACAGTAACATAATGTTTCGTTCCTTTGATAACATTTTCTGCCTGAGCAGGCTGAAATGACCAAGGCCAGTGAAAACGGGGATCCTATGAATCTTCTAAACACCCCTAAGCAGACCAATAGTTAGTGCCATATTTTAGAAATTAAATGTTTCTTCCCAAGACTCTTGTATTAATGTTCAGAGCTGCTTATTATGCACAGCTCTAACCAAGAAACATGAAAGGCTCTGGAGCTGCTCCTCCACACATCAGTAGCATTGATTAGACCTTGCAGTGACATTCGTACATTTTATAGAACTTGACTAAACTTCAACACAGAGAAAAAAAAACCCTTTAAGGTTATTCCGATCAGATATGACAGTAATGCAAACAACTGGCCTATAAAATCAATAGCATACCTAAGCTTTGGTGA